>NC_139017.1:88592406-90030270 GCF_964374135.1 Grampus griseus | reverse complement strand
TGATAACTCCAATACAGGAAGACCAGGGAGATGGAGTTGCTTTTTACAAAGCTATGCAATATGGGGAAAAAAAAGAATCTGGAAGACAAAATTACAAATTCTTTCAGGAAGAACCTGTTAAATAGTATTTCTACAACGTTTAGGTGGAAATGTGCAGGAAGAAGTTAGATTGCCTTGGGAAAAATTGGGGTTATAGAAATACATTTTTCTCTCACATGCATATATGGGTGAGGTTCCATCTAAAGCAGGAGAGAATGGCATCCAAGGAGACTAAGATTTAAAGTATGCAGAGTAGTAGGCTGTAAGAATGGGATATCAGAAATCACCACAGTTTAAGTGGTATGCAGAAGAGATGCTCACAGGAGAAACTCAGAAGTAGAGGTCAGAGTGGGTAAGAGGATAACTGGTCTCACAGAGGGAAACTAGGAGTTTCAAGAAAGTCAAAGAGCTTATACATACATCCAATAAAAGTTATTGCTGTAGGCCTTTATTCTGGGAACATAAAAGCTGAAATATGTCCATTGATTTTTGACCCTTGCCAGAGCAATTTCAGTTTGTTTGGCACAAAAGCTAACTGCTGTGAGTTGCATTGTAAATGGGAAATGAGGAAGTGGGGACAAGGAGTATAGACTACATTTTCACAAAGGAGAAGAGGGCAATGCGGCTGAAACCACAAGGAGGTATGAGGTCAAGACTGGCAAATTTAGGATGGGAGAGATCTGAGGACATTTAGAAGAAAAAAACACTAGAATGGGGACGTTTGGAAAGGAAGTGATATTGGTGAATGATAGAGCAAGGTCAGCAGGGAGGAGTTGTGTTTGAGAGCAGCAGGAGAGGCAGAGGTAAAGGAGAGAGAACTCACAATTGAGAATAAAAAGAATAAAGACACTACGTCCAATTTTGCTATCTGTCACTTAGAATTGTGATATTAGACAATTTACTAAATCAAGTTCCTAATAATTGTATCTTCCCACATAAGGGAAGTAGCTTAAATAAAGTAAAGCAAGTAAAACAGAACTTTCAATTAATATTAATATCAATATTGGATTATAAGTGAAGATGGACAAGGTAATGTGGTGTGTGTGTGTGTGTGTGTGTGTGTGTGTGTGTGTGTGTGTGTGTGAGATGGAGAGAAGAGAGCTAAGGAAAACCAAACCTATTTCCTTAAATTTCTTAATATTGTCAGTGAGATCTTTCCCTTTGCTCCTCCCTTTGTCCACATTCCTTGGGATAGAGTGGGGCTGTGTGGTAGACAAAACATGTCTAGAAATTTCAACTTTCATCTCAAAATTTGTTGATCATCTGCTATATTCAAAGCCCTCTACCAAGAGACAGTGTTTAAAAGTAGCCCATTCAAGCCTTAGCCCATTCATGCTCACAATCTAGTGGGGTAGAGAGGTAAATATAAAATCACCTGAAGGGTAAACATAGTGTGATCTAAAATTGTATCTTTTACCTTTTAAAAGCAAAATAGGATCCAGCTATTTTAGAACACCATTCTACTTTAAGGCCTGAGATATTTAGAACTCTTGAAATGTCATTTGATGTGTAGATACATTTGACATACATTAAAGAAGAAGTCACCTAAGAGGTTTGTCAGACCAGAAAAAGTGTGACTTTCTGGACTGAGAGGGGGTGACAGAAGCCGTTGAGATGATTTATTGATAAGTGATGATGTGCAGCTGTAGTTCAAAGAAGGGCAGAGTCAGCCCTTAATAAAAATTCCAATCCAAGGGTTTCCTGCATTAAAAAAAATATATTTCAGAGATAAAAATAGGATGTAGGCATGCACACACACACACTCTGATTCCCCAACCACAGATCCAAGAATGGCAGGCTATTTCAAGTTGTATGTGTATATTCCCACTCCATCCCCCTACACTGTCCTTTCCTATCTGTATACCAGTCTCCTCCTTATTTAATTCTTCTTTAGATTATAACCATTTCCCCATCATGCACATATTTGTGTTCCTACACCTGATAAAGATTACGTCAGCATATCCATCTGGAATTCTAAGAATGTAACGCTCATGGCCACAGATGCTTCACAATAGAAAGGGGAGTGGGACTCCATTAAAATAATCAGGGATCTCTATGAGATGGACAAAGAGGGCTGTGATGTTGGGAGCTAGAAGGTTGGATTGGGTTATAATTTCACATGGTACCTCAGCTGTGCTTCACTCCAGAATCAGCTTCTCTTCCCAGTTCAACATCAAGTAGCTGAAAGGCTTAAGCCAGTTTTTCTGTTCTGGTTGCTGAGCCCAAAGGACAGGAAATCATTACAGAAAAAACATTTCTAGCAAAGGTCACTGTAATAGAAAATTACATCAATCACCTCGAGGAAAAAAGTACATTTCAATTGATGTCATCCGTCCATGGGATAACATCCATTTTAGTTTCTGACTTGGGTTTTTAAAAGTTAGTCTAACTTTTGGAGAAAGCACATCAAAAAGTAACCATGCCTTCAACAGTGATTTCAATCTTTTGAAAAGGAAGTGATGGTTATTAGCTATTTCATGTCAGAAGCTAAATGGTTACCTGCTTAGAAGAGGAAGAGATTTTTTTTGGGATGTACTCCAATGGAATGGTAAAAGGAGCATTCCAGAGCTTTCAGAGTTTTTCAGCATACTTTCTTATATGATTGAAATGTGGCAGATACACAGCTTAAAGATAGTGATAATCTTTTCTATGTATTTTAAGTAAATGCCATTTACTTTCTAAAAATGCCTTACAGTCCTGTCTCAGTATCCATGGGATATTAGTTTCAGGACCCCTTGCAGCTACCAAAATCTACAGATGATAAAGTCCCTTACTGTCCCCTCTCTATCCATGGATTTAACCGACTGTGAATTCCATCTCTGGATATGGAGGGCCAACTGTATTAACTTGGCTTTACTCTACTCAGTCCAGAACGCTTTCCCCTTTAATTCCCCTCAAATATTTCCAAATCTAGACAGTGACTGAAATAACTTCTCAATCATCTCCTATACAAAACTATATAGAATATTTAACACTGATATTAAGTGAAGATTTATCATGTAGGCAAATTGCTGCAAATGATTCTATCTGAATAATCAGCCTTAAGAGGCCAGGGTGTCCCTGACTCCCAAACTATACACATATTCCAGCCTTGGTCTCTGAGCCTTCCTTTCCCTTATAGGCAACCAAAGTGCAAAGTCTCATCACTACAGCTTGGAAAATACTTGCTTGAACTCTAAGAACAACTTCTATCTGCCCTATTGCAATGAATCCTAAAGTGTGGTCCCCAGACTAGTAATATCTGCATCACCTAAGAGACTTCAGGCTTCACCTCAGACTCACTAAATCAAAAACTCTGGAAGTAGAGCCCAGCAATCCATGTGTCAGCAAGCTCTCCATGTGATCTGGATGTACACTAAAGTCTGAGAACCATGGCCCTTTGGAATCAAATAAAGAATGGGTCCCACCTTTCTCTTCTCTACCCAACAGCCCTGGGCCCCTGGATCTGATACAAATGAAAAAGATTATTTGAGAAAATGTGCTGGAAGGAATGGCTGGAGAGGTTCTAGGGCTCAGCTAAAAGTTCTATTTCACTGGCACAGGAAGCTTCTGTTTCCCATTGCCAGGCTCAGAAAAATAAGCAGGCCAATGGCCATCACAGGCAAACCCCTACCAAATCTGAAAGGATTTACACTGGGGAGTAAGTCTATCTTGTACAGTGGTCTGGAAGCACAGTAATCACTTTAATCTGGCAGGATGTAAACTGAACTGGGTGGGCTGTTTGATCATAATACCTCACAATGCTTCTTCAGGGCCTTGCTTGGGTCCACTATACAGTTGACCCTTAAACAACAGAGGTTTGAATTGGGTCGGCCCAATTATATGCATATTTTTTTCAGTAGTAAATACTACTGAACTACACAATCTGCAACTATTTGAATCTGAGGATGCAGAACTGTGGATACAGAGGGACCATATACACTAAAGGCTAACTATAAGTTATACTCAGAGTTTTGACTGCCAGGAAGGTCAGCATTCCTAATCTTATGTTGTTCAAGGATCAACTGCATTCAGCAAAGAAGTAAAATGAAGCAACTTGCAAAGTGTTGTCCCAAGGATGGCCTGGCTCTCCATATGCTCACCACAGTGTTTTTCTCCCTGTGTCTTGAGGCCAGGGGAGTCAAGCCAGAACAAATGAGTTCATATTTCTATTATCATGAGGAGATGAAGGCAATTGAGAAGAACCACAACCTCTTGTAATTTAATAGCTAGTAAACTTTCTCAAGTGGGGAAGGTTTCTGAAAATTCTCTTTTCTCTGTAAATTTGTATATTCTTATTACAAATATCACTCCCACCCCACCTACAGTCATAGAGATCCTTTCATATAAAAACGTGTTATTTCATCAGTTATTAGAGATTCTGCCCAAAATGTCTTCACATCAGTTAGGTTTATTTATCTTATCTACATTTTTATGCTTTGACTAGATTTTGTAAATGTTTTATCTCATGGTACTATGTTAGGTCAGAAAACCAACATACAAAAAATCCTTAGCAGAATTATAGCATACCCACCAAAAGGAAAACTTTGGTTTTAGTAATTTTTTCCACATTAGAAAGGAATGAAAAATGCTGCTGAAAAATCTCAGTGCCAAAGAGATACTGTAATATACTGTGATGGAATTATATTGAGTTTTCTGGGAATTTAGAAGAATAAGTTTCAGCTTATCATATGAGCAATATCATCCTCAAAACTAATGGCAACAAAACATTTGCATTCCAAACCCAAGGGAAATTCCATTTTGAGAGCCAAAGGAGATGCAGACAGAGCCTCGGGTTCCTCCTCTCTTGGATCTGACTTAATACCACTTTTAGTTCTATCACTGGGGAAGGAAGGAATGATGTAGAGTAGACTATGCCTTTGTAAGGGAGGAAAATATCAATAATATTTCACCTACCCTTCTGAGTTCTTATATGAGACCCCTGTAATAAAACATAAACAGAAGTTTATTAACACATATACCTCATATATGCATGGGAGATACAAAGGGAAGAATAATTAGCTCCCCAAACTAGCTTAGAATTCAGACTGAAATACCATCTGCATACTGAAAGAGGAGGAGGAATGTAGGCCTCTTAGGGGAAACTAAATGATTTTTAAGAAAGATGAATGGGCCCTTTAGATGGGAGGTATGGCTGTGATAAAGTTTATCTTGGTGTGGTGTTGACTTTTAGTCTCTTCTCCTATGATGAGAATCAATCGTTCCTGATTGATGAAACTCCAGGGAGAGGATTTATGACAATCCAGTCCTTTATGGAGGACTTGTCTTTAGGCAGATAAGGGGAGTTCAGAGAGAGCCTCTCCCTGAATTTTCTGTATTTCAAATACCTACAGCTCAACATAGCCAATATACCACAATGGCATATTTTTTAGTGACATGTTCTGAACTCCTGTAGTCATATATTGGGGTGGTATATTCTCCTACCCTTCACTTTCCTATATTGACCTCTCTTCAACTGGCAGAAATCTCAAGATGTTTCCAAGATGGTTCTTTCTAGATCTCTAAACTTGATGTGGGAAGATTCATGCTCTTTGGTATTATGGTGGGAACATTTATCCTTAGGGTGGGGTATCCACTTTCCAGATTCCTTCCAAAGCTCCTAAAATCCAAATATATAGGGTAGAGATAATAAGCAGTGTTTGTGAATGTTGGACAAATCTCTCTACAGGCAACAGAAGATCTTAATCCATAGGCAGACTGGGAAGACCAGGGGACCGTTGTCTTTCTCTGCCTATTGACTTATGTATAGTGAACTAGAATGATGGTCTGGCCCCAGGTGAGCTCTGTTTCAAACCTGGGAAAGATGTCATAAATATTGGATTATGTCTTTTAAAATTTTAGGGATCTCTCTATTCTAGAAAAGAGACTTACCAAAAATTTCCTAGTGTACCAGTCTTGTCAAAACATCTTCCAGAATAACTCCTTGTTTTCCTTTTACCAAGAGAGAATGCTATCACTCTTATCCACCCAATGGCCGGGCAGGTCCCACTGGTCAGTGAGACTCTGTTGGGATCCCAGCATAACTTTGAAATGCAATGAGAGATGCTCTCCTGTGGAAATACCTATAATCCTAGTACAGATGCTGTCATCTTTTCTTCTTTCCACACTCAACCACTAATGCCTTTGGGGAAACAAGATATCTTAGAGAATAGCTATCAGCTGAACATTAGTCTACTTACCTTGACATTAGATAAGGACTGGGTTACGTAAAACAAGAGAGTTGATTCCATAAGGAAATTCAATGTCCTTACCACTCTTGGACAATAAACATTAGAATTTAAATACAGTGTTCCCACAAAGGACCTTTCACTTGCCTTGAAATTCTACTGTGAAAAATCTTCATGTACAAATAAGTGAATATTTTTAATAAATTTGACTTGCAAAGAGACAAACCTGTGCTTTCCTTCTTTTCTGAACATCTCAGTTTTCTGTGTTAGCCCCTGAGAACCACATTTAAAAAAGGAAATTCATGAGAACTGACTTTCTAAATGTTGCTGTATTCCCCCTTAGAACCAAAATGAAAGTAAAAATTATTATGGTTATTCAACAATCTTAGTGTACTTGGATAATATTTTGAGATATGTATTTTCTGTCCTTTATCATTTCCCTTTGTTCCCTTCCATTTTGGCAGTTAGCTGGTTCTGTTCCACATTGCCTTAGGGTCTACATGTGGTAAGTAGCAAAAGTAACGTAAAGAAGATGACTTAGTAGTTATGTGTGGATTCCAGAGTCAACATGTCCTGGTTCTAAGTCTCACTGGTTATTTAATAGCTGTGTGACCTTGGGTAAAATATTTAACTCTCTGTTCCTCAGATTTTTATCTGCTATATATAAATAATGATGGTATCAGTCTCATAAAGTTTTAATATTGAGATACTATATTTAAAAGGATTTAACCATGCTTTAAAATGGTAATGATAATCATTGACACTTATAGAGCACTTACTTTGTGTTTGATACTGTTCTAAGATACATAGTGACTCATTTAATATATGCAGGCATCCTGTGCTTTAGGTATTATATACTAACACCACCACCACCATCATTATCATTCTTAAACAGAAATGATGGCATACCACAGTTGATTGGCTGCAGTTCTGATGAAGTTGGCTGGGATCAGATGACTCCACTCCAGGCTATAGGGTAGGTTCAGGACTGCTCCAAGCATTTGTTCTCGGAACTGTTGCTATCAGAACTTGTACTTCTCATAGTGAATCATAAGAACACAACAGAAAAAGCCATATTCAATAACATTTAAAATCTCTGCTTGTGTCACATCACTATTAAGACCGATGGCAAAATCTTAAGGAAGTAAACTCTGCTGGCCATCAGGCCTCGACAAAGGTGAGAAAGTACAATGTTAATGAGAGGAAGAGGATGAGAATTAAAAGCATTAAACCACTCTACCATATAGAGAAAATAGATATGCAAAGAAGTATTTATAATATGATACAATGAAATCACATTTAAACTGAATGTTAGAATAGAAAGTCAGTGAGTCAGAGGAAAATTGTATATAGTTTAAAAATTTTCCAGAAAACCCTTTAGGAAGACACCTTTGTTGAAGACTGAGTCATTCATAAAATCCTACTATGAGAGGCTTCTCTTCAGTGTGGGAAGACATCATTGTTTTATTGGTCGATCACCAAATCAAATATAAGCCTATGTACAGGGGTCATGTTGAATGAACCCAGCATGATGCTGAGATCCTACTTTCTGGGATGTAGGTAATTGAGAACAGCTAAGGGAACCAGGCTACGAACTCGTGCTCATTAGGGACATTTGCTTTGAAAGGAAGGAAATATGCCTGGGTACTATAAAACCATCCTCTGTTTAAAATAAATATTTTCCTCAGATTCGTTCAAGATGGCAGAGTAGAAGGATGTATGCTCACTCCTTCTTGTGAGAGCACTAGAATCACAACTAACTTCTAAACAATCACCAACAGGAAGACACTGGAACTCACCAAAAAGATACCCCACATTTAAAGACAAAGGAGAAACCACAATGAGATGGTCGGAGGAGCGCAATCACAATAAAATCAAATCCTATAACTGCTGGGTGGGTGACTCAAAAACTGGAGAACACTTATACCACAGAAGTCCACCCACTGGAATGAAGGCTCTGAGCCCCATGTCAAACTTCCCAACCTGGAGGCCTGGCAACGGGAGGAGGAATGCCTAGAGAATCAGACTTTGAAGGTTAGCGGGATTTAATTGCAGGACTTGACAAGATTGGGGTAAAAAGAGACTCCACTCTTGGAAGGCACACAAAAAGTATTGTGCCCATCAGGACACAGGGGAAGGAGCAGTGACCCCATAGGAACTGAATGAGACCTATCTGCTAGTGTTAGAGGATCTCCTCCAGAGGTGGGGGTGGTTGTGGCTCACCATGGAGACAAGGACACTGGCAGCGGGAGTTCTGGGAAGTACTCCTCGAAATGAACCTTCCCAGAGTCCGCCATTAGCTCCAACAAAGACCCAGGTAGGCTCCAGGTCCGGGTAGCCTGAGGCCAAACAACCAACAGGGAGGGAACTCAGTCCCACCCATCAGCAGATGAGCAGATTAAAGTGTTACTGAACTCTGCCTACCAGAGTAACATCCAGCTCACCCCCCACCAGTCCCTCCAATCAGAATGCTTGCACAAGCCTCTTAGACAGCCTCATCCACCAGAGAGCAGACAGCAGAAGCAAGAAAATTACAATCTGAAGCCTATGGAAAGAAAGCCACATTCACATAAAGATAAACAAAATGAAATGCAGAGGACAATGTACCACATGAAGGAACAAGATAAAACCCCAGAAAAACAATTAAATGAAGTGGACATAGGAAACCTTCCAGAAAAAGAATTCAGAATAATGATAGTGAAGATGATCCAGGACCTCAGAAAAAGAATGGAGGCAAAGATCAAGAAGATGCAAGAAATGTTTAACAAAGACCTAGAAGAAGTAAAGAACAAACACCTAAACAGAGACGAACAATAAAATAACTGAAGTGAAAAATACACTAGAAGGAATCAATAGCAGAATAACTGAGGCAGAAGAATGGATAAATAACCTGGAAGACTGAATGTTGGAATTCACTGCCATGGAACAGAATAAAGAAAAAAGAATGAAAAGAAATGAAGACAGACTAAGAGACCTCTGGGACAACATTAAATGCAACAACATTCACATTATAGGGGTCCCAGAAGGAGAAGAGAGAGAGAAAGGACCCGAGAAAATATTTGAAGAGATTATAGTCAAAAACTTCCCTAACATGGGAAAGGAAATAGGCGCCCAAGTCCAGCAAGTGCAGAGTCCCAGGCAGGATAAACCCAAGGAGAAACACGCTGAGACACATAGCAATCAAATTGACAAAAATTAGAGACAAAGAAAAATTCTTGAAAGCAACAAAGGAAAAATGACAAATAATATACAAGGAAACTCCCAAAAGGTTAACAGCTGATTTCTCAGCAGAAACTCTACAAGCCAGAAGGGAGTGGCATGATATACTTAAAGTGATGAAAGGGAAGAAACTACAACCAAGATTACTCTAACCAGCAGGCATCTCATTCAGATTTGATGGAGAAATAAAAAGCTTTACAGACAAGCAAAAGGTAAGAGAATTCAGCACCACCAAACCAGCTCTAAAACAAACGCTAAAGGAGCTTCTCTAAGTGGGAAACACAAGAGAAGAAAAGGACCTACAAAAAAAAAAAAAAAACCATTAAAATAAAGAAAATGGTAATGGGAAAGTACATATCAATAATTACCTTAAAGATGGATGGATTAAAGGCTCCAACCAAAAGATACAGGATTGCTGAAAGGATACAAAAATAAGACTCATATATATGCTGTCTACAAGAGACCCACTTCAGACCTAGGGACACATACAGACTGAAAATTAGGGGATGGAAAAAGATATTCCATGCAAATGGAAATCAAAAGAAAGTTGGAGTAGCATTACTTTATCAGATAAAATAGACTTTAAAATAAAGAATGTTACAGGACACAAGGAAGGACACTACATAATGATCAAGGGATCAATCCAAGAAGAGGATATAACAATTATAAATATATATGCACCCAAAATAGGAGCACCTCAATACATAAGGCAACTGCTAACAGCTATAAAAGGGGAAATTGACAATAATAGTGGGAGACTTTAATACCTCACTTATACCAATGGGCAGATCTTCCAGAGAGAAAATTAATAAGGAAACACAAGATTTAAATGACACAATAGAACAGATAGATTTAATTGATATTTATAGGACATTCCATCCGAAAACAGCAGATTACACTTTCTTCTCAAGTGCACTTGGAACATTCTCCAGGATAGATCATATCTTGGGTCACAAATCAAGCCTTGGTAAATTTAAGAACACTGAAATCATATCAAGCATCTTTTCCGACCACAACGCTATGAGATTAGAAATCAATTACAGGGAAAAAAGCATAAAAACCAAAAACACATGGAGGCTAAACAATATGTTACTAAATAACCAAGAGATCACTGAAGAAATCAAAGAGGAAATCGAAAAATACCTAGAGACAAATGACAATGAAAACACGATGATCCAAAACCTATGGGTTGCAGCAAAAGCAGATCTAAAAGGGAAGTTTATAGTTATACAAGCCAACCTCAAGAAACAAGAAAAAATTCAAATAAACAATCATCTAACCTTACACCTAAAGGAACTAGAGAAAGAAGAACAAACAAAACCCAAAGTTAGCAGAAGGAAAGAAATCATAAAGATCAGAGCAGAAATAAATGAAATAGAGACAAAACAGTAGCAAAGATCAATAAAGCTAAAAGCTTGTTCTTTGAGAAGATAAACAAAATTGATAAACCATTAGCCAGACTCATCAAGAAAAAGAGGGGTGGGCTTTCCTGGTGTCACAGTGGTTGAGAGTCCGCCTGCCGATGCAGGGGACATGGGTTCGTGCCCTGGTCCAGGAAGATACCACATGCCGTGGAGCGGCTGGGCCCGTGAGCCATGCTGCTGAGCCTGCATGTCCGGAGCCTGTGCTCCACGGTGGGAGAGACCACAGCGGTGAGAGGCCCGCGTACCGCAAAAAAGAAAAAAAAAAGAAAAAGAAAAAGAGGGAGAAGACTCAAATCAATAAAGTTAGAGAAGAAAAAGGAGAAGTTACAACAGACACCGCAGAAATACAAAGCATCCTAAGAGACTACTACAAGCAACTCTATGCTAATAAAATGGACAACCTGGAAGAAATGGACAAATTCTTTGAAAGGTATAACCTTCCAAGACTGAACCAGGAAGAAATAGAAAATATGAACAGACCAATCACAAGTAATATAATTGAAACTGTGATTAAAAATCTCCCAACAATCAAAAGTCCAGGACCAGATGGCTTCACAGGTGAATTCTATCAAATTCATTTAGAGAAGAGCTAACACCCATCCTTCTCAAACTCTTTCAAAAAATTTCAGAGGAAGAAACCCTCCCAAACTCAGTCTATGAGGCCACCATCACCCGGATACCAAAACCAGACAGAGATACTACAAAAAAAGAAAAGTAGGGACCAATATCACTGATAACTATAGACATAAAAATCCTCAACAAAATACTAGCAAACAGATTCCAACAACACATTAAAAGGATCATACACCATGATCAAGTGGGATTTATCCCAGGGATGCAAGGATTCTTCAATATATGCAAATCAATCCATGTGATACACTATATTAACAAACTGAAGAATAAAAACCATATGATCATCTCAATAGATGCAGAAAAAGCTTTTGACAAAATTCAACACCGATTTATGATAAAAACTGTCCAGAAAGTGGGCAGAGAGGGAAACTACCTCAACATAATAAAGGCCATATATGACAAACCCACAGCAAACATCATTCTCAATGGTGAAAAACTGAAAGCATTTCCTCTAAGATCAGGAACAAGACAAGGATGTCCCTCTCACCGCTATTATTCAACATAGTTTTGGAAGTCCTAGTCATGGCAATCAGAGAAGAAAAAGAAATAAATGAATACAAATTGGAAAAGAAGAAGTAAAGCTCTCACTGTTTGCAGATGACATGATACTATACATAGAGAATCCTAAAGATGCCACCAGAAAACTACTTGGGCTAATCAGTGAATTTGGTAAAGTTACAGGATATGAAATTAATGCACAAAGATCCCTTGCATTCCTATACAGTAACAATGAAAGATCAGAAAGAGAAATTAAGGAAATAATCCCATTCACCACTGCAACAAAAAGAATAAAATACTTAGGAATAAACCTACCTAAGGAGTTAAAAGACCTGTACTCAGAAAACTATAAGATACTGATGAAAGATATCAAAGATGACACAAACAGATGCAGAGATATACCATGTTGTTGGATTGGAAGAGTCAATATTGTGAAAATGACTATTCTACCCACAGCAGTCTACAGATTCAATGCAATCCCTATCAAATTACCTCTGGCATTTTTTACAGAAGTAGAACAAAAAAATCTTAAAATTTGTATGGAGACAGAAAAGACCCCAAATAGCCAAAGCTATCTTTAGGGAAATAAATGGAGCTGTAGGAATCAGGCTCCCTGACTTCAAACTCTACTACAAAGCTACAGTAATCAAGACAATATGGTACTGGCACAAAAACAAAAATATAGTTCAGGGGAAAAGATAGAAAGCCCAGAGATAATCCCACACACCTATGGTCAACTAATCTGTGACAAAGGAGGCAAGGATATACAATAGAGAAAAGACAATCACTTCAATAAGTGATACTGGGAAAACTTGACAGCTACATGTAAAAAATGAGATTAGAACACTCCCTAACACCATACAGAAGAATAAAGTTAAAATGGATTAAAGACCTAAATGTAAGACTGGACACTATAAAACGCTTAGTGGAAAACATAGGAAGAACACTCTTTGACATAAATCACAGCAAGATCTTTTTTGACCCACCTCCTAGAGTAATGGAAATAAAAACAAAAATAAACAAATGGGATCTAATGAAACTTACAAGCTTTTGCACAGCAAAGGAAACTATAAACAAGATGAAAAGACAACCCTTAGAATGGGAGAAAATATTTGCAAATGAATCAATGGACAAAGCATTAATCTCCAAAATATATAAGCATCTCATGGAGCACAATATTAAAAAAACAAACAACCCAATCCAAAAATGGGCAGAAGACCTAAATAGACATCTCTCCAAAGAAGATATACAGATGGCCAAGAGGCACATGAACATCTGCTCAGCATCATTAATCATTAGAGAAATGCAAATCAAAACTACAATGAGGTATCACCTCACACCAGTTAGAATGGGCATCATTAGAAAATCTATAAACAACAGATGCTGGAGAGGGTGTGGAGAAAAGGGAACCCTCTTGCACTGTTGGTGGGAATGTAAATTTATACAGCCACTATGAAGAACAGCATGGAGGTTCCTTAGAAAACTAAAAACAGAATTACCATATGACCCAGAAATCCCACTACTGAGCATATACCCAGAGAAAACCATAATTCAAAGAGACACATGCACCCCAGTGTTCATTGCAGCACTATTTACAATAGCCAGGTCATGGAAGCAACCTAAATGTCCATCAACAGACGAATGGATAAAGAAGATGTGGTTCATATATACAATCGAATATTACTCAGCCATAAAAAGGAACGAAATTGGGTCATTTATAGAGACGTGGATGGACCTAGAGACTGTCATACAGAGTGAAGTAAGTCAGAAAGAGAAAAACTAGTATCGTATATTAATGCGTATATGTGGAATCTAGAAAAATGGTATAGATGAACTCGTTTGCAAGGCAGAAATAGAGACACAGATGTAGAGAACAAATGTATGGACACCAAGCAGGGAAAGTGGGGGCGGGTGGTGGTGGTGGGATGAATTGGGAGATTGGGATTGACATATATACACTAATATGTATAAAATAGATAACTAATAAGAACCTGCTGTATAAAAAGATTAATAAAATAGAATTCAAAAAAAATGTTTTCCTCACTCTGGGTCTCTCTGTCTGTCTGTCTCTGTGTCTCTGTCTCTTTCTCTGTCTCTTTCTCTCTGACTCTGTTTATCCTCAATTTCCATCCATGGTACGGTTAGTTGAATTTGTATTATTAAGTGAATGTTTAGTCTAGTAACTGAAGACGTATACTAGAAGGAGAAATAACTATCAACTAGACTACAAACCCTTCCTGGAGGAAAGAAAGCCTATGGATGTTTAGTGGATGCCTGCAAAGATAAGGCACTAGGCTGGCCTACAGTATATGAATCACAATTAAGCTGAAACTTAAAAATCGGCAGGGATTTAAATAGACAGAAATATGAAGGAAGGGTATTCCAGGTGGAAAGAACAGTTTGAACAAATGCACAGAGGAAGGAAAATTAAATAACTGAGACTAATCCCAATTCATAATAAGTTAACGAATAAGAGTCAAGAATCAATTACCAGGGGGTTATTTTTACTGAAATATGTAATGTCATTCAGAGCTGATATTTACAATGGTAGAATGCTATTAGCAGAGGAATATGTTTAAACAATCATTAGGGCAAATTCTTTTAAATTCTCGAAATAACAATTTTAACAGTGGCTTAAAAAGTTATTTTCAGAGTAACACCCCCATTTAAAAAATAAACTTTGACTCACTATAAAACCTGACTATGGGTCATCTATTTAAATTAAAGTATGTTTATTGAACACTAGATAACATTCCAACAATAAATTGACACCGTAGAAAAAAATCAAGTTTAAAATAATTAAGGAAGCAAGCCTGGCATTAGGATTATAAACTTTGATTTAATTTATAGAAGATAACAGTTGCCATTTTATAGTTAAACAACTATAAAGGGCTACTTGTACAGCATGTTGAGGCATCTAAATAAAAGCCAATTTCTCCACATGATTTGTATTTTACCTAAAAAGTAGATAAAACTCTGCATTTCCCAGCTTTTCAAGGTGAATAATAATTCCAAAAAGTTCAAAATTTGAATTTCTTCAAGCATGAGGGTGGATACTAGGAGATATATATGGATTAGATATAAATATAGATATAGATGCTGTAAATAAAGTATCACATAAATCTGATAACTGATAATGCAACAAATGGCCTTACTATGTGTCTTGTTCTATGATTTGTAGGACCATTTAGTAAATTTAACGTCCCTAAATCTCAAAATTCTGAAAGCAAAGCTCTCTACTATCCATTTTCTTTACATCTTTAATTATTAATCCAACAACAGAAAACAGACTTCTATTAATCAAAATTTACTGAACTCTCAGAATCTACAGGGCAGTTTTACATACTATAGGTGTTTAGGAAGCAAGGGTTTCCTCAATTCATGACATCTTTTATTTTCAAGATGACTCTCTTGAAATCTCAGTTTGTCTGTGATATTGAGGCCAATTTTCACTGAAAATCAACTCATTCCAATATTTGGTTTATGTCACTTTATTACATGACTCCAACTCTTGAGCAACTATAATAGCATAGTATCTATAATAGCATAGGAATAAAAAGCTCAGAAATTGAAATTCAAAATCTTTTATTAAGAAGCTAGCATGTGGCCAGCTGGAATACTAGGAGATGGAATACAATGATGAATAATATGAGATCCAGACTACGTCCTAAAGAGCTGAAAAAAAGTGAGTCACAATAGAGAATAAATAATCATAAGCCAATGTGAGAACTCTAATTAATAGAGATGGTTCAAAATGTTAAGAGCAGACAAACCATGGTGGGGTCACGGAAGATGTCATTAAAGAAGATGATAGATTAGCTTAAATTTAAAGGGAGAGCACAAGCTTTCCAGGTTGACAAGTGATGGGGAAAGATGCAGTTTCCTAGGATGCTAATGAATTTCTTTGTAGATTTATTTGCATGTAATTCCCTCTTTTCCTCAGTCCTAAAACACCATATCCTTATTCTTTTTTTTTTCCCTCACAATGTCTCAGCAGGGGATGATAACTTAAAGTAATACTGTAAAAATCCAACCATGAAGCAAGGGGGAAAGCTCACACTAGATGTGAAACTCATCTCCCTTATTAAGGTTTGGGGAATTGTTACATGGAGTATTTTTCCCCTTAGCAACTGGATCACTGTTTTTGTGAATTTATCGTTAAATTAAACACCATGAAATCATTCAAGACAGCAAATTTATTATTATTTGCATGTGCTTCTCTCTTGTTTTGGAGTCTCCTCTGTATTCTCAGATTGGGGTTAATTACTCATGATTTCTCCCTTTGTATTCATAATTTTTCTCTGGCAGTTTCACACTGTTATTATTGGGACTTCTTTTGTCCTGCTTAATTAAATGCTGAAAGGCTTCCAGTTGATTTTGCAGTCTGCTGAGGTAGCTAGATAATTTGCAGTCTAAATAAAATGTTCAGCCTTGACTCAACTTTCAAGACCCACTCTTGCAGGCAATGTGTATGAGATGATGCCATTGGTGTTATTCATCTGTGTTTAAAAGCAAACAAACAGACAAACATTTCTTTAGGATAAACTTCACTATCCTTCAGACAGAACCTTTCTTCTTGGGTTGTGGCTTTCTGTGCTTTCTTTATAATTCATTCAGTATTGAGAACTAATTGTCATCATCACATTGAGTCACCCATGCTAAAGAAATAAAAACCAGCACTCCTTGGGTGACAGTGATAGCGCCAAAGCAGCAGGCAGCTCCATGTGTGAAGCGATTGAGAATGGCTCTGTGTCACCAAGGAAAATGGCCTCTTTGCAATGCCTATAAGAGTCAGTGCTCTAAGAAGGCAGCTTAACACACAGAAACACATTTCTGTAAGGTCAGCTTGAGAGAATGCATTTCTCAAATAATTTTTTAAAAAAAGCAGTAAAAATGAGGATGCTGGATAGCATTTGGTGGGCATTTATGTAATAAATAACAGTATATGCTTATGCACACTTGCATTATTGTAGTAAATAACCAAAGCCCTGGGATGAAATGACTTGAAATCTGAAAGCCAATGGCCATTGCATACAGACCTATGAAATATACAAATGGAGGTACTGTGGCTTTTTTTACCACTTTGGGATCTTTAATGCACTGCTTAAGATTAATTAAAATAATAAAATGAAGCCCACAATTCCCATTTCTGTTCAGAAGAGGCACCGTGGAAATAAACAGACCTATATTTTTCCACAAGCACTTCCTACAGATTCGGCACACTGCTGGTTTCTCTCCACAAACCGTTTTAATCCATGGGCACTCTCTCTGAGTGCTCCTTTGTGATGGTGAGAGGGGCTCTGTAGTGCAGCAACCGCTGCTGTTTACTAAGCTCATCATCAGCTTGAAATGCATGCAGGAACCAAACAGGAGATTGGTTATCGATATGTGTGACATGGGAGTCAGCAGCCCTTTCAATGGAAAGACACCATCTCTGACTCCGTTTGATCTTCAATATGGTTACATTAGGGCCTTTGAGAAATCTTATAATGTTCCCTTCAGCCTTTATGCAAAGTTAAACCTAATACATGGAATCTCACCTGCTAAATATTCATTGAATCGTTTCTATGATCCCAGGCATAACAGACATTATGAGAGACAAGGAAATACGGAACTTGATTCAAACCTTAAACAGGTTATAATTGAGTTAGAGAGCAGAACTACAACCAGAATAATGACATAAATAAAAAAATACATATCAAATAAGATTTCAATGGTACATTTCATAATAAAAATATAGGTATGTATCAATTAAGTAATAGGAGTCTCTAAAGCTTAAAAATCACCAAGGAAGGATAAAATCTTACTACTTCAAGTGTGATCCACAGCCCAGCACATGAGTATCACCTGAGAGCTCGTTAGAATGCAGAATTTCAGGTCATGCACCAGATCTACTACAGCAAAAAAATAAAACAAGATTTTAACAAGATTAAACAAGATCCAGGTGGCTGGTATTCACAGTAAAGTTTGAGAAACACTGGACCAAACTACAAGGCCCAAGTGGGCAGAAATTCTAGCTATATATTTCATGGCTGATCTCCAGTGACTAGTCTCCCAACATTGATAGGTGATCAATAAATGCTCATTGAAGAAACCAATGTGGTCCATTGCTAAGCACATACAGCACAGGGGAAAATCCAGGGTACATAAGATAAAAAGGATGTACATGTTTTTAAAACGTCTAGAGAAGCCCCACTCTGGGCTGCAAAAGTAATATTTAGATTAATTAGAAGAGTCATTATTTGGTTTGAGAATATCATTTGAATTCTTGGGGATTGATACTTGAAATATAATTTAAGGAAAAGATATTTCTATTCATTAATCTCTATTAAATAATTAAAATTATTTATAATATTTTAAATAAAAAGTTATCTTTTGATATGCATGTTCAAAAATAGAAAAATTATAAATGTATGACTTCAGAACATAAATTAAAATGGACTTTAGAAATATTTTGCTTTCATATAATTATCCTTTATTGATAAGATCCTATGAAAATGTTTTTTCTATTAAACTCTCAAAAGAATATTAACAATAATATGACATCTCTTACTATGCTCATTACTGACTACATGAAAAGTTAGAGCATTGTAACGTTAGGAATGTAATCAAAAGGGCTTTAAAAAGCATGTCTGTCTAATTTTTATTATAGGGTTTCTATAACTAGGCATAACTTTGTGATTTTTTTAAACGCTGAAAAATTCCAATATAAAAATCAATAAAAACACAGAAAACATTATGTAAACATTCCTTGGGGTCTCTGAGTGATGTCTGCTAACATAAAGAAGAGGCTGGTCTAAATCAGTGACTCTCAACAATGACAACTCATTTTAACAGCCTGGATAGCTTACCAAAAATACCAGTGGGCAGGCCCCAGCCAGTCCTATTAAGTCAGAATTTCTGGGTGTAAAATTTACTGTCTGTCAGGTGAAGGAGGTCTGTCTATATTGTGTCAGTCCTTTATAGTTTTTTTTATAATTACATTTCTCATTTATACACATTGTACATTATTATCAGTATTCATATTTTGCAGTAACTTTATTGGCATAAACCATATAAGTACTTTGGCTAGGAATAAATAAAAGGCCCATTATGATAGAATTCAAAATCAATCTATAGTTCGTTTTTTGTTGACTCTTCAAGAAAGACAAAAAGGATGTAGGACTTATAGGTCTTCATTAAGTTATAACTCTGAGCCCTGTCTCTGATTTTACTCTTAAATGTAGATATAGAGTTGTTAAAGGTGGATGTTGATGATTCTTTGCAAGCACACCTCTACAACTCACTTCATTTTAGAAATTCATTTTTGTCGTCATTTCCTTTGGGGTAACAGCTTAGTATGGCTGCATAAGTCTTCCATTAAGTCAGGAGTCAAAATTTTAAGGTAATAAAAATTATACACAGTAATAAAAATTTAGTTATAATTTCTAATTATTCAACACTATTTACCAAATATTTATTGAGGGTTTGCCATGTGTCAGGCTCTGTCCTACGTATTGAGATATGACAGTGAAAATGGCAGACATGATCCATGTGCTCAAGGAGCATACTGTCTAGTCCTGAGAGGCAGGCAATACACAGCAGTAAATGAGATAATTTTTCAGGTAGTGGCAAGTGCTATGGAGAAACAAAACCGGACTAACGTGATCGTTATTGATAGGATGGGGTGGATGGTCAGGGAGGGCCTCCCTGACAATGTAACATTTGAGCTAAGACTTAATGACAAGAAAGAGTCATTCATAGGAAGATTACAAAAAAAATATTCCAGGCAGAAAGAATAGCTTATTGCAAACCTGTAATATAGGAATGAGTTAGGCATTGTCAAAGAACAGGACCAAAGCTTATGTAGCTAGAGCAGAATGAGCAAAAATTTGAATAACAATAAATCAATTGAAAAAGATAAGTAGAAACCACATAATGTGCCACTTCAGTCACCATAGTGGGAATTTGAATGTATGATCTTGTATGTTCACTGAAGTGAGAAGCCATGGAATTTAAGCATTTGTGGGGAGATAAGGTAGGAAGAGCAGTGGGAGGATTAGGTGGTGGATAACATGTCTTAGATAATGAGTATCTGGGAATCTCTCTTGATTTTTGCATTGATTTTTATGGAAACAATTCCCTTTATAAGTTTATTTGCTTTAAGTTGCCTTTTCTTGGAGTATATCCTTAAAATATTTTGTGAAACTTCTGCATTATCTTACATTCAATAAAATATACTCAGAGAGTTCAAAGAGCTTGCCAAAGGCCACAAAGCTGGTAAATGGTAAGACTTGGAGTTAAATTCAAGTTCTAAAACTTTAAGTTACATGTTCATTTTTGGTGTTAAAAAGAAATGAGAATAAAATGACAAAAACAAAACAAAACAAAAACCCTTCCTATTTAGTACATATTATAATTTCGATTCTGAAGATAAGTACTTATGAAAATGTCCTACAAGAGTAATGTTCCAGAAAGCTGCAAAGTTCAAAATGTGAAAACTTTCAGTTCAAGGCAGTATGGTGATAACAATTTGTGATAAGCCCTATCCTAAGCCATCATTAAATTACCCATTCAAACCAAAGACAAAGACAAAAACTGTCAACAGCTCAAATTAAAACCAATGAAAGTGACCCATTTTCAGGACTCTAGGAGGAAGTCTGAACATCTCTGTTGATGGACAGAGCTTCTCAAGTCTCCAGGGAGGTGGGACAGGGATGAACAAGGAGCACAACATGGTAGGGGAACTAAGGGTGGATCCAGGTTCCCTGCAGTGATTAAATATTCATTTTTGCAAGTCCTTTCCTTAACTATCTCTAAACCTTCATTAAAATACTAAAGTTATAGTCTAGGCTCCTACATCTCACAGGGGATAAAAGCATTCCCCATGCTTAGGAAGAAGCAGACAAATGGAAAGTGGTTATCTCCCCAAGATTAGAGTTGGGTAATTAGGCTATCACCAGTGGAGGCATTTTGTCCCCAACACAACTGGCAATGAACAGGGATACACTCAGAACCATCTGGAAAATACTGTGTGGGCACTATTTTCCAACACATGAGAGCCTGTGCCACCATAATTTGGACTACATGTGGATGTAGGGAGCAATATAGTAAATTGAAACCTGGAGCCAGACTGCCTGGATTCAAGTCTCACTCTTCTACTTACTAGCTATGTGATCTTGTATGTCACACCTCTATGCTTAGATTGTGTTGTCCTTAAAATAAGAATAGTAATTGTGCATATTTCATAGAATTAACGTGAAGACTATGTGAGTTAAGTAAACACGGGGCATGGAAAAGTGTCTAGTACATAACTGCTATGTAAGCATTGATTATGATTATCATTTAGTATTAGTATTGCTGTTGATGTAGTTATGTAGCTCTGGGTCCTTAGGCTGAATAAATGTGTGCATTACAGACAGGGGCTAATAGAGCCCTGTATCTTCAGACTATAGATAGCAATTTGCAACTTTTATCTTTAATCTATTTTCCATATGAAAAACATAAATACACCTGTAGATTATTGATGAAAACATACATACTTTTCAACCTAAAACTCTCGATGCTTATTTATGACAAATGGAGCAAAATTAATGGGATGCTATGTGTACCATAAACACCATAAAATTATATATGAGAAAGTCTTCAGCATGACTATTTTTATAATCTTAATACCTGATACCATGAACAAATTAAGCTTTAAAAAAATATTAATTGACATGACAATAATTTAATGGATGCTTTTTGATTTTTTTTTTAATAGACTAAGAGTCACATGCTAGGCAGACACCAAGTTCAAGCATATTTAGCAAATGAGTCAGTGGACATATTTAAGTGCCCAACAAATTGAAACACAAATCCTGGAAACCACCAGTCAGGCCCACCATCCTCCTGGCTAGTATTAACTTAGGCCTTCATTGGTCTCTCCTACTCCTCCAGTTCAGCAGCCCTTCCCACTGGCTCATCCTAAGAATGGAAGCCATTGTAACTAAATGCCTGCTGCAACTGAAATTACCTCTGCAAGAAATTTTAAACCTTTGAAATGAGTACATTTATTAAATGAAATGGTAAAGACAGGATTTGAAGAAGGAAAATAAGACTCTCCTTTTCCCCCCATCAGAATGCCATGTCCTTCCTGAACTTTCACAGACCCTCTTTTCACTGAGTCCCAGAATCAATGGACTGTCCCACCTCAGCTCATACCTCAGTCAACCTGCTGCCGACCTTCACTCCTCCACACAGCCAGTGACCCTCCCAAGGCCAAATCTGCCTACTAATCCCAAGCAAGGTAGTGAATCTCTGTAGGTGTTTCCTCAGCTAACTCATGTTGCCAGCTGACTTCTGTTTCATAAATGTCTCAGCATTCACTTAGCTTTCTGCATTATCCTCACCTCTGAGCCCCAGAGAATTTCCATATCCTCTTTTAGGCCCTAATGCAGTTTTATTCACTATATGATACACATTATTTATGGCATTATCTGTGGGCATTCCAGGCCATGATCTAGAAACTGAGAAATCAAGGCTAAATACGAGGTGGCCATGCTTTTGTGGACTTCACAGTTTAGCCAGGAAACAACATCTATGCAATTATTAAAAGGTTATCTGTGCAATAAGAGTACCTGGGAGCACAGAGCAGACACTGACTGGAGAGGAGGTGGGGACCACTTCCTAAGAACTGACATTTGAGATGAGTCTAAAAGGATAAGACAAGTTCCATTAGTAGAAAAAGGCTGGGAGTGTAGTGGGTGGGATGGGAAAGACATGTTAGACAAGGAAATAATATTTATAAAATCCAAAAATATTACCTATTCCAGTAGTAGTAGTTTTATATTATCTTTTACTGTGGAGATTCTCTACTTGTCTATCAGTATCTCTTTCTCATTTACCCTTGGCACAATTTAAAACTATAACACCTACTTCTAGCTCCTGTTCTTTGAGCTCTCACTCCATCACAATAAAGTATACAATCAGTACATGCCTCTGGAAAATGAATAATTTAATAAAATGAATTCAAATACTTAGTTGGACATCTGAAACATAAAAAGAAAAGAATGTGGAACACATTCCGGATGGATCAAATATTTAAATATAAGAAAGAAAACTGTACAATTATAAATGTGGAAAAAATGAGGTAATATTTTTTATAATCTTGGAGTGGGAATAGCCTAAATGTGACATCAATACCAGAAACTATAAAGACGTTTAACCAATTTGATGAAATAAAAATTAGATACATAAATTTGGCAAAAGGCAACAAGAGCAAATATAAAAATGACACTGTAGTTTTGCACCTTGACATCCACTTTCCATCATTTTTTAATCTGCTCTCCATCTCTGTGGCTGAATAGTGGACCTCCAGAGCCTCTGGGAATCCCAGAAATTGACTAAATTAGTGGCTCCTGGGAGCTCTCTTGTTTCCCTGGGCTCAGCCATGACGAGCCCCAGCAGGCTCTGTGGTCACTTGAATCTTGCTGTGCCACTCAGTCAATGTTCACTGTTCTCAGTTTCCAGAAACCTCTCCCTCCCCTCTTCCTTTCACCTTAGAAATAGTCAGCTCTGGGTTACTGCATAATCCCTTGCGGCTCCTCCCTCCCATATCGTTGTAAAACAAGGTCCTGTGAGTTTTGTAATTGAATTTTTTTCCCAAATTATTCTAATTTGATTGTACTGTGTGTTTTTTGTTGATACCCTGAGAGATACACTGGGAAGTTGAAATGTATATAACAGACAAAGATTAATGTTTACAATATACATCATAAGGAAATAATAATCGCAACATTAATAGCAATGCTATTTATTGTTTACTCTATTCCAGTCACTTTGCAAAACTTGTTCCAAGAATTAGTCCATTAATTCTCATAAGTATACTTAGAAAATTTTAATTTTACTGATAAGTGAACTACAGTTTAGAGACACGAAGTAGTTTGCTCAGTCACATGGCCAGTAATCAGAGTCAATTTCAGAATCCCATCTGATTACAGAACCCACACTCTTAACTATAATGGTATACTCAGAAGAGAAAAAAAAGATTAAGTGATTGTAATAACAGCAAAAATAGTTAGCATTTATAGAGTATTTACAGGCTATCAAAAATATTTTTAAGCATTTTATTTCTATTAATTCATCTAATTCTCAGAAAAACTTAATGAGGAGGAAGGACGAAGGAATGTGCTCAAGATCATACAGCTAGTAAGTAGTTTTCAAGCCTAGATACACTGATTTGAGAATCTATGAACTTCATCTCCATACTTTACTGATTCTTAGTAGTGAACAGAAAATTTACTAGAAAAGAAATACAAACAAATATTTGCAATATATCAAATAATCAAAAATTGAAAATAACATTGAGATATTTCTTTTAATCTATAAGACTGGCCAAAATTATCAAGATTTTTTAAAAGCTAGTATGGGTTTTTTAAATCTTTCTCCGTATGGGTGAGACTGAGAAAAAAATGGACACTGTCATATGCTACTAGTGGGAGTATAAAATGGAATAATATTTTTTGAGAACCTAAATATTTATCATTAGATAATCCATTAAACGAATTATGGGACCATGCAGCACTGCCAAAATTGAACTCTATAGATATACCCATTGGCAGGAAGATGATTTGAAATCACATTTTTCAGTTTTAAGGAAAGCTTATAAAACAGTATGCCAAATATGATCCTAATGCTACCCCTTATGGTGCCTGTGTGAACTTAAAGAAGCCCTCCCCCACCTCCCCACTCCTCAGGGGAGCAGACGGTAGGCTAAGGTGTTCTTTTTCATTGATTCTTTGATCGAGACGCCTGCGTGGACTACACATCTTGCCAGTGTACACGTCAACTCCCTGTAAACGGTGTTATACTTTAACTTAAATACGTTTTATCGAAATAGAAAAATGCTTCTTATTTCCAGCGATGGTTTTAATTCCATTCGTTTTTTGCCACTCTGGGGACTTTGCTCCCTCTCTCCTACCCCCTCAAGGTTTTTCTCTCTAGTATTTCCCCTTCAGTTCTCTCTCAGCACATCATACACCATTTCCCCACCTAGAGTACCTCCCTCACTGACACTCCATTTCTTCTTTCTCAGCCAAGTGTCTTGAAAAGTATCATACTCAACTTTCCCCATATTTTCTCCCATTTGCTTCTCCAGCCCCTGCACTCTACCTTCAGCTGTCTCCACTTCTCTGAAACTACTGTGACCAAAGTCATGAGAGACCAGATCACCAATTTTGCTAAATCCAATGGACACTCCCTGCAGTCCCTATCTTACTGGATCTCTGCTGGTTTTGATAGAGGTTTGCACTGATTTCTTCTTAAAATTTTTCTATTTTGGTGGTTCCCGTGACATATATTATCTAATAATATTTCACCCAACCAAAAACTATGTTAGCCTGTTTCATGTCTTTGCCACTATCTCTCAGTCTCTTTACCATGCTGTCCAGTTCCACCTTTAGCCTTCACTTTAGTTTCATTTATCAAGCTGTCTATTGTAGGACTTAGCAATACAGCAGTGAGCAACCGAAAGTCTCTATTCCCACGTAGCTTGCATCCTAGTTCGTGTCTGTGTGTGGTAAGTGAGGTCAGAGATGGAGAGACAATCTATAACAAAATAAACAATGGAAAACAGCAGATTATGATATGTGCTATGCAAAGGATTCAGTTAACCTGATACGATAGAAGATGATTGGGAGTCTAATGAGGTTTCGCTGAGGAGGCAGCATTTGAACTGAGATTGAATGGCAAGATGAGGGCAGCCATGTGAAGTTGCCTGGAAGAGCAGTTCAAGCAGAAAGAATGACCAGTTCAAAGCTGTGGATGAACTGAGCATGTCTGAGGACAGAGATTCTGTTGGGCTGCAAGTTTTGTGGATAATGAGGCACACTGTAGTCAGAGAGTGTGCAGGATCAGTAGAGGCTTTAAAGCCAGAGTGAGGAGGATTTAATGGAAAACAGTGGAGTGATATGATGGAATTTATATCTTTAAAAATTTACGTTGTTTGAGGAAAGTAAATTGCAACCAGGGAGGGGTGGCAACAGGAAGACCAGTTAGGTGGCTTTTGTAGCGGACTGTTTAAGATATAACAATGATTTCCTAGACTAGCATGGTACCAGCAGAGGTGGCAGCAGTGGCCATTTGGGGGTACATCTGGAGGTAGTGGCAGAAGTTACTGGTAAATTAAGAATAAAGAGAAAGGGATAAATCAAGGCATTGGGTTGATCAGTGTGTGACTGATGATATGATTCATTAAGATGAGAGATGGGAGAGTAGTTATGATGGTAGAGAAACAGGTATCAAGGGTTCTGACTTGACAATGTGTGTGATTATTATTGATATTCCTGTGGAGGTGCCAGGAACTTGGAAAAGTCCAGTCTGGAAGTTGGGTGAAAACACAATGCAGGTAATATAAATTTAAAAGTTGCTGCCGATGATTTTTATTTAGAGCCGGGGACAAGATAGGTCTACCAGGGAGACTGTGTTGATTTAAAGGGAGGGGAGAATGGAGCACAGGTTCACTCCAAGGTTTAGTCATCACAAGAGAATGAGCTAGATAGGGAGGGTGGGAGGGAGGGAGACTCAAGAGGGAAGACATATGAGAACATATGTGTATGTATAATTGATTCACTTTGTTATAAAGCAGAAACTAACACACCATTGTAAAGCAATTATACTCCAATAAAGATGTTAAAAAATAATTAATTAATTAAATTAAAAAAAAGAGAATGAGCTAGGAACAGAGATTAAGAAGAGAAATAACCAGAGCAATATAGTATTACAAAAGTTAATGGAAAAATGTATTTTAAGGAGAGAATGAATAACTGGTTGAATGTTGCTTTGGGTCAAATAAGATAAGTGAAGAAAACATTCAATTTTGACACAATGAAAGTCATTTGTGACCTACCCAGGGACAGTCTCAGTGAGATGGTGAGGGCAGGGACACTATTAGAGAATCTGAGAGGACAAGGTGAGAAGCAGTGGAGTCAGTAGCTCTATATAGCACCTTCAGGTAATTTTGCAATCAGGGGTAGCAAAGAAATGAAGTGATAACTAGAAGAAATGAAGTCAGGAGAGGATTTGTGCTTTTTGTCTGTTGTATTTGTTTGATTTAATTTTTAAGACAGATGAAACTGCCTCCTATTTGTTCCAGGTTTCTGTTAAGGCACTACTATCAACTGCATCCCTCAAGACTGGAACGTGGAAACTTTTCTCACTCCTTTGTCTCCCTCACTCATATTCCATCAAGTTTATAAACAGATTTCCTTTCTGTTTCTTGAATCTAGCTCCTCCTGTCCATCTCTATTACTATTATTTTAGTTTGTATACTTACCTAGATAGACCTCCCTTGTCCAATTTTACTATCTTTTAAATCATTTCTTTAAGTTGCAACCAGAGTTGACTGGATAAAATTTAACTATTTCAATATCTTGCATAAAATGGCTATTTCCAATTGTCTGCAGAATTAAGTTCAAGCATTGTAATTTGGGAAGAAAAGCTCAATCGACTTTCTCTTTCATCTCATCTCACTTCTTGCTTTAATATTTATCAAAATTCTGTGGAATATTAAATTACTGGACTAATTTTTTTGTTGAATACCCATATTGTTTTGGACTAAGATATTTGTATGGCTGACTTGCTCATTCCTTAATGGATAGTTCTTATTTATTCTTTAAGGTTTAGATTAATATTCTACTTCTTAAAAAAAGTGTTCTCAGAAATTTAAGATTAGATTAAGCATACAGTGTTGTGGAAGCCCATAGCAGTTTGAATATGAGTGCTTCTGTGTGTCTGTACCCATGTCTGCGTGTGTGTATGTTATTGAACCCAAATTATTTGCTTAAGCATGTCTCCATCACTAGTGTGGGTTCTTTAGGACAGAGGCCATTTATTATTCATTTTTGTTGTCCCAAGCCATAGCTGTTTCCTCAGAAGCGCTGAGCAAGTGATTGTTAATCCAAACACCAGTTCACTATGCAGATCTAATGCTCAGTGATACGTATGCCACACAAATATCCTTTCCCAGATGGGATGTTCATGCTTACCAGATGAAGGGCAAGTTTCTATAGCAAACAACTATAGACTTTGGATGCAGTAGAAATTGCCTTCAAATTCCAGGACTGCTATTCATTTGCTGTCCTATAAATCATCTAGACTCTCTGAGCCAGACTTTTGTCAATTGTAAAAAGAGGTTACTAACACCTATTTTCCTGGTGTTACTAATACTTAAAATATTTTGAGAAATAAAAGGTATAATATTTATAAAACTACATAATAGGATAATGCCTGGCAAATAATTAGTGGTCCATAAATGATCATTTCCCTCCCATCTATGAACTACAGATTCATTCATTCTCCAAATATTTATTAAGCACCAACTATGATGCAGAAACCCTCTGAGGAATTACAATCCAACAATAAACAAGACAAATATGATTCTTACATTAGTAGAATTCAAATATCCTAATGAGGAAAACCAAGGCTTAGTAAACAATTATACATTTTGTTATTTAATTAGTTTTAACTTAAATTAATTATTATTTAAGTTATTTAATTTGAATTTAATTAATTAAATTTAAATTGATTGTTATTTAAATTTAATGATTAAATTATTTAATTATTAAATTTAAACTTAATTATTACTTAATTGTGAAAAGTACAACCAAGAGGATAGTGTATATGAAAGTATTTGAACTTACCACCCATAACTTTTTCCACTACTTCCCTCATCTGTTAATAGAGTTCATTTAGACACTTGCTCAACAACATTATTTTTGATTCGGAGACAATCTGTGAGTGATCAAATATATACCAAGTGTTAAATAAAGCAAAGAACTGGGTTACTCATTATAAGGGATACTAGGAAACACACTATAGTCTTTGGTGTCAAGGGACTCAGGAGTGGAAATTAGTACTAAAAATGAGTAAATAAGTGCTACAGGAATTTAAAAGCAAAGATTCCCAGATGTGAAATCAATTTGAAAATGGCATCTGGTTTGGATTTTTCAGAATTGCTGGAAGTTTGAAAGTAGATCTTCATTCTGTTACCAATAAATTATGCATTTTAATCTCTCAGAACCTTCCCTCTACCCAATAGTCACTACAGTAATTTAAGCTCTTATTACTTGTCACCTAGATTATGAAAAGGTCTTCTAAATGGCTTTCTACTCCAATCCCTTTCCTCTTTGTTTCTAGGGTGATCTTTGCAAAACACAAATCTGATCCTGTCACATCCCTACATTCAATCTGTCAGTGGCTTTTTTGGTTTTCAAATACAGCCCACATTCTCAACATGGCATTTGAGCTCTGGGAGATCTGAGTGTCCTGGTCCAGTGTTGTAGTGAGTGCCCTGCATGCTGAAGTCTAGCTACAGCAAAGAGTGTACAATTCCCAGTCAGCTCATACTCTTCAGAGCCCTCTACTTTCCTCCATTCTCCTTTGTTTCATTTTCCTAACTCCTTCTATGCTTCTACGTTCAGATCACATGCCATCTTTACAGGAGCATCTTCTGAATCTCTTCTAATTTCTGATAGGAGTGTTCAACTGCTCCCATGAAACTCACTATCTCTATCTTAGCAGCTACCATCTGTACTCGCTCATCTATTTGTCACTCTCCCCCATTAGACTGTGACCTTATAGGGCAAGGACTGTGTTTCTTGTTTTTGTTTCTCCAACACATAACAGACTTCTTGGAATAAAAGAAAACTCCACATTTTTTGTATGAATAAGTACATGAATTCTTGAGGTACTAGAGGTATTTCATGTCATAGTGTTAAACTGATTAAAATGGTTAAAAACAAGGTGCAACATGTTAGAGGATAGAAAGGGGTCTAATTTGGCAAGAATAGAAATTTTTCAGATGAGAACAATAGATAACAAATGTAGAAGGAATGTGGAGCAGGACTGTTAGATACAACTTTCTGTGATGAGTATTTTCAGTTTGGCATTAATACAGTAGTCACTAGCTACCTGATCTATTGAGCCATTGAAATGTGGCTAGTGCACTGGGTGAATAAAATTTTTAATGTTACTCAATTTTAATTAATTTAATTTTAAATTTAATAGCCTCCTGTGTGGTCTACTCTATTGGATAGCACAAAAGAGACAAGTTTGCAGAAGGCTCTGGGTATCAAGGTAATGAAACAATATCTTCTGGAGGTAATACAAAAAATGTGAAGGGCTCTAAGCAGAAAGTTGAAATAATCCAGAATATCTTAACGAGCTATCAAAGCTAAATACTAATAAGCAATGATATAAAACTATGAAAATCATATATTGTTATAATTGGTATTCTGGCTTATTCTTCTAGAAATTTTATTTTTTCTCTCACTTTAACTGTGTAATGAGGTGAAGATAATGGACAATGTTTTTTTTACCTAACTTACTAATGTAAAATGATAATGTAATTTTTTGGAAATATTGCTGATAGAATTTTTTTTTGAATTTTATTTTATTTGTTTTTTTATACAGCAGGTTCTTATTAGTTATCTATTGTTGATAGAATTGGAGTAAAAAGCTTGACTGTCAATTATTTCCTTATAATCTAATTAGTTGGACAGTAAAACACAATTTACAAAATTGCAATTTGTAATTTTGAAAGTATTTGACTTTTCATTGCATATATTTCATGTAATAGACAAATAGGAGGCTCATCTGTTTGATCTGCATCCAGAAAAATGTTGATATTGTGCAGCTATCTGACAATGGCTTAGGCAAAAGGCGACCACAAAACTTACCTTCTTGGGGACAGTACCAGGTACATCTGATGTGAATGAGTTGACACTTGTTAATAGATTTTTAACATCTAGTTTCAGTCTCAAAAGTGTCTATATTTGGATAATAAATTATATGGTCACTATTTACGCATCCCTGTCACAAACTGCAATATACTTTTCTTTTAGGAAATGTGTACATTAGGAAATGTGTACATTGTATAAATGTCCAATACACTTCTTTTTTTTTTTTTTTTTGTCTGCCAGCAAAAGCATGAGAGCAGAGAGCTTGAGATTTTCAATAAGGTAAGAGTTGAGACTGTGGTGAAGATATTCCTAACATATCTGAAAAGTTTATGAACATCAAATGGTAAGGTCAGCTTCTTAAACTTGATGACACAATTGTACTTCCTCATATGGTTTATCAGGATTTATTAAAGTGATTGTATAAAGCACTCAACACAGTATTCTGCAGAACATGATTGGTGAATATCAGCTGCTATAATTCTTATTGTTATTTGTGTTCTTATTATTAATGTTGATTTCCTGTTCTACTACCCCTCTGGATAAGTTCACACATCCTGGAGTGAGACTTGGCCAGAAAGAACACACCCAGCATTCGATAGCTCAGATGACTCCAGTCCTAACAGGAGGCACAGGGCACCAGGAGATTGATTTTCTGCCTTCTCTTCAGGCATGGATTCTAACATGTGCCGGAACAGGGCAGGTGTAAAATTACACTAACCTGACCAGACTTAGGAAAGGATGTAATATGTCTGAAGTGTCCCATGAATTCACAAGCAGGAATCCCTGCGTTTATTTATTTATACAGTACTTCCCAAAGTGCTGCCTATTTCCATGCCCAAAGCAAGCTTGCTTTAGCACATTTAAAATTACTTTACTGAGGCATTAGAGTATAGTGTGAGACTAGGGGTCCCACATCTGCTTATTTAGACAGTATTCCTGCCTGAGAAGTTGTGATCATTAAAGACGTTTAGAAAATACTGTTTCCTACTAAGTGTTTTTTTTTTTAAATAGTAACTATTATCATTTTCTAATTGATTTAGAGATTGTGCTAGATGAACAGTGTTGGGAAAATATGAAAAAAGACATATGAGAAAAAGAAAAGAAAGGAAAATACAATAATTCAAAACTGTGGCCGTATTGGATTTAAAAGAATGAATTTGGGGGAAAGGACTCAAAATTTTTCTAAAAATCTGCGAAGTTTACCAGGAAGCTAAAAGCATTTAGGCAAAGAGTCTTAAGTGATTTTTAAAAATTTGCATCATAAATGTATAATCCTAGGAAGGAAACAACTTCAAACATACCAAAGATGTTTGGAAAGAATTTAAAGCAATGAAAGAAAGACAGAGCTGTACGGATATACTCTGTGGGAGTGCATATATTAATGTGAACCTGCTTGGCCATCAACAGAAGACCAGGGGCTAGTGAGTGAAGAGGAAAGAGTAGAGGGCTTTGTTATGACAATTGGGCCTCAGAAGAAAATCTTAAGCTTTCAAAAAGAGAATGCCTGGATCTAAATGATGGTTTAGGAATCTGTTTTTTATGGCTATATGTAGGATGATTGTGCATGATGAGAAATTTGGAAATGAAATAATTAAATTAAATCCAGATGAAAAAAGTGGCAGGTAGGGCACAACGGGGTCAGGGTGAAATATTAGTGATTTAGTTTTCTTGTTTGTTGTTTAAAAAGGAGAAAGCCTTCATGCAATATTCAGATAATACTGATATAGGACATGTTAATAACCTCAATGGGGGTAGAAAAACAAAGCAGTGATTCCTATATAATAAGCATGTAAACCAACATATTGATTAGAGTCTATGGAAATTCATCTACAAAACACTACTTTAACTCAATTGACATAACTAAGCATAGTAAATGAAATGATGAGCTGACAAGATAAATTGTTCTTGTTTTCTTTTTGTGCCTGCAGGCTGTATGATACTCAGTCTGCTGATTTTTACATTGAATCACACAATACTTTCCCTTAAACTTGGGAAGATGTTTAGACTTTTGCTCAGTGTAGGATGGTGATTTTCATTAGTCTGAAAGGAAATATGTTCTAAATTTCACATCGGTCTTGTATCTAATGACCCAGGCTCATCCACTAAGGGCCAAGACAACAGGACTTGTGGGAAAGGGTTGCTGGATATTTTTGTCAAGAACCAGCCAAGAGATTAGGACATTGAGGGAGAAAGATGGAAAGATGCAAAGACAAGGAAAAATGGGGAATTTCCCAGGAGAGCAGAACCAAGATGTTGCCAAAATAAAGACAATCTGAACTTAGACAGGAAGAAACTTTATTCAGAAGAAAGACTATTGCATTAGGGACAAAATTCCCATCTCAGAAATCTGCATCTCAAAATCAACAGGTAAAGGTTTTTATTTATAAGGCAAGGAGGGGTAAGCAAAGATAAACATATCTTTTAAAAGGAAGTTGGACAAGCAAGAAGAAATAAACTGGGCATGACAGGAAAAGTGCCTTGCTGATTTCCAGGAGACCCTGACAAGGAACAGGTTCCACTTTCAGTGCTCACTCAGGCTTGTAGGCCAAGATGAGTTTAGGGACCCAGAGGAAGGAGAGAAGTTTGACTCAAGTTTGGTCAAGAGAAAGCAAAGGTAAGAACTAGGCAGCTGTGAACACTTGGTCCAATACATAGGAGGAATAGCTAAGATACCTACCTGGGTGGGAAGCTCTATGCCAGATTCAAGGGGAAGATAGGATCAAGGGAAACTAGTGTAGAAACTGGGACTAAATTTGAGAGCTAGAATTGCAAGGTGATGAAGCCACCAGGGCCTAAAAGCCTCAACCAGTCCCTCATTCATAATGTGCAAATATCCTGCATAGTTGGCAAGAGTTATCCAGCCAATGAAGGAAGAGCTAGGAGCAATAGAAGAAGCCTCTTATTGGAGCATAATGAAAAAATAGAACAGGCTTCTCAGATAATGAAAAATATATATTCATTTTATATATATATATATATATATATATATATAGCTCCATTATTTGATATGAAATTTTTCTCAGCTATCTCATTGTAGTGAGTAGTTTCAAAAAACTGGGATGTCTGGAATATCACCTGACAATAGTTAAAAAAAATAAATTAGGATTGGCCTGAATGATTCAAGAAACACAACTGCCAATCTATGTTCACCAAGATGGATATATACTCACAACAATAATAGTAATGATGGCTAGTCTTTATCGAGTGTTTGCTATGTGCCTATCACAGAGTTGAGGTCTTTCATTCATTATAACATGTAATCCTCTGTAATAACCTGATAGATAGGTATTATTATTATTACTATTTTGCAGATAATGATAACCTTTACTACAATTCCATGAGGTAAGTAAATGAAGCTCTGAACCCTTAATTACGTACTGAAGGTCACATGACTCCTAAGGGCAGCACTAGAAATTGAAACCAGATGTTTCACTGAATGTATTCTCAACTGATGATCTGCCATATTCAGACCACTGAAATCTCTTCACATACACATACATTTGGACTGGACATGTATATTTAATATACTCAGATCATTCCCACTGGGATCTCTGCAGTTTGACCTCCTTTGGTTTAAATCACCTTATTTCATAATCCCTCAGCTCTGATATAAGCTTTGTACTATGTACTCCCACTTGCTTATAGGTTTACAAGCTCCTGAGGTTTCCAACCTGTGAGTTTTGTCTGCTCAGCTGGATATCAGGCATCTTGAGAATAATCACAGTAGTGTCCTTGACATTTCCCAAAGATTCAAAGACCTTAGTTGATGATATTTACATTATGAAATTACACAAAAGATTTTTATAAAAGTCAACAACGTGTCTAATAGAAACAATGTCTAATGCACAGGATGATTAACTGTACTTGCAAATATAATGACTATTATGCTTCAGTTCTACTAAATTACTTAAGGATTTTGGGATTGGGGATAGAAAGAGCAAAAAGAACTATCTCCTGAGAGCAAACTATGTGCCAGCCATTTCATATACATTATTTCATTTAATCTTGTCAAGTACCATTTAATGTAAGCATTACTGCCCCTCTTAAAAATGAGGAAACTGAAGATGGTGGAAGAGTAAGAAGCGGAGATCACCTTCCTCCCCACAGATACACCAGAAATACATCTACTCATGGAACAACTCCCACGGAGCACCTACTGAACGCTGGCAGAAGACCTCAGACCTCCTAAAAGGCAAGGAAACCCCCTCGTACCTGGTTAGGGCAAAAGAAAAAAATAAACAGAGACAAAAGGATAGGGACGGGTCCCGCACCAGCGGGAGGGAGCTGTGAAGGAGGAAAAGTGTCCACACACTAGGAAGCCCCTTTGCGGGCGGAGACTGCGGGTGGCGGAGGCGGGGAGCTTGGGAGCCGCGGAGGAGAGCACAGCAACAGGGGTGCGGAGGGCAAAGCGGAGAGATTCCAGCGCAGAGGATCGGTGCCGACTGGCACTCACCAGCCGAGAGGCTTGTCTGCTCGCCCACCGGGGCGGGCGGGGCTGGGAGCTGAGGCTCCGGCTTTGGTAGGAGCGCCGGGAGAGGACTGGGGTTGGCGAGGTGAACACAGCCTGCAGGGCGTTAGTGCACCGCGGCTAGCCGGGAGGGAGTCCGGGGAAAAGTCTGGACCTGCCGAAGAGGCAAGAGACTTTTTCTTCCCTCTTTGTTTCCTGGTGCGCGAGGAGAGGGGATTAAGAACGCTGCTTAAGGGAGCTCCAGAGACCGGCACGAGCCGCGGCTAAAAGTGCGGACCCCAGAGACAGACATGAGACGCTAAGGCCGCTGCTGCCGCCACCAAGAAGCCTGTGTGCGAACACAGGTCACTATCCACACCCCACTTCCGGAGAGCCTGTGCAGCAGTGTGATTTCCGGGGAAATCAACAGTAACACAATCATAGTAGGGGACTTTAACACCCCACTTTCACCAATGGACAGATCATCCAAAATGAAAATAAATAAGGAAACACAAGCTTTAAATGATACATTAAACAAGATGGACTTAATTGATATTTATAGGACATTCCACCCAAAAACAACAGAATACACATTTTTCTCAAGTGCTCATGGAACATTCTCCAGGATAGATCATATCTTGGGTCACAAATCAAGCCTTGGTAAATTTAAGAAAATTGAAATTGTATCAAGTATCTTTTCCGACCACAACGCTATGAGACTAGATATCAATTACAGGAAAAGATCTGTAAAAAATACAAACACATGGAGGCTAAGCAATACACTACTTAATAACGAAGTGATCACTGAAGAAATCAAAGAGGAAATAAAAAAAAACCTAGAAACAAATGACAATGGAGACAGGATGACTCAAAATCTATGGGATGCAGCAAAAGCAGTTCTAAGAGGGAAGTTTATAGCAATACAATCCTACCTTAAGAAACAGGAAACATCTCGAATAAACAACCTAACCTTGCACCTAAAGCATAGAGAAAGAAGAACAAGAAAACCCCAAAGTTAGCAGAAGGAAAGAAACCATAAAAATCAGATCAGAAATAAATGAAAAAGAAATGAAGGAAACGATAGCAAAGATCAATAAAACTAAAAGCTGGTTCTTTGAATGGATAAACAAAATTGATAAACCATTAGCCAGACTCATCAAGAATAAAAGGGAGAAGACTCAAATTAACAGAATTAGAAATGAAAAAGGAGAAGTAACAACTGACACTGCAGAAATACAAAAGATCAAGAGAGATTACTACAAGCAACTCTATGCCAATAAAATGGACAACCTGGAAGAAATGGACAAATTCTTAGAAAGGCACAACCTGCCAAGACTGAATTAGGAAGAAATAGAAAATGTGAACAGACCAATCACAAGCACTGAAATTGAAACTGTGATTAAAAATCTTCCAACAAGCAAAAGCCCAGGACCAGATGGCTTCACAGGCGAATTCTATCAAACATTTAGAGAAGAGCTATCACCTATCCTTCTCAAACTCTTCCAAAATATAGCAGAGAGAGGAACACTCCCAAACTCATTCTACGAGGCCACCATCACCCTGATACCAAAACCAGACAAGGATGTCACAAAGAAAGAAAACTACAGGCCAATATCACTGATGAACGTAGATGCAAAAATCCTCAACAAAATACTAGCAAACAGAATCCAACAGCACATTAAACAGATCATACACCATGATCAAATGGGGTTTATTCCAGGAATGCAAGGATTCTTCAATATACGCAAATCAATCAACGTGATACACCATATTAATAAGTTGAAGGAGAAAAACCATATGATCATCTCAATAGATGCAGAGAAATCTTTCGACAAAATTCAACACCCATTTATGATAAAAACCCTGCAAAAAGTAGGCATAGAGGGAACTTTCCTCAACATAATAAAGGCCATATATGACAAACCCACAGCCAACATCGTCCTCAATGGTGAAAAACTGAAAGCATTTCCACTAAGATCAGGAACAAGACAAGGTTGCCGACTCTCACCACTCTTATTCAACATAGTTTTGGAAGTTTTAGCCACAGCAATCAGAGAAGAAAAGGAAATAAAAGGAATCCAAATCGGAAAAGAAAAAGTAAAGCTGTCACTCTTTGCAGATGACATGATCCTATACATAGAGATTCCTAAAGATGCCACCAGAAAACTACTAGAGCTAATCAATGAATGTGGTAAAGTAGCAGGATACAAAATTAATGCACAGAAATCTCTGGCATTCCTATACACTAATGATGAAAAATCTGAAAGTGAAATCAAGAAAACACTCCCATTTACCATTGCAACAAAAAGAATAAAATATCTAGGAATAAACCTACCTAAGGAGACAAAACACCTGTATGCAGAAAATTATAAGACACTGATGAAAGAAATTAAAGATGATACAAATAGATGGAGAGATATACCATGTTCTTGTATTGGAAGAATCAACATTGTGAAAATGACTCTACTACCCAAAGCAATCTACAGATTCAATGCAATCCCTATCAAACTACCATTGGCATTTTTCACAGAACTAGAACAAAAAATCTCACTATTTTTATGGAAACACAAAAGCCCCCGAATAGCCAAAGCAATCTTGAGAACGGAAAACGGAGCTGGAGGAATCAGGCTTCCTGACTTCAGACTATACTACAAAGCTACAGTAATCAAGACAGCATGGTACTGGCACAAAAACAGAAATATAGATCAATGGAACAGGATAGAAAGCCCAGAGATAAACCCACACACATATGGTCACCTTATCTTTGATAAAGGAGGCAGGAATGTACAGTGGAGAAAGGACAGCCACTTCAATAAGTGGTTCTGGGAAAACTGGACAGCTACATGTAAAAGTATGAGATTAGATCACTCTCTAACACCATACACAAAAATAAGCTCAAAATGGATTAAAGACCTAAATGTAAGGCCAGAAACTATCAAACTCTTAGAGGAAAACATAGGCAGGACACTCTATGACATAAATCACAGCAAGGTCCTTTTTGACCCACCTCCTAGAGAAATGGAAATAAAAACAAAAATAAACAAATGAGACCTAATGAAACTTAAAAGCTTTTGTGCAGCAAAGGAAACCATAAACAAGACCAAAAGACAACCCTCAGAATGGGAGAAAATATTTGCAAATGAAGCAACTGACAAAAGATTAATCTCCAAAATTTACAAGCAGCTCATGCAGCTTAATAACAAAAAAACCAAACAACCCAATCCAAAAATGGGCAGAAGACCTAAATAGACATTTCTCCAAAGAAGATATACAGACTGCCAACAAACACATGAAAGAATGCTCAACATCATTAATCATTAGAGATATGCAAATCAAAACTACAATGAGATATCATCTCATACCAGTCAGAATGGCCATCATCAAAAAATCTAGAAACAATAAATGCTGGAGAGGGTGTCGAGAAAAGGGAACCCTCTCACACTGTTGGTGGGAATGTAAATTGATACAGCCACTGTGGAGAACAGTATGGAGGTTCCTTAAAAAACTACAAATAGAACTACCATATGACCCAGCAATCCCACTACTGGGCATATACCCTGAGAAAACCATAATTCAAAAAGAGTCATGTACCAAAATGTTCATTGCAGCTCTATTTACAATAGCCCAGAGATGGAAACAACCTAAGTGTCCATCATTGGATGAATGGATAAAGAAGATGTGGCACATATATACAATGGGATATTACTCAGCCATAAAAAGAAACGAAATTGAGCTATTTGTAATGAGGTGGATAGACCTAGAGTCTGTCATACAGAGTGAAGTAAGTCAGAAAGAGAGAGACAAATACCGTATGCTAACACATATATATGGAATTTAAGGAAAAAAATGTCATGAAAAACCTAGGGGTGAAACAGGAATAAAGACACAGACTTACTAGAGAATGGACTTGAGGCTATGGGGAGGGGGAAGGGTAAACTGTGACAAAGCGAGAGAGAGGCATGGACATATATACACTACCAAACGTAAGGTAGATAGCTAGTGGGAAGCAGCCGCATAGCACAGAGCTAGGTGCTTTGTGACCGCCTGGAGGGATGGGATAGGGAGGGTGAGAGGGAGGGAGACGCAAGCGGGAAGAGATATGGGAACATATGTATATATATAACTGATTCATTTTGTTGTGAAGCTGAAACTAACATACCATTGTAAAGCAATTATACTCCAATAAAGATGTTAAAATGAGAAAAAAAATGAGGAAACTAAGGCTCAGAGGTTAAACAACTTTCTTAAGTAACTATTGCCAATGCACTCATAAAACTGAAACTTGAAGGTAGATTTCTATAACTCTGAAACCTGTAACTTTCTCATGTCCTCCAGTGACCTCAGCAACTTTTTGTTTGACGATTCGGCATCACTAGATAACAGAACAAATTCAAGAGCTAATCACCATGCATTTCTAAATTAATTTATTTAAACTTGAAGGTTTCATTATTTCTTCCTCTATGAGTGTTCAACTGTCTATTGATAAGCAGACATTAAAGAGATATGCAAATAATGTAAAACAATGCCACCCTTCTATTTCATTTTGTTTTGCTTTGTTTTGGAAAATGTAACTATTGTTCATAAAAATATACTATTTATGTTAACATGTAAAGGGCTTACTGCAGTTTTTGAAATGAGTTAACATTTTAATTCTCAGTTTTAATTTCTAATAGAGAAAATATCTGTAAATATAACCCACATAACAAAAACACTTTGATATTCTCAAGAATTTTTAAGAATGTAAAGGAATCCTGAGTCTGAAAGTTTGAGAACTGTTCTTTAAAGCCAGTAACAACATCTTTTTATTTTCTAAAAGGCACAGAGGTAGAACGTTTAAGTTCTCACATATCCTACACAAAGTAATCAACCAAAGCCTAGGAGCTGCGGCTTTCAAGATCCTTAGTTTTTTATTTATTTTGTATTCCCCATAACTTCTAGGACCAGCTTTGAGCCCTGAAAGTAGACAATACTTGTTTAACAAGTAAATTGCATCGTTTAACACCCTGCCTCCCAGATTCAGCTATATCACTAGGAAGCAGTGTGTCTAGTAGACATTAAAATGTGTTCCTGAAAATACAAGAGAGGAAAGGTCCAATCTGAGGTTGCATCTCACAGGATTGCTTGAGATAAAGAATATGACTCATTCATTTCTTCAACAAATATTTATAATATACCTACTCAGCGCAAGGCACTATTGTTTGGCACTGGGAAGTCAGAATCAAAGATGACTGGCACAGCTCCTGCAGCCTTGGAAATTATGTTTTGGGGAGGGAGAGCCATTATTCAATTAATTGTACAATTAGTGGTTGATTTATATTTGTAATGAGTGTTAAAAAAGAGACCTGTAAGATCATATAGGATCTTACCAGGCATAAAAAAAAGCCAGAAAGGGGGTTTAGGCTAGTTTCTCCCTGTTTAGAATAAAGAAGAAAGTAGTCCTGGAGGGGAATGGCTCATTCTCTGGAACACTTGTCAAAATTTTATTCATATAATTGTTAGTTTAATAATTTGACTAATGCCTGTTTTCTCTTCTAGTCTGTAAGTTCCATGAAAGAAATGGCTATTTCTGATTTGTTCACAGCTCCCCAAATCTAGCAAAGCCCATGATACATGGTGAGACATAGTACATTTGTTAAGTAAATGAATGAATTTCACATGTACCCAGAAAGCTTAGGAGAGCTTCCTAATAGATTCCTACTATATATTGACTTTAATTTTTTAATATATAAAACATATTAAAAAGGAGGAAAAGAGGCTAACGATTTTTAAACTGTAATTAAATTTGCTAAGAGTCTGTTCCAATACATCAATGTGTCAAGATGTGCTCATTAAAAAGTAAAAAAAACTAGTAAACACCAAATGCAGAATTTTCTTTTGGCAAACAGATAACCAGAGCAGAAATAACTAAAGAAGAAAACTGAGGAAGAAAAGAAAAGTAACTGAGGGCATAACAATGTAAATGGTGACGTAAATGAGACAACTGCAAATAGAAGAATCCAATGCATGAAATAAAAGTATGAACAAAAAAGAAACTGAAGAAACAGAATTTATTAAAATGGCAACACAACTCATGGGATAAAATCAAAGGCTGATAATCACATTGTGAGATACAGGTGATGAGCAGAGAAAAGAAAAACGGAGAACAAGAGAGAAGGAAAGAGAAAGAGAGAAGTAGACCGAGAGACCATCCGAATCACCTTGGATTGGTACATTTTAACTGACTCCCTGCGAGAGAAAGAATTAACAACCTGAACAATTCTGCTTGTAAAGGCTTTCATACATTTAATTTTTCATGCTACATACAAATGATTGGTACATTTATTTCATATGTCTACCCATAGTGATAAAAATATTTACATTATCAAGTAAATACTCCAATAAAAAAACTAACAGCAAGTAGAGGGTTATGTCCAAAATACCTAAGTTTGTTTACATGCTATCAACAATCTGGTCATTAAAGTGGTGCCTGGGAATGCTCTTACTGGTCTTCTAAAACTGTATTACTTAGTGGCACTTGTTCTATTGGTTGTACTCCAGGCTTTTGTACCTTCGCCAAGGGTTACTGATTTGTGTGTATGTGATTTGTGTGTGTGTGATTGTGAGGTGGTGATTTATAGTGAGAAATATATATCTGGTGTTTGTCCCCATGTCTGGCACAGAGCTCCTGAAGCGCTTAGAATTTCTGAAATGACGAGGGAGATAAAGGTGCCTTTCGTTACTCATAATAAGTGGCTTTCCACCATGCCCAAGTGTATGTTAGTGGGGTGACTTTTGGAAAGCCCCTAGGTTACTTAAGGATGGAGGCTGCTTGCCAGAGGAACCAACTAGAATTAGAGGACTGGAACTTTCAGCCTTACCCCCTGATCTCCAGGGAGGAGAGAGGAGATAGAGATTGAGTTTAATCACCTTTGGCCAATAATTTAATCAAATATACCTATGTAATGAGCCCTGCAGGAAAGCTAAAAGGACAGGGTTCTGAGAGCTTCTGGGCTGGTAAACATGTGGAGTTTCGGGGAGAATTGTTCCCAGAGAGGATGGAAACCCTGTGCCCCTCCCTCTCCCCCATATCTTGCCCCATGCATCTCTTCCATCTGGATATTCCTGAGTTATATCCTTTAATAATAAATGTGTAATCTAGGAAATAAACTGTTTTTCTGAGTTCTGTGAGCCACTCTAGCAAATTAATGGAAACTGGGGAGGGAATCACGGAAACCTGTGATTTCTAACTGGTCTGTTAGGAGCACAAGTGACAACCTGGACTTGCAATTGACATCTGAAGAGAGAGAGTAGTCTTGTGGGACCGAGCCCTTAACCTGTGGGATCTGTCACTATCTCCAGGCAGATAGTGTCGGAATTGAGTTAAATTGTAGGACAACCAGTTGGTGTCCTAAGAATCTGAGAACTGTTTTGTGTGGGAAAAGTCATCACACATTTGGTGATCAGAAGTGCCAGAAGTGAAGCAGAGAACTGAGAGACCAGACACACAGAGGAACGTTTTTCCTTAGAGTGATGGTAAGTAATGTATAACAGCATTGGTTTATGAAAGTAAGTATGTTTATATAAAAAGTTATGTCGATTTTGAACATAAATGTAAGACCTTAAAGAAATTCATGCTTAAGCAGACATTACTCACCAGATCAAACATGCCCCCTCCATGGTGTACTTTAGAAGGTGTAAAATCCTGCACTGTATTTGTATCCTGAATTGGAAAAGGGAGTACCATGATACCACAGAAATTGTACAAAACAATTAATACTCCCTTAATTTTAATTTTTATAATGTGAACAGACAATAGATAATTAAAAACTGAAGATAAAAATCAAAATTCCTTTTTAGGATTATCTTTATCTTATCTAGGCATTGACTGGCACTGATAATTGGTAGCAAAATTAACTGGCTTTAGTTTCACCTTCTTTTATCCACATCTTCATCCCCAGGAAAATCCTCCTACACAGATCAAAATATCGGTACAACCCAAGAACAAGAAAACTGCTGTGGTCTGATTGTTTGTAATCCCGCCCCAAATTCATATGCTAAAACCCTAATGCCCAGTGTGATAGTATTAGCCGGTGAGGCCTTTGGGAGATGATTAGGTCATGAATGGATTTAGTGCCCTTATGAAAGAGGCCCAGGAGAGCTCCTTTCCCTTCCGTGTGAGGTTCTAGTAGAAGACAGCCTTCTATAAGAAAGTGGGCCCTCACCAGACAACGAGTCTGCTGGCGCCTTGATCTTAGACCCCCATCCTCCAGATCTGTGAGAAATCAATTTATGCTGTTGATAAGCTACCCAGTTTCTGGTATTTTTGGTAAGGCAACCTGAACAGACTAAGACAAAAACCAAGAATGGAAAGAATAGTTACTGCTCTTGCAGAAAGATGGAAGTGTTCATTGCGGCTGGGGAGGAAGTCCTGTGTTAATTATTCTTTTTGGCCATTTTGGATGTTTTCAGCATGGAACAGTATGGCTCAGACATTTCTAGGTTTCTCCTGTCTCAGCTAGAAGGAAAACGTTCTATGAAGACAAGTTCAGGCTTCTAACGCTAATGGTTTTTGAGATTCTCATTTGATTGGGCTATAAATAGATTTGTGAAGATTGGTGGATTAACCAAGGATAATACTTAGGAAACAATTTAGGAGTATAAACTGTTGACTAAAAATAACTGCTTCACAGGGACCCAATCCCACAGCCAGTAGGAATGAATAAAGCATGGTTCCTCCTGGGAATAAAGAACTTTCTGAGATGAATCACAAGTAACAAAAGAAGAAAGCCACATTCTTAACTGATGAATGGAAATCCCTGAGGAGGAAAGATCTCATTTGTACTTTTCTCCTTTTGTGTGAAGCTGATTTCCAAAATGTTAATTTCATTGTGTAAGCCACTTCTTTTCTGCTCTCAGATTTGTCTGGACAGAGAATATTGCCATATAATTGTTCTAATTATTTTAACTCAGTTTTACTAAGTGCTCCAACATTTAATCAGTTCTTTACATCCTTTAATTGGCATTTCATTTATGTTAGAAATTATTAAGAAAATGTATAAAATATGCATTAACCAAAAGAACAAAGAGAATTTTCCCTCCTCTGCCCACTCTCATTCCCACAGCAACGCCTCCTCCTCGCACATCACCTTGACAGATCCTGTCTTCCTCATTGTATTTTTCTCCATAATACTTATCACCAACTGACATGCCATGTATGTGGGCAAGCACAGTTTTAAGATGACCCTCAGTGGATCACATCCAACGTTAAACCACTACCCTTTTTAAAAATTGATTTTAATTTATTTATTTTCCACTTTTATTGAGAAATAATTGACATACATCCCTGTATAAGTTTAACATGTAGAGCATGATGGTTTAATTTACATATATTGTAAAATCATTACCACAATAGGTTTAGGAAAGCATCCATCACCTCATAGAGATACAATAAAAAGAAAAGAAAAAATAATTCCCCTTGTGATGAGAACTCTTAGGCTCTACTCTGTTTTAACAACTTTCCTATACATTATACAGCAGTGTTAACTGTAGTCATCATGCAGTATATTACATCCCTAGCACTTATTTATCTTATAACTGGAATAAACCCCTACTCTTGAATCCAAGCAGGACCTGTGACTTACTTCTAGAAGATAGAAAATACAAAGGTAAAGGAATGTCACTTCCTTGATTAGGTTATGTTATTTAGGACTCCCTAGCAGACGGGAACAAGGAATTCTCCTGATGGCCTTGAAGAAGGAAGCTGTCACTTTGTGAGATGCTGTGAAATGACACATGGCAAGGAATGGTAGGGGCATCTAAGAGCCTAGAGTGGTCTCTGTTGATGGCTAGCAAGGACATAGGGACCTCAGTCCTACAGCTTCAAGCAACTGTATTCTACCAACAACCATGTGAACTTGGAAGAGAATCCCAAGCCTAGACAGGAATGCAACCCAGCCAACACCTTGATTGTAACCCAGCTCAGCCATGACCAGACTTCTGCCCTGGACACTGCAAGATAATAAATACATGTTACTGACAAGTTTGTGGCAATTTGTTACCTAGCAACAGAAAACTAATGCACTCTGTGATTTATTTATCTTTGTATCTATACATGTATTGTCTACCCCCTCTCCCTCCCAACACAGTCATTAGCTTGTCATGAGAATAGGATTTTTTTCTTTTGCCTAATTTTAAAACTTCTGTATCTTCATTGCCTAGAAGATAACTCAGCACCTAGTAGGCTGTCCTTAAACATATGTTCGGTGAAAAAATATTTTTGGAAAGTTCCAAGTTTTCATCAGTGAATATATCTTACATCAAAACTGCCATAAAATTAAATTCAAGATAACACGTTTTAAAATATATGGGCTGTTCCTGTCCTGCTGCTAGGTTCATCAGAATCATTTTTTTTTTTTTAAGATTCCATATATATGTGTTAGCATACGGTATTTGTTTTCCTTTTTCTGACTTACTTCACTCTGTATGACAGACGTAGAGAATGGACTTGAGGACGTGGAGAGGGGGAAGGGTAAGCTGGGTCAAAGTGAGAGAGTAGCACTGACATATATACACTACCAAATGTAAAATAGATAGCTAGTGGGAAGCAGCCGCATAGCACAGGGAGATCAGCTCGGTGCTTTGTGACCACCTAGAGGGGTGGGATAGGGAGGGTGGGAGGGAGGGAGACGCAAGAGGGAAGAGATATGGGGATATATGCTTGTGTATAGCTGATTCACTTTGTTATAAAGCAGAAACTAAGACACCATTGTAAAGCAATTATACTCCAATAAAGATATTTTTTAAAAAAGTATGGCCTATTAATTTGTAGAGAATTGGGTTCCTTCTATCCCATGGCTCTATTTTAAATTTTGATTAGAAAATTTTGTTTTTAAACAGAAGTAGGACATTCAAAGATGATTTAATCATGCATTGAACTAACATATTAAACACTTAGAGTGAGTGGATTACTGCACTGGGTATTGGGCAGTACAGAGAGGAAGGAGACTTACTTCTCTCCTCTCTTCAGTCTAATTAATGGGAGACACGCAAGTCACCAGACATTGCATAAAAGTACAAGGAATTCCATAATAGCAGGACTAGCAAAGTAAATGAAGAAGGACAAGAGTAGCAACAGCTGGCGTTACTGAGTTTTGCTGAGTACCACACCCTCTCGCAAAGCACTTTGCATGCATTTTGTCACTTTGTTTTCCACTGTTCCTATCTCTGTTTTAGAGCTGTAGAAAATTAGGTTCACAGTAGATTAGGTAACCCACCCCTGGTCACGCAGTAAGTGACCAAACTGAGAGTTGGACTCACATGTGCCTAATTCTAGAGCCCAAACATACAATCACTACCAATGGCTGTCAAACATTAATGTGAATAAGCATTACCTGGAGAGTTTGTTTAAGAGGATTCTAGAGGCCCTTTCTCTAAGGAATCTAGGAGAAGCTCAGAAATATACTTTTTAAAAAAGTGATTATCCGATTGATTTTGATTCAGGGCATTCAGGGCTTTAAGTAACGCGGCACTTTACTATAAATTCAGTTTTAGGGAGAGGTAAAAAGGAAGACTTCTTCCAAGAAGTAACACTTGGTAAGATATAAATCAGCTGGAAAAGGGGAAGGGAAGATGAGAGCCTAGAGCAATATCACAACTTACATGAAAACATGTAGATTAGGCACACATTGTATGCCCCGGGAATTATAGTAAATGTAGATGGAATTTAGGGTGGGTATGGTGGTGTGCAGTGAATTAATAGGAGAGGGAGACAGAGGCTTGATCACGAGAGGTCTGTTTGCCATCCTGGAAAGGATTGTCACATAGTGTATAGAAGCACAGGATCTGGAGACAAACTACCTGTAGTCAATTCCAAGCACTTCTTTTAAGAGATTTGAGAATATGGATAATTAATTGCTCTGTGACTCACTTTCCTTATCTATAATTGGAGATAGCAACCTTACCTTATAGACTTATAATTTTCCTGGAACATAGGCACACACTAAACATTAGCCATTAATTTTATGCTGAAGTCAATGTGTTGCCCCTGAGTAATTTTTAAGCCAAGTCAATCAGGTAGCTTTTTAATGGCTGGATTCAGTGGGGGGAAATGCTGAAAACAAAATGACCAGTTAGAAGAATATCTCATGTGTGCCAAGAGTACACAGTTGGAGGAGGGCTAGAGAAGCAGGGGCAGATTTGAAAAACACTGAAAACAAAAAGTTATAGAGCACAGTAATGATTGGATGTTGGGAGTGAGAGAAGGAGGATGGCTCCTGGATTTCTGACTTAGGCCACTGGAGGTTTCACTAGTGAATTCCCCTCACTATGGCCTGGATGTCTGCGTTGTTAGGTTATGATAACAGATGTTGGATCTTTCCCCCTTTCATTAGTTAACTGTCTAAAGGGGTTGGCAATTTTCTCTGTGCTGAAAGCAACATCATTTCTTCCTCTGCACAAGGGACACTAACACAGCCAATTTCACAGTTTTTGCAGTCTGCCTTGGCCTTGCTTCTGGCTATATCTTGATTTATATCAACATACTTAAAGCCTCATTAATGTCACCCAGGGTAGACTGTCAACTGGAATAAGGTTTCTAGCAAGTTTTCTCCCACCTCCTCTCATTTTCAGCTTCATCAAACAAGGCATACGTTTCTGTCATTGCCAAGTTACTGACATACACCCCAGAAAGTGCATTCCCATTAATTACAGGGCTGTGTCAGAAACATCTTGACACTGGAGCCAGCAAAGGTTCCCCTTATATATGCACTAATGGTACACCTTGTACATATCTCCCAAAACCCAGCTACAAAATTCCAAGAATTTGTCATCCTGAAGTGAAATCCTTAGAGAATATGGGTGACTTTTTACAAGTGCCTACACTTGAAGAACTTTTAGTGAATAACAAATCAGGATAGTATATTTTTGGAGAGAGTGAATCTTACAAATAAATATCCATTTTTCATATAAACTGGTAAGTAAAGAGAAATCTCTGACTCTATATGAGGGTCTAGTCTTTATCCCATAATAACAACTTCTCTCAGTACATCCTGTTATTTGCCCCTGAAGAATCAGAGCCAATGGGCTGCAGGTTTATATGTAAAGATGAGGAATGTCAGTGGGGCAGAAAGTCAACAATACAGGAACCAATATATATTTTATAGTATCAATATGTGGAAAGAGGAAGGGTGGATTTGTAGAATAAAAATTGGAGACACAGTGATCATTTGGGAGATTATGGCTGATAAGAAATGATGAGGACATGACCTGGACCAGCAGTGGTCAAGATTAGTTTGGATGTAAAAAGAGGTAATATAAACACAGTTTGTTGCTTTGCCAGAATCCACAGGTACCATTCCACAACTTAAGATCATCTTTAATGGTTCTACTCTCTAAAGAATAAAGTTCAACCTCATTTTTGCTACACTAAACCTCCCACCCCCAGAGTGATCTTCAGCACATTTGTTTTATTTCTTGACACATAAGATTAAACTTATCATCCTACTTTCACTAACTCATTTAAAAATCCCAGTCAACTGCAGAAATACAAAAGATCATGAGAGATTAGTACAGGCAACTCTATGCCAATAAAATAGACAACATGGAAGAAATGGACAAATTCTTAGAAATGTACAACCTGCCAAGACTGAATCAGGAAGAAATAGAAAATATGGACAGACCAATCACAAGCACTGAAATTGAAACTGTGATTAAAAATCTTCCAACAAACAGAAGCCCAGGACCAGATGGCTTCACAGGCGAATTCTATCAAACATTTAGAGAAGAGCTATCACCTATCCTTCTCAAACTCTTCCAAAATATAGCAGAGGAAGGAACACTCCCAAACTCATTCTACGAGGCCACCATCACCCTGATACCAAAACCAGACAAGGATGTCACAAAGAAAGAAAACTACAGGCCAATATCACTGATGAACATAGGTGCAAAAATCCTCAACAAAATACTAGCAAACAGAATCCAAAATCACATTAAAAGGACCATACACCATGATCAAGTGGGGTTTATTCCAGTAATGCAAGGATTCTTCAATATATGCAAATCAATCAACGTGATACACCATATTAACAAATTGAAGGAGAAAAGCCATATGATCATCTCAATAGATGCAGAGAAACTTTTAACAAAAGTCAACACCCATTTATAATAAAAACCCTGCAGAAAGTGGGCACAGAGGGAACTTTCCTCAACATAATAAAGGCCATATATGACAAACCCACAGCCAACATCATCCTCAATGGTGAAAAACTGAAAGCATTTCCACTAAGATCAGGAACAAGACAAGTTTGCCGACTCTCACCACTCTTATTCAACATAGTTTTGGAAGTTTTAGCCACAGCAATCAGAGAAGAAAAGGAAATAAAAGGGATCCAAATTGGAAAAGAAGAAGTAAAGCTGTCACTGTTTGCAGATGACATGATACAATACATAGAGAATCCTAAAGATGTCACCAGAAAACTACTAGAACTAATCAATGAATGTGGTAAAGTAGCAGGATACAAAATTAATGCACAGAAATCTCTGGCATTCCTATACACTAATGATGAAAAATCTGAAAGTGAAATTAAGAAAACACTCCCATTTACCATTTCAACAAAAAGAATAAAATATCTAGGAATAAACCTACCTAAGGAGACAAAAGACCTGTATGCAGAAAATTATAAGACACTGATGAAAGAAATTAAAGATGATACAAATAGATGGAGAGATATGCCATGTTCTTGTATTGGAAGAATCAACATTGTGAAAATGACTCTACTACCCAAAGCAATCTACAGATTCAATGCAATCCCTATCAAACTACCATTGGCATTTTTCACAGAACTAGAACAAAAAATTTCACAATTTGTATGGAAACACAAAAGACCCCGAAGAGCCAAAGCAATCTTGAGAATGAAAAATGGAGCTGCAGGAATCAGGCTCCCTGACTTCAGTCTATACTACAAAGCTACAGTAATCAAGACAGTATGGTACTGGCACAAAAACAGAAATATAGATCAATGGAACAGGATAGAAAGCCCAGAGATAAACCCATGCACATATGGTCACCTTATCTTTGATAAAGGAGGCCAGAATATACAGTGGAGGAAAGACAGCCTCTTCAATAAGTGGTGCTGGGAAAACTGGACAGGTCCATGTAAAAGTATGAGATTAGAACACTCCCTAACACCATACACAAAAATAAGCTCAAAATGGATTAAAGATCTAAATGTAAGGCCAGACACTATCAAACCCTTAGAGGAAAACATAGGCAGAACACTCTATGACATAAATCACAGCAAGGTCCTTTTTGACCCACCTCCTAGAGAAATGGAAATAAAAACAAAAATAAACAAATGAGACCTAATGAAACTTAAGAGCTTTTGCACAGCAAAGGAAACAAGACCAGAAGACAACCCTCAGAATGGGAGAAAATATTTGCAAATGAAGCAACTGACAAAGGATTAATCTCCAAAATTTACAAGCAGCTCATACAGCTCAATAACAAAAAAACAAACAACGCAATCCAAAAATGGGCAGAAGACCTAAATACACATTTCTCCAAAGAAGATATACAGATTGCCAACAAACATATGAAAGAATGCTCAACATCATTAATCATTAGAGAAATGCAAATCAAAACTACAATGGGATATCATCTCACACCAGTCAGAATGGCCATCATAAAAAAATCTAGAAACAATAAATGCTGGAGAAGGTGTGGAGAAATGGGAACACTCTTGCACTGCTGGTGGGAATGTGAATTGGTAGAGCCACTATGGAGAACAGTATGGAGGTTCCTTAAAAAACTACAAATAGAACTACCATATGACCCAGCAATCCCACTATTGGGCATATACCCTGAGAAAACCATAATTCAAAGAGTCACGTACCAAAATTTTCATTGCAGCTCTATTTACAATAGCCAGGAGATGGAAGCAACCTAAGTGTCCATCATCAGATGAATGGATAAAGAAGATGTGGCACATATATACAATGGAATATTACTCAGCTATAAAAAGGAACGAAACTGAGTTATTTGTAGTGAGGTCGATGGACCTAGAGACTGTCATTCAGAGTGAAGTAAGTCAGAAAAAGAAAAACAAATACCGTATGCTAACACATATATATGGAATCTAAAAAAAAAAAAGTCATGAAGAACCTAGGGGTAAGACAGGAATAAAGACACAGATCTACTAGAGAATGGACTTGAGGATACAGGGAGGGGGAAGGCTAAGCTGTGAGAAAGCAAGAGAGTGGCATGGACATATATACACTACCAAATGTAAAATAGATGGCTAGTTGGAAGCAGCCGCATAGCACAAGGTGATCAGCTCGGTGCTTTGTGACCACCTAGAGTTGTGGGATGGGAGGGTGGGAAGGAGGGAGACGTAAGAGCGAAGAGATATGGGAACATATGTATATGTATAACTGATTCACTTTGTTATGAAGCAGCAACTAACACACCATTGTAAAGCAATTGTACTCCAATAAAGATGAAAAAAAAATCCCACTCAACAAATATTTATTGAGCATATACTATACACCATGCGAGTTCCTCTTATTTCCTCCTTTCTAATGATACAACAAATCAACATGAATTAGAAATCTGAAAATTACTTAGTTATGTAATTGATAAATATACTGAGCCATTCCATGTTTCTGGAAATGTTCTAAGCGCTGGGAATGTGGTAATGAACAAAATAGATTAAAGTACCTTCTGCAGGGGACTTTCAGTCTAGGTAGGGGGACGAAAGTCAACAAACAAAATAAACAAAATATTTGCTGTGTCAGGTGCCTCTAAGTACAGTGAAGAACAATAAAGTAGGGGAGTGGATGGAGTAGATTAAATGTGTCATCTGAGGGAAATGAAATTTTAAATACAATTGTCAAGAAAGACCTGATGCCAAGCTGTATTTGAGCAAGACCATGTAGAAGATGCAGAAGAAAGCCATCCAGATATCCAAGAGAAGAGCATCCCAGGCTGTGGAGAGTGTGAGTGCAAAGCTCTGCAGTGGGGCCATGTCTGGGGTATCCCAGGAACAGCAAGGAAACACAGTGTGACCAGAGCAGAGTGAGCTTGGAGGAGAGAAGTGGAAGATGAGGTGGCAGGAAATGTAGGGCCAGACTGTATTGACCATTTAAGGATTTTAAATTTTACTTAGAGCAAGAATTTTGAGTAAAAGAATAATACAATATGACTCAGACTTCCATAAAACACAAAGTTCAAAGCAGGGAGGCCAGTCAGGAGGGTATCGTGCTAACCTGATGAGAGGCAATATTATTGTGGAATAAGTGACAGTTGTGTATGTGGGAAGAATCAGTTAGACTCTGGATGAAGTTTTATGTGATTGATTCATACCACATAAAATGTGATGTGTGTGAGAGAATGAAAGAAACTCAAAGAGAACTTGAAAGTCAAGTTTTCATTTCCTGAGATGGGGAAGACATTAGGAGAAGCTGGATTCAGGGGAAGTCCAGAAGTTGGATTTTAAACTGCTAAGTCTAATATCCATTAGAAATCTAAGTGGGGATATTGAGTACACAGTTGGATATAGTCTTGTGTTAGGAGGAACTATCTAAGCTAGAGACAGAAATTTAGGAATTGTCATTTTTGCTGCCCGATATGATAGTCACTAGGCGCATGTGGCTATTTAAGTTTAAATTAATTATAAAAAAATCAATGAGTCCCACTAGTCACATTTCAAGTGCTCGGTGTGGCTGGCAGCATATATGCCTACAGGCGATCGTATTAGACATCCATATGGAACATTTCCATCACCTCAGAAACTTCTATTGGACAGCACCAGATTGGTAGTATTTAGAGACACAAGATAGGAGACTCAATGAAATAAACCTAGAGAGTAACTTTCTAAGCCTGGAGAAGGAAAGACTTTGGGGAGAGGGGTTCTTACAAGTAATTGGCTGAAAAAAATCTTCTGATTTTATTCTTAGATATTTATCTAGTTAATCTCCCCTTCTCCCCCTTCTTCCTTCATCTAGTATTTGCAGCCTTCCTTACGTCTTACTTGGATGATTGCAGCAGCCTCCTGACTGAGCCTTCCACCTCAGGTCTGTGTCCCTCATATGCATCTTCCACATCCCTAAAATAAAGAGCCTACTAAGTCATTCTCCAGTTTAAAGTCTCCCAACAGCTACATTACAACCTACAGTGTAAAGTCCATATACGGTATTATAGCATAAGAAACTTCTGTAACCCACCTCTTCCCTTCCTCTTCAGCCTCAGGTCTCATATTCTCCATCTCTAACTTTGTGATCCAACAAGAATGAACTCCTGGTATCCTCTTTCTAATCTCTCTTCCTTACTTAGCTTCTTCTAGTCTCCTTCTTCTGAGATAAATGTTCCACCCCCGACAGACTAATTTTTCCCCATCTTATAAGGAAGAGCTTAAATGTTGCCTCCTCTAGATTTGGGTAAGATGTTCCATATCTATGCTCTTATAACACCCCACACTCCTCTCTGTCATAATAGTTAACACCTGTCACTGGAATGATCTGTTTAGACATCTGCCCAGTGGACAATAGCTCTAAGAGGTCATTGCCTATACTTTCTACATTTTTCTATCTGCAAGGCTAACTATATTATCTGGCTCATGGAGGGCAAGCCATAGCTGCTCTTTGAACTGAAAGGAAAGTAACAAGGGACTTTGTGGTTTCCTGGCACATGCATGAACTATTCTCATGTGTGTGCTCATGCTGCTTCAATACTCTTCTTATTCCCTGAATTGTCCTACTCCTTCTCATGCCTCAAAGCTCAACTTAAATGTCATTTCCTCTGTGAAACTTATGTGTCCTCACCTGAGACAATCTCATCTTTCCTTCAGAAAGAAACTCTTGGCACTATTCATATGTCTCCAAGATAGCACTTTTCACAGTAATAACCATGTCCCTTTTGCTTTTTAAGTAAGTTTTAGGGACAGAGAGGCTCTGATTCATTTATTATACCTTGTATCTTTTGTACCACTTAGCACATAGTAAACATTCAATAAGTGCTTTTGAATAACTCTCTTAATTAATTATCATATTGATTTACTAATAGCTCCTGAAGTGGATGATTGGATTACATATAAAAAGCTGTGATTAGAAGCACATATGAATGTTAATGATTTTTTAAAATGATTAAATCTGGAATGAGCTTTGAAATTAATGTAACTTTACAGATGAAGAAACTGATGCCAAGAGAGTTCAAATTAGTTTTTGAGCCAGAAAGAAGACTTTAAGTATCCTGGCCATCACCCAGCATCCTGCCTTGCCCACTCTACATTTTCTTGCTTTGCTTCTCTCTGACTCTTCCATACCTAGCTTCTCACTCCACCCTCTCCACCATGCAATGCTTGCATGGACATTTGATATGATGGACAAAGATAAGATATATATTTCCCCAGCTATGGATGACAGTGGCATTTTGATTACGAGGTTAAGATTTCTGTCTGGGTAGAAACAAAAGCTAATACAATATTTAATTTAGAAATAATATGAATCACAAGCCCAATTCCTTTCTCCCCATAGGAGTCTAAAGCCATCCTGTACTTATTCAATAAAAAGAAATGGAATGATCAGGTTTCTTGCAATAGATTGTTTCAGCCAGAACAATGTTTAGAGAGAGCTGGAAATACTTCTGTCTCTTGAATGTACAGCAAAATTAACAACTGCTACACAGAGAACTGAGCTTCTTAATACCTGTCTTCTCACAGATAGGTTAATTGCATGAGAGTTGAGTTTTCTAAGACAAAAACAATCTATAGACACAATCTCCATTATTTAAGCACACACACACGTACACACATACACACACAGAGCAGACAATGTGTAGAAATAAACTATAGTAATTTCCCCCCAAGAAACTATGAGATATATATGTGGTCATACCAAGAACATTTAGAGGCCTAATAATGAGTATTTACCATGAGTGAAGGTGAGTTAATTACTACCTTCCGGTTGAAAACATTTGAACAAATAGCAAAATGCTTGTATGTATAATTGATCCAGAACCTTAACCTTCAAAATACACATTTGTTTTTTTCTTGAAAAGCAAGGGGGCATACCTTTAAGAAATAGTATCTAAAAGCATTTAAGGAACTGACATGGCCATAATTCTAAATTAAAATTATTAAGACTATTTCTGGTTTCCAAAGAAACCTAATTATAGCAAGCCTGATTTTTTTTTTTTTTTGGTTTTATGATACCTTTGTTCCAAGACTTTTGTCTTGAATAGCTTTTTTTAATACATTTTTCTCTTATAAAAAATGTCATTTTATACTAGTTTCTATTTTTCCACATATGTGTAATGAGCATAAATAAGAAACTTATGTGAGAAACTCCCAAGATCTTTTTTCCTCCAGGATTCAGTTGTGTAAAGTGGAAAAGGGTCTGAAAACAATAGGTTTTATAACTAAGATAATGCATCAGTATTTAGTCTTTAAATCTAGTTCTCTAAATACCAAGGATTTTGTTACTTTTGACTGACTGATCAAAAACTCTGGTCCCAGTTCAAAGGACAAGCTCAGTTCAAGGTTGCATTTACTATGGTTTACTTCTAGAGCAGTGAATACGTTTTACAATAAATCTAAAATAGAAAAGAAGCAGAGGGTGGACACAGCTTCCCATTGCCTCTTTGTATTCCTTTTAAACATGTCCTCAAGTTCAGAGCTCTCAGAAGCCTCTGAGGAGAGAGAAGCCCTTTGGGTCAGAGGCTCATGGTATGATGGGTTCCCTGACTTATATTCAGAATCACATCAGTGCATAGCATCAGCTCATACTCTTCCACTCAGGAAACCACATCACAAAGCCTGTTTTGCAAGATCTGGTTCTTGCAATTCTCTTGTATTGGCACAGGGAAAATGCCCCCTTCCCTGTGTGTACCTGGCTCGAAGACTTTGCATGCTTTTTTGTTTTTATGGTTTTTTTTGTTTTGTTTTGTTTTACTTATTTCACACATGGGGACCTCCTGAAGAAGACCAGCCATAGACTACCACACCATTCAAGGGAGAAAATTGTACTTGAATCCTCATAGGAAAATAAATAAGAGCAGCGGTACTATTGGTGGTCACAAGACCATTCATTATCCCAGCTCTTCTCTTATAAAGAGATAACATTAGGTTAAAATTTTAAAAAAGGAATACAGTCTCCATGTTCTCAATGTGAGTTATACAGAGGGACCTTTAGATGAAGTTCTTCAGTGATTTTTTTTTTTTAAGCCAGTCTTTGGAGACTGTCAAAAATCCCAATTAGTGCCAAATAGTACAACATTTTTATTTTAAAGCAAAATCTATTTTGCAGTAAGCCTGTATATGTTAAGGGCTTTATATTATCCAGTTGAAAGAAAACTACAAAAGAAAGGAGGCAAGTTAATATTCCTGCAAACAATTTTGAAGTCTACCACCATGAATTATTTAAAAACTTGTAAGAGGATATTACATATTTCCAAGGGATATTTTAAATTAAAAAATTAAATATTCTTGCTCCAAATGCCATATTGTAAATAATATGACAGTCACTTCAACATATTTTCCCCTTGTCAAAAGAAAAGAAAGAATTATGTATAATTCTCCTTTAATACCCTCCATCTGGTGTAATGATGTTCTGAGTGGCTAAGGACTCAATTTATTTGGAAAGAATATTATCAATATTAAAGAACTGGTGATCTGTCCCAGATTCTCCAAAATTGATATGTTGACCCGTTCATATACTAAAGGCACAACAACTCCCCAGTATAGCCAAGCTTCCTTACCTATAAAGATCGCTTTCCCCATTATTCTTGAAACACAGGCTGGGCACTTGAACTCTGCACTATTTTTGCATATTGTTTCATCACTGTTATTTTCAAGGAAATCACAAACTGATATATTTTATAGAAGAAGTGAAAACAGGGTGTAATGGGGACTTACAGGTGATGCTCCCAGCTCAGATTGTTAGAGAGACATTTGGGGAGGAAATAGTACTTAGCCAGGCAAAGATTAGTTAATGGACATTTTAGAAAGAAGAAGAATTGCATGAAAAAGAATAAAGAATTGGTATTTTATAGGAGAGACGGTAAGAAATCTTGGCTAGGTTTAGGTACTTGAGGGTCTGTGTGATATACCAAGCCTGGACTCTATCCAGAACATTAGAATGAGTAAAAGAAGAATTTAAATAGAGAAGAGAAAATGAACACAATCGTATTTTAGAAAGAGAACTCTGCAAGCAATATGGATAATAGATTCAATCAAGTTAAGACTAAAGACTTAGTTTAGAAGTAAGCTAAAGTGCATTTCTTCCCCAGGGAGAAATGATGACAACTGATTGAATTAAGGCAATGGCTGTGAGAATAGAGATAGAACGGATTCCAGAAATGTCAGCTCGATTGGTGAACAGCAAGATGGGGAAGGTGATGGAGAATGAGAAACTCAGAAAGATTCCCTAGTCATTGACTTGAAAAACCTGTATGGATGATATCACTATTTACAGAGACGTGAACTGAAAGAAACAAAAGATGAGGTTTTTTTGGAGAGAGGGTTGGAAATCATGAATTTAATTAAACTATAGTTTGTGAAATAATAATAAAATTAAGAATACAGACTAACAGGCACTACTCTGATCTATTTTTATCTTTATCTCATTTTCTCCTCACAAAAAATCTCTGTGAGGTGGTTATTATTACTATCATTCCATGTTACAAATTAGGAAATTTAAAGAAACTAAGTAATCTTTTCAAGTTTACCCAAATAGTTAAATTCCATGCCTAGTAGACTGTTGTGAATACGTGGTTAAAGCTCAGAAGAGAACACTGTCATAGACGTTTAAGTGTAGAACTTAGCTTTGTAGTTGAAGTCCTGAAAATACACAGATACAATGTATAGGATAAGAAGGGAAGACCAAAGGCAAACCTCTGGGGAAGACTATCTCCCAGGAACACAGTGAAGATGTAAGATGTATAAAGGCAGGAAGTCTAGGTAGGAAACATTATCAAAGTTCAAAATCTGCGTGTTGATCAGTGCTACAGCATGAAATATGTCGTCTGGATTTAGCATCTAGTAAGTCAGGAGTAACTTGGAGCAGAGAAAGGGTGTTGTATTTTTTCAAGGATGAAATCAGATAACAGTGTGCCCCGGCATGATTAGGAGGAGAGTGAGTAGAGATAGAAAACGGAAAATGACTTTTTTCTTTTTTTGCAGTACGCGGGCGTCTCAGTGTTGTGGCCTCTCCCGTTGCGGAGCACAGGCTCCGGACGCGCAGGCTCAGCGGCCATGGCTCACGGGCCCGGCCGCTCCGTGGCGTGTGGGATCCTCCCGGACCAGGGCACGAACCCGTGTCCCCTGCATCGGCAGGCGGACTCTCAACCACTGTGCCACCAGGTAAGCCCGGAAAACGACTTTTTAAAGTAGCTTTGCTGTGGATGCAGAAGAGAGAGTAGAAAGATCTGGGGAATAGGTTGCTTTATTATGTTGGTTTTTTTTTTAATACAGGAGAAGTTTGAAGAGAAAAAGAGTATAAAGTTAGGGACAAAAGAGAAGGCAACTGCTTGAATGATGTTATTTAGGAGATGGGATTTTAGCAAAAATGAACTGATAAGCCTCAGAAAAAGCAAGAGCTCCTCTTCCTCTAAACAGAAGGAAGGTTCTTTTCTGTCAAGATCTGCATTCATTTAAGCTTTCCAAACAAGACGGAGGGGTATATAAGTGAAGTTATTTATTTTTGTTTTAAAACTATTTTAAGTACTTTGAAGGATTTGAAATTCCTCTTCCCAAGAATAGTTTCCAGCTAATGACTGAAGTTTCTAGATCAGATTCTTTCCTTTTTGTTTATCATTGACTTTAATCTTTACATCCCTTTTACTTCTAAAATAGTCGTGGAAGACATAATCCGTTCAATCTTTAATGAAACTGTGCTTTTTTTTTTTTCAAAATACAGTCTTCTGTTGGAAGTTTAATAGCAATTGTAGGCAAAGGATGAATTACCTCAGAAAAGGATGGGATGTGTCTTAGAAAGTTTTGTTCACTTTACAGTCCCTGCTGCCTCATAATTCTAGATTACATTTATTTTTCACTCTCCGTGACTGTCTCTGTGCCTCCAAACTGCATTTCTAATCCTTGGTTGTCTTAGTCTCTCTGGGCTGTCACAACAAAATACCATAGGTTGGGTAGTTTAAACAACAGAAATTCATTTTCTCACAGTCTGGAGGCTAGAAATCCAAGATAAGGGTATCAACATGGTTGGATCTGATGAGGGCTCTCTTCCTGGCTTGCAAATGTCCACCTTCTCTCTCTGTCCTCACATGGCATGGTGGAGAGATCTCTCTCTTCCTCTCCTTATAAGGCCACACTCCTATCGGATTAGAGCCCAGCCCTTTCGACCTCTTTTAACTTTAATTATCTTCTAAAGGCCCTTTCTCCAGATACAGTCGTACTAGGGATAAGGCTTCAACATACAAATTTGGGGGTCCAAGTTAATGTCCATCATTAAATGACCAACCTGCCATTCTAGCTTCATCAGCTATTGATCGTTTGAGGGTACATGAGCAGAGAGTACATTGACCTCACCTGGAACAATGTTCACTGGGCGGAACTTAGTAATGAGTTCACAATCCCCCCATTGTCTGCAGCTCTGAGGCAGCAAAAAGGGACTTAGCAGGACTTGAGGACAAGGAAAGTGCTCCTGGCCCTTGGACTGTAGGATTTATTACCACAAGATAATGGAAGCACTAGTACTTTCCCTAGAATGAGTCAGCAGCTGGTCTGAGGTTTGCACTTAGAGTAGTAAGAGGTGGTGAAATCTTGTTCTGCCTTCTATGTAGTCTACTAGATTATGCATACCTTACGTCTTTTTCCATTCATTGACTTTCCCTCTCCAAGCAGTCCTTCTACACATAAGGCTGGTGTTTGCTCTGGGCTGCAGCTGCAGGGGACCAGTGTGACATCTGGTTAACCCTAACCTCTGCTTTTCCTACTCTACCCATATACCAACCACTCAGAGCTGATTATTATCCCAAAGTAGTTATACTCGTCACAATTCCTATTTTTGAGTTCCTTCTCTTTGTGTAGGATTTCTCTTTCTTGTCTTCTACTTGGGGAACATCTTCTAATAACCTAAGACATTCTCTATCCAAAAGAGCCAAGAGGAATCTCTCCAATTATCTTACCACATTGTTTGGAGTATTCTTCTATGACAGAACTTATCAAAGTATTTATTTGTCGAATATGAATTTATTAAAGACAAAAATCATATCTCATCCTTCCTTGTATTCCCAGGTTTTATTACCATGCTTGGTATGTGACAAATGCTTGATAAATCTATGTTGAGTAAATCATTAAGTGAAATAGTTTCTCAAATCTTGGAATTCGTCAAAGCATGTATAGCCTGTACCTCACATTGTATTCATTCATTCATTGATTCATTCTTCCAATGAAAAGTTATTTGATACTTTCTGTGTTTCAAGCATCATGCTAGATCCCCTGAGTACAACCGTGGACAGAAAAGTGGAGTCTGGTGTCAGAACTGAGTTCACTTCTGGGTTCTTCCATAGTAAATGACTGCGGGCAAGATATTTTACCCCTTCAAGTTCCAGTTTCATTATATATAAAATGGGAGGATCATAGTGCTTTCCTATGCAGTGTACTATGAGAATTAAATATGACCAATCAATTAAAAAATCTTAGCACTTTTTTGACACATAGTAAAAACTTCTTCTCTTGCTACTTCTTCCTATCATTATTACTTGAAGAATGATCACTGTTCTCATGGATCCCATCCATGGTAAGTACATAGAAGCCCTTTGTATAGACATTAAGTTGTTTCACATGTGTAAATATTACTTATATGATTGGATTGCAAATTCCTTGGAGGCAGGGATTCTGTGCAAACAGAAACTCTGTGAAGAGCAATTTCTCCTTCTTGATAACACTGTAACATCATTTTCAAATGATAACAATATTAGCAAAGATAAAAAGTTAGTTGCTCAATGTATGTATTAAAGAGGGTGAAGAATCAGGGTTGAATCCCAACCAAGGGATAAACAATAAGTACAATAATAAAAATATACTTTGACAGAATGATCTCTATGGGTCAGGTTCAGTGTTCTATGTGGATCATATAATTTTCTTCTCACAGAAACAGCATCACATAAACATATGTTACCCCTGTGGAAACTGAGTTTCAGAAGTATTAAGTAAGCTGCCCCAAGTCACTTCTTCTTCCACCCATACTTTACCAGGCTAGTGATTCACAGTTATATTTTATTTTGTGATGTTTTGTCTTTTCCCACTTCCATCTTTCTGTCCATCCCTAAAGTATAAAGCAATATGTGACACACCATAGTTTTCCTTTAGAAATACACTTAGAGAATTTTTATTTTGTGGGTTTCTTTTAAAGAACTGTGGCACTCTAAAGAAGAATAGAAATACTCTGGGAAATAGAAAAGTCAAAGTGGGTAAATATGCTCAATCAATTAAAAAATGTTTAGCATGTTTTTGAGAAAAAAATTTTTTTTGACAGCAGAGAGAAATAAACAGGTATAACATTGCACGTGTTGGATATGGGGAGTGTCAAATAAGTACTGGAGCTCTCTGTGCTGTATTTGGTCTCAGATACGGGCCAGAGGGAACAAATGTATGCAATGGATGTCATGAGCAATCACATTAGTTTGGCCCATTTTATCTTAAAATGCTTTAAAGTCTCTGTTGATGATTATTGTATAGTTAGATTTGGAATTTTGTGTCCTCCACTTTCGTTATGTAGTATGTTTGTATTTGTAGTGAATGATTAATTGGATATGGTAACCATATGTCCTGATTTAGCAATTGCTCTGTATTTTTCATTTTTTAATAAAATATTATTGTTAATATTTACAATAAATTGAGCCAGCACGGATCTGGAAGACCTCCATGTTTTTCTTCCTGCTGCTAGCATGATCACATCTGCTGGTTTGTGAGGCTTATATATAGTAAAGAGAAATCACACTTTAATACATGGTTAAACCGGAAAGATGACCAGAGATAATTGATTTTTCTTTCCCAGCTTTCTTTTGGGGCAATGTAACCAACACCACCCTTTCAAGGGAAGCATGCAGTGTACTTTCTGATAAAACGAAGTACTTTTGGACACTGATGGCTAAGAGCAGCAAATTCCTTCCAGTCTTGAATAAAGGTGGAGAAGTAGTCACCACTGCTCCCCTTATGAGACACTTGGTGAGCCAGCTCTTGTGCTGGGGCCCATGGAGTGACTTAAGAGATACATGAAGCTGTAGATTATCAGTTGGCCTATAATATGCTGGACAGCCAAAAAAAATAATAGTCATTAAAATAGACATCATAGAACATTGGTCTCCTTAGGTCTCTGTGATTAGTATTGTGGTGTTGGGAGGTCATGACGACTGAGTAGAGGTCTCCAGTATTATTAACAATCTAAATCAACACGTTCTTTCAGATAACGCTGCTCACTCTTGGTAACGCACCATTTATCATGCCCATTGGTAACAAAAGAGATTGGGGTTCAGTTTCAATCTCCATTGTAAGTGCCCCTGCTTGTAATGACCCAGACCTCTCCTTGGCTATAAGTATGACCATGACATTCTTGCGGTTGTCCTTCTCAGGAGATGATCTGCACTTCTGCTATTCATGATCATACCTCCTGAACATAAAAGATACATTCATGTGGACACCTGAGTATTGATGCACACCTACATTTCTACTCATGTGCTCTGAAGTCCTGGAAAGAACATCTCCTTATTTTAAAGCCCTTGTTATTTGTCTAAATTTTGAGTAAAGTTTGCTGCAAACTTTGAGTAGTGTGCTTTGGCCTACAGAAACTAGATTTCCCTAGACTTAAAAAGATTCTCTAATGTTCAGTTTGCTCTATCAGAGAAAACTATGTTCGGTAAAGATAAGAACTGTGGGGGGAAAGTAAAGCAGAGAAGAGAGATACAAACTTCCATGGATTTCAATTTTAGATCAAGCAGTCACAGAAGTTTTCACTGAAAAGATAATATTAAAGAAAAAGCATAGAGGAAATGAGGAAGACAGCATGAAATGTTGGGAGAAGGACCTTCCTGACTGAGGGGAAACTAAAACACAAAGGCCTTGCAGCAGAAACATGCTGGTGAGTTCATAGAAGAGCAAGGAAGACAGTCTAGTAAGAAATGATGAAGAAGTAGCAGGTCAGAAAAGTAATGAAGCTTACATTGTTTAGAGCGGCACTGTCCAATGGATATCACGAGTCACATAAGTAATTATAAATTTTCCAGTAGCCACAAAGATAAAGTGAAAAATAGAATCTGTGAAATTAATTTTAATAATGTTAATTAATCCAATACATGAAAAGTATTATCATTTTAACTTGAATCAATTAAAAAATATTGACATATTAAAAAATTTTTTGTACCAAGTCTTTGGAATCTGGTGTGCATTTTTTACTTACAGCACATCTCAATTTAGACTCCACATCTGGAGTGTTCAGTAGCCACGTGTGGAGATGACCACTGTGCTAGACAGTGCAGATTAGGGACTTGAAAGCTATTTTAAGGACCTTGGATTTTACTGTGAGATAGAAAGCTACTGGAGGATTTTTAGAACAAAAAAAGAGGTAAGATTTGGCTCACATATTTTAACAGGATCACTCTGACTATGGTGTTAAAAGACTGAAGAGTGGAGACTATTGCAATATCCCATAGGAGATATGAGAGTAGCTGAGCCGTCAATTGTGGAGGGTTTGTGCAGTGACTAGGTTCTGGATATATTTTGAAAGTAGAGCCTGACATAATTTTCTGGCATATTGGTTGTCAGATGTGAAAGAAAGAAGTTAAAAATATAAATTGGGCCAGGTACGTATATATTTTAAAGCATCTCTGATAATTCCAAATTGCATTATTGGTCAAGAATCATTGGTTGTTGGCAGTTCCTGTTTCTTATCCTGATGTAATCCCCATTGCTTTGCTTTCCTGATAAATCTCTAGACCTGGAAAGTTATTTATTTTGGATAGAGACATAGTGGGATTTGGAGCTAGAGAAGTAAGTAAGCACTTCCAAAGACCTTAGAAATAGCAGAGAAATTCCTTGATTATTATTTAGAAAGCAGCAGTGAAGAGAAACAGGGAGATTGTTTTGAAGTCTATTTCAATGGCCTAACTAAGAGGTTCCAAAGGCTTGGGCTAGTGGGTTTTGGGGGTGTTAATTATTTGTTTCTTGATCAGGATTCTGGATACATGACTATTGTCAGCATATGAATTCATGGAGCTATACAATTATTTTATATAGATATAGTATTCCAACAGAAAGCAAAATAGAAAACATTGACCAGTCTCTCTGAAATGTACCAAAATTCACCAAGCTTATAAAGTCAGAAGGCCAATGTTTTAATTTATAGTGAAAAATACAAATATTATTTAGAATGAAAAATTGTCTTAATTGATTCTGCAGATAAAACTACATAGGAAGCCAAAATATAATCAGAAGGTCGCTGGGTGAAAATGGAATCAGAACAAATGGAGTTACTAAAATGAAATTGATTACTAGTGTAATTGAGCTCTGAGAGCATAACTCACCCATCCTCACTACAGAGGCATAAGTCTTGAACATTCAGGCTTCAGAGCTGGGAGCTGTTTTCTATGGAGGTTGCTGAAAACTGTTATTTCTCATTGCTCTTCTGCCTTTCTCTGCTGAGCCATCTCCCATGATTGATATAATATTTGTTGTTTCCTTGAAATGTTTTAGCACCGTAATAATGTCCTGGAAATAAAGTGATTTTAAGATTACTTTCTAGATCTTATTCTAGAATATCTATATTATGACTTGACTGAAAAAAACATCTTCAAAGCTTTTTAAGGAAAGCCACGTTGTTTTCCTCATGTAAAACTCACAGTATCTTGAGATGCTGGACACAGCACTTAGAACACGTTGAAAAGTCAAAGACGACCTGGAAGATCCTTGCCTTGGAAGCATATTATGCTCTTTCATTAGCCGAGGTAAATAAGGCAGGAGGAGGAGTAGTTTTGGGAAGGATGGTGCTAGGGGCACTCTAAAAATGTAAAGTTTGAGGTGATGCATCCAATTGAGTTCACTCTGTGTCTCAGAAGTCCTAGAAGACAAGACAGTTTGAGCTATAAATGTGTTGATCATTTTGCTCTGAGGCAGACTAAAATTGAGAGAATTATTGAGATCACTCAAGGAAAGAGGAGCAGGAAAGAAGTGTGAAAAGATGCAGAAGATTGAGGTTTGAAGAAATACTGTCGGCTGGTTTTAATATTTTCAGTGACATAATATACAATGATTTCTATCAAGGCCATTGATTGACGAAGTAGCTTAGGGCCTTGAGATAATTTGAAAAAATCTGTAACTGCCTCAAAAGAGGCTATAGGTGTATGTACACAGGGATTGCTGAGTCATTTTTAAACAGCTCGTATAAGGTTGACCATATAAAAGAGTCTTTTGATTTTTTTAGAGAAGTTTTGGGTTCACAGCAAAACTGAGTGGAAGATACAGAGATTTTCATTGTTCCCTTTGCCCACAGTGAAGTCTTTTAACATATTTAAGGAAGTGTTGCGTAGCATCATTCGACAGCTATGACTGCGCAATATTTTACAAAGAAAGGGAAATAGAGAATATGAAGGGCACGTACTATAATCACTAAGTTGAATTCCTTAGAAAGAAACTTCAGGGTTCAAGTCTTGAAAGTGGTAGGGTTTGGTTCCGGTTTTCTCTGTTTTGTTCTGCTGTTTGTTTGATAACAAGCTGGTATGAAATGCTGAATGTGAAATGCTGAAAAAGTTCACTGGAATTTAGGAGATAAAGTAACAGAGGCCAAGACATTGGAAAAGTCATTGATATAGATTATTTTTTTACATCTTTATTGGAGTATAATTCCTTTACAATGGTGTGTTAGTTTCTGCTTCATAACAAAGTGAATCAGTTATACATACACATATGTTCCCATATCTCTTCCCTCTTGCGTCTCCTCCCACCCCACCCTCCCTATCCCACCCCTCCAGGCAGTCACAAAGCACCGAGCTGATCTCCCTGTGCTATGCTACTACTTCCCACCAGCTATCTACCTTACGTTTGGTAGTGTATATATGTCCATGCCTCTCTCTTGCTTTGTCACAGCTTACCCTTCCCCCTCCCCATATCCTCAAGTTCATTCTCTAGTAGGTCTGTGTCTTTATTCCTGTCTTACCCCTAGGTTCTTCATGACATTTGTTTTTCTTAAATTCCATATATATGTGTTAGCATACGGTATTTGTCTCTCTCTTTCTGACTTACTTCACTGTGTATGACAGACTCTAGGTCTATCCACCTCATTACAAATAGCTCAATTTCATTTCTTTTTGTGGCTGAGTAATATTCCATTGTATATATGTGCCACATCTTCTTTATCCATTCATCCAATGATGGACACTTAGGTTGTTTCCATCTCTGGGCTAATGTAAATAGAGCTGCAATGAACATTTTGGTACATGACTCTTTTTCATTTATGGTTTTCTCAGGGTATATGCCCAATAGTGGGATTGCTGGGTCATATGGTAGTTCTATTTGTAGTTTTTTAAGGAACCTCCATACTGTTCTCCACAGTGGCTGTATCAATTTACATTCCCACCAACAGTGTAAGAGGGTTCCCTTTTCTCCACACCCTCTCCAACATTTATTGTTTCTAGATTTTTTGATGATGGCCATTCTGACTGGTGTGAGATGATATCTCATTGTAGTTTTGATTTGCATTTCTCTAATGATTAATGATGTTGAGCATTCTTTCATGTGTTTGTTGGCAGTCTGTATACCTTCTCTGGAGAAATGTCTATTTAGGTCTTCTGCCCATTTTTGGATTGCGTTGTTTGGTTTTTTGTTATTGAGCTGCATGAGCTGCTTATAAATTTTGGAGATTAATCCTTTGTCAGTTGCTTCATTTACAAATATTTTCTCCCATTCTGAGGGTTGTCTTTTGGTCTTCTTTATGGTTTCCTTTGCTGTGCAAAAGCTTTGAAGTTTCATTAGGTCCCATTTGTTTATTTTTGTTTTTATTTCCATTTCTCTAGGAAGTGGGTCAAAAAAGATCTTGCTGTGATTTATGTCATAGAGTGTTCTGCCTATGTTTTCCTCTAAGAGTTTGATAGTTTCTGGCCTTACACTTAGGTCTTTAATCCACTTTGAGCTTATTTTTGTGTATAGTGTTAGGGAGTGATCTAATCTCATACTTTTACATGTACCTGTCCAGTTTTCCCAGCACCACTTATTGAAGTGGCTGTCCTTTCTCCACTGTACATTCCTGCCTCCTTTATCAAAGATAAGGTGACAATATGTGCATGGTTTGAAGTAATCAAAAATAACCACATAGAAAATAAATATATCAGCATCCTGTGTACTTCAAGTGTTGTGGGGATGAGTGTTTAAAAAGAGAAACAAAGATTGGGGAAGGTTGTGGAACAAAGAATTAAAAGAGTGAGGGATGTTGGCAAAACAAAAGAAAACACCTTGCAGGGAAGCAAGAATTCCACCGACTTCTTGCAGTCAGGATTTTGCAGGTAGTATCTCTACCCCTACTAGGATGGTTCTGAAGAAAAAGGTGTCAGCTGGTTTGTTTATTTTAATAAAGACTGTAATGGCTAAAGTTGTATTTGGAGAATTTCTATTGCCATCTCATTAGACATTTTCTGAACTGTTTATTTCTAGGTTTCAAAGGTGAATTTTAATGAATTTTTACGTTGCACATTCAATTTAGACAGGAAAGCCGTATGCTGATAAACTTACTGACACTCAATCTGCTTATCATGGTTTCCCTTCAAACCTCAAATTGCATATAAACAGAAAAACTAATCAACTGAAGCAGAAACACAGTATCAATTAGGTTGATGCCTGGGAACTGAAAAAAGAGCAAACAAAATTAATTCCAATTAGTTTGGTATTAAAAAATCAAAAATGTGTAGTAACTTGAGATGACTATCCAGAAAGTAGCTGTGATTTGGCAAAGAATTTTTATATAAATGCTTAGAATCCTTCAAAATAGTATTCAAATATATATCTATTTCTTTTTTGTGGCTGCAACACATGTTATTTCAAAACAATAAACATTTATTGAGCATTATTCTGTACTTTATGAACTTCACATACTTAAAAAAAATCACTGTGGTACTCATTCACAGCATGATGGACTTTACTGTATTAAAGAACCTACAGGTAAGAGAATCTAGTGATGGAGGTTTCTCCAAATTGCCTTCAAAAGTGAAGAAATTATATTTAAACATCAAGCAAGACAAGAGAATACCATCCCTTGACCGCCTTGATAGAATGAGTCAAATTAGATTCAGGAGACATTACATACCTCCTGGTAAGTGAGAGAGGAGAAACAGAAGCACAGAATCTAGGTGGGGAAAATAAGGAAATAATGATCATCCTCTCCTTTTCCTTTCCTCAGTCTTGCAAAAAGTCCAAGCTGAAGCATGGGAAATCCTGGAATGAAATTGGAAATTTTGATTACAACCTGGAACTCAACATATTAATTACTGAATTGATACTCTTTACCAAAATTTATTATTCAAGACTATCCAGAAAATGTGTTGTGATTTTTCTTAAATCGCATCCCACGGACATAGTGGTGCCAACAAAGTGGACTTGCAAAGACATTAATTAAATAAACAATCTAGCTGTTTTCTGATTTTAACCTATGTGCCTCTTTAGTTCAATTTAACAGTTATAGCTACATGATAAATACAGTTACTTAGCATAGCACTTAAGGCCTATAAAAACTGGGCCCAGCTTGCCTCCCCTTTTTCATGCATTTCCTAAACTACTCTTCTCTCCTGTATTTTAAATGTATGTACAACTCTTAGATTCCAGCCAATTTTATGAGTCTGTTCTATTTTCAAGGTGGTGGTTCTAATGAAAGTTCCCATGCCAATTGCTAAACTATAACTTTCAAAAAGTTAAAAATATGACTCTCGTGTGAATATAAACACCTGAGAAAAGATTTTATTAAACTCACTATTTAATGAGAGAACTAGTAAAATGTCAATACCATCAAAAGGAAATAAGAAGAAAAGATATACAGATATATAGATATATTTACATATCTATATCTATTTACTATCTATCTACCTATCTAATGGGCACTGGGCCTACACACACACACACACACACACACACACACACACACACACACACACACACACACACACTCACAATATTTAGTTAGGAAAGCTGAAATAAGCTTACATATATTCAGACCAGTTAGTATCCCATATCCTTTAGGGTGATGAAATGCAATGTTTAGGTTACTATTTGTACTGGATAAAAATCAATTCTATCTTTACTGGAAAAAATATTTTTATTCCTATGAATATGAATGATTTGTGTGACTTTCAGTTTCCTAAAAGTTAACTCCTACCCCTTCAGATTTGAAAATAACCTAGTCAATAGAAAGTTAACCAAAGGTACACAGTCCTGACCACTAAATATCACTGAGCACTCCCCTGAAAGGACATCTAATAATATCTTTTGCTCATTTCTATGCCTTGGACAATTTTTCTGAAACCATCGATTTACTGGTAAACAGGCATTTGTCAAGACTCACCCAGTTGCCATCTCCTGGGTGAAAATGTTTTGAATGACTCCATGAAAACTTTCTGAGATCCCTCTGTTACATCACCTACATCGTACTTTAGATCAAGAGGGTAGTAGTTCTGTATGTCTTGTCTCTCTGTTCAATGACTAATAGTATTCTCAAGATACAGAAGCTTATTCAAGTTGCATTGCTATTAGAAGGTTTGAAGCTTGGCTCCATCAATTAGTAGCTGTATAACATCATGCAAATTATTTACCAGTCGAAGTTTTATTGATCTCATCTTCTGAATGAGAATAATGTCTAGCACAAATTTTACTGTGAGGAGTAAATGAGGAAAAAAGCTTAAAACATTTATTACAATATAGACTCTCAATAAATAATAGTAGAAATGGTAGTAAAGACATCAAGAACATAGAAAATGGTAAAAGGAAGTGAAATTTAGATATACAAGGTTAAACTCATGAGCTCTGAGAATTTCTCAGAATGTATATTTTATGTACCACTTGGTATATTCCACTAGACCATAGGAAGATCCTTAAATCAGACTCAGAAATGTCTGTTTCAAGTCCTACTGAAAGTGGATTGTGAAAAAGTACAAATCATTTACTTTATCAAATTATGTAAATTAGAGTAATTCACAAAGCAATTCAAGTTTCTTAAAAATTTATCTCCAAAAGAATTTTATACATGTTTCTTTCTTTGTTCTTTTAGTTTATAAACTATATAAAATACATTTCTTGGAATTGTATAATCTTCAGACCCTCCTACCCAGATGTTATTAACATTTTTCCAAAGGAAAAAACTAATAAAAATATAATAGTTATCTCTAGGAAAACATGGCTTAATCAGTGAGAATGTTTTATTTTAATGATTGTATAAAAACACAATTCTAGCAAAAGAAATGATGCAGGAGAAATTAGAGACATTGTGGTTTCCAGCATAATATTTACACTCATCTAAGTATTCACACAGAGGGGACTATAACACTGTTTGAGCCAGAAAACCTGCTCTATTAATTTTCTTCCAAACCATCAGACTTCTTATTTTAGAGGGAGAATGAACAACAAATTAATTCTGTTTTAAAGACAGACAAAATGGGAGCCTGAAATATGACAACAAATCACTTGAATTCTTCATGGAGGTTTACCCAAAACCTGGCAGGACAATCACCATCAGAACAAGTAAAAAAAATAACATCAATGCATTCTCAAAAGAGGTGTACCACTTCCACACAACAGTTTTAAACAGATTTAAAAACATTGGAAGGACTAATGATTCAAATGAATCCTTAGTTTAACCTGTTTTTTAATGCCAAAATTCAATGGCTTTTCCCTTTTTTCTATTTTATGAACTTGTATCTCCATAGAACAGAACAAGAAGTTACCTAATTAGGATATTTGTTGTGACTATTGTACATTCTGATACCAGATTTGGAATGCCAGTGTATGACCGTGAATTATGTTATCATGAATAATAAATATATCTAACATATTGAGTGCTTGCTTTGTGCCAGACAGTATACCAAGTGCTTTATATGGACTATCTCATTTAATCCTCATAGTACAAAAGCGAGGTTTTGTTTTGTTTTGTTTTGTTTTGTTTAACAGAAGAGGAACACAGATGAGGTAGTTTGCCCAGATAAAATGACGGAGCCTGGATCAGACAGAGTTTGATGCCAAAGCCAAAGTCCTTAACAACTCCACCATCCAGCTTTCCCTTCCTTAAAGAGGTTGAGAGAGTAGTCACTTTAATACATGAAAAAAATGATTTGTTCATTAAATTTCCAAAGATAAAATGCCTCATTTCCAGTGGCCCAGTATGAATAAGCTTAAGAAAAAAGAACTATTTATTTCTCCTATAATCTTAAGAGGCATTTTAAATGCCCTCTTTTGGGAGTGTGGAGGAAGTAATACTTACTTTATTTTTAGCTTTTCATTAAAGGATTTGGGTTGCTTTGACTCAATTTGTGTAAATGCAAACTGCATTTAGAAAATTGTTAAATCTATTAAATTTACCTGCTACTGGTGGATCCAATTTTCAGGTATAATGAAACATGTCAAAGAGAAAATAATGAAATGAATGTGTACTTTCTCAAATAAGACTAACAAGGATCATAAAGGGGTCAACTTGGTAGAACTGCAGGAAGCCTCATCAGGCTGGCCATGGTTTCTAACTCATATATCTCTCATCAGAAATACTTCATAATTATACATTACCTATTCAAAGAAATACATTAGAAATCCTAAAGGGAACAGACTTCTTTCTTTTCAAATAATGACTAATTAACATAATAATCATCTTAATATTTCAATTAATAATCAAGAAATTTTGTTGAAACCCAAAGGGGTTACAAAAATGAGGTAGGATCCCAAAAGAGGTATGGTTAGGTAGCTTTCAGTAATTGTCATCCAATCCTTCCCAGCCATTTAATTTTTCCCTTTCCAAGTTCATCTATGAAATTGTAAGCTGGAGGCATACGACTGTTTGCATTGCTTTGAAAACAGGAATATAATCTAAAAGAAAAAAAGAAGTGAGAAATTGTCCAAAGGTAGGTTGCAGTTATAGGAAGGATCAGTTTGTTGTCTTAGAGAAAATCAGTGAAACTTAATCTTCCAGAATCCAATTTTGGGTGTCTTTTTAGAGCTTAAAGGTGAAAAGACTCAGTTGAAAAAGACTCACTTTGGGGTCCTAAGCATATAGCTTATAACCTCTGATATTTTAAACTTTGCAAAAAGAATGAAAAGAAAAATGAGACTAATAAGAGGACTCAATAGAATGGAAAAATGTATAATATGAAGAATTTAAAAGCTTGCTAGAGACCTTCAAGATGGTGAGGAGTAAGACGTGGAGATCACTTTCCTCCCCACAAATACATCAAAAGTACATCTACATGTGGAGCAACTCCTACAGAACACCTGCTGAACGCTGGCAGAAGACCTCATACTTCCCCAAAGGCCAGAAAATTCCCACGTACCTGGGTAGGGCAAAAGCAAAAAGGAAAAACAGAGACAAAAGATTAGGGATTGGACCCACACCTCTGGGAGGGAGCTGTGAAGGAGGAAAAGTTTCCACACACTAGGAAGGCTCTTCATGGGCGGAGATGGGGGTTGTGTGGGGTGAGGAAGCTTCAGAGCCATGGAAGAGAGTGCAGAAACAGGGGTGCAGAGGGAAAAGAGGAGAGATTCCCACACAGAGGATCGGTGTTGACCAGCACTCACCAGCCCGAGAGGCTTGTCTGCTCACCCGCTGGGGCAGGTGGGGCCTGGGAGCTGAGGCTCAGGCTTCAGAGGTCAGATTGGGGTTGGCTGCGTGAAGACAGCCTGAAGGGGGCTAGTGCGCCACAGCTAGCTGGGAGGGAGTCAAGGGAAAAGTCTGGACCTGTGTAAGTGTCAAGAGACCACTGTTTTGGGGAGTGAGAGGAGAGGGGATTCCTGCTCTGTGTGCCCACAGAAGGCACAGCAGCACCTAAGTGAGCTCCAGAGACAGGCAAGAGCTGCAGCTAACAGCTCAGACCCCAGACAAGAGGCATGAAATGCTAATGCTGCTGCCGCTGCCACCAAGAATCCTGTGTGCAAGTGCAGGTCATTACCCACATCCTCCAGGGGACTGTGCAGACCTCCACTGCCAGGGTCCCGAGATCCAGGACATCTTCCCTGGGAGAACACATGGCACACCTCAGGCTGTAGCAATGAAATGCTGGCCTCTGCTGACACAGGCTCGCTCCGCATTGCAATTAATACTACCATACCCCTCCATCTCCCGGGCCTGAGTGAGAAAGAGAGCCCTAATCAGCCACTGCTTTTTCACACCCTCCTGTCTGGGTGGGGAACAGATGCCTGAGGGCAGCCTACACACAGAGGTGGGGCCAAAACCAAAGCTGAACCCCAGGAGCTGTGCAAACAAAGAAGAGAAAGAGAAATTTCTCACAGCAGCCTCAGGAGCAGAGGATTAACTTCCCACAATCAACTTGATGAACACTGCATCTGTGGAATACTTGAATAGACAACAAATGTTCCCAAAATTGAGATGGTGGACTTTGGGAGTAACTGTAGACTTTGGGTTTGCTTTCTGCATCTGATTTGTTTCTGGTTTTTATGTTTATCTTAGTTTAGTTTTTAGTGCTTGTTATCACTGGTGGATTTGTTTATTGGTTTGGTTGCACACTTTTTTAAAAAAAAATTTATTTTTTTTTCCTTTTTGCTCTTTTTGTGAGTGTGTATGTGTATGTTTCTTTCTGTGATTTTGTTTGTTTAGGTTTGCTTTTATGATTTGTCCTAGGGTTCTGATTGTTCAGTTTTTCTTTTAGTTGTTTGTTTTCTTTTTATGAGTACGTGTGTGTATGTATCTTTGCATGATTTTGCCTGTTTAGTTTTGCTTTTACAACTTGGTTTGGGGTTCTGTTTGTTTGTTTCTTTTTTTCTTCCTCTTCTTCTGAGCTGTGTGGCTGGCAGGGTCTTTATGCTCCAGCCTGGTGTCAGACCTCAGCCTCCGAGGTGGGAGAGCCAAGTCCAGGACATTGACCCCCAGAGACCTCCAGACCCCATGTAATATCAATCAGTGATAGCTCTCCCAGAGATTTCCATCTCAACACAAAAAACCAGCTCCACCTAATGGCCAGCAAGCTCCAGTGCTGGATGCCCCATGCCAAACTAGCAAGACAGGACACAACTCCACCCATTAGCAGAGAGGCTGCATAAAGTCATACTAAGTTCGCAGACACCACAAAACACACCACCTGATGCAGCCCTGACCACCAGAAGGATAACATTCATCCCCACCCACCAGAAAACAGGCACCAGTTCCCCCCACCAGAAAGCCTACACAACCCACTGAACCAGCCTCCCTCACTGAGGGCAACACCACAATGAAAATTACAAACCTGCAGCCTGTGAAAAGGAGACCCCAAACACAGTAAGTTAAGCAAAATGAGAAGACAGAGAAATATGGAGCAGATGAAGGAGCAAGGTAAAAATCCAACAGACCAAACTACTGAAGAGGAAATAGTCAGTCTACCTGAAAAAGAATTCAGAGTAATGATAGTATAAATGATCCAAAATCTTGGAAATAGAATAGAGAAAATACAAGAAACGTTTAAAAAGGACCTAGAAAAACAAAGATGGACAACACAATAATTGAAATTAAAAATTCTCTAGAAAGAAACAATAGCAGAATAACTGAGGCAGAAGAACGGATAAGGGACTTGGAAGATAAAATAGTGGAAATAACTACTGCAGAGCAGAATAAAGAAAAAAGAATGAAAAGAATTGAGGACAGTTTCAGAGACCTCTGGGACAACTTTAAATGCAACCACATTCAAATAATAGGGGTCTCAGAAGAAGAAGAGAAAAAGAAAAGTTCTGAGAAAATATTTGAAGTGATTACAGTTGACAACTTCCCTAACATGGAAAAGGAAATTATCAATCAAGTCCAGGAAGCGCAGAGAGTCCCATACAGGATAAATCTAAGGAGAAACACACCAAGACACATATTAATCAAACTATCAAAAATTAAATACAAAGAAAATATATTAAAAGCAGCAAGGGAAAACAACAATGTACAAGGGAATTGCCATAAGGTTAACAGCTGATCTTTCAGCAGAAACTCTGCAAGCCAGAAGGGAGTAGCAGGCCATATTTAAAGTGATGAAAGGGGGCTTCCCTGGTGGTGCAGTTGTTGAGAGTCTGCCTGCCGATGCAGGGGACACGGGTTCATGCCCCGGTCCAGAAAGACCCCACATGCCGTGGAGTGGCTGGACCCGTGAGCTATGGCCACTGAGCCTGCACATCCGGAGCCTGTGCTCTGCAATGGGAGAGGCCAAAACAGTGAGAGGCCCACGTACCACAAAAAACTAAAAATAAAAAAAATAAAGTGATGAAAGGGAAAAACCTACAACCAAAATTACTCTACCCAGCAAGGATCTCATTCAGATTCGACAGAGAAATTAAAACCTTGACAGACAAGCAAAAGCTAAGAGAATTCAGCACCACAAAGCCAGCTTTACAACAACTGCTAAAGGAAATTCTCTAGGCAGGAAACACAAGAGAAGGAAAAGACCTACAATAACAAACCCAAAATAATTAAGAAAATGTCAATAGGAACACACATATCAATAATTACCTTAAAGGTAAATGGATTAAATGCTCCCACCAAAAGACATAGACTGGCTGAATGGATACAAAAACAAGACCCATATATATGCTGTCTACAAGAGACCCACTTCAGACCTAGGGACACATACAGACTGAAAATGAGGGAATGGAAAAAGATATTCCATGAAAATGGAAATCAAAAGAAATCTAGAGTAGCAATTCTCATATCAGACAAAATAGATTTTAAAATAGAAATGAAGGAAACAATAGCAAAGATCAATAAAACTAAAATCTGGTTCTTTGAGAAAATAAACAAAATTGATAAACCATTAGCCAGACTCATCAAGAAAAAAAGGGAGAAGACTCAAATCAACAGAATTAGAAATGAAAAAGAAGGAACAACTGACACTGCAGAAATACAAAGGATCATGAGAGATTACTACAAGCAACTATATGCTAGTAAATTAAACAAACTGGAAGAAATGGACAAATTCTTAGAAAAATACAACCTTCCAAGACTGAAACAGGAAGAAGTAGAAAATATGATCAGATCAATCACAAGCACTGAAATTGAAACTGATTAAAAATCTTCCAACAAACAAAAGACCAGGACCAGATGGCTTCACAGGCGAATTCTATCAAACATTTAGAGAAGAGTTAACACCTATCCTTCTCAAACTCTTCCAAAATATAGCAGAGGGACGGACACTCCCAAACTCATTCTATGAGGCCACCATCACCCTGATACCAGAACCAGACAAATATGTCACAAAAAAAGAAAACTACAGATCAATATTACTAATGAATATAGATGCGAAAATCCTCAACAAAATACTAGCAAACAGAATCCAACAACATGTTAAAAGGATCATACATCATGATCAAGTGGGGTTTATCCCAGGATGCAAGGATTCTTCAATATATGCAAATCTATCAATGTGATACACCATATTAACAAATAGAAGGATAAAAACCATATGATAATCTCAATAGATGCAGAAAAATCTTTCAACAAAATTTAACACCCATTTATGATAAAAACTCTCCAGATAGTGGGCATAGAGGGAACTTACCTCAACATAATAAAGGCCATATTATGACAAACCCACAGCCAACGTCATTCTCAATGGTGAAAATCTGAAACCATATCCTCTAAGATAAGGAAGAAGACAAGGTTGCCCACTCTCACCACTATTATTCAACATAGTTTTGGAAGTTTTAGCCTTGGTGATTAGAGAAGAAAAGGAAATAAAAGGAATCAAAATTGGTAAAGAAGTAAAGCTGTCACTGTTTGCAGATTACATGATACTATACATAGAGAATCCTAAAGATGCTACCAGAAAACTACTAGAGCTAATCAATGAATTTGGTAACATAGCAGGATACAAAATTAATGCACAGAAATATCTTGCATTCTGATATACTAACAATGAAAAATCTGAAAGATAAATTAAGGAAACACTCCCACATACCATTGCAACAAAAAGAACAAAATACCTAGGAATAAATCTACCTAAGGAGACAAAAGACCTGTATGCAGAAAACTATACGACACTGATGAAATATGATACAAACAGATGGAGAGATATACCATGTTCTAGGATTGGAAGAATCAACATTGTGAAAATGACTATACTACCCAAAGCAATCTATAGATTCAATTCAATCCCTTTCAAACTACGAATGGCATTTTTCACAGAATTAGAACAAAAAATTTCACAATTTGTATGGAAACACAAAACACCCAAAATAGTGAAAGCAATTTTGAGAAAGAAAAGCAGAGCAGGAGGAATCAGACTCCAGGACTTCAGACTATACTACAAAGTTACAGTAATCAAGACAGTATGGTACTGGCATAAAAACATAAACATAGATCAATGGAACAGGGTAGAAAGCCCAGAGACAAATCCACGAACATATGGTGACCTTATCTGTGTTAAGGGAGGCAAGACTATACAATGGAGGAAAGACAGTCTTTTCAGTAAGTGATGCTGGGAAAACTGGACAGTTACACGTAAAAGAATGAAATTAGAACACTCCCTAATACCATAAACAAAAATAAACTCAAAATGAATTAAAGACCTAAATGTAAGACTGGACACTACAAAACTCTTAGAGGAAAACATTAGTAGAACACTCCATGACATAAATCATAGCAAGATCCATTTTGACCCACCTCCTAGAGAAAGGGAAATAAAAACAAAAATAAACAAATGGAACCTAATGAAACTTAAAAGCTTTTGCACAGTAAACGAAATCATAAACAAGATGAAAAGACAACCCTCAGAATAGGAGAAAATATTTGCCAACAAAGTAACTGATGAAGGATTAATCTCCAAAATATATAAGCAGCTCATGTAGTTTAATATCACAAAAACAAACAACCCAATGCAAAAATGGGTGGAAGACCTAAATAGACATTTCTCCAAGGAAAACATACAGATTGCCAACAAATACATGAAAGGATGCTCAACATCACTAATCATTAGAGAAATGCAAATAAAACCACAATGAGGTATCACTTCATACAGGTCAGAATGGCCATCATCCAAAAATCTATAAACAATAAATGCTGGAGAGGGTGTAAGGAAAAGGGAACCCTCCAGCACTCTTGGTGAGAATGTAAATTGATACAGCCACTATGGAGAACAGTATGGAGGTTCCTTAAAAAACTAAAAATAGAACTACCGTATGGCCCAGCGTCCTACTACTGGGCATATACCCTGAGAAAGCCAAAATTCAAAAAGGGACATGTACCACGATGTTCATTGCAGCACTATTTACAATAGCCAGGACATGGAAGCAACCTAATTGTCCATCGACAGATGAATGGATAAAGAAGATGTGGCACATATATACAATGAAGTATTACTCATCCATTAAAAGAAACAATATTGAGTTATTTGTAGTGAGGTAGATGGAGCTAGAGTCTGTCATACAGAGTGAAGTAAGTCAGAAAGAGAAAAACAAATACCATATGCTAACACATATACATGGAATCTAAAAAAAAAAAAATGGTTCTGATGAACCTAGGGACAGGACAAGAATAAAGATGCAGACGTAGAGAATGGACTTGAAGACACGGGGTAGGGGGAAGGGTAAGCTGGTATGAAGTGAGAGAGTAGCATTGACATATATACACTACCAAATGTAAAATAGATAGCTAGTGGGAAGCAGCTGCATAGCACAGGGAGATCAGCTTCGTGCTTTGTGACCACCTAGAGGGGTGGGATATGAGGGTGGGAGGGAGGCTCAAGAGGGAGGGGATATGGGGATATATGTATACATATAGCTGATTCACTTTGTTATACTGCAGAAACTAACTCAACATTGTAAAGCAATTATTCCCAAAGAAAGATGTTAAAAATAAATAGAAAAATAAAAGCTTGCTAAAATAACAGCAATTAATGGCATTAGTATCTGACTGAGTCTATCACGTGTGATGATCAAAGCATTTTAAACTTTGGAGGATTAACAGATTAAAATTAGATAGTCTAGCTGTTTTAACTGCCTAGTCAATTACCAATTATTTAAACTGGATAATTTATAAATCAGATTTATATCTCAACCTTCTTTTCAGAGTTAAGCCAGGGATCTAGGAGTAGCCACTTAAATCAAACAGTTCTATTTGGCTGCTCTTGTAAATGTGAAATCTTCCAAACCACAAGCTGCTTTTGGTGTTTAATAATTCTACAGGTAAAAAACCTGTGGATATGTAACTATGTGAGAAACCATTGTATTCCTCATTTCTGCAAAAGAGATGAAACCTAAACAATTCTATATTCTTTTTTTGTCATCTTAATTTACTCATTGGCAATAAGTACATTTTCTGCCTTCTTGCTAAGTGTAATTCTAAGGCTTAGAAACTAACTTCTTTTTTCATGGCACAAAAGGCCATGTCTTTTAGAAACCAATCACTAAGAGCAGATTGGTGGTCACCCTCCCCACCCCCAAGGCTGATGAATCACAGTGAAGACAGCTTCACTGTAATCCATTACCTCCAACATAGCTGATAACATAATAAAAGCAAAAAGGAAAAATTAATGTCCTTTTCATGGATAAAATATTGCTAGGTGCATCATCCTTTTTTTTTTTTTCTTACATTACACATTCCAAAGAAAAAAATGAAGTTGGAGTGGCATTGTATTCCAAAGTAATGCTAATGTATCTGCAATCAAGAAAGAAAAAAAGAGTCAAGATTTTTAAATTATAATTACAACCAACACAGGTTGAGATTCTCACATTGAAATGTGTCTTGTGGAATAATAAGATAAAAAGTATTTCCTTTCATCACCATCAAAGTACTTACAGCTAAGGAATTTGCCATTAGATAAAAATTAGCAGTGAGACTGAGTTCACTGTTTACATGATTAAGTACCCTTGTGTGGTCTAATGTATGTTGGGAGATGTCTCAATCTCTGAAGGTCAGATATTGAAAATACAAAGTAACAATGAGGAAGAAGATAAAAGCTTGCTTGTGGCAAAAACATTTCAGAAGAAAAAAAAATTCTGGTAGTGACTATCATATTTATGGGACTAGAATCTATCCCTTAGTACCTTGTGAAGACTCATAGACAAAAAGCAGTTATTAAAATGAAGAATGTCTTCAAATCTTTACTGAGAATATATTCTCCACATGACATGAAACAATTGTCAGTTGATTCAATAACATAGAAGTATATGTTATTGATCAGAAAGAGCAAGAAAAATACAAAAGTGTATTGGTCTCTTCTTGCTTCTGTAACGAATTACCACAAACTGAGTGGGAAAAAAACAATAGAAATTTATTCTATTACAGTACTGAAAGTCCAAAGTCTAAAATTAATGGGTCGTCTGGTTTGTGTTCCTTCTGGAGTGTTCAGAGAGAAATCTTTTTCTTTGCCTATTTTAGTTTCTAGAGGCTGCCTGCATTTCTTGGCCTGTGGCCCCTTCCTCACGTTACTCCAACTTCTTCCTTCTCACATCACATCTCCTATTTCCCATTGCCTCCTTCTTATAAGGACCATTCTGATTATATTTAGGACCCACCCAGATAATCCAGGATTATTCTTCCCATCTCAGGATCCTTAATCACATCTCCAAACACACTTTTGCTGTACTAAGTAACATATTTGTAGGTTCTAGAGATTAGGCAGTAGATATCTTTTGGGGGACATTATTTAGCCTACCATTAAACCACCAATGATAAATGCTAAGTGGTAAAATTATTTATGATTTATGTTCATTCATTCATTCATAAATTACTCATTCATCATTCTCAGTTCCTTCTACATGGAAAATATTGTACCAGGTGGTAGAGATACAGAGAGAAAAAGTACAGCTCTTACCCTAAGGAATTTAGTGTCTTATTTGAAGAGAAACAAACAGACAAAAAACTAAAATGTGATGGGTGAATGAGAAAACATGTAACTCAGACTGAGGGAAAGGAATATGTCAAGGAAGTCTTCTAGGAAGTATCAGGACTGACACGTGAAGAAAAAGTTGGAATCAGTCAGCAAAGTGATGGGGCACAGGCTGAGTTCAGGCAAAGACAACAGCATGAGAAAAAAAGTCTTCTTCATAATTTTAGTCACATGTTTTAATATTTCAGAGAAAACTATGAGTAAAAGTTATAATAAATGTTAAGCAGCCATTTCCTTTTCCTTTACTGATCTGTAATGTTTAGTCTTACACAAAAGTGTATATCAGTTCCTGTCGCCACCCATTGCTGATTAGACCATGACTGGACTTGAGGACAAGCAAACCTTTGCTGGTTAATAGTTACTCAGGCTTTCTCTCCCATATGTTTAAACTAAGAGGGACATAGACTGAGGTTAGTTGATGGTAGGTTCTAAAGCTAAAACACTATGATTTAAAGCAGTGGTATACAAGAATCACCTGTAGAACTGTTTACAAATATAAATTTAGAATATCATGGCATAGTTTTGTATCTTGAATTCCCACATAAAATTGGACAAAGTAACTAAACTGCAAAATCAAAGCCAACCAGAGAACACTTACAACAAAACTATGTGATGAGATATCCCTACAAACACAGATATGTCCACAGGTGGGGAAAAATTGCCAACAACCACAGGAATTTGTATATTATTGACATAAGGTCTGACAGAAGCAAAGTGATGTTTGACTTGAAAATGAGAGAACACCAAATGACCAAAAGATAGTCCCTGGAATATGCAGCAGACCAATTTGATAACAACAGCTAAAACTGAGGGGTTTTCCCCAACATTAGCAGGTAAGTGAATTCAAGGGGTGCCCGGCAAGATCATCAGAGGGACGGAAGCAGTTTGTCCCATATGAACTCGAACCTGACCCACTAGAGCTCCCTTCTAGAATAAGAATCCACATTAAGGAGAAGCAAAGAAAGGAAAAACATAAATAAAATAAATATAAACACACAAATAGAAGAAAATGCTCTGTGAAGTTAGCTAGTTAGCTCTGTGAAGACAAGCTAATTAAACAAAGACATTTTCTAAAAGTTCAGGAAAAATTACTTAACAACAAAATGAGCAAAATATAAATATCAAACTCAAATTCCATACAAACCTCCACAGTTTACAAAAGAATTACAAGGAGAGTTTGTTAAAAATACAGATATCTGTCTCCTCTCCCAGGAGATCTCAGCCATCAGTGATTCACCATAACATCTCCTCCCCCCCACAAATAATTATTTCCTTTTTTATGTAAATATTCAAGTACTCCCTACCTTAATATCAACAGTAAGTCTCTAACCACACTCTTTATGTGTACCTTACTAGCTTAATTCTCAAAAGGTAGCATTATTTTCTACTTTTTTTTCTGTAAATTCATTGCATCCTACCACATTTATATGGACTATATTTATCCTCTTAAAAAAATGGTTTACTCCTCCAAATATGCCTTGGTCTCTCTTAATGAAAAAATGTGAAAACAAAGGCATCAAGATTAACTCTAGTCTAGATTATATAGTGAATGAAATGTATTTTTAAGCATATTGGAAGAAGTTAACAGTGACCCTATATATATGTATATTAACAGAGATAGAGTGAAAAATATTAAGTAACAGATGTAAGAAAACACATGACAACAGTGATTAACCTGACATATTTTGACTATAACGAACATAATAAAACATAAATGGAGTAGAAATAATTTCAGTACCTAGGGTTTCAAACTTTCTATGACAAATGGCTTGTCAAACTTACCTCCTAGATGATGAATAAAAGCATATCATCACTTGAAAAATATTTTATTACATTTTTTAGCTATATTTTGGGATTTTATAGTTCAGCATGGCTTAGGTAGAGTGACATGAATTGTATATAATCTGAACATATTAAAACAAAGCACTGGAGAAATGGCAGGTTAATATGTAACCAAACAAAAAATTTTATCTGTAATAGTGTCAAATACATTTGTTACCTGGGAAATAACTTAGGCTAGATGTTAAAATCAAACAATGATATGAAGTAATGCTTCCAATACCTAAATTATGCACTGAGCTTGATGAAACTGAGCGTGACAAACATTCAAAAAAGTATTCAAGAACTTGATGCATAAAATGGATTTCTTACTATTGTATTTCTTACTATATTCATTTTCATGAAAACTCCTAGAGTTTCTGCAATTGCCACAAAGGAAAACACAGCTTTCAGAATACTCTACTTCATGTCAGATTTCTTACATTCAAAATAAATTTATAAAATAAATATAATAACATGAAATGTATAGAATCTTGTTAGAATAAACCTTATGCTGGTAATTTTCATTCATAGCAACTATGAGCATCATCAGTCTTCTATGAAAGTCTTATCTACTATATTAATAAGTTTAAATGTACTAAGTATTATATCACAATCAGTACCTTTGAATCACGTCATACATTTAGCCTACTGTGCCACTAAAATCTCCTGATTTACACCCACAATATGTAATCTGGAAGTCTAAATAAGAATGAACCCCAACATTGTCCAATGTTATCACATTTATACTTTACAACGTGACGTAAAGGCGATTAGTCAGGTACTTTGATCAATATTTACAGGCAAATTTGTCCACTTTGGCTAATATCCTGAAAATAACTGTTGACAATTTGCTTCTTTTAATGTTTATCCTTACTTTTCTATGATTTTAAGTGGAATGTTTAGTTTTTTCATTTCATATTTCTTTTACTCTTAATTTATAAACTCAAGATAAAAAGTTGTGTTTAGTTTAATATTCCCTGAATTTAAATTGAGCTACAACCAGATTTAAAAAGTTATTTTATTTTCCTCCAATCTGAGAAATGTTGATACAATCTCTACACTTGGGGTAAAAAAGACTATAAAGATAAAATATAGATCCTGAGTACATTTTTTTACCTGTAGCCCATAGGTTTATTTTTTCCCCAGATTTAAAATGAATATTTATTCATCAAGATTCCCAAACAGTTTATTAAATATCTTTCCTCCACAAATTGAATTAACACCAGGATTTGTCAGGAAATCTAAATGAATTAAATGCACTACATAGGAACTGAACTAAATCCACTGTGTCTGAAATCTGTTCATCACAAAATTTGAGTCTGGTACATAATTCCTTTCTGTCCTCCGTTACTGTACATCCTTCCTTTAAGACTGGAACTGAGACCATGAATTGGCTAATACAACATAGCAGTCATTGTAATCCTCCAAAAGAAAAATGTTATTTGATGACATACTTATTTGGATGATTACTTACTGGTAATTATCATTTCTACATTATTTAAAAGTCAATCATTTTAAGTGTCAATACATATTAGGCTAGTAGAAAAACGTTAAAGCAAAGCCCTCTCTTTTGATCTCACATAGTCATATCCAATATGACAAGAGAAGATATATCTGATTTGTGCCAATCAGACTTCATGGAATTATTTTTAAAAGTTTTCTGATAAAGATGAACTTGGCTTATCATAGAAAGAAAGTTCTTTGAAAGCTCTACTAAATTCATTTTCTTTTGGGAAAAGTAAATTTAAGGCATGATAGTGCAAGGAGTAAAATTTTCATTTATAGATTAATTATAGAACATTTATAGTTACTTATGCTTAGTCTCTAATTTCTAATTTATTTTAAAGAACAAAACCTATGTTCATTATTTTACTTTGCCTAAACTTAACTGTACACCCTTGAATCACACCAGAATTAAGCAATTTGATTATCTTAATGGCTGTGTCTTAAAACCTGCACACTGGGACCAAAGGTGAGGATCTGCATATGTGAAGCTCCAACAAGTTCTGTGAACAAGGACTCTCCTCTTGGGAGTCCAGGGATCTAAGAAAGCAATTCTCCCTCAGAACAAGTTTTCAAATATTGTCTCAATAAGTAATTAAGAAAAACAGTGCTAAGTGGAGAGTGCATCTTCTTTAATTAATTCTGGGAGGTCTGAGTGTTCCTGGAGCCCTCTTGGGTATATGTCAGTGGTGGCAAATTCCTCAAACGTGAGTACTCCCTAATGTTAGGGGGATGGGGGTCAATCAAAGTTTCATCCTGCTCCACTTCCAGAATATTTCAGTCTGGCACTAATGGAAGCATAATTGGAAGAGCTCATGGCTTGAGATCAAGGCATAAATACTCTACTTTTCATGTGAGAAAGGCTCGAAGTGGTTTCTTGACTGTGTGTGAAAATCAGACTAAGAGGGAGGAGGATCAGAAAGCTCTGCATCTCCCAGTGTACTTCTACCTCAGCTACAGACTCATGGCATCAGAGGACCAAACATGGGTTCCAAACTTTCAGACGGCATCTGTTTGCTTACCATTGCCTGCTGCAATCTTCCTTCTTGTTCTTTTTTTGTTTGTTTGTTTTTCATCTGAGTGATTTGTCTTCTTAATTTTTTCACTTCTGCCCGACAAGATTCAACAACTCACTCACTCTTTTCCACAGCTGCACACACTGCCTGCGTGAAGTGCGATATAAACCTGTGAATAGCCCTGATGTCTTTCATTACTCCGTCCTTGTTAAAAAAAAAAAAAAAGTCATGACCATGCTCTTTAATGACTGGCATAACTCTTAATATTTGGCACTGAAGGCACTTTGTACTCATGCTGGCTAATCTTGCCTACGTTGGGAATAGCGAAGGATTTCCTTTGATTACATCTTCGATTTAGTCTAAAGAGAACATTTACTAAAGCATGAGTGGAGTTGTTGGCTGTGCAGATGAAACTGCAGAGAAGGAAAAGGAGGTCCAGCTTGGGGAGAACGCTGGTGAGCTGCTTGTGGAATACCTCCTCTCTGCGTGTATCTGCTGTGTGTTTTGACAGAATCTGTACCCACCAATAACTTTCTCTGATCTTTAATACCATGCAAACTCTCTTTACTAACTTTGCTTGCCTAGTTATAAAAACTAAAAAGTTTTGAAGAAGGCTAATGGTTTCAATTACTTGCAAAAATTCTGCGTTGTTGATTTGTGAGTCACCAATGCTAAAGGTTTCACCTTGTATTACCTGTTCCAGCAAAAATCCTTCCTCAAATTTATCCCTTAAAAATAGCAGTCCCCAATAATAATAATTCTTAGGCTGGTGCTTCCATGAAGGGGGTCAATCTGGTCTGGCAAGGAAGGGGGAAGCAAGTGAGATTCTGTCTGGCATACATCTGTGCTAAGGACCCCAAATTTATGATGAAGGTGGACGTCAGAGAAGCGCTAACCCGGGGAACTCGGTGTGGGCCTTGGAGCACTCCCCATAGGTGTTTACATGTAGAGTCTAAAAAATGTACTCTATATTTTAAATATATTTTATCAATTCAATATAAGGTCTTTCAGATTTTTATAGAGATTTTAAAGCATTAAAATTTATTGTTCTAATTGTTATTTAGATGTCATCTTCTATAATCCTATTTTATGCTCTTATTTTACTGTTTCCTTTTTTTCAACATCTTTATTGGAGTATAATTGTTTTATAATGGTGTGTTAGTTTCTGCTTTATAACAAAGTGAATCAGTTATACATATACATATGTCCCTATATCTCTTCCCTCTTGCATCTCCCTCCCTCCTACCCTCCCTATCCCACCCCTCTAGGTGTTCACAAAGCACCGAGCTAATCTCCCTGTGCTATGCGGCTGCTTCCCACTATCTATCTATTTTACGTTTGGTAGTGTATATATGTCCATGCTACTCTCTCACTTTGTCCCAGCTTACCCTTCTCCCTCCGTGTATGCTCAAGTCCATTCTCTAGTAGGTCTGTGTCTTTATTCCTGTCTTGCCCCTAGTTTCTTCATGACCATTTTTTTCTAGATTCCATATATACGTGTTAGCATATGGTATTTATTTTTCTCTTTCTGACTTACTTCACTCTGTATGACAGTCACTAGGTCCATCTACCTCACTACAAATAACTCAGTTTTGTTTCTTTTTATGGCTGAGTAATATATGTGCCACATCTTTATCCATTCATCTGTTGATGGACACTTAGGTTGCTTCCATGTCCTGGTTATTGTAAATAGATCTGCAATGAACATTTTGGTACATGACTCTTTTTGAATGATGGTTTTCTCAGGCTATATTCCCAGTAGTGGGATTGCGGGTTTGTATGGTAGTTCTATTTGTTGATTTTAAGGAACCTCCATACTGTTCTCCATAGTGGCTGTATCAATTTACATTCCCACCAAAAGTACAAGAGGGTTCCCTTTTCTCCACACCCTCTCCAGTATTTATTGTTTGTGGATTTTTTGATGATGGCCATTCTGACTGGTGTGAGATGATATCTCATTGTAGTTTTGATTTGCATTTCTCTAATGATTAATGATGTTGAGCATTCTTTCATGGGTTTGTTGGCAATCTGTATATCTTCTTTAGAGAAGTGTCTGTTTAGGTCTTCTGCCCATTTTTGGATTGGGTTGTTTGCTTTTTGATATTGAGCTGCATGAGCTGCTTATAAATTTTGGAGATTAATCCTTTGTCAGTTGCTTCATTTGCAAATATTTTCTCCCATTCTGAGGGTTGTCTTTTCATCTTGTTTATGGTTTCCTTTGCTATGCAAAAGCTTTTAAGTTTCATTAGGCCCCATTTGTTTATTTTTGTTTTTATTTCCATTTCTTTAAGAGGTGGGTCAAAAAGGATCTTGCTGTGATTTATGTCATAGAGTGTTCTGCCTATGTTTTCCTCTAAGGGTTTGATAGTGTCTGGCCTTAGATTTAGGTCTTTAATCCAATTTTTTTTTTGTGGTATGCGGGCCTATCACTGCGGGCCTATCACCTTGGCCCACAGGCCCAGCCGCTCTGTGGCATTTGGGATCCTCCTGGACCGGGGCACGAACCCATGTCCCCTGCATCAGCAGGCAGACACTCAACCACTGCGCCACCAGGGAAGCTCTTTAATCCATTTTGAGTTTACTTTTGTGTATGGTGTTAGGGAGTGTTCTAACTTCATTCTTTACATGTAGCTGTCCAGTTTTCCCAGCACCACTTATTGAAGAGGGTTTCTTCCCTCCACTGTATATTCTGGCCTCCTTTATCAAAGATAAGGTGACCATATGTGTGTGGATTTATCTCTGGGCTTTCTATCCTGATCCATTGATCTATCTTTCTGTTTTTGTGCCAGTACCATACTGTCTTGATTACTGTTGCTTTGTAGTATAGTCTGAAGTCAGGGAGCCTGATTCCTCCAGCTCCGTTTTTCTTTCTTAAGATTGCTTTTTCTATTTGGGGTCTTTTTTGTTTCCATACAAATTGTGAAATTTTTTGTTCTAGTTCTGTGAAAAATGCCAGTAGTAGTTTGATAGGGATTGCACTGAATCTGTAGATTGCTTAAGGTAGTATAGTCATTTTCACAATGTTGATTCTTCCAATCCAAGAATATGGTATACCTCTCCATCTGTTTGTATCATCTTTAATTTCTTTCATCAGTGTCTTATAGATATCTGCATACAGGTCTTTTGTCTCCTTAGGTAGGTTTATTCCTAGGTATTTTATTCTTTTTGTTGCAGTGGTAAATGGGAGTGTTTTCTTAATTTCACTTTCATATTTTTTATCATTAGTGTATACGGATGCAAGAGATTTCTGTGCATTAATTTTGTATCTTGCTACTTTACCAAATTCACTGATTAGCTCTAGTAGTTTTCTGGTGGCATCCTTAGGATTCTCTATGTATAGTATCACGTCATCTGCAAACAGTGACAGCTTTACTTCTTCTTTTCTGATTTGGATTCCTTTTAATTCTATTTCTTCTCTAATTGCTGTGGCTGAAACTTTCAAAACTATGTTGAATAATACTGGTGAGAGTGGGCAACCTTGTCTTGTTCCTGATATTAGTGGAAATGGTTTCAGTTTTTCACCATGGAGGACGATGTTGGCTGTGGGTTTGTCATATATGGCCTGTATTATGTTGAGGAAAGTCCCTCTATGCCTACTTAATGGAGGGTTTTTTATCATAAATCGGTGTTGAGTTTTGTCAAAAGCTTTTTCTGCATCCATTGAGATGATCATATGGTTTTTATCCTTCTGTTTGTTAATATGGTGTATCACATTGATTGATTTGTGTATATTGAAGAATCCTTGCATTCCTGGGATAAACCCCACTTGGTCATGGTGTATGATCCTTTTAATGTACTGTTGGATTCTGTTTGCTAGCATATTGTTGACGATTTTTGCATCTATGTTCATCAGTGATATTGGCGTGTAGTTTTCTTCCTGTGTGACATATTTGTCTGGTTTTGGTATCAGGGTGATGGTGGCCTCATAGAATGAGTTTGGGAGTGTTTCTCCCTCTGCTATATTTTGGAAGAGTTTGAGAATTATAGGTGTTAGCTGTTCTCTAAGTGTTTGATAGAATTCACTTGTGAAACCATCTGGTCCTGGTCTTTTGTTTGTTGGAAGTTTTTAAATCACAGTTTCAATTTCAGTGCTTGTGATTGTTCTGTTCATATTTTCTATTTCCTCCTGGTTCAGTCTCAGAACATTGTGCATTTGTAAGAATTTGTCCATTTCTTCCAGATTGTCCATTTTATTGGTATATAGTTGCTTGTAGCAATCTCTCATGATCCTTTGTATTTCTGCAGTGTCAGTTGTTCCTTCTTTTTCATTTTTAATTGTATTGATTTGAGTCTTCTCCCTTTTTTTTCTTGATGAGTCTGGCTAATGGTTTATCAATTTTGTTTATCTTCTCAAAGAACCAGCTTTTAGTTTCATTGATCTTTGCTATTGTTTCCTTCATTTCTTTTTCATTTATTTCTGATCTGATCTTTATGATTTCTTTCCTTCTACTAACTTTGGGGGTTTTTTGCTCTTCTTTCTCTAATTGCTTAAGTGTAAGGTTAGGTTGTTTATTTGAGATGTTTCTTGTTTCTTAAGGTAGCATTGTATTGTTATAAACTTCCCTCTTAAAACTGCTTTTGCTGTATCCCACAGGTTTTGGGTCATCGTTTTTTCATTGTCATTTGTTTCTAGGTATTTTTTGTTTTCTTCTTTGATTTCTTCAGTGATCTTTTAGTTATTAAGTAGTGTATTGTTTAGCCTCCATGTGTTTGTATTTTTTTTGCAGTTCACTCAGTCCCATGTAATTAATTTTTTTTCATCTTAATATTTTGTTAGCACTTTTATGAATTCATCAGTTTTCCATTAGAGTTATGAAAATGCTTATTCATTCAGTTCAGCAGTATAGTCAATTACCAGAAACCTGTACTTGTCAGAGTCTTTTCCATGAATTCCTTGAAGATGAAACTCTTTTATGGGAACATATTTGCAAAAGCATCAGAGTACACCCAGAGCTGTCTGTAAATGCCAAAGACTTAAAAATGACCACAGTTAAAGATTTGATGAAAGTTCACAATAATGCAATTGACAAGGAAATTTAGTTATTTCTGAGATATACATTGTAAGGTAATAACTATAATTATGACTTATAACATTATACCAGAATATATAAGATTTTTAGAAATTTCATGTAATGTCTGAAACATTTATATTAACATATGTCCATACAAATAACCCAAAGAAAGATTAGTATTACTTGTTTTTGTTTGTTTGCTTGTTTGTTTTTTATACTGCAGGTTCTTATTAGTCATCAATTTTATACACATCAGTGTATAAAAGTCCATCCCAATCACCCAATTCAGCACACCACCATCCCAACCCCACTGCTGTTTTTCCCCCTTGGTGTCCATACGTTTGTACTCTACATCTGTCTCTCAACTTCTGCCCTGCAAACTGGTTCATTTGTACCATTTTACTAGGTTCCACATACATGCATTAATATACTATATTTGTTTTTCTCTTTCTGACTTACTTCACTTTGTACGATAGTCTCTAGATCCATCGATGTGTCAACAAATGACTCAATTTCATTCCTTTTTATGGCTAATATTCCAATGTATATATGTACCACCACTTCTTCATCCATTCATCTGTCAATGGGCATTTAGGTTGCTTCCATGACCTGGCTATTGTAAATAGTGCTGCAATGAACATTGGGATGCCTGTGTCCTTTTGAATTACAGTTTTCTCTGGATATATGCCCAGTACTGGGATTGCTGGATCATATGGTAATTCTATTTTTAGTTTAAGGAACCTCCATACTGTTCTTTACAGTGGGTGTATGAATTTACATTCCCACCAACAGTGCAAGAGGGTTCCCTTTTCTCTGCACCCTCTCCAGAATTTGTTGTTTGTAGATTTTCTGATGATGCCCAATCTAACTAGCGTGAGGTGATACCTCATTGTAGTTTTGATTTGCATTTCTCTAGTAATTAATAATGTTGAGCCCCTTTTCATTTGCTTCTTGGTCATCAGTATGTCTTCTTTGGAGAAATGTCTATTTAGGTCTTCTGCCCATTTTTGGATTGGGTTGTTTGTTTCTTTAATATTGAGCTGAATGTGTTGTTTATATACTTTGGAGATTAATCCTTTGTCTGTTGATTCATTTACAAATATTTTCTCCCATTCTGAGGGCTGTGTTTTAGTCTTGTTTATGGTTTCCTTTGCTGTGCAAAAGCTTGTAAGTTTCATTAGGTCCCATTTGTTTATTTATGTTTTTATTTCCATTACTCTAGGAGGTGGATCAAAAAAGATCTTGCTGTCATTTATGTCAAAGAGTGTTCTTCCTATGCTTTCCTCTAAGAGTTTTAAAGTGTCCAGTCTTACATTTAGGTCTTGAATCCATTTTGAGTTAATTTTTGTGTATGGTGTTAGGGGGTGTTCTAATTTCATTCTTTTACATGTAGCTGTCTAGTTTTCCCAGAACCACTTATTGAAGAGACTGTCTTTCCTCCATTGTATATCTTTGACTCCTTTGTCATAGATTAGTTGACCATATGTGCATGGGTTTATCTCTGGGCTTTCTATCTTGTTCCATTGATCTATATTTCTGCTTTTGTGCCAGTACCATATTGTCTTGATTACTGAAGTTTTGTAGTATAGTCTGAAGTCAGGGAGACTGATTCCTCCATCTCCATTTTCTTCCCTGAAGACTGCTTTCTCTTTTGGGGTCTTTTGGGTCTCCATACAAATTAAAAGATGATTTTTTCTAGTTCCATAAAAAATGCCATTGGTAATTTGATGGGGATTGCATTGAATCTGTAGATTGCTTTGGGTAGTATAGTCATTTTCATATTATTGATTCTTCCAATCCAAGAACATGGTATATCTCTCCATCTGTGTGTATCGTCTTTAATTTCTTTCATCAGTGTCTTATAGTTTTCTGCATACACGTCTTTTTTCTCCCTAGGTAGGTTTATTCCTAGGTATTTTATTCTTTTTGTTGCAGTGGTAAATGGGAGTGTTTCCGTAATTCCTCTTTTAGATTTTTCATCATTAGTGTATAAGAATGCAAGAGATTTCTGTGCATTAATTTTGTATCCTGCAGCTTTACCAAATTCATTGATTAGCTCAAGTAGTTTTCTGGTGGCATCTTTAGGATTCTCTATGTATAGTATCATGTATTCTGCAAACAGTGACAGCTTTACTTCTTTTCCAATTTGTATTCCTTTTATTTCTTTTGCTTCTCTGATTACCATGGCTAGGACTTCAAAAACTATGTTGAATAATAGTGGTGAGAGTGGACATCCTAGTCTCGTTCCTGATCTTAGAGGAAATGCTTTCAGTTTTTCACCACTGAGAATGATGTTTCCTGTGGGTTTGTCATATATGCCCTTTATTATGTTGAGGTAGGTTCCCTGTATGTCCACTTTCTGGAGAGTTTTTATCATAAATCAGTGTTGAATTTTGTCAAAAGCTTTTTTGGCATCTATTGAGATGATCATATGGTTTTTATTCTTCAATTTTTTAATATGGTGTATCACATTGATTGAGTTGCTTATAATGAAGAATCCTTGCATCCCTGGGATAAATCCCAGTTGATCGTGGTGTATGATCCTTTTAATGTGTTGTTAGTTCTGTTTTCTAGTGTTTTGTTGAGGATTTTTGCATCTATATTCATCAGTGGTATTGGTCTGTAATTTTCTTTTTTTGTAGTATCCTTGTCTGTTTTTTGTGTCAGGGTGATTGTAGCCTCATAGAATGAGTTTGGGAGTGTTCCTTCCTCTGCAAATTTTTGGAAGAGTTTGAGAAGGATAGGTGGTAGCTGTTCTCTAAATGTTTGATAGAATTTACCTCTGAAGCCATCTGGTCCTGGACTTTTGTTTGTTAGAAGATATTTACTCACAGTTTCAATTTCATTACTTGTGATTGGTCTGTTCATATTTTCTGTTTCTTCCTGGTTCAGTCTCAGAAAGTTATACCTTTCTAAGAATTTGTCCATTTCTTCCAGATTGTCAATTTTATCGGCATAGAGTTGTTTGTAGTAGTCTCTTAGGATGCTTTGTATTTCTGCATTGACTGTTGTAACTTCTCCTTTTTCATTTGTAATTTTATTGATTTCAGTCCTCTCCCTCTTTATCTTGATGAGTCTGGCTAATGGTTTATCAATTGTGTTTATCTACTCAAAGAACCAGCTTTTAGTTTTATTGATCTTTGTTATTGTTTTCTTTGTTTTTATTTCATTTATTTCTGCTCTGATCTTTATGATTTCTTTCCTTCTGCTAACTTTGGGTTTTGTTTGTTCATCTTTCTCTAGTTCCTTTAGGTGTAAGGTTAGATTGTTTACTTGAGATTTTTCTTGTTTCTTGAGTTGGCTTGTATAGCTATAAATTTCCCACTTAGAACTGTTTTTGCTGCATCCCATAGATTTTGGATCATCGTGTTTTCATTGTCATTTGTTTCTAGGTATTTTTTGATTTCCTCTTTCATTTCTTCAGTGTTCTGTTGGTTATTTAGTAATGTAATTTTTAGCCTCCATGTGTTTGTGTTTTTTATGTTTTTTTCCTTGTAATTCATTTCTAATCTCATAGCATTGAGGTCAGAAAAGATGCTTCATATGTTTTCAATTTTCTTAAATTTACTGAGGCTTGATTTGTGACCCAAGATGTGTTCTATCCTGGAGAATGTTCCGTGTACACTTGAGAAGAAAGTGTAATCTGCTGGTTTTGGATGGAACGACATATAAATATCAATTAAAGCTATCTGGTCTACTGTGTCATTTGAAGCTTCTGTCTCATTATTTATTTTCATTTTGGATGATCTGTCCATTGGTGTAAGTGAGGTGTTAAAGTCCCCCACTATTATTTTATTACTATCAATTTCCTCTTTTATAGCTGTTAGCACTTGCCTTATGTATTGAGGTGCTCCTATGTTGGGTGCATATATATTTATAATTTTTATATCTTCTTCTTGGATTGATCCCTTGATCATTATGTAGTGTCCTTCCTTGTCTCTTGTAACGTTCTTTATTTTAAAGTCTACTTTATCTGATATGAGTATAGCTACTCCAGCTTTCTTTTGATTTCCATTTGCATGGAATATCTTTTTCTATCCCCTCACTTTCAGTCTGTATGTGTCTCTAGTTCTGAAGTGGGTTTCTTGTAGACAGCATATATATACGTCTTGTTTTTGTATCCATTCAACAAGCCTGTGTCTTTTGGTTGGAGCATTTAATCCATTCACATTTAAGGTAATTATCAATATGTATGTTCCTATGACCATTTTCTTAATTGTTTTGTGTTTGTAGGTCCTTTTCTTCTCTTGTGTTTTCCACTTAGAGAAGTTCCTTTAGCATTTGTTGTAGAGCTGGTTTGGTGGTGCTGAATTCTCTTAGCTTTTGCTTGTCTGTAAAGCTTTTGATTTCTCTATAGAATCTGAATGCGATCCTTGCTGGGTAGAGTAGTCTTGGTTGTAGTTTCTTCCCTTTCATCACTTTAAGTATATCATACCAGTCCCTTCTGGCTTGTAGAGTTTCTGCTGAGAAATCAGCTGTTAACCTTATGGGAGTTCCCTTGTGTGTTATTTGTCATTTTTCCCTTGTTGCTTTCAATAATTTTTCTCTGTCTTTAATTTTTACCAATTCGATTATGATGTGTCTTGACGTGTTTCTCCTTGGATTTATCCTGTATGGGACTCTCTGTGCTTCCTGGACTTGATTAACTGTTTCCTTTCCCATATTAGGCAAGTTTTCAACTATAATCTCTTCAAATATTTTCTCAGTCCTTTTCTTTTTCTCTTCTTCTTCTGGGACCCCTATAATTCAAATGTTGGTACATTTAATGTTGTCCCAGAGGTCTCTGAGACTGTCCTAAATTCTTTTCGTTTTTTTTTTTTTTTTCTTTATTCTGCTCTGCAGTAGTTTTTTCCACTGTTTTATCTTCCAGGTCACTTATCCGTTCTTCTGACTCAGTTATTCTGCTATTGATCACTTCTAGAGAAGTTTTAATTTCATTTATTGTGTCGTTCATCACCGTCTGTTTGCTCTTTCACTCTTCTAAGTCCTTGTTAAATGCTTCTTGTATTTTCTCCATTCTATTTCCAAGATTTTGGATCATCTTTACTATCATTATTCTGAATCCTTTTCCAGTAGACTGCCTATACCTTCTTCATTTGTTAGGTCTGGTGGGGTTTTGCCTTGCTCCTTCATCTGCTGTGTGTTTCTCTGTCTTCTCATTTTGCTTAACTTACTCAGTTTGGGGTCTCCTTTTCACAGGCCTCAGGTTCATAGTTCCTGCTGTTTTTGGTGTCTGTCCCCAGTGGCTAAGGTTGGTTCAGTGGGTTGTGTAGGCTTCCTGGTGGAGGCAACTAGTGCCTCTGTTCTGGGATGAGGCTGGATCTTGTCTTTCTGTTGGGCAGGTCCACGTCTGGTGCTGTGTTTTGCGGTGTCTGTGGTCTTATTATGATTCTAGGCAGCCTGTCTGCTAATGGATGGGCTTGTGTTTATGTCTTGTTTGTTGGATGGCATAGGGTATGCAGCACTGTAGCTTGCTGGTCTTTGAGTGGAGCTGGGTCTTGGCATTGAGATGGAGATCTCTGGATGATTTTCACCATTTGATATTATGTGGAGCTGGGAGGTCTCTTGTGGACCAGTGTCCTGAACTTGGTTCTCCCACCTCAGAGGCACAGCCATGATGCCTGGCTGGAGGACCAAGAACCTGTTATCTACACGGCTCAGAATCAAAGGGAGAAAAAAGAAAGAAAGAAAGAAAGAAAAGGAAGATAAAATAAAGTAAAATAAAATAGTTTTTTAAATACAAAATAAAAATAATTATTAAAAAAATGTTTTAGTGGGCTTCCCTGGTGGTACAGTGGTTGAGAGTCCGCCTGCTGATACAGGATACACGGGTTCATGCCCCAGTCCGGGAAGATCCCACATGCCGCGGAGTGGCTGGGCCTGTGAGCCATGGCCGCTGAGCCTGCATGTCCAGAGCCTGTGCTCCGCAACGGGAGGGGCCACAACAGTGAGAGGCCTGCGTACCGCAAAAAAAAAAAAAAAAAAAAAAAAAAAAAAAAAAACCCAAAAAACAAAAACAAAAAATGTTTTAGGGCTTCCCTGGTGGTGCAGTGGTTAAAAGTCCGCCTGCCGATGCAGGGGACACAGGTTCGTGCCCTGGTCCGGGAAGATCCTACATGCCATGGAGTGGCTAGGCCTGTGACCCATGGCTGCTGAGCCTGCACGCCCAGAGCCTGTGCTCCGCAACGGGAGAGGCCACAACAGTGAGAGGCCCGCGTACCGCAAAAAAAAAAAACCCAAAACAAAACAAAAATGTTTTAGGGCTTCCCTGGTGGTGCAGTGGTTAAAAGTCCACCTGCCGATGCAGGGGACACGGGTTCGTGCCCTGGTCCGGGAAGATCCTACATGCCATGGAGTGGCTAGGCCTGTGACCCATGGCTGCTGAGCCTGCACGCCCGGAGCCTGTGCTCTGCAATGGGAGAGGCCACAACAGTGAGAGGTCCGCATACCGCAAAAAAATGTTTAAAAAAGTAATTAAAAAAAGAAAGAAAGAAAGAAAGAAGAGAGCAACCAAACCAAAAAAGCAAATCCACCAATGATAACAAGTGCTAAAAACTATACAAAAAGAAAAAAAAAAAAAAAACATGGACAGACAGAACCCTAGGACAAATGGTAAAAGCAAAACTATAGAGACAAAATCACACACAGAAGCATACGTATACACCCTCACAAAAAGAGAAAAAGGGGGGAAAATATATATATCGCTGCTCCCGAAGTTGATTTGTTGTCTATTCAGGTATTGCACAGTTGCAGGGTACATCAAGTTGATTGTGGAGATTTAATCTGCTGCTCCTGAGGCTGCTGGGAGAGATTTCCCTTTCTCTTCTTTGTTTGCACAGCTCCTGGAGTTCAGCTTTGGATTTGGCCCCGCCTCTGCCTGTAGGTCACCTGAGGGCGTCTGTTCTTTGCTCAGACAGGACAGGGTTAAAGGAGCAGCTGATTCGGGGGCTCTGGCTCACGCAGCCCGGGGGTACGGAGGTATACGGATGCGGGGCAAGCTTGTGGCAGCAGAGGCTGGCGTGACAGTTGCACCAGCCTGAGGCACGCCGTGCGTTCTCCCGGGGAAGATGTCCCTGGATCATGGGACCCTGGCAGTGGCAGGCTGCACAGCCTCCCGGGAGGGGCAGTGTGGATAGTGACCTGTGCTTGCACACAGGCTTCTTGGTGGTGGCAGCAGCAGCCTTAGCGTCTCATGCTCGTCTCTGGGGTCCGTGCTAATAGCCGCAGCTCACGACTATCTCTGGAGCTCCTTTAAGCAGTGCTCTTAATCCCCTCTCCTCGTGCACCAGGAAACAAAAGGCAAGAAAAGTCTCTTCCCTCTTCGGCAGCTCCAGACTTTTTCCCAGACTCCCTCCGGGCTAGCTGTGGTGCACTAACCCCTTCAGGCTGTGTTCACCCCGCCAGTACTCACCCTGCGCTCCGACCAAAGCCTGAGCCTCAGCTCCCAGCTCCCACCCGCCCCAGCAGGTGAGCAGACAAGCCTCGGGCTGGTGAGTGCCCGTCGGCACCGATCCTCGGTGCGGGAATCTCTCCGCTTTGCCCTGCGCACCCCTGTTGCTGTGCTCTCCTCCGCGGCTCCGAAGCTTCCCCCCTCTGCCACCCACAGTCTCCGCCCAGCAAGGGCCTTCCTAGTGTGTGGAAAACTTTCCTCCTTCACAGCTCACTCTCAGAGGTGCGGGTCCCAACCCTATTCTTTTGTCTCTGTTTTTTCTTTTTTCTTTTGCCCTACCCAGGTACGTGGGGAGTTTCTTGCCTTTTGGGAGGTATGAGGTCTTCTGCCAGTGTACAGTCGGTGTTCTGTAGCCCTTGTTCCACATGTAGATGTATTTCTGATGTATTTGTGGTGAGGAAGGTGATCTCCACGTCTTACTTTTCCGCCATCTTGAAGCTCCTCTACTCTTTCCTTCTTAATTGCATAATTACTCATTTTGTAATGTATTACAAGTTTTGAAATACTAGAGTAGTCTTTTTCCATACTGCCTTGGAAGAAAGAGCAGTTGAACACTTTTATAGCTTCTCTCTTACCTTCTCACTCTTCCCATATATCTGTATTTTATCTTGAAGGTAGAGTCCATTAATTGTCACCTTTTTTTTTCTTTTGTATCCTGCTTTGCTCCAACAGTTATACCAGTTAAGATTTTTCAGTACTAGCTCTCCTTCAGTTTTGGTGTTCTGTATTCTAATTTATTTTTATTAGTCTTTCCCCTGTCTTAATGATGTTGTTTAATTAAACCTAATTGTTTCTTTTCAAAAACAACAGCCACATTTAGTGGATATTCCATTATTGGTACAAAATTGTACCTACACTTTGAGAAATCAATTATTTAACTCCTTGTGTTCATCAGTGATCCCATGAGTCTTTTTGAATGTCTGGGGATATATTAAGATATAACCTGCACAATATGTATTTATATAAGAAGACTAAAGGATGATCAATTTAGATAAAATAGGAATACATACTAAGTGAACAAAATGCTAGAAAATGCAAAAGGAAAAAAGACATTGTTGAGCTCAAAGTGTGGAATTCCATGTTTAAGATGTTATATTACATCTGCCAGTGTTTTATTCAGGAAAAGTATTTTAAAAAATTATTGGGTTGGCCAAAATATTCGTTTCGGTTTTCCATAAGATGGTATGAAAAATGCCCGAACGAACTTTTTGGCCAGTCCAATATTTAATCAGTATTTGTTTGATATGTTATTTCATTGAGTTTTAGCATTAAAAATTAAAGTTAAAATTGTTAATGTGTTTCAGTAGTAGTTTATATTTGTACATTTTACTTGGAACATAGTAGGCCTTTTTAATTTCTCTTAGTTCTCAATCTTGAGAATTTATTTACTTTAGTTCTAGAGTTTTAATTTTATTTTATTATGTCCTTGCTTATTTAGTCATCCCTCTTTGTTCTGTGTTCTTTTCGGGAGACTCCTATTACTTACATAGTATATTTTCATTCTCCTTCTCCTCTTGGAATAAAATTGCTCCAATCTGTCTTCCATTTCACTTATCTGATTTTCTTTAAGGACAATTCAACTACACTATATTAAATGTTTTCAATACAGATTTTACTTTTTATACTTTAGAAATTATGTCAGTCTTTCTGGGTTCATTGTTAAGATCCAGTTTCTGTTTACTAACCATTGGTATGAGTTGTTTTTATAAAACTTTCTAGGAATTCATGTGAAAGTTCCTCTTTAGGAATTCATATTACCTTTACATTTTGTGATTTCTCCTTTTTCTTTGATATTACAGAATATTTGGTTTGTTTGTTTTAAACTGAGAACGGATTTTTTTAAATTAATAGTCTCTATTAATTAGCTTGCTTACTTCTGGGAAATAGAACTTGAAACAGACTTAAGAGTCCTAATGTTTGGAATTGGAAAGTGGACCAGCTTAAGAAGTTCCCTTTAGTTGCCTTCAAAACTCAAATATTTTCAGAAACACATTCCTGTATTTAAAACAAAATAGAATGCAATTCTTGATTTCATGTTGGCAATTTAACATCCCAAGAGAAGGATAAATGAATGAACAGAAATGTATGTATATAAATGTTTACCGAAAGCTGTATGTTAGAATGTAGATAGCAGCACTCTTTCTAATAGCCCCAAACTTGTAAACCAAACAAGTAAGCAAAAGTAGAATGAATAGATAAATTGTAGTATGTCCACAAAATGGGATACTAAACAGCAGTATTAATGAATAAACTACTAACAATGCCAGTACTTACACACCTAATACTGAGTAAAAGAATCCATACACAAAAAACTAAAACTCATCTACGGTGATGAGAGGTGAGCTGGTGTTACCTTTGGTGAGGAGAGTTGTGATTGGGAGGGAGCAGAGGCCCCCACTTGGGAACTTGGTAATGTTTTGTTTATTGCTCTGGAAAGGGGTTATATGAACATGTTCACTTTGTGAAAATTTATTGAGAAACATATACATGATCTGTGCACTTCTTTGTGTGTTTGTAATTATCAATAGTTTATCTTAAAAATGCATGGGATGTAGGGGTAGCCACACTGCATCTGTATCTGCCACACATCTGTAACTAATCATCTTCAGTATCTGTAATGAATATGTTGTCTAATGATAACATATATCATATGCTATTAGACAAGAATAAGCGTTGTGTCATAAATGAATGAAGAGAGGGTGAAATTATTCTGATGAGGAATCAGAAATGGCTTCATAAAGGAATTCTCAGTATAGAGGTTTGACCTGGGTGTACAGAGAGACAGAATGAAAGGAAATCAGTTAAGAAGTTATTGCAATACTCTAGGATTGCATCTTAATAGTTAAGGGCTGAGCATTGTGACTTGGGCAGTTAGGTGACTTCTAAGTATTTGTTAAACATGAACAATATTGGACTGAATGTTACCTTTGACAATAAACTGAATTACCACATGGGGGAAAAAAAGCACAAGCTTTTCTCATCATTTATACTAATTATATTTTGGGGAAATTCTGAACATGAGCATGGGTTTTTGGGATTTTGATTCTCATTAAACAAAGATACATTGAACCAAATTTTGTTTATATAGTCATTAATGTGTTGGAAATATGGAAACTAATAAACATCACAAAAGTGACAAAATAATTGCAAATTACATGTTGTGAAGATTTCCAACTCACTGAACTCCTTATTGATTTATCTTTGCACTTATTCTTTTTTTGATTTTAAAAGTACATAGCAATATTTTAGAAATGCAGATGTAAGAAAATATAAGAAGAAAAAATTATATGTACCCAACTCTAAGGTGACCTCCCTACCATGGATTAAATCTATCCACTCATCCACTGAGACAGCACTTACTATAGAGGGTCTAATTTCACTTTCAGCAGCATTATTCAAAGAACGAACAGAAAAACTTAGCAAGTCCACTAAATGTGGACTTCATCAATCAGCTAGCAAACACAACCAAGTCTAAAACAAGTCAATGATTATTTCTATTGGGTCAGAAAGCAGAAAATGAAATATAAAGCAGCTCTGGATTTCTCCAAGGATAGCAAGTTGTCTGAGGTCAACAAAACTTTCTGAAAGTGTTCCTGCAAAAGATATTATTGGTATCACAACTGTAGACAACCCTGACATTTTAAAGGAATTTGGAAAATGATGTCACTTACAACACTAAACTGTGAAATATAAATGAAGGAGGAAGCAGATGTATTAGAATCAAAAGAAGAAAAAATCTTTATAAAAAAAGCTTCAAATTAATTCTTACCTCATGTAGAGGTGACAAATGACAAACCATAGAAGGGAGACAGAGAAGGAGACCAGTGGGGCGAGACTGAATGCAGAGAGACAGGACCAGCGTCAGAAAGCCTTGCCCCCCGCCCCCGCCCTCCCACCATTCTTACTCTCTCCTCATACTTCCTGGTTTGGTGCTTTATGCAAATATGCACCTGATTGGAGATCTCCCGGAAGACAAATGGTGAGGAAAAACCTCTGTTCACTTGCCCATAGTGGGCAACCTGGTTAGATAAACTTGTTTTATTTCAGTCTTCAATTGCAAGTAAACAAAATCAAATGAGGAGTATATGAAAAAATAAGATGTATAAATGTGGGAAGGAAAGATCACTACATGCATATTTAGTAAAAAATTTCTAAAGTCTCATCATATGTGCAGACTATAACAAAATTGATCATTTCTAGATATTTCAAGTCAAATCTGTACCAAATCACTGGCATTCCATGAAACAGAACAGACCTCTGATTTGGTGGCATCAATCATCCAACTAGGTCATGCAGAGCAGCTTAAAGACCACAAAGCTTCATTTTGTAGCTCACAGTATAATTCTCACTGTAGCCTTCCTACCCATACAAAGCAGAGACTTCAGAGCAGAAAGCCTCCAGGTCAATAAGGTAGTTTTTTTTTTCTTTTTCTTTTTTTTTTTTTTTTGGATTGGTTCATTCTTAGGTTCCTGTACTCAGCTGGATTTAAAAAAAAAAAGCCTCATGAGCAAAGACAGAGAAATGCCCAAATGCTCAGATTTTTTGTTTGTTTTGTTTTGAGTTAGGGAATATATCTTGTCTCCACTCTCAGTACCCAGAAAAGGCAAAGGACATCCTCAGTATATATGCTATGGAAGGAAATGCCTTATTTTACACACTTGGTATGGGACCTTAGGCCAGTCGTTCCCCCTCCTTTCAACTTTAGTGCACCCCTTGCAAAGTGTGGTTGGTAGTAATACCTCTTCCTGGGATTGTTTCAAAAACATAATTAGATAATGCCTGTGAAAGCACTTTGTGAATTCTAAAGTGCTATGCAAATATAAGGGATAAAAGATTGTAAAGTGCCTCTGGGTGGCTCCTTCTCAAATATGCCCAGATATTAACATTTTAGTGGTGAAAAAATAGTGCTAATATTTCTCATTGACACTTTTCTACAGCAGAAGTAAGTAATCTAAGTAGAGGAATATATTTTTCCTTAAGACTCAATAAAGCTATTTTCATTTCAATTGGGAAACTGTGGCACATAAATATTTTTATTTTCCCTGAATTGACCTTGTGGAGAAAAAACATGTAATTCACCATTTGTCTAATGGAAAAATCTGAAAGTCAGAGGAACCCTGTTCTCATCTTGCCATCAAGACCTTGTGTGTGACCTTGGACAAGTTACTGTTCTTCCCATCAATCAGTTCTGTCCAACAAATATTTATACAGCCCGAATGTATGCCAAGTTCTGTGCTAAGCTCGGCCTAAAGAACAAAGAAAAGAGCAAAAGACATAGTCCTTGACATCTAAGAACTTTACAATTTAATAAATTGTTTCACCTTTCAAACAGAAGGGGTACCCATCTCTCAGGTTTGTTATGAGAATAAAATATAGGATGGGATAGTGCTTGGCAGAATTGGAATGTGTTACATATGCAAAGTGGTATTATTACTAGACATAAAACCATCAGAAGCATGTAAATGATTAAAGAATACTTAACAGAGGGAAGTGGAGAAGAGATTAATGTTTATAGAGCTTCTGCTCCATACAGAGAGATCTACATATATTATTTCATCCACACAACTAACTGGTTAGACGGATATTAATCACTGCTTTTGACCAGTGGGGAAATTGAGAATCTTATCAGTTAAAAAGACTTAGCTAACAAATCAGAGCCCCTGTGCAAACCAAGGACAGTCTGACTGCAAAGACTACAGAAACAATTGATGTAGATTGCGCATTGCTTCAGAAATCCACACCTATTTTCACAGGGAAAGGAGTCCCCAAAACTTAACAAGCAGCAATAATCAGCTGTAGAAATAGCTAAGAACATATTTTTTCAACTTATTTTTTTAACAAAGGCATTTGAAGGAAAAGACAAATTGAACTAATTTAACTAAATTAATATGTCAACATAAAGGAATCAAAAACCGGTATAACTGTTTTCTTAACCCCCTGAACACAACTCATGCCTAATATAATTTTTGTTTAAAAGCAAAACAAATGTTGTTTTGTGGGTCCTTAGGTAGTTGGAATGGAAGGAAAAACTGCACATTTTGGCACTCACATGGTTAAAGGAATCATTTAGAGAGGACTTCATGAAAAGATTTCTGTAATGCTTTCTGTGTGGATTAGCATACCAAGCAAAATACAAAAGGTAGCTTAATGCCTGGATATATTGAATAGAGCTTAACTTCTAATATCCTCTCTCCAATCAGGTATGGATTTACAAAACATTTTACTACGGTTGTTATTTTTCCTACCTAAAACTCACAACTAAATCCACTAGCCTGAAAGACTGTTGAGTTATATTGGTATGATTTTCAAAATTTATTTTCAACCTATATAGAAGAATGAGATAAACTCTGGGGGTATGCAAAAGCTGGAAACTGCTTAGAAGCAGCTAAGAAGAGTACATATAAATCAAGCAGCCTGGAATTATAAACATGTAATGACTATTTAGAAAAAAAAAATTTAATGATTGATTCTCTTGCTGACCTAAATGGCTATGAATTAACACATTTCCCTCATAACAGGAAGAGAGCTACTAATATTTATCTAGTGTCTACTAAATGCTAGACCCTGTGGTACATACTTTTTATACATTATTTCATTTACCTCCCACAAAAACCCTATAAAGCAAGTAATATTGTCTTTATGTTTCAGCCAGATGATGGAAATTCTAGATGATAGGATTGAGATTTAGAATTGAAATAATGGTCCAAAACACAAAACTAATAAATAGCAGAGCCAAGATTCATCTCTGAGTCTGTCTGTTCCCTTCAATATCCTGCATCCCTCTTCATGTTAGGTACCTTAGAAGGTGCCATCTCTGTACGCCATTTGCAAATATAAAAGGCTTGAAAGGCAATGAAAAGAATTCCCAGTATAGGTTCATTCATTCATTCACTTAACATGTAATTATTAAGTACCTACTCTTTGCCAAGCCCATGTTGCGGAACACATTGGTGAAGGAAACATACATGGGCTTTGTTCTCATGGGGTTTACAGTATGAATTATTTTAGGCTTTGAACTAGAGGGGTCTCAAAATAACTCAGAACTGAAAATAAACTAGACTTCACATTTTGAACCAGATGTATCTAGTCTGTCACTCACTGTCTGGTGGCTCAGGCTAAATAATAAGTACACTGAGTGCAGTTGTGTCATCAATAAAATAGAGATAATAAAAATTGTACTATTTACCTCAAGGTGGAATTATGAGGAATAAATAACACAATGCATATGAAATTACCATCAACATTCAAAGACAGATGCACACATACATAAAAGGATTATTGTTCTGCTTATTAAGGAAAAGATAATATATTTTTAGCTTATGAAAAAAGCAATCATGTGACATTATAGCAACAGTTTCTACCAGATTGCAAAATTTTGAGGCTCCTGCTCATGTAGACATATAGATAATAAATTGGGAAAGGAATTGCAGAAAAGAATAATTCATTTATTATTTTAATTATTTGATATATAGTATCAAGGCAATCTGGTAAAGCATAAAGCATAACTTTGGAATTTTTATCTTGTGGATATAGATTTCACTGATCAACCCAAATGCTTCTGCACACACTGAGTGGTGAAAGTGTACCAGGTTAACAGAAAGATTTAACACAAAGAGATGCTCATTGTCCAGTGTGCCAGGCACCGTGATGGGCACAAGAGATGGGCCATATTCCCAGGGAACTTGTAGTCTACTGGGAGATACAGAAAATAGCCAGATGCTATTCACTGATGCTAAGTGTAAAATCAGGAAGATTCAGGGCATTACAAGAACACAGTCTAAAGTCACTTAAATCCATCCTAGTATCTACGAAACCCCTAAACTGAGGGTTTCGGGATGAAGAGGCAATTCCAGGTAAAGGTTAGTATTTGGTGGTAGAATATTTCAAGCAGAAAGAAGACCTAATGCAAACACATGGAAACAAGAGCAAGCAGGAAACATTGAAGACAGGAGTCTAGTCCATGGTGGCTGAAGGAGTGGAACATGTAGAGAGCAAAGCAGGGGAAGTAGTTTGCGCAAAGTATGAGCCTGGAGAAGTTAAGGGAGAGGTACCCTGGGCATAAAGACTTCTGAGGATGTATTGAGAAATGTGGAATTTCTCTTCACAGTAAGGTAACTGATACTAAGAGATTTTGATTTTGAGTTGGATTTTGGCTTGGGGATAAGCAAGAAGGTCACAATCAAACTTGCTCTTAAGAGACATCCCACTTGTGTCTGGGTGGGTTGGTAAGAATGGGTTGGTAAGGTTAAGCCAGGAGGCTGATTAGGAGGATAATGAAATCACTAAGCTAGAACTTTTCCTGAGTTACCATGACCCATGACTGAAAATAAATGAGTACCATAAATATAAATCATAAGCAGAGTGAATCATTTGCCAAAGAAGTGAAACGCTAATTGAAAAGCCAGAAGAGTACTGAGCAAGGTGAGGAAGATATAGAAGTGATTGAAGCTGTTTCCTTTGGCTTAGATTTGTAGGACTTCCAGGATTAACTGGAACAATCTCCCTGCTCTCACCCCCCAAGTCCTCCCAATTATCCTTTTTGTTCTGACTGGGGGAGAAGTGTGATTGCTGCCCTTTAGTAAGTGAAATGCAGGCCCCATCTGTGGGATCCTGAAGGCCAACCTGGTACAACATTACTTACTAGGGGCCAGGGGTCTTATCTGACTAAGAATTCATTTGTGGCTTTCAGCCCTGTCTTTGTCATCACACCCAAAGCACTCAGACTATTTCCTCTCTGCACACATTGCTGCTGTAGAGCATGGTACTGTTTGTTTCACATAGGAAGATAGAGTTATTCATTTCAGTGATATCATAATATTGAACAGCTGGTCATTGTATCTCACTGTCTCACTTCTCACACACTCTGCTTTTTCAGCCACAGTCCCATAGCCAAACACTGTGAAAACCAAAGGAAACGTGTTATAAAAGCAACTATGCTGATGAACAAAACATATAGATCCTCTGGGTATAAGTGAAAAATCCAACAATTCATATTTCTGTCCTTTTCCCAATTAACTCTTTAAAAATGTTATGCTGATATAAAACCTCATATTTGATCAATCTATCTCCTATTTTTATAGTTATAATAACAATTGATCTAATTTAATTAGTGATTTAAAAAAGATATTATTAGGGAGATCAGTTAAGTAATCAGAACATGGAAATTAAATAAACTATTCAAAATTCACAGGCAAATTTAATAATTGCTGGTACTTAACAGCAGGTCACTTGACTCCAGGATGAAATGCCAACTCCCACACCAGGTCTAAAGGCTTTGTGTATCTGAACTGGCCCTTTTATCAAACCATACGGCAGGCTCAAAGACATTCTGTTCAAAGTCAAAACCCCATATGCAAGTCTTCCCATTACTATCTTTGTATCATTTGTGGACTTTTGACTGATATCGGGATGATAATAATAACATAGTAGTAATAACAAAAACAATGATAGCTGAGCAGCTGTCGCATAATGGTTAATAATATTAAAACAACAACAACGATAATAGAGCAGCTGCAGCAAGGTGATTAAGCATGCAGGCTCTGGGTCACGTTGTCTAGGTTTACTGTACTGGCTCCAACACTCTTTGACTGAATGTATGAGCTTAAGCAAGTTATCTATCCTTTCTGTTCCTCTGTCTCTTTATTTTTTAAATAAATATCATTCATGTATAAGAAAAAAATTGATTATAATAACACCATCTAACAGAGATGTAGTTTAAAGATTAAAAGAAGTAATACCTATTATGTGCTTAAAAATTATCTGGCACATAGTAAACATTCAATAAGTACTGCCTACAATCATTATTTTTAAAATATGCATATGTATAGTATTATATTGTTAAAATATTATTAGTATTATTGTTGTCATTATTATTACTACTGTCATTACTACTTTCTGGCTCACAAAATCCCCATGAGGTAGATGGTAAACAGTTACTCAGTTAGTCAGCTATTAAGGGATTGAGTAAGGATTTGAACCAGATATGCCCAATATCAAAATCCATAAAGCCTTGCTTAATTTCTTATTGCTCCTGTAAAAAATTACCACAAACTTATTTTTGTATGGTATTATAGGTCAGAAGTCTAGCATGGCTCTCCATGGGCTAAAGTTAAAGTTTGGCAAGGCTGTGTTCCTTTCAGTGTCTAGGGGAGAACCCATTTCCTTTCTCATTCAGGTTGTTGGCAGAACTTAGGTCCTTGTGGTTGTCAGACTGAAGTATTCATTTCCTTGCTGGCTGTCAGCTGAGAACTCTTCCCAACTTCTAAAGGGCAACAATTCTCTGCCTCATGGCTTCCTTCCTTCAATGTCAAATTGAGCTACAGAGTGCCAAGTCTCTCTCATACCTTGAATGTCTCCTGCCTATTCTTCCATCACATTTCTTTGACTGAGTCTTCTGCCTTCCTCTTCCACTTTTAAGGGCCATCTGATTACACTGAGCCCACACAGATAATTCAAGGTAGTCTCCCTATTTTAAGGGCTGTGACCTTAATTCCATCTTCCAAGTTCTTTTTGCCATGTAGTGTAACCTATTCACATGTTTCAGAGCTGAGGGCATGGGCATCTTTTGTGGGCCATTGTTCAGCCTATCACATTGTGGCACCTCTGATTTGTGCTGGGGGCCAGTTGGAGTCAGAGCAGTAAAGCTGCTAGTGACAAAGAAAGAGGAAAATGAGCATTATAAGCAAGAGGATATATCAATCAAATGTTCTAAAAGGCAATTCTAATGGCATACTAAGCATGAGGCCAATGGTGAAAGCAAGAGTGTGGGTACAGTAGATCAGTTTTGTGAAAAACAAAACAAATTATAAATCTATTAAAGTGGTAAATAGGGGAAAGTGAAAAAAACTAAAAAAGAGTAAATATTAATTTGGCAGTACTAAATAAGTTATTGGTTGAAAAGCAAAGAAAGGAATTATAAAGAAAACAATAGAGCTGAGCAAATAAAATGTGTATATACAAAGAATATTTCAAGGGTTAATACCACAAATTTATGAATATCTCTTGCCAATCAATAAGATGAAAACTCCAATAGACTTGTGGACAAGGGAAATTCATAAACAGGCAATTTATAATTGAAGAAACATCAATGGTCAATAAATATATGCAAACACTTAATTCCACATATATATTATTCTAATATCAAATTTGAGCAAAGATAAAAATTTGTCTAAATAAGAATGTTTTCCTGTGATACAACTTCTAAATGTTTATCTCAGGGAAATAAGTGGAAATATACACCAAAAATATGTATAAGGATACTCATCACAGCATTATTTACTTAGAATAGAAAAAAAATTAAAAGGGTACATGTGACTAAAATGATCCCTTGTGTTTGCAATGAATGTCTTACAAAATCATCGTTTAATTTTTTGGCCAAACATATGATTTGGTGTAGAAAACAAACAAATGAAAAATCTATTCAAAATGTTTTGAAAAGAAAATAAAAATTAAGCTATTGAGATTTTCCTAAGTATACAGATTTGAAAAGTAATCTGAGCCCTCCAAGCCACAGTGAACCGAATAGGAAGTGGCTTTAAAAGCTTTTGGAAGATTTCAAGGCACAAATATAGAACTATTTGGGAAAGAATAAACTAGGATAAAGGCTGAAATACAAATGTGAAGCAAGCATATACATACATCTGGTTTTATGGAGATTGGGGCAAACATGGAATTTAGAAAGATACTATCGTGAATTGAGTTAGATTTAGTCATAAGTTTACATTTAATGATTCAAACTAATCATGATTTTTCATTTAATGAATAAGATTTATGGAATTCTACAAGATTGAAAATATTAGTAATTAATTCAAAAGGCTTGGTAAAGAAATATGATCACTCACTCAAAGACAATTCAGTATTGGAAATGAGGCATGATTACGTCTGGCAGAAATTTATAATACTAAATTGATAGTAACACTTAACTATAGGAAGAGAATATAAGTTTCACTCAGATTTCACACTATGAGTAATGAAAAATCAACTGAGGAATAATTGCAGTCATAAAACATCATTATTCATATACTTCACCTCCCAGGCATCTTTGCACAATACAGAATATGATAATACTTGATCAGAAATGGAGAAATGGTCATTCCCATTGGCATCTGGAAAGGTCTAATAGTCAATTCCAAAATACACAAGATCATAAATGATCAGTTAACAAAGTACAAGAGATATAAATTGAAGAGTATGTTTCCCTTACTTCAGGATATTTACCTGGAAAGAATGGGGCTATACTTTTCAGAGAAATTAAACATGAAGGTATTTTCCATGTGCAAAAACACAAATACTTTGATCATTACCATCTTCCTCCAAAGAACATTTAATTTTCCATTATTCCCCTTTTCAAAATCCATTCTTTAGAAAAACCTTCCAATTCTGTCCAAAAAACTATTTCCAGTAATCTTGCCATTTGACTATTGCTCACATGCTATGCTTTATATGTGGTGTGTGAATCCCTGTATCCTGTGTTAAATTTACATTTTTCAATCCTTGAAGCAAGAGTTCTACTGTCTTATGGAAATAGTACACTACTGAGAGGAAGAGAACTTCATTAGAAAACTTCTGAAATTTCTTGGTGTTTCCTTTTTCCTAGAAGTAGTAGTCAAGTGAGGTCAAGATCCCTACCCGGATCTGCCCTTGGTCAGGTACTATGTGAAGAGGCTTAGGAAAGTCCTGTGAATGGAAAAGACAGGTTATCCCCAAAGTCGAAGAATACAATCTTTTGATATTTGGGATCTTCTGAAGAGACATAATAAGAACATTTGTTAATCAGTATTTAATTATAAGCTGGAGAGTTCATGTGAGTCACCTAACAGGGAACTCTGTTAAGAGACTTGAGATGCTCTCCAATTAAAATCCTACAGTAAAATAGAGCCTGGGTATAGTGTCATCATGGAATAGATATACTACCAAAAGGCCAAAGGACCAAAATGAAGAAGTGACAATGCAAAAACATATAAAAATACATTTTTTTAAACTCCATTTAAGCCACAGGGATGAGAAGAAGGAAGAGACAACTGTTTCAATGACTAAAAATGTTAATAGATTTCTATTCACTCTTTAGGTCCATCACTTAAAACATCAGCACCCGTGCTTGTCTATTTGCTGCAGTGCAGCCATTCATACTCAGCCTCCAAAGACTTCAGGGCTGGGAGATTTGTCACATTTTCTGCATATTCCAAATGGTTAGGTACTGCTAGGAGGCAGCACTAATAATAAAGTGCACTGTCATGAATTCACACTAATAACTAGAAAACCAACACAAATTGCAGAGTTGGAGAGATTAATGGGAATGCAGAGACATACACTAAGCAAATCAGCCCTACTTCATCAAGCAAATATTCTTTGCTGTACAATAACAAAGATAATTGAAGACTATACTGGAAGGCAGCCTAACAGTCTAATAAGTACTTGGCTGTGATTTGCTTGCTAATCAGAAACAAGACATGACCAGTTCTGAAGCAGATAATGCCTGATTTGAGCACTGGCCATATTGTTTATGATTTCAAATTTGGCTTAGAGTGTTACATTAGAGTTAAAAAAAAAAAAAAAAAGATTTCAAGGGAGAGACCAATCAGTCAAAGTGAATTTAACTTAAAGTTTTATCATGTCTTAAATTCACTTTTTTTTGTTTCTCTGTAATCAAAATATTACTTTTATGTATATATATATATACATATATATAAAGGAATGCAAATCAAAGCAATCAAACTGCTGTAGTTTCCCACTCACGAAATAGGCTGTCAACATTTTCGAGTAAAGGAATCTTACTAGTTGTGTATCCTTGAGCTAGTTTTCTTTAAACTTTAGTACACTCTGCTGTAAAACATAAATAATAGTGCCTGCCCTGTAGGGTTGCTGTGAGGATTAATTAAGATCTGTGGATTTACTCGGTAGGTAGCTACTGAAGATTGGACATGTAGGACCAATGATAGCTCCTAGCATTTCTTTGCATAAATCTATATGAATGAGAAATTTTATTTTTGGTTGCAAGAGGAAGAAAGAGGATGGAACATGGTGACCAGAGGCAGAGGAAACCAAGCTGAGAAAATAGAAAATGAAGTCAGTTGTCCAGCCACCTCAAGTTCTAAAAAAGAGGTGCAAAGCAGAAGATGAGGGGTCATTTTGACAAAGGATAGTGAGAAACTAGGCGTGCAGTCAGCCACACATCAGGGCTTAGGGAACAGAGATTTAGGAATAGCAAAATTCTTCCCATTTTTCTACCAAAGTGGTAGCATCAAGCCAGAGTGGAGAGCAGACAAGAAGTATCAGTAGTGCCAGCTATGCCTGACAGAGGCAAAAATTTCAATACCACTGACAGCAGTGGCCATGGTGAAATATCTCTCTCAAAACATTTTTGGGCAATAAACACCCAAGAGAAAGCTAACACAAAAGAATATGAGTAGACTTTTCTTAAGAAAAGTCTTAGAAATTCCAGAGTAATGGGAGGGATTGGCAGGGAAGTGAAGAGGACTGCTAGAAGGAACTAAACAGACGTTAAAATCTGGAGCTTAATGTATTTTGTACCTGCAGCTAATAGCACCTGGGTCATTTGAGTTACATGTTCTCCATTTTTTTTTCTTTTGTTTTTGCTTTTTACCCCAATGAAAGACAAGCTCCTAGAGAACAGATGCACATCTCAAATGTTTTGTATTTCTCACATTACCCAGCACTAGGCTGGGCACAGGTTATCTGTTTAATACATTCATATTGACTTTCACAGTGCATAGGCCAGAGGAATTGAGTAATAAATAAATAAGTTGAGAGGATGCTTTAGAAAGAAATTGACAAACAAGACATAAATAAATCACCAAGAACAGATGCCATGCAACCAAATGTTTTTAAAGCAGTCAGAGGACACTGGAATTACTAGCTAAAATGTTTAATCTTTCATTAGGATTGGACACTGTACCAATCCATTGGCACATTGCCATCTCTTTTTTTTTTTAAAGACTTGGAAAGTGACCTTGGAATTGGTTTGCTGCTACAGAGTTGAAAATGAGTAAATTATGTGGTAAATATTAAATCTGTAGTTTTTAGTTGTTTTATAGAAAGGTAAAACAGGCCAAAAAAATGGAATTAAATTTAACTAAGTGGTATTTATATTTTGAAGAATAGGAGACCAAGGGGAACCAATGGGAATCATTTCTTTCAGCCTTTAGAAAGTCTTGGGAAGGTTCCAGACCAACAAATTCATCATATGATTAGAGAAAATGCTGACTCATGAAGAGAAAACTGACTTCAATAGAGGAAACAAAGGCAGAACTAAATTGTTTTTCTTCATATAAATGGTGACATTGAAGTACGTGAGGGATGGTGACAGGACAGATATATATATATATATACATATATATATATATATATAATATCTACATAACCGATTTCAAAGAGGGAGCAAACAATTTTAAAGAATGAGTGAGCTTTTGCCAAATAGAGAAGAGATAGAAGGACAGTTCAGGTGGAGGAGACAAGGTATGCCAATGATACAGAGATTTAATGCTTGCGTTATTTCAGGGAACAGCCTCAGCTCAGGTGAGGAAGGAATGGCAAAAGTGGAGTCTGATCCAGAACATGTAAGCCCCCACTTAAAAGGATGGCTCTACCCTTTAGTCAACAGGGAAGGACAGTATTTCCAAGCACAGAATAGAGATGATGCTAGTAGACACTTTTTTAAGAAAATAATTTTGGAAATAGAATTTGAAGAGAAGTCAGAAGAGATGAAGGGTTGACAGAGATTAGCAGCAATTAGAAGGTAAAAGGGACAGGTTTTTGGTGAGTTCTCAAGTGGTGAGAAGGAGAACTCAAAAATGAAGCTGATATGTTAGAGCTTGAGAGATTGACGAATGAGATAGGTAAATTATACAGGCAGAGAGTAGGCAGAGCAAGCTATAATGAGTTTGGTACATGCCACATTTAATTACAGATAGAAACATTCAATTGGCAGAAATATAGGTTAACAAAAATTAAGGATATAGACATATAGACTTGTATAAGTAATAGTTAAAATCTGAACGATGTCTATTTTATACCAAATTTTTAGGAACATTTCTTATATACCACAGCATTGAGGCTTTCTTTCCTAATCTATTATTCTGCCACGTTTAAGGCAGCGTATTATCTCCCTTCTGGGCTCTTTGGATAACCCTTTTACCATTCCCTCTGCTTCCAGTCTTTTTACCCTCAAAACCATTTGCACTCTGTAGAGTGTTCTCAGATCACTAATTCCTGAAGTTGAAGAAGCACTGTCTGCTCTCCCCGTCTGGGATATTTATGTGGAATATCAGCCGTCTCTGAAGGCTCTGGAAGTCCTGTAGCTTGGATATATGCTTCACTTTGTTTAACTCAGCATTTCCCAAATTTATGTGACTATGGAAATGCTTTATTACTTTTTTACTTTTCAAAGTAAGGTTTTTAATACTCAAGAAACTAAATACAGTCCACTAAATACAGCAATTAAAATGCCACCTTACTCTTACAGCAATTAAAATGCCACTCATTACTCTTGGATTGAAAGGAAAATTTTCTAGTTTCCTCTTACAAAATCAAGACCAAATGCACAACAAGTTTTCCATTCAACCCTCTAGAATCTAACATGAATGTACCTTTGAAATCTAAGCCTGATCCTTTATGAATCATTCCCAGCACTTCCTCTGGGAACATAGCATTTTTGAGAGGCTTTGTTACTTTGTTACAACTATTTATTCATACCAAAGTTATTCCAACGAGACCATTTTAACTGAGTGTTTTTGATGGGGGTTATTTTGAAATAAACAAGTGAAAACACCAACTTTCACCTATTTCAGTTCTGGAGAGCATATATTTTTACCTTGTTTTTCAGCCTCACTCCATTTCACCACTTCATGGTCAACCCAAGGTGGAGAATGGAATAATGCAGAGGCCAGGGGTGAGTGAGGCAGGAAATGGGCTGAAGGATGAAATGGCTTGTGAGAAACACCTAGCAGACAAACAACATATAATCAGGAGTCATGTCACTATACCTGCTTTTCTCAGGAAAAACCATTAATCAAAATAAACTAAGTGTTTGCTTATTCTCTCCATATTAACATATACCTTGTATGAACTGTCTCTCAGCCTTTGATTTCTCACTTAAAAATAGCATCTCATAATGGAAATAGACTAAATAGTCTAATAATGGTACTTTTCCTATATATATATATAGGAAATTGTTTTTGGTAAGCTTCCTGATTTGGCCTGTGAAAAATGTTGCCTGCCATATCAGTAAACAAAGGATGTTGTAGCCATCGAGCCATCACATTACAGCTGCCCCCTACGGTGGGCCCTGAGGGAACTCAGGATGGAGGCAGGATTCCCCCTCCATCTAGCAGTCCGCTGCTGCAGTTACCCCGAGGGCATACCCTGAGGACTCAGGATGAGTAAACACAGAATACACCCCAGATAGCTGAGGTGCATATCAAAGGAATGATTTCAGTGACCCCAGACTCTTGCATCTTCCAATACATAGGAGAGCACTAAATTCATTAACTTGAGATATCTGGTTTTCCTTAATTAACAATAATCTTTTGATGTTCCAACTACCTGGTTTTTGTTGCAAAAACTCCTGTGTAGTCTGGGCTCCCCCACTTGCCTCTTTGGAGCACCCTCTCAAGGTTATTTGAGATGCTGTGTCCTGGGTTTAAGTCCTCAGTTTTGTCCACTGAATAAAACATAACTCTCAATTTTTAGGTCAAGCATTTTTTTTTTCAGTCGACAGGCCAATGTTATTTCATTGAGAATATTTATTTGAGAAAGGTGATTTATGGGGAAATACAGCAGAGAGTTGGGTCGTAATATGATTACTTTTCTCTGCATCAAATTGCACAGAAAATTCTCAATGATATTTCTATTATTATTTCTCTTAATAATAATGGCATTCACATATTGTGTTTTACTTTGTTAAATATTTTTATAATAACGAGAAAGTATCAGTTGTTAAACTCCTAAACTGCTATCCTGGTATTGGTTGTTTTCTTGTTGTAAAAAAGAATGCTCATTGAGGGTCAGAAAGGGAAGTTAGAAAAGAAGTCAGGATCAGAGGATACATTGCAGCTTGACTTACTAATAAAACTAAACAACACATGTAGCCCAAATGAATCTGTGTTTTAAAACAGATTAGAAGCTCATCTTGGCCTTGTCACATCCAGAAGAAACAAATCCAACTCCAGTAGCCTTGAAAAAAAATCATACAGTTCTCTACCAAAGTACCTTGACGAGGTGGTGAAGTAGGTGAGGAATATCATTCAAAACCCTCCAAAGTCCTAATCAGTCTCATTTACACATCTAACGCCTCAAAAGTCCTCTTTGCCAGACAGCCGCTACTCCTTAAATCTCCTTTCTCTATCTGCTCATCAGCCCTCTTTCCCTGACTCCTTGGCCTCAGGATAAATTCTCTTGTTTCTTAAGTAAATCAATCACACCTTTCCTTTCCTCCAGTTCTTCTCTACTGGAGACAGAGATGTTGATGATATCTCTCTAGTGGGAGATAATTACCAATAAGTGATCAACACAGCAAGATGGAGAAAGGGAGAAAATTCACGCACTTCCTTTGCAGCTATACGAGAAGAAAAGCCTCTGAATACTTCTCATGTGATATATTTGTCACTGTTCCTTCTATTTTGCCAGAAACATTCTGATGCAAACACATAAAAAAAACTAGAGCATCAAAATGGCCCTATCAAAATGTCCTGCTTTACATCCTGCTATCCTTAATGCACTTTGTACTCTAGCCAACTACTTTCAAATATTTATTCTGTTACATCTGAGTTTAAGTTCAATTATTGTGGGCCCTGCCAATACATAGTCACTTCAAGCTACTTACTGTAGTCTCACTCATTCATTCAAAAGTTATCTACTGAGGGATGGTGATTGCAAGAGATCTGGGGAGGGTACATACAACCAACAACAAGACAGACTTGAGCCTAGCTTTTAGGATATTTTACATTCCAATGAAATGGACAGGGAAAATAAAAGACAAACACATTCAAGTAAACTCACAAGAAAATGTCAAATAGTGCAAAGTGTTAAAATTTAAAATTAGAATAGGTTTATATGATGGAAGTGAAATGGAAGCTGCTTTTGATGTGTGGTCTCTCCGAAATCAGAATGACAGAAAGGAGCCAGCCATGAGAAGACCAAGAGAGTGTATCAGAGAAAGAAAAACTAGTGTGAGTAGGCAGGAGTAAGTTGCGAGGGGGTAGGAATAGAAAGGAGGCTCTAAAACAGCTGAAGATGAGGTCTGAGAAAAGCCTAAAGTAGGAGCCAAGTGACAGGTCATGAAAGGCTTTTTAAGACAGAGACAGAAGTTTGGATTTTGTTCCAAGCATAAGGAGAACCTAGTGGAGAGTTTTGGAATAGAAGTCTGAATGAGCTCACTTATGTATTTTAAGCATCTTCCTAATACTTTTCTAGATATAGAAATTCCATTCCTCAAAGTTCAATTCAAGCATTTCCCCTCTATCATTAGGCCATTTCTATACATTCTGATCAAAATGTTCCTCCTTATTAGGAACTCTGTTAGAACATCAGGTATGAGGACTAGATAGACTTGAAGTCCAAGTTTTGAAACTAGGTAGCTTGGGTCCAAATCCCAATTCTACCACTTAAAAGCTATATGGAATTTAGAAATCTACAAAAACTTCCTGAGTCATGACTCAAGTATCTGTGAAAGAAAGGTAATAATGCTTGCCTTACAAAGACATTACAGGGATTCAGTGGCATAATTTATGGAAAGTCTTTAGCACATTGTGTAGAACATAGTAAGAGATTTTAAAAGATTAGTTTCCTTAATTTCACCCATTCCCATTCATGTCTACTGAGTTCCCAGTGGAATGGGATGGAAACTGTGAGAGGTTACATAAATTGATCACATACAGACCTTATCTTCAAGGAGTCTGCAATCTTTCATGTAACCAAAGAGAGAAGACATGCAGGAGATGTCCATATACAATGGTATAAAGTGACAAATACTGTAAGTGAGGAAGAGATGAATTCCATTTAAACCACAAAGAGAAAGTATTTTCTTTCTTTTCCTCCCTCCCTCTTGCCCTTCCTTTCTCTCTCTCAGGTTTCCCACTGCCAAATGTGTGCTTCTTTCTGCAAGCTGCCTTCATTGTATTGGAACGTAAATGGATTCTTCAGTGTGATTGGGTATAGTGGCCTCAACCAACTCCTGCTTACATAAGACTAATAGTAAATCACTTTGGCAGAAACGTCCTAAAACTCCAGGAAAGACTTGATTACCAACCCATTCTAAACCTGTTACTGAGATTTAAAACATGAAAGACTTTAAATAATCCAGGTGTAAAAATACCTATTGAGTGACTGTGGTCCTTACCAGAGATAGGAGAGGGAGATTTGAGACACAGAGACCCAGGGAAGAAGGCCAGGTAGAGGTAGAGGCAGACATTGAAGTTGCACTAGCACAAGCCAAGGAACACCAAGAACCAACAGAAACCAGAAAAGGCAAGGAAGGAGCATGGCCTGCTGGCACCTTAATTTGGGATTTCTAGCATTCAGTACTGTAAGAAAATAAATATCTATTTTTTAATGTACCCTGTCTGTGGTACATTTTTATCATAGCCCAAGCAAACTAATACAACTTCTATTACTCTTTCTACAACTATTTCCAATAACTGACAACTTTGTTCTTATATAGTACCAGGAGCTGATCTAAGGGAATTACATTTACTAACCCATTTAATTCTAACACAAACCCCATAAGGTAAGTACTATTATTAGCTTCGTTTTATAGAAAAAGCAGACTAAGTAACGAACAAGTAACTAACCACAAGTAACAAGTAAGTAACTTGTTCACATGAATAGATTTAAGGATATAGGTTTGGATCCAGATTCTAGAGCTCTCAGTATCTACACACCATAGTCTACCTCCCTGTAGCTACATACCTATGAGATGTTCTTTTCCCTACAGATCAGGATCCTTGGGAAGGTAAGGCTATTTGCCCAGTTAACCTGCCTCTCAAAATTTTTATTTCCTTTTGCACATCCCAGAATGTAAAAGTTACCATTTCCCCCATTAAAAGGGGGCTTTGTTTCTGTGAAATAACCAACTAAAACCCTGTCTGATTTAGAAACAGTTTTGCATGTGTGGATTTTTACTGTTCCTCTTTTCTTTTTCCACACATCATGTCCTTGCTAACTTCAAAGTGTAGAGATCAATTTAAATTCTCTTTCAGGTTGAGGTTGCACCCATTCTTCACCAGGCACTGTTTCTTTCTTTCTTTTTCTTTTTGCTTTTTTTCAGGACTGAAAATGCTGAAAACACGTTTTATTAAGCTCCTACTTGTACTTAAAACTGTGCTGAGTCCTGGACTAACCAAAGAGACACAATCTCTGCCCTATAGGAACTGTAAATGTATGTGAGAGTCATATCCGTATCTATAATCTAAAAGATATACCTGTCTAAACAAGAGCAAACAGATTCATCTATGCACTAAAAGGTCAAACGGGCAGTCTATCAAAACTATTGCATTGTTAGTAGAATCATTTTAAATGGAAGCTAAACTCTATTGGTGCACATGTTGTTTTGAAATGAGAATGTGCCCTTTCCTGTTTATTCCAGAGGCAGCAGTTTTATGAATTCCGCTGTAACACTATATTTTTGCAAGGGACAATTATGACCATAAAGGGAATTGTGTGGTAAAAACTACAGAATTTGCCATTAGGCAAGAAGATGACTTTTTTACTCAGCTGGCTTACCAAATCTGAGCAGGTTCTTAGCATTTGGGAGAGATTTATGGCCACTAAAGGAAGCATGACTGCCAACCATAAGACTGAAAGTCCTTCTTTAAAAAAATAAAAAAATCTATGAGCAAACAGTAACAACTCGATGCATCTTGGTTCAAGAACGCTCTATTCACTAGTGCTTTTGCCCTGCCCCTCTACTCAAGGCTATTTCCTCTCCTAAATCCCTCAAGAGTACACCCATTTAGTGATTGTCTACATACACACTTGGAAAAGTTAAATTTGCAAGAGCTGAATTTCCCAGGAGGAACCTCTGATTCAGACCAGAAGGAATAGGCTGGAAAATTCCAAGTCTACTTACCCAGAAGATCTTGGGAATATATCATAAGTAACTTAGTTCATCCTGATAACTGGAAGGAAAAAACATTAGGGGACCAGTCCAGGTTATGGAAGGGCCTGTATATGCATCTTTCTGGCCTGAGGCAAGCATTGATTATGTGGGCAATAAACACAGGTTGACCTCTTTGCTAATGGAAGAGGTTAAAGGGCATGAAGGAAGACAATGTAATTAAGATCCCAATCAAATTCTGAAATAATAACAAATCAATTCTTTAAATATTAAAAAAGATAATTGATTAAAATGGGTGCATCGAAAGATAATCTTGGAATGATAAACATTTTTATAAGTAACACACTGCTATAAATTTTAAAGAGTGTTATTTATTAAAAATTAAAGGTTTCCAGTGACTATTTTTTTCTTAAATAAAGTAAAAAGACTATCTTAAAAAGTGTTTGTAGCACATGTAAATTTTTAAAGAATTTATAAAACAATAGTAGGAAAGATAAATAGTCCAGTAAAAATAATAAACAGAGGATATGATGAAGTAGTATGTTTTGAACTGGCCCCTAATCCAATATCTAGTGTTTTTGTAAGGCAAGGAACCCTAGGACTCACAGACACACAGATTAGCTGGCCATTAAAGAAGAAGGCGGGGGTTTCCCTGGTGGCGCAGTGGTTGAGAGTCCGCCTGCCGATGCAGGGGACACGGGTTTGTGCCCCGGTCCGGGAAGATCCTACATGCCATGGAGCGGCTGGGCCCGTGAGCCACGGCCGCTGAGCCTGCGTGTCCGGAGCCTGTGCTCCGCAACGGGAGAGTCCACAACAGTGAGACGCCCGCGTACCGCAAAAGAAAAAAAAAAAAAAAAAAGAAGAAGGCGGAGATTACAGTTAATGCTATAAAAAACCAAGGAATACCTGGAGATACCAGAAACTAGAATATAGAAAGAGGCAGGAATGGCTCCTATCCTAGAGGCTCCAGAGGGGGCATGGCATGACCCTGCCAACACTTGATTTCAGACTCTGAACTCCAGAACTGTGAGAGAATAAATTTCTGTTGTCTTAAACTACTCAGTTTTGGTAAGTTGTTACAGCAGCCTTAAAAAAGTAACACACCAAGCAAATGGCATAAAAAACAACACAGTCAATAAATATTAAAAGTCAGTTTGAGCGTCTTTTTATGAATCATTGGCCATTTGTAATTTTGCCTCTGTCTTTGCTGTCATGTAGCCTATTCTCCACAGAGCAGCCAGAATGTTCTTTTTACAAAGTATATTAGATTAAATCAGACTCCTGCTAAAAATTAACCAATATCTGCTATATTAGGTTAAGTTTGGTTACAAGTAACAACAAACCCAAATATCAGAGGCTTAAACAAATAACATCACTTAACAGGGGACTAGAGGCAGGTAGGTCAGGGACTCAACACTGTCAGGAAGGACTCAGCTGCTTTAAATCCATGAATCTATTGCTCCATTCTCAGATTAATATGATATTATTTCCCACCTCTTCTCTACTTATCCTAGCACTCTGTTTTCTGCAATACAAAATCATCAAATCATAATCATCAAAATCCCTTAATTACTCATACTTCTCAAAATGTTTCCTTCCCTTTGTTGTTTGCATGGTTACCTGCTCTCTTTGGAAGAGTCCACTTCCTTTGCAAAGTCACTCATTAGTACTGATAGTATTTCTCCCATGTTTCTCACTCCCTGAACCTGAGAGTTTCAGGTGTCCTCCCTGATTCACATTAGTACTTCATGACCATTTTCCTTCCTTCTCCTTTAAATCTCCCAGCTTTAAATTTTATGCCATTAAACTATGTCACTATCATCCTCTCCAGATTACCATCATCCACAGGCCCTCACTGCAATTCTTTGAAAACTTTAGCTCCTGAATCACGATCACTTTCTCCAATGTCACTCCCTCATAATTCTTCGTAATTAATTATCCATTTATATGATTCTTCCAATTCCTTGGCCTCTCAGTTCCTTGACCTCCTATCCTCCAAAAGTTTCATCTTCTATCCTATTTCAGCCACTTGATCCCATGGTTCATTCCTTAGCCTTCCACATTAATAATAATTACATCCCATTAGTAAACTCAATTTCAGGCATTCACTCATTAAAGACAATCTCCTACTATTCCATCTTAGTGTCTCACTACCATGGGGCTTTAATTTTCACTGTCCCTCAATTTTCCTCAGTTTCTGACTTCCATCTTCATCAACCTTAAATTCCATGGTCATTCATGATAATCACACTCACGTAAATTCATGACCCCCAAGATCAAATGGCTCTTAGTGTTTTCGAATAATCCTGAAACTCCCCAGTCTACTCAGTTTCCTTTATCCCTAGATAACTATTTATTTCTTACTTTTTACATTCTTCTCAAATGAACATCTCTTTCACCATCCCCTTCTCTCCTGAACTCAAGTCTAATATTTCCAGCTGCTTCACTAGACATCTCTGGATGACTGTCTAATAAGTATCACAAATTTAGAATGTCTAAAATTGAACTCTTCACCTACCACTGAAAATATGTTTATCTACAGAATTCCTATCACAATGACTGGCAACTCAATTCTCCCCTTTTCCATAGACCAAATATTTATTGAATTAGTAAATTAATTTTCAAAAATTTGGGGGTTCCTTGTCAGCTCAAGGCTTCAAGAGAGTTCCCACAGGGTTAGACATCATTAGAATATTCAAAGCCAGGAAACAATGGTGAAAAAACTTATGGTTCAAACCTTACATTTTATCGGGGAGCAAAACATTACTAAAGTGCACAACTCACTTCCCCTTATGTATTATTGGCTAAACTTAGTTTACATTTCCAAGCCTAGATGCAAGGAAGACTTGGAAATTGAGTTTCTATGATTTAGTTCGACCTATCACAATTCATCCCTTGGTCCTGGGCTCCTTTCCTATCATATTTTAATCCTTACTTGGACTTTTATATTCTAGTTACAAAATACCCAGCACCCAAAAAGATAAAATTCAAATTGTGTGGCATCTAATAAAAAATTATCAGGCACACAAGCAGGAAAACATGATGCATAGTGATGAAACAAATTAATTAATAGAAATGACACTAAAGTGATATCAATGATAGAATGAATAGACAAGGATATTTTTAAATAGTTTAATTATATTTGATGTGTTTGAGAAAGTAGAGGAAGCATGAACACATTAAGTAGAGTTACGAGAGGTATATTCTTAAAAACTGAACTTTAAGAAATATAAAAAATGTCTGAGATGGAAAATATATGAGATGTGATTAATAGCAGATTAAACACTATAGAAAAAAACAATGGGAAACATGAAGACAAAGCAATAGAAACTATCAAAAATGAAACACTGAGAAAAAAAAAAAAGCCTGAAAAAGTGGACAAAACACCAATGAGATGTGGGACAATTTTCATGTCTAATATAGTTGTAATTGGAGTCCTGATATTGGCAGCTGGGGAACAGAGAAAAACATATATATGAAGGCATAATGGCCAAAATTTTTCCAAACTTGTTGAAAACTACAAACTCACAAATTCAAGAAGATCAAAGAAACCAAATTATGAGGAAACTACACTAAGGCACATCACAATAAAATTGATTTAAAACCAGTGACAAAGAAAAAGATATTAAAGTCAGCCAGATACCTACCATAAAAGGGAATAAAAATAACAGAAGAATTCTCCAAAGAGGAACTGCAAGCTAGAAGAAAATGCACAATATCTTTAACAATAACAACAAAAACAAGCTTTCAAATTGGAATTCTATACCCAGAAAAAAAAAATTTGTATTCCTTTATACATACTTGAGTTGGTTCTAAGATATAGTTATTTTGAAACAGGTTGATCCTTTCAAAGCTTGCTTTCAAGCTTTGTTAGGTTGGATTAAAGTAGTCTTTTGTCTTGTCCCACTAATGAATCAGTACCCTCCTAAGTACCCTTCAGGCCCATGTATTACAAAGTTTGGCACTGACTGTTGGGTCATGTGCTGTATCTAGTCTTGTGTTAACCCTAGGAATTCTGTCTCCAGTTCTTTCCCTGTGACTCGTTTCTCACCCTTGTGCTCATAAGTACTCAGTTGAGGACTCATGGGGAAAGTTTTCCTTGGAAAGTTTTCTTCTCTCTATTACTCTTCCCTGCATATTTTGCTGCCTTTCCCTTCCTGAATTCTCAGCAATGTCTCCTCAATTCAGGGTGACCACCAGGCTCTGTTTATGGTCCCCTTCCATAATAGAGCATTTCCAGACTGTGGCCTGGAAATGCTCTATTCATTCCACTAGGACAGTTGACTCATCTCATTTGCTTCCCTTCTTCAATGATCACTGACCTATGATGTCTATTATTGAAAGTTTGAACACTTGATTATATGTGAGTGTGTGTGTGTATATATATATAAATATATATATAAATACATGCATATATGTTTCTTTTATTAAACATTCTTAATTTCTATAAGTATTCCACTGAAGAGTAGTTTGGAGAAGAGGCTACTTTTCAACTTCATAAAGTTTTCTACCATATATTTTAAATTATAGGTATTATTTTTATAATAAAAACACTAAACATTTTTTAAAAACATAATTTTCAATGAATTTGAAAGGGAATAAAATCCAGTTTTAACAGACTAAGTAGTATGAGTTGGACTGTGATAAAATATTAAAAGGAATTGTGTGGAATATTACTCAGCCATTAAAAGAATGAAATAATGCCATATGCAGCAACATGGATGGACCTAGAGTTTGTCATACTACGCGAAGTAAGTCAGAAACAGAAAGACAAATATATGATATCACTAATATGTGGAATCTCAAATATAATACAAATGAACATATCTATAAAACAGAAACAGACTCACAGACGTAGAGAACAGACTTGTGGTTGCCAAGGGGGTGGGGTGAGTGGGGGAGGGAAGGATTGGGAGTTTGGGATTAGCAGATGCAAACTATTATGTACAGGATGGATAAAAAAACAAGGTCCTACTGTATAGCACAGGGAACTATATGCAATATCCTGTGATAAACCATAACGGAAAAGAATATATATGTATAACTGAGTTACTTTGTTGTACAGTAGAAATTAACACAACATTGTAAATCAACTATACTTCAATAAAATTAAAAAAAAAGGAATTGTGCACCTTTTCAAGTTAAAACAAGTGCTAGGTAACATTGCTCAAGAGAGAGGAATTCAGATCCTCTCATCTAGAAAGGGAAACTCATGTTTGCACCAATAAGTGGAAGAAAGGACATAATGATTGGAGCCATCTACTGAGAGAGAAGCAAAATGCTGCTATTTAGAGCTGCTGGTATAAGCAGAAGGTACACACTCTTTCTGGTATATGAAGTTGAAATGTGACTGAGACCTTAGTAAGATTCAATAATGTAGAAGCTAAAAAAATGGATTTGACTTCTGTGTCACATTTGCCAACAACATCATGGGTCCTAAATGAGGTGAAATATATTTGATAGATTGTCAATGACCAATCAAAAAATTTAATTGCAATTTGAAAGGAAGGAAGAAAATCATCCATTTTTACACCTGAAAGCAAATTAAATACTAAAGAAGAAAAGTGATGAGACAGAAAATCGGAATAAAGAATGTTTCCAGCGTTTTTAGGATAAAAAAAATGCAGAGATGTTCTGAAGCAAAATTGGAATTACTTAACTTAGTTCTTTTTCCCACTTGCCTGTAGTTACATAGAGCAGAAAACATGTCTGTCTTTATTGTCCTATCCTTATCACCTAGCACAATGCTTGGTGCATAGTAAGTACACAATTCTGAATCAATAAATTAACTCTAACTAAGGCCTAAACTGTGTTTATATCATTGCACAAAGAGTTAGTAAAAATTGGGGGGCTTAACTTTTTAACACAAGTATGCACAAGTTTTTTACATAATAACGTAGTTTGTTGCTATGGAGCTGACAACTAACATGTCAATAGAAGGAGATACCTCAAGTAAATACATTTTATAGAAAGGGAAATGGCAATATTTAACAAGAAATTTGTGTGTGTGTGTGTGTGTGTGTGTGTGTGTGTGTGTGTATCACAAATCTAAGGATAAATCCTGGTGGTTGGAAGATTGTTAGGATAGGACACCGGTGATTCCTTAAAGAGAAGCTAGAGAGAAGCTACATTTTCTTAAACTATACTAGAAAAGGAGCAAAGAGGGAGAAGTTGAGTATTTGTGGAAACAAAAATCTTCTAAAAGACTCATTTGACTGAAAGCAGAATATTAGAACAAGTTTTGATGTATCTCTGACAATATCCACACTCATAAGGACAATACAAACTCTACACAAACTCTTCTGGAAAATAGAGGAGGAAAGAACACTTCCAACTCATTTTTGAGTTTCCAACTCATCAGTTTATAGTAATATGAAAACTGGACAAAGATATTACAAGAAAAGGAAACTACAGATCAATATACTTCATAACCATAGATTCAAAAGTACCCCCAAAATATTGGCAAATTGAATTCATCAAATCCACCATGATCAAGTGGGGCTTATCCCAAGAACGCAAGTTTGGATCAACAGGTGAAAATCAATTTAATTCACCATATTAACAGACTAAAGAAGAAAAATCATATGATCATTTTAGTAGATGCAGAAAAGCACTTAATGAAATTCAGCATTCATTAATGATATGGAAAAGATTTCAGCAATCTAAGAATTAAAGAGGATTTCCTTAACCTGATTAACAGCATCTACAAAAGAAACTTACAGCTAATGCCACAATTACCAGTAAAGTAAAAAACGTTTCTCCCTAAGACCAGGGACAAGTCAAGGATTTCTTCTTTGATCTCTTGTCTTCAACATATAAAAACTGGGCAAAACATTCATACAAACACTTCACCAAAGAGGATGTATGGATGAAAAAGAAGCCCATGAAAGTATGTCAATATCACGTCTGTCATTAGAGAATGCAAATTAAAATCACAGTGAAATACCACTACACATATATTAAAATGGATAAAACAAAAAAATAAATCTGCTAATACTAAGTCTTGCTGAGGTTGCAAAGCAGCTGGAACTCTCACCACATTAATGCTAGGAATGTAAAATGCAGACACTTCTCAAAACAGTTTAGTAGTTTCTTATACAGTTAAACCTACAACTTACCATGAAATCATATAAACCCCATCCTTTGGTATTTAACCAAAAATGGAAAGATATATACCCACAAAAAATGTTTACAAGCATTTATAGTGGCTTTATTATAATCACCCAAATCTGGAAATATCTCAAATGCTCATCCTCTGATAATAGATAAATAACAGTGGTAAATACATGGAATGGAATACTGCCCAGCAATAAAAAAGAATTAACTACTGCTGCATTCAACAACTTGGATGAATCTCAAATACATTACATGAAGTGGAAGAAAACAGATGCAAAAGGCTACATACTATGATTCCATTTATGACATTCTGGAAAAGACAAAATCAGAGGGACAGGAAATAGATCAGTGTTTTCCAGGGGCTAGGGGAGGGCAGGTAGAGAAAGCTTAGAAAGTATCAAGAGAGAAATTTTGGGGGTGAGGTTGATAGAAATGATCTATATTTTGGTTGTGGTAATGGGTACAAAGCTGTATGCATTTACCAAAACTCAAAGAACTGTATACCTTAAAAGGTGAATTATATTGTATGAAAATTATACTAGTTACCTATTGCTGTCTAACAAAGTATCCCAAAACTTAGTGGCATACAACAATAAACATTTATTATCTCACAATTTCTGTGGGTCAGAAATGCAGGCTCAGGTACCTCTGGCTCAGAGTCTCTCTCACAAGGCTGCACCTCAAGTTCTGGGCTGGTACAGTCATCTCAAGTTTCAGTGGAGGAAGGATCCACTTCCAAGCCCATTCAGGTGGCTGTTGGCAGTACTCAGTTCCTCATTGTGTATTGACTAGGGGCCATCCTCACTTTCTTATAAGGTGGATTTCTCCATAGCGTAGCTCACAGTATGAAAGCCTGCTTCCCATAAAATGAATAAACGAGATGGAGAGGTCAGCCTGAGACAGAAGCCACAGTGTTTTTCAACCTAACCTTGGAAGTGACATCCCATTACTTTTGCCTTATTCTATACATTAGAAACAAGTCGCCACATCCAGCTTACACATGAGGGGAGATTATGTAAAGACATGAATAACAAGGGTTATATCACTGGGGACCATGTTACAGCCTGCCCACTGCACAAATTATACCCCAGTAAGCTTGCCTTTTTTAAAAAAATAGAAGGATTAGAAATAGGACTAAGTGAGGGGCATGCTTAAGGGCAACTAAGGTAAGGAGACTAAAGTAAACCAGAATGTGTTAACGTGAGCCCAAGATGTATGCTTACATGTCAAGAGTGACATCTCTCTAGGGAAGATCAGATAGCTGAGGAGGCAGTGGGAGAACGGGAAGAGATAAGACTTTATTGATTAGGCACAAATTGGGGTTTAAGAGCAAGACCTGAGACAAGGAATGAAGACAGAGGTCTCAGGACCTGGAGAGACAAGAGATGATGCCAGCTGTCAATACTGATCCCTCTGAGAAAACAACAAAATCATGGGTTAACAAATGCTAAGTTGCCAAGCCCCAAATATAGAATTTTTAAAGTTAACTATTGGTTCTCACTCAATTCCTCAGGATTGGCATGTGATGGGGACAGAAGCCAGGCAGATCATTACAGAGACCTGATTTGACAGCAATGCACGTGAAGAAACCCTGAAAGGCTTTAGCTTACAGCAAGTTCAATATGTGCCAATAGTGAAATTAATTTGTTTGAAAGGTCAATTCAATATTAGCCTGTGCTCAAAGACTATCATGTTCAATCAAGGGATATTCCAGTCCACCTTTATGATAAGATCATACCAGAATCAAATGATCTGGCAGATGTTTTCTCTGTCACTGAGCTCAATCTTTAATATCTGAATGATACAACAGAAATGTTAATAGGGAGTTGAAACCTAAAATGTAAGATGGGTAAAGAGATTTTAATGGAATATGTAGCATGCACACAGAGCATGAAAACATATAAATTTATTTTTATATATTACATAATATTCATTATACTTAATATATATGTTATAATAATATAATATAAATTTTATTTATATATAACTATAAAGCATTTCAAATATTCTGCCCCATTGCCAAAAAACAGATTCTTCCCTGGGGTGTGGATAATCTTCAGAAGTAAGAATTCTAGTTCAGTCATTTTGCAGATTGAGAAGTGCTAAAGACTTCAGTGGAAAGCAATTACAGTGGCAGTGCTGTTCCTACAAGCCTATTCCTTTAAAGTCTGGAATATACATATAAAGTTGAAGGAGAAGCTTGTAATTTATTTCTCACATGTAGATAATGGGCAAGAATAACTATTTACTATCAGGTTTCCCTTTGTGTGAGTGTGTTTAAATATGCCATTAATTTGAATGCTTTCTAATTGATGAGTGGAAGAATTTAATTTTCATATATGGCTTCAATGAGAAATGGAGCCATTTGCTTCTGGAAAGTTTTTCAGTTACTCTTGTTATCCCTTTTCTTAGAATGTAAGATCCAGAGGATTAGGGGCCAAATGTATTTTGTTTACCAGCCCCTAGAAGAAACCCTGCTACATAGTAGGTAGTCAACATTTGCCTCAGAACTAGGTGATAGCCTCCTTACTTTTTCTACTCTCTAACTGTAATAATATGAATTCTTGTTGGTATAAATGTTCTTGTTGGTCTCAAGTGTTACCTTTCTTTTTCCAAAAAAAAAAAGGAAATTTTTTTCACATAATCATCCACAAAATTCATCATTATTTATTAAATTAATCCCACCCTCTTAAACAATTTGGAGAAGCCTGGATGGGTGGGGAAAACAATTACAAAAATTTTTCTGAAGATACAAAATCCCCATTTAAAAAATGCTGAGCAAATATGCATAAGGTCAGTTACCATAAAGCAGAGCTTACTCTTAGAAAAATTAAAGATAAAATTCAATCAAATTATAAATTAGACCCAAAAAACTATAGCCTGAAGAAGAATGAGGTAATTGACTAGATGTTTTAGTTCAGACGCCAATAAAAAAATAATTAAAAACCTTTGATATTTATAATGATAACATATCAATAAAAAGAGCAAGAATTTATTTTTGGCCAGAGTTTAAACATATGACCACACAAGTGTGCACTGTACAACTGAAGTGTGCAACTTGTATACCTGAGTGTGAATGATAAGTCACTATTTGCCAAGCACAGAGTGATTTGCACACAACATTTCATTTAACAACAATCCCACAAGTAAGACGTTACAAATTCCATTTCGCGTAAATGGAAATCGAGATACACAGAGTTTAGATGGTATCCCCAAGTTCATAAAGCTAGTAAACAGTGGAGTTGAAATTAATGCCACATCTTTTCAACTCCTAAGCTCAATTGTCTTTTCATTTAGAATCTCTATCTGAAATATCACTACCGAATTAATTTAATTATTTAAAGCAATATTTATTTGATAAATAGAATTTCTTGGTCTGATTTCATTTCTACAAAATTATACTAAGCTGTTAGTCATAAATGTAAACAAAGATTTAATTAAATTGATGTTTGTTATAATAGTGCTTAAAAGGTAAAACAATAACCAACAGAAAAAATAAGCAGCCTAAAATTCCAAAATAGGCAAGTAGTTTAAAATATTATGAAATACAGGGTATTCTCAAATTTTAATGACATGGAAAGTGTTCACCAAGTATATAATCTTAAGCGTTTACAAGTACTAAGAAGCTTACAAAGTAGTACCACCACAGTAAATGCATAACCTTAATGTCTTTTTCCTTGTAAACCACATACATGAGATTTCATTCAACATCTGGATTTTTAAAAAGTCACTGTCTGACTGTAAAATTCACCTGACTCCAGTTCAATATAGCAAATATGTTCCTCTTCTCTCCCCAAAGATTATTTTAATAACAGAAGAAATATAAATATAAAATAATCCACAATTTCAGTGGAGAATCATGAAGGGGCCATCTACTGAGCAGCACTGAGGAATAATGTGAAATGTAAAGGAGATTGCACAGGATTAATAACAAAACCTTAGAGAAAAGAAGGGAAGAAAGAAAGAAAGAAAGAAAGAAAGAAAGAAAGAAAGAAAGAAAGAAAGAAAGAAAGAAAGAAAGAAAGAAAGAAAGAAAGAAAGAAAGAAAGAAAGAGAAAAAGAGGCAGGCAGGGAGGGAGGGAGGAAGAAATCCCATTAGACAAATATAATAACTTCTGAATAAAATAAAATTGCCTCTAGAAAACCTGGACCCAAAGTCTAGATCCATCAGTACAGGATGGAGTGAGAGTAAGCCAAGAAGTAGGCAGCAGGTTGTTCATCCAAATCAAGCCCAGTCTTCCATATGCTTGGCTGTGATGTTTGTTCTCAGCAAATGATATGAAATTAACTCTTGAAATAACATAAAACATGTTTCTTGATAAAGCTCAAGAATAGACTTTATGGCCAAAGAGAGAAGGGAGTTCTTTGGATAATTTTACCAAGGAATCAGCAAGAACTACAAAACTAGCTCTTTGTACTTTTTGTACTTTCAGAGACCTGGTTGTTAAACATTTACCAGAACACCACATAGCTGCAGGGGAAACTGGAAAATAAACGTTTTTCTTTATTATTTTTTTAAGCTGAGCATATTGCCATCCCATATTTTGTTGGCAAAGAAGGAGGAAATGGTAGAAAACTAGCAGTAACTAATACATGGAAAGATGTGATTTTAGTTCTCAGAAATTCAAAATCTGATCATTAAAATAATTTCAAATCTCTACATAAAGAATGACTTGAAGAACAACTAATACTTAAAATGGAATTAGTAATCTAGAAGATATACTTATTTTTTCCACAGTGTAGTACAAAATAAAAAATAATATAAACTACAAAGAAAATTTAAAGACATAGAGGGTGAATCTGAAAGGTCTATTTCTATTTTATCTGTACATTAGAAATTTCACAAGCAGTGTAAGCATTCTACAAATAAAGAACAGAAATAATGGAAGAAGAGAAAACATCAAATACTTAACACAGAAAAATTTCCCTTGGAGACACATGTCTAGGACAGACCTTCATGTAATCTAGGATGTCAAAGTATAAAGAGAAATTCCAATCATATTCAGTAAAAAAAAAAAGTAAGTTACTTATGTTAGATTGGGAATCAGACTGGAAATACCCAACATTTGCTTAAGAGTGAAAAATGAACTTGTTTTTAACTATGGATGGAGTGTAAATAGGGGGCAATTTGACAGATTTTACAAAACTGTTAAATGTGCATATCCTTTGAGTGATCAGATGATTATTCTGGTAGCTATCGTCCATAAATATTGGCACAAATGTGCAAGGACGTATGTAAAAAAAATGTGGCACCATGTAGCAAAAACTAGAGTCAGCCTAGAGGCTTCTCACCTAAGAATAATTAAATACATTTTAATATTTTCATATTATGTCTATACAGTCTATAAAGTCTATACAGTATATACAGTCAATTAAAAGAAAAAGTGATATCTCAATGTGCTATGTGAAAGGATTCTATAAATTGTTAAGTGAGGAGCAAGTTGCAGAACAATGGATAGAATTTGCATGTCCAGGTAAGTGCAGAGGATACACAAAAAATTGTTAATAGCAATTAGTCTTAGACTGTATAAAGGGAGATGAGAACTTCTGCTCTTTAATTTTTACATTTGTTTAATCTTTGATTTTTTTCACAAACAGCAAACCGTTCTCTAGTAATTTTTAAAAAGTTATACTAGAATTTTTCATCAATAAAGGCTAGATTTCCAAGAATAAGAATAGTCCAAAAATGCTGGGAAAATATAATAATTAAAAGCCTATACCTTTATGAGTTATAATTTTCATATTTAGGCAGAAATCATGACATTTATAAATTCGAGTATAGAAAAATTAAAACAAAACTACAAAAACAGCTCCCCCACTAAAGAAAAAGAAAAAATAAAGTGTAGGGAAAACAAATACCATAAATTAAGATAAAAGACAAAAAAAATTGAAGGGAAAAAATCATGTAACATGCATAATAAAGTACTAGTTTTATTTATATATATATATATATATATATATATAAAATAGTAATATTTAAAAATACAAAGTAGAAGAAAGGGAGTTTAAACAGCTTGTCCGAAATTATTTAGCTAAGAAAGCAAAGATATGACAAGACTGGAATTTTGTTCAGGCAGCATCAGTGAAGGGCTCAGGGCCTGACCACCCTGCTGCCCACTTGTAACTATTAAGTGCTGGCTGTAGGAGCAGCACAGGGTCAAGGGGCAGGGCACAACAAGACCCCTCATGTCCTACTGGTGGATGTTTAAGTCAGTTCAGAATTTCTGGACAGAAGTCTGTGAAATGATTAAAATACCTTTGAAATGTGCCTATACTTTAATTCAGCAATCTCACATGTAGAAATTTACTCTAATAATCAGATACGTATTCAAAACAGTCTTATCAGTGACTACAGTTGTGAAACTGTGAAGACAACTTAAGTATCCAACAATAATGGACTGGTTAAAATAATTACAATGTATGGATAGATACAGATTAGACATACAGAGAGATATCCACACAGAGGCATGGAAATTTCTTAACTTTTTATGTATTTTAAGAGGTGAGAATACAGGATATTTCATATGCTTCCATTAATGAAAGAAATTACATGTATATAGAAATGTGTCTGGAAATATATTAAATTCACTCCAGAAATATTATTGAGCATCTAATACAGAAGGGCAGCACTGGTTACAAGTACCCACCCTGCAGCCAGATAGCCTAAGTGAATCCCAAGTCTGCTGCTTACTAGCCATGGATCTGGGCAACTCATGTATGCTCTCTCAGTGGAAAAGGATGCTATGAAGAAAAGTGCAGCATGGTAAGGAGAATAGAGAGTGATGGGGTTGGACCTGGTGTATGAGTGAGAGTGGTTATGGGAGGTCTTTCTAAGGTCTGAAGAAGAAAACTGTAAGAAGTGAGGGAGCAGAGGGCAAGCACCCCAAATATCCAGGGAACAGAATCCCAAACGGAAGGAATTGCAAATGCAAAAGCCTGAGGTGGGGAGTCTGTGGAGTGTTCTGGGAAGAGCAGGAAGTGAGGGTGGCCATAGTAGAATAAATCATACCCAACTGTTCATAGTGGAATGCATGGAGCTATTTTTCTCTTCATACTTGTTTGGATTTTTGCAATTAGCATGAAGTACTCTTACAATGGAAAACAGCAAAAGTATTCACATTTGGAAAAAGAAAATAGCAAGTTACTCTCTTTCTGATTACTCTCTGGAATGAATATGATCAGTGTTCCGTTTCTTGAAAATACATGTTCATACTTTCTAAGCAAAATTCAAAGCCATCTGCTTATTCAGGCTCTCATGAGAGGGTTTAGCAGTGAGGAGTGTGTGTTCATGATTCTGTTTGGGACAGTGCTGTTTTAATGCTTTGCTCTTTACCTTGCTTCCACTCTCCAACTGTGCTTGATTAGAAACCAATTTTAACTTTGAATGACTTTTTAAAAATTGGCATTTCCCTCATGTGCCAAAAGTAAGGAGCGTATCTTTTAAAAGAAGAAAATGAATTTGATAAAACATTTTGCTTGGCTAGAAATGTTTTCAGTAGTTTATTAACTGCAAAATAATCCCCTACTGAATGCCAGAGATCTTGTGCAGGGTGTTGCCTGGGGCTAAATAATATGTGTTCACCTTTTAATCACACTGACTTTTAATCACACTGAGCCAGCCTCCGGAGGGAAATGGAAAGTAAGTCCACCAGCATTCAACATATAGTCTTTATTTTAATGGAGAGGAACTTTAAGCATGAATAGCACAAAATGTCAGATAATTCAAAAAATGTTTATGATTTTGCTGGGTTATAGTATAGATTTACCATATAGGTATTTCCAACAATCTTGGAATTCACTCCCATTCAAATAATGAAACCACATTGTGAAAACCTCAGGTAAGTTGAAAGTCCCAGTCTTATTCTTATTGTCTGTTTCTGCCTGATCTTAAAGCAGACTATATATTCATCATTTTCAAGAGCCATAGCTTGAAAACAAATTATAGATTTCTTTGGTTCACCTTCGCAGTCAGGTTAATTCACTATGTTACTAATGTGACAGGGACACTAACCTTTGTTTATTGAGCTGTTGTACAGGTGCTTGACTTTACAGCTGTATTGTAAGCAGGCTGAGGGTAGGAAATATTGTCGTATTTACATTTTAATCCTGAGCAAATATCACAGTGTTTGGCAGATAATATATGTATAATATTTGTTTGTTGAAATTAAAAGACAATTCTGGACCACAGTAACTTTATATTTCATATTGTAATAAAAGAGAAATTTGCAGTTTTGTTTCAATAGCAATTCCCTTCCTACCCTATTTCTAATTCTTCAGCAGGCCTGATAAGAAGGTCAGCAAGGATGCAGTATAATTGCAGAAATTTGTTTCTTTATTACTGAGAACCATTCCAGTCTGAATTTATATTTTCAGTTTTATACCCTAATGTTTAAAATTTTGTGTTTTTTTTAAAGATGAAGCCAAAAGTAGTTATAGTGAAAAATCATTAATTATTCTGAATCAAAATGGGTCTTGTTCATTGTTTGGCTTTGGACACTATTAAGGAAATTTGAAGTATTTGGGTTTTTTAAAATTTATTTTTATTTATTTGTTTTTCCTCCATATATATATTTTTATACAATTTTTAAAGCTTACACTCCATTCACAATTACAAAATATTGGCCATATTCCCCGTGTTGTACAATATATCCCTGTAGCCTATCTTATACCCAATAGTTTGTACTTCTTACTCTCCTACCCCTGTATTGCCCTCCTCCCCTCCCCACTGGTAACCACTAATTTGTTCTCTATATCTGTCTGTTTCATTTTGTTATATTTACTAGTTTGTTGTATTTTTTAGATTCCACATATAAGTGATATCATACAGTATTTGTTTTCTCTGACTTATTTCACTTAGAATAATGCCCTCCAAGACCATCCATGTTGCTGCAAATGGCAAAATTTTGTTCTTTTTATGGCTGAGTAGTATTCCATTGTATATATATACCACATCTTTTTTAATACGAAGAATTTGGTTTTGTCTTGCTTGGGGAAAAAACACACAGAGTACCAGAGATTTAACAGAATTAAGTAGATTAGCCATTCTGAATGCACTTTCCACCCTCAAACCCACCCCTAAATCTATGGTGATGATTAATCCTCCTATGAAAGCAACAAAAGCAGAGAGTGAGCCTTTAAAGCAAATGATCAGCCCTGTTATTAACAATATACCTCTCAAAGCATTGCAGAGATGTTTCTGCTTGCCAGTCTCTTCCTTTTTCTTACCTATAGGCCATTAAAATGCCTTAGTGCAGTCTTCAGGTACACTCCAATGTCTACCTTCAGTTACCTCTGTGTATTTCTTTTTATTCCTTGAAATCCCCATTTCTGCAAAATATTACAAGGTAGAGGTATAGACAGTAATTGGCAACCTTTGGCTGCATTATTGAGGAGATTTGTCTTCTTCTAATACATTTTGCAAAACTCCAGCTACTAGTCACTATTAGTAAATGGCCTCTCTCTCTTTTCACACAGTGGTTTACTTTTCTGCCTTTCCTCAATGGGTCTTTGTTTTCAACATATCTCAAACAGCAATTTCTGAATTTCGTTGCAGTGATTAGAAGATTTTACAATTCTTGTCCTTTTACCAGGAACTTCCATTTTGTATATGAACAAAATATTATCTCCCTCCAGGCTGAAGCCGTAAGCCTCCTAACACTTCCCATCAGCAGCTCTGGACTTCTGAAACAGTGCATTCCCTATCAGACAGTCTACACACTGACATCCAACAAAACAGCAGCTGAAATCTTTTTTTTTAGATCTAGAACCTCATTCATCACCTGCTAGCAATTTAAAGTTTTTAAATTATACTGTATCATAGTCTTTAGGAATGTTCTATTTATGACACATTGCTCTCATTTCAATATAGTTTTGTGGGTGGGCATGTCATAGTAGGAGCTAAAGCAGAAGAGAAAGTTCATTAAATAATCATTATACGCTTTATAATATATGTACCTTATAAATGCATTGAAAGATTTAAAATATTCCAAGGAGGATGCATTCGTAGATGCAGTTTGAAATATGATTTGAGAAATTATAAAAATATATTTCTCAAATGCAGACAACCAATCTGTGTATTTCAAGGGAAAATATTTAAACTCTGACTTCACTTCCTATCCATCGTTAAGGCCAAATTTCTAACGCTGTAATATTTTATTTCTATTGCAAACTTACCACCATTTACTTTGTCTCTACTATATTCTGCTTAAGGAAAAAAAAATACGGGTGTGTGTGTGTATATATTTATATATATATATATATCAAGATATATATCAAGTTTATAGCAAACATTGGGTGAAAATTAAAGTGCAAATGTATTAAATAATGAAAAAGATAAATAAAACAAGTTATTAATCTGGATTATTACTTTGAATGGATTAATTTGACAGCATAACATAATAATGATTAATCTACCTTTGAACACATACCTATTTTGTCTTTCCTTTCTCACTGATAAAGTTAATATATATGTTAAAGAATGTCTGCTAAGGTGGTCACTAAACAATTTGTTAGTGTTATTAGCAAAAGCCTGGTATTTAAAGATATCAAACCCTCTAGATCTAACACAGAGACAGAAGTCTCCTCAGTATTATCATTTTTGCTTTGGGAAGAATAGTTCATGTGGCCTCTTAAATAACAGACACAAGACCGTGAGTGCTCATTGCTTTGGATTAAGCTTTTGCAGATTTTATTTGTTTATGGTTTTGTTTTTAACAGAGGTTGATTAACCCCAAATTTCTTTGTATACAGAATTTAATTTTCTGGGCATAATGTAAGAAAATTAGCATAAGGCATGAAGAGCCATCTGAGAAGAAAATGATTCAGATCCCAACCTCTTCCATTTTAGAGAAAGTAGCCTGAACAGATGATGTGGTCCAGTTCCAAACTCACCTTGGGCCCTCAGACAATTCCACAGAGAGCTCACAAGCTGAGATGGCACTTCAGTTTTCCAAAATTGAGGGACCGGGACCAGGACTTGTTCTCCCCATAACAAGACATTGGATGCAGGCTGCTTCAGAGGAAGGGGTACACCTTTAACTGGAGCAACTGAAGGAATGCAACTGTGAGCATCCTGGCGGCCCTAGCTTTAAGTGCCTTCACCTTGGAGGGAATATTCTAGGTGAAACTAGCATGTGTTACACCAGGTTCTTTCAACCATCAAAATTAAATGGAAAGATAATGAAAATATCCAGATAAAATTCTGGAATAAATATTACATTGCATGTTTTCTAAACAAAGAAAGAGAAGAGAGCAAAGAAGAGAGAGAAAGAGGAGGATGAGGTAACATCTTTAAATACCTATTCTCACAAAACATCATGCATTACACATAATATGTATGCTGAGTAAATAAATTAATGAAAAACAAAGCTATTCTTTTCATTCTGTAAAAATATCATATGCATTTATTGCTTATTGCTTACAAACATTTTCAAGAAATCCTGCCTCACTCATTATTATTCATGAGGACTGAAGCTTTGATTGCTTCCTTGTAAACTTTTCTGAATATTATCTTATAGCAAGAGTTAATTTTTGTAGATATATTTAACATTTGGCAGGAAATTTACTCTCCTTAACCAATACAATGCAGACAATTGGGCTTTATTTTTTTGAAAAGAAAAGTGAAGCAAATGAAATATATTTAGTAAACTCATTATTTTGTAGCCTTCGTTGGTCTGTACCCAGTAATGTTAATGGTACTTTAACTTATCTAGAAAACGGAAATAGAGTTACAGATATAGAAAACAAACTCATTGTTACCAGGGGTGGGGGGAGGGATAAATTGGAATATTGGGATTGACATATACACACTACTATATATAAAATGGATAACTAATAAGGACCTACTGTATAGCACAGGGAGCTCTACTCAATACTGTGTAATGGCGTATGTGGGAAAAGAATCTAAAAATGAGTGGATAAATATATATGTGTAACTAATTCACTTTGCTCTACACCTGAAACTAACACAATACTGTAAATCAACTATATTCCAATAAAAAATTTAAAAATCTCAGTAATTAAATGTGCTTTGAAATAACTCTTTAAATATTGAACCATTACCATAATTTATATTAACAATATCTACTCACTTCTAACCAAAAGGACTATTTTTTTCTTAATTTTCTTTATATTCATTTCAGATTACACTATTTTCTCTGGTTTCAGGTATATTAAAACTTTGAAGAATGATAAATGTTCACCAAGTATATTTAGATTTTATAATTATTCTTAGAAGCATTTTACATTTGAGCTATTATTCCATATAATTTCATATTTTTTCTTTACCGAAAGTTGCTGTCATAATAAATCATAATCTTTAATTAAAAGGAGCCATCCAACTCAAAAGGTCAAATACCCATCTACAAGCTATATCAAGTAGCCCTAAATGTAAAGGCTTCCAAAATCTTTTCACATTCTTTGTAAGAGAAAGATTATTTTAACAAGAAACACCATTTATATACTAGTAAAATATTAAAGTTTTATTCTTCAAACTTTTGAACAGGTGTTATCTGGTCAAAGCATTATGCTAGATGCTATGGAAATAAAGCAAAAAATAAGCTCTTTTATCTGTCTTCATAAATGTTATAACATTGAACTAAGAGATTATGAAAATAATGTATCATATTACAAAATAAAGTAAGAAAAATAAAGTTAGTATAAGCAAAGAGAAATGCTCAAATTATTTCAATCATAAAGATGAGGGAAGATTTTATATTAACCTCTAATAAAATATTTATCTCAGAGTACTGTAACTGTTTCCTTCTCTGCCTCTCCCACTAAACTGTGAATTTATAAGTGGAATTAAGTGTACATCACAGTATTTCCTATGCCTGTCACAGAACTCTGAGCTAACAGATGATCTTCTAGCTTTTAGGTGAGTTAATATGTAAACATCCCTCACCTTGAAGGATGAGTACCAGTTCCATAGAGAGCTTTCCAAGATGAGAGTGAGCTGTTGGCTTATTCACTCAAGTCATTTGAACATATAATGTTCATCTTGAGGAGTGCAGAGGCAAATGTTTCTGAAGTAATAGGTTGATAGCATATTATAGAATACCTTGAATGCCATACAGCAGAATTTGATATTTACTCCTCTTGTAGGTAAAGGGTTGAGAATTTTCTTCATAATAACATAACGTAATCTGAGTGTTCTTTAGGATATTGGGTTACTTAAGCCACATCCTTTATTTCATTTGGATTCTCATTACTAACTTTTTTAACCCAATCCTAGAAGGGAAGTCAAAGGAAACAAAAGAGATGGACTAGACTAGTTTTGCTCCTAATTTAGATAAGCCAGTTCCAGCAACGAGGGATTTAGGAAACTGGAATATATTTTTTAAAGTATATCTCTATTAAATATCTGCTATATTTCAGGTAAAAATTACATTCTTTGAATATGTTTCTAATTTAAAGAAATCCCTGTGTATTGTTTCAATTATCAATTCTTTGTAAATACTACTTCTACGGTTAATTGCATCCCACGAATCTAATCTTACTGGAAAAGGATTGCATTAGCTAAAGTGAATTTAAATCTATTTAGTATATATTTAATATACACCTAACTCAGAACTCAAAATTGGAACTCAGAATTGTTGAAGGGAACATCTCAGTTGTTGAAGGCAACTCCTGAGTATGAAATTTCTCTCTTCATCCAGAAAGAGTTAACAATTTCTTCCAAACTTAGTCCAAGGTGAGAATTTATCACAAATTTGAAACTGGAGGCCTTTACCAGACTATAGATTTTACCACATATATGGGAACTTGAGAAGAAAAATGAGAAATTTTGTAAAATTAAACTTCGTTAAAATCATATCAGAGACTTTATGTTTCAGCACAAACATCTAAAAAACTTGAAAGGAAAAAGAAAAACCTTGACACAATAAAAAATAAATGACTTTTCTTGGATTCGTCAAAAAATATTTTGTGGGGCAAATAGTCACCATAAAATCTGGAAAGGAAAGTGGATTCAGAGAGTCAAAGTTGAGATCTGCTTACCTGGAGCAAAAGCTACTGGGGCCATAAAATTGTAAGAACATGAGCTAATCTTGATAAATTGCTGGAGACTGAATTTGAACTAGCATGAGAGTGAGAAGGTCTTAAGAGGACCTCATACTTTCATGGGACTTTCTGCCTGGAATCCCACCAGATTCTCCAGTGAAAATCTGAGAAAGATCCCCTCCAGTTGTAGCAGGAAGAGGATAGGAGTAATTATTGTGAAATATACCAAGAGTATTCTAACAAAGCCAACTTTCCAGGAGGAAAGAACTTACCAGAGCCTTGCCTCAGAACCACTGGGGAAAAGGCATTCCTCTTACTCTAGTCATGTCTGGCATTCCTGTCTCAACTGGAGTTGGGGAGTGAGAGAAGGAAGCTATTTAAGAAGTAACATGTATAAAAGTCACAGCCAAAATATAGGTCTTCTGAAAGAGTGAGATTTCATTGGAAGGTTATAATGATTTTAAAGTGTATATGGAAAGGCAAAAGGCATAGAATAGCCCAGACAACACTGAAAAAGAAGACAGAATTAGAGGAGTCAATTTTAAAATTTCACATAAGGCCATAGTAGTCAAGAAACCATGGTAGGGGCTTCCCTGGTGGCGCTGTGGTTGAGAGTCAGCCTGCCGATGCAGGGGACACGGGTTCGTGCCCCGGTCCGGGAAGATCCCACATGCCGCGGAGCGGCTAGGCCCGTGAGCCATGGCCGCTGAGCCTGCGCATCCGGAGCCCGTGCTCCGCAACGGGAGAGGCCACAACAGTGAGAGGCCCGCGTACCGCAAAAAAAAACAAAAACAAAAAAAACACATGGTATTGGCAAAAACAAAGACACCACAGAAAAAGGAACAGAATAGAGAGCCCAGAAATAGACCCACAAATATAATCAACTGATTTTGACAAAGGTACAATAGTAATTCAGTGAAGAAAATAGAACCTTTTCAACAAACATCGCTGGAACAATCGGATATCCACATGCAAAAAAAAGAAAAAAGAACCTAGACACAAACTCACCACTTACATTAAAAAAATGACTGAAAATGGATCAATGATCTAAAAAGCTTCTAGAAGAAAATATAAGAGAAAATTTGAGTTTTGTGTTGAGGTTTCAGATACAACACTAAAAACATGATCCATAAAAGAAAAAACCGAGAAGTTGGGTTTTATTAAAAATAATTGCTCTGTGAAAGACAAATGGAGAAAATATTTGCAGATCATATGTTTGGTAAAGACCTGTATCCAAAATATACAAAGGTCATTTGAAATTTAACAACAAAACCCAAAAACTCAATGAAAAAAATGGGCAAAAGATCTCAACAAACAGCTCATCAAAGAATATATATATATACATATATATATATAACAAATAAGAATATGAAAAGATCTTCAACATCATTTGCCATTAGGAAAGTGCAAATTAAATCAACAATAAAATAGTATTACACACCTATTAGAATGACTAGAATTCACAGATTTGACAATACCAATTGCTGGCAAAAATATGGAGCAACTGAATCTCCCATTCATTGTTGGTGAGAATGCAAAATTGAAAGGCAATTTGGAAGCTGCTAATAAAGCTAAACATTGTCTTAGCCTACAATCCAACAATTATGCTGCTATATATTTATCCAACTGATTTGAAAAATGATATGCACACAAAATCTGTTCACAGATGTTTACAGCAATTTTACCCATAATTGTGAAAAAGCTGAAAACAAACAAGATGTCTTTCAATAGGTGAATGGGTAAAAAAAGCTGTGTAAATCCATATGATGGAATATTATTCAGTGATAAAAGGAAATGAGCTATCAAGCCACAAGTAGACATGGCTGAATCTGAAATTCATATTGCTAAATGAAAGAAGATAGTCTGAAAAACTTACATACGACATGATTCCAGTTATAGGACACTTGGTAAAGAAAAAAACACCCAAACAAAGATAAGAAAAAGATAAGTGGTTCCTAGGAGTTTGGGGTTGGAAACAGTTGAATGGTTGAAGCACAGGACTTTTTCAGGCAGTGAGTGTTCAGTATGATAGTGTAATGGTGAATACATGACATTTTGCATTTGATAAAACCACTGTAACTTTACAGCAGAAAGAGTGAACATTAATGTATGCAAATTTAAAAGTTTTTCCAAAGTTGAGGGATCCAAAGATGGAATGTAGAAGGTGAAAAAAGAAGTTTTATAACTGTATGAAACAACCAGTGAAGGGATGGCCGACAAAGATGCTAACCTAATAACTTTGGAAATGAATGGAATCTATAAGAATAAGGACAAAAGTAACTGTGCATAGCACTATTCTGTTCTTTTTTGATGAAGCTGTTCCCACTGGCATGTGGGTTAGCAATTCTGAAAGCCCTATGTATGGATACTGGAATTAAACAAGTAAATGGATAGCAGATGATGGGAACCAGGTTTCTCACTGTTGAAGTGGGAGTATAAGCAAGGGGAGGAGGGAGGTTAGAGTGATCCATGTCGTAAGAGATAAGTCAGAGACTCTAATTAATTCATGTTTAGTTTAATATAGACACAGGTAGGTATTTATAGAGAAATATTTGTAGATGTGTATATATAAGTGGGTTAGTATAGGTTCCACTAAGTCTGTCAGTTTAGAGGGTCTAAAAACAACAAGAACTCAGTAGTAATAAACACATCTAGTGCACAGATCTTGGTTTCTTATATACCATTCTCCTATAAGAATAACCAGAGATCCAGGAGAAAGGGTTGATTCTAGGAATAGGGTAGGAAGTACACAAGATGAGCCTACAGCATCTTTAGTGCTTGAATACAAGTACTCAAAAGAAAAAAAGGGGTCCCAGAGCCAACCCCAATGGTCAAGGCTGGAACAATTTGAGTAAAAAAAAATTACAAAATATGGACATGACTTAGTAATAATAATAATGATGATGATGATGGTATATCAATATTGGTTCACAAATTGTGACAAATGTACCCACTAATCCAAGTTGTTGGTAATAGGGGAAGACAAATGTACACGCTAATCCAAGTTGTTAGTAATAGGGGAAACTATGTATGGTATATATGAGGACCCTCTTTAGTCTTTTTACAATAATTCTGCACATCTAAAACTATTCTATAATAAAAAGGTTATTTTTAAAAACCACACACTCTCCAGAGCTAAGAATATGTTTATGGTTTGAAATATCTATGGATAGATGACAATATCACAACCCAAACATCATTTAAAGGTCTTATACACAGGTTTCAAGTCCATTAAACTTGCAAGCTGCTCGTACTACATAGTCAAAGCCAATTTTATGCCAAAAGACAAGCCCCAAAACGTTTCCAAAACAATTTTTAAAACACAATTTTTATCCATAAAGTCAAAACTAATGTTTTGCATTTTCTGTCAGGTTAAATTTTACATTGCTTTTAATCTTTATTGCTTGTATATGAGATGCATTGCAGGTTTCAGAACAAAGTTCACTTAGACAAGTAAAGGACTTCTGTGCTGTATATTTCCACACATTAATAGCAACATTTACATGCTAAAGAAATTAAATCTTTATTCTGCTGTGGCCACCATGGATTAATTTAATGAATTGAATAGTTTGGATTGCCTTCTGAGAGAGAGAAGGTTAAAAGGTACATTTTGCTGAATATTTAAAATCTTTAACCTTTGTGGTATAGATCTCCATGATTAAAAAAAAATACATAAAGTACAGTTGTATCTTGCTTGAAATTTTTTCCTTTGTAAACTCAGAGGGAATTTACATGATTCTTTGAATTAATACACAATATTTTGTAAATGCTATAATTCTACTATGGAAGAATTTCCAAACGTGTTATCAGATTTTCTATGATTTTGTTTTAGCAAACCTGGATGTATAGAGGAAATAATTGTACATATGTGCAAGTGTCATGAAGAGTCTCTTCGGCAATACCGTGTGTTATTGCCGTCTTAGAATTCACTGATTCCATTCCTAAATGAATGGCCTTCAGAGTTCTAGTTAATTTTTAAACTGGTCACTTGTGGAAAAATTAAGAGCTATCTTTTGATTTGTGTTTTTGGAACTTCTGTATCAATTTATTAGTTGACATCTGGTATTTCCATCACGAAATGTCAAATGTAAGGGCAGCCCATGTACTAGAGGCTTTTGTGAAGCAAAGGACTGTATATAGAGCATCAGATTTTTTTTTCATTAAATGTTCTCTTCCCACAATTAATATATTACAACAAATCTATCAAATGTGCAAGATGATTGAGGAATCTCTGTAAATATCTAAGGTAGTGTTCTGAGAAAAATTGATTAAAACGATCTCATGTTAGGAAGGAAGAAAAATAAATTTTAAGTCAGAAATTACCTTACAAAATGTGTTTTATATTCTTGACATAATTGGAGAAGACTTTCAGGGATTCAACATATAATAATAAAAGACAAGAATTTAAAGTAATATATTTTCTTGAATCATTAAATGTAATCCAACCCATAATGTTTCTATTTAGTATTTCATGTAGCATTTAGAATAAAGTAGGCTCCTTTTAAAGTTTGGACCTAAATGGACTTTTCATACATAAATATACTTTATTGTTTCATTATTTTTATACTTTTATATTATAAATATATACATTAACATCTGAAAGACAAAATATATATTTTTTTAATTAAAATATTAACTGTCTACAGAACATATTTTAGTTCGTCACTGCCCACAGCCACCAGCCTTTCCATTGCTGTCACTCTAGTCTTTTTCCAGAAGACTTTGGGCAAGAACCTGAAGACTTAAACTACTGGAAAACCTTTCCATTCCAGCCAAATTGAAGTTGATTCTTTCCAGAAGGATCCCTGTTTGTCTAAATTATGATATCTGGCCTCTCTCACATGGAATTTCTATTGTCTGCCTTCTTTTCCTAAGTATGGGTCATATCTGTTCATTGCATGTGTCACAATTTTTTGTTGGAAACTGGACATTTTAGGTAATATATTGTAACAAATCTGGCTATTGATTTCCAACCACCCTCTCCAGGGCTAGTTTTCATTATTATTTGCTTATATATTTAGTGACTAGGCTAGAATATTTCAGTGAAATTTATTAAGACCATTGTGTGAAATCTCTGATTTGCACCTCCTAAGGTATGGTCCTGGGTATATGCACATCACTGTGAGATCACAATTGTTTTAACAGGGTCTTCATTGTCTGTCTTTTCCTGATCTCTCTATTAAGCCGTCTGCCTCTACTATTATCACACCCAGCTCTTAGACTCTGCTGATTATGGACTGATTTTTCTATTGTTTTGGACAATATCCTCAGGCATAAACTATTTCACAGGCTGATCCAATTAAATATGGGCAAGGGTAGTTTTAAGGCCAGGTTTGTTCTGACTCCAGGAGGGCTTTTCTTAGCTGTCTGTTCCCCTGCTTGTCTCTGGTAAACTAGATGGTCTATGGTTTACCTTGGTGATCTCACAGAGCTAACAGCCTCTTAATTATTTATCACCTAAATCTCCACTGTTTTTGAGTGCCCTTAGTACTGAAATTACTCACACTTTGTATTAAATTGAGTTAATTCCTTTGGTGAAAGCTTTGGAGTTCTCTGATTTTATGGACGTAACTGAGCAACTTGCTCTGGACACTGGGAGGGGGCAGTAGCCTCTGTTCTTCTCAGCTTGCTTCTCCTGGCATTGAACATCTGCCCTATGAGTGAGCTAGGATGAAGGTGATCAGAGCCCTAACATGCTTGTCTTGCCATGCCTACATGGAACATCAGGCGGAGCATCTACCCTATGAGTGGAGTCTCTGACTCCACTCACCAACCAATTTCACTCACCAACAATTTGGACTCTGCAACTCAGAGGTGAAGGGAATTAGCAATGCTGATGGCCTACCCTTCCTAGTAGAGAAAGTGTCCCTTGATTGGTAGCTTAGAAGAGAGGAAGTGCTGTCCTCTTGGTCACATCTACCCGGAGTGGAGCTTCTGTTAAACTGAGCTGGTGGTGAGGAGGAACTGAAGGAGGGCAGAAGAGGGATGTGAGATGTGGCTCAACTTCCACAGACTCAGTTTATTTATCAAGTTTTAGTAGATTTTCTTGAATAAATGTTTCTTCATTTATTTGCTGTACACTCTTAGGACAATTTCCAGAGACTTTAAATACTTACATATGTGTGTATGTACAGATATAGATATATCATTCTGTTTATGTATGTATGTATGTATGTATCTAGCTATCATCTATCTATCTCTTGCTTCTTTCATTAGGAAGCAGGTTCATGGAGCTCCTCCTGCTGCCATTCCTAAAGTGGAAAACCCGTTAACATCATTATTTTTTGAGCCAGCTGTGCTAAGCTATCATCAGTAGTAACAAGGTCTCCTAATCTCACACTATTTTTTAACCAAGTCAATCATAGGGTCTTGTAAGAGTTCAGTGCTGGTGTCTGTAGCTTCAGAGCTCTTTCTTTTCCCTCAAACTTTCTCCAGGAGAACAAGAGCCTCAACCTCTCCAAAACCTGATTTAAACAGAAAATATGACTTTTAGTAACTTTCTAACCTGTTAAACATGAATACGCTGTAACTTCGTGTTATAAACAGCATATTAAAGTCTTTAGCTTATTTTGTGCTACAAAATATGATTGTTCTAATGGATAAACAAAATCTGTCATATTCATATGATAAAATACTATTCAGCAATGAAAAGGAACAAACTATTGATCCAGGCTTCAATGTGGATGAACCTCAAAAACATTATGCTAAGTGAAAGAAGTCAAATGCCAAATATTACATATTATATGATGTTATTCATATGAAATGCTCAGAGAAGGCAAATCTTTAGAGACAGAAAAGATTAATGTTTGCCTGAGGTTAGGGGAGGGAAAGGAGACTGTAAATAGGCACAAGAGATCTTTTGGGGAGTGATAAAAATATTCAAAAATTGAATTTTAGTGATGGTTGCAGAACTCTGTAAATTTACTAAAACTCATTGAATTATACACTTAAATTGAGATAATATATGGTATTAAAATTATACTTTAATAGAGTCATTAAAATATGATTGTCTTATTTGTCCCTATAAACCCTATATTTTGCACAATACCTAGGACATAGCATGTTCAATAATGCTGATTACATGAATGAATCAATTAATTAATATAAAATCCCACTGGACACAGAGATCAACTCCTTGCCTAGGTGGTAGTGAAGAGCACCAAGCATCTACAGATCTATATAAGTTCACCATGTAGTAGGAGAGGCAAATGAGTACCAAAACACACAAAATGGAAATAATAGGAAATTAGAGGCAAATCCTATCTGGGTCTACCTCTGATGATCAAGTAGATGGTTACTTTAGAACTGTTCCACCCCCAATCCACACCTCTACTAGGAGAAATGTACACAAAGAAGGATGATAAGATGAAGACAAAAGGATTCAGGATCCCCTCTATACCCACTGTGTTTCAATAAAAGGAGATCACTACTATCTGATTTTGTACTGTTAAGATATCTAAGTTTTCATTTAAAGAAACTCTCCATGACCAGCAAACAAACAAAAAGTGTATAAGCAATTTTGAATAATCACATTGATCTCAATGTCAATTGATTTTAAACAAAGTATTTCCTAACTGACTTTATAGATCATCTCTCAAGAAGTCTTCTTTGACTTCAAGTCTTAACACCCTTCGCTTATCCATAACATAGGACCAGCTACACATCAGGTTGGTAAGTGTTGGGCAAGCACTTTCTCATCCATCATTCTACTCCTGAGAACAGAGTAGGTTCTTAAATAAATATTTATTGCATGATTTAATTATATCTTGAAGTTACTAAAACACCATGCCAAAAAAACTCAATATTGTAACATACCTTGCAACTCTTAAATGGCTGTACTAAGCACAATATCCATTTGCCAAATTGCGATACTTTTCATTACCCTCTTATACACACATTGAGATGTTTGTATGTTAAGAAACTTACTGAATAATCTGTGACAGGTTATGTACATGCTACCCTGTTCACAGAAGCATTTTGCCTGATAAAAAACAACATAAGATCAGTATGAAAATTATTTTTTCCAATTCAAAGTATTATAAACCTTAGCCTCTAATGATAATACAAAACCAGCTAAAAGTAAATTTCTCTTTTTCAGAAAGTGTTCAAAATTACCCCACTAACTATATTTAAAGGTTTTGGTTTAATCATTGTTTTACATACTAGAAATGTTTCAGGCATCCAGTCTCTGACCTGGCCCTGGATAGAAGACTTTTGCCTTCTGCTCTTCATTAACTTAGGCATTTCTGTTCCCATTGAAGTGAGAAGAAAAGAGAAAGGAAGTGAAATTTAAATGAGAAGATTTAGTTACATGATTATAATGTCAATAAAAAAATTTGGTATGGGTTGAAGTTGAGAAGTATTGCTAAATGCAGTTTTTCAATTATCTATGGATTTCAGTTATCCAGGGATCCCTCTCCTTTATTAGAATAAATCACTATGAGTTAACGTAACTTATTTGGATAGAATTTAAATCTCACCACGCTCAACTTCATTATGTGGAACAGGGCTTTCATTTTCAAAGACTGATAGGAATTTAGGAAATTACATGATTGTTTTTCCTTTCTTTGAAAAAGCTGACACAAAGTGTTTCACACATCAAGGAAACAATAAACCAGAAACATTTTCAGTTAGTCTCTTTTTAGTACTTCATTGATTATAAGACATATTTTATCATATTCCTGAAACTTAACGGCTATGATACTTGGAAAATATGTTGAGACATAAGAATATACACAGAGGGCTTCCCTGGTGGTGCAGTGGTTAAGAATCTGCCTGCCAGTGCAGGGGACATAGGCTCCAGCCCTGGTCCGGGAAGATCCCACATGCCGTGGAGCAATGAAGCCCATGAGCCACAACTACTGAGCCTGCATTCTAGAGTGTGCAAGCCACAACTGCTGAGCCCATGTGCCACAACTACTGAAGCCCACACACCTACAGCCTGTGCTCCGCAACAAAAGAAGCCACTGCAATGAGAAGCCCACACACCACAACAAAGAGTAACCCCCACTTGCTGCAACTGGAGAAAGCCCACGTGCAGCAACAAAGACACAGCCCAGCCAAAAATAAAAATAAAGAAAATAAAGAAAATAAAGAAAAGAATATGCATAGATATACAAGTTTAATTCATGTATATTACATGCACATAGATGAATAAGTTCTCGTACCAAAGTCTTGAAAGAAATATCTAAATTTAAATACTTATATATGAAAACATTCCACAAAAGTTTACTGCCTTCATGAATAGATGTTCAACATTAACTCATGGCATCAAGGCAGTGATTAAATCATGGTTAAGAAAATATGATACAAATGAGCTTATTTACAAAGAAACAGACTCACAGACATAGAAAATAAGTTTATGGTTACCAAAGGGGAAAGGTAGGGGGAAGGAATAAATTAGGAGTTTGAGATTAGCAGATATAAACTACTATATATAAAATAAACAACAAGGTCTTATTGTATAGCATAGGGAACTATGTTCAATATCTTGTAATAACCTATAACAGAAAAGAATCTGAAAAAGTATATATATATATATATGTCTTTGCTGTACACCAAAAACTAACACAACATTGTAAATCAACTATACTTCAATAAAAAACAGACAAACAAAAGAGTATGGGCCAAGGAATTTGATCATGATTCCTTTGTGTCTCAGTTTCCTTCTGGGTGAAATAGATACAATAATGGGTTTTGTGAGAAACATTATAAAAGTGTATGTGTGTGTATAAGCACAGTGCCTTGAGCATAGCTAATTAGTAGTTGCACTATGGTTGTTATTTCCTTCATTTTGCTGACTTTAGGCTTTGTTTGTTCTTTTTCTAATTCTTTTAGGTGGTAGATTAGGTTGCTTATTTGAAGTTTTTCTTGTTTTTTGAAGGCCTTTAACCCTATGAAATTCCTTCTTAGAACTGCTTTTGCTGCATCCATATATTTTGCAAAGGTGAATTTTCATTTTCATTTGTCTCAAGGTATTTTCTGATTTTCTCTTTTATTTCATCATTGACCTTTGGATGAACATGTTTTTAATAGCACTTTGTTTAGTCTCCATGTGCTTGTTCTCTTCCTGTTTCTAGTTTCATACCTTTGTGGTCAGAAAAGATGCTTGATATAATTTCTATCCTCTTAAATTTGTTGAGGCTTATTTTGTGACCTAGTATGTGAGCTATCCTGGAGAAGGTCCCAGGTACACTTGAAAAGAATGTGTATTCTGCTTTTCTTGGATGTAATGTCCTGTAGATATCAATTAAGTCCACCTGGTCTATTGTGTCATTTAAGACCTCTGTTGCCTTATTGATTTTCTGTCTGTTCAATCTGTTCATAGATGTCAGTAGGGTGTTTAAGTCTCCTGCTATTATTGTATTATCAATTTCTCCCTTTATGCCCGTTAGTACTTACTTTATGTATTTAGGTGCTCCTCTATTGAGTGCGATATGTTAATGAATGTAATATCCTTTTCATGTATTGATTCCTTTATTATTATATAATGCCCTTCTTTGTCTTTCATTATAACCTTTGTTTTAAAGTCTATTTTGTCTGATATGAATATTGTTACACTCGTTTTATTGTTGTTTCTGTTTGCATGAAATATCTTTTCCAACCCCTCACTTTCAGTTTGTGTGTCTTTCGCCTTGAAGTGAGTCTCCTATAGGCAGCATATTGAAGGGTATTGTTTTTTTATTCAATCAGCCACCCTATGTCTTTTGATCAGAACATTTAGTCCATTGACATTTAAAGTAATTATTGATAGGTATGCACTTGTTGTAATTTTATTCCTTGTTTTCCTGTTTGTTTTTGTAGTTCTTTTTTCTTTATATCTTCTTTTTGTTTCTACCACTGTGGTTTCATGATTTTCTTTTGTAGTATTGCTTGAGTTCCTTTCTTTTTGGTTTTGCATATCTATCATAGGTTTTTGATTTGTGGTTATCATGGGATTCATATATGTTGACCCATAATTATATCTACTTGCTTTAAATGGATAATCATTTAAGTTCAAACACATTCTGAAAGATCTACCTTTTACTCTCCTCCCCCACATTTTGTGTTTTTAATGTCATGTTTTTCATCTTCATTCTTATCTCTTTACTGTTTATTGTAGTTATAGTTGCTTTTATAATTTTTTTGTTTGTTTTTTAATCTACTTACTGGCTTATTTAAATGATTATCCATCTTTACTATATATTTGCCTTTCCTATTGGGATTTCCCCTTTCCTATAAATTCTTATTTCCTTTGCATTTAGAGAAGACCTTTCAACATATATTTTAGGGTAGGTTTAGTATGGCTGGATTCTTTTAGTTTTGCTTGTCTGAGAAGTTCTTTATCTCTCCTTCTGTTATAAATGATAATCTTGCTGAGTAGAGTATCCTAAATTACAGGGTTTTCCCTTTCTGGACTTTGAATATATCATGCCACTCCCTTCTGGCTGCAAAGTTTCTTCAGAGAAATCAGCTGATAGCCTTAAAGGGATTCCCTTGTATATGACTCTTTGTTTTTCTCTTGCTGCTTTCAGAATTCTTTCTTTAACTTTAACTCTTGCCATTTTAATTATAATATGTCTTGGTATGGGTCTGCCTGTGTTCATCTTGTTTGGGGCCCTCTGTGTTTCCTGTACCTAGATATCTGTTTTCTTCTTTAGGTTTGGGAATTTTTCAGCCAAAATTTCTTCAAATACATTTCAATCCTCTTTTCCCTTTCTTCTCCTTCTGGAACCCCTATAATTTCAATGTTGGAACATCACATGTATCCTAGAGATCTCATATGTTGCTTTTGATTTTTTCATTTGCCTTTCTTTCTGCTGTTCTGATTGGGTGACTTTTTAATTCTATCTTCAAGGTCACTTATGCATTCTTCTTTGTCATTTTGTCTGCTATTCATTGCTTTTAGAGTGCTTTTTATAACAGAAATTAAATTGTCTATTTTTTTTTTTGGCCATGCGATACAGCATGAGGGATCTTAGTTCCCTAACCAGGGATCAAACCTATATCCCCTGCATTGAGAGCTCAGTCTTAACCACTGGACTACAAGATAAGCCCCTAAATTGTCTATTTTTAACAGCATCTTCTTTATAGTTTCTAGTTACTTGTTAAAATGATCCATGCTTAGTTCAATTCTCTTTCTTAATTCAGTTAGCATTTTTATTACCAACTTCTTGAATTTATTGCTGGGTAGACTGATTTTCTCTGTTTCATTATCTATTTTTTTCAAGGGTTTTCTCTTGCTCTTTCAATTGGGAGTATTTTCTCTACCTTTTCATTTTATCTAACTTTTTCTCTATGAATATAGGTGAAACAGTTATCTGTTGTAGTCTTGAAAGCATGTTTTTATGTGGAAGCATCTCTGTGTAGACTGTGTGTGCCCAATGTCTTTGGTGTGAGGGCTGTATTTGATGTGGACGTCAGCCACATTTTCCTCAGGGTGTGCTGACCACTATCACCTTGATAGAGAGTGTGGCTGGTGTCAAATGAGCTAGAGCCTGTGCAGGGTGTGAAGCAGGACTTCCTCTCTGCTCAGTGGAAGTTGCTGCCCTGTGAGGGGTTGGGTCTGCTCCCAAGTTACTGAAGTAGATGCCATGAGGGTTGGGCTCGAGCTGGCTCTGTTCCTTTTAAGTGTGTGTTTTTCCTTCTCCCCACACTGGGGCCTTTGCCCCAAAGAGGGGAATGCTGAAGCAAGTGGAGCTCATGTGCTTACAGAGGTCCAATATGTGGCCTATGTACGCATCTGTGGCTCTGCTCAGACACAGCTCAAATTCTTATCTTTTCCCCTGTTGTGGTCTTCTCGGATCTAGTGCAAAGTTGTGGCATGGAGTAGGCAGGGACAGAGAATTCCCTTACCTGGGACTGGAGATCACAGTGTGCTGGTCACACTGAGTTCAAGTGGCTGTACTGTAGTCAGAAGTCTGGGCTGCTTCTGTGGTGTTGTTTGAGTGAGCGCCAACAATGGTCACCATTACCCCCCATGGACCACATCTCAGGCCCCAGGGTCACCTCTGCACCCCTAGATCTAGTCTTTTCCCAGGACCTAGCTAAGTCCAGTGCCAAGTTGTGGTGTAAAGTGAATAGGGCCAGGATGTTTGATCAGCTCGGATTGGGGAGCACAACAAGGCAGCAGCCACTAGGGCAGACCTCTCTCTGCCCCATCTGGTGGCAAGCCAGCACCCACCACACACTCCTCACTAATGGAGTCTAGGCTTCTCCAGACTTTCTATCTGTCTCCATTGTTCTCCAAGAAGCCAAGGGGGGTGATCTCCTCTGTGTAGGACCCCAGACTGGGACACTCAGTCTGTGGCTTAACCCACTCACTCCCCAGGGCAAATGTCTGCCCCTGCAATCTCCCTTTTCCTCTCAGTCTACTTCCAGGGGCACAGGTCTCAACCTGATGCTTTTCTTTCCATCCTACCTGATTACAGGGGAATCTTCTTGCAGCCTTAGGTTGTATAGGAGTTCTTATGCCAGTTTCCAGTAGTTTTCTGTGAGAATTATTCCACTTGTAGATGTATTTTTGATATGTTAGTGGGGAGAGGTGAGATCCATGTCCTCTTAATCCCCTCTCTTGATTCCCCCTCTGTGTACTATGGTTGTTATTAGCAAGTTTGACTCCTTTCTTTCCCTCATATAAAATCAGCTGAAAATTCATCTCAAGAAGTCAATTTCTGTAGTGTTTCTCAAATGTGTCCATTCCTCTTTTTCCACTCCACTATTCTTACCTAAGACCATAGAGCCACTTCCTGGTCTATTGAGATAGTCCCATAACTGTTCTCATTCTCTCTAATCTTCCCTCCTTTAATTTGCTCACAGTCCTGCAAGTGTTATCTTTTAAGGATAGAGTTGATCATGTGTCACTCCTTGGAATAAAAGCTTTAATGCTTCACCATATATCATTAAAATCAGAGCCTCACCTTAGCATTCAAAGTCACAATGTGCTCTAATCAACATTTCTAATGTCTTCACTCTCTGTACCACCTTCTGTCTTCCTCCCTCATCCATCACCCCAAAACACATCCCAAATCATACTCCATGCCTGAAGATGAGATCTGAATTTTTCCAATTCACAACCTTGGCTTGATTTGTTCTCATTCCCCTTAAAATCTCTCCATTTATGGTGAAGACTTAAACACCCTATAAAGAGACACCTAATTCTGAATTCTGGTCTCCCCAGGCACTGACTCTCATTCATCTTCCAGAACTCCTTTATTGTGCATTTTGGCATGCCTTACGTTTGCTGGAGCTCTGCATCAGAGCAGGCTTTTGCTTATCTGAAGATTCCTTAGACTGACACTTTATTATGACTGCATGTTTGATTTTCCAATACAATTCTGACACTAAACAAGGGTTTTTAGCTTTCTTAATAATGCTCTTGAAAGAGCCTCATGCTTGAAAGACTCACAAGCTCTAAAACACCAGCCTGAACAAAGCATCCAAGTCCCATTTACATAAGAGGGAATTTGGGACAATCTGTTCCTGTCTTCCTCCTATACTCTAACTAATGTGTCTCTCATATTTCAACTGTGTACTTTACCTCTCTCAAGAAGTATCTCACAGCCCCTTTAGTTGAAGTGCTCTTCTTTTCTTATCCAGTTGAACTTTGCATCTTTCCTACAACTCAGCTCACATACTCCTTTTTCAGAATTTTTTCTATTTGTGCCTTTTACTTTTACTATATCACATTCTCTTAAATAAAATATTTATTTTACTTTCTAGGATACCTACATCAGCATCTCTCTCATAGCAAATATCCAATAAATGCATGATGAGTTGAATTGATGTAATAAGAATATCACTTATTATTTACAATAATTATTTATTTTACACTTTTGAAAACAAAACTATGGATATAGACACATAGCAGAGCAGGTAATAATATTAGTGCCCAATTACAGATAAAAACATTGAGACACAGAGTTATAAATATATTACTTCATAATAAGAAACCTAGTTCTAACAACTTGCCCAGAGTTTTTCCACAAGAAAAAACTTTCTAGCTCAAATATAGCTATGATTCAAATTTTTGTGGTGGCACTCTAATATTGTAGAGAAGTGTAATAGAAATCGAGTCATTACATATACATCCTCCCTTCCCCTACTGAAAATAATCTTATTTTCCATTAAGAAAGAAATGATTAAAATAAAGGAAGATATATGGTCATACTGCAGGATGGTATGTATCATTTTGGAAAGAAGAGGTAGAACTAAATATGTTAGCATGAAAGTGTCTCTAAGACATATGGTTGAGATAAAAATTGTTTCAAAATGACAAAACAGTGTTACATCACTTACATATTAAAGTTATAAAATATATGATACTATGTATGCTCTAGGAGTACATATGTATATATGCAAATGCATAGCAAAAGACCTAGAACAATATGTACCCAACTGAGAAGATGTTACCGTTGAGGAGAATCAAGGAAATGTAGACTGGGGTTGGGATGCTTGTCATCATACTGAACTTTAGAGTTCAGTTTTAAATTTAAATTTAAATAATTTAAATAAATTAAACTTAAATAATTTAAAAAAATAAATAATTTTTTTTAACAAGGAAAATTTATTCTGGCTCTAAGCCAGATGCCATTGTTCAAATCCTGTCTCTGCCATTTACTACTTGTATGAACTTGAGCAGTATATTCTTTCTACCCATTCCTCATCTAAAATCTTTATATATACTTACATAATAGGCAAGGTTGCCTTCATAGGCATACAAATACCTTTTAAAAGATTAAATTCTTTTGTTAAACAGCAGAATCTTGAAGTAGAAAAGATACATGCCCCCCCCCAAATATATTTACCTTTTAGATGTTCCATATTACATTTGGGAAGTATATATATACTATAGATTGGAATCTGAAAATGAAAATTAACTGTGCCAATTTAGAGGTGCATATGTACTTTTGTCATTGAACTGAATTATGGCTTAATAAATTAGAACATCTTCCTGACAATCCTAAAATATCACTGAGATCTTCAAATGAAAAATTCAACAAAAATTTAATAAACCCTTTATCTATTTGAATTATTATGCTGAACACTCCTTCTCATATATAGTAACATCAACTTCCCACTCTTGGCTACATTTTTTCTTATAAAAGAGTTCTCCTCAACGGTTGCAAATTTATTTTTATTATTACTGTCTTCTCAAGTTTAGAAAGTTTTGACACATGGCAAAATGATATCCTAGAGTCTAAATATATATGCAAATTTGGCAGAAGTTGCTCAAATAATTAATCAAAAATGAAGCCTAGATCATACTTGAGTGGGTCTTCAAAAACTACTCACTGCTGTATAAAGAAAACAAAAGAATTACTGTGTTAACCCTATGTCACTGCTGCTACTTTATTTTACAATTCTAGTTTAATTAAAAAATGGGGCTGTCAGCCCTTATTTTACTCAGACAGCAAAATGCCCTAAAAACTTCTACTCTCCTCTGATTTTTTTTGTTTTGTTTTCCTGAATGTTCTTGTTGTTGAGAAAACCCCTAACTGAAAATATTTTTGTTTAGCACTATCACCCAACATTTCCTGAGCATATCTGATGGGCCAGAAATTGTGCTAGGTACTGGTAGTAGAGATAGAACAAGTGACGTTCCTTGCCTTTGTAAAATTTGTAATATAGAGAAAAAGACATGCAAATAAGTGATTTTTTTTTAAAAATGAATTTATCTGTAAGAACTAAGGCCCATGTGCTATATCCACACATATAAACCAGTTCTTTGAAAGCAATTACATTAAGCTGTAAATATATTATTTTGGAAAAAATGGCAAATTTAACCCAAACAGTACCAATTATGTTATATATTAATTCTGTGTTATCAATGAGTTTTTTCTTAGGTCTAATTTTCTGGCTCAAGATATTATTTTCCAATTATCTTCTGGTTTGATCTATATCTGCAGTCTAAATTTTCCTCTAAAATTTATTGTGAAAATATTTCAATGAGTGTATCAATTCACTACATGACTTCCTTTTAGGCTCTGCCTTATCTTAGATCTGAAGACTTAGATAGATCTTAGTTAGCATAACACCTTTTGTCATGGAGCCACAGGATATCTCTACCTCAAAATCTAGCATTTAAGAAGCAGTTGAGTGAGGATTACTGTCCTGTGGACACCTGTTATAACTCTGAGAAAGCAATACCTTGGCAACATTACTTATTTAATATAATCAGGTCTGACCACCAGCTTATGTTTCTGCCAAGTCTATTATGTATAATTTTTAGTTGATGTAATTCTCTTAAAGCCAAATCAGAATGCTGCACTGTAAATAAAGCCCACTCTTCTTCACAGCAGGCAACTGTGTGATTACTCCTACTAACTTTGTTTCTCTACCTCTGCCAAGTCTTTCATATCACCAAGGAAGTGCCCTGGGTGTAAGAGGAAGAGAATACTGCATCCCTGCACTGTAATGATGTGTACTTTATCAGCCATTGACTTAAACAATGAAAGAAGTAGTAAATGCCTGATGGAGTGTCAGGTGACCTTTGGGTTGGTTTTACACATAAAAGAATTCAGAGGCGATAATATATAACAAGTAAAAGTGGCATTTTCAGTATCACAGCTGGACCAGAGCAACTTATTTAGTCTACTATTTCCATGTGAACCACAAGCACTTGTGTCGGCTTTTTCATCTCTTCACAAATTTGACTGCATTATTTGGAATTTTGAAAAGTTGTAAATAAGCACGATGGTTACTAATTTCAAGTAAATGACCCTGGTCTTGGATATTTTCAGTCTTACCATTCTCTGAGGTCCTGTAAGTATCTATAGTCCAAATCACTCTACCCAGCACTTAATTACATGTAAGGCTTTGTGTTCTTGGGTATAAAACAGAATCTTCCATTTCTGTCGCAACACTGACCAACTTGCAAAGCACTTGTACATAGTAGCTTTGTGATGAAAACTTTAGGATGAGTTCAATCTCTCAGTTCCTGACCTGTTACACTCACTACTCAGAAGGTGAAAATATTGCATCAGGAAGGGACTTTCGTCCACTTTGTAGAGGACAATCAAGAGATTTTCAAAGGAATTGTAGGTACTCAGCAGAAAAAAAAATGAACTCATAAATCCGAAGATAATTTCCTTTCTGCTACCTATGGGACAATCATGCATTTCGATGCAAGATTCAGATATACTTTCAGACCTATGAACATTTTGCAAGAGAAAAGAAAAAAGTGCTTTCCACCCTCAAGAGAAATTGAAGGAGACACAGCATTCAATACCATACTGAAAAAAATCACCTGCTTCTGAATTAGGAAAAAGTGGCCCATTATATTTTAAAAAAAAAAAAAACACAGAAAAAAATTCAAGAAAGTTTGAAACATGATAAAAATGAAGGAAACTATATTGGTATTTTTATCAAATAAAAAGTTAAATTAACAACAACACCTTATTTATTGATTGCCTGTATTGAGCCTATATAACATTGTTCCACAGGTAATCAGGGCGCAGATATTAGTTTACTTTCTAAAATATTCTAGCCAACCCAAATATGTATTACAGATAATATGGAATCTCTATTTCTCAATAAAAAGCCATTAATTAACAGGCAAAAAAATTGTTCTTATTTCTAATGTGTGCTGAGCTATTAATTAAAACCATGATATTCTGAGGCATAGGACATAGTTCTTAAACATTTTAAATAGGAATTGGACAGCTGTCCAAACGTAAAGTAAAACAAATCTTTCATGGGTTTATATAATCTCATCCAACTCCAAGTGGCCCTTGTTAAAGTAACATTTACCTTAGGTTAACCTGACAGAAAATCAAAAAGTTCTGTTTCCTCCCCCTGCGATTGCCGGCTAAGAGATTAGAACTTTTACAGCACTTTAAGGTCTAGATGAGAGATCAACATGAATCCTTCTCCAGTCTCCTTTCTTTCTTGGCACTTTCTTTCTTACCACTAAAACCAATGTGGTTTCCACTCAATCCCTCAGGCCACTGAACTCCTACCCTTTGAAAGGTAACTCCAGAAGCCACAAGGCCATTTTCACAGGGTTAGTAATTCACCTCAATATGCCCTTCAAATCTATTAAATAAATGAGAGTAAGCCTGGTGTTCCTTTTGTGCTGTAGTTCAACTGCCACCTCAAACAGCTGTTAAAAGTTAAAGTGGAGATATAGCAACTGCACGGCCACCTGCTGTTCTCTGTGACAGGCACTACTGCCCCTTGACACTGAAAAGCATAGCATTGTCACCCAATAACCAGGCAACTCAATGAGTGCACTGCAGTGTACATTAGTCTAAGGATTTATGCTGTTATTCTAGTACCAAGTATACTAATAAACTCTGCTTCCAAATGCATGTTTGCAAAACTGTCAAGCCAAGTGTTTTTTCTGCATTAGTGGAACTAGTTGCCTTTTCCAACATTAGGCATAACTTACTTTTGTAATTTTAAGTCTAAATTAAAGCAAACTATGGTTCTTAAGATTATATGTATGAAGAAAAGTAGCTTTTCTTTCGTACTTTCAGGGGAATTATGTATCATAAAAATATTTTTAGGAGTCCTGCCCAACTACATCATCAAGATCTTTTCTTTTCTAAGTACCTAATGATCTATTATTCAAGCCAAAATGTTGTAGGCCTTTTGGTTTTCATTTATTATTCAGACCAACTGTCTCATGACCATGTAACATCTCATATCCCATCAGGGCCTCCAGCCTGAGAAAAGTTGGATGTGTTTTTCTCTTATTCGAATTGTGAAATTCAAAGAAATGTGAATCAGAAGAAGACTTAACCCTCTTGTAATATTAGCTATTATGGCCTGCTGGCTGGCAGATTAAAAACAGAAACTATTTAATGAGAAATTATGTTCAAAATTGAAAGCTATTTGTACATAGCAGCCTCATCAGAAGTAAATAGAAGTGTGTAGATACAAGCATGACATTATACTTTCTACTCCCATGGAGCTCTCCTGTGACAGGCAGAGCCACAAAAAAAAGAAAGAAAGAAAAAAAAAGTAAAACTCTCATTATCAGTCCCTGAATACAATATGGATATGTAACTGAATTGAATAGGAAAAAATAATTGGGTTGGAATTTATTTTTATAATATGGGAATAGAGCTTTACCTACTTTTAGTTTAAGAAGAAATATGATTCCAGTTTAATGCTGTTGTTGATTTAGTCTGTATCTTTATCTTTTATGGAAAACTTACAAAGAATGAGCTAAAAGGAAACTTGTATAATTCATAAATACTCTAACATGACTAAACTTGTTCCCTGTATCATTAGAAGCCAGAATTCACAGGTGGATACCAAGGGGTCCTATGATGATGCATTGGATTAATTCACCAGCCTCTCATGTCTTTAAGTTTCTAAGAGATCAAATCTTTAAATCTGACATGTGGGAGAGTGGTGATATATTGAATTAATTCTGTAGCCTCTTACTTTCATTTGAGGTCCCACGTGTTTCAATGGACATTTGTCTCCATCACAGCCACACCACACCAAACATTTGATTTGTCAGTTCATTTGGTCAAATACCATTCAAATCAGGAAGTGCTTAGGGAGGAGAAGCACCTAGCTCAAGAGCTGCAGCCTATTTCTGAAGTGTGTCCAAATGGTTTTTTTCCTTCCAGTTTCTCAGAATCCTGCTTCTGTATTAGATCCATCCAGGACTTCAAAGGGATACTTTGGGTTATTTACTATCTTTTTATTTTCTCACTAATTAATCAATATGTACATAGTATGAATTTTCCCATATTCTGTCAAATGCTAAACATAAGAGTTTTCAGGGTTTGTAGTGTCACTTCCTCTGATGCCATTCTTTTTGCTATATAATCTCTGCCTAACACTGTAGTTTAAATACGCTTCCCACGTCCTTTCTGCCATGACAGGCATGGAATGTAAGTTTATGTGGACAAAGAACAAGGAGAGATCAGAGAAAACATCAACTGTACACACACTCTATCACCACCTTTGAAACATTCTGAAACTGGCTATAAACAAATGAATATCTGTAGTTTGTATATAAAAGAATTTTCACGTGCAGTGTTTCACATAATCCTCATAGCAAAATGAAGTGATTCTTAACCTCAAACATAAATTTACATACGAAGAAACGGAGCCTGACAGGTTAAGTAACTTGTCCAAGATCACACAGCTGGTAAATGGCAAAGTTGGGAATTTAACCAAGTGTAGTGAGTCCATATAATTCCCCCAAATCATCTTGTTCTCCAGTGAAAGTTAGAGAAATTGTGGTTTAAAACAATAAGACATAGATTAGCATCAGTGAGAACAGGCAATATCCACAGTAGCTATGACCTATTGAGCCTTTCCAGCACAGTAGAACAGAAGTGAATATCTGTATGAAATCCTTATATTGTTGCACGTACAAAAAGGAAATATAAACGCTTTCAGAATATGTGAGCCAAACACAATGCAAAATGCTCCCTTCAGTTGCCCTTTTGTGAAGCTCACATGATAATCACATATTCAATGTTTATCTTCCCCACAAGACTGTAATCTCCACAAAGGGAAACAACATCACTTCTCCTAAGCATACACACTGAGAAGGAAAATAAGGTAATTTTTCTTTTCATTCTAGATTCTGGTCAATGTCAGCTCTAGAGTTTCTAGGTTGCCCAGGACAGTACCAAAAGCTTCTATTTCATCCTATGCACAATATTGAAAAATAGGCTTATATTGTGAGCATGAATTCTCTAAAAAGTATTTCTAAACCCAGGCATGGACTAGCCAACATTCAACATATACACTTATGACTTTTTCAATGAGCACTCTGAAAAGAGTCCTTTAAAAAGTGTCAAACAATTTAATCAATGTGAAGTGGTAGGCTGTATAGACAAATGGGCATCATTAAAGAATACTTGATCGATAGAAGATGATAAGGAAATGAAGTCAAGAGTTATACAAAATTAGATGGAAGAAGCAAGGAGGCAGTTTCTGGTGAGGGAAAGAAAAAATATGATTTGTCCAGGAGGAGCTCTGCCAGAAACAATATAAAATGTTGGAAAGAGCTCTTGAGCCAGAAGGTATGTTTTCCCTATATACTAGCTATGCAGGTTTAGACAATCCATTTAAATTCCTGAGACTTCCTCCAATATTGTTATAAAAAAAGACTTTTGAGATAACATGCACAGCCCCTTTAAAATCCATGCATGCAGGGCTTCCCTGGTGGCACAGTGGTTGAGAGTCCACCTGCTGATTCAGGGGACACGGGTTCGTGCCCTGGTCTGGGAAGATCTCACATGCTGCGAGCAGCTAGGCCCGTGAGCCATGGCCGCTGAGCCTGCGCGTCCGGAGCCTGTGCTCCGCAACGGGAGAGGCCACAACAGTGAGAGGCCCACGTACCGCAAAAGAAAAAAAAAAAAAAAAATCCATGCATGCGATAAATGGAGGGAGTATGCTATAAAATGTTCTGCAAATAAAATTGTGTAAAAATAGACTTTACTTCACTGGTGATTTTAAACGGACTTTAAATCAGTGGAAATAAAAAGAAATGGCCAATTGTGTATATAATGAATAATATGTAGCCATTTACGAATTTCAAGTTTGAAACTTAACTAATGATCATTTCTTCACACTCATAATATGGCTGATAACTAGTATTATATCTCTGGTCTTAGTTGAAACTTCTGTAATTTAAATGGTTTTGCTGCTCTCTCCACATAAAAGCATTCAGAGAGCCATTGACTACATCAAGTTTTGTTAGTTTTGTTTGTTTAGCTATGTAGGTCTACTGGCCACTACTACAATGTTTAAATTAGGCTCATGCTTCCCTCTGTTAACAAAGATAAAGAAAGACCTATCCTGATTACCTCAGGAAATGTTGGGTTAAAGGACAATAAGTCTTTTTGGCTGTGAAGTAATCCATCCAGTCGGAATAACTGCCCAGAAACAGGTTTTGAAATAGGGAGTAATCAGCCTTCCCATCATTAGGTGGGCCTACATGAGACTTTACCTTCCTTCTCTTTGTCTAATGTGATAAGGAATTTTCTTGAGAACTTGTCACAAGTCATAATGGTGGATGAAGCACAGCCCCAACTATGTGACAGTAGGCAGATTTAAGCCATGAGTCCTCCAGTATGCTGAGAAGTGTGGAGTTATGTGCCACCGTCAGGCAAGTTTATCTAGACAAAATGCATGTGAGGTTATTGAGAATTATGGAGACCTTATGTTCTGTTTTCAAATAGGATTCAAATAAAAGAGAAGGTAGATTAAATCTAACATGACTTCCACTTATTTTACAGGGCAGCACAGTCGAGGGTAAGGAGTGGGGGTGTGGCAGGTATTTAACTTGGCCAGATTATAGTCCTAACTCTTTCAATAAATTGGTGAATCTGGGAAAGGCTGGTGTAAATACTATTTTAAAGGCATTTAAAATTATAACGTTGTATCATTCTTGAGAACTAAAGAAAATACCATTGTTCATCTTTTTGGCCAGTCCCCATGGCTATTTCTATTCTACATCTGTCTAGGAGGTCAGAAGCAGAGACTGAAGTAACACATCTCTTAAAGACAAACAGCATGGGGCATATTCAATATCAGTTTATTCAGGACACACCAAAGGCATGATCTAAAGTTTATCCTTTGACTGAACCCTGAGTAAAGACTTTGAAACTGGTCTCTATTTTCAGTTCTCTTTATTTAATGTTTTATAGAATCTGGAAACTGTAGAGAAGAGAGAACCACTTTCTTTGTCAGTCAAAGTGACACCATGACAACAAGCTGAAATTTGAAAGATTGTCAAATCAACAATTGTTTTGTCTATATGATGCCAAGTAACAGCCAGTTTGATTGATTTGGTTTTTTAAGTACAAATTTGTTCATTTGTTGAAGCATGTAGATACAAGCCTTTAAATAATCATACCTTTTATTTTCTTCACAGGGTATAGACCAATTTCAAACATATTATCTCATTTTTATTCTGATTTTCCCAACAACCTCAGAAATATCAGTAGAGCAACTATTATTATATTTGTTTTACAAGTGAAGATTATAAATGGGATTTACATAGCATGGGCATAACTATCTCAGTTAATTTGCTCTACTTTCTCTAAGTGGAATGGTGTATAAATTTTGACTGACCCAAATAAAATATTCAGTAAATAGTATTCAATTAGATTCTCTTATTTTCCGTCATCAGTAGCAGAATCTCCACTTTCCTGAAGGATTATTTCTTTCCATCTACAGGCATATGTTGAATACCCTATTGCTTTGAATAGCCTAGGTCCTAGAAAAGCAAGTTGTTTTCCATTTGATACCCAGGTTTGCTTCCTTTATTTCAAGTGAAAATAACCCCTCAAATGTATGAACTCCTAACTCCTTTCCAATAGACTGATTCTGCCAAAATGTCTTCACCAACATTGTAAAGATACTGAGGCTTAAGAAAGTAATTAGGTCATTTGGTGGTAAGTATTCTAATCAAGACATGAATCCTGTCTATATCACTACAAAGCTTATTCTTCCAAGCACTTTAAAAATATATTTTCAGATTTTATGTCAAACCCTAAAACTTTGGTTATCCTGGAGATTCCCATCCATTGCATTAGTGGTTTCCTATACTCCTCAGGAAGGGCAGATACCAAATAGAAAACAAAACTATCGCTCAACTTTAACGTTAAGTGTGCTCTTGTTTTTAATATAATTTAATCTAATCTGTTTATTTTATTTTATTTAGTTCCTAGACACAATGTTCTTAAAAGACAAATATTACTGAGAAAGAAAGTGATTTTCTTAATTCTTTGGCTCCCTTTAAAATAACAAGAGCTGGTCCTGGATCCTTGAGTTGTAGATAGAGAGAACCTGCCATCTGGATCAGGCCAACCTGCGATCTCTTCTTTCCCTCACTCAGCAGACTTTACTGAGTGCCAACTATGCAAGGAACAAGCTAGAGTCGTGGAACTTCAAGGAGCTTGTAATCCAGCATATGGCTCAGATATTGACTAAATCATAAGGAGTGTGATATACAGAAGTGCAGGATGCAGTCAGGGACATTTAACAGGGAGTGAACTTGGTTTGGGGCACAGGGAAAGCTATGCACCCAATGTGACGAGATATTCATACTGCAGCCTGAATTGTGATTATGGGTTAGCTGGGGGGAGCAGTTTCAAGCAGCTAGAAAAACATATCAATGGTGGTGGTTAATTTTATGTGGCAACCTGGCTAGATTGTAGTACTGTTATTCAATTAAATACTAATCTGGTATTATTATGAAGGTATTTTGTAGATGTGGTTAACATCTACTATTAGTTGATTTAAGGAAAGGAGATTTCCCTTCACAATCTGGGTGAGCCTCATATCATCATTTGAAAGGCCTCAAGAGCAAAACTGTGGTTTCCTTGAGGAAGAAGAAATGCCATCTGTGGACTGAAGCTTTGGCTCCTGCCTGAAAGTTTCCAGCCTGTTTGAATCTACAAAGTTCAGACCTGCTAACCCCACAATTATATAAGCCAATTCCTTGAGATAAATCTCATATACATTCACACACACACACACACACACACACACACACACACACACTACAATTTTTCTATGTCTTCACAAGGATATATATATATATACATATATATATATATATACACACACATCAGGAAGTGGGATGCTGCTGTCATCAATATTTTACAATATGGCAGTGGCTTTAGAATTGGGGAATGGGTATGGTAGAGGTTGTTTTGACAAGATTGTTAATAAAAATATAGAGGTTAAAGGTAATCTCTCAAAAGGAAATGAGAAACATTTTATTGAACACTATAGGAAAGGAGATACTTGCTATAAAATGACAGATACTTGACTGAATTTTATTCTACAGTTTGTGGAAAGCAGATTTGTAAGTGACAAATTTAGATATTTACCTGGGAATATTTCCATGTAGAGTGTGGAAGGTACAATCTCATTTCTCCTTGCTAATTTCAGTAAAATGCAAGAGGAAAGAAGTAAATTGAGGAATAAACTATTAAGCAAAAAGGAACTAGCATTTGGTGATTTGGGAGGTTATTAGCCTACCCAGATTCAAAGGTTGCTAAAATTAAGAAGATCATTATTGAGAAAGTATGCTCTGGACAGAAGGCTGAGGGTATGGCTGAGCAAACTTTTGTTAGGGAGATTAGGTGTGTGATTCATGGATCTAATCAATCATCTCTGCAGAAACCAGACATAGTGATGGAGTTTCCCAGGAAGGACCTGTGGAGAATCATCCTGTCTAATCATCCTGTCACATTGACATACAGGGGAGGCCCAAGAGGTTTTTGAAAATGTTATACCAGCAGGAACATGGCCATCTTGGTCAGAAAGGGACAGAAATTGGACTTAAAGAACGTTGTTGGACTCCCCAAATTCTACAGGCAGGAAACACATTGATGGAGTTACCCACCTGCAAACATCTGCTACCATTCCAGAAAAAGGAAGAATGACTCAGGTGATGGAGCTTCCAGTGAGGGCACAGAGGGTAAGGAAGCCACCGCTGAGGGCACATGGACAAACACACATCTCTCAAATACACCAGCTCACGGTCCTCTCATCAGAGGCCACCATAGCCACAATCCACTAATAATTGTTTCTTGTAATTTACACTGATTTAGGTTATTTATTTTTATACAATTATTAATACCTCTTGTTTTGACATAACCCAGGGAATCACACTATATTTATATTAGAGGTAGTGGTGTTTTACTAAACTGACATAATCTGCCTAGATTCCAATTCTTATTTCTTTTTCCTAAAGACTTTCCATTGATTCTCTATAATCTAGTCAATCAAATCTTGACTTTTCTTTGTGTTTTGTAAGATTATGGAGAATCACTAGAGACGGTGCTGTGTGTCTTGACTCCCACTACTTTGTATTTTTTAACGTGAAAGTTCTGAATCCTGGCTCTTTAAGCTTCTCTAAACATTCCATTCTCAAGCCCATCTCTGTTCCTTTACTCATTTTCTTAATCCTGCCTCAATGCTCCTCCCTACCTCTCTCTGTCCACCTTATTCCTACTCGTGTTACATGGCCAACTCACTTTCTGAAATCTTTCTAGACTCTTCCAGCCTACCTAAACTTTTTGTTTTACACTATACTTAAAGTCAATATCAAAACTTAAGCTTGAGATTTTTATGCAATTGTTTAATGTGTTTGACACTCATCTCTCAACTATACCACAAGCTGCTTGAGGACAATGATTATATTTTGCAAGTATCAAAACACAGGGAATAAAATGAGCAATGATATAAAGCTATAAATATTATGAATGAGAGCAACAGGGAGATGAAAAGCATTTCTGAATCAGCAGGGAGTTTTTTTCAAACCTCAGTGGCCCATCCCAGTTTCTGGAAACATATCCAGAGAAATGAAACTCAAAGTGCAGTTCTCAAACTTCAAGCATCATGATCATCTAGCATGCTGTTTAAATACAGACAGGTCTCCAAGCCTGTCCTGCAAGGATTCTGTGGCGAGGCCTTGGCATCTATATTTTCACCAAGCCAATCAAGTGGCTCTGCTTCTGAAAGCTGAAGGACAATCTTGTGAGAACTATTGCTCTAGGAATGAGTAATGAAACTAGATATGCCGGGATGCAAGACTGGGCAGGAAGAAGAGAAACCAGACTTTAGCCAGCCTCTTGGATACTCCCTCACTCCCTGTAAGTTATGGTCTGGAACTTCCGACTCTCAGACTCTCCAGCTCTTTCTAATTACAAGGTCTTCAATTCCTCATTTGACAATCCGACCTTAAACTTACTTGTTCTAGTAAGACTTCTACACACATATTAATGCTTTTTAATCAAATAAAAATGTATGAGCTAGAATCCCTTTACTCTCCCTATTTTATTGGTGAAGAAACTAAGGCACAGAGGGTTAAGGAATTGCCTAAGGCCATAGACCAAGTAAGTAGCAGAGTTGAGAATCAAAGTCAGGCAATCTGGCTGCAGAGCCTGCACACTTAACCACTATAAAGCCATCACGGTATACTGCCTCATGGACTCTGCATTTTGGATATACTGCATGCCTTTCCCAGCTGCTACTCTCAATAAAATCAAAGAATAAGTATTCAACATCTACTTTGTGTGAGATGCCATGATAAGTACTAGGGATAGAACCCAGAACAAAACTCTAACCATTTCTGCCTTTAAGAAGCCTGCATTATAATGGAAAATCCAAGCAAGTAAACTAACATGTAACCAAATGTATTGATAAGCATTACAATAGGAACAAGACCAGGACATAATAGGAGTACAGAGGAAGGGAACCTATCTTAGTCTTGGGAACTAGAAAGACTTCCCAGAGCAAATGTGATTTAAGCTGAGATCTGAGAGAGCTCCTATAAGCAAGTTCAGGTGATGGGCTCATGGCATTCGTGGCCTTTAGAAGAGAGTGATCATTAGAGAATGTTACAGTCAAAAGCAGGGCATGTGCAAAAAATATAAGGTAAAGAAACTGTGGTACATTCTAGGAACTTTAAGTAGCTCCTTGTCACTGTACAGTAAAAGAAGATAAATGGTAACAGATGGAAGAAGGAGGAGAGATTTCACATGTATTTTCTTGATTTCTTTCAACTGCTGACCTTAAGAGATATACTCAAATTCTTGATTACTCACCATGCTTAATGGTTTAGTTTGAAGTTTTTTTGACCCATGAAATTGGATGAATCTAATCCTAGTGGCTTAGCGGAGCTCACCCTAGATCCTTTCCTTGAAATTAATATGTGTTGATTGATTAATTAGTCTAATAAATGCATATTTGATTTCTGAGTATACCCAGGCATATAACTGAACATAATCCTCTCTGAATAACAAAAACATTAAAGAGGATTCAGAACTTTATGTGTAAATATATCCAATAAATGAAAGCTTAATCTAATACTTGAATACTTTTTGAAAGTTGTTTAAACACTTCTAATTTATAGTTAGGGACCTTCATTTTCAATCTTCATTAATAAGCACAGGGCAATAAAGATGGATCACTATATTAATAAAACAGAATTATTATGTGTTATTTATACAGGACAGCAATAAAAATCATACCAAGAAGATTAAGCACTCTAACATGCTGTAATTTATGTCAAAGTAATGTCCTACTTTGAAATCAGATTCTGTTTTAAACAATGAAGTAGGACAAATATTAGAAACAGCAAAGGGGGATGGAAAGATAAAAAGCCAGCTTCATGTAGAATATTGAAACCTTTTGACCAATTTAAAGGAGAGATCATTTGAGGAATATAATCTGAGACAAAGGAAGGTTAATGATGGCTCCTCCTCTTTCTCCCTCTTTAATCCTTTATAGTTAGTCAATGTCATTTCAAAAACAACCTTCATAAGAGCAAGTAAGGTAAAGTGTTTCAAATGTCCTCTGAGTACTCTCTGACACTCTTGTCTGGCCCTGACACTCTGAGTCACTATAGAAAACACTTCAGCATATATAAGATACCAAATTCTTAAAGGAAGAATCTCCACAATCAAAAAATGGCTTAAAAAAGAAAGCTAGTGCAAAGAGTAGGCTGAAGCCTTTCTCCTACTGCATTTATCCCAACTAAAACTATAAAGTATCTCTTTGAAATACAATTTTGAGAATAAATGAACAATATGGTTTATTGCAAAGTTTCTGAGCCCTGATTTTGAAAAATGCTTTTAGACTCTAATTTTTAATCTGGGGCCCCACCAAGAAGTGTGCAGCCATATATCAGAGGAAAGTGACCACCAGAGATATAAATCTGTTGTATCACTCTGGAGAATCAATTTCACCAAATAATTTTGGGGAAATTTTTGCTTTTTTTTTACACTTGAGATTTTATCACACCTACACACAATCAAAATTACTTTTTGGTCATGAGCCTAGAAAGTAGAAATTTTTCTGGGCAGTAAGTGACTGTCCAGTTTATACTTTTGTGTTCTAAGAAATCCTAAGATATTAGCACTGCAGTTGAATTAAAGAGAATGAGTCCTCAATGGAAAAGAGAATAGATTATGGGTTTGTCCTAGTATTCAAGGTTGGTGTTTTTTCAGAACTGAAATTTGTCGTTCTTTTTTCCTGAGTCTCCTTTTTCACTACACACACACACACAAATCATTGGCTCACCAAACTTATCTCAATCTCCTGTCACAAATGTGTTTATATACCTATATATGAAATCTCATATATATATATATAAAAAATACATATATATATATATAAAAAATACAAGACTTCCGTTTTCCCATATTGTAGAATAACTACAAATTCTGAGTTTGACAATGTTTGATTTTAGTTTCATGTTGCTTTTACATTTTAAAAGTTAAATGATTTTTTACAGTGAACAAGGATTTACAATTCAAAAGGGAAAATTTGAATAAAACTTCTCTGAATCTTAAATGTTCTCATCTGCAAAATGTGGTTAATTGTTGCCCTAAACTTTCATACAATATAATATGCATGCAGGTACATTAAAATCTGTAATCACGATATACATGTCAAGTGATTCCATTTCCATTGTATGATCATATTCATTGTCTCATATAACCTTCCCACACATACCTACAAATACAAAACTAAAAAATAATTCAGGAACCTGTAATCAATATTTCCTAAAAACCTTAAGGCGAAAAACATGAAGGACTTGACCATGATTAATAGTGACCAGCACAGTGTCTGACATATTGCAAATATTAAAAAGAAAAATATGCTGAATATTGTATTTGTCCATCTGTAGTCTGGAGATATAACCCACACCAGTTAGTTTAGGTGTGCTGTACTAAAGAATTGAAAGTGTAGAAAGTAAACATTATGGTATCATGGAGGTAGCAACTACAAAGGTAGCAACTTCCGAAAGGAAGAGGTTGGAATGATTTAGACTTAGATCCTAAAGAAGAGCTCATAAAGCTGACAATCAGACCTCTGATGATAGAGATGTTTGACTGATGAATCCCCAAGCTTAGTGGAAAAGAGGAAAGGCTACTGGGTCCAGACCTCTGAGGAGGTGAAGGAAGTCTTTTCTTCTTCCAGCGCTCCAGTCTCCCTCTTGAATCTCATATTAGAGCCAGACACAAGCTGGCAGAGCAGAAATATGGTGAGCAGATTTCCAGTGCCAGTGTCACAAAGCAAAGTTTAGGAAGGTGGGTTTGGAGCTGAAACAGTAGGTCACATCTGGCTCCAATATACAAGTGGTAGACTGAATGAAATAAGAAGGTAACAAAAAAAAAAAAAAGAGAAGAACGAAAGAATGAATCATTCAGTCAGTGGCTGTCTGGTTAAGAATCTAAGCTCCTATAGAGGATTCTAATACCTGTATTCCCAAAAAGTATATATAAGCTGAAATTTATGAATCATATCACATTTAAATGCACTGGGGAAGTTTGCTATTTAGAGAACTTTTATGGCAAATTGTTTTGCAAGACAAATAATCACTCAGTCATTTAACTGGTGCATAAATTACAATTTTCATACATTTGGGTTACTTAAGCAAACTGTAACTATATTGAAAAATATGAGATTCATGAAACAACCATCATTATAAAACCTCTAATACCTTTTGACTCCCAGAGGACTTCCTCAACATGTAATAATGTGCTATATTGAGGTGGCACAATTTTAGTCCCTGGTAAAATGATAAAATTTTGAGTTCCTTCATTCTTACCCTAGCCCATCTTTGAAGATACCACAGAAGAGATTGAGGGAAATTGATTAAATTGATAAAACAAAATTTAAACTGTGAGCAGTATTAAGAAAGAAAAGATATTTATGTGTGTGTGTGTGTGTGTGTGTGTTAGATGGATTACACTGAAATCTCCTGGAACAGAAGAAGGTATTATACCTCAGAAGAAGAATAGATTGTGGGACAGCTTTTGGTTATCTTATTTTGCCTCACTGCATACTATCGTGGATAGATCTCTGTTTTCTCTTCTTTCACATCCACGACCAGCAGAAGTTTAAAAATTAAGACACTAGCCAAGCAGTACCAGAGATATGACATAAAAAGCACAACTGGAATGGAGAGCAGCTGATAACTAATCAAAGCAAAGTAGTAAGTCCCTGAGTAGTCCCTCTGCCATCCTCCACTCCCTCCACAAATGAGGGAGAAGTAATTACACCCTTAAGAGAAAATTGTTGGAGAATATAATTCCTGAGGATAAACAAGTGAAAATTATAAAGTGGTCAAACAAGAACTCTCTGCCTTATGTTGCACCCACTTCTGACCTCCACATTCTAAATCCACCAGGAAGTGTGTAAACTAGGTCTTGATTTTAGCTTTTCAACCTGATTACACATTACCAGCCAACATAGGTAATATTCCTGTAGGACAAGAAATAACTAAATAATTGAGAAAGGGAAAAACTACAATACAAAGGCAATTCAGCAATCTAGATGGAACCTAGACATATTACAGTTTAAAAAATGTAAGGACATCGAAGACAAAGAGAAAATTTTTTAATTTTTCAAAAAGAGTAACTGCCAAAAAGAAAGACAAATTAGATTGGCAACAAGAATCTCAAGAGCAAGACTAGGTGCAAAAGAGATAATGGAATGATATTTTTAAATATTTAGAGGAAAGGAACTTTGGCTCTGAACATTATATCTAGCTAAATTCCCCCCCCCCCCCTTTTTTTTTTTTTTTCGGTACGTGGGCCTCTCACTGTTGTGGCCTCTCCCGTCGCGGAGCACAGGCTCCAGACGCGCAGGCTCAGCGGCCATGGAGCACGGGCCCAGCCGCTCCACGGCATGCGGGATCCTCCCGGACCGGGGCACAAACTCGTGTCCCCTGCATTGGCAGGCGGACTCTCAACCACTGCACCACCAGGGAAGCCCTAAATTCCCATTTTAAATATATCAGTCTATAGAATACAAACCTTAAGAATATTTTGAACACAGAGACTACATTTGAAAACATTTTTGGAAAAATATAAACAAATCCGGGAGCTTTCTAGCTGTGTGTGATAATTGATAAAATTTACCATTATTTTATAAATCAATGTAAACAACATCACTGAAATAAATCCAATCTATTACTAAAATTATAGGTGATAGCAACATGGTGGAGTAGTGAAAGGTGGGTAGCCTGGGGAAAATGAGAAGGAAATGAATGTATAGATAAGTCTTAAGCATCGTTAAACTTAGGAAATTTAAAATGAAAAATAATAACATATATATGAGATTTATTCTATGTAAGAATATAATTAGAATATGTAACTTCCATAGCAGCAGCAGAACTATAGAAAATATGCAGGAAAAGAGGAAAAGGGAAAAGAAACATATATGGCAAAAGACCTGAATAAAACAATAATTACAATAAATTAAAAAATTTAAATTCACCAATTAAAAGCAGTAAATTATCATATTGAACAGTACTTTACATATAAGTAATAGATTAGAACTAAAATGGTATATAAAATTAAAATTAAGGGGAAAGGAAAACAAATGCCACCAATTATGAACCAAAACAAAGATTAGGTAACCATTTTAATATCGGAAGATAAACAGACTATATATACATGTACATGTGTGCATGCACACATATGTACACATACACAATAAAGAATGCAAGGTAATGGTAAAAGAAAAATGGATCAAAACAATGTAGGACTCAAACATACATATGAACTTAACAATATAGCCTCAAAAGATATCAAGAAAAAAATAACAGAACTATCATGAGAATTGGAAATTGATAATTGCTTAGTTCATATAATTTTGTTTTGCTTTGTTTTCATGGAGAAAAAAATCAAAGTGCATCTTTACAGAAATAAATTACAGGTGGATTAAAGATCTAAATGTAGAAAAAATAAAGGTGATAGAAGAAATTTCAGAATATTTCTGTGACCTTTTGATGGAAAAGAATTTTTAAATTAAACCCTAAAAAAAAAACTCCATAAAATATACAGCAATAACAAAGATGTTTTTGACTACATCAAATAAAACTTTGTGTTGAATGAAAGACAATACAGATAATGTAAACAAATGAGTCATATCCTAGGAGAAGATAATTGCAAAACCTAAAACTAAAAATATATTAATATCTGGGATGTAAGTGGAACTCCAGAGAAAACAGCAAGAGATGTATCAAAATCCAATATAAACACAGAGAATGAAAAGGAATAGGCCAATTTCAATGTTTATCAGAAAAAGGCAAATTAAAATAATTATGAGATATAAGTTTGTATCTGCTAAAATTGACCAAAAAAAAAATAAAGATAAGTAAGTCCAAGTGTTAGAGGGCAGGTAGAAAGCTTTACATACTGCTGGTGGAAATATTCTGGCATACCCCTCCTGGAAATAAATCTATAATACCTGATGAAAACTAAGTTACATACAGTGTATAACATAACTCATTAATTCTACTCCCAGGAATATATACCCCAGATAATATATATATTTCTATTATATATATATATTTAATATAAATATATATATATATATATATATTTCTGTGTTTTCCTGGTAATGATTGTATACTCTGGAATACCTTACAGCAGTAATGAGCTAAAAGTTTATACTATAACTTGAACATTTATAAAACATAACATTGAAGCTTTAATAAAGTAAAAGGATTATAGATATAACAAAATATCATAATGTTACTTAAAAAGTTATACACACAAAACAACATTGTAAAGGATAAGTACATATCTAACGTCTCAAAATGGTATATTGTAAGTCCATTGGAAAGAATGCCTATGGGAAAAGAGGGTAGAGGGAATGGATTTGGTGAACTGAGGAGAAAATAAAATAAAAGAGATTCCTTGCATGGACTAATGATGTGAGCAAGCCACAAACAGAAGAGAAGTATTTATTTAATTTTCTGTATGTTTTCTAATCTTTCAATTTAAAAAAAGTAGAAAAAATTGACTTTGTAGAGCTTGTGTTACATAGTCTTATACATTACTGGTGAAGGAAAAAGTAGGAGTATTTCTGGCAAAAAAATTACCTATTACTAAGTACTTTCCGATACTTGAGATGTGGCAAAAACTCATCTACCTAAACCAAGATTTAAGCCAGGCTGGACATTGGCTCAGCAATGGAATCTGAGATACCCTAATGTCACTGCGGGGCAGCAGCGAAGTGAGCCAGTTCTCAGAAAGAGAGAAACAAGCCAAAAAGTTAAGATGAGTCTGAAATCCAAAATTTCAAAACATGGGAAGAAAACTAACATTAAATATCCAATAACATTAGGTAATAAAATAAAATATAATAAAAACTTAAAAAGAAGATTCTACAATGCATATGCTTGGAATCTCTCATAGACATATGGTTGTTCACCCCTCCCCGAAAAAGTATTTTAATTCCTCACTCTATTGAACTCAGATGTAGCTAGATGACTTGCCAAAAAACCCCCACAGAAGTAAGCAATAAAATTCCTGAGTGTCCCTGCTTGAGTAGGTCCTGTAATTATCTATCTATCTATCATCTATCTATCTTTCACATTTATATAGATATTTGAACTCAGGTTCATTTTCTGTGGCTTCTACACAGTAATTCTGTTTTTTCCTTTAACAGAAACAAAATACAACTCTTTCTTATACACTATATCTCCTTGAATATTTTATAATAAATACCATGTATCTTCTTTGTCTTCTGTCCTACCAACTGAAATCCCCAACCTCATAATTTTTCCTTAAGTGGCATAGAAGTCAAAGTCCTTATTATTGTGCTTACTTATCAATTTTTCCAAAATATTTCGTGTGGAAATTCAAGTTGAGGAATCAAACTTTACATTGTTGGGGAAAAAAACTATGTAAAACAATTATAAGCCTGGGACCACAACAGAATCCACTCTTGGTACTCATTTTTCTTCATAATCATATAAAGAAACATCATAAGAAATATGGCCCTAAAATCAGAACAAAGCTGGAGTATGGTGGTAAAAAATATATTATTCTTAATCAAATATCTGGATGAAATTTCTATTTCTGCCCCTCACAGGTTGTATGTTTCCATGAGCAAGTTATTTAACCCTTATGAGTCTTGGTTCACTCAGCTTTCATATGAGGATTCAAAAGACTTGCTCGCATAGTAGCTTATGGTGTAAGGAATTAGGTAAATAAACTAAATGAGTGCTGCTTTGATATGTTTGGAAATAATGACAGAACATATTTCAAGAAAGCACTACAAAACTTTGAATCATGCATTTTGACAAAGTAAGTATTTAAGTTGAACTCTCCCCAAAGTGTGAATTATATTCATCCAGTAGCAGAGATTATTTTTGAAGACATGTCCCAGCAGCAGTCATTTTAATCTACTGCATTTGGATTATTTCTCAAGGCAGGCCAAAAAAAAAAACCCTCCACGTCTATATTATTTTTCCATGGTTATTCTTCCCAGTTCTGATGTTTCTGTGTAATGTATTTAATTGAATGGGACTCAGTGATGGAAGGGATGCAATATTTTGTAAACTTAGTTGACAGTTTGCAATTGATGGGGAGGATGCCTCAATAAAAGGGAAATCTGGAGCTGGAAGTCAATAGAAGAAAAATATGAGAAGCATGAAAACTCCACTTATATAAGAAAATCGCTGATTTTTATTGGAATCAGAAGAAAAATTATTATTCTAGGTATGAAAGTGTCATGTAGTATCTCGATCCATCATGGTTACCTGAAAGTAATCTTTTACACTCTTTAAATTTGTACAGATATACACATCATGAATATATGCAGGAATGCAATGAAGCAGAGCATAAGTTGGCATTGGCATCCCCAGAATTCTGGGAGGAAAATACTGTTGCGCAAATGTGACAACATGTGATTGAATGAGTTAGGTAACAGTCAACGTTTTGGCTTTAGAAATGGGTCATTCCTGTTACCCAGGAAGGCAGAAAGGGATTTTAGGTCATCAAATCAAAGAACAATCTCAAAGTCCCAGCTCCTTGAGCGAGCAGAACATGATCACTTCCTGAAGGAGAGACACTTGATGACAAAGGAGAGAGGGGCACTTTCTCAGCCACTAGAGTGCCTCTGCAAACGGATCCTTTACTCAGCCTTGGAAAAAAACAGGAGCTGCAGGTTGCCTTTTTAGTCAGAAAAGAAAAAGAAAAAAAAGTGGCCATAGCAGCCCTACAGCTGTCACTGCCAAAGAAAGGGACGTGGAGAATTCAAAGTGGGATAAATAGTGTTGGCACTACAGTAAAGATGTAGAGAATTAATAATGCACCAGGCAACTTCTGTAGATCTCCCTAGCCTTCCATCAAAATCAACTGAGACTAATTATATCAAGCCAAGTATTTCAATTGACAAATAAAAGGACACATCTAGCTATGAATTCTTCTCTCTGTTTGATATGATTAATGTTGCATTATGCTACAGAAGGCCACTTGGTAAGTGGTTAAACTATGATACACTTGGCATTTATGAAAGAACTTTTGCCATGTTGCAATGATGTGTTTACAGCTTGACCACACAGTGTTGAGTTGGTTTTGATAATGCCCTGGTGAAGGCTGTCTGTGGGAAAATAGTAAAATAGTTTTATCCAGCATGTAGTTAGCCCTGCTGTTTTCAACACTTAGGCGAGTTGTTAGAACACCTTTGCTCAAATTCAGATCAAAAAAACCATCCTGACTTACATTCTCATATATTTATTTCAAAAATTCTTAACTAATTCTGTTGACATAAATGTCTGATGTAGATATTATTGTTATTACTGCTATCATTACTATTTCATTAATCCCATAGTAGCTCACATTTTTTATTAAAAAGTTTTTCTGCCAGTTTTCTCAATTTTGTACCTCCACTCCAATTTTTAAAGTAAATTTGCAATCTACAGCATATTCATGTTACATAGAATGCTACATATGTTGCCATAAAGCCGTTGAGAAAGAACCACAGATAGCTAAAACTTCTCAAATCTAAGAAGGCTTTTGGCCATAGAGCAATGGAATCGTAAGAGTTAATGCAAGCACCAGCAAATTAATGTGTTATTCTTAACAAATGAGTTTAGAGACAAGGGAATAATTTTTTTAAACAAATCTTAGTGAATGTTATAGGAAAAGAAAAAGAGATGTTATTATAGAATGCATAGAAGTACCATTACCACAAAGACAGGCTTATGTGAGAATCTATTTCTCAGCAATGCTTCCTTTTAATGACATCATTTCCATAAGACCTTTCACTTTAAGTTGAACTCTTTCCAAATTTGCATTTGTCATTATAGGTTCTCTTTTTCTCTAAATTCATTTAGGAAAGCTAAAGATGGCCAACCTAATTAGGCTACAGGGTAAAAACTTCCACACATAAGAAAAATATTCATATTTTTAGGCTAGGATAGATGAAAAATTACTTAAACGGAAAGTACGTGGTAAATTTAGTAAAAAAAAAATTTAGAAGAAAGAATTCTAATTAACCAAAGATTGCATTCAAATAATTAGGAATAAACCATTGCACACTGTAGAGTGAAAAGGTGAAATAGGGGCACGTAGCATTCTTCAATATGTATCTCCCATTATATTATTCATTGTTTAACACTTGCTAAAACAGAACACAGGTACATGTAACAGTACTGAAGTCTCCCCGACCATAACCATTTTACATTCTCAAAACAGCAAGCAACATTAGGATTGGTAGGAAAGAGTGAATTCTAAAACATCTATGTCTGTGTATCATTTTGTATCTATTGCTAATGGAGGTCAAGGCAGGCTGCCTCCAAAGGAACTGCAAAATTCATCAGGAATATGTCTACTTGCTGTACATTTCTAAGCCTTCTCCCAGAAAATTTCTGTTTCTGGAGTGCTCCTTCTAATTTTAAACTGAAACAATATACCTGCCCTAGTTTAAAGTACAGAACTTGCATTCAACTAGGCTAAAGCTCCCTATCTCATCACTTACCGCCTTGCTGTGAGCTGAGCAGATATCCCTCTAGTCGAGCTCGTTATCTGAAGCCTTCTTCCCAGGCGTTAGCCCAATCAGGTAGAGTGGTCATTATTTCTCAAGGATAAGGGTTACTTTTTGAGTCCTGTTTTCAAGTTCACATTTGATTATAAGGCTAGCTCTCCTAACAATCTTTCTCTTATCCTCTCTTCCTGTGCAAAAGGCCACTGGTGGCACAGTCAGGCTAATGCTGAAGAGAACTTTTGTTCTTGAGAATTTTTAAGTCTAGGCGAAATGGTCAGGAAAGTTACACCATAAAAATTGCCAAAATAAATTTTTGATTTGTGTCATTTGCTAAATAAAATTCTAAGATTGCCTGCATTATTAGGTTTATTTCATTTGAATGATTTTTGTGGGGAGAATTTGTAAATCAAGGATAAAAATTCTATTTTAAGTATTGTGATTATACAATAAGGGCTCTAGTATATTTACAATATCTCCAAAGAATTAAAAGACATGATAAACATTTATAGAAATGTGTTTGTATATGTATAAAATGCATATTTATGCTGATACATATATCAAGTTCTAATTTTAAGGTGATTTATATTTGTTTTTTTTTTTTCATTTGGATCATGAGCTTTGATCCAGTTTCCTTAACTAGCTAAATTCCTGCATTGTATCTTCTCTTTGTTGGTCATCAAGATGATACTTATAATTCCCTTCAGTTGAATATCATGATTCAAGTTTATCTATTTACGATTTATAGTTATTTCAGGAAGGATTCAGTGAAACTGCCTACTTTTCCAGGTGAAACAATTTCAACCTTTGAATACTTTCTTTTATTTTTTTATGCTACAGAGCATCTCCATCTTCCCTCTAGCTTTGCTTCACTGTTTTGCAGAGCAAACTGCCAAGACCTTCCCATTATCATTCACCTCCCTAAACTCCTCCATATCACTTCTCTTGTGTGCACTTTACTAGAATTACAGAACAAACCAATTTAATCTCTGATGCTTTACAGTATATTTCAGATTGGTCTCTCTTTTATACAATACTTATATATGTGGATAGATCAAATAAAATATTTACAAAAGGTTGGTCTTACAAGAGAAGCTTTGATTATACCAATTTACACCTCAAAGGTCGTGCACACTCTCTCATATGTATCTCTGTATATATCCAGATACATAGATTGATAGAAAGATAATTAGATAGATGCTCTCTTACCTTACTGTATGTAAGTCAAATTGCCTGTACTGCAGCCATGTGTTTACTTGCTTGTCTTTATGGTAATCTAGGTTATTTTGTGTGTGTGTATGTCTTTCTGTTCTTGTAGCTTAATTTCTTTTGGTTTATGGCTCAATAAATAAAACACCCTATCATTTAAACCAACTCTAACAATTTACATATCCAAGATAAGGATGTGGCAAGGATGCTGTTACATAGTAATCATGGTTTCATTGGGAGCTAAATAATAAATACTGTGGCACTCATATACTCTATTTCCTAATATTTTACCCTGCCTTATTGGGCAGTTACTGGCAGATAGGAGATGAATTAGACATATTTGATAAGAAATTGAATACTCTCAATTTTTAAAAATATCACCTTACCTTTTTTTCGTCAGTGTTGAACTAAATCCTCTCATCATTTACTAGTTCACACAGAACTATATTCTTGTTTACAGTTTTTTTTTCTTTTATGATTAGTGTAAGGCTAGTTTCATTTTGTTTTTTTGTATTAACTTCTTTATGGCATTGTTAACCTCATCTAGAGACCAATTAAATAATTTAAATTGTTCTACTGTTCTGAGACTTATTCTACTGTTCTCACTTATTCTGTCATTTTTTTCTAATCAATTAACATGTTTTTCACTGAATATTTAAATTGGAAACCACCATAAATCACTTATTCATTATTATATGCACCATATTTCACAAAATCAGTAACCATCATAACACGTATTTAAAAAAATTAGAACAGAGCAAGGACTTATTCTTCTTCCATTTCTAAGGCACTGTTCTGTATTCCACTTTGCTATTGTACCCACATCTTCCCCCATCTCAGAGAAAGGCAGAGTCTCCCCCTGTCTCGGTGTGACTGCTTTCCCTCCAACTCCACTTGGGTACAGTGATTTTCTCCCTTCTAAGCGACTTGGAATTCAGTGCATTTTCTATTTGTTCCTTTTTTAACCTCTCCCCTAGTGGTTCCTTCCCATACCACACTCACTTTTCAGTACTTACATTACTTAAACTTGTTTTAGTTACTCTTAGTAGCATCTGACACTATTAACCAAATCCATGTAATTAAAATTATCTTTCCTCAGTTTTTTCTGACCCTTCACTCTTCTTAACTTTCTTCTACTTTGAGGGGGTACTTATCAGTTTAAACTTTGTTGCGAACAGTTCTTTAAAACTCATCATATCTGTATTATTTTTCTACTGCTCTTGTAACAAATTATCACAATTACGGTAACTTGAACAGTACTAAAGGTCAGAAGTCCTAAAATCTACATGTCAGCCACCATTACCTCTTGGCCTTTTAACAGATCTCCCTATACAAGTTGTCTCTCATTATTTGTTGCATGTTTCTAAACATATTCTGATTCTGACAGTACACTGCTTAAAGTCCACCAAAGATTCTTCATTTCCTTCAAAATAAAAGTCAAGCTTACTAACATACATTATAAATTTACATCGTTTCCCTCTTAAACCTTATCCTTTGCTGTCCCATCCCATTTCCCTTTTCCTTACTGAACTCAGTAGTTTCCTGGGCTCTCCCAGCTCCATGTCATTCATGATAAAATTATTCATTCTGTCTGGAACACTTTGTCCTAGCTGAATCCACACTTCACATCGATGGCCCCTATCTATCCTATATGTCCCCATGCTGATGTCATTTACCCCGGGCACCTTTCTTCTACTGTGTTCAGACTGGTTGCCACCTTGCCTTTGTTCCCATTGTACAGTGAACTTTACCAATTCAGCATTATAAGGTATGACAGGTTCCTTTCCTGTATCTCCCTCCACATCATATGCTCTGGGAGGACAGGATCCATGCCTGCCAAGGTTGTCATTCATCTCTGTGGACAGCACAGTGTTGTACAAGGGCTCAATATGTCTTGTTGAAAAAATGAATTTGCAAGAAATGGTACAATTTCTCTGAGATTAACTGTAACTGAAGAGCTTAATACTGATCAATATTCTATAAACCATTTGGTGTGAAGCCATTCCCATGAAACATTGAACATTTAAAATTCTTATACCCAGAGAAGATGCAATTCAATTAATGTCATGAAAATCAGACACATGACACTGTGCCAGCTACCATCAAAAGTACAAAATTCTCTTAAATTCTCTGAAAGTGCTAATAAGAAAGATATGCTAGATGTAAAAAATAACAATACAATATACAATGAGATCCATGTTAAAGAAAAGTTCAAAGGGATGCAGAACTACAGAAAAGGGAAAAGATTATTATAACATGTTAGCGCACTGAGCCACTTAATAGTCCAGACCATAAAGACCATCAGGCTGGAGGCAGAGCCCAATATTGCCATCAACAGGATAAATAGCAAGATCCGGCATAAGGAAATTACCCCCTTATTAGCAGAGGCTCATCTCTCCAGGTAAGCAGCGGGAAGATGGCCTCCCTCTTTCTTACTACAACATCCAGAGTCGACCCTGCACCCGGTCCTACATCTGAAGAGGTGGCTGTTAATTCTTCAACGTTGCAGTATTTTCAAGATGGCATTACTCTGCATCATTGCCATTCATTTAAGTCCAAAGTTTACCAGTTTCAGTAAGGTCTGAACCCTTTCAAAATGTTACACAATGTTTTGTTGTGTGGTAACAAACAACCAAAAAAGCATCTTAAGGAAATAGACAATCTATTATTCATCTTTTTTTTTAAATAAAAATAGACTCTCACCGGCTCTTGACACATATGTGTGGCAGTTTTAAAATATGGCCCCATAAATCATTAATCCTTCATCATCAAGATATGGGGTCATTGTCCCCGCATCTTGGATCTAGACAGACTTGTAGGTCTGCTTAACCAATAGAGCACAGCAGAAGTGACACTATGTGACTTCTGCAGCTAAGTCATAAAAAGCCATGAGCTTCCTCCTAGTTCTCTTGGAATTCTCAGTCTCAACCCTAATTTTTGGGATGTTCTCCCTCAGAACCCAACTGCCATGACATAAGAAAATTTAAGATAGATGGAGAGTGTCCCAGCTGAGACCAGACATTTGAGTAAGACAATTTCTAGATTGTTCAGACATTTTAACCTTCCCATATGAGGCTCTAATAATTGTGTTAAGAGACAAGTAATACCTTCTGTGCCTTGCCCAAATTCCTGACTCATAAAATTCATGCATATAATAAAACAGCTATTGTTTTTGTAACACTGATGTTGAGGTGACATGTCAGGGAAAGGTATTTCCTAGCTTTGCCTCTGCATTACAGAGGAAGTGATGCAGTGATGTTGTGTTGACAATGGGCAATCATCACACCAGGCAAGTGCTACTAAATAAGTGTCAGTGTGGAGAGGCACAGGACACACTCAAAAAAATAGCAAATCTCTGCCTAAATTGGATTCTTTGGTAGAAGATAAGAATTGAAAAATAAGTTGAAGCCAAGTGTGTACTTTTTTCCTGTAGGAACTAGAAGGAGGGAAACAAAGAGCACAGAAAAAAATATCTGGGAGAGAAACTGTAGAATAATAACTAATAAATAAGATTTGGTGATTGCTCATGTTGGGGCTGGAACTGGGATTCAAAGCTAAAGATGTCACAGCTAACAAAAGCTATACTTTCCCCTCTAAGTCAGTGTTTTCTGAACTGTAAACTTTTCATCTACCATCTTGAAAATTTTTGTTAAATCCATGTACCTACCATAGTATTACCTACTTAATATTTTTCTTTAAATATGTTCATTATGTTAAATTCATAATTTTATGTTACAAAGAAGATTTATATCCTGGTCAAAAATGGGAAGTATGCATCACTCAGTAAAATAGAATATACCGATGTCAACCCTGAGTCTAATGGCCTGAAGATTCCTGACATTCCATGCAAACAGAAACTGTTTTCTTTCTTAAGTGAGGGAAAAATGGAATTAACAAACTGTAACTATTAAGCAAGTTACACCAAGATTTATGCCTTCTTTCCCCAAAGACAAATTGTACATATATTGCAGCAAGGAAAGAAAATATATTTGGGGAAAAAATCCTATAAGAAGCTTTCCTGATGGAAATTATATACTTTTTTGTTTTGTAATATCTATATTAGTGAATGGAGAGTAACTTGCTCCCAAAGAAAACACTAGAGGACACCACGACTCTGCTAAAGTGAAACCAGAGTGGTCATGGGCAGTCACCCAGGCATGTGGATTCTGCCTCTGTAGGGTTAATACAGGCTCCTTTGCAAGGATTGTCTGATCATGCCCCTGCAGCAGGGCTGGGGACCAAACATCCACCCCTCTCTAGTTCAGAGGTCCTGCTGTTGGTTAAAGTCATCCCACCTTTGACCAGAGCACTAAAGCAGTGTAAGAAGCATAGTCATGTGATTTAGCATTTCTTGGACAAAGGAAAAAAAGGGGTGAGGAGTAAAAACAAACAAAAATCTTCGACTGGTGTATGTCTCTTTTCTATGTCCACCTCATTGAAACTAAAAGAATAAAAGGAGAACTTAGCCCCGAGATGGAAGACAAGTCTGGTTTTGGAGAGTCCTAAAATAATTATAAAAACAAAATAATATTTCTATATTCTGGATACATATTTTTACCTGTGAGGGTGGTTTACCCCTAAGATCTGTTCATCCTTTCTCTTAAAAAAAGGGTGATTATACAGTGTCACAGAAGGATAAATTCATACGACCATCAAATATGCTGGTTTCCTTTGCTGTAATCAGGGTCTGAAAGAACACTGTAAAGGAATACTTGGTGAGACAGTTTTACTTAATGCTCCTGGAGAAACAAGATCAAGTTTGTTGTTGTGTTTGATCTTGGTATTGTTTTGAGGGAGAGATAGGATATCATTCCAGAAACAGTAAGAATAATTTCTGGTGGCAAGGAGTTCATTTTAGAAAGCTATTACAGAAATGCAAGTAAGAATGAGACAAAAGTCTAATTTAAGTTATTAGTAATTGAAAAACTAGGCTGGCTTATCTAGAAAACATATTAGTGAGTGATGTGGTGGCAGTGAGACAGAGAGGATTTGAGAATGGCACAGACGTTTCTAGATTAGAGGCTGTTTAAATAATGACGTCAATACAATCTAAGCTTACAGGAAGCAGAGCAGATTTTATTTTGGACAGGGAGGTTAAAATAAATTTCTATTAGAATTCAAGTTCATATAGAACACCTTGTTGGTTGTACCCAGGAGGCAGCTTACATGCTGAGCTTGGAAATGCTCAGATCTAGTGATAGAGATTTGTGAATTGACATTCTATGCTCCCTGGAATCATAGAAGTGAAGAGATAACCCACAGAGACAGGGCAGAGCAAAAACATGAAAAGACAAAAGACAGATTCCTCAGTTAAATCCTACATGTAGGCGGATGCCAGGGGAAGTGAGGCATAGCCAAAGATCAGAGAGGCAGGAGAATACCAGATGTTGGTGACTCTGTCAAAAACAAAATGGCTAGGAACAAATTGATGCAAAATCAGTAACCCAGAAAAGGAGAAATAAAGCTTGGTGAGATAGTGAGAGAAGAAGGAATAGGGTAAGAGCTTAATACCTGTTGTACATGACTTCTCAACTTGTGGTTCTATGAACTGACATGCTCTCTTTCTCTTTGTATTTCAAACCCACTAAATGCTCTGGCTAACTTCCCTTCCATCTTCATCCTGGCTACCTCCTGCTCATACACACTTTTGCCTCTGTACTACCCCCACCTGAAGTGCAATTTTTGCCGTTTCACCATCTTCTTCTAAAAACATGTACCAACTTTGATCATACACTTAATTTGATACCCTGTATGGCTGATATACTTGTCTATTTTCCCAGTAAAAATAGGAGCTCTTGGAATTAATGATGCTATATCTCTTTCTGAATGGGGCAACCCTTGGCACACTGTAGATGCTTCCAGTTCACACTTCACAGCCTCTGGAACAGAAGCGGGAGAATTTGCCTGGAGGAGGCTCATCTCAAACAGTTCTGTTGGTGTTAATTGGAGGTGAAGACGGACTTAAGCAAACACAGTAAGAAAAATTATAGCTTTTCAGTGAAGTGTGCATAGTGAGAATGGGTTTGTAGGCAGAGAGAAAAAAATGAGTAATTGCTTAATTTTCATTTCTAATGAAATATCCCCTGGTTGTTTGACCACTGGCTTCTGGGAACATCCCATAGTCAGTATATTTATTCTCTGCCCCTTATCTGTGTCTCCAAGTTTTCCTTGGCTGTCTCAGTCCCGGCTTGTGGCCCTAAAATATCCCACAGCCTGATGGAATACTGCTTAGCACATAAATCAGTGACACTTTTGTCTCCCAGCATGGGGACTGTGAACCATTTGCTCTTTGAAGAACTTCAAAGTGAACTAGAGAAATCAATGAGTCTCACTTCCAAGGAGGTGAATGATTTTTTACATACACTAATTTGTTGCTAGATTTTCTTTTTAAAGATAGCCAGGTAAAGGGCCTCCCAACCATTCTCAGTATAACTTGTATAAACCACATAGGACAAATATATATGGCTTAATTCTGCTTTTCTTGAAGTTCACTCGACAATATCTTTCATGAAAATTTAGACACCCAAACTTCAAGTCAGTTCCAATCACCTCAAGAAGTATTTGTTATACTTCTGTAAATGTCAGTCACTGTGCTGACTTCTGAGGATGAGACTGAGAATAAGATAGACACAAACCTTCCTTCATGTTTCTTACAGTCTAGTAGGGAAATCAGATGAAGGTTTAATTAAAAATAAACAAGCAAATGTATAAATAAATGAGAGCATAAAGGACAAAATGTTTCTAACATGTTGACTTAAATGATATTGATATTTTGCCTTTTAAAAAAATTATAGTTTTAACTTTTCTTAGAGACAATTAACCCTAAAAACTTCAGTATAGTGTGAAGATTTAAAAACTATTATTCACAGTTTTCCTTTCCATTAATGGGAAAGCAATACTCTCATTATATCAAAAGCAAGGTTGAAAGGACTCTCAAACTCACCTGTTCCTTTCATCCACTTACCCTCTGGTTTCTAAAATGCCAATGTGATCACACATCATTCCTCTGCTTATACATTTTCAGCAGGCTCCTGTTACCCACAGACAAAGCTCAGGTTCTTTCACATAGTCTATAGGTTTGTTTGTGTTTTTGTCATCCAACCACAAACTTTGGCCTTTCAGCTCTATTTCTACCAAATACCCCCACAGCCTTGATGCACACACCACACATACACAAACACTTTATATTTCATAATAGAATACCAAGAGTTCTTGAGATATACTACGATGGCTTACAAAGTCTTCCTTGCACAAAATATTCTCATTGCCTGAAAGTCTCTCTCTACCATGTCTGCTCTCTCTCTTCCTTACTACACTCTCCTGACTCCTTCTTTCTCCTTTAAGACACAGCTGCTATGTGCTTACACAGTCACCAGGAAGTGTTGAAAGAGCCCCTTCTCCCTCTTAACACTGTGTGTGCTCCCGTGGCATCCTCGGCATGCTTCTGTCTCAGCATTTGCCACACTGGGTTTATTCATGTATCTCCTCTACTAGACTACAAGAGCCTTAAAGCAGAGACTGTTTATTATAGTATTTTCATCTCCCTAGTGCATAAACCAACACCTTCCATATAGTACATACTCAATACACATTTATTGAATAACGCATTTATCCACAAGAAATTTGTGCCATTAACAGTAATAAATATTTCACACAAAGCCATGATGTTCAAATTAAAAAGCAAGTAATAAAAGACTATTATTTTAAACTAATTTGGCAGGGACTGAAATTCTATTTCTGTAAAAGCTGTCATGTATCAGAAGTTAATCCAGGACCTAGCAGGTACAATTTTAGTTCTTGGGGAGCATTATATAACATCAGTAAGTGGCAAGTACTTTTTTTTTTCTTAATGGCTGTAGAGGTAAATTGGTCTCAAATGTACTGACCTTATGAAGCTGTACCACAGACTAACATTTGGATGGTCCTTTAAGTAATGTCATTTATAAATATAAGCATGCAAAACACTAAGCTGAGAATTGCTAGATCAAGGCACATTTACAGCAAATTTTAAACCTCATAGAATTTTCCTGTTTTGATTTAAAAATATATATTTCACAATAATCTTACTATGGCTTGCATTCAGACTGCAACCTATAATAGTTTCTGATTTTTATGGCTGGTTTTCTGTGGCATATCTGATGTACGATGAAGTTTTAAATGCTTGCTTAATAAGGAATTTTAAATACAGATTATGTGATTCCTCCTTGCAACACTTTCTGCCGAATGCCCTTGTTCTGCAGGGATTTTCATTAGCATGTGCCCTGCTCTCATCCCCCAGCCCTCATTGCTTCAGACAAGGATAGGCTTAATTGAGAGAAAACCAAGCTGTGACTGTGACTCAGGTGTGAAGGCTGTTTCTCTCAGCAAATGAAAACCAGTGGAATGACTGAGTGTTCTTCTCCATACCCTTCTGATAGATTTAATACTGCATATTAATTGATGTTCTCATAGCCTCTACTCTGTGATTGTTTTCCCCAGGATCCTATTGAGGATGATTGATGTTCAGATAAATTTGACGGTTTCAAATAGAGAAAGAAAGATTAACATGTGCCAGTAAGAACATTAGGTCACAAGAGCTTAGATTGGTCTACATAGGAAATACAATATTAACACATGCTTTTTCAGATTTGAAAAGAAACAGTCTAGTAAATAAAGTTCAAAGCTGATAATTAGAAAGGAAAAAAAAAAAACTTGGCTTCTTAGGTCTAGTTTCTAACACCTTTTCTTTGTGACATCCAAACAGATGTCTTTGGGTTTACCAGTTAACCCAATTGGAAAGATAATTTATTGATCATATTCATAGCTATGCTAAAACAATTGAGGAGAAAATAAGGATTTTTAAAGTGTCTATTTCACTATAACCTCACTCCCATGCTGAACTATAAGGTTCTGCAAGACAGGATTGGAGCTATACATTGCATTGTTTAGAGGCTCCATATGTGTTTCTTGGACTTGAACTTCACTGTAATATATTTAAGTTTACCTAGTACAAGTGTAAAGGTATCATTTTTTAAACTAACCCTCATTCCTCCCTGATTTCTTTATAATTTTTTCTTTTTATTCAGCACTTATTTTTATAAATAGCCTCAAATCTTTTCTGAAATCAGGCAGAATATAAAAACAGAATGAAACAAAGAAAGTTAATTCAACATTTTCAAAGAGGAAGAAAAAGGAATTGGTAAATTCACATTGTAATTATAGTCTTAGTTTACTTTATATTATCAGAATATCATTTAGCCAAAAGCTTCTGCTTTGGGCTGCTAATAGTTTATGTAAAATGTCTTTGCTAAACTGGACTCCTTAGGGTGAAGCAAGTTCACTTATGAAATCCAACCACATCTTTATTAACTAAAGGCCATAATGAAGGTTGAATTTCTTGTTGAAAAAAAAAATTATCTTGGGTATAGATGCTAACCTAAAACCTACTTCATGAATTTGCTTATTTTTTCTGCTCCCTTCAGACATTAGCCAGCTAAAGCCATTACACATACATTAATTACACCAATTAGTCCCAACCGCACACACACATACATTCAAGACTTGATTGTCTGAGCTAAAAGAAGTGGTTAGGCCTGGCACAAATAATACAAGTGAGCAAAAAATTCAAATTCCAGGTACATTGAGCTAATGAATGCATTATATATTTTTGGCATAGCTCAGATACATTATTATGCTTTTCTTAATTTAATAATGCAATTACCTTACATTTCCATATTCTATCCAGGTAATGATAGGAAGAGCAGGCCCTGATTTATAACTGGCATTGGGAAAAGCCAGCCTACACTTTAAAAATTTGATCATGTCTTCTATTCCTTCTTTATTTTCAAATATGTCTTTTTTACCTAGCTGGACATCCTCTATACTGTCGCTTTAATGCCCACAATGTCCAACACACCCAAGAACAATTATCCTCACAGGTGTAAGCATTCATTCATTCATTCATCTCCTATGAGTAAAGGAAGCTGGAAGGCAGCCAGTCAGTCTCTACCTAAAAGTAATCCCAACTTTCATTTCTTTGGAGTTTGGGGAGTTAATTAGTTTTTTGAATTAACTTCCATAACGTTTTGCTAGTTTAAATCACCCTTTGTAAGACAGCATAGTGTAATGCATTGATTCTCAAATTTTACTGTACAAAACAAAACAACTTGGAGAGCCTTGTTAAAACACAGATTGCTAGGCTCCCACTCCCAGAGTTTTTGAATCAGTTGGTCTGGGATGAGATCCAATAATTTGCGCCACTAACAAGTTCTCAGGTGATGTGGATGCTGCTAGTCTGGGGACCTCACTTTGGGAATCACTAGTGTAATGGTAAGGAATGTAGCTTAAACCCAGCTCCAGCACAACTAGCTGTTTAACCTTGAGCCTCAGTTTTCTTATCTGTAACCTGAGGGTAATTATGGCAACCAATTTCATAGAGTTATTTAGGTTATTAAATGAGTTATGTATTTTAAATGCATACAATGATATCTGGAACCTAGTAAGTGGTGTTGATTATTATTATTGTTGCTGTTTCTATTTACAAACACAGGTCATCCAGAATAATCATAAATGAATTAACACTAAAAAAAGAACAAAATGCCTTTCTCTGAAACAGTTGGTTGAGCACTAGACACTGGGAGAAAAAGAATGTTGATAGACCAACCTCTTAGAGTAACTTAGAGAAGAAGAGTGGGGGAAAGCATGTAGGCCTTTATTATATTATGAGGCCTCATCACAAGGCAGGGAGAGAATGTATGACAAAAGTGAGGGAAAGGGTACTAAGGAGAAAGTCCTTGATTTTTCTCTGATGTACTGATTCTGGGCTCACATTAGGGATTCAGTAAATGTGTGTTACATGTCTATTTTGTTATTTAAGCCCTGAGTGAGGACTGAATACGCAAAAGTGAGCAAAACGGAAATGTTCTCTGCTCTCCTCCAGCTTAAAATTTAGTTTAAAAAATCATATAAGTCCACGTGGAAAAGCAAATGTCACAAATACCAAACAGGGTCTTATTGTTTTAGAGATATCCAGTGAGACTTCTTAGAAAAAAATGATTGAATAGTTACAGTCCATAAACAAGGCCAGTTAAGTCAATAGAAATTTCTCAGTTTCTGAAATAGTTAGATGATAGATGGATGAGTGTCCAGAAGGACAGATAGATAATTAGGTGTTGAATCAAAGCCTACTGAGGGCATAAATTTTACTAGTTAACAATTACTTGTGATACATAAATTAAATGGTTCAATACCAAACTGTTTAACTATAGCTAATAGAATTGATTTCAAAGACAGTTACAGAAAGCTCAACTTTTCAGAGGCCTAAATGAATAGGAAATAATTTTTCTTGGATAAAAGAAATCTGGAGGCAAGTGATGTTGGTTTGGTGGCTCAAAACTTCAGGACCCATGGCTCTGAAATACTCTCAAGTCTTTCCATCCTGATTGTCACCTCATGGTCACAAGACAGCTGCAGTATTCAAGGCATAAAGGTGGTGCATTTTCACCTACTTTCCTGATAGTCCTTCACTCCCCACCCCCACAAAACAGATTTCTCTTTAAGTATCATAGGTTGGAATTGATTCACCAGATAACTCCCGGGGCAAAGCAGGCTGGAAAGTGGGAAAAGGAACTGTCATAATTTCCTTTGGTTAAGCATGACCCGCTTCCCTAGGAGGAGTCTGGGTACAAAGGTGAGATCTTGCTATCTAGGAAGAAGGAGGAACTGAGAGTTTCTGCTAAAAAAAAAATGCAATTTTGGTTTATAGGTGCATTTATAGTTATTGGGTTGTAAATATTGAAGCTTGGTGGAGATAATAATAAAATATCAATAAAAATTGATATATATGGGCTTCCCTGGTGGCACAGTGGTTGAGAGTCCGCCTGCTGATGCAGGGGACACGGGTTCGCGCCCCGGTCCAGGAAGATCCCACATGACGCAGAGCGGCTAGGCCCATGAGCCATGGCTGCTGAGCCTGCATGTCCGGAGCCTGTGCTCTGCAACGGGAGAGGCCACAACAGTGAGAGGCCCGCGTACCGAAAAAAAAAAAAAAAAAAAATTGGTGTCTGAGTCTTACACCCAAGATTCTTATTTTAAAAAAATAAAAATTAAATTAAAAAAAGAATGTCAGGTTCAATTTCCTCTTCAATAGAAAGTGATATTTCCAAGGTATACTTTCAGCCTAAGGTCCTTTGCCTCATAGACCCAGAGGCAATGTGTAATTAAATAGTGCTGACTTCCAGCTTCCCTTTCTACAACTCTTTTGTCATAGAGACTCTCACACTGTGTTGTAATCACCAGCTTACTTCTTTTGCTCACTTTCAAAGTTCTTCTGTCAGACTTGTGTGGAGTCAAGCCCTGTTTGCCGTCTTTCCTCCCAAGTTAACTCCTTTGAGGGCAAGGATCGTCTCTCATTTATCCCCTTTAACCTATTCCCAGTACACAAGGGAGAGAGAAGTGACCAAGAAAGAGCTGTAGGAGGAAAGTTGCAGAGGTCAGAAGCAGAGGGACCCTTAACGTGAAGGGTCAGCTGGAAGCATGATAGATGAAGAATTAGATTATTTGATGGTTAAAAATAAACTGTTAGAAGATGTCCACTTGTGCTCTCGTTATGACCTATGTATTCGAGCCCAGAATAAAAGAACGTAGTGAGTTCACCAGGCAATAGTTAAATGTATGGATGACAACACCCAAAGCCTCTAGACAATGGATCTTTCAAAAGAACACATATGTGGAGGACCTTCAAGATGGCGGAAGAGTAAGACGTGGAGATCACCTTCCTCCCCAAAAATACATCAAAAATACACCTACATGTGGAACAACTCCTACAGAAAACATACTGAACGCTGGCAGAAGACCTCAGACCTCCCAAAAGGCAAGAAAGTCCCCACGTACCTGGGTAGGGCAAAAAAAAAAAAGAAAAAACAGAGACAAAAGAATAGGGATGGGACCTTCACCTCTAGGAGGAAGCTGTGAAGGAGGAAAAGTTTCCACACAGTAGGGGGCACCTTCACTGGTGAGGACGGGGTGATGGGTGGCAGGGAAGTTTTGGAGCCACAAAGGAGAGTGCAGAAACAGGGGTGCAGAGGGCAAAGCAGAGAGATTCCCACAGAGAAGATCGGTGCTGACCAGCACTCACCAACCTGAGACGCTTGCCTGCTCACCCGCTGGGGTGGGTGGGAGCTGGGAGCTGAGGCTCTGGCTTCAGAGTTCAGATCCCAGGGACAGGACTCAGGTTGGCTGTGTGAACATAGCCTGAAGGGGGCTAGTGTGCCACAGCTAGCTGAGAGGGAGTCCGGGAAAAACTCTGGACCTGCCTAAGCGGCAAGACACCATTGTTTTGGGGTGCACAAAGAGAGGAGAATCCTTCCCTGTCTGCCCACAGAAGGCAGAGCACCTCCTAAAGGAGCTCCAGAGACAGGTGTGAGCTGTGACTATCAGCTCAGAAACCAGAGACGGGCATGAAACACTAACACTGCCGCTGCAGCCACCAAGAATCCTGCATGCAAGCACAGGTCACTATCCACACACTGCCTGCCCCCCTCTGGGAACCTGTGCAGCCTGCCACTGCCAGGGTGCTGTGATCCAGGGACAACTTCCCCAGGAGAAAACAAGGCACACCTCAGACTGCTGCAACATCACACTGGCCTCTGCCACCACAGGCTCACCCTGCATTCTGTACCCCTCCCTCGCTCCAGCCTGAGTGAGCCAGAGCCCCCTAATCAGCCGCTCCTTTAACCCCATCCTATCTGGGTGAAGAACAGATGCTGGAGGGTGACCGACATGCAGAGGTGGGGCCAAATCCAAAGCTGGATCCCAGGAGCTATGCGAACACAGAAGAAAAAGGGAAATTTCTCTGTGCAGTCTCAGGAGCAGCGGATTAAATCTCCACAATCAACTTGATGCACCCTGCATCTGTGGAGTACCTGAATAGACAACGAATCAACCCAAAACTGAGGCGGTGGACTTTGGGAGCAACTGTAGACTTGGGGTTTGCTGTATGTGACTGACTAGTTTCTGATTTATATGTTTATCTTAGTTTAGTTTTTAGTGCTTGTTGTCATTGGTGGATTTGTTTACTGGTTTGGTTGCTCTCTTCTTTTTTTTCTCAATTTTTAATTTTTTTAATTTTAATAATAATTAATTTTTTTATTTTAATAACTTTATTTTCTTTCTTTCTTTTTTTTCTCCCTTTTCTTCTGAGCTGTGTGGCTGACATGGTCTTGGTGCTCGGGCCAGGTGTCAGGCCTGAGCCTCTGAGGTGGGAGAGCCAAGTTCAGGACACTGTACCACCAGAGATCTCCAGGCCCTATGTAATATCAACTGGCGAGAGCTCTCCCAGAGATCTCCATCTCAAAGCTAAGAGCCAGCTCCACTCAATGACCAGCAAGCTCCAGTGCTGGATGCCCTATGCCAAACAACTAGCAAGACAGGAACACAAACAAACCCATTAGCAGAGAGGCTGCCTAATAATAATAATAAGTTCACCAACAACCCAAAACACACCACCAGATGCAGCCCTGCCCACCAGAAAGACAAGATCCAGCCCCACCCACCAGAGCACAAGCACCAGTCCTCTCCACCAGGAAATCGACACAACCCACTGAACCAACCTTACCCACTGGGGGCAGACACCAAAAACAACAGGAACTATGAACTTGCAGCCTGCGAAAAGGAGACCACAAACACAGTTAGTTAAGCAAAAGGAGAAGACAGAGAGAAATATGCAGCAGATGAAGGAGCAAGGTAAAAACCCAACAGAACAAACGAATGAAAAGGAAAGAGGCACTCTAACTGAAAAAGAATTCTGAGTAATGATAGTAAACATGATCCAAAATCTTAGAAATAGAATGGAGAAAATACAAGAAACGTTTAATAAGGACCGAGAAGTACTAAAGAGCAAACAAACAATGATGAACAACACAATAAATGAAATGAAAAACTCTCTAGAAGGAATCAGTAGCAGAGTGACTGAGGCAGAAGAATGGATAAATGACCTGAAAGATACAATACTGGAAATAACTACCAGAGCAAAATAAAGAACAAAGAATGAAAAGAATTGAAGACAGCCTCAGAGACCTCTGGGACAAAATTAAGCATGCCCACATTTGAATTACAGGGGTCCCAGGGAAGAAGAGTAAAAGAAAAGGACTGACAAAATATTTGAAGAGATTATAGTTGAAACCTTCCCTAATATGGGAAAGGAAATAGTCAATCAAGTCCAGGAAGCACAGAGAGTCCCATACAGGATAAATCCAAGGAGAAACATACCAAAACACATATTAATCAAACTATCAAAAATTAAATTCAAAGAAAAAATATTAAAAGCAGCAAGTGAAAAGCAACAAATAAGTACAAGGGAATCCCCATAAGGTTAACAGCTGATCTTTCAGCAGAAACTCTGCAAGCCAGAAGGGAGTAGCAGGACATATTTAAAGTGATGAAAGGGAAAAACCTACAACCAAGATTACTCTACCCAGCAAAGATCTCATTCAGATTCGACAGAGAAATTAAAACCTTTACAGACAAGCAAAAGCTGAGAGAGTTCAGCACCACCAAACCAGCTTTACAACAAATGCTAAAGGAACTTCTCTAGGCAGGAAACACAAGAAAAGGAAAAGACCTACAGTAAAAACCAAAAAAAGTTAAAAAAATGGCAATAGGAACATAAATATCAGTAATTACCTTAAATATAAATGGATTAAATGCTCCAACCAAAAGACATAGACTGACTGAATGAACACAAAAACAAGACCCATATATATGCTGTCTACAAGAGACCCACCTCAGACCTACGACACATACAGACTGAAAGTGAGGGGATGGAAAAGATATTTCATGCAAATAGAAATCAAAAGAAAGCTGGAGTAGCAATTCTCATGTCAGAAAAAATAGACTTTAAAATAAAGACTATTACAAGAGACAAAGAAGGACACTATGTAATGATCAAGGGATCAATCCAAGAAGAAGATATAGCAAGTGTAAATATTTCTGCACCCAACATAGGAGCACCTTAATACATAAGGCAAATGTTAACAGCCATAAAAGGTAAAATTGACAGTAACACAATCATAGTAGGGGAATTTAACACCCAAGTTTCACCAATGGACAGATCACCCAAAATGAATATAAATAAGGAAACACAAGCTTTAAATGATATATTAAACAAGGTGGACTTAACTGATATTTATAGGACATTCCAACCAAAAACAAGAGAATACATTTTCTTCTCAAGTGCCCATTGAACATTCTCCAGAATATATCATATATTGGGTCACAAATCAAGCCTTGGTAAATTTAAGAGAATTGAAATCATATCAAGTCTCTTTTCTGACCCCAATGCTATGAGACTAGCTATCAATTACAGGAAAAAATCTGTAAAAAATAAAACACATGGCAGCTATACAATACGCTACTAAATAACCAAGAGATCACTGAAGAAATCAAAGATGAAATCATACCTAGAAATACCTAGAAACAAATGAAAAATGACAATGAAAACAAACGACATGAAAACACGATGACCCAAAACCTATGGGTTGCAGCAAAAGAAGTTCTAAGAGGGAAGTTTATAGCAATACAATCCTACTTCAAGAAACAAAAAATGTCTCAAATAAAGAACCTAACTTTATACCTAAAACAATTAGAGAAAGAACAAAAAACCACAAAGTTAGTAGAAGGATCAATAGCAAAGATCAATAAATGGCAAAGATCAATAAAACTAAACGCTGGTTCTTTGAGAAGATAAACAAAATTGATAAATCATTAGCCAGACTCATCTAGAAAAAAAAGGAGAAGACTCAAATCAACAGAATTAGAAATAAAAAAGGAGAAGTAACAGCTGACACTGCAGAAATACAAAGGATAATGAGAGATTACTACAAGCAATTATATGCCAATAAAATGGACAACCTGGAAGAAATGGACAAATTCCTTGAAAAGCAAAACCTTCTGAGATTGAACCAGGAAGAAATAGAAAATATAAACAGATCAATCACAAGCACTGAAATTGACATTGTGATTAAAAATTTTCCACAGACAAAAGCCCAGGACTTCACAGGCGAATTCTATCAAACATTTAGAGAAGAGCTAACACCTAGCCTTCTCAAACTCTCCAAAATATAGTAGAAGGAGGAACACTCCCAAACTCATTCTACAAGGCCACCATCACCCTGATACCAAAACCAGACAAAGATGTCACACAAAAAAACTACAGGTCAATATCACTGATGAGCATAGACATGAAAATCTGCAAAAAAAAAAAAAAAAAAATACTAGCAAACAGAATCCAACAGCACATTAAAAGGATCATACACCATGATCAAGTGGGGTTTAACCCAGGAATGCAAGGATTCTTTGATATATGCAAATCAATCAATGTGATAAACCATATTAACAAATTGAAGGAGAAAAACCTTGATCATCATTGAGATGATCATCTCAATACATATAGAAGAAGCTTCTGACAAAATTCAACACCTATTTATGATAAAAGCTCTCCAGAAGTAGGCATAGAGGGATATTACGTCAACATAATAAAGACCATATATGAGAAACCCACAGCCAACATCGTTCTCAATGGTGAAAAACTGAAACCATTTCCACTAAGATCAGGAACAAGATAAGGTTGCCCACTCTCACCACTATTATTCAACGTAGTTTTCGAAGTTTTAGCCACAGCAATCAGAGAAGAAAAAGAAATAAAAGGAATCCAAATCAGAAAAGAAGAAGTAAAACTGTCATTGTGTGCAGATGACATGATATTATATATAGAGAATCCTAAAGATGCTACCAGAAAATTACTAGAGCTAATCAATGAACTTGGTAAAATAGCAGGATACAAAATTAATGCACAGAAATCTCTTGCATTCCTATACACTAATGATGAAAAATCTGAAAGAGAAATTAAGGAAACCCTCCCATTTACCATTGCAACAAAAAGAATAAAATACCTAAGAATAAACCTACCTAAGGAGAAACAAGACCTGTATGCAGAAAACTATAAGACACTGATGAAAGAAATTAAAAATGATACAAACAGATGGAGACGTATACCATGTTCTTGGATTGGAAGAATCAACATTGTGAAAATGACTCTACTACCTAAAGCCATCTACAGATTCAGTGCAATACCTCTCAAACTACCAATGGTATTTTTCACAGAACTAGAACAAAAAACTGCACAATTTGTATGGAAACACAAAAGACCCACATAGCCAAAGCAATCTTGAGAATGAAAAATGGAGCTGGAGGAATCAGGCTCCCTGACTTCAGACTATACTACAAAGCTACAGTAATCAAGACAATATGGTACTGGCACAAAAACAGAAATATTGATCCATGGAACAGGATAGAAATCCCAGAGATAAACCCAGGCACATATGGTCACCTAATCTTTGATAAAGGAGGCAAGAATATACAATGGAGAAAAGACAGCCTCTTCAACAATTGGTTTTGGGAAAACTGGACAGTTACTTGTAAAAGAATTAAACTAGAATACTCCCTAACACCATAAACAAAAATAAACTCAAAATGGATTCAAGACCTAAGTGTAAGTCTGGACACTATCAAACTCTTAGAGGAAAACGTAGGCAGAACACTCTATGACATAAATCACAACAAGATCTTTTTTGACCCACCTCCTAGAGAAATGGAAATAAAAACAAAAATAAACAAATAGGACCTAATGAAACTTAAAAGTTTTCCACAACAAAGGAAACCATAAACGAGATAAAAAGACAACCCTCAGAATGGGAGAAAATATTTGCAAACAAAGCAACTGACAAAGGATTAATCTCCAAAATATATAAGCAGCTCATGCAGCTCAATATGAAGAAAACAAACAACCCAGTCAAAAATGGACAGAAGATCTAAATAGACATTTCTCCAAAGAAGATATACAGATTGCCAACAAACACATGAAAGGATGCTCAACATCACTAATCATTAGAGAAATGCAAATCAAAACTACAATGAGGTATCACCTCACACCAGTTAGAATGGCCATCATCAAAAAATCTACAAACAATAAATGCTGGAGAGGGTTTGGAGAAAAGGGAACCCTACTGCACTTTTGGTGGGAATGTAAATTGCTAGAGCCACTATGGAGATCAGTACTGAGGTTCATTAAAGAAATAAAAATAGAACTACCATATGACCCAGCAATCCCACTACTGGGCATATACCCTGAGAAAACCATAATTCAAAAAGAGTCATGTACCACAGTGTTCATTGTAGCACTATTTACAATAGCCAGGACATGGAAACCACCTAAGTGTCCATCAACAGATGAATGGGTAAACAAGATGTGGCACATATATACAATGGAATATTATTCAGCCATATAAAGAAATGAAATTGAGTTATTTGTAGTGAGGTGGATGGACCTAGAGTCTCATACAGAGTGAAGTAAGTCAGAAAGAGAAAAACAAATACTGTATGCTAACACATATATATGGAATCTAAAAAAAAAAAAAAAAAAAGGTTCTGAAGAACCTAGGGTTAGGATAGGAATAAAGACGCAGACGTAGAGAATGAACTTTAGGACATGGGGAGGCGGAAGGGTAAGCTGGGACGAAGTGAGAGAGTGGCATTGACATATATACACTACAAAATGTAAAACTGATAGCTAGTGGGAAGACCCCGCATAGCAGGGGGAGATCAGCTCGGTGCTTTGTGACCACCTAGAGGGGTGGGATAGGGAGGGAGGGAGCTAGGTGCAAGAGGGAGGGGATATAGGGATATATGTATGCATATAGCTGATTCACTTTGTTATACAGCAGAAATTAACACAACATTGTAAAGCAATTATACTCCAATAAAGATGTTAAAAAAAAAAAAGAACACATATGTGAACTGAGTTCTGTCTCTATAGTCAGGTAGAAAATCACTCCCTATTTTAATTAGAGATAGAAAGTGTGATGGGGAGGGGGAAATGAAAAGGGAAGGAATAGGGCTTCCCTGGTGGCGCAGTGGTTGAGAGTCCGCCTGCCGATGCAGGGGACATGGGTTCGAGCCCCGGTCTGGGAAGATTCCACATGACGCAGAGTGGCTGGGCCCGTGAACCATGGCCGCTGAGCCTGCGTGTCCGAAGCCTGTACTCTGCAACGGGAGAAGCCACACAGTGAGAGGCCTGCGTACCACAAAACAAAAAAAAAAAAAAAAAAAAAGGGAACGAATATATTTGAATATTTATAGGGGAAGATAATGAGAAAATGTGAAGAAGGATCTTAACAGTTAGTGCACATAGGATATTATCTATAAAGAAAAATTATTAAGAAATAACTCAAATGACCAAAAGCTGCAGAATGATTGACTGCATTAGGGTATATGCATAAAATAAAAAATTACTCAGAAACTAGAATAAACAGTAGATGTATACATACATCACGTGTCAGACCTTACACCGTCTAATTCTCTTAGCCACTTTATAAATGATGTACTATCATTATTCTTATTTTCTAGGTGAGGAAACCAAGGCGCAGCTGTGTAAAGTTACTTGTTCAAAGTCACACAGATGGTTAGTGAAAGAATTGGGATTCAAACCTGGGGAGTTTCTGCTTAAGCCCTGAGCTCTACATGGAGTGAAATGGCCAAAACTCACTATTACCATTATATGAAATGAACAGGTCACTGAACAGTATGTATGCTAATGGTCCCATTTTTGTTAATGTAATATAGAGCTACAAAGAAACAGTGAGTAGAACAAAATCAACAGTTAAAGAAGAAAATGAGGCAATCTAGAACTTTCTAGCATATCCCCAACCAATTACAAAAAGCATTAAATTGTGTTTGGGAGATGCAACATTGTGAAATTCCTCTAAAGCATTTGGCTCTCTTTGAAATGTCCCTTCGGCTGTAAGAGAAGATCATTTTTATATCCCCTCTACAGATCCGCTTGACTGCGTGTCAGCTCTATTAGAAAGTTGCTTCTCGCTAATTCAAGTTGACTTTTTAATAGCCACTTATACTTCAATCACCAGACACATGACAATTTTAGGGTTTAAAAACTGCCATCACTTAGATCCAGGCAGACTTAGTTCTTGGCTGTGACAAAAACACAGTGTTAAAATTTGAAATTTAACTGAGTACACTAATTTTTAGGTCCTTTACTTTTTACTACCTGCTTTTAATTCTTATGTGAGGAGAATACTATGGAGAATGAAACAAATCAAGTGGCCCCAAGCAAGCGTGCGGGAAGAAGAGAATAGTTCTTTGTAATACAGTATTTCTCTCCAGCAGTATGTTGACATGCGCTAAAACATAAAAGTGCCAAGGTCAGCCAGCAGCTCCAGGGGGTCCTTTCCCAAGACGACCAGCCTGGGATAATTATCCTCTCACAGGAACATTACCTGTGTTGTCCCTCAGGCAGAGACAAAATAAATCAAAGCCGTTGCAAGGCTTCGGTTTGTCAGACTGCCACTTTTCTGTTTTCAGTGTTTCTTGATTCTCTGAGTGATTTATTTATTTGTATAAATTTTGAAAGTAATTCATTAATATTAGAGAAAGGCTGGGACTTGATCTTTAACGGGCTTTGGAGTAAAGAGGACTATTCATTAATATATTCAGTCTTTCCTCTCCACCCTCTTGAGAGCATCACATCTACTTTCATTATACTCTGACCCAAATTTCTTAGATCTGAGTGTCACTGAGATGTTATGAAATGTTAGTCTACAATTCTCAGTGAAATTTGAGACCCATGTACAAGAGAGATGCTGGCATGGGGCATCAGGCTTAAATTTTTATAAGTTATTTTGTATCTTGAAAAACTTCAAAAAACATAAAAATGAAGGCAGAGAACTCTCAAAAGGGGCTAGTGGGCTAAGACATTGATTGGAAGTATAATCTCCAGGATCCCATCTTTGCTCCTGACATATCATTTACTCCAAGTCAAACTGCTTAATCCTTGACGCTCCAGAATTGTATATATACTGGAAACAAAATAAAACTTACAATACTGATATATGAAATGTGGAACTAAATCCAACAAAACCATTAATCATACAATACCTTCATTATAGCGAAGAAAAACTCACCACCTCGGGCTTTCGTGAAGTCACATGACTAATTAGTGGGTAGTGGGGTATGAGGATTCAGATGACTGGACTCCCTACCTGAGGAGTTTCCTGCTGCCCTATACTGGCCATGGGCCAGTAGCCTATGAAGAAACTTATGATGACAAATAATAAATCTAGATTTTTTTCAGTGGGGCTATTGACTTCATATTTCTGTGCTTCCATTTCCTTAAGTAGAAAATGAGAGGTCTAGAATTCCTTATGCAAATATTTTTCAGACCCAATGACCATTTGGAAAAACAAATGGGCAAAGTAACAACAACCAAAGACATATGGCAGCTGAGTGGAAAGGCCAGTGACATCACTAGAGGATGGCCAGTGAATTATTAAAGAAACTGCCATCTTCTCTAAAGAAAGCCACGTGTGGAGTTCAGGGCCTAAAGTGGGGCTTCCTGAGATGAGTGCCTACCTTGAAAGATGCTCCATAAAAAGAGTGCTCCAAGATGGGATAGCTAAGTCTGGGTACCTAGCACATTGCATAGAGCTCTGTGCAGAAATTACGCAGTAGTTGAGCACCTTTAAGGTGCTCCTTAAATCCTAAGAAACCTGTGTATCCTTGCTTAATACAGCATTTACCAAGCATAAATGACCAGGAAACCCTGTTTATTCATGGACTATCTATTTTTTTTAACATCTTTATTGGGGTATAATTGCTTTACAATGGTGTGTTAGTTTCTGCTTTATAACAAAGTTAATCAGTTATACATATACATATGTTCCCATATGTCTTCCCTCTTGCGTCTCCCTCCCTCCCACCCTCCCTATCCCACCCCTCCAGGCTGTCACAAAGCACTGAGCATGGACTATCTATTAATATGGTATATAAATGTTCTGTACAACACATACTGGGAAACCCTGGGCAAAGCCTAGTCAAAGAAGATTCTACGTTGCCCATCCCCTCAGCCCTTTTCTCAGGTCAAGGCCATCTCCCCAACCCCAGACCTAAACTTTCCAACCACTCCTCTTCAGTCCTCTGGCAGTTCTCACCTTGGGGATTCAGGGTAGAGGATCATGCCCTGAACTCCTTCCTTTCTTTGCTGTGGACCAGAGAGCAAGAGACAGGGGAGCATCTTAGTACTAAGAGGCAAGGGAGCTGCAGGTAACCAGGTGTTCACTTTGGACATGAATGGGGGCTGGATGAACAACTACACCAGTACAAAAGGTATAAACCAAAGCCAGCCCCAGGCAAAACGACACGTGATCACCCTATAGGGAAAGCTTCTTATTGCTCCAGTGGTGACTGAGGCTGCCGCTAGCCACTGGCCACTGCAGGGCAGTTGAACATCAGCATATCTCGTCATTTCAATGTCCTTCTCCCTTTTCCCTTCTTTTGAAGTAAAGTTATAGAGTTTCTAGTGAGAATTAATTGCTCCTTTTTCTAGGTTTTCCTTGGCTCTTTGTTTATATCTGTTTATATATATCGCCTAGTTTCATAGCAATAATTTGCATGTCTGCCTTCCCAGCCAAAACAAAAAATGCTATAAGGTACAGCATCTACATTATTCACTGTTTCATCCTTAGAACTCTGCACATAGTGGAAGCTTAATAAATGTTTAAATGAATGAACAAATGGATGATAAATGCAGGAATGGCAAAAACACAACTTCTAGGTTAAGCAACAATTGTGACTCCCTGAATTTATATTTGTTGCCATTCAGGTGTAAAGGCTATAAACTTGGCAGCAATTACTTAATAGCCCCTTGCAGATCCCATTCCTAACCTTCACTCTGCAAACTTATTGCTCTTTATTCTAATCCACAGCCAAATCTTTTCTTTTAGTACTGTCAAAGGAAACCCGGGTGTCCAAGGAAACCCTGAGATATCACTTTAAAATTTTTAAAAAGTAAAATGTTTGTGTAAAAGGAAGGGAAAATGCCTCAGTTCCAAACACTTCGGTAAAAGTAGTGATGAGAATTCACAGGAAAACTGACCCACAAAATATATACACAGCTGGGTTTTGTTGATCATAAGAAGGGAAGAGACTCATCTCCCTTCCTGAGACTGAATACGCCTTGATCTTTACCATGAAGGACAAGCAAGGTGGGGGACAGAGCAAAAACTGAAGGCCAAGATGGTTAAAAGACAAGATTAATGACATTAGTAAAGTTGATGGAGGCCTGTGGGCTTGAAGTGATTGTAATAACTCATATGAAGCCCGAGGGCATAAATATTTAACAAACAATCACTTCATGGTCTCATATCCACCATAGGGAAACAGAGTAAAAGTGGTCTCTTTGAGGACTTGGTTATTTAACAATTAAAGGAAGGAAAAAAGAAAATCTAAAAGGATTTTCCCTTCACATGATTTCTCTCTGAAACCATGCTCAATCCATTCATGGCTTGGAGTAAAGATTCTCATTCTCATTGCTTCTTCTGTGCAATGCAGGCACGGGGATGTTTCTGGCAACTCTTCCTTGCTGTTTAAATTTGAACCTATGCAAGTGGTCTTTGCTCTCTGGAGTGAGTGAGTCTCTTTAGTAAATTGGCTTGCCACCGCAGGCTCACATCTGTCACTGTACTTAATTGCTCTTGGTTCAACCTATTTTGTTTTTTGTTCCTTTTGTGGGGCATGTTTCAATAAGGGGGATACGTCTTCAGTGTCAACAAGGGGGAGCTTCCCAGATCCCATCCATTCAGTGTCTAATACAGGATTCTTGGCCAATTCAGTCAACTTCCCCTTATCCCCACTCCAGTCGCTTCACTTAGGCCCAGGCGACAGTGGCTCTGCGAAAACATATTAGTGAGTTTATTCCTGCCAGCAAGAAGAGAGTGACATTGCTCACTTTGGAGAGGTAAATCAACTTCACAAAGGGCACACCATCAGTTTAATAACAGTCTGTATTTACTGAGCACTAATTATGGGCCAGGCATTGCACTGAGTGATTTACAAACATTATTTCATTAATCTATCACTACAGTTTTATGAAATATGTACTTTTATTATTCCCCAGATTACAAATGATGTAACTAAGATTTAGAGAGGTTATGCTCAAGGTCACAAAGCTAAGAAGTGGATGAGCAAAGATTATAATCCATATCTGTCTGGCTCCCAGAGTTTGCCCTTTAATTAATCTACTATAATACCTCACATATGAGTGCATGAGAAAAGACAAAGCACTAAATAAATGATAGTCAATTTTAAAAATATGAGAAAGGTACTTGCTAAAATTATATGATGGTTGAAAATTTAAAAGAATTCTGAAAATTTCCAGAGCAGAAACATATTAGCATTATAGTATGAGCAATTTTGCGAGTTTTTCTTAAGAACCCTCCTGTGAGGACATCTTCATGGGAAGATGATAGTCAAGGCCATGACAACTGAGTGGAAGTAACTCACACTCAAGTTAGTGATGAAGTAAGAGCTTTTCTTCAGGGTAACTAATGCACTCAGTATTCTTCCTTGTCTCTTCTCCTTCAGTGTCCCAGACCCCATCCACCCAGTGTTTAATGCGGGAATCCTCTCCCTCCAGTTTTGTTAACACTGCAGGTCATCCATTCCTTCCACTGACTCTTGGGGCATCTGTAGTCTCTCAGCAACTCTCCATTCCAGGTCTCTTTTCCTTTATATCTCTTACCTCTATATCTCTTTACCTCTGAATATAGGCCTCTCCCCGCTTGTATTCCTCTCCTACTCCCCATTTAAATATCCTTCCTTCTGCTAGGACTTGCTGTGAGAGGTGAGTCTCCAAAATTCATTGAGACAGGGACTGGTTTTATAAAATATGTATAAAAATATGGTCAAACTACAATGTTCTAGATCAAAAGTCAATTTCCAATACTTTAAGAAGTCCACCCTAGACACTCGATTATGGTATTAAGTTGTAAATTCCATTTTATTTATTCAGTAGTAAAAAATTATTATCACTTAGGTATATATTGACACATGGTGTGAGACTTGGTGTCATGATGTTTAGAAGTATAGGCTCCAGAGGCAGACTCAGTTGGAATTCTGGCTCTACCACTTATAGCCATGTGACCTTGAAAAAGTTACTTCATTGCACAGTGCCTCAGTTCTCTCATAGGTAAAATAAAGATAATTATGTTAACTAGTTTATAGGGTTGTTGTGAATATAAAATGAATGAATGTATGAAAAACATTGATAAGAGTAGCTGGTATAAAGTAAACACTCAAAGATGTTATAATTATTATAATGTCTTCACAATATCAGCAGACTTGCTCTAATAAACCAGAGAAGTGAGTGATAGATTTTCTTAGGCTGACCAAGCAAATACATAAATAAATATGTGCTTAAGATTTATACTCAGTCTATGCAGCATCCTTGGGCTTATACAAGCAATATAGAAGTAGTTTCTGCAAATGCTTGCCCAAGAATAGAAGAGAAAAAAGAGAACTTATCTATTTTAAGATTCTGTTGTGGTAGGAGAATCATGGGATTTGATGTCAGAAGAATTAGCTTCCACCTCTGATATTCTTATTTATGAGTTTCAAAAACTTCTGAGCCTCTTTGTTTTTAATTGCAAAAATAATACCGCTAATCAGAGTGACATCCCAAAGTTGTCATATCAACAGAATGAGATAAAATAATAAGTTGTAAAGCACTATATACTTTTAGTGCTTACTGTTTTGTTTTTCAAAAAGCATTTTAGAGCATCAATGTATAAAGCCTTATACATGTAGAGCACAACTTTCTAAAAAGCAACCGTATACATGCTAGATGTTTCTAGTCGATATGCTATAATTCTCATAAAACCCTCCACACAAATATCATTGTCTCTGTTTCATCAAGACCAAGGCTCAAAAAAGATTATGGAATGCTCAAAGTTATACAACTGGTAAATGACACCTAAATTTTAACACAATTTTTCAGCTTCCAAAGTCCAGATCATTCTTTGAATTATAAAACCAGCCCCATTCATTGTAATTCTTTACTGGTACAATTGACTAGATATAGGCATAAAAATATAGTAACTTCCTTCAGAGAATGTGTAATCTACTCGGAGATAGTAATTACATATCTATGCTGCTATAACAAACTCTAAAAATTCAGGATTTTATACCAAATAAATTTATTTCTTACCCATTTAACAACACAATGTGGATGTTTCTGACCAGTGAGCAGCTTTCTCCCTGTAGTGATTCACGGACCCAGGTACCTCGCACCTTGTGGTTCTGCCTTTTCCTTGGGCCTTGGAGTCCTCTGTTTTCCATCAGAAGAAGAGGTAAGAAGCAAAAGCTCCACCTGCTTTTTAAGAAATTCTTGGCCCAGAAGTGACTCTTCTCACTTATGCTCCTATTCTACTGGGGATAGATAGTCATGTGATCACATCTGGTACAAGAAGGGCTGGAAAATGTAATGCCTGGTTGGGCAACCGTCCCAGCCACAATCCACACTATAGAAGAGAGTGGCACAAACTTTAGCCAGAGCTGCCTGGGTATGTGAAAGATAATACGTGATGGAAGTTTGTTAATTCCCTAAAAGAAAACTCTATAGATGAGTTGGGTTTTAGAAGTCAGAAATTTTCAGGTTTTAAATAATAAACAGATAATACAGCCCCTGTACCATATTATATGTCACGTCCACACACAGGTCTAGAGAAGGTCCCTATAATTAAACACAGTAGTCTTTCTGCAGTGAAATAAATTAATATTCACACTAAAATGTGATAAATAAGAATAGAAATCAACTCACATCTGTTGAAGTCAGGGTTTGCCAACAAAGAGGCTTTCCAAAAACCTTCAACAGATGAATAAGTTTTTAGTTTTCTGAATTGCAGATACAGAATTTGTGAACTTGCATCAGGACTAAGGATATGATTCAACAAAAGCATAAGGGAAGGACTTGAGTGCTGTTAGCAGCTTGTAGAAGAGCTCTTGCTCAAGTGCAAGAAGGTCACATGTGACTGGTCAATTACTATGTGCTTCAGCTCCTTAACAAGTTAAATGTTTTCATCTTTTTGTACTTCCAAATGCAAAGAGTTATTAGGCCCAGTGAGAGAATAAGTACTTAACCATTTGTTACACACACAGAACAGCTGCCGCCTGGCATTTTCTTTCCACTTACAACGCTAAGTGGATGAACTGACACTTTGAAACTGATAATCAAAATGTCCTTCCCACTAAGCTCTAGTCATCAACAATAGGCACTTTTAAATGAGTTATAAACCTTTCAACTCAGGAGAAAATCAGCTTATGCTTAGCTTTATGGTATAGCCATTTCATTTTTTACTCTTTTTTACATTAAAAATAAGAGATAATCTATGAGTTTCATTTGTGCTCTTTTTAAACTACTTCGAAACCCAGACAACCCTAAACATTTTCTGTGACCCAGGACATTCCTCAAGTGAAATTTTTTGAGCCAGGTGCTTAATGCTGATGACCACACAGAGATATATAGTATATTGCTATGAATTAATCATTATGAGATTTAATATTTAGTGAGTCAAGTCTGATGATCATTAAATCTGGTGATGTGACCTTGATGTTAATTTTTTTAATTATATATTTTTTCAAATATAGGTCAGTTAATTTTCTCATGACTCTAGCTATGTTTTCTAATCTCCCAGGTTGTAACAAAAACACTAACCTCAGGCAATTTGGAAAGGCTTTGTTGCACGATAATAAGAACTTAAACAGCACACACAAAAACCTGATATTTATTTAAATAACATCATGAATAAAAAAAACTGATAGCAATATTCATCTCATGACAACAAACTAGTTGAGACACCTAAAAATAAGGCATTTTAATTTTCCTAACAGCTTGAAGAGAAATTGGTTGTTTTAAAATTAAGACCATATAGGGGATTGACTGGTAGGTCTTAATTTAAATAATGAGGCTGTATATGATATAGTACTTCATATTAGATCCAAGACATTAGCTCAAGTATTTTTATTGGTATGAGACAGATTATAACAATTTACATAGTTCCCCTCCTTGATTGTTATCAAACTCTTTAACAGAATAGAGATAATATGTTAGGTATACAAGATGTGCTTTTATGACTAATAGCCTGAAGATTCTCGAATGAATCTGCAACACATATAAAACACAGGTCTGTCCCAAATGGGCTGAAATGGGTGTCAGAAGACCAGCTTTACAATACCAACTCTGACCATATGGGCAGGTGACATGTTTCCTCACTGGTAAACCAAAGAGTTTGGATTTACTGATATCAAGAGTTCATTTCAGCTCTAGCATTCTGTGGTTTCAATTAATATTATTTCAGGAATAGAAATTTATTTTGCTAGAAGAGGTTTGTTCAGGATCCCATGGCTTCTGGCTCAAGTCACACTTATGATGAGAACACCTTCCTTCCTGAGTGTCTTTATCACTTCTATTATGTCTTGCTTTTTCTACCATGCCCACAGAACATGTGTCAAAAAAAAGTTGCACCAAATGGGTTAAATAGGCAAGGAAGATTTTATTCAAGACTATTGCAATGGAGATGAGAGATTGAACCCAACTCTGCTGAACTGAAGGGTGGGAGGGCTTTTAAGCAGTAAGGTGAGCAAATAGAAAAGTACTGGAGGACATTAGGAGAAGGCTGGTTAAGGTGATTTAGACCATCTGTGCCAGTTGGTGCTTATCAAAGTTAGGATCCTACTCTCCCACAGGGATTGGGAGTTAGGGGCGCTCTCCTTCTTGATAATTACATTTCAAAGGGATAGCTCCCAGATCCTTCAGAAAGACATTTTTTGGTTGTATAAGATTTATATCTCAAAGGAGCAGAGAAAGAATTTATAGTCCCAAGTTTTCTAAAGTAAATGCTCTAAGAAAAGGGAGGTCAAGGGTCTATAGTCAGGAAGAAAACTGCCTAAAATTTACTCAAACTGAGGGAGAAGTTAAGCCTGTCTTGTCAATGTGTCCTTGTAAACCAAACATTGCGGGTTGAAGAAGGCCAAATAGGGAGTCCCCAGAGGACAAAAACAGCTGGAAATGAGCTCCACTAATGTCTAATGATCACAGATAGGACACTTGAATTAAGGCAGCTTGCCTAGAGGGAGCCTATGTATCACCGTTTCTCTAGTGCCCAGCAGATGCCTGTCACACAGTTGTAATTCCATAAAAAAATGTTCAATGTGCAGAAACTAATCTCTGTGAATCAGTTCATGACGATGCCACTTCTTTCTCTTGCCTTCACCAACAGAGAATTTCTGACCATACTTTCACCATGATTCTCATAACTCTTTAATCCACAACTGTCTCAAAAGCAAGAATCTAATTTATCTCTCTCTCTGAATCCATGGTTGAGGACATGGACTGTGTAGTTCAAGCACTGAGTTCAAGTTTTAGTTCTGATGCACATATCATCATATTGAACAAGTTTCTTAACCTTCATGGATCTCAGTTTTTACATCTTTATGAAATAAATAATACCAGTACCTACTTCACAGGGTTGTTGTGAGGGTTAAAAGAATGCAAAGAACTTAAAAGAATTTTAAGAATGAAAGTACTTAGCAAAGCACTTTGCACAGAGTAAGCCTTTAATAGTTACTGGCTTGTTTTAAGTTGTTAGTACTTTTCATGTGCATGGCTTGCTAATAGTTCGTTGAATAAATAAATGAAAAAATGAAAACTTACCAAAGAAGATAGGTGGTATTTTAACTTTACTACTTCTTCTACCCTGGATATTTGAACTTTAGATAGAAAAGTAGAAAATCTTTCATTCACTAAACAAACCCCATATAGCCAAATATGTCAATGGAGATTTCATCTCCATTGATAATTAGTAAGATAAAAATAAATTAAATTAAATACTTATCTTCAAAGGAGAAATTGCACAAAAAAACTTCTTACAGATTTGTGAAATTAATAAATAAACACAATGCAATACTTTCTAATTTAAAATTTTTCCCAATTTTGAGCATTTCTTTGCTTAGTTGCTTGAGATATGATTTCACTAGAATTTGAATTACTTTTCTTTTTCCATTTACTTGGTTAAGTACCTTGACACCCTCAGTCAAAAGGCATTTTATTAGTAATAAGAGCTGTCAGGGAGGAAGAAATTTTCCTCTATCCTTCTAGGTTCCTCTGGCTGGTCTAAGAATTCAATTGACAGAGATAGATTAATAGGAGAAGATCAAACAAAAGTTTACTAACATGTACATATGGGAGAGACCCAGGTAAACTGAGTAACTTGCCCAAATGACCTAAACCCTCAACTTAAATATCATCTTCAGCTAAAGACAAAAGAAGATGTTGGGATAATGATTTGGGACTTCAAAGCTGGGGGAAAGCAGTTCACTTGGAGATGAAAAGGTAAATATTTGGTAAACAAATGTTTGCTGGACCATACAGAGAAAATGGGACACAGAGAAGAATTTTAAGAAACACATTTTGCTAGGTTCCTCCTTGTCTACCACTTCTAGTTCATACTATATTTATCTATGGTGATAGCTCCCTTCTGGAACAAATCATCTATCTACATACTTTTAGGCAGTTGTGCAGAGGGCACAGTCTTTTGGGCCTTGATTGTTTTCAGCTTTGAATAATCCACATGCCAAAAGAGACAGGTATTGGAGTGGGAAATTTTGCTCCCCTATAGAGGTCTTATTTAGAGAGATTTGATGGCCTCTCAAAGATAATGATACCAGATCATTCCCATCCTCCTGTGTACACCTTTGGTGAGATCTCCAAAACACAAATAATATGGATGATAATCTTTGAGGGGTTATGGTAATTTATGGCAATTGCATAAAACAGTGCTCTGTTCAAAATGAAAATCTGAATGGAAAAATGTAAAGTGTTTTTATTTGGGAGAGAATGTTACGTCAACGTTTCAAATAGGTTTGATAATGGTAATGTGTAAATGAATCAAAGAAGAAAAGACTAGTCATTTGGTAGAGAAAATATGTCAACAATAGGTCTGTGTATATTTTTTTTAACATCTTTATTGGAGTATAATTGCTTTACATTGTTGTGTTAGTGGCTGCTGTATAACAAAGTGAGTCATCTATACGTATACATATATCCCCATATCCCCTCCCAGTCTGTGTATATTTTATTCAAGGAAATTGAATGTCTCTCACTTTATGTTCAGAGTATTTTTCCAAGTATGATGTACTGCTTCTCAAAAAGTTATAAGGCATTTCCCAGAATAAGTTAGAAACATACATATTCTGTTGAGACTATAATTGACAACAAAAGATGTCATGGTTTGGATGATCAATCCAACAAAAAGAAATTCATGTCAACCTTATGAGTAGGCAACATTTCCAAGTTTCAGTCTCTGATTGGAATTACTTGTGTTTGCATCTTTCTCAGTATTAAGAATAAAGGACTTCTGACTGAAAAACAAAAATCATTTTAGATGACTTTCTCTGGGAAAGCATAAGGGATATTCCTACTGGAAAACACTTTCCACTCAGAGTTTACTTTGTTATAAAAATTTTCACAGTAATAAGTGCTGTGAAGATACTAAAAACTATAAAGCCATGGTGTCTATTCTTGAGACGCTTAATTTGCTGCCCATTTCTTTACTTCCCCATACAGTAAAAAATTTTCAAAGAGTAGTCTATACTACCAGTCTTCAGTACTTTCTTTTTTTCTGCCTAGTCTCTCTTGAACCCAATCCAATCAGGCTTTTACTCCAATGCCCACAAAAAAATTGCTTTTATTGACATCACTAAAGACCTCCATGTTACTAAGCCCATGGTCGGTTTTCAAATAATTTAACCTGTTTGTAACATGTCTCTCCACCTTAAAACACTTTCTCCATGTGGCTTCCAGGACATCAGATTTCCCTGTTTGTCTGCTTTTCTTAACATTCTTCCCCAATCCTTTTATCTGGTTCTTCTTTCCTCACTTCCTCATCTTCTCTATGTTAGAGAGCCCATGGGCTTAATTTTTATACTTCTTTTCTAAATAATGCTTTCCTTTGGTGATCTCATCAAGTCTCAAGCATGCAAATATTATGTATTTATATCATAAAATTATATATCTAACCCAGACCATTCCGCTAAACTCTAGACTTATGTATCAACTCTCAACTCAACAAATTCACTTGACTGTCCAGGAGGTGACTTAAAATTAATGTGTCTAAATCTGAGACTTTGATAGTGACTGCAAGACGTGCTTCCTTTTTTTTAAACAATATTCCATAGTGCAGTTAATAGAAATCTCTATTCTCCTAATTGCTCAGGTCAAAAATTTAGTTTTGGGCTTCCCTGGTGGCACAGTGGTTGAGAGTCCGCCTGCCGATGCAGGGGACACAGGTTCGTGCCTCGGTCCGGGAAGATCCCACATGCCCCGGAGCGGCTGGGCCCGTGAGCCATGGCCGCTGAGCCTGCGCGTCCGGAGCCTGTGCTCCGCAACGGGAGAGGCCACAACAGTGAGAGACCCACGTACCGCAAAAAAAAAAAAAAAAAAAAAAAATTTAGTTTTCCTCTTTTAATAATAAAAATGTAAATACTACTCTGAGCTAGTGCTACGTTTACAAAAATTCAAAATTTAGCAACATGCTCTCTGTTTGAGGGGGAGCAGCTTTGGGAAGACAGGTACTTTCATACATTGCTTGTGAGTATGCAAAATAGACAACTCTAGAGGTTATTTTGGCAATATTTTATAAAACTATATTTGCATTTACCTTTTGGTCCAGCAATCCTACTTCTAGAAATTTATTCTGAAAATATACCTCCAAAAATCAGAAAATATGTATGTACAATGTTTTCTATTGCAGCATTTTTATTACTGCAAAATATTAGAAACAACCTAAAGGTCCATACCTAGAAATTAATTGAGTGAACTATGGATCATCTACTCAATGGAGTACTCATAGCTCTACAGAAGAAGAAGGAGGATCTCTATGAATGAATGTGGAATGATTACCAGTATATATTGTTATGTAATAAAGCAATCTACAAAGATGTAAGTATAATTTACTCTCTCTTATATAGGAAAAAGTGGAGGGAGACATATACATTCATTTATTTTTACAAAAAGAAATATAGGAATGATAAAGTAAACACTAATGTAATAGGCAAATTGGTTATGGAAATCAGAGATTAGAAAGCAGCATTTCTCTGAGAATAGCTCTTTGTATAGCTTTGACTTTGGAAACAGTTTAATATTTTACATATTAAAATGATGAGATTAAATCAAAATTAACTGGAACAAACTAAACTTGAATACAAATAGAAACAAATAAATTAAACAGCATAACAAATGGATTATATAACCACATAGGGAAAAATGAAACTAATCCAAATAACGTCTGTACACAATATTTTGATTATATATCCTCAGACTAAAGAAAATGTGAATAAGTCTTCAACTTAATTTAGTAGATTTTCCTTTGTAGTAGTATAGGTGTAGCAATTCTCAAACTATTTTGTGTATATTTTGAGACTGAGTCAATAGTAAATATATTGATATTTTGGGGGATCCAAACTCTTACTGTGAGAGAAGGAAAATACAAATTGAGAATGTGGGGAGGCAAGAAAGAACCTTGTGGTTGGAACTGGAGTTAGAAATCTTAGTAGCAATGCGTGATATTTTTCAAAGTAATAATTATCTATTTTCTGTCCACTGAAATGGCCCAGGATCAATGAGCATAGTGTCCAGATCTTGATTTCTTTTTCTTTTTTTCCTATTACCTTGGGAGACTGACCTAAGAAAATATTGGTATGATTTATGTCAAAGAATGTTTTACCTATGTTCTCTTCTAGGAATTTTATGGTGTCATGTCTTATATTTAAGTCTTTAAGCCACTATGAGTTTTATTTTTGTGCATGGTGTGAGGGTGTGTTCTAACTTCACTGATTTGCATCAATGAAGCTATCCAACTTTCCCAGCACTACTTGCTGAAGAGACTGCCTTTTTCCCATTTTATATCCTTGTTTCCTTTGTTGCAGATTAATTGACTGTAGGTGTGTGGGTTTATTTCTTGGCTCTCTATTCTGTCCCATTAATCCATATATCTGTTTTTGTCCCAATACCACACTGTTTTGATTACTATCGCTTTGTAGCATTGTCTGAAGTCTGGGAGGGTTATGCCTCCTGCTTTGTTCTTTTTCTTCAGGATTGCTTTGCCAATTCTGGGTCTTTTATGGTTCCATATACATTTTAGGATTATTTGTTCTAGTTATGTGAAAAATGTCATGGATAATTTGATAGGGATTCCTTTAAATCTGTAGATTGTTTTGGGTAGTATGGCCATTTTAATAATGTTAATTCTTCCAATCCAAAAGCATGGGATAGCTTTCCATTTCCTTGAATCATCTTTAATTTACTTTATTAACGTTTTATAGTTCTCAACATAGCAGTCTTTCACCTCCTTGGTCAGGTTTATTCCTAAGTATTTTATTTTTTTGGTGCAATTTTAAAAGGTATTGGTTTTTACATTCCCTCTCTGATATTTTATTGTTAGTATAAAGAAATGCAACCAATTTCTGTATGTTAATCTTGTATCCTGCTACCATGCTGAATTCACTTATCAGTTCTAATAGCTTTTCTGTGGAGTCTTTAGGGTTTTCTATATATAGTATCATGTCATCCACATATAATGACATTTTACCTCTTCCTTTCCAATTTGGATATGTTTTATTTCTTTTTCTTGTCTGATTGCTGTGGCTAGGACTTCCAATACTATGTTGAAAAGAAGTGGTGCAAGTGGGCATCCTTGTCTTGTTCCATATTTTAGCGGGAAGGCTTTCAGCTTTTCACCATTGAGTGTTATGTTGGCTGTGGGTTTGTCAAAAATAAGTTTTATTATGTTGAGATAGGATTACTCTATACCTGCTTTGGTAAGAGTTTTTATCATGAATGTATGTTGAATTTTGTCAAATGCTTTTTTTGCATCTATTGAGATGATCATGTGGTTTTTGTCTTTTCTTTTGTTAATGTAATGTATCACATTGATTGATTTGTGTTTGTTGAACCATACTTGTGAACTTGGGCTGAATTCCACTTGGTCATGGTATATGATCTTTTTTTATGTATTGTTGGATTCGGTTTGTTAATATTTTGTTGAGAATTTTTGCATCTATATTCATCAAAGATATTGGCTTCTAATTTTCTTTTTTGGTGGTATCTTTGTCTGGTTTTGGTATCAGGGTGATGGTGGCTTCATAGAATATCTTTGGGAGTGTTCCCTCCTCTTTAATATTTTGGAAGAGTTTGAGAAGAATTGATAAAAATTTTTCTTTGTATGTTTGGTAGAATTCACCTGTGAAGCCATCTGGTCCTGGACTTTTGTTTGTAGAGAGATTTTTTTTAGATTTAGATATTGATTTCTAAATACCCTTCTCCATTAAAAGGAACCAGGAATCCTGGTTCCAGAATCTGTTGGTTAATTTCATGGCTGGGGCAGAGAAAGTAATAGTGAAGTAATGTAGAGCTCTCCCTCTAGAATCAGACCACTTCTTCTTTCAACACTTGGATGATTAGAATAGTTTTCTGACTTGTTTCCCTGCTTCCACTCTTGCCCCATACATTCTGTTTTCAACAGGTGGAAATAGTATCATATTAAAATGCAAGTCCAGTCATGTCCATCCAAAGTCCCCCAGTGTCTTTCCACTTCTATCAGAGCAAAAGCCAAAGTCTTTGAGGACTTCAAAATTCATACAGAATCAGGTCCCCCATTTTCTCTCCCTTTTACTTCCAGCCATATTGACCACCCTGTTGCTTCTCAAACACACCAACAGCACTCTTAACTCAGGGTCCTTGTATATGTTGCTCCCATTAACTCAGCATGCTCTTCCTCCAGCTATCCACATGGCTCTCTCCCTTACCACCATCATATCTTTACTCAACTATCATTTTCTTGATGATGTCCTTTTTGGTTACTCTACCCCAAATCACTAACCCTTAACTCACACCTTCCTATTCTCCATTTTTTTCTTTTCCTCAGGTGTCACTTTCTACTTTATTAATCTTTATTTTCGGTCTATCCCACTGGAATGCATATTCTACATATCTGTTTTGTTCACTGCTGTGCTCCCAGAGCTTAGAATCATGCTAGGTACATTATAGATACTCAAATATTTATTTGCTTAATTAAGTAAGCAACAGAGTAACCAAACACACACAAAAAGTCAAAAGAATAAATGGTATATATACCATAGTATATAAGTATAGTATATTATATAATAGGCATCATATAATGCCATATGTATAAATGGTATTCAAATAAAATGTGTTTATGAGTTTGCATAAATGAGATAATATATAGATGGCATGATAATGGAAAGTTAAAAATTGAACTGGAGCTTAACAACAGAAACTGGTGGGGAAAAAAAAAGTATTGATGGAGAGAAAACACTCAATTGAGGAGTCACTATATCTTGAAAAAATTAAATTACTTTGAAAGCATGCGCTTTCAGAACATGGATTTCAAAATAGAATGAAAATTATCAATACCACTGTCACACTTGAATCTTTCAAACTACATTTAATACATCTCATGGGAGAGAGAGAGAGAGAGAACAGAAAATAGTCACTCAGGCTAAAGACATTGAGCAGTCATTGCACTATTGTAATCTGACCCAGAAAATCAATTCAAATCAGAGATCCATAATTCCACAAGCTCTCTAAACTTGCTTATGAATTATGTCAAACCAAAAGGCATTTTCTGATATTATGTCATACTTTCTTTCTCTTCATAAGTCTGATCAGTTCATTCTTATTTAAAATTCAGAACTTGGGTGAAAAATTAGGAAGCATGTCACTACCCCTTCTGCACTTTTGTAGAATTTCAAATACTAATCTGGCAGACCCTTAGTGAACTACCCTTTGAAGGATCTGAGAATACCTTACCATTCACTATGCAATTAATAATTTTTTCCTCTTTCAAGAAAAAAATGAACTTAATAAAATGTGACTGTTATATACTATTTTTAAGAAAAATACATCAACCTGTGTATGTCCACAAAATAAATTTCACATATTGCAGATAATATTTGCAAAATTCTGAGAGAAACTCCCTTTGCTCAGAAAGTGCCCTGTTTGTTATTTAATAAACAAAGAAAGAAGTTCTGGCTAAAATTCATTCAAATGCTGTTATGAAGATGTGACCAGTTATCATTATGGTCTATTATTTATGTCCCAGAAGAGATAAAATCAGAACACCTTCACCCTTGTTCAGAAGTCATCCAATCATGAAACAGAACTTGGCTGAGATTGTGAACAACCACTTCTGTATCACCTCTCTACCTTTAAGTGAACTCTGCCAGTGAAGAATCTGGAACTGCTCAGACACATTTAGAAAATCTTCCTTCTGGCAGGTTCTGAAAATCGATGGCTGATATCTGAAGTTGCTTAACATTGTCTTAGATAGAGAATGAGTATACAGCACGTTAACCTTTCATTTGGCTTCTTTCTTTTGGTAAACTGAAACAACCAATTTTTGCTTTTGTTTTTATGAAGAATCAGAGTGAGATCTTCTCCAGAGACAGAAGTCACCCCTAATTTGGCAAGTTCTAAAACAATGCAAAATTGTATCATCATTATCAATCACTTTATGTTGCATCGTAATTATTTGGGTGCTCAACCGTTTGTCCAACAGCCTGTGACCAACTCAAAAAGAATAATTTTATCCTAATGGTTTTCCATGCTGTGTGTGATATAATACTTAGTACACGGATGATATGTAATGAATATTCTGAAAAGAATACAAAGCATGAAGCTCATCAAATCTGTGAATGATACAAAGCTTGGGAAATGGACAGCTCATGCATTGAGTTACAAAATCATTAGTTCAACTTGTCTCTAAAATCAAACTGAAATCTAGTAAATAACATTTTCAAATCTTCCATTCAGACTTTTAAATAAAGTACCCAAATATAGGTCAAAAGAAAATGGGCTAAACTGCAATTCATAAATAAAACTCTCATGAATTTTAGCTCACAATAAACTCTAAATAAGCCAGTGTGAAATGATCCCTTATGGAGCTAATGCAGGACTGAGGTGTGCCCCAGATACCACCGCCTCCTCACCTCCAGAACCTGCACATCAGGACATGAGAAGAGTGATGTTCTTCCCCCATTTTAACAAGGAAAGAACATTTTTAGCTCTATAGAGGAAGAGACTTTCTATTGAAAAGATCTAGCTATGACATAGAAGTGAAAGGCAAAGAATATACAGAGGAACTGCAAAAAGTCCCAGAGGGAAGCAAAAAATGAGATGAAGACCAGCTCCAACAAATTAGAAGTAATAACAGGACTCTCTGGTCAGAAAATGCCTTCCTGATGGAGCTAGAATGTCTCTGAAAAGCAACATTCTGAAATCTTCCAAGGGGGTCTCAGCATTAGAGAATGTCCTTGTGAAGACTAACAGAATCAAAGATGGATTACAAGAATTTATTAGAGAGCCAGATGAGCAAATGATGCCATGGAAAAAGAACAATGAGCCTCTGACAAATCTCTGGAAGAGGTTGAGCTGCACTTGAATTAAACCATTAAAAGAAACACCTTCCTTGAAAGAAAACTTGCTGTGGAGGAGAATCTCCTGGAATACGTTCAGCAGGTGAAAGATGGAGCTAAAGATGTGTGGCAGAAATGGCAGAACAGTAGAAGCAAGAGAAATCCAGAACTCCATGCTCAGCTCAGTGGAAGTTAAGAGGTTGAACATAGCCATCCAAGGCCAAAGTAATGGCTCCATGGAGATCACCAAGGAGGATCTGGCTCTGATCTAAACAATTCTAGTGTGATCTGGTGCCTCATCCAAGCCCTCCCACCTCCCAATGCTTGTGACATCAATGTCTTCACCCTATCTCAAAGTGAATTTACTATTGTAAATATGGCGTCCTGACAGACCTTTATGTCTGATTACTCTCCATACTGGGCAAGGATCCTGGCATTATGATAGGAGAGCAGTGACCAATAGCCTGGCAGTATCTGTGTAATTTTGAGCCATGAAACTTTGGGTAAAGCTTGGAATTTGGGATGCTGCCTTCAAGAATCTCCCTACCATTACTGCCATTGCCATGGAGTGTAGTCAAGATGTTGCTTTAAGAAAACCAGAAAGCCCTTGATTGGTCTGCCCATTCAATTGGTCCATGCATATTCTTATATCACTTAGCTCTCAATCAGCTGTAGTTGCAAACTGTCATCCATGTCTACCAGAACAAAACCTCCAATGCTTTATGATACATTAAAGATTAACATTTTAAACTATTTCCAGAATTTGAGTAGCAATCAAGCAGATTGTTTTTTTCTAAAATGATAGCAAGCTACCTCAGTGCCTAGCTAGAAGCTGATTAATCTGTCTGTTATTGGGCAATTAGAGATATGCTAGTCTCTGACTTCTGGTTGAAATTGAAGGTAAATTTCTTCTTGACCAAATCTAGTGAAAGATCTTCTATTCTTTAGGTGTTTCTTGACCATTAGACTGTTTGACTTTCCTGTGTGTGATTGACCTCATTTTCTGGCCTCAAGAGGGTCCTCTGTCAAGACAGACTAGAAACATGGCCTCTGATAATAGGACTTTTAAAAAAACCTTATTGAATTGATAGAGACATCCTTCAGAGGATATTCACGTATGAAGATGTTTGCTGGAAACTTATTTTTTAAAGAAATAAAATAACACAGGATATCAAATGATCTACCATGGGTATACTCATAATTGCTTGTCATGAATGGATATCTCACATTTTTAGACTAGAATAAAAGAACACGCTAATTTCAGGGGCATTATTCTCAACTTAATAGCTTTCCTTTTGTTACTAAGTTATTTTCTTGAAAAAAACAAATGTATCTTTGAGTTGGGATTATAACTTTTATGTACTACTGAAATTCAACAGAAGAAATAAGTCAAAGTGCCAGACTTCTTAACCTAAGAAATTTTCTTAATTTGTATCAAAAAGATAAGCTTTTATTTTTTTAACCAAAAAAAAAATAAGAGAAAGAAATGTTCACTTTGTTTCCAGCTGAATGATAACCCCATGACAGTGTTTAATAGTGCAATATGTACCTAAATTTCTGTGTTGTTGTACATGCTTGGCTTCTGTTTGTTTTTATTTAACTTAGTCACTACATATGAAAAATCAAATATATTTTTAAAGATTTTTCCATTCAAGTAGGCTTTTTAGTAACATATTCTGGGGAAGGGTAAATAATGCTAAATGTGTTTTACAACTGATCATTTAATTGAGTCTTCTAAGTTTCCATCATAGGTAGTAACAGTCCATTTTTCCCTTCTCTCAAATCTATCTTATTTCACAGAGTTGCTATGTAGAATAAAGTTTGTTTTGAATGGTAGGAAAAAAATAAACTAATGTAAGCTTAGGGGACTATAGTAAGTCCAGATCAAGGGTGGAACTGGTACTACTCCACTTTGCACAGGACACTCCATATCAGTGATATGGTGTTCCCCTGAGAACCAGGCACTATTTAGTTAACTAACAAAGACACAAACATTCTAGGAAGTGCATTGGCTAACTAGGGTAGTTGAATGATGATCAATATGATGAGAAATTATTAAAGGTGCTGGGAACATTACATATAAAGAGAAACATGAAAATCTATAAAGGCATACCTCAGAAATATTGTGGGCTCAATGTCAGACCACAGCAATAAAGCAAGTATCACAATAAAGCAAGTCACATGAATTTTTTGATTTCCCAGTGCATACAAAATTTATGTTTACACTATACTATAGTTTATTAGGTGTGCAATAGCATTATATCTAAAAAACAATGTACATACCTTAATTTAAAGTATTGTGTCACTGAAAAATGCTCACCATCATCTGAGCTTTCAGAGAGTGAAAGATCATTGATCACAGATCAGCATAACAAATATAATAATAATGCAAAAGTTTGAAATATTGCAAGAATTACCAAAAGTGACACAGAGACAAAAAGTGAGCAAATGCTATTGGAAAAATGGCACCAACAGACTTGCTTGACTCAGGGTTGCCACAAACCTTCAATTTGTAAAAAATTCAATATGAGAAGCACTAAATAAAGTGATGTACAATAAAACAAAGTATGCCTGTACTTAATGAGGATTATCTTCAAAATTCCTTTCTTTCAGGGCTGCTGTACTTCATCCACTAATGCCAGATTCTGGGACAGAATTCCATAAGAGGCCTTCTGTCACCCTTTCTGTTCTGGGAGCTAAGTGAATCGATACAGAAGAAAACCCAGATGTGATCATGTCTACAAATGGGAATAAGTACTCAACAGCCAGTGAGCAGCATCTAACTTCCTCTCACTTGAGCCCATCCTAGTCCATCCCTCTTAGTCCTTGGAGTTAAAGGAACACTCCAAACAGAATATGAGTCACAAACTCAACCAAATAGCCTCTACTGCCTTCAAAAAACCTTCAAGGCTAATTTTCTTCTGTTAGGAAAGGCAGTCTCATATGAGCAGTCTTTCAACTCCCACTCAGCTGCATAAGAATGGGCCTTGAGTCTGGAACACTTTTCATCAAGAAATATGGAACACAGCCTGAGCCAGGTTTATCACCCTGTGTGAGAATATCTTTCTCTGTTTCTGATTCAATGAGTGCTCTTTTGTTCTGCTTAAAATATGTGCATTATATGGCACTGGCCAACCCCACTGCTACATCTGTCTTATCTGGAAAGGGGACACGGTACCTTCCACTACAGCAAGAGAGGGGTGGACATAGGCCAGCTGCCCTGTGAAAGACCTGTCAGCCATGGGGGACAGATGCCCACCATCCTCTATGTAAGTAAAGTGTTGTTCCATTCAGTGCTTGATTGCCTTGTGTTTTCCTTGGTGACTCCAATACCAAGATGCAATGGGCAGAACTGTTTGGATTTCTATTTCTGATGGTTGGCATAATGATGCTCTTTTCTATCCTCCATGTAGTTAGATTCCTCCTCTGGGACTGGTAACCAGTGATCAGTACTCTGCTCGACACCTTCTAGACATCCTGTATTTATAATTCCTCTCTTTCTCCCGGCAGGGACGCTACCACCTGATCTAAAAGTACCCTGGAAGATTCAAGTGGGAAGACATCCAAATCTGTCTCTCTGCCCCAAGGGCAGAGTATCTACTTTTCAACCTATCAGTACACAATGAAAAGATAAAGGATTCTTAAGGAAAATCCAAAACACCAAGTATGGCAGGGGTAAGGGATAAGGGTGCCTGAGAGGCACCTGGGATACAATATTTAAGGAAATGCTCATTCTCAAAGCACTGCTAAGAGGGCTTTCATGATCTGATCTTTCCCAGTTCCATCTTTCAGTATCCACACCTCACATTCTGTATCCCAAGTCTACTGAATATCTGGCTGGCTAAATGTACCAGACTCATGATAGTCTATCTATCAGAAACACCCTTCTCTCCTTGTCTATCTAAATCTACTCTTCCTACATTAATCAAATACAAAGAGGATTTCTAGAAAACTTTCCATCCACACAAAATTGTACTAAGAGTCCTGACTACCGTCAGGACAGTATTTATCACACTGTACACATAGTTCTCTTTTTTAAAATCAAACTTATTGAAGTATAACTTACGTTAAATAAGAGCCAATCATACTGTATTAAGCAAACATAGTATATCTCTCCATTTATTTGGATATTTCATTTCTCTCAGCAATTTTGTGATTTTTAGTGTACAGTTCTTACATATATTTAATTAAATTTAATCCTAGATTTATATGTTTTTGATGTCAATTTGACATGACACATTTATATAGTACTAATTTCATTTTTTAATTATTCATTGCTAGTATAGAGAAATACAAATGAAGTTTCTACAGTGATTTTGTATCTTCTGATCTTGCTAAATTCATTTTTAGTTCTAGTAGCTTTTTTATGGATTCTTAATATCAAGTACATACACAAGCATGTCATCTGCAAATGAAGACACATTTACCTCTTTCTTTTCAGTTTATATGTCTTTTATGTCTTCTACTTCCCTTATTTCATTGACTGGGACCACCAGTAATCCTGAAGAGAAATGTTGAGAATGGAGATCTTTATCTTTTTTCCCAAACTTAGAACCATTAAATATGATGTTAGATGAAGGATTGTGTAGATGCTCTTTTTTAGTTTTAAGAAATTCCTATCCATTTCTACTATTTTGAGAGCTTTTATCATGATTTGGTATTGTGTTGTCAAGTGCACTTTCTGCATCTGCTTTATCTACTGAATGTACTGAGATGCACTTTCTGCATCTACTGAGATTATTAAATGTTTTTTCTCCTTTATTTTAGTAATATGGTAAAAATTCATTGATCAATTTTCAAATTATAAACCAATTTTTTACTCTAGAGATAAATTTCATTTGGTCAAGATATATATTACTTATTATATATTGCTGGATTTGATTTTTCTAATGCTATGTAAAGGATTTTATCATTTATGTTCACATAAGAGTATGTGAGTATTCACCTGTAGTTTTGTATTCTGGAATGCTGTAATCTTGTAACATTAATACCATAAAATGAGTTTAGAAGTTTTCTTTCTTTCTGTATTTTGTAAATTATGAATATTATTATTTCCTTAAAATTTGTATAGAATTCACAAGTGAATTTATCTTGAACTAGATTTTTCTTCATGGGGAAGTTTTTAATTATAAATTCAATTTATTTCTTAAATATATGGCTTTTCAAATTTTATTTCTTCTTGGGCCAATTTTTGTAATACATGCCTTTCAAGGGACTTTATCTGTTATATCTAAAAAGCCAAATATTTATTGACATATTATTCATATAATATCATAATATTCTTTGTTATTCTTTTAATTTGGGTAAAATATGTAGAGATATCTTTTTTCATTATGACATTGGTAATTTATATCATTTTCTTTTTTCATGTTCAATTAATTTGAGTGTGTTCACTTTTATTGATGTCATCAAAGAAAAACCCTTAAATTTCATTAATTTTCTCAATTTTTCATTTTTTCTTTCATTGCTTTCTGTTATTATTATCTCTTACTTGCCTATTACCTTCTACTTTTTATTATTTTTATTTTATTTATTTATTTATATTACTTTTATCTTCTACTTACTTTAGGTTTAATTTGTTTTCCTTTTGGTAACATTTATGAAAGAAACTTGGGTAATTTATTTTAGACACATTGTATTCTTTTCTAAAATAAGAATTTAAATCTATAAATTTCCCTCTATATAATATTTTAGTTTCATCACCCAAATTTTGATATGCTGTGTTTTCACTGTCATTCAGTAAAAAATATTTTCTAAACCCTCATGTAATTTCTACTTGAACTATGGGTGCTTTGAACTATTAGATCGAGTTGGTTGATACTTGTTAGTACATATATTTGTTCTATCAGTTACTGAGAGAGGGTTAGGGAAATTTACAAATATGACTGTCAATATATCTGTATCTTTTTCAGTTTTGTCAGTTTTGCCTCATGTATAATAGACTACTTGATATTATCCCACATATCACTAAGATCTTTTTCTCTGTGTATTTTAGTTTGAATAGAACTTTTTTCTCTGTGTATTTTAGTTTGAATAGTTTTTATTAATATATCTTTATATATTGCATTTTCCACTCTAAAATGATTTTTTAGTTCTTTTTTTATATTTTCCACTTGTAGCTTCATTATGTTTATGTTTTTCTTTAAAGCCCAGCACAGTTATAATCACTGTTTTAAGTCTACTGACTATTAAAAGCCATTGGTAATCCTATTATCTCTGTCATTTCTGGATCTATTTCTACTAATTTTTCTGCTTGTAATAGGTCACATTATCCTGCTTCTCATTATTTTTAAGTGAATTTGGACAGTGTGAAATTTATATTGTTCATTATTTAAAAGATTTTCTATAAAGAATGTAGGGAGACTTCCCTGGTGGCACAGTGCTTAAGAATTCTCCTGCCAATACAGGGGATATGGGTTCGATCCCTGGTCCAGGAAGATCCCACATGCCACAGAGCAACTAAGCCCGTGTGCCACAATTACTGAGCCTGAATTCTAGAGCCCACGAGCCACAGCTGCTGAGCCCACATGCCACAACTACTGAAGCCCACACACCCAGACCCCATGCTCCACAGCAAGAGAAGCCACTGCTAGACATAACTAGAGAAAGCCCACACACAGCAATGAAGATCCAGTGCAGCCAAAAATAAATAAATAAATATTTTTTTTAAAAAAGGAATGTTGGGCTTTGTTCTATCAAGCAACCTAGGAACATGTGGGTTGGCTTAATTCTTTAGAGACCTGTTCATAAATTTTGTTACAATAAGTCTAAAGATTTTTTTTTAAGGCTACTTTAGCCCTGCTATCACTCTGTGGTCTCTGCTAAGTGTCCTGTGTGTTCAATACATTTCTCTACTTTGCCTGACTGGAGCTCAAATGTCTCACAGCAATGTTTGAGCTTTGGGAACTGCTCAGCTTATAACTCAGTAGTAGTTTTTCTTTATTCTACTTCATGGAGTTTAGCCCTATACATGTACAGCTTGTTATTCATCCAAAAGCTCAAATAAATCTCTACATGTATTTCTAGGACTCTTTTTCTATGTAGATCCCAGATTTTAGCCACCTTTGTGTCCTTAAACTCTGATTTCTGTGTCCTCAACTAAGAGAGACCATTGTATTTTGTTTCAATTTTCCTACCTCTACCATGGTCCGGAAAGTGCCTACAAGAAGAAAACTGGGAAAAACATAGGGCTTACCTCATTTATTTTCCTTAGCTGGGGACACGTTGTTGAAATGCTGACTGTGTAATGCCTGAAAGGAGTTGTTTAATATATTTGGTCCATTTTTCCAGTTATTTATGGCATGAAGGCGTCTGATACCAGTTGGTTAGAAGTGTGAGTCGATCACACTATATTTTAACTGCTCATTTTCATATAGTAGGAATCTCAGTTTGAGCACAGGCTATAGTCAAGGCTGAACTTCAGGAAAGTTTGATGTATTAGTTTTTCTTATTGCTACTGCAACAAATTACTACAAACTTAGTGGCTTGAAACAACAGAAATTTATTCTCTTAGAGTTTCGTAGATCAGGAGTATGAAATGACTCTTGCAAGGCTAAAATCAAGGTGTTGATAAGGTTGGTTCCTTTGGAGGCTCTAGAGGAGAATCCATTCCTTATCTCTTCCAGCTTCTAGAGATTCCCACATTCCTTAGCCCATGGCTACATCACTCCAATCTCTGCTTCTGTTGCCATATTACATTCTCCCTAATTTGATCCCCTTACCTTCCACTTATAAAGACATTGTGTTTACATTGATTCTACCTAGATAATCCAGGATACTGTCTTCATCTCAAGAATCTTAATCACATCTGCAAAGTCCTTTTTGCCCTGTAAAGTAACATATTCAGAGGTTCTGATGGTACTCAGACATCTTTGGGAGGCTACTTTTCAGCCTATCACATGTGGCATTCTGTGCAACAATTACTTAATAATCCATTTACATCACAATTTTGGATTTTTAATTAAGCAGGAAGGAAGACATTTTATGAGTTGTCTATGGGGGTGGATTAACAGATGGTGAGGACAGTGTATTTAGAGGTTTCTCCAGAGAAACAGAACTAATAGGATGCAGAGACACAGAGAGATAGAACAATTTGAGATGTATTTTAAGGAACTAGTCCACATGATAGTGGGGCTGGCAAGCTTGAAATTTGCAGGGCAGGCCAGCAGCCTGGAAATCCTGGCAGGAGTCAATGCTGCAGTCTTGAGTTGAAGGCAGTCTGGAGACAGAATTCCGTCCTCTTCTGGGGACCTCACTTTTCTCTTAAAGCCTCCACATGATTGGATGAGACTCTCCCAATTATGGAGGGTAATGGGCTTTACTCAAAGTCTGTTGATTTAAATATTCACATTTAAAAAATACCTCCACAGCAACATCTAAACTGGTGTTTGAACAAACAATTGTGCACCATAGACTAGCCATGTTGACACATAAAATTAACAATCACAAGTAGCATAGTATCTGTCCCTTCACCCAATCACCTGTGTAGAGGAGTTGCTATAGGCAGAAGGTAGATGTTAGTTATATAAAAACTTAAGACATATTTTCATAGAATAGAGCATGGCTCCAGTATAGGTGTTCCAAAGTGAATATAAAATTATTTGGCACTTCAGCATTTGGAGGCTTTGAGAACACTGGAACTTAAAACTTGGTGTGGACCTGCGCATTTTTACGGCAAGAAGAGTCTCTTTTAAGTAGTTTATCAGAAAATATCAGTGAGAAGGAGCCTGTGCATGAGATAAAGCCTGTGCTGAGAGGTTGAATTCTAAACATATGAGGAAAACTCCCTGAGAACTTCCAATATCCTGAGGTAGATTTGCAAGCTGCTGGGTGCCTTTACAAATTGGGGGAAATTGTGTCAAAGTTAATATTATAAACATTAAAATGACCCAATGTGTACCTGAAAGGGGGAAACTCCTAAGAAAATTCAAGTTACAGTTATTGGTCTGCCATTAAGCAGAAAGCTACTTGAATGGGGACTTTTCTTATTCACCGCCATATCTTGAGTAGAAATCAATAAAGATTTATTGAAGAGTCAGTCAGTGAATAAGTAAGAAGAGAATTAAATAAGAGAGAAGAAAATGAAAATAACTAAATTTCTTCTACATAGTAAGAAATTTGTAGGTAATGTATATTCAGCATCTAGGAAATACAAGGAAAATAATATCACACACATAAAGCAGCATGGTATTAGAACTCTAGGAAGTAAATATAGAGGGATTAATACTCATTGTCAAACTCTAACACATCAGTATGTCTGTTAGCAAAGGACAGTGAACTGACTCTAGTCATTCTTTCCCACTGTGCATCAGAAGCCACACACCCACTGCAGAACTCAGTGACCTCACATAAATGTTTTTTTCTTTTTGGTTTCTTTTAAAATAATAACAGGTGAACAAGACAAGGATGTCCACTTTTTGCCACTTTTATTCAACATAGTATTAGAAGCCTTAGCCACAGCAAAGAGACAAGAAAAAGAAGTAAAACAAATTAGAAAGGAAGAAATGACATTGTCACTGTTTGCAGCTGAAAGGATACTATACAGAGAGAATTCTAAAGACAGCACCAAAAAAATTACTAGAACTCATCAGTGAATACAGTAAAGTTGCAGGATACAAAATTAATATACAGATATCTGTTGCATTTCTATACACATTAACAACAAACTGTCAGAAAGAGAAATTAAGAAAACAATCCCATTTACAATCACATCAAAAAGAATAAAACACCTATGAATAAATCTAACTAAGGAGGTAAAAGACCTGTATTTGGAAATCTGTAAGATACTGATGAAAGAAATTGAAGGGGACATAAACAAATGGAACCATATACTATGCTTATGAATTAGAAGAATTAATATTGTTAAAACGACAATACCGCTCAAGACAATCTACAGATTCAATGAAATGCCAACCAAAATGCCCATGGTATTTTTCACAGAACCAGAACAAATAATTCTAAAATTTGTATGGAAACAGAAAAGACCCCAAATAGCCAAAACAGTCTTCAGAAAGAAGAATAAATCTGGAAGTATCACAAGCTTTGATTTTAAACTATACTACAAAGCTACAGTCATCAAAACAGTATGATACTAGCACAAAAACAGATACAGAGATCAATGGAACAAAAAAGAGAGGCCAAAAATGAGCCCATGCTTATATGGTCAATTACTCTATGACAAAACAGGCAAGAGTACATAATGGGAAGAAGACAGCCTCTTCAATAAATGGTGTTGGCAAAACTGGACAGCTACATGCAAAAAAATCAAACTGGACTACTTTCTCACACCATATACAAAAATAAACTCAAGATGGATTAAAGACTTAAATGTGAGACTTGAAACTATAAAACTTCTAGAAGAAAACATAGGCAGTACAAGCTTTGACATCAGTGTTAGCAATATTTTTTGTAAATGTTTCCTCAGGCAAAGGAAACGAAAGCAAAAATAAACAAATGGAACTACATCAAACTAAAAAGCTTTTGCACAATGAAGGGAGCTATCAATAAAACAAAAAGACTGCCTACTAAATGGGAGAAGATATTTGCAAATGATATACTTGATAGGTGGTTAATATCCAAAATATACAAAGAACATATACAACTCAACATCAAAAAAACAAACAACCTGACTAAAAAATGGGCAAAGGACCTGAAAATACATTTTTCCAAAGAAGACATATAGATGGCCAACAGGCACATGAAAAGATGCTCATCATCACTAGTAATCAAGGAAATACAAATAAAAACCACAATGAGATAACACTTTGCACTCTTCAGAATGAAAAAAAGACATTATCAAAAATGTCTATTATCAAAAACACAACAAATAACAAGTGTTAGGGAGGATGTGAAGAAAAGGTAACCTTATGCATTGTTGGTGGGAATGTAAATTGGTGTAGCCACTATGGAAAACAGTATGGAGTTTCCTCCCCAAAATTAAAAATTACAACTGCCATATGATCCAGCAATTCCACTCCTGGGAATTTACCCAAGGAAAACACAAACACTAATTAGAAAAGCTATATGCATGCCTATTTTCACTTCAGCTGTATTTACAATAGCCAAGATATGGATGCAACCTAAGTGTCCATTAGTATATAAATGGATAAAGAAGATGTGGTAAATATATACCTTGGAATATTGCTCAGTCATAAAAAAATAGAATTTTGCCTTTTGTGACAACATGGATGGACTTAGAAGGTATTATGCTAAGTGAAATAAATCAGACAGAGAAAAACAAAGACAAACAGTGTGTGATTTCACTTATATGTGGAATCTAAAAAAAAAAAAAAAAGAAGAACAAACAAAACAAAATAGAAACTGAGTCATAGATAAAGAGAACAAATAGTAGTTATCAGGAGAGGAGAGTGGGGGTAGGAGAGAAATACGTGAGGGAGATGAAGAGGTATAAACTTCCAGTTATAAAATAAATGAGTCATAGGTATGAAATGTACAGTGTGGGAACTATAGTCAATAACTATGCAATATTTTTGCCTGGTGACAGATAGTAACTAGACCTAACATGGTGATAATTTTAAAATGTATAGAAATATAGAATCACTGTGTTGTGTACAAGGAACTAACACAGTATTATAGGCCAATTATATATACTTAACAAACAAACAATCAAACAAACAAGCATATAAAAAGAGTTTAGATTTGGGGTCACCAGGGATGGGGGGAGGGGGATTTGGATGAAGGTGGTCAAAAGGTACAAACTTCCAGTTATAAGATAAATAAGTACTAGGGATGTAGTGTAAAACATGATAAATATAATTAACACTGGTGTATGTTATATATGAAAGTTGTTAGAGAATAAATCCTAAGAGTTCTCATCACAAGGAAAACATTTTTTCTATTTCCTTAATTTTGTATCTATATGAGATGATGGATGGTCAATAAACTTATTGTGATAATCATTTCATGATGTACATAAGCCAAATCATTATGCTGTACACCTTAAATTTATACAGTGTTGTATGTCAATTATATTTTAATAAAACTGGAAAAAAAATAACAAGTTGTTTTGTTTTCAAGCATAATAAAATAAATCAGCTATACTATATTATGGGTGTATTCACCATTTAAACAAAAGAGACCAAAAATATAAGGACTATAATTTTCATAAGATTGTCACCAAAAACAATTTTGAGTGGATAAGGTAATGAGACTTTTAAGGGAGAAACTGCATAGAAGGAAGTAAAGTGGTTTAACATCTATGTTCTTTGAGAGTATACATATTCAAGGGATTGGGGATGGGGGAAGGCAAAAAAGAAGAAGCCAGACAGATGGGAGGAGAACCAGGAGACTAAATTAAGAAAGAATAGGAAAGGAGAGGGTTTCAAGAAGTGGGAGGAAGAAATGGAAAGTACAGAAAGCTGCTGATACGGGAGGATGATGAAGAAAATATGCTGATAGGTAAAGTAATGTCTCCGAGGAGATGGGAGAAGAATGATGCAAAACAGGTGGCAGGGTTATCCTCAGACAATTCATAGGAGGAAATGAGTAAGGGAAGGTTGGAAAATCAATCTGTGAAGGTGCCAGTGAGGCAGGAAGTTGGTAGAGAAGGTTGAAAACTTCATACTGGTAACTTTTGTTTTCTTGGTAGGGTAAAAATAGAGATTTTGTATGAGTTAATGGCAGGGTGATGGGAAGGCAGATTGAAAATAATCATGAAGGCTTGAAATCATTCTTATGGAAAATGAATTTTAGGGTCCTTAATAATGCTGGAAATTATTCTAACTCACCCTATGTTTTTTTTTTTTTTTCTTGCACCAAGAAAACAAATTGACCCAGGTTGGTGTTTTGCCAGGCAGATGCCTCACAAGGACAAGGGGTTGAAATGATAGCTCATGAATGTGCTCCTGATCTTTCTAGAAAGAGGAAATAAACGTGTGCAAAGGCTTATGGTGGGAGGAAGCCTGAAAGGAAGTCATCGTGCTGAGAGCACCAAGTACCAAAAGTCAGGAACAGCCTCATTCATGATGAGGCTAAAGAGGTAGAGAGGAGCCAGACCAGTCAAGGCCATATTTTCTCATAATCATGAAGATAATAAACAGAAAGTAGCCTGATCAGATCTACATTTTTGACAAGGTCATTCTGACTGCAGTGTGAAAGGGATTGGGGGGGTATCTAAATGAGTGGAGTGTAGACCGTTTGGGAGGGTGTTGTAATTATTCCAGGCTAGATGTGATTGTGCCTTAGAAAAAGTGGTGATGGAGAGAAGAGTGGGTACTTTAGAGACATTTAGAAGCAAAGTTGACAGTCTTGTTGATAAGCAGAACATCCTGTATGTGACACCCACTTAATGGGGTAGGCAGGTTGATGATTATTGCATCTGCAAATATGGATTCCACAGTCATATTTACATGTTAACAACGTACAACCCACAAACTACAGCATGAATATTCCTCAGCCTTAAGAAGAAATAGAATGCCCATAATGAGGGAAAATATTCCTAATTTTTAAAATAGGTATTAGAGTGTTATCTGAATTTGACAGCAAAATTCACAGATTATGCAGCTGGCTCTGCTTTGTCATTGAGTCCACAAGCTAGTGAACAATGTCACTGTTTATTCTAGAAGGAATAAGCACCCAACCAAATCAGAGAGTTGAGTAACGGCTGTCAGTAATATTCTCATCAGAACTCATTCTGGCATCACACTAAGTTCCCCAGACAAATTACCAAGTTTTACACATAAATTTTTCTTCTCCATATTCCTCTCAGCCAAAGCTTTGCTTTAAATTCCTTTAAATTTCTTTCCTGTTTTTCTCTCATAAAATGAGTGCCAGTGCTTTCACCTCAAAGTGCCTTCTCTATTTTATTGTCTTATAACAAATTCTCCTCATCCTCCAATAGCATATTTTGCACTGAGAATGAAGTTGGGGAAAAAATCATTAGATGTTAAGCTCTTTGTGAGAGTTTTGTCTATCTTTTTTTCTCCAAAAGTTCCCTAAAACCTATGATAGTGCCTGGGGTTCAATCAGTGTTTAGTAAATACTTGTTGATTAAATAATAAATACATGAATGAATGAACAAATGAATGAACAAAGTTAGTTTAAATGTCGTTTTCTCAGATCAGTCTTCTCCAGTCCCCCAGAATAAGTCATATTCCTTTATTTTGAATCAAAGACACTTAAGAAATAGCAGGTGCAAGAAGGACACTCTGACCCTCTTTTTTCTTCCAAAAGCAAAAGATAAAACTCCCATGTGAAAGGCACCCTCCCTGTACGAGGAAGAAGGAAAACATCTTATCACAAAGAATTTGGGGCTGAGAAATCTGTACAAACAAACCTTGTTAAACTCACCCCTATCTTCCTAGTTACTTCTTCACCATTTACTCCCCCTAGCTCAAATCTCTTTGTCTTAATAATTCCTCACAAATGTGTTGTCTCTTTGTCTAAAAGGTATCAAAGCTTCCTGCTCTGGTCACCTCTGTGGGTCTTCATTCTCTTCATATACATAAAAATTTAATAAAATTTGTACACTTTTCTCCTGTTAATGAATTTCATGTCAGTTTAATTCTTAGGCCCAGCCAGAGACCCAAAGAGGGTAGAGGAGAACTTTTCCTCCCCTACATTCCTACCGATCACTCTTTTAAGTCCCTATTCTTCTCCTTCCAGGCACTATTCACAATTGTAATTGAGCAATTAAGTGTGTAACTGGCTATTTAACTTATATTTCCTAGCATACACTAAGCTCCACAGCAGCAAAGATCATGTTGTCTTATTCATTGCTGTCTCCCTGGTGCCTAATACCATGCCTGGCACACAGAAGTAGGGCAATGAATTTTGGCTGCCAAATGAAAAAGTGATAAATAAAATAATCAAAAGATACAATGACTCTTAGATAAGGGAAGGAATTTGCAGTTTCAGATGCACCCTGATTTTGCAGTTAAGGGAATGCAGGCCCAGAGAAGTTAAGTGATTTGCTCAGTGTTTCATAGCTAATAAGAGTTCAGGGCTATACTTCATTCCCAGTTCTCTCCAACTCTGTAGCTTGTGCTTTGAAATGGAAACACTATGCCATGCTGCACCATTTAAGCAATGATATATTCATTTAAAGCACCAGAGATCACATTTTCATAAGAAAAAGAGTTTGTAGTATGAGACGAATCAATCAGCCATATGGAAGGAAGAAAAAAAGAACAGGCTGAAAGCTTCCTTTCACTTTGTACAATATGAATTGTCACAGGAATCAAATTTGGCACATACTGTAATGCAGAGAAAAAAGTTATCCCACATTGGATGTAAAATGTGACTTGCATTTTGTCTGAGTTTTTGAAATCCTGAAGAGGATACCAAAAGACTTGTGGAGTTGAGGGCATAATGTTTTGATGATAGGCTTTTTATGCACTTATCCACAGGCATCAAGATAAGGACCTGAAAAATTAAAGCCAACCTCAGACATAATGAATGCATTAAATGATGAAGCAGCTGGTCAGGGTCAGGCAGCCTCCTTGAAGCAGAGTGGATGTGTCTCAGGACTTCAAGTCTCCAGACAGAGGCAGGGGCAAGGAAATGGCCTCTTCGGCCATAAAACATTTACGTCTGTTCTTCTTCTGTCACTTCTCTTTGACGTTGTTTCCCTTGTCTTCAGCAACATCCCAGATTCACAACCAGATTCTTACGCCTGCTAATTAGAACAGAGGTCTAACAGCAGTGATGAAGTCTCCAGCTGAGACTGGCACCTAATTCTAACAATATCAAGTAGATAATGGAGTTTATGGACTGTTAATTATTAAATCCATCTAACCTGCCACAGTCAGATTCCATAGATTGTCACTTTCCATGTGCCTCTGTAGCACACAGCCTTTGCCACTCTAGAATCTCAAGTTCTGACCTTCTAATAGGTCCTTATCACAGAATGCCAGAATTCGAAGACATTTTAGAGATCAAAAGTAAAATACATACCACGTGCAGTAATCGTCTTTAAAACATCTGTCTTAAAGACTCATCTAGCCTGTGCTGCAGTCCTGTGGTGGGGAATCACTGCCTCATAAGGCAGTGTCATTCCATTGTTGGACAGATCATATCGTTAGAAAAATCTTCCATCATTAAACCAAAATTGGCTTCCCTGTATCTTCCACTCCTGTGGCTTCTTCTGCTCTCCAGAATTGCATACATCTTTTATGTACATTGTATGCCATGTTGTAAAAAAGTATGGCATATTACAAAGAGCTCTGGAGTCTTACAAACTTGGAGTCAAATGCTAATTCTGGAACTTAGAAATCATTATCCTTCCTCAAATTCAATTTTTTCACCTACATAAGGGAGACAACACCTCATGGAATTGCTGTGAGAATTTGATGAGTTACATGCTACTCAGAGCCAATGGGTAGAGTCCAGTGTGAAGAGCACAGCCTCTGGAACAAGCCTGCTTGATATGAAACTTGGCCTCAACACTTAGTAGCTATGTGATGTGACCTTGGGCAATCTATTTAAATGTTTTAGTCTCATTTTTCTCATCTACGTAATAGCTATAAGGAAAATCACGTTTCCTATCTCAGGCCCCTTCTATCTAGGAGCAATATCCACTAGGACCTCAGATTCTTCCACTGAATCCTGTGCATTTGGTCCAGAGATAATAGCCAAGCAAAAGACTGGAAAAGGCACACACACTCTTAGTCACCATAGTCTAGAGCTGTCATTGATCACTTCTTCTCACATCCCACTGGTTAGAGTTAGTCATGTGCCACATTTGGACAGAAAAGCCTGGAAAATGAAGACTAGTGGTTTTCCAGGAAGAAAGAAAGTGGGTAATGGGTATATAGTAATGTCTCTGCCACAAGCTCTAAGAAGAGTACCTAACAAATATAACCTCCTAAGTGTGGGTTATCACTATATCTGTACTATGTGATACCAGCAATTAGAGCAATTATGATTATAAGAGCCCTTAATACTTAAAAGTGATCACACTTGCTGGGTGAAGCATTCTTGCTTTTTCCATCAGTTCCCCATATATCATGTTTCAGGGCCTTTCACTTGTTCTTAGACTTCATAATGCCACATCATGCTGGATCCTGGGCAATGCAGAATGTACACCTCTCAGTTCAGAGAGTGCACACAATATGAACACATATCAACTGGTTCCACTTTACATATCTTTATTTTTCTCCATTTCATGATCTCCCTGAATCTGTGTCTTGTATTTAACTCAGACTTTGGGACATGTCATTGATCAGGGATTTTCAACTGTAAATTTTGATCTACGGGTAAGACAAGAAAACCTTAGGAGACCTAAACTTCCATTTTTAGAATAGAATAGAAAAAATATAGAGTTGCTGTTAGGTTTAAATGAGTTTGTATATGTAAAGCATTTAGAAACTTGTTGTTGTTATAAAATTTATTTATGAAGAATATTGTATTCATTGATGATAAATATTCATTAATTGCTGTATCAACTTAGTGTTTTTAATATTACACACTTTAATACACGAGCATATACAAACTCATGTACCTACTTTGCATCATGGACTATTCTCTGAAAACTAAGAAAACAAAAGGATGTATTAATATCTTTAGGCCTATCTAGTATAATAGGAAAGGAATTCGTGTCAAGCAAATAATCAGTCTGGTTAATGAGCCCCAAACCAATGAGGTTGTGTTGTTTCTGAAGTAAAAAAATAGAGTGTAAAGGAAAAATACATGAAAAAAGAAGGAACAAAGGATGAAATAACTTGCCTCAAAGTGTGGCAGAAAAAGGCAATAACATTACAGAAAAAGAAGATCCGTAATACATGAAATTCATATTATATAAAAGAAGATAACAGAAGGAAGAGTGGGAAGAAGGGAGTAAGGTCCAATATCTTCAGGTGGAAGGAGGCAATCCAGAATCAGGCCTTTCTTAAATAGAAAGCTACAGGGCTCTAGAGAATCTGACCTATGAAGAAAGGACTGTTATCCCTGTGACCTAAAGGTCAGCCTTCAGACCTCCTCTGAGAAGTAGAAAATTAATACCAATGAATACTCTAGTCAAAAAACAAAACTTTCCGCATTTCCATTGCAAAGTACATAACCATAGAACACTAACTTTTAAAATCAGAGACAACCTTAAAAAGAAGAAACTTCTCACACAGCTACAACATGGATGAATCTTGAGGACATTATGCTACATGAAATAAGCTAGTCACAAAAGGACAGATATTGTATGATTCCACTTATATGAAGTACGGGAGTACTCAGATTCATAGAGATAGAAAGTAGAATAGTGGTTGTCAGGGTCTAGGGGGTGGGAGAATGGAGAGTTAGTGCTTAATGGGTACAAAGTTTCGGCTTGGGAAGATGAAAGAAGTTCTAGAGATGGATAGTGGTAGGGGCTGCCCACATGGTGAATGTATATGATATTACTGAACTCTACACTTAAAAATGGTTAAAATGATACATTTTATGTTATATATTTTTATGACAATAAAAAAGATTAGAAAGTATGAGTGTCTCACACTTCAATGAGGTAGGTATTGTTTTATAAAACATTTATTTCATGTATACATGCACTTGGTCATGAAGTAAATGTATTTCTTACTGTGGGTCAAGATTCAAAAAAAGCCACTGTCCCAGAGGACAAAACAACAAAACAAAGCATACACACTATTTTCCCAAGCAGAGTTGCCCTCTCTGAATCTAAGATTCTTAATAATTGTTGCTTTTGAAGCCCCAGAAATAGTCACAGCAGTGTATATAAACATCCATGCACACACACACACACACACACACCACCTTCCACTTATTGAAATTACTCCATGCTCTTACATCCCTTCCTTTTTTCCCTGCTCACTTCATCCCATCCTTCAAGGGTCAAGCTGGACATTTTTCTTCTGAGATCCCCCCTTAACTCCACCTCTGACCCTGATTAGAGAAAAACATACTTCTCTGTCATAGCATTTATTATTGTATTTGCAATGCTTGTTTAATTTTCTGTCTCCGTCACTCAGTTATAAACTCTAAGAAGAAAGTGTTTATCTTTCTCACTGCTAATTTCCTAGGATTTAGCACAATGTCTGGTACACTATTAAGTGTTTAATAATTATCAATGAATGAATGAATGGTGACAATATGGAGATAGAGCTACCTCATTAACAACCTCAGACTAAAAATATATAACATGTACTGTTAGATAGCCTAGATAAATACTGATTTCACTTTTATCCCTATGCCTTAGTTACCTATGGTCTATTCTCAAGAAAGGATGGAATGATACAGGTATTTATTTCCTCATTGTTTATATGGCCCTTCTTCCAATATGACAGTGAGGAGCTTAGAGTTAAAGGAATGTATGTAGTAAGCTCATTAAAGCAAAGAGAATTTTATTTTAAGGAAGTGAAATATAAACATGATTATGAGGGCATATCATATGGTGAAATTGAACTTCATTTTAGCTCTGTGTTTCATGGCAACCACAGATGTCTGAAATCCACAGATGTGCCTAAAAACCCCTAGCTCCCTAAAACGGTTAATAGCTCCTTTGAAGGTGTTATTTATACGGATGCATATTTAAAAGGAGGCAATTTTCCAGACCGCAATCACTGGCCATGAAACCCTGTGGTATTGCTCTTACCTTCTTACTAGTATCTTGTTACTCTCTATTCTTGCCTCCAAATCTATGAAAAGAGAGATACACCGTTCTGTGCTTCCATTCACCTGCTGTCAGGTTTCCAGAGAGGACGCTAATCTGAGGGAAACTGGAAGCAGGTAGGTCAAAGGCCAATCTTCACATTTTTCTGTTTTTCTCATGTTGAACTAACTTCCAGCCAGTATCAGTATGTGTGTATATATATATATATATATATATATATATATATATATATATATATATAGTATAACATTTAGCCAACTGCTACTTCTACCAGATACTCTAAGGGGGACATAAGAGAATAAATATAAACTTTGGATCATTATTCATTTTCACTGTGGAATCATGGTTATTTGAAGTGCAATTTTGTTCTCTGATGCCATTCTCCACATCACATTTAGAATCTTCTGCTAACACAGGAAGTTAATTTGCTTTTCCTTCACTCAAGATATTGATGAATATTTATGAGAACAGGCTTTCAGACCACCCCTGCAGCATATCATCAATAAACAGCTGACTATTGACAAAACTGCCAGTGAAACAAAACTCAGAATGCATGCCCCTCCAAGAAATTCTGACTTTGACGATGTAAAGTGAAAATCAGAAACTAATAGTGGCTTTTACAATTAGCAAGTCACTACCATATTCTCCTGTGGGATCTCAGGACCCCCAAGACCCTTAGGATCAACTGAATTACCCTAACATTAAAATTCTTTTTCTATCCAGCCTTGCATATCCATACTCCAGTCTTGAAAGTATACCACAATTAGATGTGAAAATTTACTCACTACATAAATTTTCAGGTACCATGTCCCCCAATGTATAAAAACTGTACATTCCTCAGAATCTGTAGGAGTATTATCTAGCTAAAACAGTGGCAATGGAGTTCAAACAAGGAGTCTATAGTTTGTTATTTTTGCGGTACGCGGGCCTCTCACTGCTGTGGCCTCTCCCATTGAGGAGCACAGGCTCCAGACATGCAGACTCAGAGGCCATGGCTCACGGGCCCAGCCGCTCCGCGGCATGTGGGATCTTCCCGGACCGGGGCATGAACCCATGTCCCCTGCACCGGCAGGCAGACTCTCAACCACTGCGCCACCAGGGAAGCCCAGAGTCTATAGTTTTGAACACAGAAAGAATAGAATAGAACACTAATAAGAACAACATATCCATTTATGTAAGTGGCCAGTGATATTCTGGTACCCAAGATGTAACACATGGACAAAAGGGCAAGTTCCAGGTTTCTGGGACTAGGTGATCGGAACTGTGCACCTCCAGAGAGCTAGAGGTGAGGGCTACCCCTGGAAGGAAGGAGGGACTGGAATGGAGGGGCAAGGGGCTTTTGCACTTCTGCTTTCTCTGCCTGGAATGTTTTTCCCTTACACCATTACATGACTCTCCTTTATATTCTTCAGTTTTCAGTTCAAATGATACTTCCTCAGAAAAGACTTCTCTGGCCACCCTCCTTTATATATTCTCAGTACCCCAGACAGTCTTGAGTTCATTGTCAGCTTAGTTTTTTATGTTTCTTGTTATCTTAATTTGGATTTTACTTGTGAGATAGAATGTGAGCTTCTAAGACCAGGGGCCTTCTCTATGTTCCCCACAGCCCAGAATATGACTGTGAATGAAGTAGGGGTTCAGTGAGTACTTGTGACATGAATGAATGAATGAATGATGGAATGCATTCATACTTGTCCTGTACAGACTTTGGCACACATACTACACACATATTCTGCTCCCTCTCAGATTTGCCTTGATTACACGTTTCCTCCCAATAGGAGACGGTGCAATACATCTATTTCTTTCTAAAAGCTCTAGAATCCCTTGTCATTAAGTATGCCCTATTGTTGCACAAAGCCTCATTTAATCCTCATAATACTCTGTGAGAGTGGCATTATTAACCCATCTCAGAGGTAAGGAAACTCACGAGTGGAATATAGACTGAGATTCTGACTCCAAATCCCTTGTTCTTTCCTTCAAATTAAATACTGAGCCTCTTGGTATCTGTGGTGCTGAAATGAAAGAGACATCAATGCTGGTAGTTTCACTAATCTCCTTTTTTCTTTTGTTTTCTTTCACCTGGTTTTCATGTCTGTGAGAGGTAGGGGAGGGTGTGTGTATGTGTGTGTGAGAAAGAGAGCAAGAGAGCGAAAGAGAGAGAAGAATAGATTCTGTGCCAGTCTCCAGCATTCATTATATCCCCTGAGTTTAATCAGCTAAAATGTTTCAACTCCTAATTTCTTACCCTGGGTAAGGCCAGTATCTTTGGAAGAACATTGACTTTGAACATAGAAAACATAAATTCTAATATTGACATCAGTATTAACTTTGTGGTTTTAGGTAAATTACTTACCCTTTCTAAACCTCAGTTTCCCTAGCTCTAAAATGAGAATAATAACATTATTTACCTAATATAGTTGTTATGAGGCATAAATGAAAGTTTGTATCTAAAAATCCTAACATGTTGGGCCCTTATAAGATCCCTGTAAAAGTTTGTTACCCTTGTCGTTACTTAGGTTCTATTTTTCCTTTTCATTATTCTAAATATAGTAAATATAAGGATTATTTATTGTTTAGGCATTTCTATATTTACTCTAGTAATAAATATTTTGTTTTCAGCAATCACTTTTTTGCATCTCATAAACCAAATTTAGGCTATTGTTGGTGTTAGACATCTATTTAATTTTGTTATCCTTTGACTCAGTCCTCCTGATAATCCACAAGTATGGAAGTGGAATCTGTCTGTGGTTGTGATTGTTTTTCTAGCTATAGCACTAACTGAACTCAAAAAGAATTATAGAGTCTTAAAATTTAGAAAGAAACTTAGAGGTCATTAGTTCCAAAGGCCAGCTGAATAAAACTTGCCTGGGGAGCTTGGTAAAAACACAGATATTACGACTCAGCCCCATGGATTCTGATTTAGTAGGTATGGAAAAATACCCAGAAATTAGTACTTTTATGAAGCTCCCCACAGGATTCTGATGCACAGCCAAGTTTGAGAAGCAATGAAATATAGACTAGCAGTTTTCAAATGCTGTTAAATCAGTGAAAGACTTTTTTCACTTCTTTACTTGGAACGTTAATGTGTAAAACTAATAGAAGTAGAACTTTTTTAATTAAAGGGGAAGATGAAAACCTTGCCTGTTCCCCCTCCTCCATGGCTCCCAAGGACCACTAAGGAACTCCACTGAGGAGCACAGTTTGGAAACTATTGATCTAGACTGAGTTTTCCAAAATATTACTGATACGTGGTCACTCAGGTCCAGTTTGAATACTCCCAGTGATGTAAAATTTTCCTTTTATAAATAGTCTTTACTACTGAGATGTACAGTTATTTCTTATTTGCTAGTAATATATTGCTCCCCTAGACTTCTGTAGGCTTGTGTACTGACATAATTCAATAGCTCAATTGAGCATAAAACTAAAAATCTCCCTGGGGTGAACACAATACTTGTTCTTCCCTTTCATCCCTACCTCCTGTTATTCTAATCACCTTTTCTGTCTCCTTCTTAATTCATTTCTAATTCTCCCTTCTCTCTTCCCAGATAGTCACAATATAACAAAGAAATAGCATATAGAAGTTCAAAATGTTAAAACAATCTCATTTTAAATTATGGGAAATTTATCTCTTTGACAAGGCGAAAAAAATAAACTAGCTTATTTGTGTCATCTTGTGATATAGTTTGGACATATGACAAAATTTTTAAATTTCTGCTTATTCTACAGCACATACTCACAAAAATATTTTTGAGCACCAGTTCTGTACCCAGCCATGTGTTAGCACTGGATACATAAAAGTGAGTCCGATTCAGCTTCTGCCCTCCATGTACCCACAAAGTCGAAGATGAGACAAATACATAAACAGTTGCAATATAAATAATGAACTAAGTGCCAAAAAGACATTATAGGAGCAAAAAGGGGAAGGTGACTAGCTACAGTGGGAGTAATTATTTGAATTGGGCCGAGACAAAGAATTAATAAAAGAACCAGAAGAAATAGGGAGGTAAGGGAGAGAAAGAATAGATCAGTAAAATTATAATAAAGCACGTTTCTCAATATTAAAAATTTAAAAAATAAATGAAATTCTTGGAATTTTTATCAAAACTATTATGAAGAATACAAGATTTCTGAGAAATCTCTGTAATTCCCAATTGTGAATTCTAAAAAAATCTGAGCTCTAAAAGTAAAACAATGTGATTTCCTCTGTATCATGACTCAATAGAAATGAATTAAATTAAGATCAGCAGCATGAACTTTTGTTAAGGAATCTATGGATCAGGGGTTAGGGTAAGAATTACTATTTGTTATTATTAGCCTTATAGAAAATTTCACTTTTTAAAGTATGTATACAGAATGATTATAGAAAGAGCATTGTATAATATAACAAAAATTTAATTTTACTTTAGAAGAATAAAATTTCTATGGATCAGCATACTTGTATGTTGTCAACTCAATTTTACTGCCACCTTCTTCCAAGATGCCCTCTACATTGCAGAGGACAAACTGGGAACTACATTTCCCAGCATCCCCTACCCTTATAGATCCAGAATATAAGCTGCTAATGAGAGGCCTTCATGCAGGAACTGAAATGCTGAAGAAAAGTAGAAGCCGTAGAAGCCATCCTTTCTCAGAGGAAGTTGTACCCAAAGCCGTCCTTTCTCAGAGGAAGTTGCACCAAAATGCCTGGACAGAAACGACATGAAGTTTAAAACAGCTTACAGGGGGTCTTAAGAATCATCCACCCACAAGAGTGCTGCAGACTGAGAGTTACTGGGAGCTCTTGGGGTTTGCAGCCATTTCCTGGTGAGCTCTTAAAACCACAAGCTTCAATGCTTATAAGCAGAGACAGTCTGAGATAGCTTCCTTGACCTTGGCCTGAGCTTTGCAATGGTTCTGTAAGATTCCAATTCCCTATACTAAAACCTTTTATACTTAGAATGCACAGACTTAGACTGGCTTCTTTTTCTTGATGGAACCTAGCTGATACAGTCAGTTTCAGAAAATGCTTTGTTAATTGCTCATTACATCTACTTTGTCAAAAATAACACTGCAGCAATGACAATTGTTGTTCTAGTTACTAGAATTAGAGAACTGATATAGGAAATAGTGGGTAAGAGTGTAATCTGTGGAACAAGGTTCCTAGGGTTCATTATCCAGCTCAGCAATTTTCAGGCTATTGCATCTTGGGAAGATACTTAACCCAAATGAGCTTCCTTTTCTTCCCCTGTACAATGGAGGTAATAGTTGTACCTTTCTTAGAGGGTCACCTGAGAATTAAATGTTAATACAGGGAAGCTTTTATATAAATCTTTGGCACAAAGTAAACTTTCAATAAGTGTTAATTATCAATATTGTTGTTTATTCTCTAAATATTTTCTGATATCTCTTAACATCTCCCATCTGGTGAGTAATGACAGAGGATCTCTCCTTGACAAAACTTTAGTCAGACTCCTCTGAGCCCGGTTCCTGATTAGGAAGTCTTAAATAAAGTCTTTCTTGCCATTTGTGACAAGTGTCCAGCGAATTTTTTTCTTTAACAGTAGCAAGCATTAAAAAAAAAATCTAATTTTGGTTAAATCCTTTTACACTTAATAATTTAAACATTCTTTTTAAATTTGACCTTTCTTTCTGTTTCTTTCCTTCTTTCCTATGCTCCTGTTCAAATTGTTACCTGGATACTTGACCTTGTGTTAGACTTTGGGCATGTACCACCTTGAGTCCAGTAGTGTTTGGCTGTCTTTATCCTATCCTTGCCTGTTGGCCTCCTCTTTTTGACTGATGAAATTGTAGTCTATAATTTCTCAGCCTGATCAGCAGGTGGTGGCCCCTTTATGCTGACTAAGGCTTTGCTGGGTTCTCAGTTGAGAGTATATTTGGAAGTACTCTGAGTCTCCATGATACCCCATGTGGCACTGATTCAGCTGCTCCTTCCCTTCCCAATCCTGCACCACCAAAGACCCTGCTATGATGATACCTGGTTTTCTCTATGGCCTATGGCATTCTTACTGGTGCTCAAATCTGTGTCCATGCCACACAAGGACCCAAAGGAGGTCCTCATGTAAGAATAGATCCTCCCTATGGTTGACCAATGATTCCATGTTGGCATGGGCTTGTTCTGCATAGTGATCTCTTCAGCTCACTAGGGAATAGGCAAGAGTCCTCCCCCATCTAGGATTTCAAAGCTGACAAACAAGATTTTGTGGACCCATAGATTTCATCCAATATCTCTCCAACTCTACTCTCAACTTCTTTCAGTTAACTCTACCCATAATCCTCTCAGGATCCAAAAAGGTAGAATTCCCTTTTAATTTTTCCATGGTATATCCTGAGGTAACTTCATATCACTATGGAAGAAACTGTGATGTGACATCAAGCCTAGTGCTTTATATTTCAAATGGGAGAGACTTAAAAATATTTTCTCTTTAAAAAATATCCAATTAACTTGGTGCAATATTATACTAACTTTTTATTTCCCTACAAATTCATTTGATAACAATCCTAATTTCCACTCCAAGCCCCTCAAACACACAAACAAAAAAAGCAAAAACAAACAAAATACTCCAGTAACAGAGCTACTAAGACTTAGCAGAAATATTGGTAAACAGGGTAAATATAAGATATAATACAAAAATCAATTACTTTGTCTATACTAGTAAAACTGCTTTAAATTGTCATGGGACAAAATAATTCATTTACAATAGTAACAAAAACTATTAAATACCAAGGCATTAACTTAACAAAAAAATTCAAGATTTATGTGAAGAACACCATACAAAGCCTCCTTATTAAAAGGGACAAAACCAAGTATCTATACAAAAAATGAAAAGATATCTTGGATGGAAAAACTTAGTATCACTAAGGTGTGAATTTCCTCCAATATCAAATTGATTTTAATTCCAATTTCAAAGTTTTGTTTTGTTTTGTTTTGTTTTTTAATTTTTTTTTTTTTTTTTCAGTACGCGGGCCTCTCACTGCTGTGGCCTGTCCCATTGCGGAGCACAGGCTCCGGACGCGCAGGCTCAGCGGCCACGGCTCACAGGCCCAGCCGCTCCGCGGCATGTGGGATCCTCCCGGACCAGGGCACGAACCCGCGTCCCCTGCATCGGCAGGCGGACTCTCAACCACTGCGCCACCAGGGAAGCCCTGTTTTGTTTTTTTAAGGGATGGGGGGAATGGATAAAATTATCTTAAAGTTAATGTGACAGACTTACAGAAAATTGTAAGAAACAGTGTAATGAAAGTGAATTTATCCTACCTGATATTAAAAATTATTATAAATTCCCTGTAATCAAATAGAATCATCATAGGAAGAAAAAATAAATAAGTGGAATAAAATATAGTCTAGAAATATATCACAGAATATGTGGAGATCTAATATTTGACAAAGGTGATTTTAAATTAATCAGCAGAAATATAGTTTATTTAATGAATGATGTTGGCACAATTGGCTGTCCATCTGGCAGAAAATAAAGTTGAACTAGTACTTCACAATGGAGACATACAAAAATAAATTCCAGATGGATTAAGAGCTTAAATATAAAACAAAGTGCATAGGGAAAAATAGATATGTAGATATAACTTTGGGTGGGGAAACCTTCTTAACCAAAATGGAAAACCCAGAATATCTAAGAAATAAGAGTATTTGACCAACCAGAAATTAAACACTTTTGTATAGAAAATGACACCCTAAACAAAATAGAAAAACAAAAAATTAGGAAAAATATTTGCAATATATTGGACAGAAAAAAAAATTACTACCTATAGTGTGCAAAGAACTCTTTACAAAATGGATAAGAAAAAGGCAAACTACTAGATAGGGAAATGGTTAAATGATACGTGTAGACAAATAACTGAAAAAACAAATTTAAATGTGATAACTATATGGTCAATAGATATGTAACCTCATTAGTAATTAAGAAAACAAAGTATCATTGAGATATTTTTGGTTATTATCAGATTGACAAATTAAAAGTTCAAAAAGAGATAATACAATATATGGCGAGGTTGAAGGTAGGACAAAAGATAGGAAATAGAAAACATTTTGGCCTCTGGTAAAACAATTTCTCAATATATATTAAAAATAAAAATACAATAACCTTTGTACCAGTCAGAGTTCTCAGCTATAACAAAAGAAATGGGCCCTGGATAATTTAAATAGAAAAGAAATTTATTGGAAGGAGATTAATCATTGACAGAATTCACAGGGAAGTTGGAGAATGAGACGAAGATAATGGACAAGGATCCTGAAATCTGAAAACTGGACCCACAGCCAAGGGTAAGCCCAAGAAAAGTCCACCTAGAGCATCTCTGTTTCTGCATGTAGATGCCAGACAGCGCTGTTGACGCTCAACCAATTTTCAGGAAAAGAGAGACTTCAAACTCTTATGTTTAAAAATTGATTTTTTTTTCCTCTAACCTGAGAAGGTCATTAAGAAAACATACTTAAAAAGTTTTCAATTCCTTCAGTTTCAATTTAATTTCGTTAGTAAAAATTCATAAAAAATTAAATAGAACTTTATAAATATTGATATGTATATAATATATACATAATAGTCATCAATTTTTAATAATATATTTTGGGTAATGGAATAGTTTGGATTTTTAAATACATTTTAATAATCAGTAATGTTTTATAATTAGGAGTATCAGCTTTATTTAAAAAATCATTACTTGATTAAAAGTGGACTGGGTCATTGCCTTTTTTTGAAAAAAGAATTGTATTACTTTAGATACTTTACCCCCATCAATAATGGATTATTTTTGTCCATAACAAGGTGCCTGGAGGGAATCATTTCCAGATTTGGTTCTGGAAATACAGTCAGGATCCTGGATTGTAATTTCTGTAATTTTCAGTGTTCCCATTTTAGTTTCAAGAAAGCTACAGCAGTTTCAGGTATCTTGGACCACATACTATCTTCAAGCATAGAAAAAGCAGAGCACTGCCTCTGGCTTCTCAGGAATACATCTAGCCAGTTTTCTCCTTATTTCCACCCCTATGTCCTGTCTGACTGTTCTGAGATTAAGTCAGGGATCTCTTCATGATATTAGAACAAAGTTGGGGTTCTGTTAGCCAGGAAAGGGGGAGAAAGAGGCCATGGCTTTTAAAGAAGTTATCTACATTGTCCACTACACCCATTTTGTTAGTTTCCATGTGAGGGGAAAGAGAGAGAGAGAGAAAAAGAGAGAGAGAGTTAGTTTATAAACAGCTCTAAGATTTCTGTGTTTATTTTTATAACATATATAATTAGGAATTCAAGATCTCAATTTTACTAATCATCCAGGAAAGAAATTTGACATTTTCATGAGATTGTTCCTTATTTTGTTCTTCATTGATCCTCAACTACAGCAAAACCAGTTTCTCTTTCCCATATATTTCCTTGGCTTTTGCTGTGAAGCAATGAAATTTGTGGTAGAAACTAGGTTTAAAAAGCTTAGACAACTGGTGGATCCATAATCCAAAGATAGAGTTGTCTCTAAATTACTGAGAATAAGCTATATTGAAATTAGCATTTAAATTATACCTTACGGGGCTTCCCTGGTGGTGCAGTGGTTGAGAGTCCGCCTGCCGATGCAGGGGACATGGGTTCGTGCCCCAGTCCAGGAAGATCCCACATGCCACGGAGCGGCTGGGCCCATGAGCCATGGCCACTGTGCCTGCGCGTCTGGAGCCTGTGCACCGCAACGGGAGAGGCCACAACAGTGAGAGGCCCGCGTACTGCAAAAAAAAAAAAAAAAAATTATACCTTATGATGCTTTCTATAATCTTTTGGGCATTAATTGCTAATAAATTTCAAATTTTGAAACAATATAAACATTTTCCTCAAAAAATCCAAGTGTGATTTTTTTTTCCTCTTATAGGCTTCTGATTTGTAGGTTTGCAATAAATTTGACATTGAGAAAGGAGCAGTGAAGAATAGATATCATTTAACAAAAACTGGAAGATGACAATCAAAGAACTTCATGTAGCAATGACCATAACTTCTTCCTTCTTTGCTTTTGAAGAAAGTCCTAGCTAAATGGCTGGTTGACAGTATTGGAGAAGCAAATGGAGGCCTTAGTTTCCTAACTAAGAAAGTTAGTTGTAAAATTCTTATCTCAGGAAACAAAATCAAGCAAGTTGAGGGAAGCTACTTCTAATCTCTGTGCACATTTCCATGATCCAGAAAGGTTTGTTTTACCCCTACATTAAGAGAAATTGATGCATTTTAACATTCTCATCAGAGTCTAATAAGATTGGGTTTGGAATAAGTAGATAACAATTACAGATAATGAAAAAGGAATCTAATTGCACCTAGATGTTTGTTTTCTTCAAAATTTTCATCTCTTTTTAGAATCTTTTTAAAGATAGCACTTAGGAATCCTGGTCAGTGTTTTGCTGTTTTAATAAAGCACTCTATTTTTGTATTAAATTAAAAGTATTAGAGTCTCTTTTAGTTAACTCCATCTATTCCATAAAACCCACTATGTGGAACACATATTCAAAACCATTACTCAGTGGCAATGCAATGCTTCAAGCAGAATATCCAGCTAGATTCTAGGACCTACAAGTCAAAGGAAAGTGTGGTGGAACTACTCTTCCTTGATGGAGAATTGGACCGAGTCATCTAAGAACACCAGAAGAAAGAAAGAAAAGAAAAAAATAAAGAATAGTCAAGAACGCTGACAGTGCAAACAACCAAACAATTAAGCTATAAGCTAGGACTAAAACACATGAGGAGCTTGTATTTTGTCCAATGAATGTGCAAGCAATTTCATTCTTTTATTTTTATCTTCCACCCTTGGTTAGCTGCTTGAGGTAAATATAACATTTGGACAAATATTTGCAACCAGATTGTAACATGTATGTCACTTAAAGTCCAGCGTGGAAACAACTTCATTTGGCTCAAATATGGTTTGGATTTGAACCAGTTATTTAAGTGTCTTAAGTTTTTACAATTTGTTTATCCTCTATCAAATAACTTTGTTATTTTCTGTTATTTCCAAAATCCTCCCATTTAAAATGTGTAAGCTACAACCTGGGGTTTGATTTGGTTATTTTTAACTAGATATTATAGAATTCTCTTGTTTATGTGGATGGGTTATAAGATTTAATTAAGACAAGAGTCATTTTATAAAAGATTTGGCAATTTTCTTTCCCTGAATGATGCTTCAGTAAAACTGCTTTACAAGTAGTGAACACAGCAGACTGATTTGATTGTTGAAAAATGAATAAAATCTGCATCAAACCACGCCAAACTAATTCTGAGTTCGAGTCATTTTGCCTATGGACCTATAATAACTATAATAACTAAAGGCCAGTAAATTATAATTTGAGAGACAACAAGATTTCTTCTTAAAGGAAACAAAAAGGCAAAAATACATGTAAGATGTTTAAACAGAATTTTCATTTGTGAGGCATTAGAGAAGGAATAAAAGACATATTTGAGATTTTTTCCTCCAATATGTGTGTCACTTTAAGCTTATTTTGAGACATAGAAGTAAATTTGCAAAAGAGTATAGTAGCACAGACCAGGGAATTTTGTATAGCTTCTCCTTTCTTCATTGTATATACAAAAAGTCAGAAGGAAGGATTTCTCTGTCATTGTTCTTTTTCATTCTCTCTGTCTCCACCTCTTTATTTCTCTCTCTCCCTGTCTGTCTCCCTTAAGCCTCTGGAGTAAATGCGTCTTTAGTGATAACATAGCATTCAGAATTCAACTTCCAGCCCACAGTTTTATGCAGAAGCTCTAGGCATAAGGAAGAAAACAATATCTCAGTGAGGAGTCTTCAGTCAAGGGTTAAAGCAGTCATGTTAGCTCTTTTATTTTTCTTTATTCTGCATCTCACATAGGGACACAAAGAGATCAACCAATGGGAATTAATTATTTAATCATAGAAAATACATGAAAGTGGTCAATGGCTGTACTTGTCGAGCACAACACTCAACAAATTTTCATTAAAATGCATTCACCAGGTAGAGTAGAACCTGGAACTCCTAAGAGACAGAAAGAGAATCAACAAGGATGAATACAAATTGACTAATGAAAGCAGCTATGAGTTGGTAATAACCCCTAGTTTTCAAAGAATTTTTAAGAAAATATAAACCTGACTTTATAAATTCTGTTTTCCTTTGATTTTAATTCAATTCATTAAAGCCCTCATATTTTACTATCATGTTAGGGACTTTCTTTTTTCCTGATTAAAACAGTTCTATCTTAGACTACAAAACAGAAGATGCCCTTTTAAAGGATAAATCCTTTAAAAGTGCCTACATAAAACTTTAGTCTATACATCTCAAAACAAAATGCTAATACCCTAAATCCATTATCATGGTGTTATGGACTGAATGTTTGCATCTCTCAAAATTCATAGATTGAAGCCCTCACCCTCAATGTGATGATATTTGGAGATGTGTCCTTTGGAAGGTAATTAGGGTTAGATGGGGTCATGAGGTTGGAACACTTATGACAGGATTAGTGCCCTTTTTAAGAAGCGACACCAGAAAACTTGATGCCTCTTTACCACACGAGGACACAGAGAGAAAGTGGCCATCTACAAGACAGGAAGAGAGCCCTCACCAAGAACCAAATTGGCCAGCACTTTGATCTTGGACTTCCCAGCCTCCAGAACTGTAGGGAAAATAATTAATGTCTGTTGTTTAAGCCACCCAATCTATGATATTTTGTTATAGAGCCCAAGCAAACTAATACACATGGTCTATAAGAACTGATATTATGCAAAGACATCCTTGTTTAGGATGCAGAAGTCAGGCTGACCTCTGTGTGACCTTGAACAGGTTAAGAAATGTCTTTACTTATTTCTTTATCTAAAAGATGGGGGGTACTAATACTTGCCTCATTCAAGTGTGTGAAATTCAAACAACATGAAACAAAAAGCTTCACAGAGTGTATGGCAAGTAGTAAAAGCTAAAATAATCTTCATTATTTGAGCCCATCCCCAACACTTCCTTAGGAAGTCATAGCCCCTTATAGTTGATAGCACAGAATGTGACTTGATCAATTGCTTGCTATTTTTACAAAAACCTGCAGATTCCATTCCTTATTTTCACCAGTACTCCATTAAACATTAAAAAACACTTTTCATTTATTTTTGATGATGCCAACAAGAGGTATTTCACCCATCAAATAGCTCTTCTGAAATGTATTATCACTTTTTTGAAATATGATGTTACCATCTAAATTCTGGTTGTTTTTCAAGGGCTTTGAAACATAATTCTAAATCTATCTGAATAATATACTAATAAGTCAATATAGTAAACATTTTTGAGTGCTTGATACATGCTGAGAAAACAAAGGTTGTCCTGGGAGCTGTAGAGCACACAGGAGTGGCTAAGACAGGGCCCTGTCCTCAAAGAGCTCAGAATAGTAAAGGAAACACACATGCAAGTAAACATCTGGTAGTGTACTGAGTGCTCTAATAGGCATAACCATAAGACAGTGAAGACCCAAAAGAAGGATTGGCCAGTTCTTCTTAGGGTAGAAGCAAAGCCATCCTACAGAAGGTGAAACAATTAAAGTGTCTTCCAGCATTGCTTGAACCCTGTATCTTACTTCAAGAACTGACAGCAGCCAAAGTAAAATGAATTTGTGGAGGAACGATTATATGCAATGTGAGCACTTGATATTTCTACTCATGATTTTTTTTTCCATTCCAGGGTCCAACACAGGATACTACATTACACTGAACAATACTGAACAATAATAGTAGCAAATTGCAACTACCACTACTACTATTACCACTGGATTAATACTACTAGTAAAAATAATCTCTAACATTTGTATAATTCTTTACAAAGTATTTACACATTTCATCCCAGTTCTACCCTGTAGTCAGTATCTTAATTTAGTATCAAATGAGGAAACTGAGGTTCAGACAAACTCAACATTTGCAAAGTTCTTGTTTTGTTAGGAATGGGAAGGAAGCATCAATAACACTGGCACTATTTTCTTAAAAGTGATGAAGTATTAGAAAACAGAAAGAAATTCTACACCCTCCACATGCTTCAACTAACTAGTGTCCTAGCTCCCACTGTACTTGTTCTTAACTACTTGAAAAAATTAGTTAACATTCTCATTTGCATCAGTTAACATTCTGAGAACTCTAACAAATGCTGTTCATAAGCTGTATTTATACTACAATGCTTTTCCTTTTTTCACATTTTTAATTATGAAAGTAAAATATGCTCATTATCAGCAATTAAAAACAGAGACAAATATTAAGGGAAGAAAAAATTAATCCATAACCCTAAAATCCAGAGACAACCTGGATGATATATTTCCTTCTAGCCTGTTTTCTTTTTTGCTTGTGTTTGGACGTACATTTTTATTAGGGAATATACTATATAAACAGATATGTTATGCTGCATTATTATTTTTTTAATTTGGGGGGAATAATTTTATATTTACAGAATGCTTCCAAAGATTTTATATTTACAGAGAGTTCTTATAAACCCTTCATCCAACTTCCCTTAGTTAACATCTTATATAACTATGGTATATTTTTTAAAACTAAGAAATTATAACTTAATTTTTAACTAGACTACTTATTTTCTTCACATTTCACCAGTTTTTCCACCAGCATCCTTTTCTGTTCCGTCATACAATCCAGTGTGTCACAATTAGATGTCATGTCTCCTTGGTCTCCTCTGATTTGTGAAAGTTTCTCAGTCTTTCCTTGTTATTCATGGTCCTGACACTTTGAAGACTACTGGTTCCATATTCCATAGATCATCACTCAATTTGGATTTTTAGTGTTTTCTCATAATTAGTGCCCTTCTCATCACATCCTATCAGGGAGTACATGATATCAATGTAATTTATCACTGGTGAAGTTAACTTTGATCCCTTGGTTAAGATGTGTCTGTCGGGTTTCTTCACTGTAAAGTTACTATTTTTCCCTTTCCATACTCTGCTCTTTGGAATTAGTTATAAGTAGTTATAATATATAAGCTACATATATATAGTTATATATATATATATATATATATTTGGAATTTTTTTCTAAGAATGAATTGTCTCTTCACCATTTATTTCCATCAGGATGAATTCATGAATATTTATTTTATACATTGAGTTAGATTAGTTATTTTTGTTGTTGTTCAAATTGGCTGCCATTTGGCTGTTGAAAGCTCTTTCATGTTGGCTCTTGTGTCCTTTTGAAATGCCCAATCCTACTTCTTTTTGTTTTTGAGCATTTCATTAATTTCTGGCACTACAAGTTGCTCCAGGCTTATCTTGTATATATCTTACCCTAACCCTAGAATCAGCCATTTCTCCAAGAAGCCCTAATTCCTTTTACTCAAGAATGGTGTTAAATACTAAGATCTGGGTTCTAGGTGTTATCATTTAAATGGAAACACAATATTATTTACCAAATACATTATAGTACAACTGAACAACCTGTGATTTGGTCTGATCTACAATTGATGCTTCTCTATTTTTTTCTCACTAAAAGTACAATCTACATAGTATAGTGTACTGGTTAAGAGCCCAGGCTCTGAAACCAAGGAACCTGGGTTACAAACTAGTTCTCTCACCTACTTGCTGTGTGACCTTGGGCAAGTTGCTTAACCTTTCTGTGTCTCAGTTCTATCTTGGAACTAGCAATAATACCTATCTCACAGGGTACCTGTGAGGTTTAAATAAATTAATATTTGCAAAGCACTTGGAGTGGTGCCTGGTATCCATTAATTACCATGTATATGTTAGATGTTATCATCACTATTCTGATAACTTTAACAACAAGTGCAATACTGAAGAGTCAACATCTAATCATAGCCAACACATATTGAGTCTATCTTATGAGAAAGACACTCATTAATCCTATTCGTGAAGTATATCCTATTTTTAAATGAAATTTTTTTATTATTAATTATTAATTTAAATTTGCTTTAATGGGCATATTTTAATTCATATTTTATTCTTTAAGTGTTTACATTCAATTTCTCATCAAAACTTTACATGAGAAGAGCATCTCCAAGATGGCCTCCATGAATGCCCTTCCTCACTGTGTATGCATGCTACCTTTCACATAAAGAAGCAGAATCTAGCTCTCCTTCCCTTAAATTTAGAATTTTCCTAGTTAAACAAGTTACTAAAATGCAGCAAGAGTAACATTCTTGAACTTTTGAAACTAAATCTTATCAGAAGCTTTGATGCTTCCATCTGGGAATCTTGAAGTCCTTATTTTGGGGATGACCATCTCAGAATCAAGCTGCCATGAGGCTAAAACCTAAGTTGTATGGAGAGGCCAAATGTAGGCACTCAGGTTGACAACTCCAGTGGAGTTTTCAGTTAACAGCCAACTATCTTGGATACTTAGTTTAGTCAAACTTCAAATGACTAGACCCAGCTGATAACTGATGCCACCATATGAGAGATCCAAAGCCAAATTGTATACTGTTCAGTCAACCTACAGATCTGTGAGCAATAATAAATTATTGCTTTAAGCCAAAAAGTCTTTGGGCTCTTTGCTATGTAGAAATAAGTAACCAAAACAGATAACTTCTTCAATTTTTTATACTCAACAATTAATGAGAAACTTTGTTCACAGAAGTAAAGTTAGTAAATATCATAAGACTATTAATAGCTTTCTGACTGATGAATGGAATTCTCACCATTACCAGAATTTAGATGATTTCCTTTCTTTAACTAGTATGTCATGAAACCCGACAACTCTTTTTTTTCTTTCATTCACCAATGTAATTTTGAAAAATCTTATAATAATATATTTGGATTTCAAATCCAATACTTTTTTATATCAAATATTTCAAAATAATGATACAGCTTTTCTTTATATACAGTCAAATGTTGCTCTAATGTATGTTAATGATTCTTCATTGAGATTAGCATTACAATATAAACTAAATATCATTAGCAAAATGTTTTTTATTCCATGTTTTCAAGATTTCATTTTCACTTGATCTATAAACTCTATGCATGTTAATGTTTTCATGGAGTCCTTACTGTTTTCATTAAGTTCCTTTAGAAGCTCAGTGATGTAAAGTTTAACAGGCCAATAACTATGCTTCAAAATAGCCAATGTGAGAATCATCCAGAAAAAAATGTTTTTGATTCTTACAGCTTAAAAATTTTTGACAAAATCTTCCCTTGGATGAGCAAAACAATTCAGTGTGAAACAGCAGGAAGTGGTGTCCGCTCCCATTTCTTCACATAAAGCTGAAAACAGTGTGGAGAAGCTTAAATTTTATTAGATTCACCACTTTGATAACATCATTAAATGTGGAATTCTGATCTACAGCCAATGTCTACATCTGAAAGCCTCACTGTGAAGAAAATAATGTATTTCTTGAACCTTAATGTTTATAATATGAGCTGTATGCAAAAGTCTTTACAACTTTCTGTCATGTTCCCTCACTCTCAGGACACACAAATTTATGTAGGGTTTTCATATTATCTGTATCGAAGTATTCACTAATCAATTTAAAAAATTCATCTCCTGTAAGCTTCTTCAGTATTTTATAGAACAAATAAAGTTCTTCAAAGCATTTCTCTTTAGAGATGCTCATTAGCATCATTACTGAAGTACTATTCAATCTGTAATGAAACTTCTTTAATCTAATAATATTCTGGATTAGTGTGACCTCTATGTAATTCAGCATGTCATCAGTGTGTCTACTAATTGCATTAATCAAAGAGTGGTACATTTTCTATTTTCTTTGCATCATTGACCCCCTGTATTATATTAGCAGTTTCAAGACAGGCTGTAAAAACAAAAAGTCTACAGTTGAGTGAGGCATTCTATATTTGGACATTACAGAATTTTATTATTTTTTTTAAGAGTTAGATGTAAAATGGATTTATTTATTTATTTATTTATTAACATCTTTATTGGAGTATAATTACTTTACAATGGTGTGTTAGTTTCTGCTTTATAACAAAGTGAATCAGTTATACATATACATATGTCCCCATATCTCTTCCCTCTTGCATCTCCGTCCCTCCCACTCTCCCTATCCCACCCCTCTAGGTAGTCACAAAGCACCAAGCTGATCCCCCTGTGCTATGCGGCGGCTTCCCACTACCTATCTATTTTACGGTTGGTAGTGTATATATGGACATTACAGAATTTTATAATTAGTTCTTTGAGTGTAACCTAATATAGTATAAATAATTTCATAGAACAAATTTGTCTCTTTGTCATTCCTTCAATAATTATTTATCTAGACCCTACTATGTGCCAGGCACAGATCTTTGTCAGTGACCAGAATGTGCAAAGATCCTTGCCCTTGAGATGATTACATTTCAACAAGACAAGACAGAAAGTAAACTATATAAATAATAAAACTTATATTACCTAATATATTAAAAGATAATATATTAATTTGCTAGGGCTGTCATAGCAAGATACTACAAACTAGGTGGCTTAAAGAACAAAAATTTTATCACTTCTCAGTTCTGAAGTCTAGAAGACTAAGATCAAGGTGTAGGCCAGCCTAGAAGAGCTGTGAGGAAGAATCTATTTCATGCCTCTCCTCTAGCTTCTGGTGGTTTGCAGGCAATCTTTGGCATTCCTTGGCTTGAAGACACATCATCTTGATCTTTGCCTTCATCTTCACATGGCATTATTTCTGTGTGTGTGTCTGTGTCCTAACTCCCCCTAATTATAAAGACACCAGTCATATTTGATGAGGGGCCCACCCTATTCCAATTTGACCTCATCTGAACTAATATATCTGCAATGACCCTATTTTTAAATAATGTCACATTCTGAAGCAATAAGAGTTAGAACTTCAACATATGACTCTTTTTGTAAGAACACAATTCAGTTCATAAGAGATGATATGTGCTATAATATAAAGAAAGTAGATCAGGTGAAGGGATGGGAGTCATAGAAAAGGCCCTTGGGTCAGAGTCTGCCCTCAAGCTAGAGGAATAGAGGGAAGTCAGTGTGGTTGGAGTGGAGCACATGAGAGAGCAGTAAAGAATGAAGATCCAACTCATGTAAAGCTTTGCAATCTATTGTAAATTTTGGCTTCTACCGAGTTAAATGGAAAGTCAAGGGAGATTTTGAATAGAGTGACATGACTGATTTCTGTTTAACAAGGGTCCCTCTGGCTGCTGTGTAGAGAATAGACTTACAGTGGGTAAGGACAAAAGGAGAAACACCTATTAGGAGGCTCTTTCAGTAATCCAAACACAAGGTGCTGGGGTCTAAGGACAGGGTGATAGCGGTGAAAACATGAGAAGTGATAAAAGTCTGCATTTATTTTTGAATTAGAGTTGACACGACTTCCTCACACACTGGAATGTCATATGGGGAAAAAAGACAGCTCAAGGATGACATTGAAGTTCTGGATTGTGCAACTAGAAAGAAAGGGTTGCTATCAACTTAGTGAAGGAGGATAGTTGGTGAACTGGGTTTGTGGAGTACTCTTTGCTGTAGGCAGCCTCTAAAACAGCTCCTAGTGATACCTACCTCTTAGTATTCATGTTCTTGTGTATGACTCTCCTCTCAGCATGGGTTGTATTTAGGGACTTGTTTTATTTGATATATGACAGCAAATGTAATAGAAAGTCAATTCCTACATTAAGTTAAAGAAAGGCCATGGCTTCAGTCTTGGATGCTCTCTCTCTCCTACTCTCTGGATCTTTCACCCATCTTAGGGATGCCAGCTGCCATGATGAGCCGCTGTGCTGTGGAGTGTTCATGTGATTGGGAACCAAGGGAGGCCGCTGTGCTGTGGAGTGTTCATGTGATTGGGAACCAAGGGAGGCTTCTGGCGAAGAGCCAGTAAGTTGTTGTTAGTCCAACAGCTCACAAGGAACCGAATCCTTCCAACAACCACAGGAGTGGATTTGGAAGTGACTCTTCTCCCTGTCAAGCCTGCAGATGAGAACATAACCCTGTCCACAAAGATGATGTCAATCAAGCTCATGACTGTCCTTGAGCCAGAGGACCCAGCTAAGCCACGTCTAGATTTCTGACCCATAGAAATTATAAGATAAGGAATGTTTGTTGTTTTAAGCCAGGAAATTATGGCATAATTTGTTATGCAGCTATGGATAAGCAAAACACTCTTAAAAAGCTCAAAGCTTTTTCTGAGCAAAAACATTCATAATATTTTGGGGTAAGATACCAAAGAATTTTCTTATAACCATTGATTCATTTGCTAATATTCCATGCAAAAAAAAATATTTAAAGTGAGAGAGGAGAGAATTATAGGAACTGTCCAATGCACATTTGAAGAAATTCTCATTATATTGCTTAATGAGGGCTTAATATTTTTGCAATATTGGGTTTACCTTGGGAGTATGATAGCTTTCCAACTTTAATCAGAAGTTTGTCCATTAAGATGGGAAAACATATGTATGTAAAAATCATCTAAATAGAAATCCCTTAAAGGGACCAGAGACTATGAAACTTCCAAAAAATTCATTTTCAAAAATAGTTTATATCATCTCCATTCTTTTCTTTTTCTTTTTTTCTTTTTTTTTTTTTTTTGTGGTACACGGGCCTCTCACTGTTGGGGCCCCTCCCGTTGTGGAGCATGGGCTCCAGACGCGCAGGCTCAGTGGCCATGGCTCATGGGCCCAGCCGCTCCGTGGCATGTGGAATCTTCCCGGACCGGGGCACGAACCCATGTTCCCTGCATCGGCAGGCGGACTCTCAACCACTGAGCCGCCAGGGAAGCCCTATCATCTCCATTCTTAATAAAATTTAAAGACATATTTTCTAAAACTATGAAGAATTAAACATATTATGCAAAGTAAGAAGTAATAAAATGTTAATTTTCATTACTTAACAATTAAACTTTTGAAAATTTTACAGTAAAAATATTCTTGACAGTCATATGTAGTCATATGCTATATATTGATTTCTGAAACTGTAGTGTTCTATAGTCCCTTTTTAAAAACAATTTAATTGAAAAAGGACCTGAGGGAGTTCCCAAGATGGCAGAGTAGGAAGACTCTGAGCTCACCTTCTCTCACAGGCACAACAAAATTACAACTATTTACAGAACAACTATCCATGAAAGAGATGGGAAGCTACCAGAAAAGATCTTCTGCAACTAAAAATGTAAAGGAGGAACCACAATGAGACAGGTAGGAGAGGTGGAGTTGTGGTATAGTCAAGACCCATACCCCAGGGTTGGACGATCCACAAACAGGAGAATAATTACAATTGCAGAGGTTCTTCCCAAGGAGCAAGGTGCCTGAGCCCCACATTGGGCTCTGCAGCCCAGGGATCCTGTACTGGGAAGATGAGCCCCCAAAACATTTGGCTTTAAAGGCCAGTGGCACTTATTTTAGGAGACCCAGAGGGCTATGGGAAATAGAGACTCCACTTTTAAAGGGAGCACACAAAATCTCACATGCTCTGGATCCAGGGAAGAAGCAGTAATTTGAAAGGAGCCAGGTTCAGACCTACCTGCTGATCTTGGAGAGTCTCCCAGAGAGGCAGAAGAGAACTGCAGCTTACCCTGAGGATATAGACTCTGGCAGCAGCATTTTGGGTGCTCCTTCTACCATGTGGACACTGGTGCTGGCAAGTACCATTTTGGAATCCTCCCTCTAGCTTATTAGCACTTGGACCCAGCCCTGCCCACACTCACCAACCTGAAGAGCCCACTGCTTTCCTACTCCTGCATCCCCTCCAAGCCTTCCCCAAATGTACATCACTGCCTCAGGTGATCTTTTCAAGTTCTGCCTCACAAACTACCAGCTCTTTAACCCTTTGATTGGATCCTATTGTGCCCATGATCCATGGTCTCTAGGAATCTGTGGTTGTTCTGGATGCTGTAATGAAATACGATAGCCAGAGGGGCTTAAACAACACACAATTATTTCTCAAATTCTGGAGGCTGGGAGTTCAACATCAGGGTGCTATGCATGGTCAGGTTCTTGACAAGGTCTGTCTTTCTGGTTATGTATTATAGCCGTCCCTTGGTGTGTACAATGCAAGCAGAGAGTGGTCTCATGTCTCCTTTTTTTAGGGCATTAATCCCATAATGATCTCCTGATTTCATTTAAACCTAATTACTTTCCAAAGGTACCCACTTCCAAATACCATCACACTGGAGATCAAGGCTTCAATTCAGGAATTTTGTGGGAACACAAGCGCTCAGTTCGTAGCAGAATCCTAGAATAACTAACATGGAAGAAGGTGGCAGAGCCCATTTAGCTTTAAGTATTGGAGATTGTATTGATTATATGACATCCATCAGGCCTTGGGAATAAGCAAGCCTGCCTCAGATAAAGAAAACAAGAAAAATAATTCAGGGCCCATTATAAACATGTATTCTATAGACTCTCCCATTACTATTCTGTTCCATCGAAATTTACACACCAGAGTGGCTGGGTTTCTCTCTGAGGAATCGGAGAAAGCTGAGATGATCAAAGCAGTTGCTGGAAACAACAGGGAAAGGAAAGTCAGGAAGAGGGGCAGTGTTGTCTGGATTTGGGAGGGAAGAGGGATTCCCAAGTGGAGAGTGGGCAGTGTAGGTCCAAACGACTTTTTGTTCACCCCAAATCCTAGTGAATACTAATTTTATGTGATATCACTATTAAACTTCCCCTGGTCTCTTAACTTGTTAATACCTCTACTCAAGTCCTCGAAGAAATAACATTTAAGTTAGAATTTGAGACTAGAATAATATACCAACCCCAAAAACTAGTGCATAAAGGAGAACTAGGGAAAGGAGAGATAAAAGCAGAAGAACATTCTAGACTGAAAGGGAAGAGTATATTAATAGGTCTTGAAGTGAGAAGGAGCTTGGCTTTAAGGAAAATTTAAGGAAAATTAAAAATTAAGGTAATATCATGCTAAGAGGTGATAGAGTATAAACCAGAGAATAGATCATTGGCTTTGAGATTGGAAGGATAGGACAAAATGATAGGATATTTAAGAAGTACAATGAAAGCAGATATCCAAATTCATCAGTGGTTAAAGTCAGCATATTTGACAGCAAACTTTGACCAGATTTTCCAAAGAAGGAAACAGGTAAGAAATGTTTTCATAATTAGGTACCCTCTGCTATATATTATCTGGGTTACATTGTATTAGCACAATTTAAAAGCAAAATTAACGAGATGGCTACTCAGTGCTACTTCCTAGCCTTTGGTGACAGGTTGTGTTTTTTAATTGTTCAACATGTCTTCATTCTTTGCCTAAGATAAAAATCAGCTATAAAGGCTCATAAAGCTCATGACTTCAATAGGGATGTGGACCTACCTGAAAGAAAGAAGAGGAAAAGTACAGGAGTGTTTGAGGAGTGTAAGGTGATGTTCAATGGAAAGAGAATACAAGGAGATACAGCTCCCAAAACTCCCTTGGGATATGACTCATTTTTTTTTTTTTTTTTTTTTTTTTTTTTGCGGTATGCGGGCCTCTCACTGTTGTGGTCTCTCCCATTGCAGAGCACAGGCTCCGGACGCGCAGCCTCAGTGGCCATGGCTCACAGGCCCAGCCCCTCCGCGGCATGTGGGATCTTCCCGGACCAGGGCACAAACCCACGTCCCCTGCATCGGCAGGCGGACTCTCAACCACTGCGCCACCAGGGGAGCCCGGGATATGACTCATTTAACACAAATCATATGTCAGTAATTAGAGTTCTCATAAACATCATTTACATCCCCACTTCTAAGTTATAATCCTCTACTGGTAGCTACAAGATTCTATCACATGATTTTGACATCAATCAATACAGGTGATATAGCAAAACAGATAACCATTATTCAATCATCATCTAGGAGGTACTGTTAAATTTTTAAAAATATAATGAGTGGATGGAAAGGTAGAAAGCAATAGTGTAGTGTAATGTGAAAAAGTCTTTTCATAAGGGGCAAGAAATATTCTAATTCATTGTTGAAATTAAAAACTATTCACACTCTATCATTGCACTAGCAAATTCATGTAATTTTGAAACTTTGTATATCTGTTGTCCCATTCCTTTGTTTAATCACAAATAACTTTGTCTAAAGAACAGTCACTCTGATAAACACTGTTATGTTGAATGTGAGTACCACTGTAATATTCATTAAATCACAGTTTGAAGAGGAAAATTTTTACCACTCTTCAACTGCTAATTTTTAACTATTGTTTTTATATTAATCAGCTGTTTTATCAAGTTAATCTGGCTAGAGCTTTGATCAAAGAAGGTATAGATATGTAATGTGTAATGAAATAAGCGAGTTTTCAAATCCAAAATTACTTTTTAGCAAAGGTATTATTTGTATGACAGTACCCATAGCTACACAATATTGTATTTTTGAGGATGTGGTCTCAGGGTCTACAGAGTATAAGAGACGGTTTATTTGCATCATACTTATCTTTACCCCAAAGGGTATTTAATGAAAAGATGTTGCATTAGTTTCCCAGATTTCAATTCAAACACATGTTTACTGAGTGCCTGCAAGGAATAAGTCTTTCTGCAATGTACAGGATCCTGCAAAGGTGAGTGAAACTCTTTCTGTCCTAACATCTCACTTTCCAGAAGGGGAGCTAAGATATGTGTTTGAAGAATAATAATATAAATAGAATGTGACAATTGCTAAAAAGAGATATATGAACAATTGTTAAGGGAACATAAAAGGACCAGAGATTAATGGCTGCTAAACCCAGAAGAAGGTGATAAAGAACCTAATTGAGGAAGGAAAGTGCTCAAAAGTCTTCTTGAAAATGATGCATTTAAATCGCAGGGGTGCATTTTCTAAGTCATACATCATTCTTCTTTAAGTATAGTTCCTTTGTGTCTGTGTCTAATATTTATCTCACAGCTTTGAGATTTAAGGAGTTTTATGTAATCTAAATCTTTATGCAATTATAAAATAGTAAAATAGTAAAAAAAAGCCCCGTGCTAAGCATCATGAAGATTGCAAAAGCACTGCCAATGCTGCCTTGGAAAACCTTGAACATGGGTAAGTAGAGACAAAATATTCCAAAACACATAAGACAGATAATACAAGGCGACAGATAATTGATATTTGTGTTGACTTTCTGTACTCCCCATAAACTGGCCAACAACGGGACCCCAGCTACAGACTTCTGCATCATAGAGCCCAGTATGCCAGACAAGGGCCTCTGTTTGTACTCTCATTCTAGGTGAAAACCACAAATATTAATAGTGGGCCAGTTATTCACCAAGGACTCATAAAACAGTTTCAAGATTTCTTGTGACCCATCTTAAGAATCAGGAGTCCCAACAATGCTCTATTGTACTGAATGCTTTGAAGGAGGCTAGAAAAACAAAAATGAAAAACCAGGTTGACTCTTCGGTTCATTTGATGTCCTCTGATAACATCACAGGCTACTGCTTACCTAACAACTGTTAAATAATGCATTTTTCTTATATAACAAATCATTGAAGGTGAGAGGTAACCTTCTTCCACACTGTAAGTATTTGAAAATCCACAAACCTGTGTTGGACACATAATGTGTCAGTTTATTTTCTATTCTTGATCTTATCCTGAAAGGCCAATTAAGCCCCTCACTGATTTTTTTTAACATGAAAAGCATGTTTCACGAGATGATCATCTGCTCCCCAAAGCTACCTGTGTTGCCCCAAGGCTCCAGGAGTGTTGGGTGGAACAAGGAGGGGGAAGTTAGGAGCGGAGATGACTGGAGTGAATATACACAAGTCATAAGCCCTAAGAGTTTCTTGGGTCTTCTTCCCTTTCAGCAGCTGAGATTACTCGCAGCCCATGCAAACAAAATAGAGCGCCCCAATCCAAATCTACCCTGAGGAGATCTGCAGGATTTGCTTTAAAACTTTCCTCCCTGAACCTAGCTGCTTCCTGAAAATTTAATGCTCCAGGGAGCTGCATCGACTCTCAGGCAGCTAAGGTCCCTTTCAGGGTATTAAAATAAGCAATTATAAAGTGATGGCCAAAGGGTCAGAAAGAGGTAATGTAGCTTCCCAAAGTGCCCAACTCTTCCAGGAGAATGTCTTTGGAATGTTGGGCCCAATGAGCAGCAATAGATTCATAAAGCAAAGTGAAAATAAAAGAATGTAAAGAGAAAGAAAGACAAAGAAGGTACCAAAAGATACACTTGAGTAGCATAATGTTTAACTTAATAAATAATGCACATCATAAAATATGTATTTATTTAGTAAACACCTAGTATACCACAACATCAGTCACAAAAATCACCCTGGTTTAGCAACTGAATAATAAATACAGCACCTTAAAATATCTGACTGCCAGGTTGGATAAAAGGGTGAAGCCAACACATACTGACCTCAAACTCCACAGCCTTCTCCTGCCTCTGCGGAAGAAGACAGAGTGGATGCTGAGTGATTAAGCCATGGAGGTAGCTGCAGTGTATCGTGGTGCTGAATAATGGATATCCCTGGGAGCCCTTGTTAGAGGCTACAAGCCACCATGGGAGGAGGGAAGAATGATGAAGAACTTTAAGGGTCTTGCTGTGACCAGGAAAAAAACAGAAGAGAAGAGATTGTCAATAAATCTTTCAATACCCAAGAAAACTGGCTACCAGATATAAGATTTTATCCATTTTAGCAGAAAAACATTTATTATCTTGCTGTATAGTCACTCATGTGAAATGAAAATATTAATGCTATTAGATCCAGTCTGAGAAAGATGAACCAATATTACCCATTCGAAACCATTGGTTGTTTAACCCTGGCTTGCAGATTAGCACGTAATAATTGACAGAACAGGTTTTCCCAGGAATGTTCAGGATGCTTTCCAAACAGTTCAACTGAGACACTTTATTGATCATAAAGCGTTCCTAATGCAAATGAAGGAATGCCAAGGCGGCACTGGTGTCGACAACAGGCTGCAGTTTACAGCGGTAAACTCCCCATCTCCTATCAAGCCTTCAGCACGCTGTTCACTGCACAGCCGTTATCTTCACATGCTGACACATTTAATCTAAGATTCTCACTTTGCCACAGTCAGAGCAACTGCTTGACAATATGATTACAGTTTCCTGTCAGCTCAGGCACGGAATATTTCTGTGAGCTCTCAGAATTGCAAAATATTTTGATTTTGAAATGATAGTAATCCATGAAGAAAAAGTCTTCAAAATATTGATTTCTGATAACAAATCAAGATCTGCATAAAGGACATTGCTTTAAGTGTCTATGAATAAGGATGCTTTGGAGTGCAGAGGGAGACAAGGGGAGGCTGTGATAATATGATGAAAAAGAGAAGGACTTGGGTTGTGGAAACTACCGAAGGAAGCAGAGCTTGTGACAAAAAGCCGCCATCAGTGGTCATTGGCCTGATGGATTTAATTGAATCACCACTCTACTGGTCCAGCGTACAGTGCATGTTTGTCAGTGTCATTTCAAAAGAACACTCTTCCTCCTTCAACCCAATAAAGGTTGTTGGGCAAGTACATTGGTAGAAATTTTGTAGAAAATGGAAATGAAGAAAGAAACTTTACCACTTAGAAGGCAAAATATCTCTTAGTTTAATAAATAATAATGTGTATGTATTTAAATGAATTAATCTCAAACATTGAAGGTCATATCTCTCTGTAAGAATTTTCGTTGCTTACTGTAAAATGGAGAGACTTTTCAATAACTGGGTTAAGACTGGCTCCTCGTGACCCCTGGTAGAGATATGAAATAGGATTTATCTGAATTATTGACCTTTCCCCCAGAAATGAGAATGTGCTAAGAAAGACCTCCACATTCTTTTTTGTTCCCTCAGACATCAGTCATTCAAAATAGTTACTACCAGCATTTTAGGCACTTCTACTGGATGGTAGTTTTCTATAGGACAAGACAAAACTGAAATTATTTCCACAAATGAACAAGATAGAAATGGACAAAGGATTAGACTGAAAAATCATGGAATTTTAAATGGAGGAAAATGTTCTGAAATGAAAACTGATTACTGTAGCCCTGGGGCTAAGGGTAATTTATAGGTAGACCAGTAAAACATGTGTTCCTCAATAATGCAATCAATCACTTTACCTGGAATCTAGCCACTCAGCGATGTAATGCTCCAGTATGAATTTAGATTTTTTTCAAGCTGCTATTAGTCAAGTAGCTTTTAATGACTTCTACATTTAGACAACAGTTAGGGCTATTTAAATCTATAATTTGTCCTTTATTTCTTCTTAAACAGGCATACAACATATATGCAGACATTGCTAACACTGCATATATTCAGAACAGGAAAAGCATATGGTTATAACACATGGACTTTGAAAGCATTAATTATTCAGAAACAAAATAATCTGTCACTGACATTTCATTTCTGTAATAAGGAATAATTTACATAAAGTAAACTTCATCCTTTCAGTGTACCACTCTGAGTTTTGGCAAACACATATAGTCAGGTAACCACAATCACAACCAAGATATGGAACAGTTCAATAATCTGTTTCCCAAATTTCCTCCTGCCCCTTTGTAATCAACCCCTCCCACACCCTCAGTCCCTGGCAACTACTGATTTGTTTTCCATTCCTATAATTTAATGTTTTCCAGAGTGTTACATCAGTGGAATCATGTAGTATATGGCTGGTTAATTCTGGTGTTTTTCACATAGAAAAATGCAATTGAGATCTAGCCACATTGTTGTGGTACCAGAAGTACATTCTTTTCTTTGCTAAGTAGTATTTCATTGATTGGATGTCCCTCATTTCAATTGATTCCAGTTTTCAGCAATTACTAATAAATCTACTATGAATATTAACATACATATTTTTGTGTGAACATAAGATTTAATTTAACTTGGGTTAATATCTAAGACTAGGGTCACTGAATTGTATGATAAGTATATGTTTAACCTTACAAAAAAATGCGAAACTGTTTTGAAAAGTGGCTGTATTTTTTGAATTCCTGCAAGCAAAGTATGGGAGTTTCAGTTGCTCCACACCCTTATCAACACTTGGAATGCTCAGTTATTTTGTGCGTTTGTTTTACTGGGTTGGATAAAAAGTTTGTTTGGGTTTTTCCATAAGATGTTATGAAAACCCCGAATGAACTTTTTGGCCAACCCAATTGTTATTCTAATAGATGTGCTGTGGCTTCATACTGCGGTTTTTAATTTGCATTTTCCGAGTAACTAATGACGTTAAACATCTTTTCACGTGCTTACTTGACATTCCTATATTTTCTTTGATGAAGTGTCTGTGTAAATCTTTTGCTCATTTATTAAAAAATTAGGCTGATGGTTTTCATATTATTGCATTTTGAGAGTACTTAGGTAAACTGGATACAAGTCTTTTATCAGATATATGATTTCAAGTATTTCTCCCAGTCTATAGTCTGCATCTTTTAATTCTCTTAGCAGTGTCATACATAGGGCAGAAGTCTCCATTCCAATGCAATCCAAGTTATCAATCTATTTTTTTCCTACTATGGATTGTGCTTCTCATATTGTATCTAAGAAACATCTGCTTAATCCAAGATCACAAAAATTTTCTTTTATGTTTTCTTCTAGTCTACAGATTGTTCATGACAATACAGTTTAAAATAGATATAATATTAATGAAATCTCAGTGACATCTCTGAGTAAAAAGAGTGGACACAATTTTTTTTTAATTCAGAAGAATACTAAGAGTCTTCAGTATTTCACACATTTGGAATTTCTGAAATCACAATCTCTTCCCTAAAACATAAAAAAATCATACAGTGTAATAGTCTTTCATTCATTCATTCACTAATCAAGTATTTATTAATGGCCCTACTATTTTCCAATTGCTCTGGTAGATGATGTGGTAACAGAGTTAAAGATGTAGTTGGTCTTTTCCCTCAAGAAGTTCTACATCTCTGTCCTATATCACACGCTTATATAGGACAGAGACAAGGAGTGAGAAAATTGTAGTACAGTGTGATAAGAGCAAAGATTCAGGTGGTCACCAGCAGCAAGATGAGTGAAAAGTGGGACACTTAACCCAAAATGACAGAACATAATAACCCCATGAAAGAAAGGAGATAAAACTTGTAGCCCTCAGGAGCACACAGTCTGGTTGAGGAAATGAAAATATAAATACATAAATAACAATTTAATTACCAATGTTCTAAGTGCTATGAAAGAAAATGATAGAAAATGAAGACAGTACATAACAAGATATAATTTAGTCTACTAACCTAAGGGAAGACACCCATAAGAAAGTAACATGAAATTGGAAGCTGAGCATAATTAGAAATTACCTTAGAATAAAACTTCAACGTTCCAGACTGAGGAAACTGAACATTTTAAGACCTTAAAATAGGAAATAAATGAACATATTTGAGGAGCAGAAAGGTCAGGCCAATAGAGAATTGTGTAGTGGTTTTCTAACTTTAGTTTAAATGAGAATCTTCCAGAAAGCTTGCTTAAAATTAAGATTACTAGACCCCACATATAAAAATCTTTATTTAGGAGGTCTAAATTAACAAGGTAATTATAATGTGATGTATCAACCACCATAATTCAATTAATTCCAGGATAGAAAGAGGGAGACTTGTGGTAGGTAAGGAGAAAGGAGGTAGGAATTGAGTCATTCAAAGTAAGGATAGTTGAGCCAAACTTTATCCTAAAAGCCTTGAGAAGCTTTTGAAGGATATAAAATAGGGATGAGACATGATCCAGCTTGCATTAAAACAAATTACTTTGGAGTGACATCATCAAGACAGTGACATAGATTGTACCCAACTTCAGTCAGCCTCACAAGAGGGTCAACTAGCAACTATCTATACACAAGACACCATTTTGAAGATCCCAGAACCCAAGAAGTGAGACTTAAGCACTACCTTGGACAACAGAGACTAAGAGGGACTGCATTAGGAGAGTAAGAGCAGCAGCTTCATTTTAACAGACTCAACCACTCCCCAGGCCAGCACATCAAGAGGGACCCACTGGGTAACAGTTTCTCCAGTGGTAAAAACAGAACCCAAGGTGGACATTCAGCTTTACCAGAGTTGCAAGATGATTCCGAGGAAGCATACTCAGGTCTTACCTCACATACATCACAAGGAGGTATTTGTGCAGCTCCACCAGGAGCTAGGGATCAGAAGGAGAGAGATAAAGGGTGGTGGTGCCTACAGCAACCTTCACTCAGGTTTCAGCAGACCATGTTCCTGCTTGCAGAGGCACCTGGCCAGAAATCCCAGCCTGAGGCTCTACATATCTAGAGAGCTGAGCCATGCCTTAGTCTGGCCAAGGAGCCTATTTGACAGTTCAGTCTGATTAGGATTACTGTCTACAAGATTGAAGCTACAGTGGAGTGCATTTGATAGCCTATGCTGGCAGAGGGACAAATTCACAGTCTCACCAACCTGCTGAGCATAGCTTCCAGTCCCATCACTCTGGGAAGCATGGCCACAAGAACCAGTAGTCCAATAGTTGTGGAACACATCCTACCCAACTGTTGAGCATAGCTCTGGCCCTGCATAACCAGGGAGCTTTAACAGTGACCCTGAGAATCCTGGAGAACAGCCTATGTTACCACCCCACTGAGGAGCTCAGCCTACAACCTCACCCAGTAGCAGAGCCTAGCATATGGCCTTGATCAATTGCTGGACAGCTTGTGGCCTTGCCTAGGCAGGGAGTGCAGCCAATGACTCTGCCCAACCATGGAACATAGCTTACAACCCCAACTGACTGACAAGCCAAGAAAGTGACCTTGCCCAACTGAGGAGCACAGTCACTAGCCCCACTATCAATAATGGATAGATTATCCACACAAAGAATCAATAAGGAAAGACTTGGTTTGAACAGCACTTTGATGAATGTACATAACAGACATATACAGAACATTCCAAGCAATAGCAGCAGAATACAAGTTCTTCTGAAGCATGCATGGAACACTTTATAGGATAAATCATATGTTAGGCCACAAAAGAAGTCTCAACAAATTCAAGAAGATAGAGATTATGTCAAGTATCTTTTCTGAAAATGATAGTATGAAACCAGAAAATTCACAAATATGTAGAAATCAAACAACACACTCCTGAACAACCAATGGATCAAAAAAGAAATCATAAGTTAAATAAAAAAATATCTTACAAACAAAAATGGAAACACAGTATACCAAAACTTATGGGATGCAGCAAAAGCAGTTCTAAGAGGAAAGTTTATAGCTATAAATACATATATCAATAGAAAAGAAAGATGGCAAATAAACAACCTAACATACCTCAAGGAACTAGAAAAAGAACAACAAACTAAGCTCAAGTTAACAAAAAGAAGGAAATAATAAAATTAAAGCAGAAATATATAAAATAGAAAACAGGAAAACAATAGAAAAGATTAACAAAACTGGAAAAGATAAATAAAACACACAAACCATTAGCTAGACAAACTGAAAAAAGGAGAGAAAACTCAAATAAATATATAAATGAAAAAGGAGACATTAAAACTGATACCACAGAAATACAAAGGACTGTAAATGACTAAAAATTATATGCCAGCAAATTGGATAACCTAGAAGAAATTAATAAATTCCTAGAAACATGCACCTCCTAAGACTGAATTATGAAGAAACAGAAAATCTAAACAGACCAATAACAAGTAATGTTATTAAATCATTAATCAAAACCTCCAACAAAGAAAAGCCCAGGACCATGGGTGGATGGTGGATTTCATACGTGAATTTTGCCAAACATTTAAAGAAGAATTAATGCCAATCCTTCTCAAACTTTTCCAAAAATTTGAAGAGGAGGGAATACTTCCAAACTCATTTCATGTGGCCAGCGTTAACATGATACCAAAGCCAGGCAAGGACTCTATGAGAAAAGAATTACAGACCAATATCCCTGATGAATACAGATGTAAAAATTCTCAACAAAATACTAGCAAACTGAATTAAACAGCACATTAACATAATCATACACCATTATCAAGTGGAATTCATCCCTGAGATGTAACGCTGGTTCAACACATGCAAATCAATAAATCTGATATATCACATTAATAGAAAGATAAAAATCATATGACCATCTCAATAGATGCAGAAAAAGCATTTGACAAAATTCAATATCCTTTGATGATAACTCTCAACAAATCAGGTATAGGAAGAACTTAATATAATAAAAGCCATATATAACAAGTCCACAGCTAACATCATCCTCAATAGTGAAAGGCTAGAAGCTTTTCCTCTAAGACAAGGAAGAAAACAAAAGCACTGCTATTACTACTCTTATTCAACACAGTACTGAACCTCCTAGCCATTGAAATCAGAGAAAAAAGAAATAAAGGGCATCCAAGTCAAAAAGAAAAAAGTAAAATTCTCTCTATCTGCATATGACATGATCTTATACATAGAAAATCCTAAAGAATCCACCAAAAAACTGTTAGAACTAATAAACAAATTCAGGAAAGTTACAGGACAGATAAACAACATACAAAAATCAGTTGTATCTCTGTACACTAACAATGAACTATCTCAAAAAGTAATAAAGAAAACAATCCCATTCACAATAGCATCAAAAACAATAAACACTGGCCTTAGCGAGCTCTGAGCCCAGAAGTGGGGAGAAGTTGGAGAGGTCGGTAGGGGAGGGTAGGAAGAAATTGCAAATAGACCCCTGCCCTGGTCAGCTGAGCCCCCAGAGAGCATCTCTGCAGTGTCCAGGCTTTGTGTGGATGTGAAATGCATGGCCCTGTCAGGCCTGAGAGTTTGCAGACTGTCCCTGCTGCGTCCTGCCCCGTGGTGGCCCTGTGGCTCCTGCAGTTGCCGCGGTGACCCCAGGCACAATCCAGCCCAGGTAGCTGTGCCACAGTCCCGGGGCACCATGACCCCATGCCCGACCATGCCTTGGGCCCCCTGGGGATGGCAGATGGCAGGCGCTTCTGGCGGCTGCTGCTGCTGCTCAACAAGGGGGAATGATTACTGTTCTAAAGTGAATTTTGGAGGTGGATGCTTTAGGCCATGCCCCAGGGAATATTAATTGGTGTGAGCTCTCCTGGAGGTCCTCATCTTGGCACGGCACCAAGAGCCAGCTCTTCCCAGCTGCCTGCAAACTCCAGTGGGACCTAATTAAACTTAAAAGCTTTTGCACAGCAAAGGAAACCATAAACAAGATGAAAAGACAACACTCAGAAAGGGAGAAAATATTTGCAAACAAAGTAAATGACAAGGGATTAATCTCCAAAATATACAGACAGCTCATGCAGCTCAATACCAAAAAACAAACAACCCAATCAAAAAATGGGCAGAAGACCTGAATAGACATTTCTCCAAAGAAGACATACAGATGGCCAAGAGGCACATGAAAAGATGCTCAACATCACTAATTATTACAGAAATGCAAATCAAAACTACAATGAGGTACCACCTCACACCAGTCAGAATGGCCATCATCAAAAAATCTACAAACAATAAATGCTGGAGAGGGTGTGGAGAAAAGGGAACCCTCTTACACTGTTGGTGGGAATGTAAATTGGTACAGCCACTCTGGAGAACAGTATGGAGGTTCCTTAAAAAACTAAAAATAGAACTACCACATGACCTAGCAATCCCAATCCTGGGCATATACCTGGAGAAAAACATAATTCAAAAACAGTGCACCCCAATGTTCATTGAAGCACTATTAAGAATAGCCAGGACATGGAAGCAACCTAAATGTCCATCAACAGAGGAATGGATAAAGAAGATGTGGTACATATATACAATGGAATATTACTCAGCCATAAAAAGGAATGAAATTGTGCCATTTGTAGAGACATGGGTGGACCTAGAGACTGTCATACAAGTGAAGTAAGTCAGAAAGAGAAAAACAAATATCGTATATTAATGCATATATGTGGAATCTAGAAAAATAATACAGATGAACCTGTTTGCAAAGCAGAAATAGAGACACAGACATAGAGAACAAACATATGTACACCAAGGGGGGAAAGCGGGAGTGGGATAAATTGGGAGATTGGGATTGACATATATATACTATTATGTATAAAATAGATAACTAATGAGAACCTACTGTATAGCACAGGGAAAAAAAAGGTATAATCTGTTTGTAGGACATATATTAATTTAACCTTAAAAATGCATTCCAGTATACAGTAGGTGCAGACAAATACTGTTTGATTCCACTTATACTAGGTACCTAGAATAGTCAAATTCATAGATTCAGAAAGTACACTGTAGATGCCAGGGGCCAGGGGGTGGGTGTGGGTGTGGGGAGGTGGAATGGAGAGTTAGTGTTTAATGGGGACAGAGTTTCAGTTTAGGAAGGTGAAAAATTCGGGAGATGGATGATACTGAAAGTTGCACAACAATGTGAATGTACTTAGTGATACTGAACTGTACAGTTAAATATGGTTAAAATAGTATGTTTTACATTATGTGACTTTTACCATAATAAAACTTTTTTTAAAAAATCAATAAATACTTAGGAATAAATGCAACTAATGTGGTGGAAGATTCAAACACTAACTGTAATAAGACATTGATGAAAGCAATTTAAGAGGACAAATAAATGGAAAGAAATCTCATGTTCACAGATTGAAATAATTAATGTTATTAAAATATCTATAATACCCAAAGCCATCTATAATATTCAATAAAATCCCTATCAAAATTTCAATGGTATTATTCACAGAAATAGAAAAAAAATCCTAAAATTTATATGGAACCACAAAAGACCCCTAATAGCCAAAGCAGTCTTTATAAAAGAAGAACAAAGCTGGAAGTTCACACTCCCTGATTTCAAACTATGCTATAAAATTATAGTATAATCAAAATAGTACAGTACTGGCATAAAAACAGGCAATAGACCAATGGAAACAGAATCAAGAGCCAAGAAATAAACCCACACACACATGGTCAACTAATATTTGACAAGGGATCCACTAAGAATTCTTAATGGAGAAAACATAGTCTCTTCAGTAAATGGTGATGGGAAAACTGGATATCCTATCCAAAAGAATGGAACTGGACCCCTCTCTTAAATCATATGCAAAAATTAACTTAAAAATGTATTAAAGACTTAAATGTAAGGCTTGAAATCATAAAACTCATAGAAGATCATAATGAAAAAGTACTTGATATTGGTTTTGGCAATGACTTTTTAGATTTGACACCTTAAACACAAGCAGCAGAAACAAACAAGTATGACTACATCAAATTAAAAAGGCTGCACAGCAAAAGAAATGACCAACAAAATACAAAGGTAACCTATTGAATGAGAAAAAATATTTACAAATCAAATATCTGATAAGGGGTTAATATCCACAATATACAAGGGACTTATAACTCAGTAGCAAAAAATAAACAAGTCAGTTAAAAAATGGGCAAAGACCTGAATAGATAGTTTTCCGAAGAATATACACAAATGGCCAACAGATACATGAAAAGTTGTCAACATCACTAATCACCAGGGAATTGCTAGTCAAAAATATAACGAGATATCTCTTCACACCTGTTAGGATGGCTCTTACCCAAAAGACAAGAGTTAACAAGTGCTGACAAGGATGTGGAGTAAAGAGAACCCTTGGGCACTCTTGATGGGAATGTAAATTGGTACAGCTACTATGGAAAACACTATGGAGGTTCCTCAAACAATTAAAAATAGAACTACTATCTGATCCATCAATTCTACTTCTGGGTATATATTTGAAGGAAATGAAATCATTATCTTGAAGAAATATCTGCACCCTCATGTTTGTTGCAGAGTTATTTATCTCAATAAAACTGGAAAAAAATTAAAGAGAAATAAGTTGTGACATCAAAGAAAAGCAAGAAAGAGAGAATCTCATAATAAAATATGGTCCTTTAAGTTGAATAAATAGCTTTATCAAAATCTCTCCTGCCTCGTATCTTTCGACTGTGAAACGTCATCAAGAATCCACAAACTTAAATGTGAACATATGGCACGTGTTTTTGAAATGTTAATCAACTCAGCAAGATAAATGAAAGAGTGAAGAGTCAACTGAATAATGTAGATGAGGGTCTTATAAGCCAAAATGAGAGTGATCAAGCACTGGAGGCTGAGGAAAGTATTTAGGTGCTTCTATTAATACAGTAGGTGCTCTCTAAACATCTGCTAATTGACTAATGAATGCATGCATGAATGAATTGGGATCACCTAATCTGTGAAGGCTTCAGAGAAGTTGTAAGATTTGAGGTGGCCTTGATAAATAATCGACGATTTGGAGAGGTAACTAGGGCAAGGAAGAAATTCCAGTTCTAGGCAATGACAATGATAAGATCACAAAGTGATAACGTTCAAAATATTAGAAGAAAGAAAGTAGCTAGCAGAGGGATCATGTCTCTCTTCACTCAAACTCTTTCTTTGTTGCCAAATGACAAAAATCTAATGAATAAAGTGAATTCAAAACCTAGCAATTATTCATTACATGCCCGGCAGTAGTACTACAGTCATGGACATGGGATATTCAGGTAAAATAATCTGCAGAGAAACAAAGAAATACATTTACTGCCTAAACTGTTTCGCAGTTATAGCTTTGCTTCATAGCCATGTTCACACGGATAATTGTATATATGGGAACAGGAAAATTAATACAACTGGTCTTCTTGTGCTTTTTGATGACTCTCAGGCAGTGTCACCAGCTAAAGACAATGTCTGAGGGTGTGGTAGAGGTGAAGAGAGAACACATGGTAGTAGGAGAAGGATTACAGGACTGAATTATAAACGTTGGTACTTATATATCTATATAGAGGAGCTTCAAAATAAATTTTAGTACTACTGCTTTATAAAACAGTTCAGAAGACTTGAGAGATCTTTCTCTAAAATTCAAGTTTCTTAAGAGGGCTACTGTTTTAAGCATGCCTGATCCTTTTTTCTTTCTTTCTTTCTTTTTTTTTTTTAATCCTGAATTGACAAATAGAGAAGAGTAGAAAAAGCATTTTGAAGGCATTTGGTTAACCACACACTTGTCTGACAGAAATGACAAGGCAAAACCCAGAGATTTGGGAACACGCTAATAAGTGACTAAAATTTTCGTTAGCTCTCACCCCTCTTTTGACTGATGGATTGAAAGTGACAAGACAATCAGACAATAGTATTTGAAATGAATCAATGACTGGTTGTCTCATATGGATTTTGTTCATTTCTTTTTATCTTTACACACCACCCTTGCCTAAGAACTCACTTAAGTCCATGCAATAGCTCCCACTGGATTTCCTATTTTTTTTTCCTTCCAGTTATATTGAGATATAATTGACATACAGCACTGTATAAGTTTAAGGTGTACAGCATAATGATTTGACTTACATACATCATGAGATGATTATCACAAGTTTAGTGAACATCCATCTTCTCATATAGACACAAAATTAAAGAAATATAATATATATTTTTCCTTGTGATGAGAATTCCTAGGATTTACTCGCTTAACAGCATTCATATATAACATACACCAGTGTTAATTATATTTATCATGCTATACATGACATTCCTAGTACTTATATATCTTATAATTGGAAGTTTGTACCCTTTTTTTTTTTTTTTTTTGCGGTACGCGGGCCTCTCACCGTTGTGGCCTCTCCCATTGCGAAGCACAGGCTATGGACGCGCAGGCTCAGCGGCCATGGCTCACGGGCCCAGTCGCTCCGTGGCATGTGGTATCTTCCCGGACCGGGGCACGAACCCGTGTCGCCTGCATCGGCAGGCTGACTCTCAACCACTGCGCCACCAGGGAAGCCCGGAAGTTTGTACCTTTTGACAGCCTTCATCCAATTCCTCCTGCTCCCACCACCCACCTCTAGTCACTACAAATCTGATCTCCTTTTCTATGAGTTTGTTTTTTAAGTATAGTTGACCTACAACACATTGTTGGTTTCTGTTACACAACATAGTGATTCAATATTTCTATACATTTCAAAATGATCACCACAATAAGTCTAGTTATGGTACATCTGCCTACAAAGATATTATAGTTATTGATTATATTTCCCATACTGTACATGTCATATCCATGACATTTATTTTATAATGGAAGTTTGTACCTCTTAATCTCCCTCACTTATCTTTCTTCCTCTAAAGATTTGTCTATTCAAATCCTCTAACAATATTTTGATGGTATTTTTAATTGATGTTGAGTTGTATGAGTTCCTTATATATATTGGATATTAGCCCCTTATCAGATATATTGTCTGTGAGTATCTTCTCCCATTTTGTAGGCAGCCTTTTCATTTTGTTGAAAGTTTCCTTCACTATTCAAAAGCTTTATAGTTTGATGTAGTTCCATTTATTTATTTTCACTTTTGTTTCCCTTGCTTGGCATATGGAGATATATCTAAAAAAAAATTACTAAGACTGATGTCAAAGAGTAATGTTTTAGAGCCAACTGCCTAATTTTTCTTCTAGAAGCTTTATGATTTCAGGTATTATATTTAAGCCTTTCATCCATTTTGAATTTATTTTTGTACATGGTGTAAGAGAGTAGTCCAGTTTGATTCTTTTGCATGCATATGTCCAGTTTTTCCAACACTATTTATTGAAGAGTCTGTTTTTTCCCATTGTATATTCTTGCCCTCTTTGTGGTAGACTAATTATCCCTATAAGTGTGGATTCATTTCTGGGCTCTCTATTCTGTTCTATTGGCATATGTGTCTGTTGTTTCTGTGTCAGTACCATGCTGCCTTGATGACTGTAGCTTTGTAGAATAGTTTGAAATCAGCAAGCAGGACTCCAGCATTGTTCTTTTTTTTCTCAAGACTGTTGTGGCTATTTGAGTTCTTTTGTGTTTCCATACAAACTTTAGAATTACTTTTCTAGTTCTGTGAAAAATATAATTGGTATTTTGATAGGGATTGCACTGAATCTGTAGATTGCCTTGGGTAGTATGGTCATTTTAAAAGTATTAATTCTTCCAATCCATGAACATGATATATCTTTCCAGGAATTGGTATTCTTTTCAATTTCTTTAATCAGTGTCTTATAGTTTTCTGAGTACAGGTCTTTTACCTCCTTAGGTAGGTTTATTCCTAGGTATTTTATTCTTTTTGATGTGATTGTAAATTGGATTGTTTCCTTAATTTCTCTTTCTGATAATTTGTTTGTGTATAGAAACAAAATAGATTTTTGTATATTAATTTTTTATCCTTCTGCTTTCCTGAATTCATTGATGAGTTTTAGTTGTTTTTTGGTGGTATCTTTAGGCTTTTCTATGTATCATATCATGTCATTTGCATGCAAACAGTGACAGTTTTACTTTTCATTTCCAATTTGAATTCCTTTTATTTCTTTTTCTTGTCTGATTGCTGTGGCTAGGACTTCCAACAGTATGTTGAATAAAAGGGGCAAGAGTGGGCATCCTCGACTTGTTCCAGATCTTAAAACAGCTTTTCTCTGTTGAGAATGATGTTAGCTGTGGACTTATCATATATGGCCTTTATTATGTTGAGGTATGTTCCCTCTATACCCAGTTTATGGAGAGTTTTATCATAAATGGATGTTGAGTTTGGTCAAAAGTTTTTTCTGCATCTGTTGAGATGATTATATGATTTTTATTCTTCAATTTGGTAATGTCGTATATCACATTTATTGATTTGAAGATATTGAGCCATCTTTGAATCCCTGGGATAAATCCCACTTGATCATGTGTATGATCTTTTTAATGTATTGTTGAATTTGGTTTGCTAGTATTTTGTTGAGGATTTTGCATCTACGTTTGTTAGTGATATTGGCCTGTAATTTTCTTTTTTTTCTGATATATTTGCCTGACTTTGGTGTCAGGGTGATGCTGGCCTGCCTCACAGAATGAGTTTGGAAGCATTTCTCCCTCTGCGGTTTCTTTGGAATAGCTTGAGAAGGATAGCTGTTGACTCTTTCTAAGCGTTTGGCAACTTACTGAGACTTGTTTTATGGTCTATGTATTCTGGAAAAAGTTCCATGTCCTCTTGAAAAGAATGTGTATTCTGCTACTTTTGGATGGAATGTTTTAAATATATATATATATATCATAATATATAGATAGGTATACATTATGTATACACATATACATATTAAGTCCATCTTATCTAATGTGCCATTTAAAGTCAAGGTATCCTTATTGATTTTCTGTCTGGATGATCTGTCCACTGATGTTAGTGGGGTGTTAAAGTACTCTACTATTACTGTGTTACTATCAATTTCTCCCTTTGTCTGTTAATACTTGTTTTATATATTTAGGCACTCTTATGTTGGGTTCATATATGCTTACAATTGTTAAATCTTCCTCTTGGATTGATCCTTTGATCATTATGCAATGTCCTTCTTTGTCTCCTGTTATAGTCTTTGTTTTAAGTCTATCTTGTCTAAAATAAGTATTGCTACTCTGGCTTTATTTTCATGGAATAACTTTTTCCATTCCCTCACTTTCTATCTGTGTGTATATTTAGATTTGGAGTCTCTTCTATGCAGTATATATTTGGGTCTTGCTTTTTTATCCATTCAGCCACTCTATGTTTTTTTATTGAAACAATTAACCCATTTACATTTAAAGTAATTATCATATGCATGTACTGACTGCCATTTTGTTCATTGTCTGGGGTTGTTTTGTAGTTCTTTTTTTTCCTTTTTCCTTCCTTTGGTCTCTTCCTTGTGTTCTGATGACTATTGCTACTGTTATGTTTGGATTCCTTTCTCTTTTCTGTGTGTGTGTATCACATTACAGACCTTCAGTTTGTGATTACCATGAGGTGTATATGTAGCAATCCATATATATATATATAAAATCCATATATATGTGTGTGTGTATACACACACACACACACACACACACACACACACATATATATATATATATATATATATATATATATATAATCATTTCAAGTTAAGTTTGTGATCTCTTAATTTCAAATGCATTTTAACAACCTGGCATTTTTATTACCTGCCATCCACAATTACTATTTTTGACATCATATTTTACATCTTTTTAAGTATCCCTTAACTACTTGTGGATAGAGATGATTTTACTACTTTTGTCTTTTTTACCTTCCTCCTAGCTTTATACATGGTTGATTTAGTACTTTTATATTTGCCTTTACCAATGAGAGTTTTCCTTTTAAAATTTTTATATTTCTAGTTGTGACCTTTTGTTTTTTGCTTAGAGAAGTCCCTTTAACATTTCTTGTAAAGTTGATTTAGTGGTGCTGAGTTCTTTTATATTTTGCTTATCTGTAAAATTTTTGGTTTCTCTACCAAATTTGAATAAGAGCCTTGCTGGGTAGAGTATTCTTTGTTATAGGCTTTTCCCTTTCATCACTTAAAATATATTATGCCAATCCTTTCTGGCCTGCAGACTTTCTGCTAAAGAGTCAGCTGATAACCTTAATAGGAGTTCTTTGTAGGTAAATTTGCTTTTCCCTTTCTGCTTTTAAAATTATTTCTTTATCTTTAATTTTTGCTATTTTAATTACAATGTATCTTCGTGTGGTCCTCTTTGAGTTGATACTGCTTGAGACTCTAAGTTTCCTGGACCTGGATGTCTGTTGCCTTTCAGGTTAGGAATGTTTTAGCTAGTATCTCTTCAAATATGTTCTCTGCTCCTTTCTCTCTCCCTTCTCCTTCTGGGACCTCTTTAATATGAAAGTTAGTATGCTTGATGTTGTCTCAGAGGTCTCTTAAGCTGTCCTCATTTCTTTTTATCATTTTTTTCTTTCTTCTGTTCAGCTTCAGTGATTTCCACTCCTCTATCTTCCAGCTCGCTGATCTGTTCCTCCTTATCATCTACTGTTGATTCCTTCTAGTGTATTTTTTGTTTTAGTTATTGTATTCCTCATCTATGTTCAGTTCTTCTTTATATTTTCCAACTCTTTGTTTAAAACTTCTAACTTCTCACTCTCTTTATCCAGTCTTCTCCTGAGTTCTTTGAACCTCTTTACAATCATTACCTTGAATTCTTTATAGGGTAGATTTCTTATCTCCACTCTGTTTAGTTCTTCTTCTGGGGTTTTATCTTGTTCCTTTATTTGAAGCATACTCCTCTGTTGCCTCATTTTGCCTAATTTGCTGTTTTATTTCTATATATTTGGCAGGTTGGTTATGTTTTCTGACCTTGGAGAAGTGGCCTTTTGTAGGAGACATGCTATGCAGCTCAGCAATGCACTCCTCTGTGTTCATCAGATGTATATGCCCTGGGGGTGCCCCAATATGGGCTGCATGGTCCTTCTATTGTGACAGGCTGACTATTATGGGTGGCCTGGTAGGTGTGACTGGTCCCTAGTCAGATTGGTTGCCAAGGTCTGCCTTGTGCAGAGGCTTCTGGCCACTGGTGGGCAAAGTCAGGTCACAAGGTGGTTGGCTGCAGGGCCCTGAGCAAGGGCCAGCTTGAGTTGGCCAGCTGATGCATGGTGTTGGATCATGGAGTGGCTGATTCAGGGGCCCAAGGTGTCCTGTTTCATGGTTCCTTCTTTATATCTTTAGTTGTAGAAGATCTTTTCTGTAGTCTTCTAGTTTTTCTCAGCAATAGTTGCTCTGTAAATGGTTGTAATTTTGGTGTTCCATGGGAGGAGTCAAGCTCAGAGTTTTCAAACTCCATCATCTTGGCCATTGTCCCTCCAAGATTAATATTCTTCTCTTTTTAAATGCACTCAATGTCCAAAATAAAACAACTGGCCACTCTTTGTCAGATTCCCAATTAAAAATATATATATATAAGCTATAAAATGTACGAAACTTTAAGATAGTCACATTATACCTCTCTTCATCCCAAACAGCTCTTATCAGAGTATCTCACGCACTAAGGAAGCTTACCAAATATCTTAACTGGTTTAATCATTTTTCTATCTGTGAATTGTTCTCAGAAGAAACAAAATCTCTATTCTTCACTTCCTTTGTCCTATGTTCTAAAAACTTAGTAAGTGATCAAATCCTAGTTTGAGTCCGTGTATTTCTACCATATGCACAAACTCAAATGTACTCAAATTCAAGTACATGGACTCATAAAAGGGATGAGAGAGAGCAATGGAGACACAGATAGAGAATTAAACAGTATGAACAGTTCGCTTGTCATTCCACTCACTGAGCATATGCCCCAGAGTGAGCACAAGATGAAAAACGGGATTCTGCCTTTTCCTCTGTTGAGTTCACTTCCTACGCGTCTCTCTTAGTGATCATCTTGCTGCAGTTCTGAGTATTCTAGTTTTCAAAGATGTGTATTGCATATAATATGATTCCTAAATTCAGTGCAATTACTTCATCTGGTACTCAACCAAAAAAGAAAAAAATCTATCTGTTCCCAAACTAGAGAGAAAAATTGGCTGTACTGGACTTATTGAGAGACAGTATATCAGTTTCAAACTTGGCATCATCCTAAGAGGTTTTCAAGGGCAAGTTTGCCTTTACTCAACTTTTGCTTTACCTGCTGACTCTAGACATTATGCTCACTTAAGATGCCACTCTACAGCATGGCACTCCGCTGTACCCTGAAAAGACTCTTTCTGACTTTGACATTTAATGTATTTTATGCAAAGTGTTCTTTATTCACAACTGATGATTAAAAAAGAAAAAAAAGATAAAAACATCTAAATCACCTGCCATGATTTTGAGGCTTTTAGAAGCACTATTACAGATAACAAACAAATATAGGGAAAAAAATCAAAGAAAGGAAAAAACTTTAACACAAAGATCACATACACATGTGCCCACCAGGGCCTTACAGGTAAGGAAACAAGTGGAGAATCTTGGACTTATCAGAATACAAGGTCTGGAGAGGCCTGGAGAGGCAGAACAGCAGGAGCTCCAACTCACTGTTTCAATGCAGGAATGGAGGCTCAGTGTTGCCATTTTTTTTTCAAAAGAAACTAAAAATCTGGATTTATATAGGAAAGACTGTCAAGGAATTTTAAAAATAATAGCAAATCTTCTGGGTCAAGACCACAAGAGCACAACAAATAAGATCCATTGGTCTAACTTAACACAATGACCATCCATTTGCAATCTCTGCACTACCATACCTTTATCACAAATAAGTGGCTTTTTAAGTAAAAATATAACCATCTGAATGCATCCAGTGCTTAATTAACATTCTGAAGATTAAATAATGTATGGTTTTCTTTGTATTGGGCAATTACGGCATTTTGCTGAATCAGGAAAAATGCAATTTTCAGTTTGCTTGAGAAAAAGTATTTAATACCTCTCAACATATAGGGATATTTTAGCATGATGCCAAGTTTGTGCCTGGAGTTCTTTCTTTCTTTTGATTGATAAGAAGTGTTTCCAGTCACCTGTTTACCTAAGAGTTAAGAAATAGAAGAAATTAAATAGTTCCCTACACCTGTAAGACAAGTTGAATTTATTCTTTATGGGATCACAGTGCTAGATTATCATCATACAAACCTGTAAACATAATTTGATGGTTTCTCTATCTCAAAAAAAAATCCTGTAGCCTCAAAATTAGACCTTCCATATAAATCAGGAAATTCTTATCATAGGATGCATTTCTGAGAGGGGAATATAGGACTCTAACAATATAGTTGTTGGCAAAAAATTGTCTGACTTTGATATACACAACATCTGAAGTCACAGCGTGGAGGTTGAGCCCTTACATCATTATTCCATACATACCAAACCTATTTGTTCATTTCTGTAATCGTTCACAGAGCACAGAAACCATCAGAGAGTAATAAGTCCAGGAAGGCAAATTGTACTTCTTATGGTTATAAGGGCTGTAGTGCTCAGTAGACTGGAATTACTTTTCTAGCAAAATAAATCAGAGGGCTTCCAAAATTTTTTAAACCTCTAATCATGAATGATGTTTACATTTCTGTTGGTTTCTAGATTTACATCCAACATATGGTGAGCAAAAAATATCAAAACCCATTCCAGAAATGAAAGGCAAAATCTGTCGTACAATTTGATGTGCCTGCCCTAAGTAGTCTGGTACCAGAGATTATAAATCTGCCTTTTGTTATATCAGTCTTTCTGATGGGCATGTTTTAAAACTGTATGCAAAATAGTTCAATTATAACCGTCACTTGTGTAACTATTGTCTAATAATATAAATGGCCTATTATAGAATAATTATAAAAACTAATATGAGTTTAAATATAGGAAACTTCTCCTATAGATCTGGAATGAACTCTTATAAATAAAGGGATACAGGATGTAGCATTAATCAAGTTTGGGCAACTCAATGGGTGGCAGCAAATATCCACCTATCACTGCTCTGTCAAAATAATGCAGCAGAAACTGCCAAGTTTTGCTTATAGGAAATGTAGGGAGGTTGATTGATATTCACTGATCTTGGTATTCAAGATGGTAGTTACTCTGTGTTAGTGTCAATGTCAAGGGAAGAGTGTACACGTACATGCCCAGCAACTTCATAGGGAAAAGTCCCCCTCCCAACCTTTAGGTGTAGCCATCTCTAACAAAGAAATGCTTAATTACTACTCTATGTTATACCTATTTCAATTTTTAATTTTTTTCAAATGATTATTTATAGCTCACATGCAAGAGCTGTTTGAACAAGTGTCTGCATTTTAATTACACAAGTCCAGAGTTCTGTGCTGTATTTTTTTTTTTAATCTTCACAGATACACAATGCTGGTGGGTTTCAAAGATACAAACTAATCTGCACAGTTGGGGTGCTATATGCCATCCAAAGATCATGAAATTAATGAGGTCAACTTTAAAGGGGCCAAATTTTCTTGAACTGGTTTGATTTGAGCAAAGGGACTCATTTTCATGTAGTCTTAAAACATTTTTATTATAGCTATTTAATTTTATGACACTGGTCCAGAGAATTTGCTAAAAGTCAGAGGAAATCTCCTATATTTCTTCTCTCTCTCCCTTTCTCTCTCTTGGCTATCTGTCTCTCTTTCTCTCCTATTTTCTGTATATTGAAATTTAGAATCTGATATAGTTATAATTTACCTACAGTCCCTTTTCTCCTACAGCACTCAGATTTGAAGGGTATTTAAAGATTTAAGGTGAGTTTTGAATATTAAAATCAGCATGAACACCAATGTAAACTCTGAGTACATCTCTACATGTTCATCAGTTCCCAAAACTTATTTTAGAAGCTCCTACTGAGTGCATATAATATTTTCACCTCTCTCAATATTAAACAATAAAAAATAAACAAAACTGTTATTTCTGACAGGTCTCATAAGACATTGGTTTTAAATTCATTTCCATGAGGAAGAGGAAAATGTTATAATTCTCTTATTATTAATGTTGAGCTAGTCCCCCATGGAGCTCTAATGAAATGATTAATTGGAAAGTCATTTGGAATAGTATAAAGAAATATACATTGGGCTTCCCTGGTGGCGCAGTGGTCGACAGTCCGCCTGCCGATGCAGGGGACACGGGTTCGTGCCCCGGCCTGGGAAGATCCCACATGCCGCGGAGGGGCTGGGCCCGTGAGCCATGGCCGCTGAGCCTGCGCGTCCGGAGCCTGTGCTCTGCAACGGGAGAGGCCGCAGCGGTGGGAGGCCCGCGTACCGCAAAAAAAAAAAAAAAAAAAAAAAAAAAAAAAAAAGAAATATACATTTGTTACAAATATTTTACTACTATTACCTATAATGATAATAAAAAATACACCATAATACTCATGCCCTTTCAGCTGCGTTTGTTCCTTGGCTGTCGTTATTCTACTGCTAAAATCAACAAAAAGTGTTTTGGCACCTACTATGATTCTGGGCACTGGGAAATAAAGTAGGCTACATTGTTCTCACCCAGAAATAACTTAAAATCTAATTGGCAAGCTACAATACATACACTCAAACACATGCAACTTTTGAAAAATTGATGTATGTTTAAAAATCTAATTAATATGATTATTAATTATCTTGTATTGTGTGGGACAGACACTGAGTGTCACATGAGGGAGAGAATATGTTTAGCTGAGTAATTGGGGAAGATTTCACAGGAGGTAGCCATATGCCTGGTTTTGATGTTTGGGTAGAATTTCATTAAGTATGGAGTAGTGTGTGCATATGTACTGTGGTTTTGGTGGGAGAGGGGGCAGTGTCTTCCAGGAAGAGGTACAGTGGCACCAAAGGTACTAGACTGTACAAACCATCTTAAGAGGACAATGAGGACATAGCCTGGATGTTCCAGGGAGAATTGAGCTATATCTAACCTAAGAAATGTGGATTTTTATTTAGTAATTAATTAGAAATATTGAAAGATTTTTGAGTGAGAGAATACTAGGTACAAAGTATAATTCTTAGATGTTTAATCTCACAGTATTATAAAGAATAGATGGAAGGAATAGAGACCAAACTTTGACTTGCAATAGATTAAATACAAGGTGATTAGGACCTGGACCAGAATGGTAGCAAATAAATAGGAAGAAAAGGACTAGAAGAAATGTTTTATTTCAAAGGCACTTGATAATAGCTGGATATGTAGTGTGAGGTTAAAGGAAAAAACAAAGATGTCATGACTTAAAGCCTGGATGCCAGAGACAATGCTCTACCACTTATTAATTTACTTTAAAAAGTGTATTCTTTTAACAAATATTTATTGAGGGTATACTATTTGTCACACACTGTGCAAGTCCACGTGGGTTCAATGAGGCATGTAAGCTTTAGAGGTAGATAAATAGATATGAAATAAACAACACACGTCTATTAATTATAAGTATTTACAGAATAAATATTTTAAATGTATGGACATATATATTACATATGTATATTATACTATACATATAAGACGTAATATATGTTAAATATGTATATTATATATATAATCATATATACACCCACACTTTTGAGATGAAGATTGACATTAATCAAATAACCAATATATTAATTATAATCAAATAACAAATATATAATTATGAGCTCTGTTAGGGATTATAAAGGGAAATGGAGGAAGCTATGCGAGCATGCAACAAGAATACTTGTGTGAGTTGGGATTGTCCAAGAAGGTTTCTCTGAGGAAGTGATGTTAACTAGGCAAATGATGAAAAGGGTATTCCTAAGAACAGGAACAGTGTGGGCCCAGGTTTGGAAAGGGAAATTTATGAGTTCATTTCTGGACAAGTTGAGTTTGACGCTTCTTTGAGACATCCAATTGGAAATGTTGAATCAGAAGATAGAAATATAGGTCTGACACTCAGAAGAACAGTCTAGGCTACAGATCTAAATGTAAAAGTCCCTAGCAAAGAGATGAGTCATAGATATGGATGAAAACCACTAGGAAGAAAATTTACAGTAAGAGGCTTACAGCGCTTAGAGCAAGCCTAGAAATCTGCGATGTTCAGAAGGGGAGTAAAGGAGGATATGCTGGCCCAGGAGACTAAGAAGTTGATGGTTAGGGGGAAAAAAATGCAGAGGATGTGGTATGAGAGAATTAAGAAAGGGGTTGTTTCTTGCCAGAAGTAGTTAGTATTTTTGAAAGATGCCTAGCAGACAAACAAGTTGAAGCCTAAAAAGGACCTCCCATTGGATTTAATTATATGAAGGGCATTGGTGGCCTTGATGAAAGTAGTTTAGGAAGAGAAGAAGGAATAAAGGCCAAATTATTGTTGGATGAGAACTGAGTGGGAGGTGAGAAACTAGACAGCTGGGTTTGAAACATTTGGCAGTTAACAGCCTTTAATAAAATAAACTTTTGAAAGGAAGAATGAGGTTTTGTTCCTGTTGTTCTTGTTACTTTGATGTACGTGTCTGTATATGTGTATGTTGTTTATTTTTATAGAAATAAGATGTCGGTTTTATCCAACTTGAATTTGGGAGGACGGCAGAAACTTACAAGGAAAAGTTTCAAGCATCTACAGAGGAAAACCAGGGCTCAGGAGAGAAGACAGGCCTGGAGAAATGGATTAGGTCATAATCTCAGAGATGAGAGTCACTGCTCTAGAAAGGCTTTGGTGAGAAGAGAAAAGCATAGAAAAAAGCTAAGAACCCAGGACTGATCTTAGTGAAATTCTCCATTTAGGAAAAGAAGCTAGAGGTGATATGGAGTCTAGAAATGAAGACATGGAAAAGCAGCCCAAGGAAGAGACAGAGCAATGAGGTTGCAACCAAGGGAAGGATAAGTTTTTAAAAGAAGGAAGACTTCCAAAGCAACATGTAGAAACTCTTAAATTGTGTTATTTGCAATCACTAACACTCAAAAGAGCCATTTATTCAAGCCGAATAAAAAATTTTCTTATTTGAATGTTTTTAAAATGTGATGATCCACTCCCCTGCTTTCTTATCCAGTGTGGGTTTTGAAAAACAAAAATTATGATAAAAATAAATGTTAAGTATTGATGAGAGGATAAATAGAAAAAAAAATATTACTCCGAATCTCCCAAACCGAAAAGAATCATCATTAACTTTAGGTAAAATTAATTTCAGGCATTTCTTTATGTTCTTACATAGATGGAAGATAACAAATAAGGATATATGGAATTAGAGCTGGATACTAGAGAACTTGGCATCTAAAGAGACCTATCTGGTTAGATTCTTAGCCAGCTAGATATAGATAGATATAGGTCCTTCAAGTAATAAATTTGGAAGAGTGGAATCACATCATACAAGCTGTTTTAATACAAATATAAAATTATTTTCATTTGAATTTAAGAAAAAGAAACGAGTGGGAATAAAATTCTAGAATCTACATAAATGTTTCTTCAACAAAGTGGTATTAGTTCCTAAAAGAGCTTGCTTATTTTAATAAAAATGGAAAAAATATTTAAAAGTTTATATTATATTTCTAACTTCAAATTTCAAATGTACACAAGTCCATTGACTTTCCTTCATGATAGATGAATAAATTAGTCTTAGACATGTTGCCATCTCCTTTCCTATATCTTTCATGATTTTTGTTTATTTTTCTCCCTTGTCTACTTGATAGCATTTAAATTCTGTCCTTTAGCTATAAGTACCACACTTTAGTCATAATTTTATATCTTAACCAATTCAGAGCTTACTTTTCTTTTTTTGCCATGTTTCTCTATTCTTCAGGTTTGTCTTTTTTTGTGTGTGTGTGGTACGCGGGCCTCTCACTGTTGTGGCCTCTCCCGCTGTGGAGCACAGGCTCCGGACGTGCAGGCTCAGCGGCCATGGCTCACGGGCCCAGCCGCTCCGCGGCATGTGGGATCTTCCCGGACTGGGGCACGAACCCATGTCCCCTGCATCGGCAGGCGGACTCTCAACCACTGCGCCACCAGGGAAGCCCTTCAGGTTTGTCTTGATTCACCTTCTGGCCAGCAAGATCTAGCCAGTAGATTTTCAAAAAAAAGATTTTTTCATTGTTGCATCCCTAAGTTCTTCCATGCATAAGGTGGTCTGCCAAACTGCCTTTTGTACTTAGAGGACAACTAGACTGGGTATAAAACACACATCTTTTTCTCAGAACTTTTAAAGCATATGTATTGTCTTTTGCTCTTGGGTTCTCTTTAAAAAGATTGAGGACAGTCTGTTTTTTAACCTGTTTTCTACTGGGCTGTTTATATATTATTTCTTTGATATTGAAATTCAGCAATATCATCAAATTTGGCACCAATCATCCTGTATCATCTTTTCCAAAGACACAAAATACCTTGTTTATATGTAAATGAAAGCCTCTCTTTTTTTCAGGGATTTTTCTTATATTTGAAAGCTTTTATCATTCTGGTCTCTTCTTCAGGAACACTAAATATGAATCAGTTAGATATATTCTGCGTTCTCTATTATCTTATTCATTACTATTTTGTATCTTTGTTATTTTCCATTTAATTTTGTGTGTTTTTCCCCATTATACCCACTATATCTTAGTGCTTTGAGCTTCTTCTATTATACTTTAAATTGCTTCATTATATGGCTTCACTTCCAGTATGTTTTATTTGTTCCTTACATTTCTTTTCTGAGGACTAACAGTTTGCTTTTAACTTTTTTCTATTTTATAGTCTCTTATTTGCACCCTGATATACATATATATTTTACTTCTTTGAAAAGTTATTTATTTAAATTCTTCCTGTGTATTTTTAGGAAAGAATTCTTATGCTACATGTTTACTTTGCTACCATTTGCTTATGTCTATTTCCTCTTTTTTCCCCACAGTTAATGGGTTGGCTTCTAAGTTTTACTCAAGTTTGAATGAGGCCAGCTACCTGCTGAAAAATAGTCTATAGGAGGATTGGGGAGTATGAGCTATAGGATACGTAAGTCTAGAGCCTCGATGGAAATTTGTGGTCTCAAACACTCTCACACCAATTCAGTTATTTCCTTTGTCCTGAGTGCATGACTCCCCTCTGTGTGCAAGTAGTCATTGTGACTCACAGAAAATCCTTTTATGTCAAGCATTCCCTGTGCAGCTGCCTCTTTTTCCCTGCATCACCTCTGGCACTCACCCTTGCAAAGAACACTAGGCTTTGGTCAATAGTAATAGTGAGTCTCTGTTTAGTTTCTCCTTCTTTGCCACCTCCCCTGTCATTCTATGCTATTAAACATATTCTACAGGGAGGTTCTGTGCTTTTCTGCAGCCACTATACCCCCTGGATCTTGTCATCTTGAATCAAAGAATCATTGTCTATGCCTTTCTGGATTGTAACATTTACTTTTGAGAAAATCAATATCCGTCAATGATCAAGGAGGCGTGCATTGGCTCTCAGCATCCTGCCCTGTTTAGGCTCAGATTTTACATGATTTGGTGGGTGTGTGAACAGTTAGTAGTTTGAGGTTTTAACCATTCCTTTGTTTCATTTTAGATAGTTGTTTTTTTTTTTCTTTTTTAAAATTTTTGGTCATTGTTTTTAATGGATTTGAGAAAGGAAAAGAATTGCCTCAACCCTGCTATCTTAAGCTGAAGTTCATGTGCATTAATTTAAAAATGCTGGGACAATGCAGCTCTTTGATAGATATGCAAAGAGAGAATATACTATTGTGATTCTTCAAAGAGTTTAAGATGTTGAAAAAACTGCAATTCCAGGAAAGGAAAGTCTCCATTTTGAAACTGGGAACTTTAGGGTGTATAGAGAAAAATGAAGAAAAAGATTGTCCTGGATGTAGAGCTAAAAGTTATCCTGGCATCATTAAAAGTAAGAGAATTTCAGATGGATTACTTCTAACATGATACCTATGAACCTTTATAGTCATGTACCCTTTCATCTGCTTGATTTTAAGTGCTTGTCCTAACACCACGTATTTCTTGTTACAAGGAGAAAAAAAAAGTTTCTGCCTGAAAGATTTTATCCTTTACAACCCATTTTCTCCCCCAACCTGACCCTGCAGTGAAGTCAAAATGACAAATTTGTGACATCATAATAATTTTTTTCTCCAGGAGCAAACTGTGAAGCCATTAACACAGGATGGTGACTTCACTGCAGGATCAAACAGAGCAGCTGGCTAGCGAGGAAAGAGGGAGCATTCTTTTTCAAACACAGATGTATCTTCAATAATAACCAGGGAAACTCAGAAAATTACTGTCAAAGTAAATTGCATTTTGTATAAATGCCATCTCCTTTCAAGTTTGCCCCAGCATGATCATGCTTCTTTATTTAGTGGTGTTGCCCTTTTCTCCTTAGAGACCTTTAACAAAATCTCCTTTTATATTTCAGCCATCATTAAAATGACTTAAATGAGTAGGAATGGGGCATGCCTGATATTTATTTTTAATTATTTACATAAATAAACAGGTCTTCTTATTTTATACCTACTGCAGTTCTGAAAATATATTTTACTAAGTGGACTTAATGCTCGTATTAGTATAAAGCACTCAATAGGTAATACCTGTTCAGTTTTTCATTCACCAGCACCAAAGTGTGTGCTTTGATCCAAAAGAAATCCCACAAGGTGATTATGATACTTCAGTATCATTGTTCATATCTCTATTAGGATCTATGAATGGTGAGGTAAGAGACAAAGTCTCTGCACTTGAGAGATAAGGTTAATATATATGACAAATTAAACAATCCTGCAAGAAAATATGAATAATGCCAAGTAAGCAATACAGACCTCACATGCCAAGAGTTCAGAGGAGAATGCCGTGAATGTGAAAGGCATGGGAACTGAGAGGCTAGGCTCTGGAGCTGAACTATTCAAGCCTCAAATCTCAGCTCTGCAATTTAACTGCTATGTGACTTCACTTCTCAAAGCTGCGATGTCCTCAGTTGTAAAATAGGAGAAAATGATACCTATCTCACAGTGTGGTTGTGAAAGGTAAATGATAACCTATGGAAAGCACATAGCAAAGTGCATGCCATAGTGAAAGTATTCAGTGAATGTAAAAATGAGCTGCAGTTTTCAGATGCGATTAATGAAGTCAGACTTTAGAATTTTAAGTAAAACAAGATTTAGAAGGCAGAAGTAAGAAGTAGATTAACCTATCTGGAACTTGAGATTCACAAAAGAGTAAAAAAGATAGGTTCAAAGAAGTAGATCGGTGTCAAATGGTGGAAAATATTGAATTCAGGCTACATTTAGAGTGGATTCCTTATTATTCATTCAATAATTTTATTAAAAACTTATTATGTGTCAGTCACCTAATAACTGAGGATATAATAATACATAAAATGAATAAAATTTCTATCTTCATGGAACTTACACTGAGCAAAGGTAAGATATTGATGGCTGTGCACAAGGACATAATGTGATACAATTTATATTTTAGAAATATTAATTAGATGGTCATAATCAGAAGAAATGAAAGCACATTGGGACTAAACTTTTCTTCTGGAATGCTACTGCAATGACTCAAAAATGATAGGGAGAGATTCATGATTAGACTAGAGTCAATGTGAATAGAAAGATTTGACAAAGATTGCAAAGAAAAAAATCATAAGAATTAGAAACTTATTGAATGTGAAAATGCAGACATTCAGAAGAGATCCTGTTCTTATCTTATATGCATTCAAGTGAAAATTCAGCAGATAAATTCCATGGGAGGTTGGTGATTTTCTTTCTTTTCTGTTCTTTTAACAATGATGGTTGGAGATGTGAATGGATAAAATATTTGAAGGAGATGTAAAGAGATCAGAGAAAAGGTAGAGCAAACTATCACATTCTTATTCCATTTTTCTAGAGAAGGAAGAAAATAAATCAGAATAAGAAACAGAAAAGAAGTAAAAATATAAACTTCAGATATAGTATTGTCATAAAAGCCAGAGGAACAGTGTTGTGATAAAGGAAGTGGTCAAATGTGTTAAATATACCAAACCACCAAGAAACATGAAGACCAAGAAAGGACAGTTGAATATGACAAATGAAGAGGTCATCTGAAGCCATTTCAATGAGCAATCTCACTGGGTTGGTGAAATAAATCATTAGTTAGTAAGAAATGGAGGCAATAAATAGATACCCCCTCCTTCAATAAGTTTGGCCTTAAAAGATAAAAAGATGTTTAAGTGTCTCAAGTGTCGAGCAGGTGAGTTAGTCACTCCCCTTTTCCATTCCAGATGTTAACTGTAATTCCAAATAGTCATTTCAGAAGTGCCTGCTTTTGATTACTGGGAAAACTCGTGAATGGGCGTAAGTGGCTTAATGCAGGTTCACCAACATTGCAGGAGAGGAGTGCATTTTGATGATACCAAGTAATTGCATTATCTTTATAGTCACAGCATGTAATTAACTTTTTAAATATTACACAAAATTCTGAAGCCCTTAGATTGGAACTCTGTCTAAGAGAAAGAGTCAGAAGGAGAACCTCTGCCTGCTATGTGCTGAAACGATCCCATATGAACAGAATTCTCACAGAATGTCTCTCCCATCATATACAGATTTATGGATGAGCTCCTTTATTACCAGACATCTTTCCTTCTTGAAGATGACAGAAACCTACAGCTGTCAATTGCTAATAAACATAGTTTTCTTGCATTAAAATCCACCCTACAATGCGTTTTCCTTGTGAAATCCCAAGGGTAAAAAAAAAAAAAAAAGATGTATATCTACAACAAGCTGCAGTGAAGCTGTCACATATCTAAGCTGATTTGTCTCTCTATCTCATGTCTGAATTAGCACATACAGTGCTGGAGCATTTATGTCTGCCAAGGTGAAGCCAGAAAAACATGCCACCATCATCTTTTTCAACCCATATTATCACAACACAGGCACAAGCAGGCTGGCTGGCTTCTTTGAATTTGCATTTTTTGATTAGATACTACCTATGTCATCACCTCTTCTGAAAAGCCCTTCACTCAGCCCCAGTGATGGAGGATTAGAGATCCTGAGAGATGATCCATCCATCAAGTCTCTGAATACTCATAGACCCAGACCTTTTTTTAAGGTATCAGCATATATGTACATTCTGCATCTCATGGAGAGAGACAAGCTGACTTTTCCTTTTTTTTAGAATTTTGTATTGCAATCAGAAAAAACCTTAAGAGTGCATGTCTTTGCCCACCTTAATTTCTTCTCATATTTGGAGGCTATTACAGAAGCATCCCTTCTATAAGTAACAAATTTCCCTCAAATTTTCACCACTTGGTCACAGATTCAAATTAGCTCTACTGGTACCAAAGGGAAATCATTGCTCACACTGGTTGGTGGTCTTTTAAACAAAGAATAGAAGCCATCACAAGTGTCCATATTGCCATGAATTTTTTTTTAAATTTTATTTATTTTTGGCTGCATTGGGTCTTTGTTGCTCTGTGGGCTTTCTCTAGTTGCGGTGAGCGGGGGCTACTCTTCGTTGTGGTGTGTGGGCTTCCCATTGTGGTGGCTTCTCTTGTTGCGGAGCACGGGCTCTACGGCACGTGGGCTTCAGTAGTTGTGGCGCACGGGCTTTGTTGCTCTGTGGGATGTGGGATCTTCCCAAACCAGTGATCAAACCCATGTCCCCTGCATTGGCAGGTGATTCTTAACCACTGTGCCACCAGCGAAGTCCATGCCATGAATATTTTAAAGGGAAATAGTGGAAGTATGTCTATGACATTTTTCAAAGAAAATATTTCTTCTATAGTTCAAATTTAATCGTGAAAAAATAATACCCTGTAGACAATATATGAAAGAGAAAAACAAAACACATCTGAGACATGGTAACTCCTTCAAGGAGTTTATAGCTTTAAGAAGAGGAAAACTTGCACACATAAGGCAACTAGATAATGACAAGGTAATATATAACGATAATTTGATGTTATAATTGTTTCTTTGTATGTTTAGGGGAGATGGAACTCCTGAGTGTGTACAACATAGTGGGAAGAAATGAGTTTTGAGTCACAGTTGAGGAGATAATAGGCATGAACATCTTAGGGTTGTTTCAGAGGTTGTAGGAGATAGATTATTTTTTAAAATTTATAATGTTTAATAAATTTAATTTAAAACATTTAATGATAATAATAAGTGCTATGTAGAATTGGGCCCATTCTGGACATGGCGACACAAAAAGAACCAATTGTCAGGGAGAAACTCTGGATAGAGAGGCAATATGACAGATAATGAATCTGAAGGACAGCAGTTTAGAGTTGATTTGATAAAAATGCTGAAAATGTTTAAGAGCATTTACCACTTCAGAAGACTTTTCTATGATTTCCTTCAACATCATTATTCCTCAGTCTTGACTGCACAGAAGAATCACTTGTGGAGATTTAAATACTATTAATGCCTCAGTTACAGATATTGGTAGATTGTCAGTGTTTCCCAGGTGTTCATTATGTGCAGCCAAGTTGATTACACTGTTTACTGTTGAACAAATGAGATAGGGATAGCAAGGAGTACTTACTATATCAATTTACCTGAGAAAAATAAGGTCAAAAAGTTAAAATGATCTAAAAGTTAAAACAAGGTTGCATAGCTGTATCATGATAGATCTTGACATGGAATCTACCTCTGTGCTCTTAGAAGAGGTTTTTACTGTTTTCTGACATTAGAAACATCTTGAGTATCAGGACAACTTGTGAAAATGGCCTTTGATGTGGATGAATCTATTGCATGTGGGCAGTGCTGAGCAACGGGTGCCCGGCAACAGGAGCATCAGGTAGAAACCTCCTATAACATTCTGGGGATGCAGGGATGTTGTAGATCTACATAAGCATGGTTAACTCATAAGTGAGGCCATATATGAGCAGATGGCAATGCGACTTCATAGTAACATCTCCTAATTTGGGGCATTAAGGACAAAACCTGGAAAACATAAAAAGCCCACTATTACAGTCTATTTATATCTTCAGACTTGGAATTCTAATTAGTAGTCAGCTTCAACTCAGTGGAGATGACTATGCAAATCAAACCTGAAATCACTACTATAGGTCAATGGGTTGTCATTAAGTTTGAAACATCTCTGCCTCATGATGAAAATGTAATACCTTCTGGTTGATTAGATACCTGGAAATTTCTGTTACATAAAAATTCTGTCTCATAAATCATTAAGAAAAGAATGAGTCATATTTACATGCATAAATATTGCTTAATCTCAACATATAACTGTGTGCATTATTAATTAATAACATGTGTTGCTCATAAACTACTTTTAATGCTTGATATCAAGTATAGTAGTTGACCTTGAATAGATCCCTCTTTTATAAAGCTTTAACAACAACATGCTCTGAATGTAAATGAATTTGACAGATAAGGAGGCTTATCTGTATTTGAGAAGGTGCATAATCTTAAATTTTTGAAAAACACAAAGAGTTACGGTTTTACCAAGAAATTCTTTATTCTGGTAGAGACTGAATTAGTTTAATATTAAAATTCCATACTTGGTCAGATATTTAATCCATTCACCTTGGAATCTAGTCCCCGATAGAAATAACAAAAACTGTATTATGAAAGAGAACTGGTTGACCTCATTGTCATTCACTTGAAATCACCCATAGCTTCTTTTAGAAAATTGTTATGGATCTATGAGCTATGATTTAAAATCTAAGATTTGAAATACATAATTTTATTTGCTGGTATGCAGCTATTTTTTATTATTTTGAATCTATATAAATCCTCAGGGTAATGAGTTTCATTATTTCACCATAGGCTTGCTACCTGCTGTATCAAGTCATGCTTCCATTTATTTGAAATGTTTGAAATGTTATGAGTGCTAATAGTTAATCACTTGATGTATAAGGACAGATACCCAAATGAAACACCCACAGTAAAGCAAGTTCAGAAAATGATGTTGTGCAAAACACACAAGAAAAAATGAGCTAAAAATTGCAGCTCTCGGGCTTCCCTGGTGGCGCAGTGGTTGAGAGTTTGCCTGCCGATGCAGGGGACACGGGTTCGTGCCCCGGTCCGGGAGGATCCCACATGCCCGCGGAGCGGCTGGGCCCGTGAGCCATGGCCGCTGAGTCTACGCGTCCGGAGCCTGTGCTCTGCAACGGGAGAGGGCACAACAGTGGGAGGCCCGCGTACCGCAAAAAAAAAAAAAAAAAAAAAATTTGCAGCTCTCTAGAACCTGGAAGGAATTCGATATTCTGAACAGCTGAGTTTTCCAGATAGCTAAAATGTACTCCTTTAAGAAATAAATAAATAAAAATAAACTTAAGAGTTGCAAATATAATACCTGCAGGTGCCATGCAGGTAGAGTATGGCTAAAGGAGATGGCAGATATTTAGTTCCAATTATTTGTCTGCTTTGCTTGTTTTTATGCTAATAGTATTTGTTGAAGCATGAGGTGTATACAGTAAAATGCATAGATCATAAGTACATAGCTCAATATTAGCAATGTATATAAACATGACCAAATTCAAAATAAATAATATTTGCATCAGCCCATAAATTTTCCTTTCCAGTCAATTTCTCTGCCACTCCCCCTCAAAGACAATCACTATTCTGATCTCTAACATCATAAGCTAATTTTTTTAAGATCATTTAACAACATTGTATCTGGAATCACGTAGGATGTACTTTTTATGCTTGTCCTTTTTTGCTCTGTGTAGTGTTTTTGAGATCCATCCATGTTGTTACACAACAGTAATTTGTTTTTATTTTTATTGTTGTTGAGTAGATTCCATTGTATGGCTCTACCACAGTTTGTTAATACATCCTGTTGATGGGTGTTTGAGTTGTTTCCAGTTTGAAGCTATTACGGTTAACGTTGCTATGACCATTCTTAGATAAATCTTGTTCTGGACGCATACATTTATTCCTCTTGGTTAAATTAGGAGTGGAATTTCTGGCCCATATTTTAGATTTATGGTTAACTTTATGATAAAATTTCAGTTTTCCAGAGTGGTGACCATATTATTAATCCCATTGGTAATATATGAGAGTTGTCATACAGTTGATGATTGATTTCAGTATCACTAGATTTTCTAATTTTTCCAAGAAATTGATAGATGCCAATTTTAAGTGAAAGTTTCTGATTTTTAAATATTGTCAAGTAATTCAATTGTTTCAAATTAACTGATGCACCTAAACATTCACCAGCCAGATTCTTCCTGCAGGACACCACTTTGACATTTCTGATATATTACATGCTTTATCTCCTTAAATAGAGTAACCTAAACAGATCCAATTATTTCTTGATGACTTAGACCATTTATAAATACCAATTATTATTTTATATTATTACATTCTTGGACTTCATCAGAATCTATTGAGGTACAAATGTCTGTCTCAATACAAAGTAGCCCCCAAAGGTCTAAGACTTATTCTTTTATATCAGTTCTGCTTTTTGTAAATTTTCATCTCCTTTGTTGTCATCAAGCCATTTGCTAAATTCTTGATGATATATATGATTATTCTTCCTATTCCTAATTTATTGCTTCCTAGTATCCTTTGCAGGAATACAGACAATGACTTTGTCTTAAAGAACTATGTATGAAATAAGGACAAATAAACTTTGAGACAAGGCCTGAATTATACCTCTAGAAGTAAAATGTGAGAATTTGAGACATAGATTTTGTGACATCTATTTTTCTGCTTAGAGTGACCTGTTTATTTCCTGGTGCTGAGCCATCTTCCAGAGAGAGGAGCTTGCCGGAGAGCTGAATTTTTATATAGCTAAAGTATTAGTCTTTTATCAGCAAGGGATTTCATCCAAGGACAAAGACCCAAATAAGGACTAATAGGTGGAAGTATAAGATGTTCTCATAATATAAACTTCTTCAGAAAAAAAAAACAAAACAACAAAGCAAAACAACAAAGCATTCCCACCTGTACAAGTGTGTCATTATACAACAGAGTAGTGTTTTATGGTATTTATTGTGAATATTCATAAAGGCTGACATGAAGCATTGGTTCTCAAATGACTACTAAATATTTTTTGGAAATGCAGAAAATACACCCTATTCTTAGCTTAATTTTGAGCAATAATAACAAGAATAATTGTTTACTACGTGCTTGGCACTATCTAAGCATTTTACATGCATTGTCACATCTGATCCATCTAATGAGTATAGTTATTATTATTAGACCCATATTTCAACTGAGAAAACTACAGCCCAGACACATTAGTAAATGGACCAACTCACCCAGTTAATAGATGATAAGGGCAGAAATTGAAACCAGAAAGTTTTCTTACACAACCTATGATATTATCCACAATGTTACACATTACTGTGTCTACATCTTTTTCTGTTCTAGGTTGAAATTTTAAGAAAACAATTTAATTAATGCCACATTTGCGATTACTTTAATAACTTGCAATAAATCATTGTCACAATTCCCTGCATTCTACTATAAGCTGTCAGAAATCACTACTGAATGAGCAGCATATTCTGAATAGGCTATAGTTTAACAAGCTTCTTTATTAAAGGACAAAACTGTTAAGCTGAAATGTTTGCCTGCATAATAGATGCCTTTGAGGTATTATAAAGAAGGCTATGAATGGTCCACTCCATTTATTTCCACAGCCATATTTGCAATATATTCACAAGCAGACACTGACTATGTAAGTTAGTTTGACATACCACTTAGAAAATCAAGTGATTTGTATCCTAGGTACTTAAAAAGAACAATTAGCTTTCTATTAGAAATAAAAGAATCTGTGAAATTGTACATAGACACAGTACAAGCTGTATAGTGTTTGCTTGTGCTAAATAATTAATCATATATTTCTAATAGTGTTCCACTTTATTGATTTACTAGGAAGGCTTTTCCATGTTTGCTAGCTAGTTCACAAAGCCCTGCCACTCTGACAGCTATAATTAGGAATGAGTAGGATTTCTAAATTTGAAATATTATTTGCTTGACAATTAACTTTTAATAAAAATGAGTGAGTGGGTTTGAATATGTTCTTTAAAAAAACTCCTACAAGAATATAAAATATGGGATCTTTGAACATAGATGTTCCCTACACATAATCTCACTGAACCTCACCCCTCTCCCACTTTCTCTAGAATTGGAAAGGTCAGCCTGAGGGATGCTCCTTGTTTGGAAAAACAGCCTCTGCTGATGGGCTTTCAACACTCATCTCAGGCTCAACCAGGCCTTGACAGGAACCTTGTCATGGAGCAGCTGGGCTCCCATTACTCACTCAGCTCTTCACTGGGTCACTGCAAAGTGCTAGACATTGTACCAGCTTCTTTGAACATAAACTTGAATAAAGAACATATTCACATTTCCCTAATGACTTAGCAATCTCCTATCCCCACAGGAATCACTGTTCTCCCCCAAACTGCTAAAAATACCTCAAATTTCATTTTTTCACTTAAATTAAAATACGAAAAACAATGCAAGTGGGAGACTTTGGGTTTAGATATAAGTTCAAAGCACTCTTGTTTAACAGAGTGCATATTAAAACTTGCCCTGATATCTTGACATATACCCTTTTTTTTTTTTTTTTTTTTTTTTGCGGTACGCGGGCCTCTCACTGCTGTGGCCTCTCCCGCTGTGGAGCACAGGCTCCAGACGCGCAGGCCCAGCGGCCATGGCTCTCAGGCCCAGCTGCACCGTGGCATGTGGGATCTTCCCGGACCGGGGCACGAACCCGTGTTCCCCTGCATCGGCAGGCAGACTCTCAACCACTGCGCCACCAGGGTAGCCCTATCTTGACATAATAATCATTTTTATTTGGTTGTCAGAATAAGCTTTCAAATTGTTGGTAATGGGTAAAAGATTGAGCAGGAATAGAAGATTCTGGTAAATAATGGCATTATCATTTAACAGAGACACAAGGTTTACATACAGATAAAATATTTAATGTAGGTGGACGTAAGATTAAGAGTTCCAGTGAATTAGAAAAACCAAAATTCGTTTTCTGAAGACATCTGTTTATACAAATATGGACATATATAGGAATACAGAAGGTATAACAGTTTTAGCTGATCCATTATCTAAAGCAATTGCCATTAATAGAAACAGTCTTTGAGGTTGTTCACTATATGACAATATGTTTTGACTAAGCTTTCAGTATTAGAGATAATTAAGCAAACCTAAGCATGTCAAAAACTTTCAGATCTACCAGGAGTTCCTTTAGTGGTATAAAGATACCCCACTGAGAGAAGACAGGGCCCTCTCTTCCTGTTTCAAACAGGGACCCATCAGATCTCCTCAGCAAAAATCCTGAGAAAATTGTATGTGAGTGATATTATAAGAATATTTTGGTACCGTTTCACTGAGAGATTAAGTCCTCTGTGGGGTTGCTCAAGTTTTTAAATGCATTGCATTTTTATGCAGAAAATGGATGATATTGTTCTTCTCCTTCAGGACAAAACAAAAGAAAATTGGATATGAATTAACACATAATGGTTTTATAACACCTAAAAGAAATAACTTCCTTAGAGAAGCAGCTGATAATTATTGGAATGTATTATGGAAATTTGTTTTTCTCGAGGTGGCAAACTCGTGGCCTGTGGACTGAATCTGGCCATCAGACACATTCCTCTTTGCTTGCACTGTATTTTAAAACATTGAGAGATGCCGTGCGAAAATTCAGATTTCACACTTCTATTAAATGGTCTGGCAACTCTGTGCACAGATAGCTCCCTGACTGCAGTCAGCTGGAGCTGAGCAGTGGTTGTCCCAATAAATTGGACAGGCTCTCTCCAGTTTACCCTGATCCTCTCCACTTCCTATTACCTGCTTCATACATTTATTTTACCTGCTTGCCCCTCATAGGTAGCTGTTTTTAATCCTTATTTCATTTACCCATCCTAGTTAGTCATGATGTACTATATTTCTTCTTCTAAAGTTTCAAAAATATATTCGTTCCTTCTCCTCAATCTTGACTAAATGCAGAGAATGCAGTAGGAATGCATTCAAAAGTTTCAGTCTCCAAAAAATTAGAAAATAGGCAACTCAAGGCAAACAGCCCCATATAGTTCAAAGTCTCTGGAAAACCATATGTGTTAAAACATTTAGCTTAAGAGCATTCCGAAAGTGTCCTCGGAGAACAGAATATGGGTAATAAATTACTTTCTCCATTCCCACCCTGATATCTAATGCTGGATGAAAATTAACATAGGGTGAAATCTAGGAATCCCTCAAGGTCAAGTCTTCCCAAGTCCCATGTCACTCTTCAGATGTAGTTAGATAATGTGTTATATTAAAAAGCAAAGAAATGAAATACTTCTCACAAAGAATCCTTTCCAGGAACAATTATAGCTCTGCACTAGGTAAAACCTAGATCATTCTGGTGTTCAAGTTCAGGAAGTCAAAAGGAACAGAAACCCTAGCACTGAACTAAAGCTACCTTCCAGCGTAGATATCTTCAGGTAGCAATATACCTAGTGTATTTGACACCAGGAATGGATCATTTTTTAACACCCCTTCCTCTACAAAACAAAATTATACTAGTTATAGTCATCAAATGAAAGGAATACTGGTGACAATAGTCATCAAATGAAAGGAATACTGGTGACAGTCAATAGAGGAATACAGATGAGACCTTTATTTTATTATGCTTTGTATGTAAAATCATATCAGTTAAAATAATTTAAAAATTAAAATAAAACAATTACTGTACAAAAAAAGTAATGGATTAATATTTTTAATTATACTAACTTTTTAAAAAGGTGAAAAAATTTATTTTTAATGTTAGTCTGTAGCAGTAATAGATAATAATATTATAGTATCTATTAAGTAAATTTTAATGAAATCAAGACACCTGCTCACAATTTACTACTGATGTTACATTTTATTTTCTTGATTCATTTTTTAGTTTTAAAACAAATGGTTAATAATTTTAAAAGAATAAACTTAATTTTAAAATGCATTATTTACATTCCCTAAAATATTTCACATGCATACTAAAATTTGTACTTTCCAAACAAAAGTATTACATCTTACAGTTTGCTTTCTTTTTCACTGTTTTAAATTTTTAAACAAATCAAAACTACAAGATATCACCTCACACTGGTCAGAATGGCTATCATCAAAAAGAACACAAATAAATGTTGATAAGGATGTGGAGAAAAGGGAACACTTGTGTACTGTTGGTGGGAATGTAAGTTGGTGCAGGCCCTGTGGAAAACAATATGTAGGTTTCTCAAAAACCTAAAAATAGGACTACCATATGATCCAGCAATTCTACTCCTGGGTATGTGTAAGAGAAAAACAAAAACACTAATTTGAAAAGATACATGCACCCCAATGTTCACTGCAGCATTATTTACAATTGCCAATGTATGAAAGCAACCTAAATGTCCATCAACAGATGAATGGATAAAGAAGACATATATATATATATATATATATATATATATATATATATATACAGTGGAATACTACTCAGCCATAAAAAGACTGAAATTTTGACATCTGCAGCAACATGGATGAACTTGGAGGGCAATATGCTAAGGGAAATAAGTCAGACAGATAAAGACAAATACTATATGACATCACTTGTATGTGGAATCTAAAAAATACAACCACTAGTGAATAAAACAAAAAAGAAGCAGACTCACAGATATAGAGAACAAACTAGTGGTTACTAGTGTGGAGAGGGGAGGAGGGAGGGTCAATAAAAGGGTAGGAGGAAAAAAGGGGTTTTGAGGAATTATATGAAACCATGCTCGTGAAACTTTTGAAAATTGTAAAGCACTATAGAATTTAAAGAATCTTTCATTCAATTAAGAAAAAAAAAGGACTCTGGAAAAAAAATTTTGTAACACAAATAAAAACTCCAAGTGGCCACATAGGATGACAGAAATAAATTAGCTCAGGTTCTCTTTCTTTGTCGTAACAGAATATGTACCTCCTTATTGCCTACACCTCAACAATTCTCACTGTCCCACCCCAGTGGGACATTCCACCTCTGTCCTGCTGGGAATGCACCAGTAAGGCTGTAAGAAGAACTGGAGCAGTATTCCTGGTTAAGGCTTTGTTAAAAGTTAACTGAGACATGTTAAAAATGTTAAGAGTTTGTGCAAAAATTGATTTGAATGTGGCAGCACCAAAGCAGAAGTGGTTAGGAGCACTTCAACCACAGGAGCTGGGAAGAGACTTGTATGGAGAAGAGGTGGAAACAAAGCAAAAAAATTACTTGATTGGGTATTGCTTAAGCATTTGCCTTATTTGGAAAAGCCTAGTGAGCTGTTTGTGATTGGTTGTCCTTAGATTTTGATTACTTAATCTTGAGGCACCTACAGGGTTAGGTCTTGGTTTGCTTAGCTAGGCTGTTATTTTACAGCCAATTATTTTATCAAAAAAATGGGGTTATTCGGGAATAGCAGAGAATTGCAATTCAGAACAAGTATGCTACAGCAAGAACCACAAGCATCCAGAGAGACAAATGAGAGGACTGTTCTTTTATAGAGGAAAAGGGGAAGTTGGGAGGGATTGTAATAAGCAAAAAGTCCATTCGTAATAAGCAAAGAGTCTATTCCTAATAAGCAAAGAGTCCATTGTAATAAGCAAAGAGACTGTCCATAGACAGTCTCTTTGGCTGGGCTGTTGCCGGGCAAGGAGAAAATCTTCCTTCCTCCTGCTGGGATAGTAAAGTAGTAACCTTTTTCCTATTGGAGATGCAAGGTACATCTCTTCCTTTAGGGGGTCTGCAGACAGGCATCAGAGCTCCCCCTTCCATGCTTTCCGACCCCACTTTAAATGAGGTTTGCTTTATTCATTTTCACAGCTGCTAAGGCATTAGAATCATTTCAGTCTAACAGCCTCCTTCTTTAATTAATTTAACAGCTTTCAGATAATGATTAACTCAGTCTTGTCTGACCTCTTGTGTAATTTAGATCTTCGGAGAAGGGGCAAAGTTACATGACTTAGCCCTTTATTCTAGCCACTAGGAGACTAAATGAGCAGCAGGATTGAAAATAGAAGGGCATTCTCCTGTGCAATAGGATGCGGACATTCTAGACCCCATCCCAAAGTACTTCTAACTCAAGATGACCAAGCTATGGTCAAGAATGTAAAGGTATGTGAACCAACTCAGCTCCTGCAGTATTCATGGCACCTCATAGAACAGTGCTTTTCAAGCTTTATCTTGCATATAAATTATCTGGGAATTCTCATTCACTTGGTCCAGGATGGGGCTTAGGATTTACATTTCTAACAAACTCTCAGATGATGCTGATATTTCTGGTCCCAGGACATGTGTTGAGTATCAATGGTCTAGAACAATCTCATCTAACCTCCTAACTTTTCCATGATTCTTCCAGTTGTTCCCAAGGGGCTTGGACTACTGTCTTAGTCTTTTAGGACTGCTACAACAAAATGCTATAAACTGGGTGGCTTATAAACAACAGAAATTTATTTCTCACAGCTCTGGAGGCTGAAAATCCAAGATCAGGGTGCCATCACAATAGGATTCTGATGAACACCCTCTTCCAGATTGCAAACTGCCAACTTCTCCCTGTGTTCACACATGGTGGAAGCAGCTAGGGAGCTCTAAGTGAGATTATAAAAACACTAATCTCACTCTCAAGGTCTCTACCCTCATGAACTAAGCACCTCCCAAAGGCTGCATCTCGTAATATCATCACATTGAGCATTAGAATTACAATATATGAATTTTGAGGGTATACAACCATTCTGACCATAGCATGTTTAAAACTTGAAAGCATCAGTTAAAGGAACAGAGAAAGAGGGAGAAGAGTGGTGGGGAGAGAGGGCAGAGAGATGGGTAGTAGGATAAGCATAAGTCTGAAAAACCACCCACATAGCAGTTGTAAATTGTTTAGATTGAACTTTCAAATATCGCAATAGTTGATCAGCAAATATGGTTATGAATATCTGATAAAAAATTATAGTTGTAAATTTGTTTATTTTTTGATTAAAGATTATTTGGTTTAATTTCTAGTGATTTTCATTAATAAAAATCAAATTACACTAATGATTTCACAGTCTATTCTGTGTTATTCTGATTATGAATTAATTTTAATGATCATTATAAGTGATTGTTAGCAAATCACATTTAGGCAAATGCTAGTTTTAGATCACCCCAAATGCTATAAAAGTCCAAATTAATTTGTAGTTTATCAGTATTCATATTATAATAAAAATATTAATATTTCATAGAATTTTGACATAGCACTTAAATGGATCCTTGGTATTCCTCTGAATATATATATAGGTTAGAACAACTGAGCAGTTCTAGATTTTCTGTGTTAAATTCCATCTGGTTAATGCAATGGAGAGATTTCAAAATAATTTCGTAGGGTCAGATTTCAGAATCAATCCCTCAGTATTCTTATGTCTTCCTTCCCTGCAAGGTAACCAATTTAAGTGAAATAAAGTGAATTTTAATGGAATAGACTGTTCAAATGACCCTATTTCCTAAAGAGGGCATTTTCATGAATATTTATTTAATCTCTTTTACTTTTCTCAGGTTTTATTTTAAATTATGTTCACCAGTATAACCTCGGGAGTTGAAAACTCTATTTTTTCATGAAGACACTGAATAATAAACATACACCTGTTGCATAAGTTTCTAAGAGATTTCTATAACTTGCTTTTAAAATATTCATCTAATACCATCAAGCCACAAAGAACAGATACACCTCCTCTTTCCTTTAGATGTTTTAAAAATAGGGTAAAAAAAAAAAGGCACATAGAACTGATATAATTGAAAGATAAAATGAAATAATTATATTATTTAAAAAGTTATCACAAAGAGGAAATATTGATATGTTCATAGTGAAAAGGGGAAATATGTGTGTATTTATATATATATACTGAATGCAACGTTTTATCTCCCTGAAACACATAAAAAACATAAACAGTTCGCATAAAAATTTGAAGACTGCTCATCCTATGGAGGGAGTTTGATAAATTTTTATACTAGCTGGGGCAAGAATAACTCATGTCTAAGTTTTCCCTACACTTGCTTTAATCAGAATCATTAAAAGCTTTATTTAAATTCAAGTCTGTAAGCATTTTAAATAACTGAAAATAATTGGTGAGTAAACTTGTCCACAATGATTCTTTTCCCAGAAGATTCCCATTATTTGAATTAATGAGAGGAAAAAAATATATATTTTCCAAGAGAATTCTATTATGATTCCTCCAAGTCCCAACAAAAACATAGAAACATGAAGCCCTAGACTCTTTGATAATGGATTTTTAAAATTACCATTATTAACACAAATGGCTCTGGCTGAAGCCATCCTGTCTTGCCCTTCCCACTTCTTCCAAGGAAATCCTTTCCCTGCATCATACGTTTAAAATCATAACCAACGATAAAAATGGTATTTAATAACAGGCTTTGTGAGAACTTTGCCTGATAACTTTGAACCACTTTTAATTATTTTTAACCAACACTTTGAACACTCAACATTGGAAGCATTCTGAGCTTTAAACTAACTTCAAAAAATTAGCACACAGCCTGTATATAGCTTGGGGACTGCTAAATTATTTATTTTTTACTCAGTTCTGTACCCTCTCTATATAGGATACATGAAATGGCTAATGAATAATGCCTAGCAACATGACTGATATATAGAAATCAGTCCATAAAGAAGTTTCCTTTCTTCCTCTCTCATTGCTCTCCTTAACAATCTGATTCTAAGAATCCCTTATATTCCTATCATTTTATTAAATGGTTCACCTGTCAATCTTAGATTTTAGAGCCAGAAAACCCAAATGTGAATTTTTGAGCTGACACTATACGTGTGAGTCATAAATAAGCTCAGTTTCCTCATTGGTAAAAAAGTAATAATGATCCCTACTTCATGGGGCTGCTGTGAAAAATCAAATAAGGCAAAATGTATGTGAAACAGCTTTGTGAGCCAGTGAGGGTAACAATTATGAAAGCAAGCACAAAGCTGATTTTATATCTTGGCTATTGTGAATAATGCTACAATAAACATGGGTATGCATATATCTTGTCAAAATCCTGTTTTAATTTACATTGGGTATATACCCAGAAGTGGAATTGCTGGATCATATGGTAGATCTATTTTTAACTTTGTGAGAAAACTCCATATTGTTTTCCATAATGTTTGGACTAATTTACATTCCCACCAGCAGTGCACCAGGGTTCCCTTTTCACCAGATCCTTGCCAGCACTTGTCTCTTGTCTCAACGATAGCCAGTCTAACAGGTGTGAGGTGATATCTCATTGAGGCTTTTATCTGCATCTCCCTGATGATTAGTGATGTCGAGAATCTTTTCATGTGTCTGTTGGCGATTTTAATGTCCGCTTTGAAAAAATGTCTATTTAATTCTACTGTCCAGTTTTAATCATTTTTTTTTTGTTATAAAGTTGTGTTAGTTCTTCAGATATTTTGGAAATGTGACTCTCTCTCTCTCTCTCTCTCTCTCTCTCTCTATATATATATATATATATATATATAATATATATATATATAAAACCCAACATATAGTTTGTAAAATTTTCTCCCATTCTGTAGGTTCCCATTTCATTTTGTTAATATACAATGGAATATTATTCAGCCATGAGAAAGAAAGACATCCTGCCATTTGTGACAACATAAATGGACCTTGAGCACATTATGCTAAGCAAGATAAGTCAGACAGAGAAAGACAAGTACTGTATGGCATTACTTATATGCGGAATCTAAAAATTCTGCCAAAACAGAAAACCTGTAAAAAGAAAACAGAGAGTAAAATGGTAGTTACCAAAGGATGGGGCTGGGGGAATAATATTTACGGTGCTTGAGAGTGCAAACTTGTAACAAGTTGTAAACGTAGAGATCTAATGCACAATATAATGAATATAGACAATAGTATTGTACTATAATGATACAGTGTGATAAATATTGCTTCAAGGGCAATCATATTAAATAGATAAATGTATCGAAGTAACCCTGTATGCCTTAAATTTATGAAATGTAATGTCAAATTTATTAAATAAAAAATAATGTAAAAAACAAACAAAAGAAAGTTAATGCTAAATTCAAAGGCGGATAGATTTTAAGCCCCACTAAAACATGCAGTAGTAAAAATAAAAAATATATATTAAAAAAAACTAGCCCCTAAGCAAATTTCTGTCTTCATACATTTCTTTCTCCAGAAAACCAAATGCTGAATGGAAAGGCAGCGGCTCCAGCACAAAATAAAAAGCAGCACAGAGCCAGATCCATTTCAATGCAAAACCTAGAATCAAATTGCTCTTTTCTTTCACCTTGATATTCTTTTCTCAGTGCTGTGAATAAAGGCCACAGGCATTAAGTCTGGTTTACCTTGGAATTTCCCATCAACCTTCAAAAGGAACCAAAGCACAGCAAGTCTGAGCTTATTTCTATCATAAGTGTAAGATCGCAGAGGAACTGACTTAACACCCCTTCATGTGAAAAAGTCCTCAGGCTTTTAGGGGACTGTAAATTCAATATAATCTTACTTTGTAAAATGTGAAAATAATACTAATAAGAGAATAACAATAATAATGATAATAGTTAATGTTTATTGAGCACTTACAATATGCCAGGCATTGTGCAAAGAGCTTCCTATGCAGTAACTTATTTAATCTTCCTAATATCATTATCCCCATTTTTTTGATAAGCAATTGACAATAACAGCTATCACTGACTGCAAGCTTATTTTGAAAAGTAACCTAGAGGCTTTATACATCTTATTTCATCAAATTCTTAACATAATTATGTGGCCAAAATCCAAGAAAGAAAAGCCAAGAATAGGACTACCATATACTAAAACTCAAAGCCTATAAATGTTTTTCAACGGAAGTGGACGAGAGACTGTTTAGAGTGCCTCAGGAAATTCAGCATCCCTGGCCCTTAACCACTGAATGTCAGTAGTGACCCTTTCCTAGACATTGTTACATTCAAAACATTTCTACTCACTCCTCATTCCTCTTTAGGGGATAATCATAGCCCTTTTTGAGAATAAAATGATAAGTAGAATGGCAAAATAGTTCCTTGGGTTTAGCCAGGAATGGATTTTGGATATTTGTTCATTCATTCATTCAATAAATGTTTAATGGGTATATTCTGTTCCTAAGGCAAAAGACAAGGTATCACTGTGTCAGCAAAAGGAAAATACATATAATCCACATCCTGTTTACAGTACATAAAGGGAAGAAGAACATAAATACAAATAACCAGTTAAAAGAAAGAAAGTGATGTGTACTATAAGCCATGTGCAAATTAAAATGTCCTTGGAGCTTAGAGAAGAGTAGCCATTGCTAGTTGGAGAAAGACTCAGAAGGTTTCATGGGTATGATAAGGTTTAGGCCTAGGCTTTGAAGGGAGGATAGACTTTGAACAAGTAGAATCTGAAATGAAGAGAATTCCAAGCAAAAGGCAACATGAGTCAAAATATAGATGTGCCAAAATGTAGGGCATTTTGAGAAACGGTAATGCCTTTATGGCTAAAGGAAACTAGTGTGTGGGAGCTGAGGGGAGGGTAATAGGAGAAAAGGAAGAGAAAAACAGAAGGGAAATAAAGGAGGATCATGAGGAGCAGGCTAGTCTGGTGAGGAAGGGTCACTGAACATTCTGAATAGAAGAGAGCCATGACAATTTACCACAACACTTATGTGGCAACTGTACTAGAATGGATCGAAGAGGGCACAGCTTGGAGATAAAGAGACATATGAGAAGAATCCTGCCTGTGTCCACAAAAACAAACAAACAAACAGCAATAGAGGAAAGGGGTAGATTCAGAAAATGTTGCAAAGATAGGCTCAATCCTGACCACTGGCGTGAGTGGGTATGCTTCATTCATGGTGAGGTTTTGAGGTTGGATGAATTCATGGAGTTGTTTATTCAACCAAAAATTGTGGAATACATTTGCCTATTTGGGCAAAGTATTGTTTTAGGCCCTGGAGAAAAAGAGGTAAATGATTCCCAGTCTTGGGTTAGCAGAAGGAGATTTAATGTCAGGTCCACAAAATAATGTCAAGATAAGAAGTAGATTTCATGGGCAAAGATAGATGCAATTATGGAAACACTGAGTTTGAAGACCCGGCAGAAAATCCAGAAAATGTGTCCAATACATAAGATTTGTCACAATCCAGCTTTATTATCTCCTTTGTGAAGTCCCTTCCTGACTCATCCAACAGACTTTTTTTGAGTGCCATATATGTGCTTTTCACTGCACAAATCTAGAATACAAATATCTAAGTACTGTTTACTCTACTTGCTTCTTATCTCTCGGATCTGCCCAACTCTCTTTATCCACCCAAAATTACCCTCATTCACATCTCCATTGCCTCTCAACTCAATTAATGTATCAGTCCAATCAGTCCTCTTACCTGCTGTTTTAACCCTCTGCAAGTCTGTTCTCTACACAGGAGCCTGAGTGGTTTTCTGAAACATAAATTTGATCATGTCCTTCCTTTGCAAAACACCTTTCAGTGGTTTCTCACACTTGAAGAATAAAGTCCAAATTACTCAACATGACCCACAACTCCTGACTCCTGCTCACCTCTCCAGCATTTTCTCTCACTATGATGTTCCTCTCGTGCTAGGCTTTAGTCCCACATTCAGATCAACTATGCCCTCCTCTCCCTCACTACCAGGTCTTCTCAGATGATGCTCCTTCTGTATAAACTACTCTATTTCCCTCTTCATCTGCCTGACCTCTTTTCATCTTTCATTTATCAATTTATCTATGTCTCTACTCCAAAGTATAGATCTGATGCTCTTATAATGTGATAATACACTATATTTTTACAATCATAGCACTTATCATACCACATCTTCATTTCCTGTTAATTCATAAGAGCTTGTAACCTACTAGACTGTAATTGTCAGGAGGACAGGGATTATCTTCAATTCACAATTGTAGTACTTATATCTAACAGCACCTCAGACATAGCAAATAATTGATAATATTTATTGAGTTAATGAAAGGGACTTACATTCTAACACAATTGAACACTACTTTTTCTACCAAAGAACCCTACCATACATGGTGTTATTATCCTCATCTCAATATATATGCAATTATTTGTTATGTATTTGTCTAATATAACATGAACTCTAATATACCATGAACTCAAGAACAGAATTTTATAATCTCTGTGTGCCCTGTATCTTCCAAGCTAACTTTAACACGGTAGGAACTCAAAAACTTTTTGCTAAGTGAAAAAGTGAATAAAAATCAGTAATTTACATATACCATCTCATCTAATTTCCACAGCAACACTGTGTTATATTTATAGATGAGACATCTGATGCCTTTGCAAATTATAAGCAAGGACTATTTTCTAAAATTCTAGATAGACTTAATAAATTTACAGTAGTTTATATCACAAACTTCCCAAAGGTATTCACTCCAATCAATTCCTTTCCATGTTATTCTGATAGACTAAAACAGAATTCCCCCTTGGACAGGATATGCACTAACCTCCTAAGAACTACCTGGGGTGCTAGTTAAACATACAGATTCCAGGGCCTTACCCAGAACTCTTTTTTTTTTTTTTTTTTTGTGGTACACGGGCCTCTCACTGTTGTGGCCTCTCCCGTTGCGGAGAACAGGCTCCGGATGCGCAGGCTCAGTGGCCATGGCTCACGGGCCTAGCCGCTCCACGGCATGTGGGATCTTCCCGGACCGGGGCACGAACCCGTGTCCCCTGCATCGGCAGGCAGACTCTCAACCACTGCGCCACCAGGGAAGCCCTACCCAGAACTCTTAAATCAAAATCTTATGACTAACAAAGTTTGAGAAGTACTAGAATAAAAGAGTAAACGAATTCTCACTCACACTGACCTGAAAGATTCGTTTCCTGTAATGTAACAAAAATCAAACTGTTGTCCTTGACAGAATTATAATCACATCTGTTCTCAGGAATCTCTATTTTAGGATCTAGGCACATTGCAATTACCAGTTAAAGAACAGAAACTCAAAAAAAAAAAATAAGAAGCTGCATTCCTTGAGCACTTCTTACATAAACATTGTTCTGTCTTTATTCTCTAAGGCAATCACAGTTTTGACATTATTTAGTAATGCATTGCCCACTTGCAGAATCATAATTGATCCTTTGATAGGACACAAAGCTTGTGCTGGGAAGAGAATGTATTTACTGTCTAAGTATATGCATATATAGAAAGATGCAGCTGATGAGTCAAGTGCTGCCCAGATTAAAGGTCACCAAAAAATGAGAAAACTTAGCTTATTCAGAGTTCTCTTAAGAGAGATCTTTGGAGTATTATATTAAGGTCCATCATTTTAAATGTATTTAGTGCTTCTGAATGATCAAATTGTCATGTTTTTATTAGAGTATATATTTATAACTAAATGTAATTGTGGAACTGAGTGAGAAGGTCATTTATCTATCAATAATATAAGTTTTACTATATGAGAATATACCATTTTGTGCTCTGTTCATTTGAACAGGGTTATGAGGGAAAGACCTCTTGGTGGTTGGAAATTCATAGATCACAAAGGTTTGCATGACTATTTTATGAACTGTGATCCTGAGAATGTCATTTTGTCATTGTTTCTCATCTACTGTATTAGTGAAGGTTCTTGTGATTGTAAGCAATAAAAAGCAACTCTGGCTCACTTCAACAAGAAGAGAATTTTTGTTGAAAGAATATTAAAATTCCTCACAGATTTCAAAGAAAATTTAAAAAAATAGTAGACCTTTTAAAGTAAGGGACAGAAACAAGTCATGCAATTACATTAGCAGTTCATGCTATAATCAATGTATCTCAAAAATCAACTGAGTCTTATTGTCCTTAAGTTCAAAACTTTAAATACCAGAGAAGCAGAAAAGTTTATTGACCCATTCCTCTTCCAGTATGATTGCATTGAAATTAAAAATTTCTATTCAACAAGAATACTTATATACAAAGTAAAAACAGAGATGATAGAATGGAAAAAGATATCTGTAATGCCAAGAACTGACAAGGTATTTATAATCAAAATACACCAGGAATTTTTGCAAATTAGCTAAAAAAAACCCAGTAACCCCAATTTAAAAAATGGATACAAGTAATACAGAAGAGAAAATCCAAACATCCATGAAGTATGTGAAGAGATGCTATAATGTTCTAGAAATCAAGGACATGTAAATTAAAGCCACAGTAAGAAATCAAACTAAACCTATTAGTTCAGCAAAAATTAGAAAGGTGGCAATGCCAAGTGTTGGAAGTAATGTAGGGCTGTTGGAACCTTCAGGCACTATTGTTGGGAGTGTGAACTAGAGCAGCTATTCTTGAGAACAATCTGGCTCTACCCAGTCAAAATAGTATGTGTACAACTTCTCATTTCCAACTCTATTTTGGATATATATCTCAAAGAAGTTCGTATAGAAGTCCCAAAGGGAACATGTACAAAGATATTCCCTGCAGTGTTATTTTTGTATGCAAACTTGCGTATTCAATACTGAAAGAGTGATAGGTAAAATGTTTTGAGGGCACACCATGGAGTTCAATGCACGATTAAAAGCAACAGCTGAAGATGTAATCAGAGAGACCTTAAAGATGGCGGAGGAGTAAGACGTGGAGATCACCATCCTCCACACAAATACATCAGAAATACATCTACATGTGGAACAACTCATACAGAACACTTACTGAACGCTGGCAGAAGACCTCAGACTTCCCAAAAGGCAAGAAATTCCCCACGTACCTGGGTAGGGCAAAAGAAAAAAGAAAAAACAGACAAAAGAATAGGGACGGGACCTGCACCTCTGGGAGGGAGCTGTGAAGGAGGAAAGGTTTCCACACACTAGGAAGCCCCTTCGCGGGCGGAGACTGAGGGTGGCGGAGGGGGAAGCTTCGGAGCCATGGAGGAGAGCACAGTAACTGGGGTGTGGGGGGCAAAACGGAGAGATTCCCGAACAGAGGATCGGTGCCGACCGGCACTCACTAGCCTGAGAGGCTTATCTGCTCACCCGCCGGGGCGGGTGGGGCTGGGAGCTGAGGCTTGGGCTTCGTTTGGAGGCAGAGAGAGGACTGGGGTTGGCGGCGTGAACACAGTCTGCAGGGTGTTAGTGCGCCACGGCTGACCAGGAGGGAGTCCAGGGAAAAGTCTGGAACTGCCTATGAGGCAAGAGAACATTGTTTCAGGGTGTGCGAGGAGAGGGGATTCAGAGCACCACCTAAACGAGCTCCAGAGGTGGGAGCAAGCAGCAGCTATCAGCATGGACACCAGAGACGGGCATGAGATGGTAAAGGTGCTGCTGCAGCCACCAAGAAGCCTGTGTCCAAGCACAGGTCACTATCCATACCTCCCCTCCCGGGAGCCTGTGCCGCCCACCACTGCCAGGGTCCCATGATCCAGGGACAGTTTCCCCGGGAGAACACATGAAGTGCCTAGGGCTGTTGCAACATCTCTCTGGCCTCTGCCGCCACAGGCTCACCCCTCATCAGTGCCCCTCCCACCCCTTGGCCTGAGTGAGCCAGGGCCCCCTAATCAGCTGCTACTTTAACCCTGTCCTGTCTGAGCAAAGAACAGACACCCTCAGGCAAACTACACGCAGGGGTGGGGCCAAATCCAAAGCTGAACCCCAGGAGCTGTGCGAACAAAGAAGAGAAAGGGAAATTTCTCCCAGCAGCCTCAGGAGCAGTGGATTAAATCTCCACAATCAACTTCATGCACCCTGCATCTCTGGAATACATGAAGAGGCAACAAATCATCCCAAAATTGAGGTCGTGGACTTGGGGAGCAACAGTAGAGTTGGGGTTTGTTTTCTGCATCTAATTTGTTTCTGGATTTATGTTTATTTTAGTTTAGTATTTAGAGTTTATTATCATTGGTAGATTTGTTTATTGATTTGGTTGCTCTCTTCCTTTTATCTTTAATATATAGATATATATTTTTTTCCTTTTTCTCATTTTGTGAATGTGTATGTGTATGCATCTTTGTGTGATTTTGTCTGTATAGCTTTGCTTTTACCATTTGTCCCAGGGTTCTGTCTGTTCTTTTTTTTTCTATTACATTCTAATTTTTTTTAATTTTTAATAATTTAAAAATTTTTAATAACTTTATTTTATTTTATTTTTTCTTTTTTCCTTCCTTTTCTTCTGAGCCATGTGGCAGAGAGTGTCTTGGTGCTCTAGCTGGGTGTTAGGCCTGTGACTCTGAGGTGCGAGAGCTCAGTTCAAGACGTTGGTCCACCAGAGACCTTCCAGCTCCATGTAATATCAAATGGTGAAAGCTCTCCCAGAGATCACTGTCTCAACACTAAGACCCAACTCCACTCATCAACCAGCAAGCTACAGTACTGGACACCCTATGCCAAACAACTAGCAAGACCGGAACACAACCCAACCCATTAGCAGAGAGGCTGCCTAAAATCCTAATAACGTCACAGATACCCCAAAACACACCACTGGAGGCAGCCCTGCCCAAAAGAAAGACAAGATCCAGCCTTACCCACCAGAACACAGGCACAAGTCCCCTCCACCAGGAAGCCTACACAACCCACTGAACCAACCTTAGCCACTGAGACCAGACACCAAAAACAACAGGAACTACGAACATGCAGCCTGCAAAAAGGAGACCCCAAACACAGTAAGTTAAGCAAAATGAGAAGACAGAGAAATATGGAGCAGATGAAGGAGGAAGATCAAAACCCACCAGACCAAACAAATGAAGAGGAAATAGGCAGTCTACCTGAAAAAGAATTCAGAATAATGATAGTAAAGATGATCCAAAATCTTGGAAATAGAATGGAGAAAATACAAGAAATGTTTAACAAGGACTTAGAAGAACTAAAGAGCAAATGAACAATGATGAACAACACAATAAATGAAATTACAAATTCTCTAGAAAGAATCAATACCTGATTGATTAACTGAGGCAGAAGAACGGAAGAGTGGCCTGGAAGATAAAATAGGGGAAATGACTAATGCAGAGCAGAATAAAGAAAAAAGAATGAGAAGAATTGAGGACAATCTCAGAGACCTCTGGGACAACATTAAATGCACCAACATTTGAATTATAGGGGTCCCAGAAGAAGAAGAGAAAAAGAAAGGAACTGAGAAAATATTTGAAGAGGTTATAGTTGAAAACTTCCCTAATATGGGAAAGGAAATAGTCAATTATTCTAGGAAGCACAGAGAGTCCCATACAGGATAAATCCAAGGAGAAACACACCAAGACACATATTAATCAAACTACCAAAAATTAAATACAAAGAAAAACTATTAAAGCAGCAAGGGAAAAGCAACAAATAACATACAAGGGAAACCCCATAAGGCTAAGAGCTGATCTTTCAGCTGAAAATCTGCAAGCCAGAAAGGAGTGACAGGACATATCTAAGGTGATGAAAGGAGAAATTAAAATCTTTAAAGACAAGCAAAAGTTAAGAGAATTCAGCACAACCAAACTAGCTTTACAAAAAATGCTAAAGGAACTTCTCTAGGCAGGAAACACAAGAAAAGGAAAAGACCTACAATAACAGACCCAAACCAACTAAGAAAATGGTAATAGGAAGACACATATCAATAATTACCTTCAATGTAAATGAATTAAATACTCCAACCAAAAGTCATAGACTGGCTGAATGGATACAAAAACAACACCCATATATATGCTGTCTACAAGAGACTCACTTCAGACCTAGGGACACATACGACTGAAACTGAGGGGATGGAAAAAGATATTCCATGAAAATGGAAATCAAAAGAAAGCTGGAGTAGCAATTCTCATATCAGACAAAATAGACTTTAAAATAAACACTATCACAAGAGATAAAGAAGGACACTGCATAAGGAACAAGGGGTCAATCCAAGAAGAAGATATAACAAATGTAAATATTTATGTACCAAACATAGGAGCACCTCACTACATAAGGCAAATGCTAACAGCCATAAAAGGGGAAATTTACAGTAACTCAATCATAGTATGGGACTTTAACATCCCACTTTCACCAATGGACAGATCATCTAAAATGAAAATAAATAAGGAAACACAAGCTTTAAATGACACATTAAACAAGATGGACTTAATTGATATTTATAGGACATTCCATCCAAAAACAACAGAGTACAGTTTTTTCTCAAGTGCTCATGGAACATTCTCCAGAATAGATCATATCTTTATCACAAATCAAGCCTTGGTAAATTTAAGAAAACAGAAATTGTATAAAATATCTTTTCTGACCACAACGCTATGAGACTAGATATCAATTACAGGAAAAAATCTGTAAAAACTACAAACACATGGAGGCTAAACAATACACTACTAAATAACCAAGAGATCACTGAAGAAATCAAGAGGAAATCAAAAATTACCTAGAAACAAATAACAATGAAAACACAATGACCCAAAACCTATGGCATACAGCAAAAGAAGTTCTAAAAGGGAAGCTCATAGCAATACAATCTTACCTCAAGAAACAAGAAACATCTTAAATAAATAGCCTAATCTTACACGTAAAACAATTAGAGAAAGAAGAACAAAAAATCCCAAAGTTAGCAGAAGGAAAGAAATCATAAAGATCAGATCAGAAATAAATGAAAAAGAAATGAAGGAAACAATAGAAAAGATGAATAAAACTAAAAGCTGGTTCTTTGAGAAGATAAACAAAATTGATAAACCATTAGCTAGAGTCATCAAGAAAAAAAGGAAGAAGACTCAAAACAATAGAATTAGAAATGAAAAAGGAGAAATAACAACTGACACTGCAGAAATAAAAAGGATCATGAGAGATTACTGCAAGAAACTATATGCCAATAAAATGGACAACCTGGATGAAATGGACAAATTCTTAGAAAAGCACAACCTTCTGAGACTGAACCAGGAAGAAAGAGAAAATATAAACAGAACAATCACAAGCACTGAAATAGAGACTGTGATTAAAAATCTTCCAACAAACAAAAGCCCAGGACTTCACAGTCGAATTCTACCAAACATTAAGAGAAGAGCTAACACCTATCTTTCTCAAACTCTTCCAAAATATAGCAGAGTGAGGAACACTCCAAAACTCATTCTATGAGGCCACCATCACCCTGATACCAAAACCATATAAAGATGTCACAAAGAAAGAAAAATACAGGCTAACATCACTGATGAACATAGACGTGAAAATTCTCAACAAAATACTAGCAAACAGAATCCAACAGCACATTAAAAGGATCATACACCATGATCAAGTGGGGTTTATCTCAGGAATGCAAGGATTCTTCAGTATATGCAAATTAATCAATGTGATAAACCATATTAACAAATTGAAGGAGAAAAACCTTATGATCATCTCAATAGATGGAGAAAAAGCTTTTGGCAAAATTCAACATTCATTTATGACAAAAACCCTCCAGAAAGTAGGCATTGAGGGAACCTACCTCAACAAAATAAATACCATATATGACAAACTCATAGCCAACATCATTCTTAATGGTGAAAAACTGAAACCATTTCCTCTAAGATCAGGAATAAGACAAGGTTGCCCACTCTCACCACTATTATTCAACATAGTTTTGGAAGTTTTAGCCACAGCAATCAGAGAAGAAAAAGGAATCCGAATTGGAAAAGAAGAAGTAAAGTTGTCACTGTTTGCAGATGACATGATACTATACATTGAGAACCCTAAAGATGCTACCAGAAAACTACTAGAGCTAATCAATGAACTTGGTAACGTAGCAGGATACAAAATTAATGCACAGAAATCTCTTGCATTTCTATACACTAATGATGAAAAATCTGAAAGAGAAATTAAGGAAACCCTCCCATTTACCATTGCAACAAAAAGAAAAAAATACCTAGGAATAAACCTACCTAAGGAGACAAAAGACCTGTATGCAGAAAACCATAAGACATTGATGAAAGAAATTAAAGATGATACAAACAGATGGAGAGATATACCATGTTCTTGGATTGGAAGAATCAACATTGTGAAAATGACTATATTACCCAAAGCAATCTACAGATTCATTGCAATACTTCTCACACTACCAATGGTATTTTTCACAGAACTAGAACAAAAAACTGCACAATTTGTATAGAAACACAAAAGACCCACGTAGACAAAGCAATCTTGAGAAAGAAAAATGGAGCTGGAGTAATCAGGCTCCCTGACTTCAGAATATACTACAAAGCTACAGTAACCAAGACAGTATGGTACTGGCACAAAAATAGAAATATTGATCAATGGAACAGGATAGAAAGCCCAGAAATAAACCCACACACATATGGTCCCCTTATTTTTGATAAAGGAGACAAGAATATAAAATGGAGAAAAGACAGTCTCTTCAATAAGTGGTGCTGGGAAAACTGGACAGGTACATGTAAAAGAATGAAATTAGAACACTCCCTAACACCATACACAAAAATAAACTCAAAATGGAATAAAGACCTAAGTGTAAGGCCAGACCCTATAAAACTACTAGAGGGAAACATAGGCAGAACACTCTATGACATAAATCACAGTAAGATCCTTTTTGACCCTCCTCCTAGAGAAATGGAAATAAAAACAAAAATAAACAAATGGGACCTAATGAAACTTAAAAGCTTTTGCACAGCAAAGGAAACCATAACAAGACAAAAAGATAACACTTGGAACGGGAGAAAATATTTTCAAATGAAGCAACTGACAAAGCATTAATATCCAAAATTTACAAGCAGCTCATGCAGCTCAATATCATAAAAACAAACAACCCAATCCAAAAATGGGCAGAAGACCTAAATAGACACTTCTCCAAAGAAGATATACAGATTGCCAACAAACACATGAAAGGATGCTCAACATCACTAATCATTAGAGAAATGCAAATCAAAACTACAATGAGGTATCACCTCACATCAGTTAGAATGGCCATCATCAAAAAATCTATAATCAATAAATGCTGGAGAGGATGTGGATAAAAGGGAACTCTCTTGTACTGTTGGTGGGAATGTAAATTGATACAGCCACTATAGAGAACAGTATGGAGGTTCCTTAAAAAACTAAAAGTAGAACTACCATATGACCCAGCAATCCCACTACTGGGCATATACCCTGAGAAAACCATAATTCAAAAAGAGTCATGTACCACAATATTCATGCAGCTCTATTTACAATAGCCAGGACATGGAAAACACCTAAGTGTTCATCGACAGATGAATGGATAAAGAAGATGTGGCACATATATACAGTGGAATATTACTCTGCCATAAAAAGGAACGAAATTGAGTTATTTGTATTGAGTTGGATGGACCTAGAATCTGTCATACAGAGTGAAGTAAGTCAGAAAGAGAAAAACAAATATTGTATGTTAACACATGTATATGGAATCTAAAAAAAAAAAATGGTTCTGAAGAACCTAGGGACAGGACAGGAATAAAGACGCAGATGTAGAGAATGGACTTGAGGATATGGGGAGGGGGAAAGGTAAGCTGGGATGAAGTGAGAGAGTGGCATGGACATATATACGCTACCAAATGTAAAATAGATAGCTAGTGGGAAGCAGCCACATTGAGCGGAGGTCAGCTCAGTGCTTTGTGACCATCTAGAGGGTTGGGATAGCAAGGGTGTGAGGGAGATGCAAGAGGGAAGAGATATGGGGATATATGTATATGAATAGCTGATTCACTTTGTTATAAAGCAGAAACTAACACACCATTGTAAAGCAATTATACTCCAATAAAGATATTAAAAAAATAGATGTAATCATAACAATCTAGGTGGAATTAAAGGCATCACTCAGTGAAAAGTATTGAACAAAATATATTACATAATGCTATTTTATGTTAATTAAAATTACATACTAAACAGCAGTACACGTTCTGTAAGAGTACATGCAAACGAAAAGATTCATGTTATGTACATTTGAAATTTGGCATATGGTAAAGAAAGGGAGGAAGATGGGAACTAGGAATGGAGATACAATGGAATCATTAAATAAATGAAACAATGGAGGGGACTGGTATGGACCAAATATGACAAGGTACCTGAGATAAGTAGTTAACAATACTACTTACCACATAGCTACATTTTTACATTTGTTTTATTAATGTAAATATAACAAAAACTAAAAATAGAAGTCCATGTAAATACATTATCTTGATTATCTGAAGAAGAATGCAGGTTTAGAGGCCAGGAAGCTGAATATGAACATAGATTAGAAGTAGCTACTCTCAGCTTTTGAAAAATTTTGTGATCTATCATTTCTTTTACTATCCCAATGCATTTTACAATGTTCTTCTTTTATTACCACAATTTCCTAAACCCCAGAGAACCTAATTTTACTTTTATGATTATATACACATTACCTTTCCAGCCTAATCTTTCCTTTCTTTCTTACTGACATTTACATCCATGCCATGAACCAGTCAGCTTTCAACCTCAGTTTGTGGCCTCTCCATCCATCAACCAACAGCCTCCTCCACCCTGCATCATTCATGCACAAACTTGACCATATCTTAGACCTCACTGTCACGTTTTTTCTTTATAGGCCTCTAATAACTTCTTTGCAATGTACTCTCGCATCTTCTCTCATTCACTAAACGTACTACTCTCCATTGCCACTGAGACTCTGATAACTTAAGCACAGATTATTAAGAAACTTGATTACAATTGACCCCTTGATACTGCAGTCATCTAATTCTTTAACATCTAAAATCTCACCACTTCTCTCTTAGCAGATGGCCTCAATTTCAGACTTTATTAAGGATACTGAGCTCCCTAACTATCCTGCACCTCAGTTCTCCAAATGGTGACCATTATCCATATCTACTCATCCATTTTCACCTTCACAGGAACAGAAGTTTTTCCTTTTATCTAACTTCTCCACCACAGTTATAAATCCCAACCCTTTTTAATTCATGAGAAACGTTCCTTCCATATTTATCTCATCTTTCTTAGTAGCTCCAGTTTCTCCCTGTTCACTGGGTCCTCTCTCTTTCTTCAGGCTTACCTAAGTCTTCTCTCATCTTAAAAACAACTTTGCACTGAAATTATCCCTTCCATCCTAAACCTCTCTCTCTCTCTCTCTCTCTCTCCCCACCCTCCATCCTATCCTAAACCTCTCTCTCTCTCTCTCTCATCCTATGGAGACATTTAGACACATACCATCTTGCATTGTGGCTTAATTTTTTTTTTTTTTTAGTAATTGTTTCACTCTACATATTATCCCACCCACCACCACACACAGACACAAACATGAGGACACATATGTTTGATTCCTTAGGGTGAAAACTCTTTGCTTCAGTATTAGGAACAATTTTATTCACTCTGGACACATCCTTTCAGTATTAAAGACCTGGAAATATGAACTATTTACAACTCTTGCCTGGGTAATGTCCACTGCTTGCTAACTGAATTCTCTGTCTCTCGCCACTCTGACCTTCTTTATTTCTACAACACAAATATCTGTATTTCTCTGTTGCTATAAAACAAAGTTCATCTCTTTAGCATGATATGCAGTCCTCTAGGATAGCATATAACCTCTCTCAAAAATGTAATCCAAATACTTCTTTCCAGTGTACTCCATGTCCTAGTCATATCAAGCTATTTGCTTTTTCTAAAAGCAACCTATCTTTTTGTTTTATTTTCATGCTTTCTACAATCTGATCAATCTACCTGAATGTCCATTCTCATCTCTGCCAAGTAAGCTCCTATTCAGCCTTTAAGACCTCTCTCAACTATTATCTCCCTTGTGATTTTCATAGGCATTAAGGTAAATAGACACATTCTTGTTCCTTCTGTTCCCATGGCTCTCTGTTAGCATCCTATATTTCTGCTATCATAATGCTCATCACACTTTATAACAATTACCTAAAAATATATGCCTTACCTACCAGAATTCAAGCAGAGACAGTCTATCTTACTAACCATTGTATCATCAGCACCTCAGTCACTGCCTATCATATAACATGCAGTATATGAAGACCGTTTGGCTGAATAGAAGAAGGAATAAATGAATTAGCTGTATTCATCTATATATGTCTTCCACTTCATCTACTACCTACAGAATTGTTCCAGAGCAATAGCTAGTGCTCAATAAAAGGTTGCTGAGTGGATAAATAGAGGGGTGAATAAATGAATGAAATCTTCCACTTTCCTTTGTCTAGGTTTTATCAAACCACCTCCACCCTTACATTTTAATTTATCATTAATCATTAAAATTGGTAAGACACTGACCTCTCTTAGCTTTATGCACCCCTGACACATTTAAAAAATCTGTTAAATATCATTTATAATATATATATATGTCTATTTTTAAGATAGTTTACTTTTTATTGTTATTATATCAGGGCATAGGAATAAATTAAGCATAATCTTTTACTCATGAACATTATCATCACTGGTCATTAATGCCCTTTTGAATTTTATTTATTTGCTTATTTACTGAATGTAATTCTATGAACCCATCAAACCACCTAAGAATAGAATATTACCAGTAGCTCATATCTATCTCTGTATTATTTCTTATTCCACTCCTCCCATTCCCCACTGTGCCAGAGTAACCTCTATACTGAATTTTGTTTTTATCATTCCCTTGTTGGCTTTCTTCTACTTTATCACATATAGATGTATACTTGCCTTTGAACTGTATAAAAAATATGTCATATTGCATATATTCTTCTGGGAATTCCTTTATTCCTTGAGAACTATACTATGAAAAATCAGCCAATTTCTGTTTTTCTTATAGTTATAATTTCTCCTGGAATGGTTAAAATCTATTGTATTGTAATTGTATTATCAGTTACAGGAAAGCAATGCCTCCTGTCTGAGAAGTCTGAGTCCTCTTAGACATGTGAGTTCTAAACACTTACACAGTGATACAATTAGTATATTTTTAGATTGAGATTTAAGAAATGATCTATCTAGGCTCTGAGCACATTGTCCGTTGATTTATCTTTTTTAAAAAAGGCATAAAATTACAAGCATATGAGTCTGCAGCTAACTACCCACATACATCTGGGATTACTCTATGGCTCACTAACAAGAACACATTCTCTTCTTGTCTGATTTGTTCATTCAAGAAGCATTTATTTAGTCCACATACTGTGCTCCTAGCACTGATTATAATGCCAGTTACTCCTTCTGTTTGGTCATTTTTCTGACTTATCTTTTACAAACCAATCACATAAAGCATAAACTTTTCTTATCAGAAATCCATGTGCAGTGGTTGGAACATAATTCTTACCAGCCAATAAAAAATCACTTTAGCATGAGACAAAAGCAGGGGAAGCAGCAGCAAATCTTGGTGGGGTGCAGTGAGATTGACTCCAAAGAGGTAGAAGGCAGATGAGTGTAACAGGCTTTAGTACCTGGCTCTGCCATTTTTTATCTGAATATTTTTGAGCACATAACTGAAAACTCTCTGTACCTCCCTTTGTTCATCTGTATAATGAGACTAACAGCAGCACGGACTTCACCAGGTTGTTATGAAGATGAAACGATTTAATATTTAGACAGTTCTTAGAAAAATGTCTGTCACATGATACAAGCCATTATAAGTATTTGATAGGTAAATAAATGATTTTACTGATATTTCATATTTGCTTACTTCTAACTTTAGCTGCATTTTTATTCCCTCTAATAAAAATAACCATAACAGTCTGTTGGCATTCTGTCTGTGAGAATCTTTTCTGTTGGAAACCATATACAACATGACAACTCTGATATAAGACTCTGTTCTAGGTAATTATGGGTTGGAATTTCATTTTGCATATATGCAGATTTAAGGTGAGGACATTATGCTGACCTAATTCACGCATGCAATTATGCAATGAATATTTATTGAGATCTTTATGCAAGGAACTGTGCTAGGGCTTAAGCAAATGTAAAGATAAATCAGACATGGGATTTAACTTTGAGCTGCTTACAATCTAGTAGCAGAGATGGCACATAGATGTCATAAGAAAAGTGAAGGTAAATTGTTACAAGAGTTCAAGAAAGGGAAATATTTTACCCAGATATAGGTACCATGAACTTCTAAGGAGGATGCAATTCAGGTAGACCCTGAAGGGTGAGCAGAACATGCAAAGCATAAGAGTATTCCATTGTGGTAGAACGCAGGATTGTATAGCTGGGTGGCAAGTTATTTAACCAAGAATGCCTCTAGTATAGGCAGTAAGAATAAATAAGGCTAAAGGATAAACTAAGACTAAATTATGATAGTCTACCATTATTAAGGACACATTATGTTCCGAATATGTAATTGTATTTAATCTTCTCAATAACGCTGTGAATAGATACTAATATTATCCTATTTTATAAATGAAGACACAAAAGATCATAGAAGCTAAGAAGAGCCCTAATTTCTCACAGGAGCAAGAATGAGTTCTGGGGTTTTGATCAGGTCAATCAGAGACTAAAGCCTGAGCTGAAACCAATAAACTTACCATCTGGAATTAATTTTGAATTAAGATTTTTCATTTTTCATTTCAACTTTTCACTTGTGTTACAATTAAAGCCCAAGGTAGGAAAGATTTGGGTTCTAAATAAATAAATATTAAAATTCCTGATATGTAAAGAAATGCTGTGTGGGAAAAGGCAGAAGGTCCATATAAAAGGAATGTGTATCTGAGATTCTTTAATTGCTGTGAACTCCTTGCAGACTCAGATGGAAGTTGCCATGCAGCATATTTCTCTAAAGAGAGAATTCTTGACACTGATACCTGTGGAAGGGAAAGGAAGACAGGAGAACTGGGTAGAAGAAACTGTTCTATAATGAAGTCTCAGTAAAGTCCTCAGCCCGCCTCATAGGTGCTCTGCCACCGAGATGGCTTTTTAGAGTTATCCCTAGTTGAGCTGAGGAGTTTGTTCACCTTTGAACCAGCTTGTTCACAAGTGATTGGATAAAATCCACTCCTACAAGGGAGTATGACCTTTGATAAGACAAAGCTCTTTAGTCCAGGCATCCTCAAAGATGGCTGATGTGGTGGGAGGCTGTCTGATAGCAACCTTCCCTAGGAATAAGTCCTTCATTTCTGCAGAAGGCCCTTCTTGAAGAAGGATCATCACAGCTTCCACCAAAGGAGAAGATTAACCCCCAAATCTCAAAGACTTAATCCAAGAGAAGTTAATTTCTCTCTCACATAAAGTCAAATTGATGTTGGGCATTGGGTGTTGCTCTGTTTATGCCAACATTCAGGAACCTAGGGTTATTCTACAGGTGGCCTCCATCACCTTTAAGGCCTCAGCACCCTCTTCATTCAACCAGCAGAAGGGAAAAGAGAATAGGATCACATAGAAGATTTCCATAAATCAAGGCTAGAAGTGACATCTATTGGTCTTGCCCACATTCCAAGGGACAAAATTCAGTCACTCGACCGTACGTACCCAAGAGAAACTAGAAGTGTAGTTAATCTGTGGACTCAGGAAGAAAGAGAAACAAATTCTGAAACAACTTGCCAGTCTTTGCCAAAATAACTTAATAATACTAATTTTTCTGTTAATTGTATGAAGCAATGTGACTTCCAGACCATTCAGTATGGAATTCAGCATACATGGAATTCCTTAGTAGTGAGTTCCATCTCTGAGATCAGGCAGGCCTAAAATCTGACCCAGACTTAGACAGAACTTAGAAAATGTGCAAGTACATGATAACAGGGTCAAAATGATTGACCAAAGGTGTACCTTTATTGTTGTTGTTTATCTCAAGTCACTGTTTTTCTTTCCCCAACTTTCTCCCTCTAAAAAATAATACTTTAAAACATTCCGTCTGTTTACAGTATTATTCTACTGCAAAGATAATCATATTTTTCTTCTTCTGGTTAGACTCTTTAGAGTTTGGGGCCAGGAGTCTAGAGGAAAACACCAGCAGTTCTTGCTGTTAGAAACTACAATATACACTATAGAGAATTCTTCAGTGAATAAATAAAAAGCAAGTAGTGGTTTTCATGGCAAAAACATGGTAGATACCACAATTTTATATTCATAAAATTTCAAGTTTTTAATAAACCTTCATCTTAAGCCCAGCAGGAAAACGAATGCATTACTTACTTTTTGGATTTATCTCAAACTCAGATAGGCTGGCATATAATAATATATCATGTCTGTGTGCTTATTTTTTTGAGCTGTTCTATACAGCGTCTTCTCTCCCTCACTTACATTGCTATATTTCTAAAATAACATTCTGACACCTTTTATCCTCCATTTGTATCATTCTAGCACTTACCTTTTCCACCTGCAGCATGAAGTGTGTATTAACAAGTGTAAAACATCTGGGGATTGTTTCATACGTGGGGACCAGCACTGCACTAAAAGCAACTTGAAAACCTCAAACTTATTACTGTTCTTTCTGTCTGAATAAGCTTTAAGGTCAAACACTTTAGGTTCATCTGTTGCTAGCTTCTAAACCCTGAGTTTAGGGACAAATCATTTTACGTTTATACTTTTCAGTTTTTTTCATCTGTAGAGTGGGGGTAATGATAATGTGATATTGTGATTTATAATGAGAAATATATATGTGGTCTTTGTCCCTAAAGCTCCTAAAACCATTGGAATTTCCTAAGTGATGAGAGGTATAAAGGTGTCTTTCCTTATGTTAATGAGGGGACCTTTGGAAAGCACCCAAGGATGCAGCCTGGTTTCCAGGCACACTGAGAGAGGGCAAAGAGGCTTAGTGCCCTTTCCCCATACATTGCCCTAGGTTTCTCTTCCATCTGGATGTTTTTGGGTTATATCCTTTTATAATAAGTCAGTGAGCTAGTAAATAAAATGTTTCCCTGAGTTCTGTGAGCCACTCTAGCAAATTAATCAGAAAAGGGAGTCCTTGGAACCTCCAATCTATAGCCAGTCAGTGAGAAGTACAGGTGACAATCTGGACTTGAGAATGATGTCTGAAATGGACAGTCTTATAAGACTGAGCCCTTAACCAGTGGAATCTGATGGTATCTCCTGGTAGATGGTGTCAGAATTGAGTTGAATTGTAGGACACTGAGCTGGTATTCAAAAAGTGCTATTTGGTCTGGGAAAAAAAAGAAAGAAAAGAACCCACAAAACAAAAACAAACAAACAAAAAACCCTTCCCATGACTCAGAATTGGTAGCCAGAATCTTTTAGTTTAACCAGCCATCATACAGAGCTGTTGGGGATTATTGGTAATTAACACTCATTATGTGTTTGGTACTGTTCTTAGTGATTTATTTATTTAATTTTTACATACCAAAACTGCATGAGGTGAAGCAATTATCCTCTCCCACCTCTCCCATTTTATACATGAGAATGTGATTCATAGGAAATTTAAGCAAGATCTTACTGTTGGTATGGGTAGGGCCACAGAATTTGAATCCCGCCAGTCTGACTCCAGAAATTACACTTTCAACCAACACCCTATATACTGAGTATTGACTCAGGGTCACTTAAAACATCCCTGTTGGGCCAAAACCACTCTGCTTTACAGAATGGCAAGCTAAGTGACATTCATGAATTATTGATCCCAGACCTGTGCTGTTGCTTAATTCCTTGAGTTGATATCAGCAGTAGTAAATCTAAGTGTTCAAAATCCTTTAATTCTCCAAAAAAGATACTGATAATAACAGTCCATACAACTAATATTTTACCAGCGGACTCAGTTTGTCCTCCTAGTAATTATTCTGTATGAATCCAACAGGTAATTTTAAGATTGCTTTCTTTAAAATTTAACTAACTTAGTGAAAACTATATAAATAATGCTGATGGGATAACAAGCCAAATTAGTCACATTAAAAATCTCTTTTTTTTTCAATGACATAAAGAAATCTTACAAGAACTGAAGTTTTGAGTGAGAGAATTATTTTTTGCAAAATACAATTTTATTTTCAAAGTACTCTTTGGGACTCCTAAGAAGTGAAAGGCAAATTCCAACCCTTCATTTAAAAGTCATTTTTCAAAAATTAAGAAATTGGAGGTGTTATTTATTTTTGTTATTAAATAAATCATTCTTTAAAATAACTTTTTATATTTATATAGCTCACTGCTCTAAGATACTCAAACTAAAACACTCATTATACTAAATTACCCATGAAAAAGAACTTGAACATGTGACATGACAAAATATTTAAATTTAGAATTTCACTGGTTAAATACCTCAGAGACTTTATGGACTCCTTATTTGATGCTGGCTCTGGGGAAAATTGGAATGAAATATTGTACAGTAGTCACGAGGAGGAAAGAAACCCTGGCTCTGCTTGTTTTGAACATCTATGTGCTACATGGAACCCACTGCTCTAACCTGTAGGATTGGGACCAGGAGTTATTAAGGGAGAATATCTATCCTCTTGAGTGATGTACAGTGGCTCACCACAAACCTTAACTGCTGCTATGGATGTTGGCCACAAAGAAGTTGCTTTCCTGTCTTCAGATATCCTATAGCACTTTCATTCTTCATATTAAAATACTTACTGCATTCTTCATTCTATCATTGTTTGTGAGCCTCCTATATCTTCCCTATTACATTAGAAATTCCTGAAGAAAAGTGGTCAAACCTTCTTTATCTTTGAGTCTCCACAACACCTAGTAGGTTCTCATCATTTATTGAATGAATGAATGAGTGGATAGATGGATGGGTGGTCTGTGCACGCCTGTAGAGGAACAGTCCCTAAAACTCTACTCCAGTCAAGTTATGCATATATTTCCAATACATATGGAGTCAGTATATTCATGAGCTGGAGACTGTGAGCTGATTCCTGATAACCAGCACTAGATACCATTTATTGAGCAGCTCTATTGTGTCAGGCAATGTCTGGATAATCGTCACAAAATCCTTTCCAAATAAGAATATTATCCCCATTTTGCTAATGAAAAATAGATAAGAGGGTTAGGTAACTTGCTCACATACAACTGGTAAACAACAAACCATGGTCTAAATTCAAAGTTTGTGTGGTCTTAAAAAGTCATTTTAGGGGGCAGTTTTTTCCTCAGAGTACATTATTAGTATCATCGTATTTTATAATGTTAATAGACATAATGTATGCAGTGTCAGTGAGATACCTCTAGACAATAGGAAAATAAGTTCTATGATTCCAAACCATTCTTTTCTTATCTGCAATTAAAAAAAGTTTTTTTTCCTTTCTTTCATACTTTTCCTTTTTTCTCAGAACTCAGGGTATCACTTGCAACTCCTCCTTTCCAGAAATATATACAGAAGTTTTACTAGCCAAATGAGAAAGTCTAACTTATCAAACTGTGTTGCATAAACTATATTAACCAACTACAGTGTATAATGAGGCTTTCAGGCCTGAGGCTGAAGTGGAGTTTCCTGTCCCCCTCCTTAATTGAAAATAGACTCAAAGAACAGGCCCAACCTGACTTACCTGTCATTGCCAACAGAGCAGCTGACACTCAGAGGAAATTGCAGGGAAGATTCCACTGAGATATCCTTCCTTTAAGCCAATGTAGAGAGCCTGCCATACCAGGGCTCAGGCAGTGAAGAGGGCTGTGGCAGAGTAATTCCCACTAGTAAACTTTATTTCAGTGAAATTCTTAAATCAGGAGGAATCCGAAAAATCACTCCTTTTCCCTATGGAGAGGAGTAAGTAGGCGACAAACGGGGAGACTGTAGGTTTTGGTTTCAGTTCCTTCCTTCGGGGGCACAGGAATCAGAAAAGGACATGAGAAATTCACTCCCTACCCCAATGCACATAGCCTATAATACTAATATACAATGTGTTTTATAATTCGAATCTTGGTTTAGATGTCACCTACTCTGGGAGGCCTTCTCTGAATGCAAAATCTAAACCAGCTCTCACTCCAAATCACTATTGTATTGGCCCCATTTTATTTCCTTCATAGCATGAAGGAAATAAAATTATTTTGTTCATAACTTATTTTGTTCATATGTTTTTTCCTTTGCTGACTGTCTGATTTTTGTCATTAAAATATAACCTCCACAGAGTAGGAGTTTTTCTTCAGGGATTTTAACAGTGTCTGGCATCTAATGAGTATTCAATAATTTTTTAATGAAAAAATGTGCTCTTACTCATATGCTTATACATTTGATCTCATCACTGAGACTGCTTGTTGTTTTATGGGTAAGAGCCATGTCTTAAACTTCTTTTAATGTACCAATAGAATTTGCCGCTTGGTGAGAATTTAATAAACATTTGCTTTTGTTGATATATTTGTTCAAGTTTTTCCAACAACTTTTTTCGATGAATTCACAGAGTTTCTCCATTAACTACTGAACACTTTTCTTAATAAGAGAAATGTCTGATAATTTTCACTCAAACTGACAAGTCTGCAGTTAAAGCATAGATCACTGGAAATAAATGGATTTCCCCAGGCCACACAAGTGTTCTGGGAAGAAGGACATTATTGAGTTTCTCTTAAGAGAATAAATAGCATTTCATGACTTAATCTCACCTGTTATTATGAGATCATAGACCTATGAAACATCTCCCCAAACAACTAAAATGATTTTTTTTCTGATACAATCTAGGTGGGGTTTTTTTTAATTAATAAGCTTTATTTTTTTAGATTTACAGAAAAATTGGGCAGAAAGTATAGTTTCCATATATCCTCTACCCTATCCTTCTGTACAGTTTCCCCTTCTATTAACATCTTGCTTTGAAGTGCTGCAGTTCTTACAATTGATAAATCAATATTCATACAGTATTATTAACCAAAGCCCATAGTTTACATTAAGGTTCACTCTTTGTGTTGTATAGTTCTATGGGTTTCCATAAATGCACAGTATCACATATCCACTATTTGCAGTATCATACAGAAGTTTCACTGCTCTGTAAAAATCCCCTGTGCTCTACCTATTCATCCCTAGATCCCTAGATAGAATCTAGGTTTTGAGTAATGTTTGTTCATAAAAATCTATTGTCAGCTGGCTTCTCCTTTCTTCCCTTGTGTTATCTTCCCTCAGGCAGGTCTATGGTCACAGGCTGCCTCATACTGCAGACATCTAAGCACCGATGTGTGGCACGGCCTGCACAGCAGAGCTCAGCGAGATCCTGGTAATCTTTAGGATATAAAAGCCACCTTGTATTCCATGCCTCTGTCCTTTCCTTGTGCTATATTTTGTTACATATGGACAAAAGTGGTACTCTTATCCCCCGATATCTTAAAGAATCTTCAGTAAAATCACTTTTTAAGGTATTACATGCTACCCTTTCTCTCCCTAGTCTTGAAAGACGAGTCTCATGGGGAAAGAGTCCAGTGATAATTCTAAAGACCTTGACATACTGAGCAGCAATGGGGTTTGGTGCTAGAACTCAGGGCTCAGCAAAAGTTGTCTACAAAGGGCCAGAGAGTAAATATTTCTGGCTTTGTGAGCCTCGTATGCCTGCTGTCACATATTCTTTGTTTTTGTTTTGTTCTGTTTTTCGACAACCATTTAGAAATGTACTAATGCTCTTAGTCTGAGTCCATAGAAAAACAGGCCACAAGCCATATTTGCCTGTAGTTTGCCAAACCCTGCTCTAGAGTCAGACCAATCTGTCGGGTCTGATTGTGGTTTGATTCTTTCTCTGTCACTAACTAAATATTTACCAGACACATATGTCTTCCTAAGTTTCCTCATTTTTTAAAGATGGATAATAGTTCCTACCTTAATAGGATAGAATGAAGATTAAGCAAGATAATGCTTATAGAGCTCTTAGCACCATGCCTGACACTTGGTAAGCATTCAATAAATGTTAATTACCATTATTATCATTTCTCAGAAGGACATGTCCTCCCTGACTGCTAGGTCTTTATTACTGACCAAGACTGTCTGACTCCATCTGCCTTTAGGATAAATTCTCTTCTAGGACTTTCCTTGTTCCCTCATGCAAATTGAATCTGATAAATTCTCTTCTAGGACATTCCTTGTTCCCTCATGCAAATTGAATCTATATGGACCTTCCCATCCATCTGCCAAATATGGCCAGATGTGTTTAGTTCCATGGAATGTGATAAGATATAGGCTAAGACCCCCTCCTACAAAAATGAAAGTAAGTACTAATAGACAAGATGGATACCACCAATTAATACATGTGTGGCAAATTATCCAATAATGAACAGACTAGTTCAATTATGAATACCCCAACACTTGAATGAGCTAAGTAGCATAAATATCCAGGTGAGTTACAGTTAAATCTCATTACATTTTCTTGCTGAATTTAGGTACACCTAATCAGTTTCCAGAGAGAAAAAGACATTTTTTCTTGGTACAAACTGCAGTTGTTCAATTCCACAAATATTTATTGGACATCGATTTTGTGAAAAGCATTGAGCCAGGCATTATAGGGGAAACAAAGATGAGCAAGACACAGATCTACCTGTAAGGAAGAAGGAAAAAAGGTGGGTGCACAGACAGGCATGATAAAAATTGTCATAGAAGTACAGGACTGAGGTATAAGAGAACACAGTCAGGAGTTTGCATTGTTTCTCTGAGCAGTCAGAAATGGCTCCAAGTAGGTTTTCAGCTGCATTTTAAAAGATGGATAGGATTTCAACAGGCTGAAATTAAATGATAGGAAGAATGGCTTTTGTTAGAAAATAACGAGAAGTACAACTGACCAAAGCACAGGGATCATGATGGAGAGTAGTGAGTGTGGAGACTAGAATTAGAACAACCTGAAAATGCGTGAGTGTTCGTCCTGTCCTAACCCCTTACGTCACACATGAGGAAGCTGCATCTTAGAGATTAAGCGCCTTTCCCATGTTGCACAGCTAATGGCTGAGCTGAGATGACCCTCAGCAGCCCAGCTTCCCAGGCTGGCTCACTTTCCATTACCTAATAGTTGAGAACACATAATGGATGAAATTAAATATCATACTCAGGGTCTTGGTTTTCCTCTGTTAGAAGTGACATGACACTGACAAATTTTGAGCAGCAGAGTATCCTTGTCAGGGATGCAAAGGTCAGATTTAAGTAGCACTGTGAAAGGGGGGCTAGAGAGGAAGAGGCTGGAGGCAGGAAGCCGGGCAAAACATCGCTGACATTGCTCCTGTCGGAACCAGGGTAGTGGCACTTGAATGCCTTGGATGGGACAGATAAGAGGGGTACTGTGAAAGGAGAATCAAACAATTGGGAGGAAAAGTAGAGCAGGGAAATGAGAGGAAGTACTAAAGAGCAATTGCTTCTGCCCTGAATCTCTGTGCTCTTGTGTCACTACAAACCTAACACATTACCTGTTGGTACGTGGAAGAGACAGAAGAAAGCTGAAATAATTCTGTGCTCCATCCCAGACTTGCTGCCAACTCTTCACGGTGCCTAGCAAGTCACTTCTCTGAGTTCTCATTGTCCCATTCTGTAACAGGAGGCCTTATCTGGATGATGTCTGATGCCCCTTCCAACTCTCATGACAGCGGTTCTAAATCTCAGATGCTAGAGGAAGCACAGGGGCCGAGGGCTGCCAGGTGGAAAGATGCTTCCACCTGGAACAGAACTGGTGCACACATCTTTAGAGTTGGAGGGGCACAGGTTTGAGGAAGAAGTTGCCCTCCTGTCTGAGCTCAAGGAGAATTCTGCTTGGTTGTTTGTCATCCTCTCTGAACTCTGAAATTGAACACATGGCTTGATGAGGTGGCAGAAGAGGCTCCAGAATGATGTACCTTAGCAGCTTGCCTCCATGCAGCAGGGTCCAGAAATAGCACACTCCGTGCAGAAGGCTGCCCTGGCGCATGCCCTTCCTGATGGTTCACTCAGCAAGTCTCGGTCACCTGCTGTGGCAGGTAGTCAGGCTGGGAGCTGTCTGTCCCCAGCGCTCTGGAAAAGGCTGTCTGTGAGGATGCCTCACTGAGCACAAGGCTTTCCGAGTGCTGGGGAAGACCTTTTCCTTTTCACTCCTTTATGCGTAGATTGATGTCAGGAACCTGTGACTAATCAATGCTTTACACCCAGCCCCCGTTTCCACTCTGTCGAGTCACCAACCACAGCTCCAAAAACACATTCCTCTGAGTAGTTTTTCTGCTTCTGAGACAATGCAAGTGCCCTATGGCACAATATGACTGATATATCTTTCGATTTCAAATAATCAATTATGCAAAATGCTTCATTAACGACAACTACTAGAGTCAACGGCCAGGGTCATCGCAATGTGGTTCATCTGTGCTTGAATTCACTGACCCCTCCCACTCTCCTTGTCAAGAGATATCAAGGAACAGATTCATCAGGAATAATGGCCAGATGTTTGCTTGTTAATGATCCTACCATAATCAGAAATGCAATGACCACGGGACGCTTAATCTTGTCAATTTTTGTGACAGAAAGCATACTTAATTTATCATCAGCTTTGCAGAAAACAGAGCTTGTGTGCATCCAAACCAAACCGGAGAACAAAATAACTAGAATTTAGTCTTATTTACACTATGAGCCCAACATAAGCTTTGCCTGGTTTGGCCAAATTGCTAGTGTTTCTTGCACAGCCTAAAAGCTTAGCGTCTGGGACATGGACAAGCAGCTCCCATACCCCACTCTAAGTGCTAAGCTGAGCTGAACGTTATGCTAAAATGAGCTCTAATGGGATCGACGCCAGACTCTTCAGTCTGGCCTGTGGTCTCCATCAGTGCTCGGTCTCACCTGCATGGTGTGGAGATGCTTCACCTGCTCTGCTACTCTCAGCGCTCATAATCACTTCTGTGTGGAATCATGTCCTCCACGGTCTTCTCTGGCACCTAAACATCCCACAGACCATGGAGGTCCTCTCAAGGTGTGTGTGTGTGTGTGTGTGTGTGTGTGTGTGTGTGTGTGTGTGTGTGTCCCCTCACAGGGTATTCTCAGCTAACACTAACCACAGTGCACTTCTCTTCTCCAAATATGAATGTGCCTACAGCCTACATCCTATGCAATCATGCTGTATGCTGCGTCATCTAGTCAATGTATACAGTGTCATCTGGTTGTTTCCTGTCGTATTTCCCCAGCTGAATCAGGCAGGGTCTAAGTGAAGGCCGTCTCATAACTTCCACAGTTGGTGAATTGAGTGAAGATGGAAGAAATCCTCATAGAAGCAATGAAAATTATAGAAAAGAAGCTAGAATCTGGAGTCCAGAACCATGTTTGAAATTACAACTCAGCCTTCTACCAGTTGTGCAACTGTGGGCAAATTATTAAACCTCTTTGAGCCTCAGGTTCTTTGTGTATAAAATGAAGTTCTTACAAGGACCAGGAAAAATAACACATGTAAAAAGTCTGGGACAGTGCCTGGTACATAGTAAGGACCCAATAAATGTCAGTTCCCATTTCCTTTGTGAGTGATCCAATAAAGAGACCAGAACCTAGAATCTCAATCTCTTTCCCTCTCCATCTCTGTCTTACAAACTCTCGCTCTCGCTCTCTCTCTCTCTCAAACACAATCTCCAGCAGTTGGTACCTATGTAAGAATACTGTGAAGGATAAAGAACCAACAGTTGTTGAATCCAACAACAATATAAAAAGTATACATTTGACCTAAGGAAATGTCTTGTTTTAACATCATCTCAGTCTTCTCAGTTCAGAAAGGAAGCAAACACACAAAATTGCTGGAGCCATGTTGTGTCTTAGCCAGCTCAGGCTGCTGTAAGAAAACACCATAGACTGGGTGGTTTCAACAACATTTATTTCTCCCAGTCCTGGAGGTTGGAATTCTGAGATCAGGGTGCCAGTGAGGTTGGGTTCTGGTGAGCCGCTTTCTGACTTGTATACACCCACCTTGCAGTATGCTGACATGGCATTAGTCCCATCATGGGGCCCTCAACCACATAACCTAACCTAACCCTAATTAACCCCAAAGGCCACACCTCCAAATACCACCATATTTGGAATTAGAGCTTCAACATATGGATTTGGGGGGGGACACACTCTTTCCACAGCACATGTTATGTAGGTAACGCTCATAAAATTGCAAAATGTAGCCACCTCATTACATTTCATGACTCTGAAAGTGTTATATGGTTATTTTTAACAGTAATCAGTCACTTTATTGGTTTATTATTTGTTACCAATATTGGTAATATTTTATCAATAAGAAGCAGAAGTTGTTTCTACAACCGTAGTTTATAAACTAATACCCAGGATGCCAAAGTTTTCTTTGCAGAGTCAAACAAATTAGGAGGCTCCTCTAATTTAGTTTTTTAACTAAGTTTCTGTTCCAGAAATAATAGGAACACAATAGACAAAGAGAGAAAAAGAGAAAAAATAGACTGAAAAAAATAATGCAGTTCTATGCTCTCTCATTACCTTTGGGCAATGATGTCAAAATACCTCAAAATGCCTCAAAATGCTATGGTCACTAGAACAGTTTGACTGAAGCAGCAGGAAAATAGCATTTTATCCCATGTGTACTCTGAGTATGAGATTATAGCAATGTTGAATGTTCTAGAGTTCTCCAACTTCTGAAAACGAGAAATGCCCCTTTTACTCTTCCCATTCAGTTTACCCAGCAAGCCACTGAGAAAACCTCCTCTCCTCTTTAGCCTTATCTTTCACTGGCTGGTGCCTATTTAGTGCTCTAGTTTTATCCATCTTATTATTGTCTCCGATCAAGACAGCTCTCATGGAAGTAAGTGTTATGATGAAGGGCTGGATGCTGTGAGAGAGACAAGGGGGAGAAGAAGGATGAGAAGGAAGAAGACAGAGAAATTGCTAAATACCAGAAAATATTTGTATGTGTAAAACATCAAAAACACTAGAACTGCAGCAGGGGTACATAAAAGGAAAGAGATTTTACACCAGAGATCTATTTATTTGGCAACTTATTATAAAATGTTATTATGAATTTTTTGATTATGCATTTCCAAGCTGAAATCAATAATGTTTACATCAAATGACATTACCCTTAATGGATATCTACAAACCTTATCAACAGCAATGGTATTAACTCAACTAGCTCATCAGCAGTTGACACCTGTATCTGTCTACTTGCTCATGCCAAGACATCTGTGAGTCATCCTTGAGCCTTGCCTCTCTTTCATCCCAATTACCGCCAATTCCCCACCAACTCCTCTCACCTTTACCTTCCAAACATCTCTAATTCACTCAGATTTCCCATGTCTTCACTTTTACCAGCCAGGTCCATCACCTTTCACAAAGACTTGTCCAGGGAAAGTTTAACTTCTCTGTACATCTATTCTTTCCCCTCCAAATCCATTCTCCAACAATAGCCAGAATGACCTCTATAAAAGGCAAGTCTGATTATGTCACTCATTACACTCAAATCCCTTTAACTGCTTCTTGACATTTTTTAGAAAAAAAAATCAAAATTGTTAACAAAAACCTAGAAGTTTCTGCATAATCTAGCCACTACTTGCCTCTGCAACTTTTTCTTTTCTCTCACTCTTTTCCTCTCTCACTCAACTTCTTCTCACTGACCTGCTCTCTTTTCCTCAAGTATGCCAAGTGAGTTCCTATATCAGTCCTTTGGTTCACACTGTTCTCTCTGTTTGAAGCACACACCACCAGCCCTAATCCCTTTTATTTGGCTAACTCCTACTGATTCTTAAGTTTTGTCTTAAATGTTACCTTTTCAGGGAGACCTTTCCTGACTCCGGAGTTTAGTTTAGGATCCCTCTTATATTCTCTCATGGCATTAGTTACATTTTCTTCAAGACACTTTAACTGTAGTCATATAGTCACATGTATGATTTATTTAATGTTTGTATCCACCACTCAAGTCTAAGCACCATGAGGGTAGAGACTGGCTGTTTTTTTGCTGTCATACCCCAAGCTTAGCACAGCATCTAGTACATAGTGTCAGTGCTTTGTTTAATTAATTCATGAGTAAATACAATTTACCTCTCTTTAATCAAGCAGCTATGTTCCCACACAGCCATACTTCTGTGCTAAACAATGGCTATCAGTTTTGAGCACTTACTTGTATGCCAGGCATGTGCCAAGCATGTCACATACCTTCTGTTTTTGGCAATTCCATAATGTAATGCAGTTATCATCCTCATTTTATAAATAGGACGCTGAGCCACTCGAGGTCACAGATTAGTAAAACTGAGATTCAAAGCAAAGCCATTCAGGCTCCCCTGGTCAGTAGTGTTAACCAATTAATTATACTGCTCCTTTGCAAGAAGAGGTCAGTTAAACTTTGTGGGTGGGGAGAAGGATTGAGAAGCATGTGTTTTGTCCTGCTCTCTGCTGTTACTGTTTCACACCAACCAAAGGATGAAGTTTTTCTCTGTATTTGTCATTTCCATTGACAATTACTCTTAGCGCACCATTCTGCAGGGAGAAACTGTGCTTCCAGTTTCCAAAGGATATTAAGCCACAGGCAGGAATGAATTATAGCCTGTCTCTTCCAGCTATTTGAGTTTGCTTGTTTTAAATATGAACACATAGGATTTCTCCTTTACTACCCTCAACACTGGTTACCCTGCTTGGCATCCTTTTTGGCCAAAGATTGTGGATAACAGAAACAGCAGTATGCATGTGGCAGGATTCACACCAGGGAAAAGGAAATAGGGATATTTCCAAAGGAAATTAAACACACCTAGCTTGGCTTTAATCAAAATCGTGAATGTTGTTTAATTACTTTTGTAAAGAGCAACCAACTCTCCAAACATAGGATTATCTCAACCTGCAAACTTATGCATTAAAAATCCTGGAAATAGCCAACTCCTCTGTCTTATAAATATACCTTCAGGCCTTTGCTCCTCCAAAACTGTTCCCTTGGGGACAAGTCTGTTCCCTGGGTGATAACTGATGGATTCCTTCATGATGTCACTCAGATGATGGCTTTAATCTGAAGAAAGGCTTCAGTTTCTTCTGAGGCATTAAAAACAGGATGCAATCATGGCTTTCCCGAGGATGAAAAATGGAATTTTCTTGTAAGCAAGGAAGGGCCCCATTCTGTGCTAAAACTTCAGGAAAATGCCAGTAGAGTTGCTTTGGAGAAATATTTCCATGCTCTTGTCCATTCTGGCTAGTTCTGACCTATGTCTGAGCTCTCAGCAAGGAAGAGTGAAATGTCTGCATTGCCAGACCTGTCACTAGTGAGTGCAATTTACTTAGCCTCCTCTCATCACTGAAGTGACAGTATTTCACAGTCCTAGAGAGAATCTTAAGACAGCACATCCTGTTAAGCCAATTTATGGAAGAGAGCCTTATTTTTTCTATTAATCTATTTTTGTGGGAGGTTTCAACAGCAGTCAATAATACTTTGGTGTTTCTTGTTTATTTCTAAAAATGTTTATTATCCCTGTACTTTTTCTGCCTATTAAATATCAGGTGTTTCAAGGGGAAAAATAAAGCAATTAAAAACTTTGAAGGAAGCCAAAATCATTTTTACAATGCAATTATTTTTCTCTGATTTCCTGCAGATGATAAAATAGCCTAGTCCACAAGGGAGGGAAAACAAAATTGATGTCCACCTAAAACTACTTAATGTTTTTCACAGGAATCATTAGGAGGCAACAAAATATCCTAATGCTACATGTCCATTTTGGTCATTGTTCTGAGAATGCTATCTTATTTTATTGAATATTTAGGTAGGAAGGCACCTGGTACATATGTTAGCTTTCTAACTTAAGCCTTTCAGATCACAGTTGAGATTTTAACAGCCTCTTTTAGATGCCTTGATGTAACTGCACTTCAATCATTACTGACATTAAAAACAGGATTTAAAGAGTTCATGAGTGCCATATTAAAATGTTAAATTTTGGTTATTACAAAAACTTATAATCTTATAGCCACAGATGAATATATAAATAGTCTACCCAATAAAGGTTTTAATACTCCCATTCCACTTGCATATCAACACTGTTGACTATTCCAGGTTTGGGTTTTTTTTTTTCAAAATCCTGCAATAAGTAATTATCTGCCAACTTTCTCTTAGTGTCTTCTAAATGAATATTCCAGTGGGACAAAGAAATACAGGGACAAAGAAATACAGAGACATAGTGACAATGGAAGGAGAATTGTGAATCCAGAAGTGAAAAAGAGAAGACCCTAAATTCTAACCCAGATTCTGTTTCTCATTTCTTTGGCCATTTTACTTTTAGCCATCAGGACTTGGCTGTCCCCAGATTATGCTGTGAGGTCTTTACTATCTTTTTTACTTTATCACTCTCTGGAATATCAATGCTAATATAATACTTTGACTATCCAATTGTGAAGACAATGACTTAGAAGCAATGCTTTGATAATCCCACATTACAAGGAAAGAATACGTTTTATCTCGGTTTTCACTCTGTTGATGTTCCCCAAAGTCACAACAGTTATTAATAGACAAGAATGATAAAGGCGACCAAGGAGAGCACTTCAGACACAGAGACATTCTTCATCATTTACTTACCATTAATAGGCATACAAGAGGTACCTAATAAAACCTTTATGAATGAACATATAGAGTGGGAAGGGGGAAGGGGGTTTAAAACTATAAATGACTATGGCAACTTCCACCTCCTGTGAGACCAGCATCAATTCTCCCTGAAACATCACAAAACACATTGATGAGCCATTTGGTTATGGAGGAAAGAAAATCTTAGAGGGGAGAAATGAGACTAAATGATTTCTGAATGATTAAGTACAAGCTTGGGTGTTTCCAGGAGGATGGGGAAAGTGGAACACGTTGGCAGAGAGAAAGAGAGATGCTCAGCAAGGTGTGAAAATTTGATCCGATTATGGGTGGGCCATTGGGAATCACCCAGAGGAATTTTTACAATGTAGCAAAATCTCAATTTTAACTTATTTACATACGGCCTGCAATATAATCATTGCCCACAAACTTCAGTGAATGGAGTTCGCTGCTAAACACATAGCCTTGGGTCACTGATAGCATGGGACGAGGAGGACCACAGTGTTAACCAATTGTGGGGAGCCACTGGAAAATAGCTGCAACATATTTGTGATGATGAGAGAACCCACAACTAAATGAATTCAATGGTGGCAGAAACCCGGAGCCACTAAGGGAAATGTAAACCACTCAAGTCATCTCATAGAAATAGAAAAAGACATTTCAAAAGTCAGGGTACTCCCACATATATCTGTGTTACTAGTTGTACCAACATCACTTTCTCCTCATTTAAATATATTTCCAGCCTTCCAGACATTGGTAGCACAAGTGGTATATAAACTACAAACATGAGAAGCAAGCCTGTACTACATAATTTTTTGTTGGCTCTATTTAATTGTGGAGGTTTGGTGGTTGTTCAAAACTTTTTGTCTGTTTGGTTTCATATATCTCTTGAACTGAATAACAATTTTTGAGCTCTGTGATCTCATTTAACACTCACAACAGGTCTATATAGTAGGTATCTGTAGGTCCATTTTTTTAACTGAAGTATAGTTGATTTACAATACTGTGTTATTTTCATGTATACAGCAAAGTGACTCAGTTATACATATATATGTATCTATATTTTTCACATTCTTTTCCATTATAGGTTATTACAAGATATTGAATATAGTTCACTATGCTATACGGTAAATTCTTGTTTATCTATTTTATATATAATGTGTATCTGCAGCTCCATTTTACAAATGAGAAAAATGACGTTCAAAAGTTAAGTAACTTGTTCAGGAGTCACATAGATAATAAGAGACAGTGTCAGGGATTGAACCCATGCCTACCAGGCTCCAAGACCTAGGCTATCCTGTCTTTTGAAATGAGCTCAAAAGAAAGAGTTTTATCGTTCTGGAAAGAAAAACAATGATGTCCCCCTTGAATCAATCTCCGGTGCTGAGAGGAAGTTGGTCTGTGAAAAAGAGACCTTGGTACAGATCTGTCTTATGGGGGAAACTATGAGCCCCACTGGAGTCACAGATAAAGATCTCCAAGCCTCTTCTGTAATATCCAGGTTGTCAAAAACCAGTTGCAATAGCCCTAATGCATGTAAGATGGAAAGGAATTTAGCAATGTGGGCAAGATCACCTTTCACCAACCTTGAGGTTCACGGTGCAGGCCTCGTTCAGATCCGACTGCAGTATTCACACCTCTGTGTCTGTTTCTTCATCTGAAAGATGGGTGTTGTAATAGTGTCTACCTCCCAGAGTGGTTGTGAGGATTAAAGGAAATAATACAGCTAGGTTACCTGGCATATACGCATCAAATAAAGCTAACAATGAAGATGATGATGTATAACAACATCACTACTCTGGCTGAAATGAACAAAAGTGTCCTGGATCCTACTATATAGATTTTGCTTTCTTTTAAATAAAATTCCTTCTGATATGTTTGATCAGGAGTCTTTATAAGGAGATAACAAAAGACATTTTAGTAAGAACTTTGTCTCCGTATTTTCTATGATGGCTAAAGGCAAGGAAACCCAATGAAGAAAAAAACAGCAGTGGTTGAGGCCCCGCCTGCTGATGCAGGGGACACGGGTTCGTGCTCCGGTCCGGGAAGATCCCACATGCCATGGAGCGGCTGGGCCCGTGAGCAATGGCAGCTGAACCTACGCATCCGGAGCCTGTGCTCCACAACGGGAGAGGCCACAACGGTGAGAGGCCCACGTACCGCAAACAAACAAACAACCCAATCCAAAAATGGGTAGAAGACCTAAATAGACATTTCTCCAAAGAAGATATACAGACTGCCAACAAACACATGAAAGAATGCTCAACATCATTAATCATTAGAGAAATGCAAATCAAAACTACAATGAGATATCATCTCACACCAGTCAGAATGGCCATCATCAAAAAATCTAGAAACAATAAATGCTGGAGAGGGTGTGGAGAAAAGGGAACCCTCTTGCACTGTAGGTGGGAATGTAAATAAATACAGCCACTATGGAGAACAGTAATGGAGGTTCCTCAAAAAACTAAAAATAGAACTACCATAGACCCAGTAATCCCACTACTGGGCATATACCCTGAGAAAACCATAATTCAAAAAGAGTCATGTACCACAATGTTCATTGCAGCTCTATTTACAATAGCCAGGACATGGAAGCAACCTAAGTGTCCATCAACAGATGAATGGATAAAGAAGATGTGGCACATATATACAATGGAATATTACTCAGCCATAAAAAGAAACAAAATTGAGTTATTTGTAGTGAGGTGCATGGACATAGAGACTGTTATACAGAGTGAAGTAAGTCAGAAAGAGAAAAACAAATACCATATGCTAACACATATATATGGAATCTAAAAAATAAAAAAAAAAATGGTTCTGAAGAACCTAGGGGCAGGACAGGAATAAAGGCGTAGACTTAGAGAATGGACTTGAGGACATGAGAAGGGGGAAGGGTAAGCTGGGACGAAGTGACAGAGTAGCATGGACATATATACACTACCAAATGTAAAATAGATAGGTACTGGGAAGCAGCTGCATAGCACAGGGAGATCAGCTCGGTGCTTTATGACCACCTAGAGGAGTGGAATAGGCAGAGCGGGAGAGAGACGCAAGACGGAGGAGATATGGTGATGTATGTATATGTATAGCTGATTCACTTGGATATACAGCAGAAACTAACACACCATTGTAAAGCAATTATACCCCAATAAAAATGTTAAAAAAAATAAATAAATAAAGATCAACTGAGTCTTTCACATTCTACAGGTAATGGCGGCAAAAGGAGCAGGTTACTCTTAACAATTTTTATTATACCTTAGTGGTTTCAGTTGTACAACTGTTTGAAGAAAAATGTACTCCAAACACTGTAACCCTCAAAGGACCATGGACTTAGGAAGAAATGTTTCCTCAGTGAGTAGCATTGCTTTTGAGAGTTCTCTTTTGCCAACCTCGGAAAATCATAGCAAAATCCAAGCTAATTAATATAAAGAAAATAAATGAATATCTCTATATAAGTCATGAAGAGGATGAGAAAAATGACACCTATTTTCTATCTCACTGACAAAAACACTATAAAAAACTGCTGGCTTCTAGGTGTGTTTAACTAATTGGAAAAACACTGGATTTTGAACAGATTCCTCTGTCTGCTGAAGGCCACATTTTGCCACTTAGAAATATAACTGCTAACGTGAATTCAAGCAATGCACTCAGGACCATCTCAATACCTTGCAGAAGAGACACAGTGGTTGGTCTTTTTGACAGATGGACTCCAATTTAGCCATCACATTCCCAAAGGGTTAAACCACAGTGACACGTTAAAGGGGTGAAAAAAGTACTTAGGAAATAATCAATTTTCACTGCTGCATGCCACTTCTAAAAGGTTGTTACTGTAATAAAATTAGGATGCCACTTTATTGTTGCAGTGAAAGTAATTTTATTTACTGTTTCAGTCAACACATACACAGAGGGCGGTGAGAGCAATCAGCTGCTGCACTTGTTAGCTCACTGATTAAATATGTTGTCACCTAACTCTGAACTAATTAAAGGAAATTGAAGTTGTTTGTGCATTAGCCAACATGGTATTAACTTTGTTAACTGAGGTTTTTGAGTTTGCTTACTCTTTTCTCTGCCATCGTTTTTAAAATCACTTTTCTTTTTCACTAACAGTTTCACCCAGAGTTACCAAAACCTGTTAGAGCTATCTTTGAATCTTTGGGGTGTGTTATTTATAATAGTTATAACATCTCTTGCCATTTGATTGTGGAAGAAACTCCAAATAAAAAGCATTAGAGAACTATGGAAACCAGAAATATAAAATTAATTAATATGTTTTAACTATGTTTTTTCCTACAGGATGCCTCTATGTGTGAGTGGACCTATGAATTTCAATAGAAGCAAACTTACAGAGGGACTTAAGGAAAATCATCAAGTAGCTGACCTACGGATCAACCTGAATCCTGACAGCCCTGTAACTCCACTCCCCTGGCATCTCAAATCCACTGCCTGAAAATATCATAGCCAGTGGTATTGCCACTGTTTATATTCAATAACCCCATAATCTAGCTCTTCCAGTAACCTAAAGTTGATCTGTCTATTGCCAAAAGCAGATAGATTTCAGTAGGTTGTTTTTCCCAAAATGCCAGCTCTGCAATATTTATCCGTTGCTTTATTTATTCTTTATGCTGGTGGAAAAGCAACTTCGGGGCTTCATAGATACAAAAGAGAAAGTTTTTGAAGTGCTCTAAAGGAAGGGGAGAGAAAAAAAGAAACAGAAAAATCTAGAACAAAAGTTGAACTACCTTGCTGTATCAAACCTGCTTCACTAAGTTTGCTTTCCCAAATGAGAAAATACCAGTACTGTACTTTGTATCTATATAATGCATTTTACTTTTTCAAAGCACTTTCACCTACATTATCCTGTGGAATCTAGGAGCTGACTTTTATAAATGGAAAGGACATAGTGATCCTAGGGTGCTTCTAGAAGTTCCGCGCCAAAAAAGCTGTCAGGTTTAATTAAAGGAAAAGTGTCCAGAAGAGAATTAAACCAGTGCTAATCAAGCAGCAGGCAGGTTATCAGGAGAAGACAAAGCCTGTCCATTAAACGATTGTGAATTCAACAGCGTAAGTAATGTAATAGCAATTCCAAGCAGGACTAAATGTATGGGGATCAGCTGGAACCACTTTTAAGCCAAGATTGATTGATTTATTCTTCACAACACCAGCCAGCCAAACAAATAAACAAAGGTTTTTCAACTCCCACTGCTTATATGGATTTTAAATTCATTGTCTGTATCTTATCAGATTTTGAGAATTATAAAGCCGGGAGACAGACAACCTGGGAACAAAACTGGGGGAAGAAGGGGGTAATGGTTGTGGATTTAAAAACGCAAACTAAGCTACATATACAGTATGAAATAGTAAGTGGAAAAAAAAATTAGTACAGAGCGTGAGCAAAACATCCATACTATTAAGTTCTTTTTTTTTTTTTTTTGCGGTACGCGGGCCTCTCACTGTTGTGGCCTCTCCCATTGAGGAGCACAGGCTCCGGACGCGCAGGCTCAGCGGCCATGGCTCACGGGCCCAGCCGCTCCGCGGCATGTGGGATCTTCTCGGACCGGGGCACGAACCCGTGTCCCCTGCATCGGCAGGCGGTCTCTCAACCACTGCGCCACCAGGGAAGCCCTTAAGTTCATTTTTTTAAGAATTGCAAGTCTATGAATTAGAAAAGAAGTGCCTTGGGCAAGTCATTAGCCAAGATTTTTCTCTAAGATCTCTTGCAGCAATAATAGATTATGATTCTGTGAAGACACCTTGAAAACATGGTTTATCAGCATCTCCATTTATAGTAGCATGTAGTTGTTTACTTTGTTAGTCATTAACAGAAAACAGAATGACCAGTTTATTAAAAAACAAAGAAAGAAAGAATATTCTCAGGGGCTATCAAATCCATTTCTAAACTTTGATTGGATCTAGACTCAGAATTTTCCATGAGTTTCCAGACACAGTCCCAATACACTCTGGTGGCTTGCCCTTGTTAGCTGCCAACTTAATCCATCAGCTGCTTTAACTGAAAGCCCTGGAGAGCTGAGGCAGCCAAAGGTATTGGACTCTCCCAGCACAACTGAGGAGACATCCCCTCAATAGCTATGGAGACATGGCCCAGGATTGCTTTTTCACTGAAAGGATGTAATTGCTAATGTAGTTATTGACTTGATGGATCTGTCCCAGCTTAGCTTATTTCATTAGGGCTGTTTCCTCAGCCATTTTAGGATGAAATTTCCTAGGTATCTTAGTACAAAGAAAATGTCTGTCTTCCTTTTCTCCTTTTTTTCAACATCTCATTATAATGAGATGTTGGTTTTTAAGGGCTCACAATGTAATAAGCTATAACTATAGAACATATGGTTATGATCCCTCAGCAGTGTATAACCTAAATATGCCCTACTGGTGAATATGAAAGAAGCCTTCATATTTGAGGTCCCTCAGATGGCTACGAAAAGCTTTGCTGCTTTCATGAGTCAGTTATTTTGGGCCACTTATGGTTCATTGATCCTCTTAAACAGTTGCTTGATCATTTCCTTGTTCATCAAAATTTGGGCAACGCCACCAGAGAAGAAGTTGTAGCCAAAAGGCTTGGATTTTCCTCTTGCAGGGTACGAGTTTTGAAGTTATTTCTCAGTTTCAAATGAGAAGACTAAACCCTTGCGTTTTCATCTGTTAGCCAAAGAAAGATCTCAGTGATAATAGTCATCAAAATTAGCTCATAAATCTAAGTCTAAAGTATGTTCACTGCAACAGCCTAGGAAGTTTGGTTTCTCCAGAGATGGCAGATTGCTTTGATCCAAATCTGAGGAATAAAACTACTCATTATAACTCTAAAGATAGTATTTCTTGGAAGGGGCAAAGAAACTGAAATAAAACAGAAGACTTGTACAAACTCAGTGATTTTGAAATCCACATTTTCTGGATTGAATGGCAGAGCCCACCTGCTTTGAAAAGGTGTGAAGTGGTGTGTGAGTGAGAGAGTTAATGCCATCCATGCTTCTCACCCTGGCCCTTGCCACACTGTAATTAAAGTGGTGTCAGCCTTCCTTCCACTATAAACCTGTGGTATGATTTTCCGAGGTTTATGACTCAACCATAAAAATTCACTCTAGGCTGAAAACTGGCACAAGGCAGTGAAACTTGAGAACACAATTTTTGTAGAGAAAATCATTTTAGCTCTTTTAAGGTTATAGAAACTTTGTGGGGTTTTTTTCTTTAGTTTTCATGCTCACATAATGAAAATAAATCTGCTTTATATATACAAATTTTCTATGAGTTTACTGAATTTCAATAATCTATGGTGGTTAAAGCTCTACAATATTTATTTTTATACCTGTTCCCACCCCTGAATAGAATGATTTGATCAAGCAAGTGTTGGAACTTTGCAGAGTGTGAGTTGGAAGAAAACACAAGAGGGCATCAGATCTAATCCCTTTTCTCCATGCAGTTTCCCTGATGATGCTTCTTTTCTTCCTCTAACATCCTTCTGCACATTACTGATAGGTTAAGACTAATTTCTTCCTTGGATTTCTCAATTATTTTTTCAAATCTGTAACACTTCCAGGAAGATGGCATTACCTATCCTAGTTGAAAACAAAAGGAAATTCTACTATTTTTATAAACTGTCTCTAGAAGAATCTGTGTTAAGGAGGGTAATGTGATTGCTGCCTCAAAGGCCATTGACCAAAAGAGTTGGTTGGCTATTATGGATGGTAGAAAACATCTCTCATTGGGAGGCAAGAATCTATCCTGAAGAATGGAATCAGAAGAATAGATGTATTTTTCAGATGTAGGAGTTACAAACCTATTCTTGTAGCAGTTTCAAGTCACACATTATTAGATGGCATTTGCTTCATATAAGCTGTCATTTTAAGAAGATCTTAAAAAGTATGAAGATCCATTTATGAATTCAAAATCTCCTCCCTTGAAACAGCAAATATTGTTATTAACAACAAAAAAAGATGAATTCATTGTTTAAGCATGTTTCTTTCTGTATTCTGGTTAAAACTCTAAACACAGTAAAAATACTAGGCTTACACTATATACAGTATATTCTGCTTTTGTAACTTACTTTTCTATTTAATAATAGTAAACATCTTCCCATTCCATTAAAAAAAGCTGTAAACAAAGAAATCCAGTCCTAAATCTGTTCTCTGATGAACTGGACATCTTTCCATATTAATGCTATTTTAATTCCATTGATTTCAAATAATTTGGAAAGTAAAGAATATACTATGGAAATCCTTCAGAGAAAAAGAAAAATATTATTTTAGTTACTTTAAAAGATGAATGAATTAGAAGAAATGAAATACAGTTACCATTTAATCATTTTGTGTCAGGCAGTTTTGTGTCAGGCAGTTTGCTAGGCTTTTTATGTTTATATATTGTGCTTAAGGAAGACAAAAAAATTCCAGTTGAAGCTGATGTTTTCTTTCTCCAAGAGGTTAAAAGAGCCTAAATCGAAGGGAGGATGGGGATGAATGAAAGCACCAGATCAGAGTAAAATTCAACAGTGCCATTAAAGAATGCTCTTTCTTATATTCTGTGAGTATACATAACATATGAACCAAGGCCACAGGCAGAAAGCATGGACTGTCCTCAGAAAGCACACAGGAGAAGTTAACCCCTATACCAAGTCAATCAAGCCATAGGGCTTACAGTGATTTATACTCTCCCTATAAGTATGAGGGCAATGAAAGAAAGTGTTCTTACATTCTGGCTCCCTTTGTAAAAGCTGAATATCTCCAAATGGCAGAGTTCCATCCTGACTCATAATTTTTTAAGTTGAGCTTCCTGTCCCAGGAAAAGAATGGAATATTCCAGGTGACGAGAAGAATGACTAGAGGAAACTGAAGGTGTTTTTGCTTGTGTGCAGCAGGCAAGAAAAATGTTTCCAATGACCCAATTTAAAGGACTATAACCTTGTAGGACATAAAGAAGACACAACAGCCTGTAGGACAAGTAGGAGTTCTGTGATCAAAGGTGAAACAATTCAGTCTGACATCGCTCTGACTTTGAGGCCGAGACCACCAACAGAGCATGCTTGGCAAGCTGCACTCAGGATGCTTGCTCAAAGAACAGGCTAGCCTGGAAACCAGAGCATGCAAAAATTGCTGATTGGCGGCTATGATTTTCAGCCCCATCAGCACAGACAGGAAGGAACCTGTCAACTAGCCCCTCTCTAAATGCAATGAGCAGGGACGGAAAATGAATGTAGCTTTAAAAACTAAGGGAAAACCCTTCCCAATGAAGAGTCTTTGAATCGCAAAGATACTTTTTCTCCCAGGATGGAGTTGGGTCTTTGTTTTTGTTTGTTGTAGTGTGTTTGTTTTTTTTTAATGCACTTATACTAATTTGCCAAATGAGAATATAGACTTTACACTTTCACTTTAATATTATTTTTCTAATACAAAAATGTACTTGATCAAAGGCTGTATTTTGAGCACTTCTGGCTTTCATTTCAATCTGAAGGTTTGGACGGAACAGAATTGAGGTATAGGTATAGCCTCCTTGTATTCTGAATTTTCTCATCATTCCTGAAATTACATAATGTCTTTCAAGTAAATTATTTGTGAGATAATAGGCACTAATAGCTCAAAAATACTTTTATATCTTTAAGGTCTTTTTTATTCATGGATCAATTTAGACTTTGGATCACAATTTATATTTTGGTGTTCAAACCATAATTAGGGCAGTTGCAAATTTGTAGAGGAGCTCTGAACTGATCTTTTTTTTATGGATACCAGCAAGAAGAAATTATCATTCAATTATTTGTGCCTGAAACTCTTCAGTTCACATTGACTGAAAAAGCTGCCCAAACTCCTAAACTATCTATTAACCCCACTTCCCTGAGTCTAATCTCTTCTCCCCATTTATGCTCACAATGTCTTACAAGCTGGAAAGCAAAAGTATGATGTTATGAGCGTGACACTTTACCCTCTGTGATATTGTCCATTGTCTATGCTGAGCACTAAACTTGTGCGCTTCCTCTTCCCCATCATGGATCACAGACCCCCCCACCACCACCACCACCAAGCCCCATACCTGGATCCCTGGCATTGAACTTCTCACCTCAGGCCAGGTTCCCTTTCTTGGTTTCTCTTTCCAATCCTTATCAAAACTTATTTTCTACAAGTTGTCACCTTGGAAGAGACCAGATTAAGTAAATTATCACCTAACTAAGACTTACCCTTCAGGTCTCTCACTAAATTCCACCTGGAACCTTCCCATGAACTTCAGATTGGATAAACTCTTCCTACTGTACACATTTAAGAATTTTGTCCTTTGCAGTGTTCACGGCAATTATCATCACATAACTCTTTGTATAATCACCTGCTTATTGTCTATCTTTCCTACTCTTCTGTAAGTGCCTGAGAAAGGGAACTGGTGGCCACAGCTCCTGGCACAGGGCCTGGCAGATTGTAGGCCCTCCTGCAATATGCATCACTCCTGTAAAGTCAATAGTCACCGGAGATCTAATGTATTATTCCTCACATGGAGTATTTGTCTTTTAAAGGGAGAGAAGGGAAGCATATTTGAGTTCCTTCATGCACCAATACTATGATAGGCTCAAAAGCATCACCTCATTTGTCCTCTTAGTAACTCTGTGAGGAGTAGATTATTATTCTTATATAAATTCCTTATTCAAGGTCCCATAGCAGGTTAGTGTTTCAACCCAAATCTCCCTGACTCCTAAGTATTTTCACTACATCTTTCTTTTGTTCCCAAATAAAATAATCCCTATGATAGTGTACAACATTCCTTTCTGAAACTTCATTCACGTTACAGAGGTGATCTTTTATGTTATTTATGAGCTTTTAACTGGTCTCATTGCCTGCCCTCCTGCCTCCTAAAATCCTTTGTCTACAACCAGAGTAATCTTTTTAAAACATAGAGAAGGCATGCTACTCTCCTGCCTTAAATCTTCCAAGTTTTTCAGTGCACCTAGAATAAAGTCCAAATTCCTTGCAATGGGCAGCAAGGCCCTCTGTGATCTGGCCTCTGCCTACTTTTCAGGCCGCGTCTCTTACCACAACTCCCTTTGATCACTATGCCTCAGCCGTGCTGGTCCTCAATTTTCCTAGACTACACCAAGCTCATTCCTGTCTTAGGACTTCTGTGCTCTTCTCTCCTGAAATTCTACCGTCCTGGCATTCTTATGGCTTCATCCTTCTTGCCAATCGGGTCCCAGCTCAAATTTATCTCCTCAGGAAAACTCCTCTGACCCCCAGTAAACTAGCATCACTACCAAGACCCCTATCACTCTCCACCATACTTCCCTGAGATATTTTCTCATCTTGCCAAGTCAAATCTTCACCAAGCTAACTCTTACCATCCAGGCTTCACCCTAATCGTCACTTCCTCAGAGAAGCCATACCTAAAACTTCAGAGAGGGCAGGTCCCCCAGCTGGAGGCTTTGAGAAAGCTGTACTTTTTTTCTTTGCTAAAATTATAATCAAATATTGGTGTTAACCCTTTTAACTAACTGATATTATCTTGCTTAATTTTTTTTGTGTGATTTCCCAAACATAACTATGAATGAAAGCTCCATAAGAATAGGGATCTTACGTGTCTTTTTTACTGAGGTATCTCCCAGAAATAAGTAAGTAGTCCTTTTTTGTAGAATTTAGAGTGTAGGAAACAGATTTCAAATAGTTAAAGTAATTATTATTTTAAGTAATTAAGTATTATTATTATGTGTTATATATAATATATTGATAACATAATTTGTGTTATTTATCATAATTTATTTATTATAACTATATAAGTACAATTATTTTAAGTAAACATTTAAGTGTTTTAATTATTTAAATACTTTAAATTAGTAATTTAAAGTGTGATGGGAATTACAAAAGATAAAGCACAAAGAAGCGTGGGGGCCTGAGAATAAAGTACCTATTCTAGTCTAGATAGAGGAGAGGTCAAGAAAAGCCTTCCAACCAAGTGATGGTTGTGCAAGAACCTGAAATGTAAGTGGGAGTTAGCCAGGCATGGAGTGGAAAGTGGGGTGGGATGCTGAGGGGAGAATGTAAGACTAGTCCAGGCATCTATAAGCAGATGTATGTCCTATACTCCAGCCCAGACATCCCCTTACTCTCTATCCCATTGCCCTGTCCTCCTCATAAAAATCACAACAATCTGAAAATACATTATTTTCTTTGTTTATGGTTTGTCCCTCTAAACCATTAAAAGAAAAGTTCCATAACAGCAGGGACTTTGTCAATCTTGGTTACCACTAACTATACTTGAGTGCTTAGGACAGTGACCATCATTTAGGAGGTGATTGATGAGTGACTTTTAAATGAATATGTGAAGGTCTTGAAGCAGTAAAGGTAAAAGCAAGCACTAAAAGAAAAGCACTAAGTCTGTGACATAAGGCAGAAGGAGATAATAGCATCAGATAATCTGGGGTTGGGGGGCAGGTGGGTAAGCAGAGAGCAGAACTAATAAACATGTTAAGGAAGATGGACATTATCCAAAAGTAATGAAAAGATATACGTTTTAAGCAGCTGTGTTATATGATCAGATATGTGATTTTGAAACATCATTGTAGCTAAAGTGTAGAGAAGGGATTGAAGAGGAGCAAAACTAGAAGGGCAGCCAGTATTGGAAAATTTTACAGTTGTCCACATGAGAAATGACAGTCTCTTGGACCAGGGTGGAGGCCATGGCATAGAGAAGAGCAATTGGATTTAAAAAGTATTTGAGTAATAGAATTGAATTGATATAATAGATAATTGGATGTAGCAAGTGAAGAGAGAGAAGACAGCGTTTATTCCCAGTCTTGAGCCATAGATGAATGATGGGCCATTGCCTAAATAGGAAAATCACTGGAGGAGGAACAAGCTTCATGCACAGGGTGAGAGCTCAGTGACTGTGCAGTGGATGGGACTCTGAGACTTCCTAGTGGGTGAGTCTAATAGGCAGGTGGACAGACATGTCTAGGGCTTAGGTAGGCAGATCTGACTAAAGATAAACACATTCAAGAGTGATCTACATTATTGTTGGTTAATGGGTTGCTTTCGCTGTCGCTGGGTATCCATAAGGTTCTGCAACCAAACTGCCTGAATTAGAATCCTGGGTCCCCTCCACTTTTGTTCAGTGGTCTCGGCCAAGTTACTTCTGCAAGCCTCAGTTTTTTCATTTGCAAAATAAAGTTAATAAAAGGACCCACAGGTTGTTAATAAAACAACCCTCACAGGGTTGTTTTGAAGGTGAAATGAGATAGAAGAGGTAATATGCATAAAACATAGCCTTGTATAGAGTGAGCTCGTAATAAATGTTAATGATTCTTAGCCATTATTGGCCTTTCTGGCATTATAAAGGCCACCAAGTTCGTGAAATTTTGTTAACATTATAGACATATAATGCAAAGCCAACAGAGTCCTACAGGTTAAACATTTGCAGTATTAATCCAAATATAGATCACACAGTTCAAATCTTCAACAATAGTGATGCCTAAATTCCTATTTACAAGCTGATGCCTTTAACTGACACCACTTTTGACATGTACTATTCCATATTTATTCTGTTTTCAGATTATACTTTTGTCATCTTTGATAAGTAGTTACTGGACTATAAATACACATTACTTAAGTAAGGAATCATTGATAGGAATCAAAGCTACATATTCTAAATTTCTGTCATAATTATTTTTCCTGACTAATCAATGAAATAGTATTTAAAATATAATATTATACTTCCCAGAGATACATGCTGAAATCTGCCACTGAATAAGTGGTTCCCTTTTTACCTATAGTAGATAAGATATATCTAAAAACATAAGTAACTTTATCAGCTATCATTGTCTCGCTCCTGTTGTTCATCAGACACTATAGAATGGGATTGAAACTAAGTGTAAGTACAGAGATATGTGTGTGTGTGTGTGTGTGTGTGTGTATACACACACACATTCTCATGCACGTACCTATATACATATGTACAGAGTAAATTAAAATACAATGTGAGTTATAAAAATGGAATGATTTTTAGAAGATAATGAATCTTTGCCCTGGAAGGGACCCTAAAAATCACAGTCCAGCGGCCTCATCACACAGATTCAATATCTGAAGTCCAAAGAGTCGGATGAATTGCTTGAGATCAGGCAACGCTGTATGGCCTAGTCATGATAAAATGCTGATCTCCTAACCCCTAGCCCAGTATTAGTGCACTATTAACAGATTTACTATTGCATTTTATTTTAAATTGATTCTGATGGAATCATAAATATGTCTGTTGTGCTCACCATTCTGTATCTCTACTATAGTAGCTAAACAGACTCAACCCATAGTTAAACTGATTATCTCCATCTCCTTTATTTAACCATATATTATAGTGTTAAAAATAAATAACCCAAGATAGACAATTAAAAGATTCATACAGCGAGTCATTGTCTACAAAAGACTTGAAAATAAGGCTGACATCTGTTACAAAGAAGGATTAATTAGGTATTACTTTGATGAATTCTGGTTCCATTTCCCATGAGAACAGTTGGTAAATGTACTGTTCTAATTAGGGATTTGGATCAAAATATCATTTTATTCTAATCATGAAGCTTATTAAGATTTTTATTAATACTATCAGTTTTACTAACTATGTGTACCACACAGGTATATATGACAAGCACAAATACTTTTCCTCTGGTGAAAAAACAATCTTATAAATGGTATAACATTTATAATTGGGGGTTATTGATTTAGGGCTATACTGCAGCATTATAATTCCCTTTTATTATAGCATGCTTTCTTCATGATATGTTATTAAAGATATTATGTTATTAAAATCTCTTAAGACCCTACATAATGAGTGACATAAAAAGCAAGGCTATGCCAAGAGGTATGGCAGACAAGGCTTAAGTCATGGGCTTGTAGTCTACATGGAAGACTAGTTCCTCCAAAGCATTTTCAAAAGAAAGCACATGTCATGCACCCCACCTCTCATCTCCTATTTTCTTTTTACCACCTAAATCCACTCACGTGACTTGCCCCAGCTCCTACAGTGCAGCATTGGGAAGGCAGTGTAAATAACAGGAAGAACACAGAAATGAGCATATGGAGTCCTGGGCTTAAATACTGCCTTGACTACTTACTAGCTCTGTCTTTAGGCTAGTTACTCAAGCCCTACACTCCTCCTATCTTCATTTTGTCATTTATTATACAGGGATAAATTATGATGATAACACACTCATTTCTCAAGGGTTGATGTAAGAATTATATGAGCTAATTCATGGGTATGGCATACAGTGTTACTCGTTTAATACTTATCAAGTACCTCTCTTAGAGTTTGTGAATAGTTATTACACATTTTCAAAAAATGTACCAAGCCACTAACGGGTGGGAGGAAGTTAAAATAAAAACATATGTATTTATGGAAATAAATACTAAATTGCTTACAGATTTCAACTACATACTTATTTTTTAATGAAAGTTTGATTATATTTTATGAAAAAAATTATCTTAATCTTACTTAGAACAACCACAGAAAATTCTCTCTTTTTGAAATTTTCATTATAATGAGCAGGAAGTTAAAACACCTAATCATCCCACTAAATGATAGACATTTAGAAATGTTAGTTACATGGGGAAGTCTGCTGTCTTGTAAATGCATCCTCACTTCCACCACTGTATGCTGTCACCTCGAAGGACAAGAAGGTATTGGTGGCTGAGATGGAGGGCTTAGATGGGAGAGTGGTATTTGCTGGATGGATTTTCATAGACGGAAAGGAGGGTGTCTTGCAGGAAGAACATGTTTGTGTTTCTGGATAGGAAGGTAATTAATAGTTCATCTTTAAAAAAAAAAAATCTGTTGAATGTACACCTTAAGAGAGAGTAGTTTGTGAACAGGGAAACAGGTTCAAAAAAAGTTTAAAAATTAGCTCCTTTACATATGTGTTCAATCTAACTTATATTCATATTTTGACTCATATTTTTAAATTTCTTAAAGCAAATTTGGAATACCTTTAACCCAGTAGGCCAGGCAAATATCCAAGGTATCAAGTGACAAGAAAGTTTCAGGAAGCAGCAAACGTTACTTGGCCTATCCCTTTAGAAACGTTACGAGTAAAGGCAGCTACCCCAAAGCTATTACCTACTTGTCCTCTGAGCCTGTGGTTGTTTTTAACAGCTTCCATGCCCTCTGTCTCAGCAGTGAGCTAAATCTTTGCATGAGGACCAACTCAGAATAAAATTTTTAAAAGATGTATGCAAGACCCATTTTTATAATTCAAAATGAAGATAACTTTTATAGAAATCCATAAAGACATTTATTCTTACAGCTTAGATTACTTACTTTATTGAAGAGAAGAATGCCAATGACAAAAAGCGGCATTACAAAGGTAGTTAGGCTTATACCTTATACCATACAGCTTATTGCTACAAAGTCTACATCAGTCTATTAACAAATGTCCCAAGTTCAACTAGCTACAATCACTCTCTAGCAAACTGCCATTGTTGTCCCCTTCTCACTCCCTTGAACTGCTCTGGCAAAAATCTAAGCTAAATTAACCTAGTTGTCTGACTCTAGGCTGTACCCTTGAAGCTGAGCATCAGTGAAGAGATTAAAGCAACTGAGTAGGGCTTCCCTGGTGGCTCAGTGATTGGGAGTCCACCTGCCGTTGCAGGGGACACGGGTTCGTGCCCCAGTCCGGGAAGATCCCACATGCCGCGGAGTGGCTGGGCCCGTAAGCCTCGGCCGCTGGGCCTGCGCGTCCAGAGCCTGTGCTCCGCAACGGGAGAGGCCACAACAGCGAGAGGCCCACCTACCGCAAAACAAACGAACAAACAAACAAAAAATAGCTGAGTAAATTTGAAACACTGCATTTTTATGATCATTAACCTCTTCTCCTAACAGAGTCCTTCTGCTCCTATTCTGAATCCCAGGTTCTCTTGTTTTCTCAAGGAATTTACTTCTTTGGTTATTCTTTCTCTCTTCCTTCATCTTAAACCTCTCCTCTTAATTGGAGTATTCCTAGTAACATACAATCATATTCTACTGTTTCTGATCTTGAATAAATAAATAGAAGTATCTCATCTCCCAACAGTTACTGATCTGTATTTCTCTTCCTCTTTGCATCCAAAACTTTTGAAGAATTTTCTTCTTGCCCTGGCTTTCCTGTTTACCTTTTAACTCACTTGAATCTATCATCTGCCTGCAACACTGCATCTAACCCACGCCTGCTAAAGTTAATGCTGACCTCCATAATGGATTTTTGAGCATCACCCAATTGGCCACAATTTCTCAAAACACAGACTTCATTGACTTCTTGGTGCCACACTTCCTCCTGCTACTTTGGCAATTCTTTCTCAGTCTCCTTTGTCAGCTACTCTTCTTTAACTTTTCAGTGCTCGAATTCCTTGAGTTCAGACATTGTAGTTCTTTTCTTAGACTCTCTACTTAAGCGTTTCAACCATTCCCGTGATTTTAAAAACTGTGTTCCTAATTGATATTGCCAGTTCTGAACCCCTGAATGACAGGCTCATATCCAGTTAAATACTTGACTCCGTCATTTACATGCCTCAAGGTTGTTGCCAAGCAACTTGTTCAATACGGAACCCTCATTCTTCCCTCTACTATCCTTCTCAGTGGCTTTCCATTTCACTTAGAATAAAATTCAATCTCTTTGGGCTTCCCTGGTGGCGCAGTGGTTGGGAGTCCGCCTGCCAATGCAGGGGACACGGGTTCGAGCCCTGGTCTGGGAGGATCCCACATGCCACGGAGCAACTGGGCCCGTGAGCCACAACTACTGAGCCTGCACATCTGGAGCCTGTGATCCGCAACAAGAGAGGCCACGATAGTGAGAGACCCGCGCACCGCGATGAAGAGTGGCCCCCACTCGCCGCACCTAGAGAAAGCCCTCGCACAGAAACACAGCAAAAATAAATAAGTAAATAAATTTATTTTAAAAAAATTCAATCTCTTTAACATGGCCCCAAGGACCTGCATGATTTGGCTTTTGTCAAGATCTCCAAACTCATCTCACGTTTCTGCATGGCAACCTCATTGAAATAGTTCCTAGAAAACGCCAACCTCTTGCCTGCCTCAGGTTTTGCAGGTGTTATTTCTTCTGTTTAGACAGCTCCTTCACTTCTCCCCACTCATCAGTCAATAGTCTTCACTTGACTAAAATCAACTCCTCTATTAGGGTTCAGTTCAAATATTATACTACAAACTCTCCAATCCAAGTTGGCTCCCATTCCCCAGCTGCTATTCTCTCTCATAGAATCCAGTTAATTTACTTCATAGAAGTCATCACAGTGTTTAATTATACAATCATGTATATGTTTATGCCCAACCCTCCTAGTAGATGATAAACTCCATGAAGCAGGGACACTTTCTGTTCTATTTACCATTGTAACATACTGCCTGGTCTATAGCCAGGGTTCAATATGTGTAAGTCCTTGAACCAAATGAATAAAAGTTCATTACTGGATACTTAAACAAATTAAGCTATTTAATCTCTGTAATGATTCTACATATAATGTCCATGTGTATTAGAAATATAAAATATTTAGTATTTATTTCTCATATAATATCTAAATTTACACAAGGTTTATGACATGATATAACTACCTAGAAAGTTTTCCGGTTTGCAAAGTGTCTCTATTTTGTATTATCGCATTTGAACTTTCAGACATCCCTTCTGTTAGCAGATAACACAACTGAGGCTTAGAAAAGTAAGAGACTTGCTAAAATTTACATTTCTAGTACGATGGCAGATCTTTAGATCTTCATGTCAAATACTCTTCACATTATATTATATTATTACATAATTATATAGTAATTACATATTATATTATCGCTCCAAGACTAAAGTGTAAATCTTTGGAGAAATGGGCAGAATCACAACTTTAATTTGCCATTTTATCCCCTTGAAAGACAATCACAAAACACGTTAACTTTGATGCCATTAATAAGATTGTATTACCAAATTTACCATCACCCCCCATCCCTCAACAGAATACAATGCTAAATAACTTTGGGGTCAACATGAAAACATTCGAAATGATTCTATCTCGAGACAAACTATACCATCTTGGCTTCCTGGTTCCATCCACTGATTATTATAGGGCAATGTGGTACGAGAAGTATACCCCTAATTTTGAGGCAAGGAAGATGATAAGAATTAGAGCTGCCTAGACCTATCTGTTAAAACACTGTCTTCCACAAACCCATCCTCTCATCAGTAATCCATATATTTATTTTAGTAGCTATTTTCCAAGTTTAAACATACAGGCAGCAAAATCCTATTCATATGGCAATGCAGGCAGGTTCTGTGACATTAGCAAACAGAGACTCATATGGAGCCATTTCTCAAAGAATTATTGCTTTATTTTTATTATGAATGAGAACAATAATAGTAATAGATAACATTTACTGAGTACTTGCAGTGGTCAAAGCACTATTTTAGACTTTTTAAAGTACTACTCTATTTTATTCTCCAACCACTCTTTAAAGATAGATACTAGTTTTGCCATTTTGTTGACAAAGTACTGGATCTCACAGATCATAAAAAACAGACTTCAAGATTTCTCAGCTGGTATGTTGTGGGCCTGGGATTTGAACTCAGGTTTACCTAGTTAAAAATCCATTTTCTTTACATGCTGGCAATATTGACCACACTTTGTCCTTTTTGATTAGCTAACCTTGGCTTCTTTATCTTCAAAGTAGTGATTATTGTTCCTTTTCTGGGTATCTAATGTTTTTCCTAAGAATCTTTTAAAACCTCCACTAAGAATGGGTGTGAAAGACAATAAAATGGTAATCATGTGAGGTGAAGGATGTGTTAACTAACCTTATTGCAGTAAACATTTCACAATATATACGTGTGTCAAATCATCATTGCACACCTTTAATCTTACACAATGTTATATGTAAATTATATCTCAATAAAGTTGGGGGAGGAGAGAAAAGAATGGGTAAGAGACATGAGCATGAAATCACAAAGAGCATGAAATCCCATTTTTTCACTTACCAGCTGTTGATCTTAGGCGCATTATCTTACTTCAATAAGCCTCAATTTCCTTGTCTATAAAGTAAGAATAGAAATAATTATAAGTTAATTCATGGGATTCTCATGAGAAATAAATAATGCCTTTCATGAGCCAAATATGCTCCCCAACCCATAGATATCTATAGGTTATAGTTCTTACCATATTTTTAAAAGTTTTTTTGCATATTACATTAGCATTTATTAACTGGGTGACTTTGAAAAGGTTCCATTTCCTCTTAACTAAAATGGGGATTATAATATTATCAACTGTAATCATGTTGTCCGAGTCAAGTTTTGTTCAAACTGGGATAGTTCAGAGAATGAAAAAAGGCTTTTCAATAATTTAAGTAATATAAATGTTGAGACAGTCAATAAAATTGGTTTCACTTATATTGGTAGATCTAGAAAATAGTTCCATACAAAAATATTTATAGAAGTAAAATTATTTCTAAAAAATAAATAAAATATATCTGTGTACTTTAAAAGAAAATGAAATATTTATAATGGTTACCTGAGCATTAAAAATAAAATCACAATAATTATTCTTCATATGGTGTCACATAATTTAAGCACTTCCTTAGCTACCTTTATCTCATATCACTGCTATTATTTCTAAAACATGTTTTTTAAATATTAATTTAGTTTTAGTTTTTCATTATATTATCTAGAATCTCGTTAAAATTACATATTGTGGTCAATAAATTTGATATTCATGGTACCTCCAATTGACTTTTCTATGTAGAATATAATATTTGAAAAAAACATATGAGAAAATATTCAGTCTATGAGTGCTGAGGAATGTGGTATATTCAGAGCAAATTCTGCTAAATATAAGATAGTCTGAATTATATTTTTTGTATTAAATGTGGAAATATTTCAGCTCAAACATTTTCAGATACTTTCTTTTGCCTCCTTTCAAAGTAAAAATGTTCAACAAATTTTTTATAATTAAAACTTGTCAGTGATTTGACTCATGTTATTATTTTGAATGTTTTGCCAAATTTGCATTCTTCAAAATCATTGATCCTCTCAATTTCATTTTATTATAATACAGAATATAAATTTATTCAAGTAAAACCAGAAGCTTAATTCAAAGATTCTTCACACCAGGTCAGATATTCCAAAAATACAATTATGTATATTTACATTATCATCATTTAATTTGTTTAATTGTTTCTTCTGTAGGGATAAATTTCAGTGTCTACCTGTTTGCATGCTTTGTCTTTAATAGTTGAAGTTCCCTCCAAAGCTTCAAAACTTTAAATTCCACTCTTACTCTATGATTAAATATTTCCAATTGTCTTTTTAACAACATGAAATATTAGAGAACTTGACTACAAAAAAAAAATCAATAGAATTGTAGGACAATTACACAATCATTTGTTATAGGCTCAGACATATCTAAAGTTAAATTTGTAATAGGCCATAAGAAGAGAAAAGACATATTGCCATGATGATGTATGTGTGTTCGATACCAGCCCCCAAATTTTGTAGTTCAGTTCTCTGTATGTATAGGATATTTGCAAATTTTGATAATGACAGCTTGTATTTCAAAAAATATTATTATCAAAAAATGCAATACAGTAACTTGTTTGGATTATAAACTATGCATTACCATAACAAATTTCCTGCACATGTCTGCACCATGAGTTTCTTAATTTGTGAGGAAGCCATTTTTTTTTTACCATACATTATAGAGTAATGTAATATTTGTAGTCATATTATCACCATGAAAACAAACACATCTTCAGTGTTCACCTTTAGAAATCAATTAACAAAGGAGTTCAAAGTAATGTCAGATGTTTCACTTTCAATATAATGAGCTTTCTCTGATGGTCTAATGGGGGTGCCTGTGTGTGTGTGTGATAAGTTGTCTTTCTACTGCTGCTTTCAAATTTTTCTCTTTTTCTTTGAGTTTTGTCAATTTAATTATAATGTGTTTTGGTTTAACTCTTTTAGGGTTCAACCTATTTGGGGTCTTTTGATCCTCATGAATCTGGATGTCCATTTCCTTCCTCAAGTTTGGGAAGTTTTCAGTCATTATTTCTTTAGATAGACTCTCAGTCCCTTTCTCTTTCTCTTTTCCTTCTAGGGTTACCATAATGCATACATTTATTCTATTTTGTTGGTATTCCATAAAACCCATAGGCTTTCTTCATAGTTTTTTTTTTTCTTTTTGCTCTCCTGACTGGATAATTTTCAATGGAAATTGGAAACAAATTTTTCCTTCTGCTTTTTCAAATTTGCTGTTGAAGCTCTCTTTTGAATTATTCAGTTCTGTCATTGCATTCTTCAGCTCTAGCATTTTCATTTGCTTTGTTTGATGGTTTCTATTTCTTTGTTAAACTACTCATTTTTTCATGCATGCTTTTCCTAATTTTGTTTAGTTGTGTCTCTGTGTTTTTTGTACTTCACTGAACTTCTTTGAGAGGGTTATTCTGAATTCTTTGCCAGACAATTCAATGGTCTCCATTTCTTTAGAATCAATTATGGGAGCTTAGTTTCCATTAGTGGTGTCACGTTTACCTGATTCTTTGTGATTCTTGTAACCTTGTGTTGTTATCTGTGCATTTGAGTAAACAGTCTCCTCTTTCAGACTTTACAGGTTTTGCTTCAGCAGGTTAAGACCTTCTCCAGACAGCTTATCGTGGGGTACTGGATAGGTCAGCTAGCAGTATCTGTCAACAGATGGAGCTTGCTATTGGGATCTCTAGTTGGGTGAGGTCACTGCCTTTTACTCTTAGGTTGGGGGACAGGTTGCCACTGGCTGGGCTTCACAGTTGGGTAGGCCTTCTGGCTGGGTTTCATGTTCAATCAGTGCCTCTGAGTGATCTCTCTAGTTGGACAGAGTTGCTGGCTGTCTTCCATGTTTGGATGTGGCCACTATCTGGGCTGTTCAGGTGGGGCCTCAGGCTGTCCTCCCCAACCGGGATTTAGGCAGGGCAGCAGGTTGGGCTTTATGGTTGGGTAGACCAATGGGTGTGGTCCACTGTTGGGAGAGGTTGTGAGCTGGGTTTTCTGGTCAGGAGGGGCCATTAGCTGTACCCTCCAGTTGGGTGGGGCTGGTGACCTTGCTCTGGGGTTGAGCAGCATCACTGTCCTGGTTTCTTGGTCAGGTAGGGCCACAAGTTATGCTCTGCGATTGGGTGGCGTCGCTGACTGGGATCCCTGCTTGGGGGAGGCCACAGGTTGTTCGGCAGTCCCTCAAGGTCATATGCTCTGCTCCATGCTTGGTAGGGTTATAAGCTGATTTCTGCAGCCTGGTGGTTCCATAGGCTGAGGTTTAAGCCTCCTCTGGGTCTTTTCAGGCCCCCTGGTTATGCAGGGCCAGAAACTATGCTTAACAGTTGGGCAGGGCTGTGGGTTTGGCTCCCTGCCTAGGAGGGCCAGAGATGTCTTCCACAGCTGCAGAGTGCTGTGGCCACGGTTTCCAGAGCAGTGGATTTGGATGCTATGCTTAACAGTTGGGTTGGACTGTAAATTTGCTCTCCCGCCTGGGCATGGAATGTGCTCCATTGCAGCATGGCCCTGTGCTAGAGATCCAAATCAGGCCAAACTGCCAACTGAGCTCACTGGCCGGACTGGTCATTGGCTCAGTTCTGCAGATCTGTGGAGCTGCTGGCTGGGATCTCTGCTCAGGAGCTGCTGCAAGCAGGAATGCATTCTGCCAGGATGTGCAGGTTATCTGCCTCTATCTGAATCCCAGTAATTGAGCTCCGCAGATTCTTCAGGTGATCCCTGTGAGGTAGGACCTAAGTGAGCCTGCCAGGAAGCGTCCCGTAATGCTGAGGAAGCTGGATATCCACCTAGTATTCTCTTTTTCTCACTGGAGAAACATAGGCCCAGGGTGGGGCTTCTCAGTACGGCACTGTGCCCCCTCACAGGAAGGGGTGATGTGGTCAAAGTGAAACTGTTCCTCTTGTTCTTCTAAGGCATTCATTCTCAGTCTTTGTTGTCCAGGAAGTGCTTCAGCCTCACCTGGGCTCTGCAGTTTCACAATGCAGTTTCACATATACACAATTAGAGTATATGTTGTTTTGTATCAGCTCGTTTCCTTTTTTGAGGATGAAAATACCTTTTCTCCTTGTTCTGATTTTTGTTTTGCCATTGAAGTCAATATTGCTTTTGCTAATTCAGATTTTAAATCAATTTCTGATTTCATTTAAAGCATTCCACACAATATTCACGACTTCTTTCTCTTTTCATGTACTCTGTTAAAGTGTCTAAAAGAACTGTGGTCTATGGCAAATGTTCAAACACTGGGAAATGATTATGAACATTATTGAGTTGTATTCAAGTACCATATTATTCAGATAGCCTAGCGAGGCAACAGCACTACATGGAATCACATGCCAAAACTACCAATTTAATGACTTATTTTGTTTTCAGAACTTGTTTCTTGGAATGCCACTTATATGTCTTAGAACACCACCCATGAATTTTGTGTAATGTATTTTATAAGTATAAACATAATTTTTATATTTTTTTGCAAGAATGGCTCACCATTAGCAGCAGACAGGGCCAAGAACATACACTTAAAAAATGGTAACAACTGCAAGCATGACTGACTGATGCGGTCATGACCATTTCTATCATGTTCCTGTCCCTTTTCCTTCAGGCTGAATGCCTGTCTTTCAAGTGTCCAGAATAGCTGATCTCTAACATCACTAATTCTCTGATTCTAAGATTATCCAATGACCCATTTCAGTTAACACATTACACAAAGACACAGAAGTAAACATTAGCTAACTTGCCATCTTTCCTGAAACAAAGGATAAGATTATACATTTGATTACAGATTTATTCCACTTTCAGGGTAAACTCCAGAAAAGTTTGCTTAGGGAGACTACACATTATACACATTAGTCTATCCTGGAGGTTTGAAAGACTGGATAAGGCCACCATTTGAATGCTTCTATATTGTATCAGGAAAGAAAACCAAATGACCTTGAAGCCACTTAGAGCCTTAAAATACTAAGGTTTTTATGCCAGAGATTAACCCATTAAGCCATCACCACTGGCTCTAAGCATTCTGATACTCTGAGGCTGTACTGCTTGTGGCTTAGTTACTGCAGAAAAAAGAAAAGTCAGATTAAGCTGTCATCCAAAACAAAAATTAACATATGCACCTAATTGGCTTAGGTTTTACCATTCTTATTATTATTCATATAATTACAATCTGTGTCTATAGAAAATATGGCCATTATTTTTAAATTACTGTTTCAGAAAAGCAAGTTATCAAGATTGAAGTTGTGACAGAAGGGAAATTCATAAAGTGTACAGAAATTACAGATAAATTCAAAATGGGCAAATCAGAATATAAGTAGGAACACATTTTCAAGTTCTTGATATGCTTGGCCTCTATCCCATACCACTAATTATTTCTCAGCTCAAATGGGCAAAATCGTTAGTGATTTACTCAGCAATAGGTGAAAAGATATGTTTCTTTTTTTCTTTCCCTGTGGAAAATTGTCTGCATTGTACTGCAATGCTGAGCAAGTTCTTCTTAGCAGCATGTCTCCTCAGACATTTTATGGCAGCTTGGGGAATATTAAATGTATGATTAATAAATAATTACAACTATGCGTCCTATCTTCAACTCATATTCAAAAGGAATTTTGACTGTGTGAGGCATTTAAGAGTAGTTCTGAATACAATATATTTATACATTTTAATTTAGATTTATTCCAGAGATAAAGGACAAATATTTACATATCCCATACCTACTTTACATATAGAATTATTTTAACCATTATCAGTATACAGTCACCTCCAGGGAGAAATGCAGTAAAGAATTTAGCACCAGGAAAACATAGCAAACAACAATTTAGGACAGAAGGTAAAGACCATTGTGAACATGGAGGATCTGAAATTAGAGAAAGAATTTTTTAAATTAGGTGGAACGTAATCACTCAGCTGGAATTTGTCTAGGTTACCAGAACAGGAGCCTTTTGTTATTGCGTGGAAAGTGCTTTCAGGTATTTCATTAACAAACCAAGCAGAAAATCCCATTTCAGTCTTATTCACCACCTCTCTACCTGAGAATACAATACAATATGAGCTTAGTTTATCTATCATTGTGCAGTGATATGATACTGGAATGATTACATCACTGGCAGCAGGGTATAGTCATGGTGAGCCTAGGTCTTGAATTTTCTGGAAAAGTCCCAAATTCCTACTTGATCAATTCTCTGTGTTATCTTTAGGTTCCAAAATTATGATCATTGTGACTATGAAACCAAGAGCTGTGGCTGATGAGAAACCCTTCTAGCTCCAGCTCAACCACTCAGTGTGTGCTGCAGAATGGTTCTTAAGCAATTTGGGTGGCAGTCCCTACTCCCCCCCCTTTATGCAAAGGCATGAGTGGAAAAATGCCAAACAGCCACTCATTCCATGGCTTAACTAGCATTATGCAGGATGGCCTGGCAGTTAAAAACACACTGGTACCAGTGTAATTGGATTTGAATCCCAGCTCTGCTAATCTCAGCTCTGTGTGACTCCTGGCAAACTAATTAACCACTCTATGCCTCTGCTTCTTCATCTGTAAAATAGGCTGATGACAATAGCAATTTCTCATGGAGTTGTTATAGTGGGCTTTGATGAGTTGATATACATAAAATACCTACAAGGGGAGGAGCGTGGGGGAGGGAAGAAATGGGAGTTTGGGATTAGCAGAGGCAAACTGCCTCTGTATAACTGAGTCACTTTGCTGTACAGAAGAAATTAACACAACATTGTAAATCAACTATACTTCAACAATTTTTTTAAAAAAGCACCCAAGACAAGCACAGAACAGTAAATGTGATAAGCATAATGGTTAAACACGTGTGAGAAAGGACTGCATATGTTCAAATCCTCTATTAATTCAGTTATTCAGCAGTCATTCCCTCTTTGTACTCCAGCTCATAACACCTTCAAGAGATGGGTTTTGTTCTGTATAATTATGAGAAAGCAGATTAGAGAGGTTAAGAAACTTGCCCACAGTCTCATCTGACACCCAATATTTATATCCTTAATATGTCTGATTTCAAATCTGTGCTCTCTAAACTCTGCTTCCCCAGGGTCCTCAGAGATTTTGCAAGATGATTATTACCTTATTATAATATGTCTTGGTCCCAAGTTCACTGTCTGCAAAACTATGTAACAAGCATGATTTTTGGACATGGAGTGATTGAAAAGCAATGTGTCTGGTTTACTTTCTCACAATAGAGAATAGCAGTTAGAGAATCAGATTCTACAGCAAGACCTCCTGTGTTCATAATATCAGCTCTACCACTGTCTAGATAACCTCGGGCTTAACATCTCTGTGCCTCAGATTTCTCTTCTGTTAAATGAAAATAATAGTACCTAATTCAGAGGGTTATTTAAATATTTAATTAATTAATAAAAAATAAAGCATTAGAATAGTGCCTGACACATAGGAAGCAACATAGAAATGCTTCTCATTTATATACTTATCATTACTATTACTACTTGGGAGGGCTGGGATGAGTGGGAGAAGAGACAATTAATGGTACTATACCGATATAATCATGGGTATATACACATATATACCCTACAGAAATGGGTAAATGTGTTTTCAGCTTTCATTCAAACAGAAAGTCACTCTTCTTGTCAAAGGGATTTAAACCTCCTTCCTCACAAACCATTGGTTTAGTGTGCAGAAGGACGCTGATTCCCAAAGAAGAGACACTTAAAATGCTCAGCTCAGAGATACAGACAGCTGGGGATTATACAGGTCCAACTAACAATAAACAAAAATATTGAAAGGAGGCAAAGCCTTCCACAGAAACTAGATGTTAAAGAGTCAGTATCTAACAACTATTCTTTGAGCAAGTACATAAACCAAAATCTCAAATTTAGTGGAATAGGTCCCACTGACCTGGATAAATAAGAACAATGACATGTACAAAAGGAGGTGAAGACTGGCACAGAGGCATCCCCTTGGCTACCCCTGTTCAAAGCTTATCATAACCAATGAATGAAGAGGAAAAGGAAATTGATTTCAGAAACCTTGTAAAGCCTTGAAATTTTGTTGTAATGGATGTAAACAATATATAGTTCTTTGCACAGAATGTAGCCTTAATTTTTCTCCATATTCATAGAATTCTAAATATAAAAGTCCCTTCAGGGATTGTAAAAGAGAGTTGCCTGAAGTGGCTGGACCTCCACTCTGCTGTTAAATTTGAGAATCTGGTGTTCAGAGTGTACAAAATAAGTAGTACTTACAATATTTTCTCCTAATAAGTCTTATTTCTAAGTGAGGTCCTCTTAGATTTGTCTTGGTAGGGTTTTAGTTTTCCATTTGCTTTTTCCTTTGTTTTCAGTAGAGGGAAAAACTTGAACAGATTTGTTGAAAGCCTCAGTGAATGGGTCACTAAGAGGATTATAGATTTTAATAGACTCTTCTCTTGCCTTCCCACACAGCTAGCTATTTCCCAAAACCCTAAGTTTGAAGGATTTGAAATAGAACTTTAAATATTATAGAGCTGAATCATCAAAGGGTTTTAAACCTGCCACTGGATGAAGGACAGAAAGAAAGGACGATCTGATCTAAAGCCATGAAGTCTTAGCACTGAGGATGGTTCCTCTGGAGCAGAACAGAGAAAAACAGGAAAGGAAAATGCTTAATTGAACCAAAATAGGCTACTATGACATACATGAAAATCAAAGCTTTAAAATGACAAATTAAAATAAAGGGTAAAGAAAGTAAAAGTGGTGTTAACTTTCTTTGCTGGAGGCTGCTAACTTATCTAGGGCAATGGATTTCAGAAGCTAGAAAAAGTGCTAGTCTATAATGATGTTTTTAATGCTCCCCTACAAAGTGAGGACAATGTGGTGAGTTTTCTTATTTTTTTAAATTTAATGGATTAATCCTTATTCTAGGAGTGTGTTCTACCTACATTTTTGTATTAAAATACTTTAATTGGAAGAGATGGTGACAAAATATGGTAGTTTATTTGTTCATTTCAATGCCTTAATGATTAAAATTAAAGCCCACCAACACTACATTACCCACCCACCACCCCCCAAAAAAATTCTGATCTGTGAAAAAAAAATGTCTGAGACCCAACAATCTGAGTCAGTTCTATTCTAAAGGGTGGATTAGAATTATGTTGGAAGGAGTTTCAAAACACTGGCCCTCCCTTGTGCTGTGAGCTCTCAGAAGGAAAGTGGAAGGAGTGGGAAGGGAGATGTGTATTCTCATATAAAATTCTGATATAGACCCTAATTGACATCCACAGTTCTGAGGTGAGAATACTCAACTATCATCCCTGGAAGACCCATATCATTTTACTTTTGTATTTTTCTTGAATTTATTCACCTCTGTGGACAAGAGACAAGTAGTTTACAATGGATTTTCCTAAATAAGAGGAATAACAGAAAACAAGTTTCTGTTTCCTTGTTTTTAGGAAACAAGTTTTTATGCTCCACGTATAAAAGATCTTTGAAGGAGAAACTTCAAGGAAACAGCAATTTCTTTTCATGAAGAAATCAGAATATTAAGGCTCTAGGGATATAACAAATATATTCTTGACTGTAGTGGCAAGCTAAATAAAGTCCTTGAGCTAATTTTAATGGAAAAATTTCAACATACAAACCGAATAAGTAGACATACTCTATAAATACATATTTCTTGAGTTCTAAAAAGCTACATGGAGGAATGCTAAAACACATATTCAAACTGTGCAAGATGGGTGTAAGTGTAAAAGTAAATCCAGATTTCTTTAACACTATGAAGCAAAATAAAATGTTTAAGATACTGAGTTCCTCTCTGTCCTTGAGGAGATCAGCCTAGTATAATCTTTTTGCTCCAATTCAGCTAATTTCCTCACTGACCTGTATATTAAAAACAAATTTACTTATTTAGTGATCAATTTCCATGAAAGGCTTTGCCTCCTTAGGATGTTATTGGAATTAATGTTATATATCCTGACCTTCCCCTCACTCCACCCTACTGTCAGCACAAAATATGTCTCAAGCTTCCTATGCAAATCCTACTCATGCTCTAAAGCCTATTCCGTTTATACAAGCACTGAACACTTAGCATGTGCCAGGCACTTGTGAGGCTCCAAAAGGCCATAAAAGGCAATTAGAGGTTTTAAGGATATTTGTGTTTTAGATGAGGAATATGGGTTGGAAGAAGTCTTGAATAGAAACAGGGAGATTCTTTAGGAGGCTATTATAATAATCTAAGACAATGATTATCAGGGTGTGGTCTCCAAATCAACAAAATCAGAATCATCTGGCAACTTGTTAGAAATGCAAATTTTCATGCCCTACCCCAGACCTACCAAATCACAAGCTATAGGCTTCATTCCAGCAATCTGCACTGTAGCAAGCCTTCCAGGTGATGCTGATGCCCAATGAAGGCTTAGAATAGCAGTGGGAGACAAGATTAGTGGCGATTGCTTTGGAGAGCAGAAAACACTATTTCCAGCTGTTACTGAACTGAAAGGCATGATAACTGACTGATTAGGTGACAAAGAAGAAGTGAAATAAAATTTCAAGGTTTATGATTTGTGTGATTGATGCCTAAGGGAACCTTTCAGAGATACAGAAATATATGAAAATATCAGATGTGGGGTGGTCAGTATAGAAAATAAATGCTCATTTTACCTTAGGTTGTGTCAAATCTGAAATTTTAGACATTCAAATGGACATGTCCAGAATGGTAATATAATAGAGAGATCTGAATAAAAGAAGAAGGATTAAGATAAAAGTGATCTTAGGAGTGTGATTGAAGTTGAAGAACTAATAAAAAACAAGGGAGCAGAGGAAGTCACCCAAGGAGAGTATGAGAAGAGAAGGAAACTAAAGATGGAATCTGGAAAATGCTAACATGTAAAGAATAGATGGTGGCAGAACTTGGGAGAGAAAAAACATAATCATGGTATTTTAGAAATTCAACAAGTCAAGAGTTTTAAGAAGGAGGAATTAATCAACAGTTTTAAATGTTGCAGAGAGATTAAGGTAAAGAGAGAAATATATCCATTAAATTTGGAAATGAAGACAATTGTGACTTTGCTAAGAGGAATTTCAATGGTGATGAAATGAGATTACAGTAGGAGAAAAAAATTAATGAATTAGGATTTCTGGTTTCAGCCACAACATGTAAACTGTTTAGAATTCATTGCTCTTATCCTTACAACAACAACAAAAAAGTTGGACAAACTGAAAAGAAATGACTTTTCTTGGACCCATCAGAGAACTGACCACCACACCTAAAATCTGGAGAGAAGGTTCATCCAAGAAAAAAGAGGCCAGACATGCTTACCTGAAGTAGAAGCCATTGCAGACATAAACTGATAGGAACACTTAAAAGGTAATTTTGGCAGATTGCAGGAGGATGAGTATGGACTAGCGCGAGTGTGAGAAACTCCTAGGACCTTCCAGAATATCATATATGTTCCTTCCAGATGATGATCCAACAAAGATCCTTCCCCGAATCAGTCATGGAGAGTGTTTTGATCACTTCCTCTTCAACCCAGTGGTGAGGGAGGGATTCACTCTAGGATTATGGGAATGGCCAAACTCACAACAGCTGGCACTGGATAAATGAGCTTGACAGCAATTTATGCGTTACATATAGCCACAGCCTAAGAGAGGACACTACATGCAATGCAGGAATACATGGGGGTTTCGCTTGGGAACAGAGTGAACAAGCAAGGACTGTGGGAGAAAAGCTTTATAGTAGCAAGAGGATGAGGTGCACCTCAGTATCTACATGAAGATGTGATTGGCTTGTTTGAGTAATTCTGCAATCTGGCAGGGAACTGAAACCCACTACTCAGGGATAAACAGGACCTGTGTTTGGTCCATTTGATAAGGAGGGTTGCTAGGTAGGGGTTTTATCAAAGCGAGCAGAGTGAGGAGGATGTAATAACCAAGTTTTCTATTTTCTCTATTTGATGCTTTGACACCTAGGCCTTGCTGATTCTGGAGGGATTGCCTCTCCCAGACTAGCCAATTCCTAGAGATAAGAAAGGACTTGCCTGTGAGCATACCTTTCATTTGCAAACCAACAACGAATCCAGAGCCCACACTCCTCAATTCATTCTACTTCAGGCCATTATTCTCTTGCTCTAATCACCCCAGGACCAAGTACCAGACAATGAGGAATAGTCCCTATACACCCAAGTCTGCTGAAATTATTCAAAGTAACCAATTCTACTGTTTACCCTGCAACACCTGTTCCTTCCTGTGGAAACTACAATAAAGACTCTTGACAAGTTTTTTCACTTGCTTTCTCTGTCTCCTGATCGACTCTGATGCTTCCCCATGTGGTCCTGTGTAGTGTGCTGTGCCTCCTGCTTCTAGGGATCTGTGAGTATAAAAAGTTCTTCCTTCATGACAGTCATGTCTGTGTCATGTGTTTATCATACTTGATTAAAACAAATCCCAGCTACCTTTAAAACATAGAGGAATTTGGGTTAAGACGTTCAAGGTCTTCCTGGTTTTACCAGATACAAGGCAGCACATAGTTTTAATTTTTGGCCTTACATCTCAAGCAGGGGAAAGAATAATCATTGTGAACTCTGTCCAAAGCCTTATCAGAGCAAATACTTATGCTCCAGAGGAAAATATTTGGCCAAAGCCTATCCCAGTTGGGGTAAAGGCATTTTCCAGTCCTATCTAGCCTTCCTATCTCATAAAAAGGGGGGAAAATTTTTCAACAGGAGTCAAGATTTGAAGAGAATAGATAGGGAAAGCTAAATCTAGAGAAAGGAGTAGGCAACAGAAGGAAAAACAAACAAAAAAAGCTATACCACTAGAGAAATTCTTGTAAAAGTCATAAACCTAAGACACAAATCCATTAAAACACCAAAACTTAATTGTATGATTAGAGAATGCCTCTCTCCCCTACACTTCACCATCATACCAATAGGGCTCCAGTATAGAGACAGTGGATTACAGCTGAAGGAACTGCAAGATACAGGCTCTCTCTGAGAAGGAGGCATTAGGAAATCCCAAAGTCAAGCAGGAAGACAAAAACGGGTCACCAGAGAAGTTGAAGCCTCTGGCACCTATAGTTACAAAAAAAATTAAACACACCCCACTCCTAGCCAGATCATCATACATCCTCACACTGAAGCACCTCAATTCATATTACCTGATATGAGATGTCCAGATTTGGGCAAAAAATTATAAGGCATGCCAAACACAGTAGAGAAAAACAAACAAACAAACCCAGAATGAAGAGACAAAGCAATTATCAGAACCAGACTTGTTATAACATAGATTTTAGAATCATCCCATAGAGAACTTAAAATAACTACAATTAATATGTTAAGGGATCTAATGGTGAAAGTAAACAAACAACTGGGTCATGCCATAGATGGAAACTCTTACGAAAGAATCAAAAGGAAAAGCCACAAATAAACTTTGTAACAAAATAAAGGGTGTTTTGATTGGCTCATCAGTAGACTCAACATCGCAGAGGAAAGAATCATTGACTGTGATGATAAGTCATCAGAAGCTTCCCACACTGAAATACAAAGAAAATAAAGGAACTTAAAAAATAGGACAGACATCTAAGAAATGCAGGACAATGTCTAAAAGCGTAACTTAGGCATAGCTGGAATATCAGAAGAAGAAGGAAATAAAGCAGTAATGGATTGTAACCCAGAGTATAAGGTAGAAACTAACACAACATTGTAAAGCAATTATACTCCAATAAAGATGTTAAAAATAATAATAATAAAGATGAATATTTCAGGAAAAAATAAAGTAAATATTCATGAATCTATACTGATATGAATAAATAATTGAATAAATTAATAATTGGGGGAAAAAAAGATAAACTGTCCATGTAGAAGAATTCCAGATAATTGTATAGATACTCCAACCTCAGGATAATGGATCATAATACCTCAGTCCTTAAGAACTGGCTGTCCATTGAAACTTTCTTCCAAAGAGCACACATGTCAGTGGGATAAAACAGATTTTCTATAAATTGTGCTAACAATTGGATATTCATAAGCATTAAAATAAATTTTGATCCATGCCTTTCACCATATGCAAAAATAATTCAAAATGGATCTTATACTTGAATGTAACACCTAAAACTAGAAAACTTTCAGACAAAAACAGGAGAAAATTTTGTGACACTGGGTTAGGCAAAGTTTCTTAAATATGACACCAAAATCACAATCTATATAAAAAACATTTTATAATTTGTTTATAAATTCAAATTAAGAACTTTTGTTTTTCTAAAAATAAAATGGAAAGACAAGTCAGACTGGGAGAAAGTATTTGCAAATAATATAACTGTTGAAACACCTGTGTTCAGAATATACAAAAACATAATTCAATAGTAAGAAGACAACGCAATAGATTAAACTTGGTAAAAATATTTTGAATAAGCCCTTTACCAAGTTAGATATACAAATGACAAATAAGCACAGGAAATAATACTCAACGTCAAAATACACTCAATCACAAAAAATACCACTAAAAACCCACGAGAATGAATATAATCAAAAGGGCTCTCCAAAAGTCAGCAAGAATGTGGAGACACTGGAATTCTCATACACTTCTGTTAGAAATGTAAAAATGATACAACCACTCTGGGAAAAATTTGGTAGTTCCCTTAAAAAGTTAAGCATAAACTTACCATACAACACAGCAATTCCACTCCTATGTATCTCTCAAGGTAATTGAAAAATATGGCCAAAGACTTGTACATGATGTTCATAGAAGCATTATTTTTGATAAACAAAACCTGGAAACAATCTAAATGTCTATCAGCAGATGAATAAACAAACTGTGGTATATCTGTACAGTAAAATACCTCTCACAAATAAAAAGGAACACACAAGCAAAATATGTAAAACAAGAATGAATTCCCAAACACTATGCCATCTGAGAGAAGCTAGATACAAAACTACGTATTGTACACAGCCAATTATTTAGAATTTCTAGAAAATACAAATCTATGAAGACAGAATCAGGTCAGTGGTTGTCTGGGGCTGAGAATGAGAATAGGGTTAACTCTAAAAGGCATACAGGGGCTTTTCGGGGTGAGAGTATTCTAAAACTAAAATATGACTACTGTATATATGTAATAAAACTCATAGAGAACTGTATACTTAAGATAGGTAAATTTTATGGTCTGTGAATTTTATCTCAATAAAGCTGTTTTTCTTTTTTTTTTACATCTTTATTGCAGTATAATTGCTTTACAATGGTGTGTTAGTTTCTGCTTTATAACAAAGTGAATCAGGTATTCATATACATATGTTCCCATATCTCTTCCCTCTTGCATCTCACTCCCTCCCACCCCTCTAGGTGGTCACAAATCACCGAGCTGATTTCCCTGTGCTATGTGGCTGCTTCCCACTAGATATCTATTTTACGTTTGGTAGTGTATATATGTCCATGCCACTCTCTCACTTTGTCACAGCTTACCATTCCCCCTCCCCATATCCTCAAGTCCATTCTCTAGTAGGTCTGTGTCTTTATTCCTGTCTTACACATAGGTTCCTCATGAGATTTTTTTTTTAATTCCATATATATGTGTTAGCATACGGTATTTGTCTTTCTCTTTCTGACTTACTTCACTATGTATGACAGACAATAGGTCCATCCACCTCATTACAAATAGCTCAATTTCGTTTCTTTTTATGGCTGAGTAATATTCCATTGTATATATGTGCCACACCTTCTTTATCCATTCACCAATGATGGACACTTAGGTTGTTTTTATCTCCTGGCTATTGTAAATAGAGCTATAATGAACATTTTGGTACATAACTCTTTTTGAATTACGGTTTTCTCAGGGTATATGCCCAGTAGGTGGATTGCTGAGTCATATGGTAGTTCTATTTGTAATTTTTTAAGGAATCCTCCATACTGTTCTCCATAGTGGCTATACCAATTCACATTCCCACCAGCAGTGCAAGAGTGTTGCCTTTTCTCCACACCCTCTCCAGCATTTATTATTTCTACATTTTTTTCATGATGGCCATTCTGACTAGTGTGAGATGATATCTCATTGTAGTTTTGATTTGCATTTCTCTAATGATTAATGATGTTGAGCATTCTTTCATGTGTTTGTTGGCAGTCTGTATATCTTCTTTGGAGAAATGTCTATTTAGGACTTCAGCCCATTTTTGGATTGGATTGTTTCTCTTGTTGTTATTGAGCTGCATGAGCTTCTTGTAAATTTTGGAGATTAATCCTTTGTCAGTTGCTTCATTTGCAAATATTTTCTCCATTCTGAGGGTTGTCTTTTGGTCTTGTTTATGGTTTCCTTTGCTGTGCAAAAGCTTTGAAGTTTCATTAGGTCCCATTTGTTTATTTTTGGTTTTATTTCCATTTCTCTAGGAGGTGGATCAAAAAGGATCTTGCTGTCATTTATGTCATAGAGTTTTCTGCCTATGTTTTCCTCTAAGAGTTTGATAGTTTCTGGCCTTACATTTAGGTCTTTAATCCATTTTGAGCTTATTTTTGTGTATGGTGTTAGGGAGAGATCTAATCTCATACTTTTACATGTACCTGTCCAGTTTTCCCAGCACCACTTATTGAAGAGGCTGTCCTTTCTCCACTGTACATTCCTGCCTCCTTTATCAAAGATAAGGTGACCATATGAGCATGGGTTTATCTCTGGACTTTCTATCCTGTTCCATTGATCTATATTTCTGTTTTTGTGCCAGTACAATACTTTCTTGATTACTGTAGCTTTGTAGTATAGTCTGAAGTCAGGGAGCCTGATTCCTCCAGCTCCGTTTTTCATTCTCAAGATTGCTTTGGCTATTCGGAGTCTTTTGTGTTTCCATACAAATTGTGAAATTTTTTGTTCTAGTTCTGTGAAAAATGCCAGTGGTAGTTCGATGGGGATTGCATTGAATCTGTAGATTGCTTTGGGTAGTAGAGTCATTTTTACAATGTTGATTCTTCCAATCCAAGAACATGGTATATCGCTCCCTCTGTTTGTATCATCTTTAATTTCTTTCATCAGTGACTTATAATTTTCCGCATTCAGGTCTTTTGTCTCCTTAGGTAGCTTTATTCCGAGATATTTTATTCTTTTTGTTGCAATGGTAAATGTGAGTGTTTTCTTGATTTCACTTTCAGATTTTTCATCATTAGTGTATAGGAATGCAATAGATTTCTGTGAGTTAATTTTGTATCCCGCTACCTTGCCAAATTCATTGATTAGCTCTAGTAGTTTTCTGGTAGCATCTTTAGGATTCTCTATGTATGATATCATGTTATCTGCAAACAGTGACAGCTTTACTTCTTCTTTTCCAATTTGGATTCCTTTTATTTCCTTTTCTTCTCTGATTGCTGTGGCTAAAACTTCCAAAGCTATGTTGAATAAGAGTAGTGATGGGCTTCCCTGGTGGTGCAGAGGTTGAGAGTCTGCCTGCCGATGCAGGGGATATGGGCTCGTGCCCTGGTCTGGGAAGATCCCACATGCCGCAGAGCAGCTGGACCCGTGAGCCATGGCCGCTAAGACTGCGAGTCCGCAGCCTGTGCTCCATGATGGGAGAGGCCACAACAGTGAGAGGTCCGCATACTGCAAAAAAAAAAAAAAAAAAAAAAAAAAAAAAACACTGGTGAGAGTGGGCAACCTTGTCTTGTTCCTGATCTTAGTGGAAATGCTTTCAGTTTTTCACCATTGAGGATGATGTTGGCTGTGGGTTTGGCATATATTGCCTTTATTATGTTGAGGAAAGTTCCCTCTATGCCTACTTTCTGCAGGGCTTTTATCATAAATGGGTGTTGAATTTTGTCGAAAGCTTTCTCTGCATCTATTGAGATGATCATATGGTTTTTCTCCTTCAATTTGTTAATATGGTGTATCACGTTGATTGATTTGCATATATTGAAGAATCCTTGCATTCCTGGAATAAACCCCACTTGATCATGGTGTATGATCCTTTTAATGTGCTGTTGGATTCTGTTTGCTAGTATTTTTTTGAGGATTTTTGCATCTATGTTCATCAGTGATATTGGCCTGTAGTTTTCTTTCTTTGTGACATCCTTGTCTGGTTTTGGTATCAGGGTGATGGTGGCCTTGTAGAATAAGTTTGGGAGTGTTCCTCCCTCTGCTATATTTTGGAAGAGTTTGGGAAGGATAGGTATTAGCTCTTCTCTAAATGTTTGATAGAATTCGCCTGGGAAGCCATCTGGTCCTGGGCTTTTGTTTGTTGGAAGATTTTTAATCACAGTTTCAATTTCAGTGCTTGTGATTGGTCTGTTCATATTTTCTATTTTTTCCTGAGTCAGTCTTGGCAGGTTGTGCGTTTCTAAGAATTTGTCCATTTCTTCCAGGTTGTCCATTTTATTGGCATAGAGTTGCTTGTAGTAATCTCTCATGATCTTTTGTATTTCTGCAGTGTCAGTTGTTACTTCTCCTTTTTCATTTCTAATTCTATTGATTTGAGTCTTCTCCCTTTTTTTCTTGATGAGTCTGGCTAATGGTTTATCAATTTTGTTTATCTTCTCAAAGAACCACCTTTTAGTTTTATTGATCTTTGCTATCATTTCCTTCATTTCTTTTTCATTTATTTCTGATCTGATTTTTATGATTTCTTTCCTTCTGCTAACTTTGGGGTTTTTTTGTTCTTCTTTCTCTAATTGCTTTAGGTGCAAGGTTAGGTTGTTTATTCGAGATGTTTCCTGTTTCTTAAGGTAGGATTGTATTGCTATAAACTTCCCTCTTAGAACTGTTTTTGCTACATCCCATAGGTTTTCAGTCATCATGTCTCCATTGTCATTCGTTTCTAGGTATTTTTTGATTTCCTCTTTGATTTCTTCAGTGATCATTTCGTTATTAAGTAGTGTATTGTTTAGCCTCCATGTGTTTGTATTTTTTACAGATCTTTTCCTGTAATTGATATCTAGTCTCATAGCATTGTGGTCGGAAAAGATACTTGATACAATTTTAATTTTCTCAAATTTACCAAGGCTTGATTTGTGACCCAAGATATGATCTATCCTGGAGAATGTTCCATGAGCACCTCAGAAAAACGTGTATTCTGTTGTTTTTGGATGGACTGTCCTATAAATATCAATTAAATCCATCTTGTTTAATGTGTCATTTAAAGCTTGTGTTTCCTTATTTATTTTCATTTTGGATGATCTGTCCATTGGTGAAAGTAGGGTGTTAAAGTCCCCTACTATGAATGTGTTACTGTTGAATTCCCCTTTTATGGCTGTTAGTATTTGCCTTATGTAGTGAGGTGCTCCTATGTTGGGTGCATAAATATTTATATTTGTCATATCTTCTTCTTTAATCGATCCCTTGAACATTATGTAGTGTCCTTCTTTGTCTCTTCTAATAGTCTTTATTTTAAAGTCTATTTTGTCTGATATGAGAATTGCTACTCCTGCTTTCTTTTGGTTTCCTTTTGCATGGAATATATTTTTCCATCCCCTTATTTTCAATCTGTATGTGTCTCTAGGTCTGAAATGGGTCTCTTGTAGACAGCATATATATGGGTCTTGTTTTAGTGTCCATTCAGCCAGTCTGTGTCTTTTGCTGGGAGTATTTAATCCATTTACATTTAAGGTAATTATCAATATGTATGTTCCTATTCCCATTTTTGTAATTGTTTTGGGTTTGTTATCGTAGGTCTTTTCCTTCTCTTGTGTTTCTTGCCTAGAGAAGTTCCTTTAGCGTTTGTTTTAAAGCTGGTTTGGTGGTGCTGAACTCTCTCAGCTTTTGCTTGTCTGTAAAGGTTTTAATTTCTCCATCAAATCTGAGTGAGATCCTTGCTGGGTAGAGTAATCTTGGTTGTAGGTTTTTCCCCTTTATCACTTTAAATATGTCCTGCCAGTCCCTTCTGGTTTGCAGAGTTTCTGCTGAAAGATGAGCTGTTATCCTTATGGGGATTCCCTTGTGTGTTTTTTGTTGTTTTTCCCTTGCTGCTTTAAATATGTTTTCTTTGTATTTAATTTTTGACAATTTGATTAATATGTGTCTTGGTGTGTTTCTCCTTGGATTTATCCTGTATGGGACTCTCTGTGCTTCCTGGACTTGATTAACTATTTCCTTTCCCATATTAGGGAAGTTTTCAACTATAATCTCTTCAATTATTTTCTCAGTCCCTTTCTTTTTCTCTTCTTCTGGAACCCCTATAATTTGAATGTTGGTGCGTTTAATGTTGTCCTAGAGGTCTCTGAGACTGTCCTCAGTTCTTTTCATTCTTTTTTCTTTATTCTGCTCTGCAGTAATTATTTCCCCTATTTATCTTCCAGGTCACTTATCCGTTCTTCTGCCTCAGTTATTCTGCTATTGATCCCATCTAGAGTATTTTTAATTTCATTTATTGTGTTGTTCATTGTTGTTTGTTTCATTTTTAGTTCTTCTATGTCTTTGTTAAATGTTTCTTGCATTTTGTCTATTCTCATTCCAAGATTTTGGATCATCTTTACTATCATTATTTTGAATTCTTTTTCAGGTAGACTGCCTATTTCCTCTTCATTTGTTAGGTCTGGTGGCTTTTTATCCTGCTCCTTCATCTGCTGTGTGTTTTTCTGTCTTCTCATTTTGCATATCTTACTGTGTTTGGGGTCTCCTTTTTGCAGCCTGCAGGTTCGTAGTTCCCATTGTTTTTGGTGTCTGTCCCCAGTGGCTAAAGTTGGTTCAGTGGGTTGTGTAGGCTTCCTGGTAGAGGGGACTAGTGCCTGTGTTGTGGTGGATGAGGCTGGATCTTGTCTTTTTGGTGGGCAGGTCCACGTCTGGTGGTGTGTTTTGGGGTGTCTCTGGACTTATTATGATTTTAGGCAGCCTCTCTGCTAATGGTTGGGGTTGTGTTCCTGTCTTGCTAGTTGTTTGGCATAGGGTGTCCAGCACTGTAGCTTGCTGGTCGTTGAGTGAAGCTGGGTGCTTATGTTGAGATGGAGATCTCTGGGAGATTTTCGCCGTATGGTATTATGTGGAGCTGGGAGGTCTCTTGTGGACCAGTGTCCTGAAGTTGGCTCTCCCACCCCAGAGGCACAGCACTGACTCCTGGCTGCAGCATCAAGAGCCTTTCATCCACATGGCTCAGAATAAAAGGGAGAAAAAGTAGAAAGAAAAGAAAGAAGGAAAGAAAGAAAGAAAGAAAGAAAGAAGAAAGGAAGGAAGGAAGGAAGGAAGGAAGAGAGAGAGAAAGAAAGAAAGAAAGGGGATAAAATAAAATAAAGTTATTAAAATAAAAAATAATTATTAAGAAAAAAATTTTTTAAAGAAAAACAAAACAAACAAACAAAAAATGGACGGATAGAACCCTAGGACAAATGGTGAAAGCAAAGCTATTCAGACAAAATCTCACACAGAAGCATACACATACATACTCACAAAAAGAGGAAAAGGGGAAAAAATCATAGATCTTGCTCTCAAAGCCCACCTCCTCAATTTGGGATGACTCGTTGCCTATTCATGTATTCCTGCATTAGTGAGAGCATTTAGTTATGCTTAAGATTTGTTAAATGGGAAATAATTTTAAATTATTATGGAATGATTACCACTAAGCTATTTGGAAACAAAATATTTTCTAAAATATTAGTGATAACCATGTGTGTCCGATCTCATTTTTAATTTGAGTTCTTCCACCAAAGAGCTGGATGACATTGGACAATTGACTTAACATCTGTGAGCCTCCACTTTCTCATCTGTAAAATGAATGGGTTGGCTTAAATACTTTAAAAAATTGGCAAATTTTTTCAATTACAAGTGAACAAAGGGACTAATGCTAATTGTTTAAAAGCCAAAATAGGTAGATGGTTATACAAAGAAGAGAGTCATATTTGTTTATTCCTGGATCTACTATTGCAATTTCATGGCACAGAGAATCAGAGTTGTAACACTATTCTATAACTGGATGTTCTTCTAAAAATTGATTTTTAATGTAAGTTTTTGTAGCATTTGATGTTGTTGAAAAAGAAAACAGTTTCTAGGGGGGAAATGTCAATTTTAAAACATGTGTACTGATAAAAAATATACGTCAAAATCTGTATAATTTCCTATATCCTGTGAAATTGAAAATGACTACTCAAAAAGACAATTACACTCATGATAAATCTCTATTTCACATACATTGAAAAAATAAAATTTTAATATACCTCTCTAATATCTTAATTTTAATTCTTTTGTAGCTAAATTTATATATGCTTTTTTACTTGATGTTGTAGCTAAAAATTATCTATGGAATTAGGTTGTTTTTCTCTGAGAAAGATTGACCCAGGATGATAGTGAAAGATAAGGAAATCTTGTTCATAGTAGAAAAAGATTAAAGAAAATCTAGTGAACTGCTTGAAGGAGTAAAACCTAAGCCATAGTGTAGATAAAGGTGGAGGTAGTTGAATTATTTGAAGTGGAACATAAAGCCAGAGGTAGAAATTATGGATATATAACATAAAGAATATTTTTTTTTCTAGTCTGCACTGCACCACAATGAAGCATATCATTTCAGGAAGGAAGACAGCTTTGGGGACTGGGATTTGCAGACAAGAATTGTGAGACCAGCTACCAGAGAGATTTTAAAAGGGATTCTTATGGTAGACAGGAAGTTGCAGTTTCCTTTATAGAACTCTGATTAATGATAAAGTTCATGACTAGAAAACTGCATAAAACCTAGTGATCTCATAAGATTGTAATATAAACTTTCTCTCTTTTTTGTACCAGAAACTAACCAATTGTTTCATCCAATAAGTGTTTAATAATTATTTACTACGGAAAAGTGAACTTTTTATAAAGGTCATGTAGAGGATTGACATTAATATCTACTAAATCTTAACTCTTCACTACTTGCCAAGCACTGTTCTAATGCTATGGATTTACTAATTGAATCCTCACAACAACCATTTGAGGTATTACACTATCCTCTTTTTACAGCTGCAAAAACTGGGACCCAAAGATATTAAGAAGTCCACATAACTAATAAATGGAAAGGCCAGAATTTGAATACCAATGGAATGATCATGTAACATAACATCATTCATTATAGATATGCCAGTCCTTTCATATAGTTTTTACTGGTCATCTTTTTTCTAATGATGTGTTTATTCTCACATGGTGAAAGTAAAAAAGGGAGCAGGAAAAATTATCTCAGCATCTGGATCACTGTCTGCTAGCTCCTTTGACAAACTTCATTAATCTTTCAAAATCTTCCTCCTGGGTATAGGATTTTTCAATTAACTAACATGAATACAGAGAAGTGTCTTGACTATATGAAGTTTATTTATACCTGCAGTGTTGCAAAGCAGTATGGCAAGATGATCTTTAACATCAATCAACTCTAATCCCACAAAATAAAATATCATATCTACTAAGAAAGACCTTTTACAAACAAAAGTTGTCACTTCCCTTTGTTTCTAACAAAAAAGACTGAACTGGTAATTACCTGTCTACTTCAAAAATCTATTTTAAAGAAATAATCAGAATTATGGACAAAGATTATGTAAAGTATATTATTTATAGTTGTAAAAATTCAAAATTATCTAAATGCCCCCATAGGAGGGTAAGGGTTAAATAAGGAATTGTGGATCTATAAATAGATTTTCATCTATCCATTGAAAACCATGTTTTGAAAAACAGTCAATGTCATCAAAAATCATTATATAATATTGGGGGGAAAGGATCCCAATACATACAAAAAATGAATTAGGAGCCTACATTCCAAAATATCATCAATGATTATACCTTGATTGTGTGATGATAGCTGATTTTAATATTCTTTTTAATGTTTCTGTTTTCCAAATAATCTAAAAATATACATACTAAGACTTTTGTAATAAAAAAATCTATATTATAATAGAATTTCACAGTTGCGTTTTGAATAATAGGATGATATTTATACCTCATATATTTTCTGGAAATAATGAGTATATGTATGGAGTATTTTATGCAAACATATTTTAACATGCTATTTCATTTAATTGTTAAAAGAAAACTATGGGTTTTCCACTTCCAGCCCAGATCAAATGACATATATTGGACTCACCCTCCTGCCTGAACCCAAAAAACTGGGTAAAATACATGAAATACTGTTTTTTTAAGACACTAGATATCAGGCAATGAAGGATATTGATCCCTGAGGGATAGGACTCAAATGAGGTTATCCCTTAAATTTTCTCAGCTTAGTGCCTTGAGAGGTTTCCCAGCCATGACACAGGGTGGGTAGGAGGAACCCAGGTGAAAGACAATAATTTCCTGAGGTGAAAACATGGATTTGTGAGTCCAGGGCATACAAAGCTTCACAGGACAGAGCACTTTAAAAATGCTACACAGGGCTTCCCTGGTGGCGCAGTGGTTGAGAGTCCGCCTGCCGATGCAGGGGATGCGGGTTCGTGCCCCAGTCCGGGAGGATCCCACATGCCGCGGAGCGGCTGGGCCCGTGAGCCACGGCCGCTGAGCCTGCGCATCCGGAGCCTGTGCTCCGCAACGGGAGAAGCCACAACAGTGAGAGGCCCGCGTACCGCAAAAAAAAAAAAAAAAAAAAAAAAAAAAAAAAAAAGTGCTACACAGAGCAGGAACTCTACAGACCTACAGTGTGTGAGAAAACTCCCTAAGACCTAAGAAGGATTATAAGGGACAGTACCAAACTCACACAAGGTTGGATACTGCCTTTTCTGATGAGTCAAGCTGGAAAAACATCATAATTTATAGGGCATTGGAAGGAGTACTCATAAGGATTTTTTCCCCAGTAGTGGAGGAAAATTAGCCCTGAACTAAATGCTGAACTAAATGCTCCTCTATCTCCATACAACAAATCTTAAAAGCAAGACCAAAAGGATGAAACAGTTTCAAGTAATTTTATTGCACTCCAGAACACAACTTAAGAATATTTACAGTGATACAAAAATGTTCAGCACACAATGAGGTAGCATCTACAATGTCTGGAATCAATTTTTTTTTTAAATAATAATGGCCTGGAAAGAGCCAGAGAAAAGAACTCATAATGAGGAGAAAAATTAATTAATCAAAACTGACCCAGAACTGATACAAATGTTAGAATTAACAAAGACATTAAAACAGTTATAATAACTGCATTCCACTTGTTCAAAATATTAAATAGGAAAATAGGAAATAATTAAAAGACTCAAAGTGAACTTATAGACATGAAAACTACAGTATTGATAAGAAAAATACACTGGATGGGATAATTGGCAGATTAGAAAGTAAAGACATAGCAACAAAACTATTCCTAATGAAACACACAGAGGAAAAATGAATTAAAAAGAGTGAGCACAGAGTCAGTAAGCTGTGGGAAAAATTCACATGACCTGATATACACATAATAGGAGTCTCAAAGCAAAAGACAGAGAGGGAGAGTTATAAAAAATTTCCCTCCAAAATGTCCAAAGTTTTCTAATTTTTTTGAAAATATCAACCTATAAATGCAGTCAATTCAGTGAAACTCAAGCACAAGAAATACGGAGAAAACTACACAACGCACAAAATCTGATAAAGAGAGGTTAAAGCAGTCAGAGAAAAATTACATACAGAAGAACAAAGAAAAAGATGGTAGCAGATTGCTCATCATAAACAATGCAAGACATGATTACATGAGTAGAGTTTATTATTTGAATATCTTGGAAATATAATTGAGAAAACAATGTGTTATGGGGTTTATAATATACACAAAAGTAAAATTTATGACAAAAATAGCACAAAGGTCAGGATGGGATGAGTGGAACTATTCAATTGTAAGTTTCTTATATTCTACGTAAGGTGGTCTAATATCACTTGAAGATAACCAGTGACAAGTTAAATATGTATATATAAACCTATAAATCCTAGTGCAAACACTAAAATAAAAAAGAATTATAGCTAATAAGCCAAAATAAATTAATACATAATGTTTACTTATTCAAAAAGAAGGAAAATTAGCAAAAAAAATAGAAGGAACAATAAAAAAATATCAAGATGAAAAATTTAAACTTGATTGAAACAATAATTACAGTAAAAATAAATGTTCTAAGTGCCTCAATTAAAAGGCAAAGATTCATGAAAATGATAAAAAATGTAGCAAGATTGATCAGGTACAAATAAGAAAAACTCATATTAACCAAATCAGTATTGAGAGAAGTCACATCCACAACAAATTCTACAGATATTAAATAAATAATAAGTGAATATCATGAACATTGTATCAATAAATTCAACAAATTAACTCAAGTGATTTAAACACCCCCCAATTAAAAGACAAAAATTGTTAAATTGGATTTTTTAAAGCAAAACCCAACACACATCTTATATATAAGAAACTCAGTTGAATATAAATAAATTAAAAGTAAATTTAAAAATAGATACCTTGGTAAAACTACTCAAAAGAAAAATGAAATGGCTATATTAACATCAGAAAAAATATACTTCAGAACAAAGAAAGATATCAAAAAGCACACAAATATTTGGAAACTAATATACACTTTAAAATAATCTATAGGTTAACAAAGAAATTAAAAGGGAAATTAGAAATTATTTTGAACTGAATGAAACATCAAAATCGTGGGCTGCTGCTGAAGCACTATCTAGAGAGAAATTTATAGCACTAAACACCTATATCAGAAAAAAAGGGTTTTAACCAACTGCCTCAACCTCTACTTAAGAAATTGGAGAAACAGATAAAATAGATGAAAAGAAAGAAGATGAAATATAACAATGAACAGTGTGGAAAATAAATAAAATGGAACAAAATGACAAAGAAAAACCAATGAAACTAAAAGCTGGTTCTTTGAGAAGGTAGATAAAATTGATTAACCTATAGGTAAGCTGATCAGGATGAGGTGAGAGAGAGAGAGAACAAATTCTCAGTATCAGGAACAAAAGAGGTAACATTACCATAAATCTACAAATATAACAGGAATAACAAGAAAGTGTTACAAAAATCATTTGGCCAATATATTTACAACTTTGATAACATAGACAAATTTCTTGAAATAAACTACACAAACAGACTCAAGAAGAAATAGATAACAAGTAATTCTATATCTATTAAATAAACTGTATTTGTAGTGAAAAACTTTCCAAAAAGAAAACTCCAGACCCACAAGTCTTCACTGGTATATTCTACCAAATATTTGATGAGGAAATAATATCAATTCTATACAAACTCTTCCAGAAAATCAAAGAGGAGGCAAAACTTCTAGAGTCTATGAGACCAACTTTTCCCTGATAACAAAACCTGTCAAGGATATCACAAGAAAATGAAACTGCAAAAAATACCCCTCATGAACATAGATGCAAAAATTCTAAACACAATATTAGCAAATCAAATATAATAATAATATATAAAGGATAATACATCATAATGGGGACGTCCCTGGTGATCCAGTGGTTAAGATTTCACACTTCCAATGCAAAGGGCACGGGTTTGATCCTTGGTCAGGGAACTAAAATCCCACATGCAGCGTGGTGTGGCCAAGAAAATATAAAAATAAAAAATAAATAAACAGCTGTTTAAAAAATATACATCATAATGAAATAGTTGTCCCAGGAATGCAAGGTTGGTTTCACTTTCGAAAACCAATCAATGTAATTCATCACATTAAACTATTTTTTTAAATCCATATGATTATCAGTGGTAAGCCAATATGATGCTCCCCATGATCTGACCTCAAGAAATTCACCTCTGTGTGTAACCCCCTGACTTTGAGTGTGAGTAGGATCTGTGACTTGCTTCTGATGAATAGAAATATAGCAAAGGTGAAAGGATGGATGTGATTATTACGGGTGATTACATCACATACGATTGTAATATCAGTATTGCTGAAAGACACTCTTCCCTGCAGGCTTCAAAGGAGCAAACTGTCATGTTGTGTGCTGCCATATGAAGAGGGCCATACAGAAAGCTGCTGAAAGTAGCTTCCATCCAACAGTCAGCAAGAAACTGAAGCCACCAGTCCTCCAACCTGCATGAAAATGAATGCTTCCAGCAAACATTTAAGTTTGGATCTGAATTTGAATACAGATCTCTCCTGAATCATGCTTCACATCAGACTGCAGCCCTGCCAATACCTTGACTGCAGTCTTGTGACAGCCTGAAGCAGGACATTAAGCTTAGTAAGCGCTATCTGTGCTCCTGATTCACCAAAATTGTGAGAAAATAGGTATGTGTTGTTCTAAGTCACTAACTTTGTGGTAATATTGTTAGACAGCAATAGATAAATAAAGCATTATCTCAATAGATGCAGGCAAATCATTTGATGAAAACCCAACACCATTGCTGATGCCTAAAATCTCAGCAAATTAAGAATAGAAAGTAATTTCTTCAACCTGGTAAAGGGTATCAACACAACACCTACAGATAGCATCATTCTCGACGGTGAAACACTGAAAAACAAGACTGTCCACTCTCATCACTTTTATTTAAGATTTTACTGGAAGTTCTACCCACTGCAACAAGACAAGAAAAAGAAATAAATGGCATCCAGATAGAAAAGGAAGAAGTAAAACTGTCTTTATTAACAATCAACATGATCATCAATATACACACAATACCACTTACATTATCATTCATAAAATGAAATGGATTTCAGTATAAATCTAATAAAATATGTACAAAATCTACATGAGGAAAACTATAAAACTCTGATAAAATAAATCAAAGAGAGACAATCCCCATTTATGAATAGGAAGACTTAATATTGCCAAAATGTCAGTTCTTCCAGGCATAATCTATAAATTCAATGCAATCCTAATCAGAATCTCAGCAAGTTATTTTGTGGCCATCAACAAACTGACTGCAAAGTTTACATGGAAAAGCAAAAGACCCATAATAACTACAATAGTATTGAAAGAGAAGAACAAAGTTGGAAGACTGACACTACCTGACTTCAGGACTTACTATAATGCTACAGGAATCAGGATAGGATGGTATTAGCAAAAGAATAGACAAAATAGGTCAATGGAACAGAAAAGCGAGGCCAAAAATAAACACATAGATCCACACAAGTATAGTCATAATATTAGTCAACTGCGACAAAGGCACAAAGGCAATAAAATGGAGTAAATATAACCTTTCAACAAATGGTACAGGAAGAACTGGACATCCATATGCATATATATATATATATATATATATATATATATATATATAGACATAGACTCTAAACACAGGCTTTAAACTCTTTGCAAAAATTAACTTAAAATGGATCTACACCTAAATGTAAAACACAAAACTATAAAAATTCAAAAAGATAGTGTAGGAGAAAACCTAGATGGCCTGGGTATGGCAATGGCTTTTTAGATACACCAAAGGCAAGATTAATAAAAGAAGAAAATTAATAAGCTAAACTTTGTTAATATTAAAAGCCTCTGATATGAAAAATACAGTCTCAAGAAAATGACAAGACACTACAGACTGGAAGAAAATATTTGCTAAAGACATATCTGATAAAGGATTGTTGTCCAAAATATACAAAGAACTCTTAAAAGTCAACAATAAGATAAACCCAGGCACCTATGGTCACCTAATCTATGACAAAAGAGGCCAGAATATACAATGGAGCAAAAACAGCCTCTTCAATAAGTGGTAATGGGAAAATTGGACAGCTACATGTAAAAGAATGAAATTAGAACACTCCCTAACACCATACACAAATATAAACTCAAAATGGATTAAAGACCTAATTGTAAGGCCAGACACTCTAAGACTCTTAGAAGAAAACATAGGCAGAACACTCTTTGACATAAATCTCAGCAAGATCTTTTTCGACCCACCTCCTAGAGAAATGGAAATAAAACCAAAAATAAACAAATGGGACTTAATGAAACTTAAAAGCTTTTGTACAGCAATGGAAACTATAAACAAGACGAAAAGACAACCCTCAGAGTGGGAGAAAATATTTGCAAACAAAGCAACTGACAAAGGATTAATCTCCAAATTATACAAATAGCTCATGCAGCTCAATATCAAAAAAACAGGCAACCCAATCAAAAATTGGGTGGAGGACCTAAATAGACATTTCACCAAAAAAGACATACATATCGCAAACAAACACATGGAAAGATGCTCAACATCACTAATTATTAAAGAAATGCAAATCAAAACTACAATGAGGTATCACCTCACACCAATCAGAATGGCCATCACCACAAAATCTACAAACAATAAATGCTGGAGAGGGTTGCAATGTCCCTCCTACACTCTTGTTGGAAATGTAAATTGATACAGCCACTATGGAGAACAGTATGGCAGTTCCTTAAAAAACTAAAAATAGGACTACCATGTGACAAAGCAATCCCACTGCTGGGCCTATACCCAGAGAAAACCATAATTCAAAAAGACACATGCACCCCAATGTTCACTGCAGCACTATTTACAACAGCCAGGACATGGAAACAACCTAAATGTCCATCAACAGAGGGATGGATAAAGAAGATGTGGTACATATATACAATGAATATTACTCAGCCATGAAAATGAATGAAATTGGGTCATTTGTAGAGACATGGATAGACCTAGAGTCTGTCATACAGAGTGAAGTAAGTCAGAAAGAGAAAAACAAATATCATATATTATAGCATATTTATGGAATCTGAAAAAGTTGGTATAGATGATCTTATTTACAAAGCAGAAATAGAGACAAGACATAGAGAACAAATGTACGGATACCAAGGGGGAAAGGGGGGTGGGATGAATTGGGATATTGGGATTGACATATATACATTACTGATACTATGTATAAAATATATAACTAATGAGAACTTACTGTGTAGCACAGGGAACTCTACTCAATACTCTGTGGTGACCTAAATGGGAAGGAAATCCAAAAAAGAGGGGATATATGTATATGTATAGCTGATTCACTTCTCTATACAGTAGAAACTAATACAACATTGTAAAGCAACTATACTCCAATAAAAATTTTTTTAAAAAAGAAGAAGAAAAGGAAAAAAACGAAATGGAGCCCCTGTCAATTTAAAATAAACTGCTTATGGACTTTTTTCACTTTTAAGATTTTAATTTTTAAGTAATCAAATGAGCCGACCTTTTATTTTATGGCTTCTACGTCTTGTGTTTTACTTATTAGCAACCCTATCTCAAGTATTTTCATATATTCATAAATCATATCTTATTTCATCTGCATATTATTATGTTTAAGAATACTCTGTAATGACCTATATGGGAATAGAATCTAAAAAAGTGTGGATATATGTATATGTATAACTGATTCACTTTGCTGTACAGCAGGAACTAACACAACATGTAAATCAACAATACTCCAATAAAAGTTCATTAAAAAAATTAAAAAAGAAAACAAGCAACTCAATTTAAAAATGAGTGAAAGATCTGAACAGACACCTCACCAAAGAAGAAGACATATACATATGAAAATATGCTCAACATAATATGTTTAGGTAATTGCAAATTAAAACAATATAACCCACAGAATGGGAGTAAATATTTGCAAATGATGTGACCAACAAGAGATTAATCTCTAAAATTTACAAACAGCTCATGCAGCTCAATATCAAAAAACAAACAACCCAATCAAAAAATGGGCAGAAGACTGAAATAGACATTTCTCCAAAGAAGACATACAGGTGGCCAAGAGGCACATGAAAAGATGCTCAACTTTGCTAATTATTGGAGATATGCAAATCAAATCTACAATGATATATCACCTCACACCAGTCAGAATGGCCATGATCAAAAAGTCTACAAACAATAAATGCTGGAGAAGGTATGGAGAGAAGGGAACGCTCTTGCACTGTTGGTGGGAATATAAATTGATGCAGCCACTATGGAGAACAATATGGAGGTTTCTTAAGAAACTAAAAATAGAGCTACCATATCCAGTTATCCCACTTCTGGGCATATATCCAGAGAAAAACATAGTTCGAAAGGATATATGCACCTCAATGTTCATTGCAGCGCTATTTACAATAGCCAAGCCATGAAAGCAACCTAAATGTCCATTGACAGAGGAATGAATAAAGAAGATGTGGTACACATATACAATGAAATATTACTCAGCCATTAAAAAAATGAAATAATGCCATTTGCAGCAACATGGATGGACCTGGAGATTATCATACTAAGTGAAGTAAGTCAGACAGAGAAAGACAAATGTCATATGACAAAATTTACATGCAGAATCTAAAAAAAAATGATAAAAATGAACTTATTTGCAAAACAGAAACAGACTCACAGACTTACGGTTACCAGGGGGTAAGGCTGAGAGGGAGAGACAGATGAGGAGTTTGGGACTGACATGTACACACCGCTGTATTTAAAATAGATAACCAACAAAGACCTACTGTATCGCACAGGGAACTCTGCTCAATGCTCTGTAATAACTTAAATGGGAAGAGAATTTGAAAAAGAATAGATACATGTATATGTATAACTGAATCACTTTGCTGTACAACTGAAACTAACACAATATTGTTAATCAACTCTAATCCAATATAAAATAAAAATTTTAATAAATAAATAAATTTTAAAATTATTAATTAAAAAAATAATGACACACCACTGTACACCTAATAGAATAGTAAAATCAAAAACTCTGACAACATCATTGCCGTTGAGGATGTGGAGCAACAGGAACTCTCATTCATTGCTGGTGGGAGTGCAAAATGGTACACCCTCTTTGGAAGACAGTTTGGCAGTTTCTTACAAAACTAAACATACAGTAGTCGCCACTTTCACAGGGGATATGTTCCAAGACGTCCGGTGAATGTCTGAAACTGTGGATAGTACTGAACCCTAAATATAACATGTTTTTTCCTATACATATGTATCTATGATAGTTTATAAATTAGGTACAGTATGAGATTGACAACAGCTAATAAAAAGATAGAACGATAATAATATACTGCAATAAAAGTTATATGAATTTGGTCTCTCTCTCTCTCTCTTCCTCTCTCTGAAAATATCTTATTGTACAAAGTTAATGCCTTTTTCATCATAACTAGGCACTTACCATGGATTGTGGCCATAACTTTTGCAGCTTGAGGTGCAAAAGCAAAACTAGCATGAATTATTTTTCCTTCTTCACCATTTCATGAGTAGAAGATTTGTTCTTACCAGAGATCTTAGCAACCTCAGCATACAATTTTTTTTTCTTTCCCAAGAAAGAAGCTATATAATAAAGCCCATGAATATTATGGTTAGTACCAATAAGAAGCCATTGAGAGATCTTAAAAAGGAGAATGAAATACTGATATTTTTGCTTTAGAAATATCATTTTTGACTATGTCATGTGGAACAGATAGGGAGGGTAGGATTGGAGGCAAGGTGACAATGAGTTAAAAGGTTTTTCATAGTGGATATATGAAGAAAGTGACAGTATAATTGATGAGGAAAATTTTAACAATATGACAAGACTTAGTCACTGTGTGTGTGGGACAGGGTGTGAAGGAAACAATGTAGGCAAGGATGATAACAGGTTTCTAATTTGGGGAAATAAAGAGTGGTATTGTCTCTAAACTGAGATAGGGAACACAAAATGAAGAGCTGGTTTGAGAGCAAAGATCATTTGCAGCCTCACTGAATTTGAAATGTCTTCAACACACCTAAGTGGAGAGATATCCAGTAGTCAGTGGACATGTGAATTGGAAACTCAGGGATATATCTGACAATCATCAATACATACAATGTACTTAAAACCATAAAAATATATGAGAAAGCCCTGGAAGAATGTGTATGGTTAGAAGAAAAGCTGGTAAACAAACCTCAAGAATATATGACTAAGAACTAAGGAGGAGGAAACTCATTTTTAATCATCTGATTCCTAAAGTTTTGAACTTAAAAACTGCCACTATTTTGTTAAGCTACCAAAGACAGATATTATGTCTTATGTGCTTATGGTTGATTATTATTTTTAATTTATTATAAAATATGTCAGAGATTGCATGATTATACTATTTTTTATCCATTTTCCAGTCAAGTATATGTTTGCCATTACAAACCATGCCACTATGAACATTCTTGTACAAGTCTCCTTGGGCACAAACACAAGACTTTCCTTAGGGTATATACATAGAAGTTGGGAACATAAGCAAAAGTTTCCTTAGGGTATATATCTAGATATAGACTTTCTAGGTCAAAGGTGTATTGATCAATGTTCAATTGTAGGAGACAGAAATAAACAAGTATTTTAAGGAAAGAAGTACACAACATAGAATATTAAGTGCTTGCAAAATCAATGAAGGGGCTAAAGGAGTGGGCTTCAGACCTCCCAAAATGACTCAGAACAAAGCCACCAAATGAACCCACCAGAACTTCACCTTGGCTACAATCAGGAAGGTAGAAAGTCAGGAAGACACTACTGGAACTGTTGAGTTAAGGAAGAAACCACTACCGCTGTGATCCCGGGATCAAGAAACCATAGCCTCTGAACTACAACTATCTGTCAACTCTGATGAAACTAGTGACCTGACATTCACTGTTACTGCAAGAAAAACAAAAACAAAAACGATGTCTGTATGACTGCCTGCTGACCAAAACAGAAGTTCAGGACTTGCCCCTATATCATTTCTATTCTCTGAGTATTTCCCAACTGTATTTAATTGACAGAACCTAATGTGCTTCTGGTGTTCTAACTTCATGAGAGTCTGAGAAACGTTGATTTTAGCTCTCAAACTTTAACAGAACAGCACAGTAGACCAACATGGGAAGGAATGCTGGGGCACCTTCACTGTATCCACCGCATAGTATCTGTGCACCTTATACTTGGCCACACACTGTGAAATAGATCTCTGTCTTAGTTAACTCTGGATGCCATGACAAAATATAATAGATTCGGTGGTTTAAATGACAGAAATTTATTTTTTACAGTTCTGGAGGATGCGAATTCAAAGATCAGGGTGCTAGCCTATTTAGTTCCTGGAGTGAGAGCTCTCTTTCTGGCTTGCAGACAGTCCCCTTCTTGCTGTGACCTCATATAACAGAGCTGTTGTATCTCCTCCTCTTCTTTTACGGACTCTAATCTCATCATGGGACCGAGGGGATGGGGGAAGAGGGGGAATCCTCACCATCTCATGTAAATCTAATTAACTCCAAAAGGCCCTACTTCCAAATACCATCACATTGGGGATTAGAGCTAAAACATATGAATTTGGAGGAACACATTCAGTCCTTAACAATTTCCTGTGTGGTTTTATTAATATGTATTCTCATCACTAGTGTATGAGTGTGTCCACTGTTCAACATCCTCTCCTATGATTAGTACTTTCAAAGGTTATTGTTTTTTTCATTTTTATCAATGTAATAGGTGCAAAACTATATCTCATTCTGGTTTTAATTTGCAGTTTTTGATTACTAGTTAGGCGGAACATATTTTCACTTGTTTGTTGGACATTTTAATTTCCTTTTAAGTTTAGATATCTTGTATTTTCTTTATATTGAGGTGTTACTCTTTTCTGTAATGATTTATGGGAGGTCTTTGTAAATTCTGCATCCTAATCCTCTCCTGGCTATATGCATTGAAATTATCTTTTAGTATATGGCTTATACTTTTACTTTTCTGTTGTTACATATGGCATTTCTTTGTGATATACTTTTTTACATTTTAATTTTTATGTAGTCAAACAATTTTTTTCTCTTTATAATTTGTTCTTTTTGGGTTCAATTTATTATACTCCTCTCCTTAGAACTATTAAAAAATACTTTAATAGTTCTAAACATATAACCTTATAACTTCTTAAAGTTCTAGAGATTTAATTTGCACAGTAGGTTTTATTAATCTTCTGATATTAACTTGTGGGTATGGTGAGAGATAGGAATCTAATATATATTTTATTCCTTATGGGTCATCATTGTTTGCGCACCATTTTTTCCAACTAGATCAACTTTCCCTACTGTTGGAAATGCCACACCTGTCATATGTCAAGTTTCTGAGTCTGATTCTGAGATCTCTATTCTGTCAACTGGTCTATCCCAGTACTGCACAAAACTGTCTTGATAGCTTGATAATTTTCCTTACCTTAGAGTCTATTTTGTCTGATTTTTATATACCAGCTTCATTTGTTTAATAATTGTCTGTTGTACATTTTTTATTCTTTCACTTCCATTTTTTCTGTGTATGTTTAAATATGTGCTCTTTTAAAAAATAACATATAGTTAGATTTTTTAAAAATTCAATGTCTGACAATTTCTTTTTCAACTGTCATGTTAATCCATTCACATTTATTGTGGTCGTAGATGTTGCTGAACCCGAGTTTGTGTGCCTGATGTACAGTGAGGCCAAAAACACTGAAACTTTGGAGTTTGGAACAGAGAAAGGTTTATTGCAAAGGCCAGGCAAGGAGAATGGGTGGCTTGTGCCCAAAAGAGTGGAACTCCCTAGTAGTTTTTGAAGAAGAGTTTTTAAAGGCAAAGTTTGGGGTGAGGGCCAGGACACAGGATGTGTGACCTTCTTCTGATTGGTTAGTGGTGAGGTAACAAGGTGATGTCCCCAGAATCTCACCCTTCTGGTTCCAACCAGTCTGAGGTCTATTGCTTGTGGTCAGCACACAGTCACTATCCTTTACCTGGGTGGGGGTGGTCTGTAGAACAACTAAAAGATATGCATCAGATTGTTATCTATATCCCTTCGGGAGGAACTGGGAGTCCTATGACTCTATTTTCCTATTAACTGCTTGAACCTGCTTTTTGGAACTCAGGGAAGGCCTAAGAGACTAAAGCCTTTTTTCCCTACAAACAAGAAACAGGGGACACAGAGGGGCTTTTGTACTCTGGAGAACCTTGCAGGGTCCTGCTCACTTTCGATGCCCTCCCCTTTTCTTTGATACTCCTCAATCTTGAGGGGAACAGGTGTGGGACAAAAAAGGGAATCATGTTTTGGATAGAGAGGTTAATCATAAACTCGGCAGAGGAACTCAGTTTTAGGGGGACTCAGTTTCATAGATATATTTGGATATATCTATGTCTCACTTTATTCTTTCTATTTGCTTTGTTTCTATACTTTGGTATTTTTCATTTCCTGTCTTCTTTTGGATTCATCAACTTTATTTTTTATTATAATTACAGTTATTCCATCCCCCTCCTCGTTTGGGAGTTATTCCCTCAATTTTTATTATATTAGTATTTACAATCCTGTTTAAGTAGATTGACATGTGTAACTGATTATTAAAATGAGACTCTTTCTCTCCTGGAGTATCAGCTCTCCTGGAGTATCAAGACCACAGCCAATAGATGCGAGTGGCCTCCATATGAAAAAACAAATAATTTAGATCATTTGTGAATAACTTGCAAAGTTGGTGACCCAAAACTTGTTGTGCTACCTCATAGGCTACCTCCAGGCCATATGAGAGAACACTGAGGATTCATGGGAAGTAGATTAGAATTGGAAAGCTTATTGGAAGATGTCTTTGCAGTGCTGTTCACTTTTTCTTTGCCCTATCTCCACCAAGCCAAGAGAGATGGAATTGGGAGATGCTCAGAGGAACACTTGGAAAAGTAACTTGTACTACTTGGAGTTTGGGGGTCACAAAGCTGCTGGAATCTGACTCCCTCCTGGAGACGTCTAAAGGTGGGTACTGTGTGGATCCATCTTGACAGCAGGGCGAGTGAAGTGGGCTGTGGTGCAGCAAGCTGTCACTTGGCCTCCTGGATCTGTGGAGAACCAGACATGCACTGTTTTTAAGCAAACTTGTCTTACACAAGACACCCAAGAGTGACAAAGTACCCCGACAGAGAAAAATCTGTGTAGGATGAACTACCAGAAGGCAGAGCTTGGAGGGAGCAACATAATCCACACATGGAGAGAGCTTTTCCCATATTAGGGCATGAGGAGGAGTTTCTCAATGAGGAGGGGTCCCTGAGAGACCCACAAAAAAGCCACATTAGAGAAGGAGTCAACATATATGTGTCTGTTACACAGAAGGCCCAATACCTGAGTAAACATTGGAACCTGAAAAACACTGGAACTAAAATCTAAAATGTGATAATAAATGTTTTATTACGCTAAAAGGCATCAATCACTCTAGCCAACATGAAAAATATGGCAAAGTTCATTGGAATCTAGTACTCCAACTATTTCTTGCTTTTGTCTTTCTTTGTCCTAGTTACCTTATTAAGGGTGTATCCATAAGCTATAAACATCAAATATTCTACAGATGATATGCAGGAAATTGTCTGTTTGTCAGTATATTTGTAAAGGTTCTGTCAAGACACAGGACTTAAGTCTGAAAGCTTTATCTCCCTCTTACAAATTTTGGTCCCTCTCTCAGTAGAGGATTTGCTTGCCAGCCTGCACATGAACTTCTCTGCCTGTTCCTGCTGTTTGACTCTTTAGTGTTTGGATCTAATACCTCTGTTCATTGCTCAGAAACAAGTCCTTAATTGGCCAATTTACCCTATCATAATAAAGCTGATGTTGGGAAAGATTATTATAGCCGATAGCCAAGAGCTGACTGCATCTTTATTTTAATTATTAGTGTGATTGTGGGCTGCAAATACTGAATAAAATAAACAGGTAACTAAATAGATGCTTTTTTAAAAGCCCTCCATTTCCTCTGTATTTCTTAAATCAAATTGATTCTTTGATTTTCAACATGAAGAATATCCAAAGAGCGGAGAACACATGATGCTCCCTACCGCTACACACTTTTAGAAATTAAATGTGTACCCCTGCATCATTTGGCTGAGTCACTGATGGAGGTGGGGGGGAGGAGAGTGCAAATTGGGTGGCCACCACGAGCAGCAGCCATTACCAGCCAGTCACCATCTCTGCCAAAGCTCTGTTTCTTCTTTAAGACTCTTTTCTGAAATCTGAAACTCAATTGACATTTGCTAAAGTGTAAAGCTTTCACTAAGCATTGGCTCAATTTTAGTGTGAAGTCTAAATCTCCAAATTATGTGTGGATCTAGGCTAGATTCCAGCTTCTTATATTCTATCTCTATCCATCCTCAAGAATCTTCCTCACTACCACCATCTCCTTATGGGGGAAACCCGTTGGCTTGACTTATTCCTTCTTGTCTAATGTACAAGAGCCAGGTGGCCTTCTTCCCAGACTTAATCTGTTTGCCAATTCTTTCTGTCATCTTTTGAAGAGGACAAAAATAGGGGAATCCTTTCTTCTTGCAACTTTGGAAATGTTTGGGTTATTTTTATAAGAAGGTCAGAGTGAAGATATCTGGGATCTCTAAATTTTCTGTCAATCTGCTGATTGTCCCTGTAATTATTTGGAATCAAGCCCTACAACAGCAGTGTATCTTTGATAAAATTTTAAAACTAACAATGTAACTAGTTTTTGAAGTTTCACTTATATTTAAAACATTAAATTTGAAAAAGAGCTCCAACCAAGTATAAACTAAAAAATTTTCAAAACTGTTTTTATTCTCCTAACTTGTGTGATTTGTAATGAGTGAAGATTAGAAAAAAATTAAAAATTATTACTTTAAATCGTGCCTACCACCCAAGAACAGCATTAAAACAAAATAGACACAAAATGTCAGCATTAATTATGACACTGTGATTCTGATTGGTGACAATTTCAGGCAGGTATGTTAAACAAAACCAAAACAATTTTAATTTAAAAAATTATTTTCCCTTTTAAGTACAAATAAAATTTTATTTTATAGAAAAAGGGTAATGCTATGCAATTTTGAAACACAGCTGATATATATTTGGCACTTAATAAAACTTAAACTTTGTAATAAAGGAATAATTATTTGAGCTTTGATGTTTTAAAAAAAGTTTTTTTAATGGAAGAGTAAAATACTAACACAATGAGGTTCTCCTCCCAGAAATTTGCTGGGAGATTTGATTGCCATCAACAAATCAAAGATTCAGTCAAAATCCCTCTTTCTGCTTCCAAAGAAAACAATTGTCTAAAATGTTTCTATAATTCTCAAATTGAGCTAACTGCTTCTCTGCTCTGCTTCGCTTATCTAACTGGGTCTGAGTCACACTTCCTCTTTTTCATTTTCCAAACCCTTAAGGCTGACTGGTGTTTCAGGCAAGGAGAGGTCATGCCACGGTAACAAAAAAGTCCTTCCTCAGGTCACAGGTCAGGACTGGCACAGTTCTCCATGTGATAACTCAGAGATCTAGATGTCTTTCGTCTTATAGCCATGTAATCCAGAACATGCAGGCTCTAAGGTCACCACAGCAGGAAGATACAAGGAAGAGGTGGCTTACGGGCTCTACATCCTGCAAGGGGTACACTCACACTTCATTGGCTAGAACCAACATAGGCAAGGAAGGCTGGGAAGTGTGCATGGGCAGTAGGTAGGCGCTAACCATTTCTGACACAAACGTCAACTTCTGCAACTACAATTCCTCTTCTTACCTGAGATTTTCTAATGCTACAGTTTTGCTCACTAACAAAGAACAGTATGTATGGGGGGATAGGGGGGTGGCTTTATTCCAATCTTAGCATCTCTTGCTCTTGGAGTACATTCAATTTCCCAGTAACTTGGTAAGACAGTTTTTAGTAAATGTTTATTCTTTCAGGATAATTTGGGTGGGGCTGAAGACAGGGATGGGGTAAGTATCTTGTCAGTAGAAGCCTGGCTGCCTCTTTTTGTCATGGACAAAGAGAATGGCATGTGGGGTTCAGGCATAGAGGGGCTCTTTTAATTTATGTAAAGAGTTTGTCCCGTGAGTCTAACTCTATGGCTGCGGGAAAGTTAAAAAAGAAAAAGTCCTGACGTATCCATTCAGGATGCACCACTGTAAGTCTACTGCATGTTATTACTTGCCAACATATATTTTTCATGTTTTAATAAATCACGAAACTGCCTCTGACTCACTTGGAAAAAGTAGAAAATAGTTATCATGCTCTGTCAGAGGATGAATTCTCATCATCCAGCCTAGCGACCAGCTTAAGCAGAAATGAATATGAAATTGCCAATACAGTACTGGAGGAAATGTGTACTTGTCTATTAAAAATGTCTTCACATCATGCAAGCAGCACACACAACCACCAATGGATGATATTTAGCCTGAGCTAAAATAGATGTCAGTCCAAAACGGAGAGAATACAGAGAGAAAACAACAATAGCAACACAACAACAAAATGGCTACAGGGTGAGACCATGATATTCCCTAAGCAGGTTAGGCCAGGTGGTTTACCTATGCAGATAATCATCATTGGGGACTTTGGTTCACATCTAAAAGATGAGCAAATTGATAAAGAATAAATCATAGTGAGGCAGGCCCTCCTGCTACATGTAAAAGAACCCATGTAATCCACTGGGCTGCAGGAATCACATTAAGTAACAACCCTGAAAGATGTTTCAAAATACACTATGGCATCTAGCTAGTTAGTTTAGTTTGGTTAGCACTGGAATTCTTAATGGAATCCAAAAGGATAAAGTGATTAAACACACACACATACACACACACACACACACACACACACACACACACACACACACATACAAACAGGAAAGGTTATACATCTAAACTTAGTCGTTCTCAAGCAAGGGTGATTTTTCTCCCCTAGGGGACATATGGCAATCTCTGGACACATTTTGGTTGTCAAAACTGTATGGATGGGCTTCCCTGGTGGCGCAGTGGTTGAGAGTCCGCCTGCCGATGAAGGGGACACGGGTTCGTGCCCCGGTCCGGGAAGATCCCACATGCCACGGAGCGGCTGGGCCCGTGAGCCATGGCCGCTGAGCCTGCGCGTCCGGAGCCTGTGCTCCGCAACGGGAGAGGCCACAACAGTGAGAGGCCGCGTACCGAAAAAAAAAAAAAAACTGTATGGATGCTCCTGGAATGTAGTGAGTAGAGGCCAAGACATCTGCTAAACATGCAATGATGCGCAGTACAGCCTCCCATAGCAAAGAATTATCCCATTCAAAATTTCAGTAGTGCTACTGTTGAAAAACCTCGATGTATACATTAATAATGGTTTCTCAGGGTAATAGAATTAATAGTTACTGTTGTTTCTTCTTTGTGCTTTTCTATATTCTGGATTATTTACAGAAGTAGATGTTTGTTTTGTATTGTTTTGTTTTAATCAGGGTAAAAGACAATTCCATTTGGGAAAAAAAAGAACAATTATTTTAACATATTTGAATTACTTTGAATGAATTTAAATCTAGAGACACTTTATTCAGAAAATCTTGGGAACATTAATTGTTATAGATAGATGATAGATAGATAAATAAATAGATTTCTATTATGTGACCTTCCAATTCCAATGAATTTGTATTGTCTCCACTCTTATAGCCGTTCCCCAACTTTTCAGAATTGCATTTGTATAATTCTAAAACTGAATTTCTGGGCTTCCCTGGTGGCACAGTGATTGAGAATCTGCCTGCCAATGCAGGGGACACGGGTTCGAACCCTGGTCCGAGAAGATCCCACATGCCGCTGTGCAACTAAGCCCATGCACCACAACTGCTGAGCCTGCGCTCTAGAGCCCGTGAGCCACAACTACTGAAGCCCGGGTGCCTAGAGCCGCTGCTCCGCAACAAGAGAAGCCACCACAATGAGAAGCCTGCGCACCGCAACAAAGAGTAACGTCCGCTCCCCACAACTAGAGAAAAGCCCGTGCGCAGCAACGAAGACCTAATGCAGCCAAAAATAAATAAATAAATTTATAAAAAATAATAAAACTGAATCTCCTATTCATTATTCTTACAATAAGCCCACAATGTGGAAAGAATTCAAGTGTCAAGTGGTGGCTGGCTAGATCAGTAATTGGGAAAGACAATTCCTCATAACCTAACCATCTTGAACATTGTAGGGTATCTATCATCTCTGTCCCCCAGCCACTGAAATGCTAGTGGGGTCCCTTCCATTCAGTCATGTAACAATAAAAAATGCCCAAATACATTTCCAAATTAGCGAACCCAGCTGAGAACTGCTTGACTAGGTGGTTTCTGATGATTTCTTCCAATTTTGTGAGTCTTTGATCTCCCACATACCAATAGAAAACCTCTCCTAATTCTTTCATTTCAATTAGACATGTTCCTCAAGTAGAGACATCAAGTTTCCCAGACTTCTCATGTTGAAGGAATGTCATTTAATAGATATACTTGGGTTTTGATGAATTAAACCAAAGCAAATTCAAGAGAAAAAACAAAAAGTGATAACATAAAGGTCTAAGTGCAACCAGTGAACTAAATGTTTATTAATAAGTGTTGATTTAGTATGATTGCTAAGAGAATTTTCATAAATTTGACATTTCTCTTTACTATTACTATCTTGAATTTCTGCCTGATTGCCTCTAATTTTCAAGTTCTAAAGTAATTGTTATAAATAGCCAAAATTTCTTAATCTCCATGTGATATTTTCATACAATTGGTCAGGTGCATTACTGTCCAAAGAGTTACTTTCAGCAATACTGCTATAGGATATCATAACTAATTTTTTTCTTCTATCTGAGTAGAATACAGCATCTAAAACAAATTTCATATTTCAAAATTTTACTTTCTACAAAACATTAAGATAAATTTTTATTCCATGAGGAGGATATATTTTTTAGACAAATTGTAACTGCATAGATATTTAATGATCTTGAATTTATTTTATTAAGGTACAATAAAATCCTTTCCAAGCTCATCTTTTTCACATGTCAGCTGACATGTAGGGGAAGCAGTGAAAGGCAAAAGGAAATTCGAGCACCTAAATTGAGGAACTAGATGTATACTGAGCTGAGATTAGGAGGGGACCAGCTTAAGCTACAGTTTCAAGCAAAAGGGAAAAGAAAGAAATTGAGAAATGGTTCTTAAAAGAATGGACTAGGAAGCAATGAAGTTGCTATTTAAGTCAATAGCAGTGGCACACTAGATTATTAGGAAGTTAATTTGATTTTAATTCAAAAAGATTTGTGGTGTTAGGACTGAAGTCCACAGTTTTCAGAGGCATATAATTTAAATTCTTTTAAAGTTATAACATATAGGACAGAAGCTATGAATAATTTAAGAAAAAATTACTTGTTTCTTGGAATTAGAAACACTTTTACTGAGGACTGTACAGTATCCTTTCTTTTTTTTAACTTTTTATTATGGGAAAATTCAAATATAAGCAATAGTAGAGCATTTGTATGATGAACCCTCATGTATGTATTATCTAATTTCAACCATTATCATCACAAGGCCAATCTTGCTCTTAGACTATGTTTTAATTTTGGCTAATGCCTATCTTACTGGATAAATTTAGGAGCAGCTTTCCCAGAAATCCTGAACAAAGCCAGGATAATGTCTGGATTTTCTCTAAAGAATAACTTCAGAAAGATTAAGACTCCAGATAAAGACATCAAATTTCACACACCCATCTACTTTTTATTTCTCAAAAAACTCCACCAGAACGACAGCAAGTAGATTTTTTTTTAGCATTATTCCACAATAACTTGGGGCACAGGAACAAGGACAACAGCAATAAGGTTTGGAAGCTGGAACAGGTGGAAGAGGAGTATACAACTGAATCCTAAATGGGATCTTGGCAAAGCTGAAAGCCGATCCCACTTACATCTCTGAGTCTCTAAAGAGTTTTAGGAAAGGAAATCTCAAAATCCCAGAATGCCAACAGCCATCCTTCATCTCCACGCAGGTGAATGAAGGATCATTCTCTGCAGAATCTGAGCAACCTAAGATAAAAATCCTAAAGATGGAGATGTCAGTGTCTTCACAACTAAACTGTTCAGCCACATCATCTTACAGCAAAGCACATAGATGGTTAACTTCCCTCATAGTTTCAGAGTTTCCAATCAGAGCTTTTCAACCCCCACTTTTGAATATGAAACAACTGAGTAGTACCAGGCATCTGAGAGAAAACAACCAACATGAGAAACTGAGATCAAAATAATCAAACAGGAAAAACAGTTTGGAGTAAAAATGGATACACAGTAAAGAGAATGCATTAAAAAAAAAAAAAAAGATCATCAATATCCTCAGAGAGTCAAAAGAAGGTATCAAAACCATGAAACAAAAATAGACTATTGTTTTTTTAATAAGCGTTTTTAGAGCAAAAAGAGAGTTATTGGAAATGAAAATAACATATGATAATAGAGATGCAAAGCTCAGATAACACTGAATAATACATAGGCCATAAATGGAATCAAAAAACTTAAAAATAAAAAAGATAAATGTGAAATAGGAGAAAAAAGATAAGAAAATGAGAGGATTAGTCTAGGCGATCCAAACTCCAAATGATAGAAAGAAAAGAACAGAGAACACTGAGAGAAAAATCATCCGGGGAAATAATAAAAGAAAATTTCTCAGAACTGATTGAGAAGCCCACAAGTGCCAGCAAAAATGGCAAAAATAAAGCCATCCCACAGTACATCGCCATGAAATTTCCAAGCACCAAAGACAAGATCTTAAAAGTTTCTGGGGGAGGGGGAAGAAAGAGTTTATACACAAAGAAACAGGAATCAGAGTAGCCTTGGATTCCACACAGCAGTATTCCAGTAACTTACAGATTACTATACAGGGCAGCTCTGGATAAAATTCCCTAGTCTTAATAATATAAACACTGAAATCTGCTCCAACCAGAACTATAATATAGCTATTCTGAGAGGATGAGAGTTAAGTAGGATGAGAGAGAAAGAGAGAGCTATGGAAATAAGGGAAGACAGAGTTAAACCTTCCTTTTCCATAGCAGGGAGTCAGTAGATAATGCCAAAAAACCCGAAAAATCAAAAAGTAACAATATAAGCATGTTAGTTAGAAACAGGAGGTTAATACCACACACACACACACACACACACACACACACACACACACACACACACACACTCCAGATAGACAGACAGATAAACAGATAGATATTTTAAAAGATGTGAAAGTGATTTCTCTGAGGAGGGGAAAATGGATGAAGGAAGGAAGAGGAAGACTAATGTTTTTTCATATCAAATCTTATTTATTGTGAGGTGGATGGACCTAGAGTCTATCATGCAGAGTGAAGTAAGTCAGAAAGAGAAAAACAAATACTGTATGCTGACACATATATATGGAATCTAAAAAAAAAATGGTTCTGAAGAACCTAGGGGCAGGACAGGAATAAAGACGCAGATGTAGAGAATGGACTTGAGGACACCGGGAGGGGGAAGGATAAGAAGTGAGAGAGTGGCATGGACATATATACACTACCAAATGTAAAATAGATAGCTAGTGGGAAGCAGCTGCATGGCACAGGGAGATCAGCTCGGTGCTTTGTGACCACCTAGAGGGGTAGGATAGGGAGGGTGGGAGGGAGACACAAGAGGGAGGAGATATGGGGATATATGTATATGTATAGCTGATTCACTTTGTTATAAAGCAGAAACTAACACACCATTGTAAAGCAATTATACCCCAATAAAGATGTTTTAAAAAAATGCAAAAATAAATAAATAATTTTACTTATTGAATTAATTTATTTGATTATTTGATTCTTAAAATTATTTATTTGTTTACATTTGAGGCATCTATAATTTTGATTAAAATTTTTAAACTGCAACATTAACTTAAAAAAATAAAGCCTTGTCCAATGTTTTTGTGTTACTCTAAGTTGATATTTGTGTAAATTTCATTTGGATATACTCCTCGTATAATCAAAACACCCCATTTTCTAACACTTTCAAGTAGCCAGCATTTCTCTGTGTGTGTGAGAAAGCTGCCACAAGGCTAATTTGAGAACAAGCTTTGACAAAAGTTATGAAAGTGAAACAGAAAACAACTGACCCACATAGTGTTCATTATGTCTACTGAGCACACAGATATTTAATTAGCTAAATGTGTTGACAAAGTAAGACCTTCCTGATGGCTCAACAGTTTTGCATCTGAAGATCCTACAAAACACTGAGATAGTTAAATTGTTGGATTGCTTACAGTCAGGTTCTTATATCTATGTATGCTCTGTCTCAGGAGCAGCTAAAGAGCAAGATAGAGCTTTAAAAACCACTAACAGGCATTCATGAGATGATAATTTTCAGCCACTAGAGACTTAACACGAAAGGATAGCAGTGACCTGGCCACAACCCTACTCTGGGTTATGTGCTGAATGAGAAGCAGATATCTGAACCTTTGTGGTTAACTCATGTCAAATCATTTATTTCCTCTACCTAATTTTTAAATTACCAACATATTACTAGTAGATCTAACCATCTCCATGTATACCAAGACCCACACCCTTATTCTCCCCTGCCACCATCACCACCTCCACCATAAAATACTAAAAATATAGACATTTGGAGATGAGTAAACTGTGATATAAGTCATAGGGAAAATAATGTATTGAAAAGCATGGCTGCTTCTACTTGGATCCCCCATTTTGGAATATGTCTGAGGTGACATGAGAACAGTGTGTTTTTTAAAATAGATTAATGTTTTAATATTTATTGAGTACACATACTAAATCATAAATATGCACAGAGAAACTTCCTTCTACATACTTCAAAAGAAATGCAAAGGTGTCTAGATGAGTTAAAAAGCAGGGCACAAAAATAACAATAGAGAGCTTCCCTGGTGGTACAGTGGTTAAGAATCCACCTGCCAATGCAGGGGACACGGGTTCAAGCCCTGATCTGGGGAGATCCCACATGCTGTGGAGCAACTAAGCCCGTGCATCACAACTACTGAGACCGTGTGCTACAACTACTGAAGCCTGTGTGCCTAGAGCCCGTGTTCTGCAACAAGAGAAGCCACCGCAATGAGAAGCCCGCGCACCACAACTAGAGAAAGCCTGCATGCAGCAATGAAGACCCAATGCAGTCGAAAATAAATTAATTAAATAAATATATTTTTAAGTTATTTTAAAAAAAGTAACAATAGAATACTTTATTATTTCTTTCACCAGACATTCCAATCATTAATGTTATACTGGAAAACATTAATCATCCTAAACTGTATCTTTATGTTAATATTTAAGTTAATACAATCAAAATCACTTCAAATAGTTTATAATTTATGTAGTTCTCTTATGACTGGTTTAATCTCCTTTAATTTTTTAGACTATTGCAAGCTCTGAGCAATCAACAGTAAAAAAAAAAGAAATGAAATAAAGTTGTTTCAGAGTGCATCCCTTTTAATTCTTTCATGGCTTGTTTTTCAAAAGGTAGTAAGCTATGTTCATCTAGTTAAGCCTCATTAGTTTACCATTTATCTGTGTGATAAAAGTCAGGTCTGTGGTTTAATGTATATTTCTAACTTCCTCATCATTTAAAAATTGTAACAGTCAGGGTTACAACTGGGGTGACCAAATTATCTGACACTGGATGGGGAGAGTTCTACGTTCTTTTATTTCTTTAGGTTCAAGTAAACCAGGAATAGTCAAAGAACCCATACAGGCTCTGAAGAGTTACACTTTCACTTGACAAATGCTCACAAACTAGTCTTTTCTATAATTTATTTTGTAGCTCTGTCCAGATGTAGTAAGGGGAATACAGTTGATCAATAAAATATCTTTATTGATCACTTATATAGATTATATCAATCCTCACCTGTTTTCCATTGTTCTTCTAAGATTTCTGGCAGAAGTTCAGCAATATCGTTTTCAAGTGTCCTGTTTCCTGAAATAAAATTTGTCTGGATCAAGACACTTAAATAGTGTAGACTGCTGAAGATCTCAGACACTACATAGAGGACATTTCAGAGGAGCAATGAAGCTAAATCATTATGCACAAACTCTTGTCAACCATTAGTCGAAGGCTTTTCACAAGGAGATTAACTCTCAATTTGTCTTGCCTGCCCCTCATAGGCTGAGAAGTCTTCACCTCTTCAAAGAATTTGGGTTTCAATTCCCTTTCACTAATATTTGTTCTACTTTTTTTATTCAAGGTAAAGATAGTTTTTCTCAACATAGAAGATAGAAGCAATATTGGTTCTGTTTCTTCAGCATTGGAACATACATTTCTCCTATTTTTATTTTTCTTCCTTTAGCTCCGAAGACAGCCATTTAGGCTGTCTACAACAATTTTCATACACCTTAGTTTATTCTCTATTTTATAGTTATTTGGTTTATTCATATTCATCCTTACCTGCTGCTCCTCAGTTCTTATTTTGCTAGGTTATTTCTAAATCTGACTCAATCTGAGAACACCCATCTTAGGTGGGTTTCCACTAGAAGACCTTGAGCAAGGTTATGAGTGAAAGGTCTTCTTAGGAAGCACCCATAGGAGATGGACTAGATGAGACAGGGAAAGGAAGTAATTCAATGCAAGGCATGTTACAAAGCAGGATGCCACTGTGGACAACAGAGAATTAGTTCTGCTGAGAAACTTGGGAAACTTCATAGAGTCCACCTCAGAGGACCAATAAAGCTCACTTAATATGCACACTCTTGTCAACAATTAGTGAAGGCTTCTACCAAAGAAATTAATTCTAAAAATTGTCTGGGCTGCCTATTGCAGGCCAAGAACTCTCCACCTTCCTCAAAAAAAGTTTTAGGCAAAGAGTTGCAGGTATTTTCAGTAGGAAGCTCTTGGGTCAGTTCTGCAAGCATGGGAACTGTATGAGTTTGGTGGATATAGCAAGGATACTGACAGCATCTGCTTCTACACACCAAGATGACTAATACCTCTCTTTATAAAACATCCATTTTTATTTTAATGAGATCATTCTCTATATCATTGTTAGAATGTGTTTTTGAAACTCCAAATCCTATTAAGCCATCCTCTATTATATCCTCAGATCACAGAAGCCCACTATATTTCCTTCCATTTTTGAAAGCCATATCTTTAGTGTTGATGGTAAGCACCTGAGTGAGTCAATTACTCCTTTCTCTCATTACTCAAGCGTGATGATGCCACCGCTTCACAGCTTCAGCTAGTGGACAAGGGTCTCAGTATCCTCATCCTTAAGTAATATTAATATTTATTTGAATTAAGATAACAGTAAATTTATTTATTAGGTTGCAAAGATCAAGGAGGTTAATATAAGTAAAATATTTACCATTGTTCTTATAAAATAGTAAAGACACTAGTGTTAGTTATTATATTATTATTACTATTATTACTGTTAATTGCTGATTTCTCTAAACACTTCTTTAACTTCCACTTTTTCCTTCTTAATCAAAGTTACCCTGAAAAGTAGCCCCCTTCATCTTTAAAACATTCTAGGACAGGGTTTCTCAACTTCAGCACTATTAATATTTGGAGTTGAGTTAATTTTTGAAGTGGGGAATTGTCCTATACATTGTAAGGTATCCAGCAATATCCTTGGCCTCTACTTACTATATTCCAGTAGCACCCTTGCCACAAGCTATGGCAACTAAAAATGTCTTTGGACATAGTCAAATATCCACTGGGGTTGGGGATCAAATTGTTAGGAGAAAAGTAGTATGTGACATATAAAAAATAGTCAATAAATATTTGTTGAAAGAAAGAAAAAATGAAAAGAAAAACAAAGAGTGAAGGAGGAAAGAGGGAAGAGGGGGGAAGAGGAGAGGGAAAGCAGGAGTCAAGGAGGAAAGAGAGGAAAAAGAGAGGGATGTCCTGCAACAAATGGGAAGAATTTATCCTAAGTACTGACTTTCACTGAATGAAAATACCAGTAGATGATCTGACAGCTAAAGTCCCCCAATGCTGCTACCATATATTGCCTCTATGCCAGTTTTATAATCAGATTCAGTGATATAAAACCCATGTTCTTGACCTGTGCATGCAGTCTTCTGTTGCTTATATCATTTTCCTGCTTTTACTCTGTATACAAATGTTCTCCAATTTGCCTCAACCTTCAGGTTCATGAGTTTTTATGACAGGTGAATGTTGTTTTAACAAATGACAATACTTGATCTCTTCTGCTGAGAGCTCTATTACTTTTGAACATTCTATACCTGGCCCTATCCAACATGGTAGCCACTAGCCAGTAGACATAGTATGAAAAACATAACATAAAAAGCTAATTAATAATTTTTATTTGATTACCTGTTGAAATGATAGTCTTTTGAATATATTAAGTTAAATAAAATATATTGCTAATGTTAACTCACTTGTGTCTTTTTACTTTTTTTTTTTTCTTTTTTTTTTTGCTGTACGCGGGCTTCTCACTGTTGTGGCCTCTCCCGTTGCGGAGCACCGGCTCCAGATGTGCAGGCTCAGCGTCCATGGCTCACGGGTCTAGCCGCTCCGTGGCATGTGGGATCTTTGCGGACCGGGGCACGAACCTGTGTCCCCTGCATCGGCAGGTGGACTCTCAACCACTGCGCCACCAGGGAGGCCCTTACTTTATTAATGTGTGTCCAGAATTAGCCAAATTGTGAAGTTGAGGGCACATTCCTCCAGACTGCTGACTGCGCCCAAGACTTCTGACACAAAGTGTGCCCAAGACTTTCTTACATCAACTGCAAGGAGTTAGAGTCCAACTAAAAAGTTAGAGGGAAAACTGCTCTCACTTCAAGCACTAACTGCAAGTTCAAGGGGTTTCCAAAACTACACTCGGTTTTGATAATTCACTAAAAGGAGTCACAGAACACACTGAAGGCTATTATACTCAGTTATTCTTTTACTACAGGGAAAGGATAGAAAGTGAAATCAACATTAAGAGGGCAGAGTCTAGGACAGTTCCAAAAGCAAAGCTTCCATTGGTTGTTGTCACAGGATGTATGGCAATCCACAGAGAGCATTGCCAACCAGAGGAGCTCACTCAAGCTTTGGTGTACAGAGTAGCCAGCCTCCACTCTGAGACTATGAGGTGCGGATGGTCCCATCTTAAGATCTGATGTGGCCAGCCCCCACCCTAAACAAAGACATAGATGGTATGACATCAGGTATTACATAGATAACTCCTACAAGCAAGGACAAAAGCTAAACCTCTCTTGGGGTAAAGCCAGTGTGGCTACACTATTAATGTGACTACCAGACAATGTTAAATTACATATGTGGCTCACTTTATAGGTCTATTAGACAGTACTTATCTATATCTTCCCATTACCAAAATTCTTGTAGTCTATCCTACTACAGTAAATCTCAGTAATATCATTAGATTCCTATAACTAAGCTGTGCCATCTTCTGTCATCTTAAGTTTTGGGGGGTTTTGTTTTTGTTTTTGTTTTTTGTTTTGTTTTTATTGTTTGTTTGTTTTTGCATTTTCAGTATGACCTATTGGGAACTTTCTCCATTGTTATTCCTCTTTCTAGGTTAGTTTAGGATAACTGAATATATTTACATGCTTTAGAATCCCTGATTTATTTTCAGCTGATCAACCTGACAGATCTCTTAGTAAAAGAATTTTACCTTGGAGCTCCATTTTTTCCCATAATGAGCTCATTGTTTTGGCACTCTTAAACCATCATCTAGGAAAACACTGACATCATCTAGCAACCAAGTTCTTGATTGAATATATTCTCCTTTCTCCTCCATGAAGAAAGAGCAACCCAGTTCTTCACAGATCCTAGATATGCTCTCTAGGTTTTTCTCAGAAGTTTTATTCATCCTTTAAAATTAGTAAAATCAGAATCATGTTCAATAACTTTCACCAAGTCTCCTGTGTAACTGCTCCAAAGACAAAGTTCTCTTCCCAGTTAGCCATTTCAGGAACACATATAACTCTCTCTAGATCAATACTTGTTGATTGGATATAAAATTTGGAGTTTATTCACCATTTATTCAATACCTGTGGTACGATATTAAGCAAGAGTGATAAAAAGACAAGAGAAAATTTTCTGCTGTCAATGAACTCTTAGTCTGTAATGGAAACTTGACCAAAAAAAAAAAAACAAAACCCTAACATCGTCAGTGCATTTTAAGATCATGACAGCAACCTGAAGACAGACCAAGAACTAAGCTGCTCAGTCTACAGACTATGGATTCCCTGAGGCATTTATTTCACACTATTATTAATCTACACCTTGTCAGAAGAAAAAGAAAATTATTAGTTTTAATAAGACCTCAATTAAGAAATATCCATTCTTAAAGAATGCATGCTGCAGCAATGGGTTAAAGCAACACAATTAGCTATGTCTTTGCAACTGGGATTTTTAAATCCTGGCTCTTATGAGGTGAAAATGGGCCATTAATTATATTTAGTTTTGGTTCATCTTCTTATATTACTCCATTCTGTCATGGGCATATACCAATTAAAATGTATGCACATTGTTTTTATGAACACATTAAGTGGAGATGACAATCACTAATGTAAAATCAAAACAACTAAGTTGTTCTGCTGTGTTTAGCTCTGGAGGTGGGCACTGTATGAGATTCTGCAGCTCAAGCAGTTCTGTTGATGGCTTCCTGTCCCTGGAAAAACCACTGAGGATGACTCTAATAGATGTTACATTTGCACATATGTTGTTGGTTGCCCCTTCCTTCACACTCATTCTACCTTAGCTGACTTTGAACATCTGTCATAATTTGGTGAATAATAGTAAATACTCTTATGCAATACGTGATGCCACAAGGCACAAACAACTGAAAATTCATTATGCAGCTGAGATTGGGGAAATAGTCACACAGTATCAGGGACCACCTCATTGTAGCCATCTTAGGCCAGATGAGGAGTTAAGAAAGCTGAGTCCTGACCTAAGCTGAGTCTCCTCCCTTACTGAAAATCTTATGGATATTTCTTAACTTTTCTGCTTCAATCATTCATCTGAAGAGAACAGTTATATCTGTTTTGGTTACTTCACAGTGATTATAAACAATAAGTGAAAGGTTTTTTTAAAGTATGTTAAAAAGATTTTAGTCGGGGCTTCCCTGGTGGCGCAGTGGTTGGGAGTCCGCCTGCCGATGCAGGGGACACGGGTTCGTGCCCCGGTCTGGGAGGATCCCACATTCCGCTGAGCGGCTGGGCCCGTGAGCCATGGCCGCTGAGCCTGTGCATCCGGAGCCTGTGCTCCGCAACAGGAGAGGCCACAGCAGTGAGAGACCCGCGTAACAAAGATTTTAGTCTCTCACAAGTCTGTACAAAAAACAGTTTCCTTAAGGTTTTATTGACCACAGCCTTGTTTTTAATTTCCTTAAATGAGATGGTTTTTCCATACCACCACACAATAATCGGTGCCTTTCAGGGAACAGGTTTGAAATTTCTATTAGTAGTTCATAAGCCTGAAGTTGTCTTCTGAAACAGAAGTCATGATGCTTTTATCACCCATCAAAGGATATTAAGGCAGCAGTTAAGAATCTTCTCAACTGTGCATGATAATCAGGGAAATCTCAGAGATTTGGCTGCAAGTAGATACCACAAACTGTTTCAGGAAACTTTTTATGTTTCTTCTTTCTTGTCAACAGGTGGTTGTACTTTTTCCTTCATTACTAAAGCATTCCCTGACTAATAGCTATATTACCATCAAGTGGTAAAATAATCATCTTCTACCATTATTCAATGCCCACGGATGTGCTTTCTGTTGTTGAGTCATTGCAAATTAACTCAATGGTGCTGAGATTAATCACCCAGACCTCTTTAACTCTATTTAGAAAAATAGGGACTCCTTGGGTTTCTGTCATTGGCACCATGAGGAACCCAACATAACCTTTACATCATTTATAGTTCTCTGTAATTGCCTTAATAGTTCTAATTAGTATACTGGACTTTGTTTTCTAGAGCTTGCCTATTTTTAATGGTTTGCTCTCTTGTTAAACAGTCTAAATGACTTTCCATCAAGACCAACTGCCAACAGAGGCAGACTGCATATCAATAAAAAGACTTCTAATCTCAGAATTTTTTTTCCCCATGATTTTAAGTTCAAATATTTAGTGTTGAGCTTTCACCAATTACAAGCAAATAAGCTGCATTAGTAGTGAAATCTCAAATCTCTTAAGAACATACTTTGTATGATTTTAAGATTAAATATTTAGAAGTGAACTTTCAGCAATCTAAGGTAAATGTGCTCTGTTAAAAATTAAAATGTCTAATGTTCGTTCAAGAGATATTTTCCAAATACAGTCAAAATATTAAATAATAATAATATACATAAAAGCACTTCAAAGTGCTTTCATAAGCATTATTCATACTAATCAATCTTAAATGTTTCAATAAATGGTGGAATATACATCCTTTAAAGATTCTTATGTAGAGATAAATATTTTCTTTATGTTTATTTTTAATGAACATTTTTACAGTTCTTTACAAACTGGGTAAAATGTGGTGGGAATTCTGATGATTTACTTAAAGGAAATCATTTGATTCCGTATGTTGCTACAAAAAAATAACAATCAAAAAGATCATGGAAGATATTCAATGGGAAGGAATCATACCATCTATCAAGATATGATATATGGTTACTTTATTTTAAAAAAAAAGATAAATCAAAAGCTGCTCTCCATAGATCAGATATTTTGGGAAATAGTAAAGTAAAGGAAGAGAACCCAGAAGTGTTTATACATTACAAACTCAACACACTCAACTGACAAATGTTCCTGGAGTGTTCATTAGGTGCCACGCTGTTTTAGATCGTGGAGATACATCAGTGAACAAAAAATAATCTCTAATAGATTGTAAATTATATTCTAGTGGAAGAGACAGCAATAAACAAATACATACATATAAAATAAAGCTTGAGGTAGTCCTATGTTCATGAACAAGAGGAAGATACAGGGCTGCAGAGAGGAGACACTCTTTTAGAAAGGCCACCCAGAAAAGACCCAAGAAAATAAGAGATGAAAAGACATCTGACCGAAGTAAGGGAGAGAGACATGTGGATACCTGGGGTCAGTGCATTCTGGGACAAGGAAACTAGTGCCAATGCTCTTACAGCAGAGTGTTCAGCAGAGTCAAGGAACAGAATTGAGGTACCTGTCACTAGAATACAATGCAAAATCCCTCTTTTATTAGAGTTCATGTTATAATGACTTAGATTTCCACACCCTGGTTTGAAATGCCTAGTGCCCAACACAATGCAAAAAGAGAAAAAGCTTTCAACAAAATGCATAAACACACTGAGTAAAAATCAATATGATCAATATGTGGACTACACTTATGTTAAGGGAAAAAAACACAACTGTGATTTATAAAACAAAAACAAAAGCACTGTTGATTTTTTCTGATGCCCTAGAAAGTTATTTAATTATATTTTCTCTGTCAAATTAAAAATCTAATTTACATTCCATATGAAAGTGAAAAAAATGCTTACAAATCCAATTACTCCTTGTGGGGAATTAGAATACAGACCACACAATCTGATAAAACTGAACTTTCATTCTTAAACTCCCTTAGGCATTATTAATAAAGATGCTCTCTTTTGAGGTATGTGTTTTATAATAACAGATAAAAGGCCCTCACCATATATTTTTGCCATTGGAATTTCCATAATCCTGGATTTTATGAAATTAAACCACTTTTATTTTGCTTTTTTAATATTTTAGTTTACATAAGTGTTTGCTATTTCTATAATAATTTATACAAATTTATTCTGGCATGGGGGATGGGTAGATAGATAACTGCTAGATGGATTAAAGTATGTATGCATGAATTTTATGAATATATTAATTGGGAATGATAATTACTTATTCATAAACAAAATAATTAAGATATTTTTATGTTTTCTGCTCTGGAGGTTAGTTTTTTATGAGATTTTCTCTGTCATATAATCTAAACTATATTTATCAGTAAAGTGAGAAGAAAACAAACAAACAAAAATCTACTACTTAAGAGTAGAGCATAGATATTATGTAATTCTGGCTCTGCCACTTACTAGCTGTGTGACTTAAGCAAGTTACTCAACTTCCCTGAGACTTAGCATTCTCTTCTGTAAAACCAAAATAATAATTTCTTATTGTTTTAATCATACACTATCAAAATCCATGGCACAGTACCAGGGATTTAATAAGATGCTTAAAGATTAGCACCTATTTTATAAGTAGTAGTAGGTTTTTATTATCATCATTACTATTACTAATCAATTATGTCTCACTTTGTTGGTGGCAGTACAAACAGTCTATGTCCCAGGTGAAACTGTAATATGTACTTGACCCTGCCAGGATCTACTGGCTACTTTACAGAAAGACTTGCTCAATCTTGCACTCTTAACTTACCATACTGCAGATGGCAATCTGTGATAACATGACTCCTGGGAGTTATGCTATGTTGCTACACCATTGATAGTGAAAAACAATGGCCAATACCTGCAGAATTATAAGCTCAGTGAAGGAAAATATGGAAAAGGTTATTCTCACAACATTTTGGTATAAGGATTCTATTATAACATAAAGGAAATTTTACTTACTTAATGCCCCTGTCCAGCCAATGTTAGCTGTATACTTTTATGACCCACCTTTGAGAAAATCACATTAACAAAATATATAATTATAAATTATATAACATTTCTTAAAGAACATTTATTAATCAAAATAGCATAAAAAACAATAATACATATATGCACAAAGCCCAGGATAGACATAGGAATTAAATATATGTTAAAGGTGGCATCTCAAATCCATGGGGGGAAAGAGGCTGTCCAAAGAAAGTTTCTGAGCCAACTTGGTAACTGTCTAGAATAAACTGAAGTTGGTTCAGTACTTCACAGAGAAAAACAGGATAAATTTCCTATTTTTCAGGAAGCAGCCCATACATTTAGTGTAACACTCTGCTTTCCCAGAGTCCCCAGGGCCATCAACATGGGGTCAAGACACAGCATATTCTGAATAAGATCACCCCCACTCCATTCAAGATCAAGAGACTAAAGCAACACCTACTAGGACTTCTAATTCCTTAACCAGAAACTCACCCTCCACCCCTCTCCAATTTAAACTCTTAAGTCCTGAAGAGGATCTCTGCCTTAAATACACTCAGGGACTTACTTCATTAGGCTCTTTATCCCTGTGTATGGCCATCACCACACTCTTACTTAGAACAGCTACACTCTAATCACAATAAAAGAATCCCTACATTATCTTTTCTGTCTCATTTTCCCAAGCCATCGGATTGCTGAAATTTTTCCACTCTACCCTCTGAAATTCATGGTTCCATTATCAGCAAAATCATCTTCCCTTCACCTTCTTGAAATATGGCTCTCCCCTGTGGACACTACTTTCCCTGAAGCTCTTTCAAGTGGCAGCTGTTTATTCACCCCTAACCCCAGTGTCACTGAGCTGTAAATGAGGTAGATGTCAGCCTTGGTCCTCATTGCTGCTTTCAGACCATTCTCTCCCTAAAAAAAAAAAAAAAAAAAAAAAAAAAAACAGCTTTGAATAGATTGTCACCAGATTATGTCACTAAGTATTCCCTATTTTTGCTGACATATCAAATGTTCTGGACCATTTCCCCTAATTTCTCAAAAATTTCAGCCCCTGAGTCACTGTCTCGCTCTCCACATACTACTCTTTCCTTCTTTTACAACGATTCAATAAACATGTTATAGTAGTTTGCTAGGACTGCCATAACAAAATACAAGAACTGGGTAGCTTAGTAAGTAGAAATTTATTTTCTCACAGTTCTGGAGGCTGAAAGTCCAAGATCAAGGTGCTTACAGATTGATTTCCTCTGAGACCTCTCTCTTGGCTTACAGATGGTCGCCCTCTTGCTGCCCCTTTCACATGTTTTTTTCTCTATGCACAAACTCTCTGATGTCTATGTCCTAATCTCCTCTTTTTATAAGGACGCCAGTCAGATTTGATTAGCGCCCACCCTGTTGACCTCATTTTAACTTAACTATCTCTTTAAAGAACCTACATCCAAGTTTAGTCACATTCTGAGGTTCTAAGTGTTAAGGCTTCAATATATGAATTTTGGGGAAACACAGTTCAGCCCATAACACATGTGGATGATCCATTTTATACTCTGTCTTTTCTTTTCCTTGCTTTCACCTCTTTTAATGATCCTGTCATTAAACATATATCCTTTAAATATATATGTCAAATTATGCCATTTACCCTATCTGAGCCACCCACTCTCAAGATTACACAGAAGCTTTGTTATAGCTGCAACTCTTTTATTATCTCAATTTATTGCTTCCCATCCTCTGGTGATTCCCCTTTCCAGCCTAATTCTAAAATATCTTGGTCTCAGTAATTCTTCAACCCCAGTAAAAAGGATACTATTACCTTTGCCCTGACCTTCGATGTCCCGATTCCACTCTTCAGCCTGCTCCAATTATTCAGTGCCTCTACCCCTTCTCCCAGTTCATTGAACTAATTTGGAAATGCCATAACCCTGGTTCAATCCAACTCTCACCATTCTGTACCTACATTATTAAAGCTGAACAAAAGTAGTCTAACTTTAAATCCATGACCATGAACCTCAGTGGTCCCTTAGTACTACCAGCACACTTATGGTTCTTGTATTCATTCCCCCACACTCCAAGATGACCATAACACCTATTCTCTCTTCCAAACCTCCAACACTTCCTCACTCTTAAAGCCCTTGCTACTTACTTCACTGAGATAATTAAAGGTTCAAAAGATCCGGCATCATGATATCTATGTACCTGTGTCCATCTAGACCCAGGTAGAGTCTGTCTGCCTTCCTACTGGCATAGATAAACCATCTATCTTTATAATCTAAAGCCAGTCCCCCTACTTGTAAACTAGGTCCCACCTCTCTCACCTAAGTGAGGACATTAGTTACCATTTTCTGCCACTATCTCTTTTATCATCAAACTCTTGTTCCCTTCTGTACAATCTCCATCAGCATACACACAAGCTATTATTTATCCCAAATTAAAACAATAATTTTTTAAAATTTCTCTCAGCCTCACTTTCTCCACCAGCTACGATCTCATTTCTTTCCTCCTTCTTAACAAAATTCCTTGAGATTTATCTAAACTGTCATTAATTTCTCTCTCCCCATCTCTTTTAAACCTACTCAGATCAGGTTTTCATCCCAACCACTTTATCAAAACTGCTCTTAACAAGGTCACCAAAGATTTTCATACTGCTAAACCTTGTGGTCAATTCTCAGTCTTCATCTTCCTTGATGACTACTATCAGCAACATTTGACGCATTATCCTCATTGGGGTTCAAGGATACTATACGTCTTGTTTTCTTCCAAACTTAATGGTCATTCCTTGTCAACTTCTTTTGCTAGTTCTTTCCCTTCTTCTCAAAATAGTAATAATGAAGTGCCCAGGTTAGAGTCCTTGGTCTTCTTCTCTCTATGTTTATTCACTTGTCTCACCATCCAATCTCATTGTGCTTATTCAACATCACCACTCAGATGCCTGTTAAAAAACTAAAACAAAACAAGTCTATACTGAACTTGAACAGATATTATATCTGTGCCCCACCACACAAAAATTTCTCCACCCATAGCATTTCCATTTAGGTTGATGATAACTCCAATCTTCCAAGGTCAGGAAAGTCATTAAGTCATCCTTATATCCTCTTTTTCTTGTCCTTGTATCCGATCCATGAGGAAATTCTTCTGGCAAATCCAACAGACTGTATCAATGTGACCACACTTCACCATCTCTGCTATTCCTACCCTATTCTCAGGCTTCATCATATCTTTCTTGGAATTTTGCAGTTGATTTCTAACTGGTCTGTTTCTTTCCACCCCTGCTTTCCTGTAATTTATTCTCAACACAGCAGTCAAAGTTACTGTTTTAAAACATGTCATGTTTGTCCTTCCTCCACTCAAAACTCAGCAATGATCCCTCATTTCACTTAAAATAAAATCCAAAGTCTTTATAAGGGTCTAGAGAGCTTTAGATGATCTGATCCCTGTTGTGTCTCTGGTTTCCTTTCCAACTATTGTCCTCATTCATTGTACTCCAGTCTCATGGCTTCTTGCTCTTTCTCAGGCATGCTCTTAACTTAGGGTCTCAACCTAGAATGTTCTCCCAGAGATTTGCATGAAAGTCACTCACTTCCCTCCTGGCTTTACTCAGATGTTACCTTCTCAATGAGGTCTGCAACAATCACCTTATTTAAAATTGCAACTTATGCCTGCCACTTGGTATTCCAGTTCCCCTCAACAAACTTTATCTTAATTTTAATAGCATTCATCACTTTCTGTCATACTATATAATTTATGTATTATGTTGTTTTGGGAGTTTTTTGTTTTGGTTTGTTTTTTTTAAATCTATCTCCTTCCCCTAGAGTGTAAACTCCACAATGGCAAGGATATTTGTCTTGATCAGTGATACATCCCAAGTACTTAAAATAGTTCCTAGTACATGAGAGACACTCAACAAATGTGTTCAATGAATGAATGAACAAATCAAACAAAAATTTAAATGTTAAAAAGATGAAATTATCAAATGCTGGAAGAAAATTGTATTTTGGGTGGGGGGTTGGTGGGTAGGTGGGGTGTATAGAAAAGCCCTTTTTATTGTATCTCAAAACCTTAGATCCATAAAAAGATAAATAAGTTGAATAAATTAAAAATTTAAAAAATCTTTTGCCCAACAAGACACCCTAAGCTAAGGCAAATCTCAAATCACTAGAAACAACCTTTATCTGTGATTTTCATATCACAGTAAAGGTTAATCCTTGTAATATATAAATAGCTCCTAGAAATTGATAAGAAGAAAATCTAACCACCCAACAGAAAAATAGGTAAAGGCTAGGAACGTACAATTCACACATAAATGGAAATATAATGGCTTTTAACCATATGAAAAGATGCCCAACTGCTCTCATAATACAAATTAAAACTACCCTGGGATACTGTATTTACCCATCAGACTGATAAAATCCAAAAGCATTTTATGGACGAGCTCACAAATTGCTGTTGAAAGTATAAACTGGTATAACTTCTTTGGAAGGCAATTTACCAATATCTGACAAAATCACAAGTGAATAGACCTTCTGACCTAATAATTCCATTTCTGGAAATTTATTCTATATGAATCTATTTGCATGTGTATGACATGAGGTCTGTAAAAGGTTTATTCATTGCAATACAGCATGCCCTAGTAAAATGCTAAAAACAAGACAAGTGTTCATCAGTAAGACTTTGGTTAAATAAATGATGATCTCTCCATCAAACGAAATACTATTCAATTGTATAACAGAATGTGGAACTCTATATTTTGATGGTGAAAACTCCGAGATATAATATTAAGTGAATACTGCAACAAGCAGAACAATGGTATCTTGTGTTTAAAAAACAGAGTAATAAGAATATACATAAATATCGGCATTTGCTTACATGTATAAAAACAAACAGTAGAAGGATATATAAGAAATTAATTAAAGTAGTTGGAGTAAGGAGGTAGGGACTGAGAAAAAGAGAGGAAAAGGTAAGACTAAGACTTTTCATAGTGTATCTTTCTGCATTTTGTACATTATTTTTGAACTATGATATTGTATTATCTATCCTAACAACCACATGTTAAAAAATAGTTGCAGAAAAATCTCCTAAGAAAATCATATCAGTACTACATCATTGAAACACCAACTAACTTCATTTTATAAGCACCTTGACTAAACACTTTATGTATACCAAATATGAAAACAGAGAAAAAGAACGTTTCTTCATTTTGACTCCAGGAAGGCTGTGGTGAGGGAGGAGCAGGGACTGGTAAAGAATTCATTACTGTTATTTATTGCATACTGAAGGCCTGCAAACATGTCAGGAATCCAAATAAAACAAGGCAAGAAACAGTATTAGCATCAAAGACAACCACTGGCAGTGAGAAGTACCACTTACAGAATGAATAAACAGGTGTATAGCCACTTGAAGTTTAATCTCCACATACTAGGAATGAACAGATAAATAAAAGAGAAGCCTTCCCACTGAGACCAAGAAAAATTGGACCACAGAGCAGTAACGCAGCACTGTTGTTGAAATAACAATCAAGATAGTGGGTAATGAAAACAGGAGGAAAACATAGAAACCGGAGGCAATCCTCCTTATATTTAGCATCTATTAGTTCCTTTCTATGTACAATTCAAGGCCCTCAGATGAAGAGAGACCTCCATGCCAATGCTCCCACCTTTGGGTCCAAAAGTGGTGAGTACCACTTTTGGTACTTTGAAAGATCAAAGGATTTTGAAAGATCAAAGGAGTGTAACCAAATGAACTAAAAGTAAAATTGAAGACATATGTAAGAATGAATGGAATTGGGAGTATTCTGCCCAAAGAAAAGAAGGGTAAGAGAAAAGGGGAGTAGAATCAGCAACAACAAGAACACATTTGATTACCAACCATTTCAGACATTGGGAATCAGAGAATAAAAATAAAACACAAATACACCCTCCAGGGAGCTTAGGAGATAGGACATACACATTAAAACCAAGTGTATAAACATGTTGCTTGAGAGTCAATCCAGCACAGAAATATATTTTATTATAGAATGCTATGTCAGTACTAAAAATGTTAGGCAATTTCATATAAAAATCTGGATTTTCAGCTTCTTTTCAAAAACTGGGGCACAGAGGATTGCCAAGTGTTGAGAGAAGGAACTGTTTCAGGTACACTTCAGGGATGTATTTTACACTGAGAAAAGAGGGAGCATCATGTGAGAGAAACTACCAGGGGCTTGGGGCCTACAAAGCTTAGAACAAGATGAAGTACAGTGTTGAGGCATATAGGAGTCAGCTTGGGATGCCATAACAAAATACCATGGGCTGGGTGGCTTAAACAACAGAAATTTATTCTCTTAAAATTCTGGAGGCTGGAAGTCTGAGATCAGGGTGCCATGATGGTCAGGTTCTGGTGAGAGCTCTTTTCCTGGCTTGTAGATGGCCCCCTTCTTGCTGAGAACCCACAAGGGGGAGAGACAGCCATCTCTTTTCTCTCTCCCTCTTCTTATAAAGCCATTAATCCCACCATGAGAGCCCCACGACCCTCATGACCAAATCAAAGCCTATTTACCTCCCGGAGTCCCCATCTCCAGCTACCATTACATGTGGGGTAGGGGTAAGGCTTCAACATACGAATCTGTGGGGTGGGGGGAAACAAACATTCTGTCCATACAAGGGGCCAAAGTAAACCATTTTCTGGGTAAGAAATGCATGTTAATGGAAGCCTGGTTGGAAGAGATATGATTTTTCAATTATCTCTTTTCACTCTTTTGTATTTTAAATTCAGTGTACTTAAAAATCTTTCTCCACTCAAAACCTCACTCTCTAACTTACAAATATTACATCCCCAAAATCTCATCTTAAAATCCTTCTAGAAAACGTAATGTATATTCCATTCCATACCAATTACAGACATAAAACCATGAGGTCAGTTTCACAAAGAACATAAGAAAATTTGTCTTGCTAATTTATGTTTACCTTTCATGAAAAAATAAATATTTTTAGTGAGCAGAGATTTAGAATCTGGTCAATAATTTGATATACAAAATTAATTAATTAACTTAGTGATGGTAAATTCAGTCAAATGAGGTCACAAGTTTTACTTTAAAATTAATTACCTGTACACCTTCTTTAACAATACGGAAGCATTTTTCAAAACTGTTAAGTACTTAATTTTTTTAAACATGCTGCTAAAAACCTTCTTTTGCCCATAAATTCACCATATTTACATTGCTATTATTCCCCACTTCAGCTCCTTCTTTTGAAAGCAGGTGGCTTGTATTTCATAATTAGCAAATACTAAAATAGATCATCAAAATGCAACTTTGTCAAGCTCCTAAAAGAAAGAATTTATATCAGAATATGGTCCAATCCATATTGGTGATAGCGCTGATAAAAGTCAGCTCTATACAGAGGTGTTGCTCTCTCATAGCTTTGCATACCCAACTCTCCCTTCACAGGTCCTTAATGTCCTCATCTCTAAAGCTGGGTCTGGAATCAGGGTTAGCTCTGAAAATGCAGGAGAACAATTTGTCTTTCCTATGTTAGCCCAAAGGAGACCTCATAATCTACGTGAACCACTCTGTAGATTTGAGAGCCACTTATCTGCCATAGCTCTACCACTTACTAGCTCTTTGGCCACTTACTCTCTCAGAACATCACTTCCTTAATCTTCAAAAGTGACACAATAATAATGCCTCTTGCCTAGAATTATTATAAATTAAATTCTTAGTACAGTGTTCTACAAAAAGAAAGCACTTAATGCAGGCCAAAGAAGAGACAGATTACATGAATTTAGTCTCTCTCCTTCCTGAAACCATATCGTAATAGAATTGTTTTGTTTTGTTTTAAGACACAAAGCCACAAGGACAAGGAGAACAGAAGAACAGAGAAAGGTAAGAAAAGTTTAGAAGTCAGAAAAGCAAATGATAACTGACTAATGGTAACTGACAGCAGACCCGGCAAGGTAAAATGCAAAGCAGGTAATGAGGGAAGTGAGAAGCAGTCCCATTTAACACATATAACTGTGCCCCCCACACCCCACCCCTGCCTAAGGTATAGGTGAAAATAAAGCCAAAATACGAAGATTGATGAAAAGTCTTTGTAAGAACCAGTTATCCCACCATTAAAAAACCAGATCACCTATGTGATGGTTTCTCCCCAGAAGACATTTACATCCTTAATGCTGAGACTTCAGGCTTCTTACCCTTGTACTTCACAAAAGTGGAAAGCCAGGCCTATAAATAACCTGTCAAGAGACTGGAAGAGCTTTCTCAGAAGAATCTGACCTCTACCTTGAAAGATAGGGACCAAAACAAACAAAAATGGAAAAGGCTTCTCAGAAGAAACAGAAACTATGCAGGAAGAAGAAATTTTCAAGATATTACTAAGACCCTCAGTAATATAATAAAAAATAATGCATCTGTGAAAAAGAGAACAGAACTCTATTTAAAAAAAAAAAAAGGAGCATCAGGAAACAAAAGAGAGCTTTCCGGTCTCCTCTCTAGACAATAAACACAGTAGTTAAAGCATGAGTATGCCCCTTGATAAAGATTTCCTAAATCAGCAATGCCACATGAGTGTTTTGGGCTCTGACATCCAGGTTTCACATCCTTTCTTTATATGCATCCTCCCTAACTCCCTGTTCTGATTTAGATATCCCCTATCTGTGCATTCAACATGCCCTGTGCATACATCTTTCACAGCACATACACAATGTACCTTAATTTCTGTTTGTTTGTCTATCTTCCATACGAGGGTGTGAAGTTTCTCCAGGGAAGGGACTGGATATCACCAACACATAGCATAGTCTCTGGCATATTAGTAGGTGCTCAATAAATTTTTTGAGTGGATAAATAACTGGATGGGAGAACTGCTGTCACACCAGGTTGGTATGTCCCCAGGACTGATCATTCCAAAAGCCCATTATCAGTTTTGCTAGACTCCCATACTAAACTCAGACATGCCACTTAACAGAGAGAAAGAACCAGAAAAGTGTTTGAGTAGAGAAAGAAGGGATGAATGGGATCCTCCCTTCAGTAAAGAATGCCAATTTGAACAGATAATATCTAATTATTTACCAAAAAAACCCAACTCTATGGAGCACCTATAGAATTATGCTTCCAGTTGCAAAGGCAACTACTCTATTACTATAGTTAAACTCCAAATAATCCATTTAACAGTGGTCATATTTGAAGTTATTTTCTTCTTTTTGCTTCTGACTTTTCTGATGTTTTTTACAGTGCAAAGGTATTACTTGGATAATAAAAACTAATTGTACATGAATACAATATATAAAATAATATGAATTCACATCAATGTTGAAATATATTTAAAAATTCTCACCTGTTTATGAAATGTACTTTGACCCAACAATGCATAGGATTCACTACATTTGCCCTGGCTCCTCTCAGATCTACAGAACAAATATCTACGCAAGTGAGACCCAGACATGCCTATTTCTTACAAGCTACACAGATGGTTCTGATGCTCAGGCGGGTCTGAGAGTCACCATTTATAGAACACATGAAGGCTCCTTAGAGATGTATGATCTTAAGCCAAGAACTAGGACTCCACCAAGTAACTGCATTCAGTGATTTCACTCATAACTTGTAAGTGGCAAAGTCATCATTAGCTGAGTAAGAAGAGGGGTGGAAGGAGATACATAAAGAATAGGATTTCTTGGGGTGACTACTGAGCACCGTTTAATCCAGATCCAAAGTATCTATTAAGCGAAGACAATGGGTAAGATAGGATTTATCAGGCTTATTTCAAGTTTATCTTGCTCTTCTATATTTCTAACTGCTAAGCAGTAATTTCTTAGAGGATTACCTCCATTAAAAACCCATCCTTGGGGCTTCCCTGGTGGCGCAGTGGTTGAGAGTCCGCCTGCCGATGCAGGGGACGCGGGTTCATGTCCCGGTCCGGGAAGATCCCACATGCCGCGGAGCAGCTAGGGCCGTGAGTCATGGCCGCTGAGCCTGCGCGTCCGGAGTCTATGCTCCGCAACGGGAGAGGCCACGGCAGTAAGAAGCCCACATACTGCAAAAAAACCCAAAAAAACAAACAAAAAAAAATCCTCATCCTTTTTGCTAGCAATTCTTTCCAAAGTATATAAAAACCTATTTCCGTTTTTAAGAAGCTAATCAAATGGATATTCGAGTTCATTTGCTTGGTGTCCTTTGCTAAGAGTTGACACTCAAGGGCTTATAGCATATGCATTTGAGCTACTAACCATGCCTGCTAACCATTTATCTTCCTTTGTTTTTTCTAAACTGAAAAGCTAAAATTCTGTTAGCCTGTCACTTTATTTTTATTCACTATATTACATTCAAATAGCATCACTATTATATTAATGTAATAGATGATCTCTGTAATTGAATGTGAATACTATCACTTTGTACCCTTCTAGAGTTATTAATTTCCGTGTATTCATTGTATTTTCAAATATGGCTGCACAGTAAATAATACAACATAAAGAGGCTTTAACCTATTCCCAAAGTGTATGTATGACAAGGATATAAAGCCAGTGGTGTATTAACTTAAAAAATAGATCAAACTTATCTTGTAAAAAGAAGATAAAAGGTAGTTCTGTCATTAAAGACAACCATGCTTGAGGCTGTAAACCATACTTGAGAATATAAAGACAAGCCTGGAAACATGTGTTATATTTTGCTTCCTGTCCTTGAAGAAAGTCAACTCAATGGACATTTTAAAAACAACAACAAAAAAAAACAGATTCAATCATTCAGGTATTTCCTCATGTTGACTAGGCTGAGAAAGCATAAATTCAACAATAAAAACAACAATAATTATAGTATCATTTTATAGCACTTTAAAGAGAGGTTTAATATACGTGAAGGTGAAAATTAATTGAATTCTTAAGTATGGCCATTACGCTATCCAGATATCCTAAGGCATATAAGTAGAAAACCTAATGGTATTCATCCGAAGAGTAACACAGTAGTACCTCAAACCAGCAAGAAAATTCAGAGTGAAAATTAAATACCTGCAGAGCCATGTAGGGAAGATATCTGAATAATACAAGAATTATCCTCAAGTTTTTGAGAAAGGGACTCAGCATTATCTGCCAACCGTAGACAAACCTGGGTTAAAGGACTACCAAGTAGATTTTGAGCTCTTTGTATTGATGCTGGTCTGCACCCTCTGGAGTTTCCCCTGGTGAAATCTGAAACTGGCCCTGCCACATGGAGGACAAAGAGAGACTGAAGAGAGGCAGACCACTGCAGATTGGTAGGCAGCAGGTTAAAGGCAAGGGAATTTATGTAAGTGGCTCGTCTTGGGCGGCCGCAAGATGAGTAGATCTCCACACCTGCCAGGCAGAATCTTAAGGTTTATATAGAGACCTTAATGGGGTTCAGTCACATACACAGTCCAAATGGTCTCAACAATACTTTACTCTCTTAAGGCTTCATCCATGAAATGGCTCCGGGAATGGTGGGCAAAATATACATTTCAAGGACAGGAGAGGGGTGAGGAGCCTCCAATCGCCCGAATCCAGCTTACAGGTCAACAGGCGGTCACATCCTCTCGATGACCTCCTCCAACACTCCATCCCTCGTAACCGGCTCTTACAATTTCACACACACCCCTCTTCTGTAACGTGCCCTAAGTGGTCAACAAAGGGTTCCACCAGCAGGAAGGTGGCTCATTTGGTGGCTCTCTGGCTGCATTGGAGGCAGATTCCACAGCAGCCACATGGGCACATGCAAGAGAAAACACAGAAAAAGGTAATGTTTCTCAAAATAAGTAACAGTTTTTTCCACCAAGAGGCCCATGATCTGAACCTGATTTATTAAGTCCCATAGGCTGGAGGTCAGATCCCTCATAACATTCACTTGTGTATTCATGTGATTTAATAAAGATGATGCCTTATCAGACTCATCAAGTATGAACACACAACATTCTATTTGGATAATGGCACAGGTGCTTCCTTTTGAGACTGTAATAATGTCCAAGGCCATCCAATTTAGGAGGACAGCATTTCTCATTAGAGATATTTCATTGTTCAGTAAAGACAGGCTTTGTTGGCTATCATTTAAGGCTTGCTGGGTGAATTCAGTAAGGGTTTCTGTGTGTGCTATAATATCCTCCAGGCCAACAAATGGAACAAAGATGGCAGCCAAGTGATTGTACCAGTGGAAAACAGAATGTGCCCATCTGGCCTTGAGGAGAGGGGGTTTGACAATTTTTGTTACTTTGGGGTGGATTCTCCCCTGTGCCCAGGGAAGACCTAGATAGAGCACAGTGGCCCAACCACCCAGGTGAAAGTCATGGCCAAAGATTTGCGCTACACAGCCACTGGGTTCCATTCGGGTTCCCCAACAAATACCTGGCGGTCACAACCAATGATTGCCAAACCAGTCACTATCCTTTCATGTGACAGCATGACTACACAGTTTTGGTGATATCCATTCCATATTCCTGGTACAATTGGGTTGGTTCTGTTTAGAGTGATTCATCTGTTCCCAACATAGGGGTGCCTGGGTTCAAATGTCCATGACCCAGGGTGAGCCACATGAACCCATCCCAAATCTAAGTGTAACCACCTACAGCTCTAGTGGTGGTAGTTTTAGGACCCTTCTGGTCAGCAGAGTGATGGGCTGCCTGTGTAGTCCGATTGACAGAAAAAGAATACCCATGCCAAGTGTTACTGATATTCAAGCCACAGGTCATGTCTCTGGATGAAGTATTGGTTGATACTTGATTGGTTGATCAAGTATTGCCAGATGAATTAAGAGTACTAGTCCTAACTTGTTCTACCTTAATATACTGCTTTAGGGCCTTCTAATTCTCTGCCTGGAGTGGCAATGCTCACTATGGTAATCCTGATGAGCTAAAGAAGGGCAGCTTCCCACAATACCCAACAGTTGGATTGATTCCTTTGTCAGGCATACTAGTGGGCCCACTGTAAAAAGGTATTTCCATTAGGTGTCCATCCTGTGGCCAGACAACAGAGTAGCAGCAGAAGCCTAAGGCCAAAATGACAGATTTAGTAGAAACTTGTATGGGAAGATCTTCCCCTTTTAAGATTTACACTTGTGGACTAATCCTTAGATGTTAATGTGACTGCAGCTTTAAGAATTTGACCTGGTTGTACATACCATACCTGTTGGCCAGAGGAGGCAGCCCCATCAGGCATGAGGAGATGGGCTTGGTGTGGGATGTACCAGATCGGGACTCTCATTTTTCCCCCTCTTTCAATGGTACATGTTCCATTCCAGGTATAGTATGTTTCAATAGGTCCAGCTTGCAGCAAGACAATAGGATCCCAGTGGAGATTGCATAGTTCCTCCTCACCCAGAGGTATGAAGTAATTCACACATCCCAGTGGAACTTCCCATTGCCAAGGATAATGTCTTTCCCAGGCATGATGGAGCTTTGTACTCTCAGCAGCACAGCACAAAAACCACAAGAGAACCAAGGCAATAATTGTCTTCAAGACGTCCAAACCTTTATGGCATTGGGTATTTGGCAAGGATTCCCAATCTGGCATATGGGGCAATATGCCCTATAGTTGATCTTTCAAATGTATTAAAGTCTGGGATAGTACTTTAGTCCACCAGACCAAGGCAGTTTTACCTATTAGTAATTTAATTTGCTGGTTTACTATTTCATTTTTCCTTTCTACTAACATAGCAGCTTGCAGGTTATAGAAGAGGTGGAACTTCCATTCAGTGTCATAGTCTTCTGCCTAGTCCTGCATATCATGACCTTTGAAATGTGACTATTCCACGGGAGTATCCATATGGTACTCAGCTTCTCTGATCCCCTAATGGTTGCAGCCTGGTTTGCATGGTGACAGGGGAAAACTTGAGTTAGGCCAGATGTAGTGTCCACACAAACCAGGGCATATTTAGAACCCTCAGTCAGAGGAAGGAGGCCAATATAATCAAAATTTGCCAATCCCTCACCATTTGGGAACTCCAGTGAATGGCCCCAAACTCTTTGGTAGTTGCCTTGGTTATTGTTTAGAACACACAGGACATACTGTTAGCACATGAAACAAGCCACTGTATTTCAAAGGCAATTGGGCATCCTTGACAATATGCCATCACACCCAGGCACTAGAGTGGCCACTCTTTCTATGCATCCAATCTGCTGTATCGGCTGAAGGGTCAGTTGTTAGGGATTATACTGGAGCAAGGGCATCAGCTTCCTGATTGCCAAGGGGGTGTCAGTGCCTAATGAGACAGGATGTGGAAGACAGTGAGGACTACTTCAGGCTCTTGCAGGCAAACCCAAATGCTCTCCATACATCCTGACCCCACAAGGGCTTATTCACAATCATCCACCCCTTGGTTTCCCATTGTCCAAGTCATAGACAGGGGTTGGTATACAGGGTGCTCCCCTGCTGCAAACAGGCATGCCATTAAGTCAACGTGGGAGTTTAAGCCATGGCAGAGATGGGTCAATGGAACATATTCTCAACCTATCTCTTGAGAGAAAGGGAAGTTCTTACTATGATATGTTGTTCCTTCATAGGAGGCTCTGCCTGGAGGAGTGCTGTGTACACTGCTAGGAGTGTTGCTCTATGGGGGGGTCTATCAGGTTTCTGTTCCCTTCTAGAGCTGAAACCAAAACCTAGGGGTACCCTCTTCTGTTGTTATTGCCACAGTGCCCAACCCATACCTTCCTAAGTCACAGATACATTTAACAACTCAAATGGTAGCCCTGCTTGGAAGATGCCCAGAACTTTTATCTGTTTTATTAGTATTTTTGCCTTCTCAAAGGTGACTTGTTGCTCTGATTCCCAGTTCCACATGTGCCCTTTCTTTAGCAGGCAGTATAAGGGATGGAGGCAGTCAGCACAGGAGGGAGTAAAAGTCTTCCAAACCTCCCACATCTACAAAGGCTTGCATTGAATGCTCTTAGGGATTGGATAGGCTTGCATCTTGTCAATCAGAGCTTCTGGGACAATACACATCTTACCTGACCATATGACTCCCAAAAACTTTATGGTAGTGTCTGGGCCTTTACTTTTTTGCGGGTTCACCACCTATCCTCTAGGTTGAGCCCTCCTACCTTTGCAAATGGCACGTTAAGTTCTCCAACTTCTTATCCTGCTCTCCCATCTTGTCTGCCAGCCCCGAAGCTAGCAGAGTAGTGGACAACCACACATCCTTCTCTAACCGCAGCTCTTCTTCCTGCTTTCTAACTCAAGCTTCAGCCTCTAGTTGGGCTTCAGTGGCCAGCAACCTGTCCACAGTAGAGGTCAGCCCCCTGCACGGCCATTCGCTCCCCTTTTTTGCCACAGTAGCTGTACATTCTGTACACACACACAGTCCACAATCATCTAACCCCTTCCCATACAGAGGTCAATGGCGATCTCTGGATTTCCCCTTGGGATGTCTCTTTTTCATGGCTCATTTCTTTGGTCTCCTGGTTGGCTCACCAACTGTTGGTTCCTAAACCTGGGAGCTACCCTGGTGAAACCTGCAACTAGCCTCCTACACAGAGAGTGAGGAGAGACCAAAGAATCAGGCAGATGAATCCAAATTGGTCGTTGGCAGGTTTAATAAGCAAGGGGATTCACATACAAGGCTTGTCTTAGGTGGCCACAAGGTGAGTGGATCTCCATACCTGTCTGCCAAAATCTTAAACTTTATCTAAAGGCTTTAATGGGGTTCAGTCGTGTACACAGTACAGATGGTCTCAACCTTACTTTCTTAAAACTACATCCTGGATATTGCTCTGACTATGGGAACAATGGGCAGAACATACATTCCAAGTGCAGGAGAGAGTATAAGGAGCCCCTGATTGCCCAAGTCCGGCTTATGGGTCAACAGTCAGTAAAGTCCTTTGAATGACCTCCTCCAACAATTGTGAGCTCCTTATGGTGAACAAAGAGACTGCATCCTCCTCTCTTTCTTAAAGCCCAGCACAGTGCTAGAAGTAGGAGCTCAACAATATTAAGTGAATAAACCAAATAATATTCTTTTTCTTTAAACTGAACTTCACTCTATTCTTTCTTTTTATTGAAGTATAGTTGATTTACAATATTATTAAATCAATTAAGGTTCTTATATACAGTCAGTCTACTACAGCTTCACTTCCAATTCCCACACCACAACTCTTCTGAGTAAAACACAGGCAGATATTAGATAAAAATATGATGTCTAACTTGCTTTTTTCCTTTGATATATAGAAATAGAGAAGCTGCAGAACAGAGATGGAAGAAATGAGAAGCTCGGGTACCTCCTCTATGCAAAGTCATCCATAGGTATAGTATAGTATGATCCATTGTGGCTTTAGAGGGAGCTGAGAACTGAACACTATACAGCAATATAAGTGAAGGAAGTACTGCTATGTGCAATCACATGGATCAATTTCAACACACATATATAGAGCAAAATAATCTAGACCTATGACAAGTCAGCCTCTTTTTGCTTATTTTCTGATCTCTAAAGGGATTAATAATAATACCTACTACAGAGGTTTTATGAAAATCGAGTTGTATCTGGTACATAGTAAGCAGGAAATAAATGTTAATTGTCATCAAAATAATTAATATTGTGACTATATGTATGATGCTACACTAAACTGTGGGAAGATAAAGGAAATTGGTTCCTGTCTAAAAGGAATTTACAATCCAGTAGAAAAGATAAATAAGTGATGGACATAACTGCTATGTGTCTTGGTTTTCCAAACTGAGAAAATAGGGTTACTGATAACCACCTCATACGTTTTGAGAATTAGAGATTATTCCCTAAAATATAAACTCCATAAAAGCAGAGACTTTTGTCACTGAATGTTTTATGGTATTATCAGGATACTTACCTTGGGAAAGGGAAAAAGTACAGGACTGGAGGGACACAGGTACAGTTATGACACTGGTAATGTTTTATGTCTTGATCTGGGTAGTGGTGCTACAATGATCATTCATTCTGTATGTATATTTGTATTAGTCAGCTTTGTTTTTTGCTGCAGTAACAAATAACACCAATATCTCAGTAGCTTGCAACAACAAAAGTTTTTTGTTTCTTGCTTCCATTACATGAGAGCTGCAGTCTACTGGGTTCATTTAGGCTCAGCTCAGCTTGGCTTCATTCCAGGAGTCTTCTCTTCTTGGACCCAGCCTAAAAAAGTAGCCACTACATACACTACATGTGGTATGATTTTTTTTTCACATGGCAGGGTTCAGAAACTCAAGGGTGACTAAGGCAAACTGTGCTGTATTAAAATCTTTGGCTCAGATATGGTGTACAGCTTGTTTAAAACTGTTTCTGATCTATTTGATCTGGTCATCTCCCCATGCCATGAGCCATACCCATAGTTCTCTGAGACACAGAATAATTTTAAGATATTTTGCGATATCTATCAAACTTTAGTGGGAATACACCCTTGGTCTCTTTACCCGGAGCTATATTCTTCAGCTGAAAGCATTATTTAACAGATGTAATAGAAATCCCAAATCAGTTGATTTTGAATTAATGAAAAAGGAGATTATCCTGGGGAGGTGAGAGGCAAGGAAATTATTTGGAATAGGACCCTCCCTGAGATAAAACAACCTCTTCTACTAGTCTTGAAGAAGTAAGCTGCAAGTGTTGTGAGAGAGCCTGGGAAATGACCCTGTGGCAGGGAACTGCCAGCAGCTTCTAGGAGCTAAAATACCCTCCATCTGACAATCAGGAAAAGAGGGAAACCTCAGTCCTATGGCTGCAAGGAACAGCAACCACATGACTGGGAGAGAATCCCAAGCTCCAGAAAGGACTAAAGCCAGGCAGACACCCTGATTACAACCTTGCAGACGTTCTGGGGAGGCAGTGCCTGAACTCCTGACCCACAGACACCATGAGATAAAAAATGTTTGTTGTTTTAAGTGGCTAAATTTGTAGTAATTTGTTTTACAGCAGTTGGAAAAATAATAGACCCATTCCATAGTCTCTACATGGCCTCACGCTGGTCCTAGCAGTCTTCAGATTGTCTAGTGCAGTGGTTCTCAAGTTTCAGTGTTCTTGGAATCTCCTGAAGGACTGTTAGAATAAAGACTGCAGAACCCCAACCTCAGAGATTCTAATTCATTAGTTACAGAGTGGGGTTCATGACTGTGTGATTCTAACAATTTCCCAGGTGATGCCGATACTGTTTGAGCATCACAAGTCTGCCATGACTACATTACTTCCGTGCACTTTAAATGCCCTCAGTTGCAAAATGCTATGAGAACGTAAGCATCTGATACAAGCAAATGGCTGGCTTCCTTTCATATTAAAGGTTTTCATAAAAGAAAAAAAAAAAAAGAGAGAGAGGAAGATCTTATTAAATGTTACTAATTAACCGTAATACCTGATTTTCATTAAACTACCTGATTCTTATTACTCCTGGGGCAGGTGTGCAAATGCTTATTTCCATAGATGCACCAATACATTACTTTTCCCATATTATAATTTACGTTCCTGTTTTTCTGTACTATTTTCAATATAGTGGCCTGATTTATAGCAGAAATTGTTAAAATGTCATAACCAATATTTACACTTGAAATTGTTAAAATGCCATATTCAATACACTAAGAGGGCTCAGTAAATTTAAACTGAATCACTAATTATGGATTAAACTCATAATATCCCTGTTGTCACTACTGAAACAATTCAATACACACATTTTTTAAAAGAATTACAACTACTTATAATAATATCATCAGGGAGCTATGAATTTGCTATTCATCTGTTTTAGTATTAGGTTTAATATTTGGGCCAATATACCATGGATCTAAAAGACACTACACACATCAAGAGAGTAACATATACCTAGGCTTTCTATGTTTGATGTTCCAATTTGTTTAAATACAAAAATCACCACCTTTTGTGTTCATTTTCTATAAAGGATTTTTTTTTGACAGAAGTGCCTCTTTCTATGCTGGCAGCTTCCAAGTAACTGCACCATGGCAAGAACTGCATCATTTAATGAATATTCATGTCAAAGAGATATTTATAACATTGTTCATCATTGTTCCTTTACCCTTTCCCAACACACACTTTGAGAATTATAATTAATTCTTGAAATTCTAAAGGAACTACTTTCAACTCTTATACTAGGCTTTTTTTTTTTTTAACATCTTTATTGGAGTATAATTGCTTTACCACGTTGTGTTAGTTCCTGCTGTATAACAAAGTGAATCAGCTATATGTATACATACATCCCCATATCTCCTCCCTCCGAAAAGACAACCCTCAGAATGGGAGAAAATGTTTGCAAATGAAGCAACTGACAAAGGCTTAATCTCCAAAATTTACAAGCAGCTCATGCAGCTCAATATCAAAAGAAAAAACAACCCAATCCAAAAATGGGCAGAAGACCTAAATAGACATTTCTCCAAAGAAGATATACAGATGGCCAACAAGCACATGAAAGGATGCTCAACGTCACTAATCATTAGAGAAATGCAAATCAAAACTACAATGAGGTATCACCTCACACCAGTCAGAATGGCCATCAACAAAATATCTACAAACAATAAATGCTGGTAGGGTGTGCAGAAAAGGGAACCCTCTTGCACTGTTGGTGGGAATGTAAATTGATACAGCCACTATGGAGAACTGTATGGAGGTTCCTTAAAAAACTAAAAATAGAACTACCATACGATCCAGGAATCCCACTACTGGGCATATACCCTGAGAAAACCATAATTCAAAAAGAGTCAAGTACCACAACGTTCATTGCAGCTCTATATACTAGGCTTTAAAACACACTTTTAAACAACAGCCCTTCAAATTAAAGAGAAAAAGAAATTAGAAATAAGTATTTGTGGGAGGAAATCACATCAGGACCCAAGGTAAAATAATACAAGAAAGAAAGTTGATAGTTAAAAGCAGTATAGGGCTTACCTGGTGGTGCAGTGGTTGAGAGTCCGCCTGCCGATGCAAGGGACACGGGTTTGTGCCCCGGTCCGGGAAGATCCCACATGCCGCAAAGCGGCTGGGCCCGTGAGCCATAGCCGCTGAGCCTGCGTGTCCGGAGCCTGTGCTCCGCAACAGGAGAAGCCACAACAGTGACAGGCCCGCGTACCGCAAAAAAAAAAAAAAAGCAGTATAATACTTTACTTAAGTAAAAACAGAAACAAAAAAATAAGATTAATAGATAACATAACATTAATACAAAAATATAAGCTCTTTAGGGGTAAGGATTTCTTTTCTTTTTTTTTTTCTTTTTTGCGTTACGCGGGCCTCTCACTGCTGTGGCCTCTCCCGTTGCTGAGCACAGGATCCAGACGCGCAGGCCCAGCGTCCATGGCTCGCGGGCCCGGCCGCTCCGCGGCATGTGGGATCTCCCCGGACCGGGACACGAACCCGTATTCCCTGCATCGGCAGGCGGACTCTCAACCACTGCGCCACCAGGGAAGCCCCATAGGGTAAGGCTTTTTGTCTTTTTGTTTATTGATATGTCCCCTGTTTCTAGAATACTTAGTGCAGAGTAGAAATCCAGAATGTTTGTTGAATAAATGAATGATTAGATAAATGCATGAATGTGTGTGATGCAGAAATCGACCATGGTTCTCACAGTCATACAAAACACATCTATGATCCTATGTGTACTCAGGACTGCCAATCTGGAATGTGCAAATGGTTCAGATTCCAGCACAATATGCTAGATTCTTAATATAAAAGTGAGAAATAAAAAAATCTTGGCGTTCAAATGTCCATTGTCTAGCATGGAAAAGCCATATGTACAAATAGCTCTGGTACAAGAGGACGAGTGAAAAAAGTCATATATAAGGATTATTGGGCCACAGACTGGTTGAAAAGCTACCAAAAAATGATAACATTTGAGGACTACCTAAAAAGATAAGTGAGAGGCAAAGCAGTACCATACTCAAAGCAAAGTTACAAAAATATTAAAGTTTACACTGTTTTTGGAGAATAACTTTTAACTGTGAACTGTAGCAAGAAATATATATATATATAGAGAGAGAGAGAGAGAGAGAGAGAGAGAGAGTATACTTAACTGAAACAAGTTTTATGAAGTAATACTCACCTTTATTCATTTTGTGTATTTGATATTTTCTATTCTATTTTTTTAATGCTGGTGAAGGTGTATTAAATCAATTTCAAGATCCATTTGTTTGAAAAACTATGGGTTTTCACATTGAATAGATGTGGTGAGTAGACCACTGGCATGAAAACACAAAGAACACTCTGCCAGCACAGCTCCAATTCTTCTCCCATCCAGGTGGTTAGCTGCTGAGCTGCAATGCTTAGAGAAGGACTACGATCTGGTCTCCTTCTTACTTAAAACAACTCAGTGTGGTAGAAAAGATGAGTAAAGAAATCGCTCTCCGTATCAAGCCAGAGTGCAGGAAAGGAAAGTGCCACAGGCCATTTTCTCTCTAATCTGGACATAAAATTAGGGCTTACCATTATTCTATCTAAAAGGGTTATGAGAGTTTGGAAAGGGAATCATCTCACATCTGGGATTATCCTAAATTTGATCTATATCTGGATTTATCTCAGAGTTTACCAGAGTCAAATTGTCACACTGCACTACAAAAAGCAAAACTCTCTTCTCCTTCCCCTATGAATAACAATTTAATTGCTTCCACAACAGTCTTCACTGAAGACTATTAAACACTCTGTACATGTCAGGCTCTGTTCTAGTGCTAGGAACTACAATAATGGGGAAACAAAAGTCCAAGTCTCCTGGAGTTTATATTTTACAAAAAACAAATAGACAAATTACATACACTCAGCTAATAATAAAAGCTATAAAGGAAATAAACAGTGTCTTGAGTTAGAAAATAGTATTTAAAGTAGCCAGGGAAGGACCTTCTTAGGCGGTAATATTTAAGTTGAGGCCTGACAGATGAGGAGCGACTGAAGTGAAGTGCTAAGAAGAAAACCAATCTTGGACTTCCCTGGTGGCGCAGTGGTTGAGTCCGCCTGCCGATGCAGGGGACGCGGGTTCATGCCCTGGTCCAGGAAGATCCCACATACCGTGGAGCTGCTGGGCCTGTGAGCCATGGCCGCTGAGCCTGCGCATCCGGAGCCTGTGCTCCACAACGGGAGAGGCCACAACAGTGAGAGGCCCACGTACCACAAAAAAAAAGAAAAAGAAAAACAATCTTCCAGGTCCTGGAAGAGCGTATGTATAGACTTAAGACAGAAAAAAGGTGGAAGGCCTGTATATATTGAGCCCAACAGGGAGCTGGGAAGAGAAGTATGAGATAAGCTGGGAAGTTACTGGATTGTTTCAGTAACTGGAAGAAGAAGTTACTGGAGAATAACATGGTCCAATTTAGATTTTTAAAAACTCATTCTTGTAGCTCTGTGGAGAATGGATTAGACAGGAGTATGATTAGAAGTTGAGAGATCTCTTAGGAGACTGATTTCCATACAAGCAAAAATGGGAAATTAGACTAGGTGTAGGCAGTGGATAAGGAGAAAAGAAGATGGACTCAGATATTTTGGAAGTAGAACCAACAAAACTTATATTCAGATATTTCTTAAAAAAGACCACAAGTCAGTGAATTGGAAATAGGGTAGAGGAGTCAATGCATTTAAAAGAGGGAGGAAAAGATTTTGAGGACAGAAAGAATGGGAGAAGTATACACTAATCAACAGCCTAGAAGTAATATATTGAAGCAGTCACATTTTCAACTCTAATCCCATGTCCTGCTCTGGGCCTCTATTTTCTGAAAACAAGATATCAAACTGGGCAGAGAGGAAATGCTCTGAGGATTTTTAGCCTTAAATGGCTGAGCCCAGGCCACTGAAAAAAGATAATTTACCCAATGAAAATAATGGCGCAAGATTTAACTAAAATCATTAAGAACATTTCTCACTCTGGCTGCACAAACTCCCTGGGTAGCTTTTAAAACTATATGCGCAAGCTCCACTGGAGTGGCTCTGATTTAATTAGTTTGAAGTGGGACACAGGCATAGGTATTTTTTAAAAGCTCCACAGAGGATTCTTATGAGCAGCCAGAAAGCCCTGAGTTAGAAGTACAGCTGAGGATGTCAGGTCAATCAGCCTATTTCATTCAATGACAGATTAATAGAGAGAATGGGGTGAAGGAACTTTTCCCCCAGATAAGGAATACAGGCTCATTGGTTTAAAAGACATAGTTTGAGACTACAAGAAAATAAAAGTCAATTTTCTTCGTGTGATTTTTTTAAGCTGGGAGAAAATTTTTTCTCACCTTACTTGTGAAGAACACAGACACCCATATAGACATCACATGTATTTTAAAATGTATTTTATTTCTACTATGAACAACCAAGAGGAAAGAGATTAACAGCTGATAGTTGACTGAAAGGAAAATGAAAGAGGAAGAGGGGAGTACCAATCTCGCCCAGACAAGGAGACACACAGGAAAAAATGAGTTGAAGTAGAGAAGTGATCACAGGGGATGAAGGATTCAGTTACCTCTGGGAGAAAAAAAATAATTGGTTACCAGAATACACCTGGCAATGGGTTTCACTGTATCACACCACTGTTGCTTTTCAACTGCTCCTTGGTTTGAACCTTTCCAAGATTTAACTCTTGAATGAGCCACAGAATTACCAGAGCAGGACTAAGAGCCAAGTAACCATTCTGCTAAAATAGAGACCAGAAACTTAATTTTTCAACTGCATTGAAGATTCTTTGTTGCTGGTGAATGGGTAACTGAAGGCAAGAGTAGTTATATAGCTTGCCCTAATCATTCCATTTATTTGTGGTCTCACTGGAATCCGAACCAGGGTTTTACACTGTTGGGTTTTTACTTTGTTCCATTTACACCTTTGCATCCTAACTCCCCTGAAAACGTTGTTCCATTTACACCTTTGCATCCTAACTCCCCTGAAAACAGAGAAGAAAAACATGTAGTGCAATTTCCAAATCTCCACGTTTGGAGAGCTCTAAGAGTTGTAACTGTCCAGATGAGGCGGTAGTGTATGAACAGTGCCGCCCAGATAATTCTGTGTAATAAAAAATCTGGGAGTTGAGTAGACATGACAGAACATGGATTTATTAGTTTTAAGTGGGCGTGTCCACTTCAGGAAGGGAGTGAAAGCAAAAGAGAATCGAGGATCTAAGGGAAGGAGGAGGAACGTAAAGAATCATAGAATATGGGTGCGGCGTGGTGGGAGAAGGATTCCACGACACCAAAGCAGCAGGTAAAAAAGCAGAGTTCAGCTCAGAGGCATCTGGCGGGCACTCGCCCGGTGCCCCGCCAAAAGCGGGCGGCACGAGCGCGCACTACAAATACCAGAAGCCCCCGCTTCCTAGAGCTCCCGCCGCGTCGCGCAACGCACGCCGGGAGCCGGCCCGAGCCGCCAAGATGTCGCAGCCCAAGAGAAGAAAGCTTGAGTCGGGGGGCGGCGGCGAAGGAGGGGAGGGAACTGAAGAGGAAGATGGCGGAGAGCTGGAGGTGGCCCTGCCACGACCCCGGAGGACTAGGCGGGAGCGAGACCAGCTGTACTACCAGTGCTACTCGGATGTATCGGTCCACGAGGAGATGATTGCCGACCGCGTCCGCACCGATGCCTACCGCCTGGGCATTCTGCGGAACTGGGCAGCGCTGCGGGGCAAGACCGTGCTGGACGTGGGCGCGGGCACCGGCATTCTCAGCATCTTCTGTGCCCAGGCCGGGGCCCGGCGCGTGTACGCGGTGGAGGCCAGCGACATCTGGCAACAGGCCCGGGAGGTGGTGCGGCTCAACGGGCTGGAGGACCGGGTGCACGTCCTGCCGGGGCCAGTGGAGACGGTGGAGTTGCCGGAGCAGGTGGATGCCATCGTGAGCGAGTGGATGGGCTGCGGACTCCTGCACGAGTCCATGCTGAGCTCTGTGCTCCACGCGCGGACCAAGTGGCTGAAGGAGGGCGGTCTTCTACTGCCGGCTTCCGCCGAGCTCTTCGTGGCGCCCATCAGCGACCAGATGCTGGAGTTGCGCCTAAGCTTCTGGAGCCAGATGAAGCAGCTCTACGGTGTGGACATGAGCTGCCTGGAGAGCTTCGCCACGCGCTGCCTCATGGGCCACTCAGAAATCGTGGTGCAAGGCCTGTCCGGCGAGGATGTGCTGGCCCGGCCGCAGTGCTTTGCTCAGCTGGAGCTGGCCCGCGCCGGCCTGGAGCAGGAGCTGGAAGCGGGGGTGGGTGGGCGCTTCCGCTTCAGCTGCTACGGCTCGGCTCACATGCACGGCTTTGCCATCTGGTTCCAGGTGACCTTCCCCGGAGGGGACTCGGAGAAACCCCTGGTGCTGTCCACCTCGCCTTTTCACCCAGTCACGCACTGGAAGCAGGCACTCCTCTACCTGAACGAGCCTGTGCAAGTGGAGCAAGATACGGACGTTTCCGGAGAGATCACGCTGCTGCCCTCTCAGGACAACCACCGTCACCTACGCGTGCTGCTGCGCTACAAAGTGGGCGACCAGGAGGAAAAGACCAAAGACTTTGCCATGGAGGACTGAGCGTGGCTTTCTCTCCCAGCTACCTCCCGAGGCGGCCAGACCTGCGCGGTAGAGGCGGAGGGGGGTCGGAGGAGAAAGGGAAATCTCACGTGCAAGTAGGGGACATTATCTTCCGTCTCCCTTTCCCCTTAGGGCTCCTGGGGAGGGAGAATAACTTCAGTCTCCCTTCGAGGAGATTCTTCTGGCGATATTTATTAAAAAGTGATTTCGATCCCCCTCAACGACCGAAACAGCGTGTTTATTAATGGCCCTTTAAGCCTCAAAAGCACGTAGTACCAAGCACTTGTATTTATTTTGTTTCATGCAAAAAAGGGGGAAAAAAAGGAAGAAAATGTCAGTTTGTGAAGGCTCCATGCACATCCCAGACACCTCACACCCTAAGTCTAAAACCAGGGAGGGGGTAAAGGGGTTTACAATTAGACTCCATAAATCTCCAATATGACTAATATCTCTCCTGAGCCAAATTCCCTTCCTTCCCAGGTGCCTCTAGGCTACGGTATTTCTTTCTCATTGTTTTTTAAATAAATTTTACTACTGGTAACGTGGGAGAGGAGAATGAGGACAAAGTTTAAATAACACTTCCTTAGGGTGCTAAAGTTGATGAACACCTTACTCCATTAAGTGAAGTTTTATTTCACTTAATGGAGTAAGGTGTTCATCAACTTTAGCACCCTAAGGAATTGTACAGCACACCTAAGAAATCTAGAAGGTACATTTAGGAGAAAAAGACCTGAAAGATGGTGAAGTAGTATGGATGTTTTAATTGTCTTTACTCTTAAGATTTAACCAAGAAAATGTTCCATAATAAAATTTTTGTGTACTGCTTAAAAATAAACTGATACAGGAAGTTTCTTCTGATCCTGACCCAAGGGCTTATTTATCATCATGGGTGAATTATTTAAGCTTACTAAATTAGGGAAAATATCTTCTCAGCTAGAAAATTAAACTCCCTCATTCAGAGGGATCATGTGATTTGGCCTACTTTCATCAAGTGAAAGTTTTTTAGTGTTTTTTGGGGGTTTGTTTTTTTCTTTTTAGCTCAGCTTAATGTGAAAGTTATGAATTTAGGAAAATCATTTGTAATGAAGTTTGAGTCACGTTATCACATTTATTTTTACCAATGTTTCCCTCCTTATCTCTGTGGCAAATAAAGCATTGGCATTCGCTCTATTTTTATAGATGAAGTAAGTCTTGTGTACTGTTTGAGTTATAGATTTCACCTTTTTTAATATTGTTCTTAAAAACTGTGTTACAGCCCCTACAGAATATAGTTTAAGGATAATTCAACTATGCTTAATGTATGGTTTCTTCCTACTAGTAGCTTTTGTATGCTAGTAGAAAACAGGTGTGAAAAACTGGTCTTCTGAAGTACTCTAACGTAGTTCTGTTATTTTAACTGAGTTTTCTCCTTTATTCATTGCTTATTAAAATATTCAAGTATTACAACTAATTTTCTAAAATTTGGTATCAACACATGAGATCTACCATTATGAAGGGAAACATACATGTACAAAATCATCAACTTTACAGGATCCTTGAATAGCAAGTAATACATTTGTAGTTGTCACCATGTTGATGTTAGGATAGTTAGCTCATGTAAATGGTACAGTCATAGCAAGCTAGGCCTGGTTTAAGCTAGAGGTATAAATTACTTCCTTATGTTAGGGTCAACTGTATTTTAAGTTGAACATTTATTTATTTAGCATTTTAGTGTACAGTTTTGAGTAGATTTCTGGTGTTTGTTTTAGCTTCCTATAACAATCCCTTTGCTGTATGGGTACAGTATTGCCAGTATAAGCACACAAAGGGAATACCAGTTAAAACTTTGGGTAACTGTAGAAGTAAAAGGTAAGTATTTCATAGTTACACAGAATTTAAAATTCTTATTGTTACTGTTTCCCCAAAGTAAGATGGATTGTCATAAAAATACAGCTAAAACCATTAGTCATGTGGCAACATAACACAGTGGTTAAAACCTTGGACTCTGGAGCCAGACAGCTCATGCTGGAATCTAGGCTCCACCACTCTGTGTGACTGGGCAAAATACTTAACCTCTGTTTCTTCTCCAGTGCTGTCATGCAAATGGTGTGACAGTCATACCTGCCCTATAGAAATGTGAGGATACTATGAGTTAATACATGCAAGCACATAGTGCCTGGTACATACTAAGATCTCAATAACTTCTTGCTGTTGTAATTGCGGGAAAGTAATATGCAAACCTGGAGCATCTGGACACATAGAAAATGTGATTCAGAATAAATTAGTCAACATTTTGATGTTTTTACAGGTGTTGTTTGACAGTACGAGCATGGCCGTATATGACGAGCAATGTATGACACTGGATACCAGATGAGCCAAAGGAGCCTAAGCCCTGAAGTGAGGATTATTCCAGAAGGATGAGGTTGTGAGATGCACCAACATTCAGGCACTGTCCAAGCTCTGTATGAACTGGTACTGATTGCTTAGGGTCATTTGGGTCACGGGAAGAAACTACCAGCCCTAAGGAGAGAAAAACACGGTGAAGTCCTACCTGCTTTCCTCAAAGAGCTTACATTTATTTAGCACTGTGAAACTTTCCAGATATTTTCATTAACTCACTGGACCAATGGACATTTTATTCGGTATACAATATAATAGTCATTGTGATAAGTGCTTAGGATATAAACCGGTAAAACATAGTTTCTCCTTCAAATAGGTATGTTCACAGGATAAACCAGAAAGTAAAATAAACAAAAAATAATGGGCAAAAGACTGGGTGGTGTAGGTGTTAGGGAGGGCAAGTAATTATCTTCACCTTACATACTAGGAAAAAGGAGTTACACAGATTTGGAAGGATTTAGCCTAAGGTTATGTAACTAATTCTTGACAGTTTAACACAAGTCTTTCGATTCCTAACCCACAAAAGACCCCTTAGATTAAGGAAGTCTCCCTGGAGACCTGTCTCACAGGCCTCAAAGAGCCACCACCTTCAGTATATAGGATCTTCACGTTGACAAATACTAGGCACTCACGAAGCATTCCCTGTTCCCATTCCCCTAACAGAACTAATCAAATGTGGCACTTTCTGAGGCTCCCCCAGGGGACTGAATCCTCAACATAGTAGCAAAGGTAGACAAACTCTGCCATTCTACTTGGTACTTGATGCTGGACAGCAGAGAGACATCTGACCAGGCGGTCATTCATTTAATGGTTTAATAAACACCAACTAACAGTTAAGTAAGCAGATCCTACTCTCAAAAAACTGGGGTATGGTGGGGAGTAGAATTACCTACATCAATAATCTGCATTCATTCTTTATACTGGAAAGATTTCATTCCAACTAAATCTTACCCCTGCTGAAGCAAGGATAGGAAGCCAGCCCTCTTATCAATTTCATTCTTAAAATTTCGCCCAAGTGCAAAAATACTCCTTATCATCACATAGATTATGAGCTCCTCAGAGAAAAATTTCTCTATGGTGTTAGTTCCAAAAATAAATCTATGTCCTCTATATAACTGGTTTGTTTCAACTAACAGACACAATATTTTGGGTAGATGACCCTTCTCACTGGCTACTAGAAAGTTGAGCCAAATTTATAGTTCACTTGCACTTTTTGTTTTTAGCTTTATATCTGGCTTCATTTCCATAACCCAGTTTTTTCTTGATTTGTCCCTCTCAATAAATATTAATGTTTTGTTGGAATTTAGGTATCTTTGTTCTTTTCTAATACTTTCTGGCATTAAGATATTTTCCTCCTTTTTGGAATACCTGCAATAGTTCTGAGGGTGAGGAGGTTGGAGAAAAGGCCAGAGGACCCTGATGTACGCCCCCTTTATTTTCTGTGAAATGTGATGTCCAAAGTTATTCATATGGATGGAAAGCTGATTGGATCTCATCCTTTTAGCCAACCTACAGCATTTTACACTTTGTAGAATCAAGATTTCTGAATGTGTGACAAACTCAGACATGTAGACAATCTTGAGGAAACCTTGAATATTCTGCAGCTCTTTGTAAGCCTAGAACAGGTCCTAATTGCATCTTAAACACAACCGTAGAGTTGTAGATTGCCAGACCCCTTCCAAAAGCGTGCGAAAATAGTTTAAGGTGATGATAAAGAGGAAGGAAGGACATAATGAGACTATTTCTCATATATCATATGTGCTTGTAGGGAAAGATTTGAAACAAAGCATCTAAACCTAACAAAACACAGAGAATTTTCATAAAAATTCAGATATCAACAGTAGCATTGGAATTGTGCTCCTTGGAGAGCTTTGATAATTAAATTCATCATTATTGATAGTAATAACTTTGGGGAAAGACTGGTGAGATTTCAGTTGGATAGTTTTTAACTCTAAAAACGATCACTTAGAAATTTAGAATACATAGATAGAACTGGGGGCGGGGAGGGCAGAATTCCTCCTTCTCTTTCTATAGGCTGTCCCCTGCAAGGAAAGGAAGGACAGAAAAAGGAAAGTGAGATGGAAAGAAATCCTCCCCACACATTTTTAAATACTTTACAGGCATTCCTGCAGTCGCGTGATATATGTATTTGTAAAAACCTTCACATTCTGCAATATTATACACTAAAAATAAGGAAAAATTAGGTTGGGTGGACCATCACAATCTATGAAATTTTGTAACCAAGAGCACTAAGAACACTAATTCTAATAAAAATAGTAACAGTTTAGAAAGATGTTAACCCTAATAAATAAACATTGCAGTAAATAAGACAGCTTGATGAAAGAGTGTAAGGAAGAGTTACAGAGACAAAACAGTTGCACAAAGATGGGGAGAAGGCTTAATAAACCTTTCTAGGACATAGAGCATGTGGCTGAACAGAGCCAAGAGGAAGAATGTAGGGCGTGACATATTCCTCTGGCTAGCTGCATTTACTTGCGTATGTGTACTTTGTGTTCTGTGGGTGCTACCTGGTGGTGTTAAATATTGATGATGGGAATGGTCACATATGAATCAATCAACTTCCACATTATGTTTTGACATTGTTCCTCTTCTTACCAATATCATATGAGTTCATTATTTTACAAAAACATGCACTGTAGCACAACATTCTGTCCTTTGTTTGATTTCCAGAAATTATAAAGTACTTCAAAATTCCATTGGGTTTATGGATCTTTTCAGTGTGGGTTTTTTTTTAAAGGAAAATGGAATGGAGTGGAAGACTTACAGGTGGCTGTAACCACCCTTTAGCATGAATCTATTTATTTTATTATTTTGGTCACCAGGAAAGATTCAACAGGAAAGGGGAATAGAAATTCTGGCCTGTGTAGAGTGGAAGGAAAATAGTTGAGTATTCAGAAGGTGGTTAGATAGTGGGATTGAGGATAATCAGTATTTTTCTAGAGCCAAAGGTAGCATAAAAAATACCTTGGGGTCAAAGAGACCTGAAAGTTAGGAGAGAAGCACTTAAATAAAAGTTAGGATTCCCATGCATACACTTTGCCTACATCACAATATCCTTAGGGTAAGCTTTTCTGAAGTCATGGGCTCAGAACATAACTAAGATTATTTTGATCGATTAAAAATAATTGCTTATTTTGTTACCTGTCCTTAATCTCTCCTTTAAGCTTAGATTCTATATAAGGATATTAATTTGACATTTATTTATTAATTAATTTCTTGAATGCATAAGGACAAAATAATTTTGTTCTCTATAAAATGTAGATTTTTATTTGGAGAAAATCAATATAGAAGTAAAGAAATGAATAAAATAATTTCAAGTGGTAATAGTGCTATTTGGAAGATAAACATGTGGTGTGACAATTAAGTAAATTAAGAGTTGTAGAAGACAGCAGGATGCTATTTTTATAAAGTTCAAAAACAGGCATACATAAAAGTTGGAATGGAAAATACTCTAGGGGGTGAAACTATGGGTAATATGTTATTTTTTCTCATGTTTGAAATTTGCTGTGATCACCTTGCATTGCTTTCTTGATGAAAAAAATATATACTATTAAAATAGATGAATTTTTTTCAAAATGGTTCTTAGTAAAATCCTATCAAAATATATTGGTATGTAGCCTCACTCTGTGGTTGCTGCCTCTTACTGTAGTCTCTCATAAAGCATATCTTTTATGAGCTTTACCCACTCAGAGCAGTAATTGAGAAGATCCTGCTCCTTTCCTTCCTTGAAGGAAGAAATGCAGACTCATGCTAATGCAAATGGACAAGATCAGGGGTGATCTCATGGCATAGACTGGGCAGCATGGATGATGGCAGTGAATGAAGAGCACAGCAGTCTGTAATTCCTTCAGTGGCCTTTTGGCAGTTTTGTAGGATCTGGTCCACTGAGGCCTGGTGGGGAAGAGAAGACTGGCAGATACTCGTCAAACAGTAGTTGGGGAGAAATCTGACTAAACTTGTCAAAATATAGTCTTGGAAAAAACGTTTTCATCATCTTTAATAAATTAGACCTTGGTTTTATTTTCATTCTTTGTCATAAATTTTAGTCTTTCTCTTTTGTTCATAGAAATCCTGAAAAACCAAAAAGCCAGTCATTCTGAAAGTCCTATCAACCCTTTCATTTGTCTAATGCCTTGCAAAATTTTATTTCTAGAGATTCAACCAACTTCCTCTGACAAGCTTTATTCTGCATGCTCAGGAAAAATTGGGAGACCTAGGAAAAGGCTCAATGGCTATAAACTGGCTAGGAATTATTCTAATAGTGTCAAGTTGAATCATTTGCACTGTCCATTAGTGTTATTATCAGTATCCCAGGTATTACTAAAATTTCCGTGTAGACAGTAGAAAGCCATTGATGGATCATGTTTGCAAATAACTCTCTAAGGAGCACTTGTTTCTCAAGCCATTGTCCTTGCCTAGAATGGCTACTCTGTCCTCTTATGTAAGTTCCATTTGATTTACAAGGTCCCTTTACTCAACAAATATTTACTGGATACCTACTTTGTGCCAGATAATGTTTCAGGCAATGTATAGACAATGATGAACGAGAGAGACAAGATTTCATCGCTTGTGAATCTTACGTTGTGAGAAAGACTACACACAAGTAAACAACTGAATTTCAGATAACAAGGGGAAAATGGTATCTGTGGTAGAAAAGAGGATTCTTTTCATCATGGTAATCAAGGAAAGCTACTCTGAGGTGACACTTTAGAAGAGAACTGAGAGAGAGAGAGTGGAACGTGCAGTCTAATGAAAGAATGTTCTGGGTGGAAAGTCCCTCAGGGAGATCTTGCCATGATTGTGAATCAGCAAGATGTGGTTCCATTCCTCCATTTTCAGTGAGAAGCTCTGATTCTCCCATTGTGCAGTGACCAAACTCTTATAATAGCAATTGTCTCTGTGATTCATTTGTTATTGAAAGTATGTTATATTATCATACTAGTTGTCTTTAAGAAGTTGAGATGCTTGCTTTCCACTTCAGACACAGCTCCCTCAGGATAGGGACCTTGTCTTATGCTTCTTTTTTTTTTATTTTTGCGGTACGTGGGCCTGTCACTGTTATGGCCTCTCCCGTTGCGGAGCACAGGCTCTGGACACGCAGGCTCAGCGGCCATGGCTCACGGGCCTAGCTGCTCCACGGCATGTGGTATCTTCCCGGACCGGGGCACAAACCCATGTCCCCTGCATCGGCAGGTGGACTCTCAACCACTGCGCCACCAGGGAAGCCCTGTCCTATGCTTCTTGATATACCAAAACCAAAAATAGTACTTTCATATAATAAGCATTAATAAACACTCACCGATGATCATGATCTGATGTGATGATCTATGCTGTTATCATGTTTTCAGGGAGCATATCAACTCGACTAAAGATAAAGTTGGATAGAGGGTAGTGCGAGGTTCTGGCTATTTAAAAACTACATCCGATAAATATATAGCGGTTCTGAAAAAACAAACAAGCAAAACTTAAGAATATGCTGTTTAGGGATATATACACATATAGTAAAATTATGTATATAATTATATATTATACATATATTATATTTAAAATACTTGGTTATGTTAGGTTATGCCTGTTATGTGCAAGTGGAGATGACAATTGAGCAGTTGAATATATGAGTCTGAAACTCAGTAGAAATGTCAGGGATGACAATATAAATTGGGGAGTCATCAGCATATAGATTGTACACTATTTAAAGTAATGAGACTGGATAAGATCACTTAGGAAGAGAATAGAAAGAAGGGTAAGTACAATTTGTAGTAGCAAAGAATTGCAAACAACTATTTATCAATAGAAAATTGGTTGAATAAATTACAGATTATGTATACCATACATTTTTATTTACTCTTACTAAGTTATTTATACATGTCTGACTTCAAGGAATATTCAGGATATATATTTTGACCTAAAATAATTTTTGGAGTAATATGAATAATATGTCTACATATTTGTAAAAAAACTACATAAATATGTGTATGAGTCTACATAGTAGAAAGATACATTCTAAACTAGGAGGAATGGGAGATCAATGTTTTCCTTCTAAATATATTTGTATTTCATTCATGCAGTTTTAAAAAATCTGATGATAAAGAGGGACATAAAACAAATGTGTCTTAACTATTTAGAATGTAAAGGAATCTTAGAATTGATATTTATGACAATAGCAATATCCTATCAGTAATCCACTTATTCTACTTTTTGTGGCTTTGTATCCTTTCCCTTTTTTTTGGGTACATCTGCTCCCCCAGAACTTTGACTCTTAACCTTTTGCACTGTCGACCCTTAGCTGGGAGACTGCCCTTAGGCTGTGGAAACAGTTATGCCTGCCCACATGAGAGCTGGGAAGTGCCTAGGAATTTATGTCCCTCTAAGGTCAGTCATTAGCCAACGTCTGATGGGTGAAAAGGTTTGAATGTTGCAGAGATGCTCTGGAGACAGCATAGGTCACACATATCCCTAATAAGGGAGCAGCATGTGTAACCTATGCTGTCTCCAGAGCATCTCTGCAGGATTGAGACAAAGTTCCCTTTCTTGGGACTTGGCTTAATATCACATGTTAGCCAGATCTCCTTCTCTTCCTAGTCCTGCTTCCCAGCTGTCCTTCTAGCATTCTCTGGGAATACTTCCTGATAAACACTTTTACAAGATCCCAGTCTAAGACAATGACGAGTCTATTTTAAGTGCCTACTGAAGTCACCTTAACTCTTGAGGACACAGGCATCATGGACAGGATATATAGTGTAGTAGTTTAGATGCTCAGAGTTTAGGTGATGAGTTCCAAGCTCTGCCACTTACTCTCCATGTGGCCTTGGGCAATTCACCCAACTCCATGCTTTGTTTTCTCATCTATAAGATGGGATTGATAATAGAACTACTTTACAGAGCTATTTCAAGGAGTAAATAAAATAATGTACCTAAAGTGTATTTAGCATGTTAGGCACTCAATAATTATTTAAAAACTAATAAAGATGCTTGATGTAAGTATCACGACTATGTATCTCTATGTATGCTGTGGCATGTCTGACAAAAGAAGTTTCTTTTACATGAAAATTTATGATATGAAGTTTTCCTCGGTATGAAAGCCACTCTTTACAGAACATTATTTTATTATGTATGACTCATATGAAGTAAACAAAGTTAATACATCATTGATTTTAATGGGATTTTGCATACTATGATTAATATGCCATTATTGCATAAAAACATTCTACATGCTGAGAAGTGTAGCTGGTGCATTAGAATATCATTTGGCATAAAGTTTCAGCATATGCTACTTTCACTATGTGTCCCTATGAATGCTTTAACATCTGGTATAAATCAGATAATGAATCAAAAAATGAAAAATTATATCTCCCTAACAACCATATCACATATTTTAGCACTGAATAATATATCATTTTAATGTCTTGAATAACATCGCTATTTATGGGGGTGGTGCAATGACCACATCCTTTATTGGTCTAGTTTTACTTTTAAGAATCTTGTCTTATTGCTTAGAGCAACTCAATTGTTCTGTCTTCTAACTACATAGAGCACCATCCTGAAGCCTATTTTTTCTTGGACCCAAGACCATGGAATTAGTTTATATGTGAACCTATTTTATAATAATGTATGGGCTCTATGAAATTCCCCTGGTTGGAGTTTAAGCAAAGCTAGCTAATATTGAATTCTGTTTATTACAAACTGTATATTTCCTGTTAGTTTCTAATTTTATTTCATATAAAATTCCCCTTGTTGTAATTGCTGTCATTCTTTCTCTGTTTTCCCCTAATTATTCTAACTAGGGTAAATTCTCAGTCCTTCAGGAACTGTGTATTTAGTCTGTGGATTTTCCAAATCCTCTTTTTAATTATTTTACTGTATATACTTAACCATTTAAATGTTTCCTATTTTTATAATTCACCAGATGATAGATAATGGTAGAGTGAGTTTGCATTAAAATAAGGAGTTTGTTATCTTTACAGAAATTCTTGGTAAAAGTCTAGCTCTAGTGAATGCTGTTATCTTTATAGAAATTCCTGGTAAAAGTCTGGCTCCAGTGAATGCATAAGATGAATTTTTTTTTTACCATTTGAGGTTCTTAATCCTTTCTCTAACATCATATATAAGTTAAAGTTAAAACTCTGCACTTTGTTTTTTGTTTTTGTTTTTTTGCGGTACGCAGGGCTCTCACTGTTGTGGCCTCTCCCGTTGCGGAGCACAGGCTCCGGACGCGCAGGCTCCGGATGCACAGGCTCAGCGGCCATGGCTCACGGGCCCAGCCGCTCCGCAGGCATGTGGGATCTTCCCGGACCGGGGCACGAACGCCTGTCCCCTGCATCGGCAGGCGGACTCTCAACCACTGCACCACCAGGGAAGCCCTGCATTTTGTCCTTAAATATAATAGTTTCACCAAGAGCAAAGCTGCAAGTGTTTTTTTAAAAAAGGTCTAATGTCACCCCACTCCATACCACCCATTACTAAGCTGCACATCACTTGAGATAATGGAGGCTGGAAGTGTTTGTTCATAAATTTGAGACGATTAGGAAGTTCTTAAATAGAAGAGTCTTTGAATAAGTTTAATATCACCTCATATACTGGTATTTTCATATCTTTAGGATAGATTTCCCTAAGTATTTTGCTTATTTTCAATTCTAACAAATTCTGGTAGATTGCTTTATGAAAGGTTGTCATAATACAGATTCCCACCAAAAATATCTTAAAAAGTCTGTTTCTTGATACCCTCACTCACCTAGATTTTATTGATCTTGTTTTTTTAATCTTATGGGTAAAAATGCTAGCTTCTTATGTTTAATTTTATTACCCTAACTTCTAGCAGTTGAGAATCTTTCCTTATATTCATTGGTCCTTTGCATTTCATTTTCTGTGAATTTACTGTTTATTTTACCCATTTTCCTATTGAATTTTACAGGTATTGGGAGGATCTTTGTTAATTAGGAGTAGTCTATCATATGTGTTATAATTCATTCATTTAATTTCCTTTACTTCATTAATTTTGGGTCACTCAGAACTTTTCCATTTTAATGAATCCAAATCTAGTAGTTTTATAATTGCTTCTGAGTTTCTTTTCTGACTAAGAAGATTTTTCCAAATTGAAAATTGGGGAAATACTCCCAAATTATCTTTTATTTTCATTATTTAATTTAAAAATTTAGATATTTAATTCCTATTTAATTTGTTTTGTTTTTTTCCAACTTCAAATAAGAATTGTTTTATTTTCAATGTAAAAGCGTAGAATGCACTTAATGCTACCAGAGTTCACTTTTAGTGTAAGTTGGATCAATGCTTTTCATAAAATATCTCAGCATTTCAGAAGTATGAAAAAGTATAAGTTTAATAATAGATTACATGGGAGAAAGAGGGAAAGCTACGTAAAAGAAAATGCATGGAGAACAGCAGTAGATAGATTTTCAACAAAAAGAAAGGGAGAGAGAGAGTTTGGAAAGTCAAAAAGTGCCCAGAAGATAGATACAGAAGAGTCAAAATGTCTGAGAAATAAAAGAATCTAACAATATGACCAGCGGTGTAAGCAAAATTTATCATTATTAATACTTTAGATTCAAAAAGTATTGTTTTGTATCAGTTATTTTCCTGCCTAAGCCAACTCTGATGCAGTCTTTTCAATGATGGGTAATTGTTTCTAAGATAGTTTGACATACACTATTCTCTTAAATTAAAAGATTGGTTATATTCTTAATGCTTGCATTTATTATTATTTATTCTCAATATTAACAAACATTTTATTTTAAAATGTACAATTTTTAATATTTTAAAATTTATTTTAAAATTTATTTTAAAATTTATGAATACTGTTTTTAAACTTCAGATGTTTACAAATTTTTAAAAGTTTCAAGATAGCCCTGAAAAAAGAAAATATTAGATAATTGATCCAAATAATATGCAGTATTAATTTCCAGAAAGAAAACATTAAAATATAGCTGAATTCATGTTTAAATGGTATGGATAAATGCATCCTGTGGGCCTTATTTTTGCACACATAAAGGTTTCTTTCAGTGAGATTATAACCAAGAATGAAATTCTCCAAACAAAATGGGACGAGTATTCTGATACTGAGTCATTTGGGTTATGTTTCCAATGCCATTTTTTTAAATATATAGAAAAATTACTTTTTTATGATATCAGTTTTCTCTATATTCGACTGGAATACTTTTTTCACTACAAGGAAGAATCCATGAGCAAATTTCCCCTAATGTGAAAGTTTCTTTCTAGGATTAAATTTGATCATCAAGGAATTTACGCATTGGGGTCCATTTTGCATTCAACTAATTTGCCCTCTTAATCAAATATACATACATATGCACACACACAGACTTTGTAGAAATACTTGAAACAGACCCAGAAGGTAACATCTGCTGGGTAAATGTGATTCAGTTCCTGAGAAATATGGTGGTATCATCCCAGTAAGCATCATGCAATTCCTGGCTCCTTTCCTTTGCTCATGCTGCCACCCTTGCCTGTCTAGAATGCCCATCTTGTCCCTTTTCCTTTGCATGTTCAACCTTTAAGATCCTGCTTCAGTTCCACCTCCCATTCTATTTCCTTTTCTTCCCTGATGGAAGGAATCTCTTCACAATCTCTCATTATACTTTACCTGCTTCACTCTTTGGGGTCTTACCTGTGTCTGCTTTCGTGTAGTTCTGTTGTTCTGGAGGGCAAAGAACTTTCCTTATTCATCTTTACATGCTGCACCTTGCCTAGGATATAATATTTGATTGTTTTTATTCTATAACACTCTCTGTTTCTTCCTGTTCCTCATAAGGGAAGAGTGTTTTTGTACTTTAAGGCACAGTTCCTGGCTTAACTGATTTTACAAAGGGCTTAGATGAACTTGGCATCCCATATGTTAGAAAATTCTATTACTAAAAGGAAATCAAAATACTGTATCCCAAAGAGAAGATGGTATATTTTTAATTGAACAATAACTTTGAGACTAAGTTCTGTCTGGCAAAAAAAATATATATATATCTATTTATAAAATAAAATTGAACATGTTACTGTTCCTCAAATAAAACCTTAACCAATTTACAACAAGTTTTACTGGGAAGAAATTCATCCAAAACTGCAATGCATAAGCCAAGTTCTGCTATAATGTGTTAAAATTGCTTCAGTGTAATGTTTGTGGTCCATCCATATCTAGTCTATCCATTTGAAATGTAATGTTATTATAAAGTGTAATTATTTCCAGAAACCTTAAAATAGGAAGTGTTTTTAATTAAACATTTGTCTCACAATATATTAAATGTAGGTCACTTTATCTCAGAAATATTAGGCAATATTTTAACTAGATCTTGACAAAAATGCATTAAATCTATTTTTTAAAATGTTTTATTACTTGCAAGTTTCAACCTGATATGATTTGAAAATAGCCAAGTTATAAACCCCTGAAAATTGGAGTTTATAATGGAAATACTGACAGACCCTTAACTTTTAGGACGAATGTGCTGCTATAATAACATTTGCTGTTGCCGCCTGAGTCAGTGTTGCAACATGACTGGGGTGCTAGATGTGGTATTTCAAATATGAAACTGGTTGAATACTTGCTGAGATATTCTCCCATTTCTAAAATTTTAGAAAACTCATTTCTTGTTTTGAGAACACCTTTTATCTCAAAAGTTATTGTAATGAACAAGATGGAGGCCCTATTTTCTACTTCCTACAATATCTCCTTGATTATCTCATCTTCCCCCATGGCTGGTTTCCACAAAGGCTTCCTGTCTCAGTATATTGCTCCTCTATCCACCAGTTAGTTATTCAAACCAGAAAATTAGAGGTCAGTCTTAACTCATATGACATCTTTGGCACATTTGATTGGCTATAAATACTGAGGGCTTTACTCCCAAAATATATTTTGAAACTATTTTTTTTTTAAATTTATTTTTGGTTGCGTCGGGTCTTAGTTGCGGCAGGCACGCGGGATTCTTGTTGAGGCATGCGGTATCTTTCCTTGCAGTGCTCGGGCTCTTCGTTGTGGTGCGTGCGCTTCTCTCTAGCTGTGGTGCGCAGGTTTGCTCTTCTCTAGTTGTGGTGCGCAGGCTCCAGGGCACGTGGGCTCTGTATTTTGTGGCACGCGGGCTTAGTTGCCCCGAGGCATATGGGATCTTAGTTCCCTGACTAGGAATCAAACCCACGTCCACCGCACTGCAAGGCAGATTCTTTACCACTGGTGAAGAAAAGTTCTTAATATTTATAGAATTCCAGCAAATAAAGCAGTAGAAATGATAGAATGAGAAAATCATCATTTCGCAACCCACAATGAAATAATAGATCTCTGCAATGATTATCCATAGTTGCTCAAACCAGGGTGGGAGTGGTTAATGAAGAATTTTATATTGAAGGAATCAGGCTGACATGCTCAGAATCAAATGTACTAAGCACTAAAATTGGGAAAACCAGTTACTATGTGTCTTAAAACATGATGAAAGCAACAGGAAGCTTACTTGCCTAAAATATTGAATCTGAATCTAGTCAGCCCTCTAGATTTATGGAAAGTAAAGGGAATGAAGGAATAAGTTAATACGATGAAGAAGCAACCAGCCAAATCCAGAATCTGAGAAGTCTACAGAAAAACAATCGCCTAATTTCTCCAACAAATCAATGTTGTATGAAAGGCAGTGGTGATGGGCAGGGGTGGTTTTATAGACTAAAAGAGTCTTAAGAGACTCTTGCAACTGAATGCAATATGAGTACCTAACCAGATCTGATTCAAGGGAACCATTTGTAAAAATCATATTTGAGGCAATAGGGAAATTCAAATATGAATTGTATCAAAAATATTAAGAAATTATTGTTTACTTTTTAGGTATGAAAATGGCAATGAGGTTATTTCAAAAAAATGTTCTTATCAGAGAAATATAATGAAGTATTTGTGGGTGAACTGACAAGATACATGGGTTTTGCTTTAAAATACTCCAGGAAAATAAAAGGAGAGGTGAAAGAAGGAAGAAGATCAACATATACTGGTAAGTGTTTTACCAGGGTGATGAGTACACAGGGTTCATTATACTATTTCCTTTATTTTGTGTATATTTGAGATTTTCCCTAAAAGATCATTTTTAGAAGGTCATTTAGGTTCCACAGAAAAGAAAGACAGTAACTTGGCAAAGGTGGCCATAGTGAAATATACATATTTGAGATATATTTAAATTAATAGGAATTGTTAATTAATTGGAGGAAGAGGTGAAGGAAAAAAGAGAAATCAATGGTGATTCCTTGGTTTTTGGTTTGAGAAACTGCATAAATAATAGTGCCATTTACTGAATTAGTTTAGACTACAGAGAAGCAGGTTTGGGGATGGATTAAAAACCCAATTTAATTTCCGACACTGAGACCTGTATTAGTTTTCTATGGGTGCTGTAACAAATTGCCACATACTTAGCATCTTAAAGCAACACAATGTATTCTCTTACAGTTCTGAAGGTTAGAAGCCCAAAATCAGTCTCACTAAGCTAAAGTCAAAGTGTCAACAGGGCTGATTCCTTCTGGAGGCTCCAAGGGACAATCTGTTTCCTTTCCTTCTCCAGTTTCTAGAGGCTGTCCTCACTCCTTGGCTCCGCTCCCTCTTTTCTCCTTCTGCCTCCATGGTCATATCACCTTCTCTGGCTTTGACCTTCTTTTCTCCCTTTTATAAGGACCATTTTGATGACATCGGGCCTACCAGGACAATAATCCAGGATAAGATCCTTCATTTAGTCTCACCTGCAAAGTTCCTTTTGCCATGTAAGGTAACATATTCACAGTTCTGAGGATTAGGACATAGACATTTTGGGGGGCCATTATTCAGCCCATCTCAAGGTCTAATATATCTGAAGTGCCTGTTAGGTATCCTAATAGAAGAGTCGGTTGGATAGTTAGATATGAATGTAGATGTCAAAAGAGAGAACTGAGAGTCTAAATTTGGGAGTCAAGCATACAGGTATGACTTAAAACCAAGTAATGTTTGAGTCTGAGGAGTTCCAAATTTAGAGGATGGACATCCCAGATGACTTGAGAGTGAAGAGTTCAGAAAGCTAGGCAAGCATTACAATCAGAAAGCTAGTTCATGTAGTATGGAGAACTGTGTTGATGTGGCTGAGAGGTCAAACATACGAAAAGTATTCATTGCATTTGACATCATAAATAAACTTAGTAAACTTTACAAGAGGAGTTCCAACTTAGCTGAAGTGGAGTGAGTTAAAGAATGAAATGGATCCAGTGAATAAAGACAATGTATTTGCAAAGCTTCACTGTGAAGAGCAGTGACATGTGAGGTTTATAGGACGATTTGGGGTGAAAAAAGAGGTGGTTTCTCTTTCCTAAGAGAGGAGATAAGAGAACATGCTTGATGTTGATAGAAATGATCTAGTAGAAAGGGAAATATTGATAATGAAGGAGGAAAACAGAAGGAGGGAAATCCTTGAAAGGTGACAATGCAGATCCACAGCGAAGGAGGAAGACTTTCATGGGAGAAGAGTACTTCTCTGGGCATAAAGAAGGGAAGGCAGGCCAGATGCACACAAATAGAGGCTGGCAGGTCAGTTTATGGAGTTATCATGAGGCATATCTGCTTTGATAGCTCTTTTATCTTAGTCATGAGAGTTGCAAGTGGAGTGGGGGAGGCTGTTGGTGAGGGAAGGTCTGAGAATTTTTCCACGAAGAGAAACTGTGAAATTCCTTTTAAAGGACCAATTTGCCCCTGAGAAAAAAAGGGGAGTGGGGTGGGAGGAAGCCTTCCCCTGTGATAAGGTGGATTGGGGGGGGCAGTTTCATAATTCTGATATTTATAAACACATTATTTTAGTGTGATAATTAAATTATAGTCAAATATAATAAACTAATTGAATAGAAGAGAATATTTCCTTTGTGGTGATACAATAGGAATTATGTTGCCTGCTTGAAATTCACCACTGCAGTATGGATTTAAATGTTCAACATCTTTTAATGAGTTGTTACGAAGTATACTTAAAAGTATGTAAAAATGCTAGACTCTCTCTGTAGCCCTAGATGAGCATTGTCCCTAAGAAGTGACATTAGTTAACATCCTAAAACCCCATAAAAGTAGCCGTTTTATCCCAATTAAAGTAGGACAGTCATTTCAACAGTCTTGCTTTCCAGAGAGAATAGTATTTTACGCATCTTCTCCCAAGCCATAAGCAAATGATATTTCAATGGCTGAAAGCTCAAGACTGCCTAGATTCAAACTCTTCTCACACAAGTATCAGAAAGGCAAAAATGTATTCTTCCTGGGCTAAAAATCCTTCGTCTCCATCTTGAGGTTTAGGACTTTGGGGTTGTAAGTGACAGCAATGAAGAAATGGTGTATTTAAACTCTTTTGAGGGATATCAACCTTTGGGAGTATCTTTGAATGAACCACAGTTTTATCATAGAACGGGTATGTGTCTCAGTCTGTTCCCTTTGGAAGGAATGAGAGGTATGAAATAGTTATCATAGAAAAAGAAATGACTTTACTGGGAAAGCATAATAGGATTGTTAAAATACAATCAGTTCTCAGAATGGGAGAAAATACTTGCAAATGAAGCAACTGACAAAGAATTAATGTCAAAAATTTAGAAGCAGCCCATGCAGCTCAATATCAAAAAAACAAACAACCCAATCCAAAGATGGGCAGAAGACCTAAATAGACATTTATCCAAAGAAGATATACAGGTTGCCAACAAACACATGAAAGGATGCTCAACATCAGTAATCATTAGAGAAAAGCAAATGAAAACTACAATGAGGTATCACCTCACACCAGTCAGAATGACCATCATAAAAAAATCTAAAAACAATAAATGCTGGAGAGGGGGTGGAGAAAAAGGAACCCTCTTGCACTGTTGTTGGGAATGTAAATTGATACAGCCACTATGGAGAATAGTATGGAGGTTCCTTAAAAAACTAAAAATAGAACTACCATATGACCCAGCAATCCCACTATTGGGCATATACCCTGAAAAAAACATAATTCAAAAAGAGTCATGTACCACAATGTTCACTGCAGCTCTATTTACAATAGCCAGGACATGGAAGCAAACCTAAGTGTCCATCGACAGATGAATGGATAAGGAAGATGTGGCACATATATACAATGGAATATTACTGAGCCATAAAAAGAAACGAAATTGAGTTATTTGTTGTGAGGTGGATAGACCTAGAGTCTGTCATACAGAGTGAAGTAAGTCAGAAAGAGAAAAACAGATACCATATGCTAACACATATATATGGAATCTTAAAAAAAAAAAAAAGGTTATGAAGAACCTAGGGGCAGGACAGGAATAAAGAGGCAGATATAGAGAATGCACTTGAGGACACAGGGAGGGGGAAGGGTAAGCTGGGACAAAGTGAGAGAGTGGCATGGACTTATATATACTACCAAATGTAAAATAGATGGCTAGTGGGAAGCAGCCACATACCACAGGGAGATCAGCTCAGTGCTTTGTGACCTCCTAGAGGGGTGGGATGAGGAGGGTGGGAGGGAGATGCAAGAGGGAGGAGATATGGGGATATATGTATATGTATAGCTGATTCACTTTGTTATAAAGCAGAAACTTACACACCATTATAAAGCAATTATACTCCAATAAAGATGTTAAAAAAATAAAAAAATAAAGATAGAGCCAAATGGATTTCCTGACAGAATAAAGGTGGCATGAGACAGAAGGAAAAAAAAAATAATAATAATACAGTTAGGTTGCAGTTTTCAAGAAACATTTTTGTTGCTTTAATTAGATTCACACAAATAATCTGCATTCTTGATTTGATCCAGGAAATAACTTTATTCAAGAGTATTAGCAAACTACCCCTAAGGGATAAAGAAAATTGTTTCTAGAAGTGGTTAATATCAACTACATATTGATTTTTTACTAATTTTGTTTTAATAAGATAATACCTGGCTATATCTCTAAATTCTAGATGTGCTCTACTGTGGTTGCCTGTGTACCACAAATGACACCATTAATATTTTCCAATGCAAAGCTCTTCCATAAATTAAAAAAAAATAAATCATTCCTACAACATTTCCTTGAGAAGAAACCAAGTTTACTATTCCCATTTTCTGAAAATGAAAGTAAAGCGTAGACATTAAAAAGTACTATCCCCAAATCTATCAGGTGTCTTTGACTGACAGTTTAATTATTATGCCACAAAATTTGAATGGTTAAGCATAAAAATGTACAGTAAGTAGAGCATTTAGGAAATCATTGAATGGAAGCTCCAATTCCACCTGCTTTATCTTTGAATTCACTTCAGCAAGACTCAATTCAGTTAAACAAGCAAGGACTGAAGTTTTCTACTATGATTAAAGCATCTAAACTTTGTAAGAAGGCAAAAATATCAATTAAATGATCATTTGAGACCTGGACCCAAGACATACTAGGGTAATTCAGTAGGTAGTTGTGTTTTTAAATTAAAAATGATGGATTGCTATCTACGTTGATGCTGTTAGACTAAACATTTTAATTGCTGTTGTTGTTCTTGTTTTGCTAGTGATAATGATAAATCTCTGATTCATTGATTTTCAGTGCAACAGACAGAATTGTTCAAAATTCTTGTCTCATTCAAGAAAAAAATAACTATAACTACATGTTTCATATTTGGCTCTGAATTGGGTAATCAGCAGTCATTACCTTCCCAGTGGGGTTCCTTCCTCCTATACTTCCTTTTTTTTTAAACATCTTTGTTGGAGTATAATTGCTTTACAATGGTGTGTTAGTTTCTGCTTTTTAACAAAGTGAATCAGTTATACATATATATATGTCCACACATGTCTTCCGTCTTGTGTCTCCCTCCCTCCCAAACTTCCTATCCCACCCCTCTATGTGGTCACAAAGCACCGAGATGAACTCCCCGTGCTATGTGGCTGCTTCTCACTAGCCATCTATTTTATGTTTAGCAGTGTATATATCTCCATGCCACTCTCTCACTTTGTCCCAGCTTACCCTTCCCCTCCCCATATCCTCAAGTCCATTCTGTAGTAGGTCTGTGTCTTTATTCCTGTCTTGACCCTAGGATATTCATGACCATTTTTTTTTTTTACATTCCATATATATGTGTTAGCATATGGTATTTGTTTTTCTCTTTCTGACTTACTTCACTATGTATGACAGACTCTAGGTCTATCCACCTCACTACAAATAACTCAGTTTCGTTTCTTTTTATGGCTGAGTAATATTCCATTGTATATATGTGCCACATCTTCTTTATCCATTCATCTGTCGATGGACACTTATGTTGCTTCCATGTCCTGGCTATTGTAAATAGAGATGCAGTGAACATTTTGGTACACGACTTTTTTTGAATTATTGTTTTCTCAGGGTATATGCCCAATAGTGGGATTGCTGGTTCGTATGGTAGTTCTATTTTTTTAGTTTTTTAAGGAACTTCCATACTGTTCTCCATAGTGGCTATATCAATTTACATTCCCAACAACAGTGCAAGAGGGTTCCCTTTTCTCCATGCCCTCTCCAGCATTTATTGTTTCTAGATTTTTTGATGATGGCCATTCTGACCAGTGTGAGATGATAGCTCATTGTAGTTTTGATTTCCATTTCTCTAATGATTCATGATGTTGAGCATTCTTTCATGTGTTTGTTGGCAATCTGTATATCTTCTTTGGAGAAACTTAGGTACTTCTGCCCATTTTTGGATTGGGTTGTTTGTTTTTTTGATATTGAGCTGCATGAGCTGTTGTAAATTTTGGAGATTAATTTGTCATTTGCAAATATTTTCTCCAATTCTGAGGGGTGTCTTTATGTCTTGTTGATGGTTTCCTTTGCTGTGAAAAAGCTTTTAAGTTTCATTAGGTCCTATTTGTTTATTTTTGTTTTAATTTCCATATCTCTAGGAGGTGGGTCAAAAAGAATCTTGCTGTGATTTATGTCATAGAGTGTTCTTCCTATGTTTTCCTCTAAGAGTTTGATAGTGTCTGGCCTTACATTTAGGTCTTTAATCCATTTCGAGTTTACTTCTGTGTATTGTGTTAGGGAGTGTTCTAATACCATTCTTTTAAATGTAGCTGTTCAGTTTTCCCAGCACCACTTCTTGAAGAGGCTGTCTTTTCTCCACTGTATTTTCTTGCCTCCTTTATCAAAGATAAGGTGGCCATTTATGCGTCAGTTTATCACTGAGCTTTCTATCCTGTTCCATTGATCTATATTTCTGTTTTTGTGCCACTACCATATTGTCTTGATTACTGTAGCTTTGTAGTATAGTCTGAAGTCAGGGAGCCTGATTCCTCCAGCTCCATTTTTCTTTCTGAAGATTGCTTTGGCTATCCGGGGTCTTTTGTGTTTCCATACAAATTATGAAATTTTTTTTCTAATTCTGTGAAAAATGCCAGTGGTAGTTTGATAGGGATTGCACTGAATCTGTAGATTGCTTTGGGTAGTAGACCCATTTTCACAATGTTGACTCTTCCAATCCAAGAACATGGTATATCTCTCCATCTATTTGTATCATCTTTAATTTCTTTCATCGGTGTCTTATAATTTTCTGCATACAGGTCTTTTGTCTCCTTAGGTAGCTTTATTCCTAGATATTTTATTCTTTTTGTTGCAGTGGTAAATGGGAGTGTTTTCTTGATTTCACTTTCAGATTTTTCATCATTAGTGTATAGGAATGCCAGAGATTTCTGTGCATTAATTTTGTATCCTGCTAATTTACCAAATTCATTGATTAGCTCTAATAGTTTTCTGGTAGCATCTTTAGGATTCTCTATGTATAGTATCATGTCATCTGCAAACAATGACAGCTTTACTTCTTCTTTTCCGATTTGGATTCCTTTTATTTCCTTTTCTTTTCTGATTGCTGTGGCTAAAATTTCTAAAACTATGTTGAATAAGAGTGGTAAGAGTGGGCAACCTTCTCTTGTTTCTGATCTTAGTGGAAATGGTTTCAGTTTTTCACCATTGAGGATGATGTTGGCTGTCGGTTTGTCATATGTGGCCTTTATTATGTTGAGGTACGTTCCCTTTATGCCTACTTTCTGCAGGGCTTTTATCATAAATGTGTGTTGAATTTTGTTGAAAGCTGTTTCTGCATCTATTGAGATGATCATATGGTTTTTCTCCTTCAATTTGTTAATATGGTGTATCACATTGATTGATTTGCGTATATTGAAGAATCCTTGCATTCCTGGAATAAACCCCACTTAATCATGGTGTATGATCCTTTTAATGTGCTGTTGGATTCTGTTTGCTAGTATTTTGTTAAGGATTTTTGCACCTATATTCATCAGTAATATTGGCATGTAGTTTTCTTTTTTTGTGACATCTTGGTCTGGTTTTGGTATCAGGGTCTTGCGGGCCTCATAGAATGAGTTTGGGAGTGCTCCTCCCTCTGCTATTTTTGAAGAGTTTGAGAAGGACAGGTGTTAGCTCTTCTCTAAATGTTTGATAGAATTCACCTGTGAAGCCATCTGGTCCTGGGCTTTTGTTTGTTGGATGATTTTTAATCACAGTTTCAAGTTCAGTGCTTGTGATTGGTCTGTTCATATTTTCTATTTCTTCCTGGTTCAGTCTTGGAAGGTTGTGCATTTCTAAGAATATGTCTGTTTCTTCCAGGTTGTCCATTTTATTGGCATAGGTTGCTTGTAGTAATCTCTCACGATCCTTTTTATTTCTGCAGTGTCAGTTGTTCCTTCTCCTTTTTCATTTCTAATTCTATTGATTTGAGTCTTCTCCCTTTTTTTCTTGATGAGTCTGGCTAATGGTTTATCAATTTTGTTTACCTTCTCAAAGAACCAGCATTTAGTTTTATTGATCTTTGCTATCATTTCCTTCATTTCTTTTTCATTTATTTCTGATCTGATCTTTATGATTTCTTTCCTTCTGCTAACTTTGGGTGTTTTTTGTTCTTCTTTCTCTAATCGCCTTAGGTGTAAGGTTAGGTTGTTTACTTGAGCTCTTTCTTGTTTCTTCAGGTAGGAATGTATTGCTATAAATTTCCCTCTTAGAACTGCTTTTGCTGCACCTCATAGGTTTTGAGTTGTCATGTTTTCATTGTTATTTGTTTCTAGGTATTTTTTTGATTTCCTCTTTGATTTCTTCAGTGATCTCTTGGTTATTAAGTAGTGTATTGTTTAGCCTCCATGTGTTTGTATTTTTTACAGATTTTTTCCTGTAATGGATATCTAGTCTCATAGCATTGTGGTCGGAAAAGATACTTGATACAATCTCAATTTCCTTAAATTTACCAAGGCTTGATTTGTGACCCAAGATATGATCTATCCTGGAAAATATTCCATGAGCACATGAGAAGAAACTGTAATCTGATGTTTTTGGATGGACTGTCCTATAAATATCAATTAAGTACATCTTATTTAATGTATCATTTAAGGCTTGTGTTTCCTTATTTATTTTCACTTTTGATGATCTGGCCATTGGTGTAAGTGGGTTGTTAAAGTCCCCTACTATGAATGTGTTACTGTTGATTTCCCCTTTTATGGCTGTTAGCATTTGTCTTATATATTCAGGTGCTCCTAAGTTGAATGCATAAATATTTACAATTGTTATATCTTCTTCTTGGATTGATCCGTTGATCAGTATGTAGTTTCCTTCTTTTTCTCTTGTAATAGTCTTTGTTTTAAAGTCTATTTTGTCTGATATGAGAATTGCTACTCCAGCTTTCTTTTGATTTCCATTTGCATGGAATATATTTTTCCTTCCCCTCACTTTCAGTGTGTATGTGTCGTAGGTCTGAGGTGGTTCTCTTGTAGACAGCATATATATGGGTCTTATTTTTGTATCTATTCAGCCAGTCTATGTCTTTTGGTTGGAGCATTTAATCCATTTACTTTTAAGTTAATTATTGATATGTATGTTCCTATTACCACTTTCTTAACTGTTTTCAGTTTGATATTGTAGGTCTTTTCCTTCTCCTGTATTTCATGCCTAGAGAAGTTCCTTTAGAATTTGTTTTAAAGCTGGTTTGGTGATGCTGAATTCTCTTAGATTTTGCTTGTCTGGAAAGGTTTTAATTTCTCTGTCGAATCTGAATGAGATCCTTGCTGGGTAGAGTAATCTTGGTTGTAGGTTTTTCTCCTTCATCACTTTAAATATGTCCTGCTACTCCCTTATGGTTTGCAGAGTTTCTGCTGAAAGATCAGCTGTTAACCTTATGGGGATTCCCTTTTGTGTTATTTGTTGTTTTTCCCTTTCTGCTTTTAATATTTTTTCTTTGTATTTAACTTTTGATAGCTTGATTAATATGTGTCTTGGCGTGTTTCTCCCTGGATTTATCCTGTATGGGACTCTCTGCACTTCCTGGATTCGATTAACTGTTTCCTTTCCCATATTAGGGAAGTTTTCAACTATAATCTCTTCAAATATATTCTCAGTTCCTTTCTTTTTCTCTTCTTCTTCTGGGACCCCTATAATTTGAATGTTGGTGCATTTAATGTTGTCCCAGATGTCTCTGAGACTGTCCTCAATTCTTTTCATTCTTTTTTCTTTATTCTGCTCTGTAGTAGTTTTTTCCACTATTTTATGTACCAGTTCACTTATCTATTCTTCTGCTTCAGTTATTCTGCTATTGATCCCTTCTAGAGAATTTTTAGTTTCATCGATTGTGTTGTTCATCACTGTTTGCTCCTTAGTTCTTGTAGGTCCTTTTAAAACGTTTCTTGTATTTTCTCCATTCTATTTCCAAGATTTTGGATCATCTTTACTATCATTATTCTGAATTCTTTTTCAGGTAGACTGCCTATTTACTCTTCATTTGTTAGGTCTGGTGGGTTTTTACCTTGCTCCTTCATCTGCTGTGTGTTTCTCTTTCTTCTCATATTGCTTATCTTACTGTGTTTGGGGTCTCATTTTCACAGGCTGCAGGTTCGTAGTTTCTGTTGTTTTTGGTGTCTGTCCCCAGTGGCTAAGGTTGCTTCAGTGGGTTGTGTAGGATTCCTGGTGGAGGGGGGTAGTGCCTGGGTTCTGGTGGATGAAGCTGGATCATCTCTTTCTGGTGAGTAGGTCCACGTCTGTTGGTGGGTTTTGGGGTGTCTGTGGCCTTAATTATGATTTTAGGCAACCTCTCTGCTAATGGATCGTGTTGTGTTCCTGTCTTGCTAGTTGTTTGGCATAGGGTGTCCAGAACTGTAGCTTGTTGGTCGTTGAGTGGAGCTGGGTCTTGGCGTTGAGATGGAGATCTCTGGGAGATTTTCACCATGTGATATTACATGGAGCTGGGATGTCTGTTGTGGACCAGTGTCCTGAACTTGGCTCTCCCATCTTAGAGGCACAGCCCTGACGCCTGGCTGGAGCACCAAGAGCCTGTCATCCACACAGATCAGAATAAAAGGGAGAAGAAAAAAAAGAAGAAGATAAAATGAAATAAAATAAAATAAAGTTATTGAATTAAAAAATAATTATTAGGAAAATAATTTTTTAAGTAATAAAAAAAAAGAGAGAGAAAGAAAGAAGAGAGCAACCAAACCAAAAAGCCAATCCACCAGTGATAACAAGTATTAAAAACTATACTAAAACAAAAACAAATGGACAGAGAGAACCCTAGGACAAATGGTAAAAGCAAAGCTATACAGACAAAATCACACACAGAAACATACACATACACTCTCACAAAAAGAGGAAATGGGGAATATATATATATATATATATATATATATATATATATATATATATATATATATATATATATATATATATCATTGCTCCCAAAGTCCACCTCCTCAATTTGGGATGATTCGTTGTCTATTCAGGTTTTCCACAGATGCAGGGTACATCAAGATGATTGTGGAGATTTAATCCGCTGCTCCTGAGGCTGCTGGGAGAGATTTCCCTTTCTCTTCTTTGTTCGCACAGCTACTGGGGTTCAGCTTTGGATTTGGACCCTTCTCTGCGTGTAGGTCGCCTGAGGGCGTCTGTTCTTCGCTCAGACAGGATGGGGTTAAAGGAGCAGCTTATTCGGGGACTCTGGCTCACTCAGGCCAGGGGAAGGGAGAGGCACGGACGCAGGGCGAGCCTGCGGCGGCAGAGGCTGGCGTGACTTTGCAGCAGCCTGAGGCGCGCCCTGTGTTCTCCCAGGGAAGTTGTCCCTGGATAACGGGACCCTGGCAGTGGCGGCGGCACAGCTTCCCTGGAGGGGAGGTGTGGGTAGTGACCTGTGCTTGCACACAGGCTTCTTGGTGGCTGTAGCGGCAGCCTCAGCGTCTCATGCCCGTCTCTGGGGTCTGCGCTGATAGCCGCGGCTCGCACCCGTCTCTGGAGCTCCTTTAAGCGGCGCTCTTAATCCCCTCTCCCCACGCACCAGGAAACAAAGCGGCAAGAAAAAGTCTCTTGCCTCTTCGGCAGGTCCAGACTTTTCTCCGGACTCCCTCCCGGCTAGCTGTGGCGCACTAGCCCCCTTCAGGCTGTGTTCACGTGCCAGTCCTCTCCCTGGGATCCGACTGAAGCCCGAGCCTCAGCTCCCAGCCCCCGCCTTCGCCGGTGGATGAGCAGATGAGCCTCTCGGACTGGTGAGTGCTGGTCGGCACCAATCATCTGTGCGGGAATCTCTCCACTTTGCCCTCCACACCCTTGTGGCTACGTGCTCCTCTGCGGCTCCGAGGCTTCCCCCCTCCGCCACCCGCAGTCTCCGCCCGTGAAGGGGCTTCCTAGTGTGTGGAAACTTTTCCTCCGTCACAGCTCCCTCCCACTGTTTCAGGTCCCGTCCCTATTCTTTTTTCTCTGTTTTTTCTTTTGCCCTACCCAGGTACGTGGGGAGTTCTTGCCTTTTGGGAGGTCTGAGGTCTTTTGCCAGCGTTCAGTAGGTGTTCTGTAGGATTTGTTCCACATGTAAATGTATTTCTGATGTATTTGTGGGGAGGAAGGTGATCTCCACGTCTTACTCTTCCGCCATCTTGAAGCTCCCTCCCCTCCTATACTTCTTGATATAACTAGTTCTGTTTAGATATGTTCAACTACATAGTTGCTAATTGAAGGTTGATGCTTATTCTTATGCTATTTTGGTATGTTCCTAATTACTTAAAACTGTTTCTTAGATGTACCAGTACTCAGTAAAAATTAATTTTGAGTTACTTAACTCTAACCTTTCTGAATTATAGGACTGTTACATTAAGAGGGAAGAGTTTGGTTGACTGAGTAGGCAGTTATGCCATTAAGGACCCAAAGGAGATTGGAAGTGATGTTCTAAAAAGGACAGTTGAAGGGAAAAAAAAGAAAGAAAGAAAAGAAACTGATCACTTTTAGAGAAAATAATTGGATTACAAGTCCTCTTCCAATATTAGAGAGTGTCATGCCTTTGCTGGAAAATAGGCCTACAAGGTAACCTTACAGTACAAAGTGATGCTTTCCAGAAGTCCAAATGTCAAAGTCATTGGCTAAATAACCAAAAAGAAGAAGCTATTGGCATTGGAGAGGAAAGATGACAATTCAAAGGAGTCGGACCAGAGAGGCACTCTCCTGGCCACTTTAGTGATTCAGTGCATTCAGTAGAGTTCCAGGAAAGGTCCAAGACAGCCCAGAAGCAAATGCAGCCCAAGGGGAAAATAACAGCATCAAAGTGTAGCTTTTGCACACGAAGACTGCCCAAGTGTACAAAATATCAACTAATAATTTTTACCGGAAATGTCTTCATTGTTTTGAATTCCTACCATGTGCGAAGCATAGAGTTAAGTGGTTAAGGGCTAAGGAAAAAAACTGAACAAATCAGGCAAGGTCTCTGCCTTGCTGGGCAGCAAGTCCTTCCTGAAAAGGATCTGGGAAGGATATCTATCTTTGGGTCTATAAACACAAAAGTATACAAGTCTGTGTTCAAATGTTACTTCACTGGAGACCTACCCAGTCCACTCTATTAAAATAGTACTTCATCCCTCTACCTGATAGTATATTGTATAGAATAGCTATTAGTCTATTGTTTGCTTCCCCACCAGGACAAGGCACCATAGCAGTAAAGATGTTGTCTGGTTTACCACTTTATCATCAGGACTACAATCATGCCTATACATAGCAAGCTCTCAATAAATATTTGTTAGATGAATGCGTGAATAATTAAAGAATTGAGCTTGTTTGCATTTTTGTCTATTGTAGTCAAGTTTGGGAGGAACATTCTTATAATTTTTTTAGTCTAATTGTCTAACTTTCTTCAGATAAATCCTTAGAAGCAAACTGTTAGGTGTGCATATTTTTAAAGACTGATAGAATGCCAAGTTATTATTCTGAAAAGAAATTTGAATTTATATTCCTCCAGTGTAGGACAATCCTCTTTTCTTATAACTTTCCATAAAAGGGCATCATCAATTTTGTTAACTTGTATGAATTTTGTGGGTAGAAAAGATTGCAGTGGTGTTTTATTTTGAATTTATTTGTTTATTAGGTGGTGCTAATTTCATACAATTGTTGATTGATATTTCTTCTTCTTTTGAGAATTGTTGTTACAATTGGCTTATCCCATTATTCTGATCAGTTTTTACCTTTTTTCATTGTTTTGTAAGAGTGCTTTATGTATTAGAAATACTTATCCTTTGTCACATGTGTTACAAAATATTTTTAACCACTTTATCATTTGTTGTTCAGCCTTCTTTATTATGGGAATTTGGCAGTAAAAGTTTTCATTTTTATGTCATCCGAACAATCAAAATTGTTTAGAGTTTGCACCTGTGGTGGATTAAAAATTGCCAAAAATCCTTTGCAACGTCTCTCATCAAGAAGCAGAGTTTCCTTTGCCACTTCTTGAAACTAGCAGATCTTGTGAATTTCTATGACTAATAGAATGAGGCTGTAGTGACCTTGTGCAAATTTCTGAAGCAAATTCTCTGCAGTTTCTGCTTTTGCCTCTTTGAATCCCTGAGGCCACTATACTGTGAAGAAGTCCAGTCTAGCCATCTTGAAGATAAGAGAACAGTCATCCCATTTCCCCTAGCTGAACCCAGACACCTTTGGACCCATGATCTGATCACAGCCACATGAGTTAATCCAGCCAAGATCAGCATAAGAACCACCTAGCTAATCCACAGAATCATAAAAAATAATAAATCATTATTTAAATTCAGTAAGTTTTAGGGTAACTTGTTACACAGCAGTAAATAACTGATGTGATGGCTTTGGATTATCCTCAGCTAATTATTTTCCAGCTTATATTATAGAAATATATATCTAAATTTTATTTTAGTATATTATTTTAATTTTTACATTTTTATCTTCAAGTACAAATTATTTTTAATGCAACATATGAGGCAGTATTTCAACATAACTGTTTTTTTACATCTTTATTGGAGTATAATTGCCTCACAATGTTGTGTTAGTTTCTGCTGTACAATGAAGTGAATCAGCTATATGTATACATATATCCGCATATCCCCTCCCTCTTGAGCCTCCCTCCCACCCTCTCTGTTCCACCCCTCTAGGTTGTCAGAAAGCATCTCAACATAGCTATAAAATTGTCTCCAAATCATATATTGAATATCATATTTATCTCACTCATTTGTAATGCCACCATGCCAAAATTCCCAAAATTTGGATTTATTTGGTAACTGTTTAAGCTTTCCATTTTTCTATTTATTTATCACTGGTCCAGTATTATACTTTTAATAAATGCAGCTTTATATGTTTGTGTTTGTTTTTTGAAAAATGACTTTTTTTTTTAGAGCAGTTTGAGACTCATACTTAAATGAAAGGAAGGTACAGAGATTTCCCATATACTCCCTTCTCCCACACATGCATAGCCTCCCTATTACCAACGTTACTCACCAGAATAGTACATCTATTATAATTGATGAACCTACATTGACAAATCATAATCACCCAAAGTTCATGGTCTGCATTACAGTTCACTCTTGGTTTTCTAAATTTTGGGGTTTGGACAAATGGATAACGACAGGTGGCTATCATTAAAATATCATACAGAGTAATTTCACTGTCCTAAAAAATCTTCTGGGCTCTACTTTTTCATCTTCTCTCCCCTACCCACGACTTTACAAAAATTGACCTTTTCACTGTTTTAATAATTTTGTCTTTTCCAGAATGTCATATAGCTGAAATCATACAGTATGTAGAATTTTCAGATTGTTTTTTCTCACTTAGTAATATGCATTTAAGATTCCTTTATGTCATTTCTTGGCTTAACAGCTCATTTCTTTTTTAGCACCAAATAATATTTAATTGTCTGGATGTACCAAAATTTATTAATCCATTCACCTACTGAAGGACATCTTGGTTATGTCCAAATTTTGGCAATTATGAATAAAAACAGCTATAAACATTCATGTGCAGGTTTTTATGAACATAAATTTCAATTCCTCTAGGTAAATAGCAAGGTTTAGTTTAGTTTTGTAAGAAACTGCCAACTATCTTCCAAAATAGCTGTAGCATTTTGCATTCCCATCAGTGATATGTATTAGAGTTTCTGTTGCTCCGCATCCTCACTAACATTTGCTATTGTCAATGTTCCAGATTTTGGTCATTCTAATAGGTGTGTAGTGGTATCTCATTGTTGTTTTAATTTGCATTTCCCTAATGACATATTATGTGGAAAATCTTTTCATATGCTTATTTGCCATCTGTATATCTCCCTTGGTGAGGTGTCAATAAAGGTGTTTGACCCATTTTCTTTATCAAATTGTTGGTTGTCTTATTGTTGAGCTTTAAGAGTTTTTTGTATATTTTGGATAACAGTCCTGTAAATATTTCCTCCTAGTCTGTGGCTCTTCTCATTCTCTTGACAGTGTCCTTTGTGGAGTAGAAGTTGTTATTTTAATGAAGTCTTGTTTATCAATTATTTATTTCATGGATTGTGCTTTTGGTGTTGTATCTAGAAAGCTATTGCCATATCTAAGGTCATCTAGGTTCTCTCCTTTGTTATCTTCTGGGAGTTTTATAGTTTTATGTTTTACATTTAGGTCTATGATACATTTTGAGTTAATTTTTGTGAAGAATGTAAGATCTGTAGCTAGATTCATTTGTTTTGCATGTGTGTCTAGGTGTTCCAGCACCATTTGTTGAAAAGACTATCTTTGCTTCATTGTATTGCTTTTGCTCTTTAATCAATGATCAGTTGACTAAATTTATGCGGGTCTGCTTTTAGGCTCTGTATTCTGTTTCACTGACCTGTTTGTTCTTTTGCCAACACCACACTATCTTGATTACTGTAGCTTCATATTAAGTCTTGAAGGTGGATAGTATCAGTCCTCTAACTTCATTCTTCTTCAGTCTAATGTTGGCTATTTGGCGTCTTTAGCATCTCCATATAAACTCTAGAATCAGTTTGTTGATATCCAAAAAATAATTTTTTGGAATCTTGATTCAGATAGGATTAAATCTATAGAGCAAGTTTTATATATATGTTTTACATATCTAGTGGTTGTTAGAGATTGCTCAGCTTAGGACCTTTTATCCTTCTTCTTCTCCTTCATCTTCTAGAATCAGTTTGTTGATATCCAAAAAATAATTTGTTGGAATCTTGATTGAGATAGGATTAAATCTATAGAGCAAGTTGTATATATATGTCTTAACAAATCTAGTGGTTGTTAGAGTTCGCTCAGCTTAGGACCTTTTATCCTTCTTCTTCTCCTTCATCTTCATCTTCTCCTTCTCCTCTCCCTCTCCCCCTCCTCCTCCTCCCTCTGAGTCTTAAAATTAATGGTTCCTGTGCTTTGTTTGGCTCAATCACTTGTCAGTCCCCAAATGTTTTCTTTTTAAGTCCAAACAGTTTTAAATTCAAATAGTTTCAGATCAGGAGATTTCACTTAAAAATATGGAATTTTGACTTGGACGATCTGGCAATACTGGCCTATAGTTCTCCTTGATAGCAATCAATTCAGGTGAAGATGAGTAGCAGGCATTTCTATCTCCAAGCCAGACCTCTTTTGTAAGCTATAGATCATACATCCAACTGTTTACTGACATTAACTCATCCATAGAAATTACTTTTCTGGTTTCCACTGTTGCTAAGGAGAAGTCAGGACAAACTTTTCTCATTCTTTTGCAAGTAACCTTCTTGCCTTCCTTGAATAGCTGGAGGAATTTTTCTTTACAGAGCATACATGCTCAACACTAAATCCCATGGCACTCAATTTTTAATGAAAAGATTTCTTTATCATCTTTATCATGATCAAGAAAAGATTTCCTTTATCATGATCTCTTTATCATCCCTACCTTCAGGTTTGTTTCCAAAATAGGAAATGTTACTGGGATTTTTCCAGATTTACTTCACTAACTTTCTAAAACACTGAATCACTCCTTTTGGAAGAATTATTTAATGTCAACTTACAACGTCTACTTTCAGTTTTGTTCAGTTTATACTGTTCCTGAAACATATTCCATGTAGTTTGTGTAATAAGTTTGAAACTAAACCCTAGTCTCAAGTTTCTTGCCTATTTTATTCATTTTGGTACATTTCAGCGGGCTGGGCCTTCTCTTATTCCTACATCTTTCCTGGAAATGTCTTCATCAAATATTTGATGTGCATGTTACATGGTGCGTGGTTTATTAAACATCTTAATATTACTTTACAGCAAGAGGGCTTGCTTTTTTTGCTTCAGACATCCCCTTTTCAAAGATAGGGAATATGCCACCTGTAAGCATTCAATAAAACTAATTACCTAGGAATTTATGAGCAATTTATTGATGGGCTTGCTACCTGAATAAATACTTCGTGTTCATGGTTATTCAATATAGTTATTTTGTCCCTTTATTTCTTCCTTAACCTACAAGTCAACAAACAATACACTTTTAATCTTGTATTTATCCTGAACATTCTAAGAACTCCTACTTAAATTTTTTTCTTTAATAGGTAGAGTGACTTTTCTGAGGCAGTTGTAAGGTATATCAGTCACAGGTATCTAGAGAAACAGAACCAATAGGATATATGTTTATAGATTTATCTTTATCTGCCTATCTATCTATCATCTATAGAGAAAGAAAGAGAGAGGAGAGATTTATTTTAAGGAGTTGGCTCATGCAATTGTGGAGGCTTGGCAAGTCCAAAATCTAATGGGGTAAGCAGACAGGTTGGAGACTCAGGGAAGAGATGCAGAATTCCTTCTTGCTTAGAGGGAGGTCAGCCTTTGTTCTGTTAAAGGCTGCAGCTGATTGGATGAGGGCCATTCACTTTATGGAAGGTATTTGACTTCACTCAAAGTCTACCAACTTAAATGTTGATCTTATCCAAAAAACACTTTCACAGAAAACATCCAGAATAGCGTTCACCCAGGTTTCTGGCCACTGTGGCCCAACCAAGATGACACACAAAATTAGCCATCACAGAAGATACTTTTTAGAGGTGTTCATATTTATAAAAGTAGGTTATATGGTACATTTGGGTTATTGGAAAAGATCTATCCTTTGGTGAGCCATCTGTTTGTTTACTGTTAATGCGAACTAACTGGAATCATAGCTATTTTAAACCAGCATTATCACAACACATTACAGGAACTGCATATGCTGAAAAAAAACTGGGCAGTAAAACATATTGATGAAGAGTTATTGACAGCTTTTGTCCAGACGTGCATTTGCAAAAACAGTGAGTCCATATTTTTGCAACAGGCTTTCTTATCACAAGCCTGCATAGGCCATAGTATGTGTACAGTCTAAGCTCAGAAAAAACATGAGCTGAATATGCAAGTGTTGTTCCAGTGTTCACAGATAGCATCTGGATAAATAGATCCATATTTTGTTACAGATATACAGAAAGGAGGATGCATACTTTTGTGGCAAGCATTTGCTTGGCGTACTATAATATTTTTTGTTAAAATGCTTACTTTACATGCCTGGGGGTGTTTTTCCCAAAAGGAATAGAGGAAAATAAGTATTTTTCTTCTAGAAATATTTAACTACTACATATTTCTGTCTTTATTATTAATTCTTTTTTCAGTTTTGTTTTGTTTGGGGTGTAACTCCACAGATACAGAATATTTTCTAACCACATAACATTATGCACTTAGCAGCAATACCTTGAAATATTCTTAATTTATTTCATAAATCTGCACTCAGGGATGAACAACGCCATAACTTGGTACTGCATAAGTTAAATCACTAATTTCCCCTCTATGTAATACAATTATCCTCTAATTGACTGATATAAATTTCTACTTACTACCAATAGAATCACTACTGGTTCAGGTTTATTCACCATTTTTTGCAAAATAATTACAATTAAAAAATAAAAATCATTTCTGTGCTCATGCCACTTTTTGTCCTGAAAAAGTGCTCATCTTTCTTTCAAGACGTGCTTAAAACTATTCCTCTTTCCCCTAAAAAACCCTCGGAGTGATTCTGCCTCTAATGGTTCCAGCTCAGGACCTCTCCCTTAGGGCTTGCAGATGTGCTCTGACATCGTATATGTGTGCAGTGGTGTGCACACAGGGTGGCATGACCACATACAGAATTGTGTCATGAATGACCACTACTCTTGCCAGGCATTCAGAGTGAAGGTGGGTGTCTCATAAAAGAAAGATATTCTTTAAGGCTCAGGAGATTCAACCAGCGTAGTCTCTGGGTGCTAACCCTGAGATGCTCTTGTTTGACTGAAAGCTGAGTGGATGGTAGACCAAGACTCAGCCTCTGGGAGGTCCTTCAACATCTTATTCAGTAGTTCTTCATAATGTCCACCCATCAAGTTTTTACTTCTCTTCTCACTTCTTGAAAATTTTACTGGAATTAGTCGCTCAACTTTAGGCATCTCCTCTACTGACCACCCCATCTCCAAAAACACAAATGTGTTTCTCACCCCTGAAGTTCTTCCTGTGGTTCATGCCCCATGTATTCTACCCTCACCACTTTAAATAGAAAAACAAGCTTATCTGAAACAGTCCCAGAATAACAAAGAAAAGGAGGAAAAACAAAAGTGTTAATTTCCCATATTAAAAGATATTAAATATTCTTGTTCTCTTACAATGTTTATGTAGGGAAATCAACATTGTAAGAGAACAAGAATCAGCTTATCTTCTCACCCCCTCTATTACCTGGTCAGGCAATGAGATTCTGGCAGGGTTGCCTGTTCTGAGCTCTGGATGGGACAGTTTCTCTGAGAAAACTGTTTGGGCCAGAGGAAAAGGATGGCATCTCTCCCTACAGTGATGAAGGAGCAGAAGCAGTCTGCTCTCAATTCCTATTGGACTTATGTGCCATTATGAAAGACAGAGAGATAGAGGGAAAGGGAAGGGGATAGGTAGGAATGGAAGGAAGGAAGGAAGAGAGGGAGGGATGGAGGAAGGGAAGAAGGGAGGAAAAAAAGGAAGGAGGGGGGACTTCCCTGGTAGCGCAATGGTTAAGAATCCACCTGTCAATGCAGGGGACACGGGTTTGATCCCTGATCCAGGAAGATCCCACATGCCGCATAGCAACTAAGCCCGTGCACCACAACTACTGAACCTCAGCTCTAGAGCCCTTGAGCCACAACTACTGAGCCTGAGTGCCACAAGTACTGAAGCCTACATGCCTAGAGCCCGTGCTCTACAACAAGACAAGCCACCACAATGAGAAGCCCACGCACTGCAACGGAAGTCCCACTCGCTGCAACTAGAGAAAGCCCGCGTGCAGCAACAAAGACCCAACCTAGCCAAAAATAAATTAATTAGTTAATTTAAGAAAAGAATAAACTTATAAAAAAAAGGATGGAGGAAAGAAAGAAAAGAGAATGAAAGAAATGAAATAAAAACAGGAAAAAAATATTATGTATCCCAGGTTGAAGAATCCCTTTCTTTTCTTTGTGTCAGGAGATCTTGTACACTCTGAAGACTTCCACCCCGGGCAGTATTCTGATCATTCCCAAATCTCCATTACCAGCCTGTCAAGGACTATGAAGAGTTTGTGAGTTTACCCTGTTTACAAGCTCACAAGTTAGCATACCAGTTTCATGGATGCTGGCAGAAGACTCTTGGATCATGGATGCTGGCAGAAGACTCTTGGATCAGAAACAAAGGACTTTATTACTCACAGCACAACAAGGTGAGTATGCTTCATGTTCACGCCAGTTCCCTTTTCCCACCTAAATCCATGGGACACTGTTTAGAGGCCCAGGCGGATGCTGTGGGTGCAGTGGATTTGCACTATAACTAAGAAACCCAAGCTTAGGAAGCCCCAAACTTTCATAATGGGCTGCAAGCAAACCTGACCAAACTGTGCTCCAAGGGGAGACATTTTCTTTATCATACTCTAAAGTAAAAAAAACACACCCTGTACTCCAGAGTGAGACACTGTCTCTAAATTCCAGGCTGTTCCCTATAACAACATCCTTGAAAAGATATTAAAAGCTGTCAATATCTCTGCCTTAAAGATGCAGAATGCTACAGATCCACGGAGAAGTCTCTCCCAATAAAGCCCAGCTCTCTTGTCTGAATTCCAGGCTCACATATACAGCTTCTACCACCACCAGGATGTCAGAAAGGCATCTCAAACTCAGATTGCCAGGAGCAAACTCCTCCATAACTCTACTGCCCATTTCCTTTCTCTTTTAGTGAATAACAACTCATTTAGCCCATCCTGAGCCCAGAGTCATCCTAGATGCTATTCTTCCTTCACCCACTCCTGGCTAATCAGTCACCAAGTTCACTCAATTCAGTCTCATTCATATCTTTATACCCACTCACTCTCCTTCGTACTCATGGCCCTGTCTTAGCTCAGGTCCTTAACATCTCTCCCCTGGCTGTTAAAATCCTACTGGTATCCTATCATTCCAGGCCATTCCCCACACTCACATCAAGCAATTTTTAATGCTGTTGCCTATAAAATAAAATGTAAACTCCTATATTACATAGGAGTTGCATTCTGGCCCCCACCTGCTTTGCTTTTCAGTCTTTTCTCTCCTCTAATTGCATTTATTTATTTGACTGTCTGACTCCTTCTAATAAAATACAAACCCCTCAATTTCAGAGACTCTCACTTATGTGACTTTGATCCTTCCAAGAAGACAATGAACACTAAATAAATCTTTACTAGATAATTATTTATCTAGTCTAGTCACTGTCTAGTCATTTATCTTTGTCTACTATGTACAAAGTTCTATAGATGTATACTTCTTATTTCTGGAGTTGGTGTATTTCACTTACATTTGCAGACAATTTTGGACAGACAAAACACAATTTTAGATCAACTATTTTGTTAAAACTTTAAAACCTTCAAGGCAAGAGATCATTTATTTTTCAACACCTCCCTTGCCAAAGGGGGTGTTTGGTAAATAATGTTTACTAGACAACCAATTATTTTTACTTAGCAAACTGACTACATATATATGGGTTTTGTGACTGTTTTTTAACTTAAATCAGGGTTTCTCAGTCTTGGCACTATTCACATATCCTTGGCTGGATAATTCCTTGTTGTGGGGGCCATCCTATGCGTTGTAGGATGTTTAACAGCATTTCTGATTCCTACCCACTAGGTCCCAGTAGTACCTCCCCAATCCAATTTTGACACCCAAAATTGCCTCCAGACATTGCCAGATGGCCCTGCAGGACAAAAATGCCCCTGGTTTGTGAGTCACTGATTTAGTACCACTGCTTGGCACTTTTTATCTCTGTAAAAAGAATTCACATGGAGTGAAAATTGTGCACAGATTTCTCTAAAACTAATTTTTAAGAATTACTAGAAAAATACATTCCAGCAAGAAAACAGTTCACGGGAGTAAAAATGGGATAAGATGTCTCACAGAACATACATGTTAATAAATGAAATATTATTTATCATATAGACAAAACCAGTGAAGAGTATGATGCTTCAGAAACTATCTTGTGGTAAACCACATGGACCATATTAACCATGGCTGTCTTTCTTAAACCCATAGAAAAGGTTTATACCTTCTCTGCTTTTGTAGAGTAATCTAACTGTATATCTAGGGTGATTTTTTTTCTTATTTAGAACATTGTTTTTCTTGACTCAAAATTCTTATGGCATTCTTATTGCCATAATCAATGTTTATTTATTGTAATGCTAATAAACGTTTGTGAGTTTGGTTGATCTTTTCCAGTAGGATGGTTCAAGAATAATTTTAACACTTGAAGTTTGCAAAGGGATTGTCATCATATTGTCAAATTTTTCATGGTATTTTGAATAAACATCTTTAAATTTGCTGCGATATTATGCTCTAGAAAATGACTTGAGTGTTCTGCAATAATAGCTTTTCATTTGGGTTATGAGTCTTAATATTCACTTACAGCATCAACTCTAGTAGTTTCAAATATGCCATTATGAGCCATTTGGAATTTTAAAAGCATAAATAAATGCATAGCAGAATAGTTCCAATTTGTTGGATAAGTAATATAGATTTAAAAAATTAAAATAAAATAATATCAAAATGCATACACAGTTTGGTTAAATAGAGTAAGTGTATTTTGAGTCATTGAAATACATTCTTCATCATATTGAGTGAGGCTTTCAGAAGTGTTGCTTTTGCATTATAACAAATAGCAAATAGTACACTAGAATAACAAATGCCGGAAATAAAAGTGAAGATGTTAAATAAAAAGAGAATGTCACTTTACCTTTTTCATGAAAAGTGAAAATCTAAAACCTGTTGCCATTTGGTTTTTAAAAAGCCTTATTTATGAAAGGCATGAAGCAAAAAATATACAAAGGAATCAGAAATTTTTTATTACTTTTTATTCAGCATGCATAGTATTTGGAAAGAATCAAATTAGATCACATAGACTGAAAATTAATTGAGTATAGCAATTATAGCTACTATATCTTTAATTTCTTATATATTCAGAGACTTTATAACAGAAGAAATATCAAATACATTTATTTTCCAAAAAATGTTAATCCACCTCCCCTCCTCCCACAATTCAAAATCTGAAATCTGTGGGAACCACTCTGCTACTTTTCCTTGCCCAGATTTTCATGGTGCTTTTCAGGGTGTGTAAAAGCTTTACTTCTGTGCCAAGTGTGACCATGGAAATCTGTGTCGAGAATCTGAGCCTCCCTTGGCCTGGCCCTAGTATGCTGGTACAAATGGAAAACAAAACTCCTTTCCTGGTATAGCAATTCCTGTGTCCTCCTAGGCTCAGAGTCTGGCCTCCTTCATCATCCTCTCAGATGCTCACTTCCACTTCCTCCCCTTCCTGAGAAGCCCCATCTCCTTCTCTAACAAAAGCTTCAGATAGATCTTTAAAGTAGCTATTAATTATCACTGAGGCAAGAGAAGCAAAAACCAAGAGCCTTAGCTCCTCTTCCATTCTTTCTATTCTCTTCTAACAGTGAGAATAAATCAATATTTTAATAGGCTTATAAATTATATATATATATCCTCTACCCATGTTTCTTTAATCATCACAAAACCCTTGCAACACATATTGCCACTTCACAGACACAGAGTGACACCGAAAAAGTCTAGTTATCTTTTCCAAGGTCACAAAACTAGAATAGTCAGAGCTGGAACTGAAGCCCAACTCTGTGTGATTCAAGGCCCTCAAACTCTGTAAAAGTTTCAGATGGAATGGAGGAGTCAATGAAGGACAAGGCACTATTACTGAATTTAACTGTAGATGACTACAGAACAATAATTTCAATCCAATGTTTGGTGTCTATGGTAGGTAGAATAATGGACCCACAAAGATGCCTATGTCCTAATCCCCTGAACCTGTCAATATGTTAAGCGACAAGGCAAAAGGGAATTAAGATTGCTAATAGGATTAAGGTTGCTAATCAGCTGACCTAAAACACAGAGATTATCCTGGATTATCCAGGCAGACCCAATGAAATTGTAAGAGTCCTTAAATATGGACAAGGGAAGCAGCAGAGTGAATATGAGTGATGTAACATGAGAAGAACTCAACTGGCCATTGCTGGCTGTGATGATGGAAGGGAGCAACAAACCAAGGAATGCAGGCAGCCTTTCGAAGCTAGAAAAGGCAAGAAACGAGAAGCTCTGCCAGAGTACCCAGAAAGGAATGCGGTTCTGCTGACTTTTATTTTGGCCCAGTGAACTCTACACTTCTGAACTCCATAACTGTAATTTAATACATTTGTGCTGTTTTTAACCACTAAGTTTGTGGTGATTTGCTACAGCAGCCATAGAAAACTGTTCTAGTATCTATATCAATTTTAAGTTTTTAGAACACTCTAACAATTAGCAAACAGTAAACCAGAAAAAGATCAAAGAAATCAGCATTCCATTATCATTAAGAAATTCTCAGCCCAAGGATATATTAAAAGATATAAATTCAAAGTTTTCTTTCCTTACATTTATTCAGGCTTATAATTATTCAATCAACAATGATTTCTGGGACAGCTATTATTGACTTGGTGTTGAAGAGATGGTGGGAGGCAAAATAGACCAAGTTTCTGTCCCTCATAGATTTATGATCAGAATAGTCTAAAAAATTGATTCATTGGGTGTTCACTTTATATCCAAATCGGTCAAGTGGAATTTCAAAGAAGTTTAGAGTCAAGTCAGTGGTGGATCAAGAGTAGATGATGTGTAGTCAGGCTCAGCCCCAGGCCTCTCTTTTGTTTCAACCCTGTTGACGGAAGAGCAACCATGCTCTTGTTTGCTCTTTTCCAAAATCAGTGTCCAATCTCTTCCTTCTTCCTCAAAACTACCATGCGGTGGATTTGGTCTTGACAGCCTCACCTCTTCCTTGCTGCCTCAATTTTTCTTTAAATACTTTTACTGCTAACCACTGAAGAAAAATAGGCAATTGCAGAAGAGGCCGGGGGAAGATGGCAGAAGAGTAGGACTGAGAGATCACCTTCCTCCCCACAGATACACCAGAAATACATCTACACGTGGAACAACTCCTACAGAACACCTACTGAACGCTGGCAGAAGACCTCAGACCTCCCAAAAGGTAAGAAACTCCCCACGTACCTGGGTAGGGCAAAAGAAAAAAGAATAAAACAGAGACAAAGAATAGGGATGGGACCTGCACAAGTGGGAGGGAGCTGTGAAGGAGGAAAGGTTTCCACACACTAGGAAGCCCCTTCGCGGGCAGAGACTGCGGGTGGTAGAGGGGGGAAGCTTCAGAGCCGCGGAGGAGCACGCAGCAACAGGGGTGCGGTAGGCAAAGCGCAGAGATTCCCGCACAGAGGATTGGTGCCGACCAGCACTCACTAGCCCGAGAGGCTTGTCTGCTCCCCCAGCGGGGCGGGCGGGGCTGCGAGCTGAGGCTCGGGCTTTGGTTGGCGTGCAGGGAGAAGACTGGCAGTGTGAACACAGCCTGAAGGGGTAAGTGCACCACGACTAGCCGGGAGGGAGTCCAGGAAAAAGTCTGGACTTGCTGAAAAGGCAGGAGACTTTTTCTTGCCTCTTTGTTTCCTGGTGCGCAAGGAGAGGGGATTAAGAGCGCTGCTTAAAGGAGCTCCAGAGACAGGCGCGAGCCGTGGCTAACAGCGCGGACCTCAGAGACGGGCATGAGTTGCTAAGGTTGCTGCTGCCGCCACCAAGAAGCCTGTGTGAGAGCACAGGTCACTAATCCCACCGCCCTTCCCGGGAGCCTGTGCAGCCCGCCACTGCCAGGGCCCCGTGATCCAGGGACAACTTCCCTGGGAGAACGCACGGCGCGCCTCAGGCTGGTACAACGTCCCGCCAGCCTCTGCAGCCGCAGCCTCGTCCCGCACTCCGTGCCCCTCCCTCCCCAGGGCCTGAGTGAGCCAGAGCCCCCAAAGCAGCTGCTCCTTTAACCCCGTCCTGTCTGAGCGAAGAACAGACGCCCTTCAGTGACCTACACGCAAAGGCGGGGCCAAATCCAAAGCTGAACCCCGGGAGCTGTGCAAACAACGAAGAGAAAGGGAAATCTCTCCCAGCAGCCTCAGGAGCAGCGGATTAAATCTCCACAATCAACTTGATGTACCCTGCATCTGTGGAATACCTGAATAGAAAACGAATCATCCCAAATTGAGGAGGTAGACGTTGAGAGCAAGATTTATTATTTATTTCCCCTTTTCCTCTTTTTGTGTGTGTGTATGTGTATGCTTCTGTGTGAGATTTTGTCTGTATAGCTTAGCTTTCACCATTTGTCCAAGGGTTGTATCCGTACATTTTCCTTTTTTTTACTTTTTAAAAAAAAATTTTTCTTAACAATTATTTTTTATTTTAATAACTTTATTTTCTTTTATCTTTATTTTCTTTTCTTTTATCCTCTTTCTTTCTTTCTCTCGATCTTTCTACTTTTTCTCCTTTTTATTCTCAGCCATGTGGATCAAAGGCTCTTGGTGCTGAAGCCAGGAGTCAGTGCTGTGCCTCTGAGGTGGGAGAGCCAACTTCAGAACACTGGTCCACAAGAGACCTCCCAGCTCCACGTAATATAAAACAGCAAAAATCTCCCAGAGATCTCCATCTCAACAGCAACACTCAGCTTCACTCAACGACCAGCAAGCTACAGTGCTGGACAACCTATGCCAAACAACTAGCAAGACAGGAACACAACCCCACCCATTAGCAGAGAGGCTGCCTAAAATCACAATAAGTCCACAGACACCCCAAAAGACACCACCAGACGTGGACCTGCTCACCAGAAAGACAAGATCCAGCCTCATCCACCACAACACAGGCACTAGTCCCCTCCACCAGGAAGCCTACACAACCCACTGAAACAACTTTAGCCACTCGGGACAGACACCAAAAACAACGGGAACTACGAACCTGCAGGCTGCAAAAAGGAGACCCCAAACACAGTAAGATAAGCAAAATGAGAAGACAGGAAAACACAGCAAATGAAGGAGCAAGATAAAAATCCACCAGACCTAACTAATGAAGAGGAAATAGGCAGTCTACCTGGAAAAGAATTCAGAATAATGATAGTAAAGATGATACAAAATCTTGGAAATAGAATGGAGAAAATACAAGAAACATTTAACAAGGACCTAGACAAACTAAAGATGAAACAAGCAATGATGAACAGCACAATAAATGAAATTAAAAATACTCTAGAAGGGATCAATAGCAGAATAACTGAGGCAGAAGAATGGGTAAGTGACCTGAGAGATAAAATAGTGGAAATAATTACTGCAGAGAAGAATAAAGAAAAAAGAATGAAAAGAACTGAGGACAGTCTCAGAGACCTCTGGGACAACATTAAACGCACCAACATTCGAATTATAGGGGTTCCAGAAGAAGCAGAGAAAAAGAAAGGGACTGAGAAAATAATTGAAGAGATTATAGTTGAAAACTTCCCTAATATGGGAAAGGAAGTAGTTAATCAAGTCCAGGAAGTACAGAGAGTCCCATAGAGGATAAATCCAAGGAGAAATACACCAAGACACATATTAATCAAACTGTCAAAAATTAAATACACAGAAAACATATTGAAAGCAGCAAGGGAAAAACAACAAATAACACACAAGGGAATCCCCATAAGGTTAACAGTTGATCTTTCAGCAGAAACTCTGCAAGCTAGAAGGGACTGGCTGGACATATTTAAAGTGATGAAGGAGAAAAACTTATAACCAAGATTACTCTACCCAGCAAGGATCTCATTCAGATTTTTTTTTTTCTTTTTTGTGGTACGCAGGCCTCTCACTGTTGTGGCCTCTCCCATTGCGGAGCACAGGCTCCGGACGCGCAGGCTCAGTGGCCATGGCTCATGCGCCTAGCTGCTCCACAGCATGTGGGATCTTCCTGGACCGGGGCATGAACCCGTGTCCCCTGCATCGGCAGGCGGACTCCAAACCACTGTGCCACCAGGGAAGCCCTGTCATTCAGATTTGATGGAGAAATTAAAACATTCACAGACAAGCAAAAGCTGAGAGAGTTCAGCACCACCAACCAGCTTTACAACAAATGCTAAAGGATCTTCTCTAGGCAAGAAACACAAGAGAAGGAAAAGACCTATGATAAAAAAACCCAAACAATTAAGGAAATGGGAATAGGAACATACATATCAATAATTACCTTAAATGTAAATGGATTAAATACTCCCACCAAAAGACACAGACTGGATGAATGGATACAAAAACAAGACCCATATATATGCTGTCTACAAGAGCCCTGCTTCAGACCTAGAGGCACATACAGACTGAAAATGAGAGGATAGAAAAAGATATTCCATGCAAATGGAAACCAAAAGAAAGCTGGAGTAACAATTCTCATATCAGACAAAATAGACTTTAAAATAAAGACTATTAGAACAAAGAAGGACACTACATAACGATCAAGGAATTGATCCAAGAAGAAGATATAACAATTGTAAATATCTATGCACCCAACACAGGAGCACCACAATACATAAGGGAAATACTAACAGCCATAAAAGGGGAAATCGACAGTAACACATTCATAACAGGGGACGTTAACACCCCACTTTCACCGATGGACAGATCATCCAAAATGAAAATAAATAAGGAAACACAAGCTTTAAATGATACATTAAACAAGATGGACTTAATTGATATTTATAGGACAGTCCATCCAAAAACAACAGAATACACATTTTCTCAAGTGCTCATGGAACACTTTGCAGGATAGATCATATCTTGGGTCACAAATCAAGCCCCAGTATATTTCAGAAAATTGAAATTGTATCAAATATCTTTTCCAAACACAACGCTATGAGACTAGATATCAATTACAGGAAAAGGTCTGTAAAGAATACAAACACATGGAGGCTAAACAATACACTACTTAATAACGAAGAAATCAAAGAGGAAGTTTAAAAATACTTAGAAACAAATGACAATGGAGACATGACAACCCAAAACCTATGGGATGCAGCAAAAGCAGTTCTAAGAGGGAAATTTATAGCAATACAATCCTACCTTAAGAAACAGGAAACATCTCACGTAAACAACCTAACCTTGCACCTAAAGCAATTAGAGAAAGAAGAACAAAAAAACCCCAAAGTTAGCAGAAGGAAAGAAATCATAAAAATCAGATCAGAAATAAATGAAAAAGAAATGAAGGAAACGATAGCAAAGATCAATAAAACTAAAAGCTGGTTCTTTGAGAAGATAAACAAAATTGATAAACCATTAGCCAGACTCATCAAGAAAAGTGGGAGAAGACTCAAATCAATAGAATTAGAAATGAAAAAGGAGAAGTAACAACCAACACTGCAGAAATACAAAAGATCATGAGAGATTACTACAAGCATCTCTATGCCAATAAAATGGACAACCTGGAAGAAATGGACAAATTCTTAGAAATGCACAACCTGCCAAGACTGAATCGGAAGAAATAGAAAATATGAACAGACCAATCACAAGCACTGAAATTGAAACTGTGATTAAAAATCTTCCAACAAACAGAAGCCCAGGACCAGATGGCTTCACAGGCGAATTCTATCAAACATTTAGAGAAGAGCTAACACCTATCCTTCTCGAACTCTTCGAAAATATAGCAGAGGGAGGAACACTCCCAAACTCATTCTATATGGCCACCATCACGCTGATACCAAAACCAGACAAGGATGTCACAAAGAAAGAAAACTACAGGCCAATATCACTGATGAACATAGATGCAAACATCCTCAACAAAATACTACCAAACAGAATCCAATAGCACATTAAGATGATCATACAACATGATCAAGTGGGGTTTCTTCCAGGAATGCAAGGATTCTTCAATATACACAAATCAATCAATGTGATACACCGTATTAACAAATTGAAGGAGAAATACCATATGGTCATCTCAATAGATGCACAGAAATCTTTCAACAAAATTCAACACCCATATATGATAAAAACCCTCCAGAAAGTAGGCATAGAGGGAACTTTCCTCAACATAATAAAGGCCTATATGACAAGCCCACAGCCCACATCGTCCTCAATGGTGAAAAACTGAAAGCATTTCCAGTAAGATCAGAACAAGAAAAGGTTGCCCACTCTCACCACTCTTATTCAACATAGTTTTGGAAGTTTTAGTCACAGCAATCAGAGAAGAAAAGGAAATAAAAGGAATCCAAATCGGAAAAGAAGAAGTAAAGCTGTCATTGTTTGCAGATGACATGATACTATTCATAGAGAATCGTAAAGATGCTACTAGAAAACTACTAGAGCTAATCAATGAATTTGGTAAATTAGCAGGATACAAAATTAATGCACAGAAATCTGTGGCATTCCTATACACTAATGATGAAAAATCTGAAAGTGAAATCAAGAAAACACTCCCATTTACCACTGCAACATAAAGAATAAAATATCTAGGAATAAACCTACCTAAGGAGACAAAAGACCTGTATGCAGAAAATTATAAGACACTGATGAGAGAAATTAAAGATGATACAAATAGATGGAGAGATATACCATGTTCTTAGATTGGAAGAATCAACATTGTAAAAATGACTCTACTACACAAAGTGATCTACAGATTCAATGCAATCCCTGTCAAAGTACCATTGGCATTTTTCACAGAACTAGAACAAAAAATTTCACAATTTGTATGGAAACACAAAAGACCCCCGAATAATCAAAGCAATCTTGAGAACGAAAAATGGAGCTGGAGGAATCAGGCTCCCTGACTTCAGACTATACTACAAAGCTACAATAATCAAGACATTATGGTACTGTCACAAAAACAGAAATATAGATCAATGGAACAGGATAGAAAGCCCAGAGATAAACCCATGCACATCTGGTCACATTATCTTTGATAAAGGAGGCAGTAATGTACAGTGGAGGAAGGACAGCCTCTTCAATAAGTGGTGCTGGGAAAACTGGACAGGTACATGTAGAAGTATGAGATTAAATCATTCCGTAACACCATACACAAAAATAAACTCAAAATAGATGAAAGACCTAAATGTAAGGCCAGACACCATCAAACTCTTAGAGGAGAACATAGGCAGAACACTCTATGACATAAATCACAGCAAGATCCTTTTTGACCCACCTCCTAAAGAAATGGAAATAAAATCAAAAGTAATCTAATGGGACCTAATGAAACTTCAAAGCTTTTGCACAGCAAAGGAAACCATAAACAAGACCAAAAGACAACCCTCAGAATGGGAGAAAATATTTGCAAATGAAGCAACTGACAAAGGATTAATCTCCAAAATTTACAAGCAGCTCATGCAGCTCAATAACAACAAAACAAACAACCCAATCCAAAAATGGGCAGAAGACCTAACTAGACATTTCTCCAAAGAAGATATACAGATTGCCCACAAACACATGAAAGGATGCTCAACATCACTAATCATTAGAGAAATGCAATTCAAAACTGCAATGAGGTATCATCTCATACCAGTCAGAATGGCCATCATCAAAAAATATAGAAACAATAAATGCTGGAGAGGGTGTGGAGAAAAGGGAACACTCTTGCACTGCTGGTGGGAATGTGAATTGGTATAGCCACTATGGAGAACAGTATGGAGGTTCCTTAAAAAACTATAAGTAGAACTACCATATGACCCAGCAATCCCACTACCGGGCATATACCCTTAGAAAACCATAATTCAAAAAGAGTCATGTACCAAAATGTTCATTGCAGCTTTATTTACAATAGCCAGGAGATGGAAACAACCTAAGTGTCCATCATTGGATGAATGGATAAAGAAGATGTGGCACATATATACAATGGAATATTACTCAGCCATAAAAAGAAACGAAATTGAGCTATTTGTAATGAGGTGGATGGACCTATTGTCTGTCATACATAGTGAAGTAAGTCAGAAAGAGAAAGACAAATACCGTATGCTAACACATATATATGGAATCTAAGGGGAAAAAAAAATGTCATGAAGAACCTAGGAGTAAGACAGGAATAAAGACACAGACCTACTAAAGAATGGACTTGAGGATATGGGGATGGGGAAGTGTAAGCTGTGACAAAGTGAGAGAGTGGCATGGACATATATACACTACCAAACGTAAAATAGATAGCTAGTGGGAAGCAGCCGCATAGCACAGGGAGATCAACTCGGTGCTTTGTGACCATCTAGAGGGGTGGGATAGCGAGGGTGGGAGGGAGGAGGACGCAAGAGGGAAGAGATATGGGAACATATGTATAACTGTTTCACTTTGTTATAAAGCAGAAACTAACACACCATTGTAAAGCAATTATACTCCAATAAAGATGTAAAAAAAAAAAAAAAGGCCATTGCAATAACATCAACAACAAACGTAAGAGATCAGTTTTAAAGCCTGTCATGTTCTTACCTCAGAGGCTTTGACTCATTTTCTGTAAGTGAAAGCATTCCCCTGTTTTTTCTGAGAGGTGTTCAGACAGTAACTGGAGATATAATTAAGACCTAAATGTGGATCCACGGTAGAGCAAAGGCTACCCGTTTGACCTCAAGTGTACATTTGTGTTTCTGAGGCTCTCCCATGAGATGACACCCAATTCACTAGGGTTCCCCATAATTACACCCTTTGGACATTTCCCCTGTACCACATATCATTAAAGGGCAATTCTAGGAGGCCTTTGTCAATAAAGTTTTTTTTCAAACTTATTTTGACTACAATCTAGAGAAAGAAGTAAATTTTAATTTGTGATCATAGGCACTCATAATTGAAACGAAAGTTTCAAAAAAATGCATACCCCTTATACTGAACAATGAACTCTGATTTTTAAAATTCTATTTCTTCTTCCTTTTTTTGATTGCTGGCTGAATGACAACCTGAAGCTTTCAAAACGCTGCAGTGAGCTATCATGAGGAATTGGTTACACAATGTGACAAGTATAGCCATCACATCAGAAATTCTGGAGATGAGTCCAGGTTCCAACACCTTCTTAGCTGGGTGAGTTAATTCTAGCTACTTAATGTCTCTGATTGTGCTTCCTATTATCTAATATGTGGTGGTTAATATTTCAGAAGAGAGTGGCTATGTCCCAAGGATTAAATAATATAATGTACAATGTTAGCTCTGTGAGGGCACACTTTTCATGTATTTTGTTAGTTGAAGTGTGCAGTGGTGTACTAAAGTCAGCTCTCAGAGTTCACAAGAGCTGATTCTGTACTTTTCCCAACTCCTCATTCAGTGACGTCTGTTGCTAATTTGAAATCAACTATCACAGGAGTATTTACACCAGAGAAAACCCGCAAGTGCTACCCATCAACCGGTTCCCCGCCCCAGCCATTATTAAACATTTACTAGCACATTCCTGCATGTATTCCAAGCACCTAAAATAGTGCCTGATCCCGTGGCTGTTAGTAAATATTCATCAAATGAATAAATGGAAAGATGAACATAAAACATTTCATAACAACAACTGATATCACCATCAGGAAATATATGTTAATAGAATTGCCTTGGGGACTGCTCTGTTGAAAGAAGAGCCACCTAAGGAACTGCCTTTAAGGAGGATCTTGCCAATCAAATAAATGGTGCAGAATGGTCTTATTCCCTGTTCTGTCACTGCAGAACCAATGAGTTGAACGGTGATTTTTTTTTAAGCCATTGTGATTTCCTTTGTAGCTTTCCCCTCTATTCTCACCTTTACCTCAGCTGCAAGTGACTAATTCCTAAAATGTCAAAAATCAAATTATGCTGCATAACAGACAAATCCTGTATATAATTTGTATACATTTTCTTCCAATAGTGATGATGAAGAGGTGGGAAGTTTGCAACCCAATGTTAACACTTTAACGGAGAATGATGGAGAAATAAAGACCATTTCCTTTAAGCAATGTATATTTTCTGATTAAAAATAAAACAGAAAATAACAACAAATATTTCCTTCCCACATATTGTCACCTTCACCAAGAACTTCTCTAAGTCTCCAGGGAAAGAGGGGGTGTCCGTCTCTTATGGGCTTCCATGGCATAACGCATGGGCTTGAGTGTATATACTGTATATTTATCACATACAGCACAATATAATTGCCTACAATTACTTGTCTCCCCCAACGTGAGCAACTGCAGTTTAATGACTTTCTTTTGTTTACAATTTGACACTCAAAGTAATGACTGTAGCTTCCAGAATACCTGGCACATAATAGAAGTTAGTAGTGTTTACAAAATAATACATTCATGAGTTAATGAATAGTTCTTTGTATCTTAAAGATAAACACGAGAATTTGGAAAAACTAAACAACTAACAAAAAAAAGATAATGAATGAAGCTTACTTTTTTGAGCCCAAACCAATGATTATTGCCCTTCAGATTTAATGATGAGATGCCTGACAGACACTCACTATTTGGCTTCTCTTCCATGGCAGGAGGGAGTACAAGGATTCCATGTGGAAGTTAACTCTGGGGGAAAAGCTCAAAGACAAATGAGTAGAAATGGGAATCTCTTCAACATTTATTGCATAGCCAATAACTCTACTAAACAGATACCAAGTTGAGTTGCTTTAGAATCTCTACTGAAGAATTATGTCTACTTGCTTAAATCTCAAGGATTCAGTAATGTTTGACTATTTCTCATTCAGGAAGTAGTTATACCCATTTTTATCGTTTGAATACATTTCATTCAGGGATTGTTTATACTCCTTTATATTTAAACATAATTAGATATTATCAATAAAAAGTTCAATCATGTATATTCTCACCAACATGTAGAGATTAAATCACAAAATAAATAACTGAACAAAACATAACACTAAATTTCACACAGCTGAACTGGTTTACTTGCCTCTGCAATTGCTTGAATAGATGTTTAAAAAAGCATAATTTTCTGTGCCCCTTGGTTTCTGCCAAATCATAGCAGCCAATAGTCACAGTAAATCAATGCATATTCTTTCTCTAAGTCCTTTAGGTGCTTTTGAATTGTAATAAATGCAACTCTCCACTTCAGTGAGCTGGGCTGTTGTCCAACAGAAAGGAAAATCTTGAATTTAGAATCTTGGCTTACCCACTGCTCAGCAAGACGTTCCAAATTTTGATGAAGATTCAACTAACCAATGCATGTAAATAATGAAACTGAGCTTGTTTTCATTGGACAAGACACACCATACTCAGTTTGGGAGAGAATTCTTTTTTGTCTTGTTAGAGCTCAGGCTGTTGTGCCATTACTTGGACAAGCCTTTAACATGTACTATGTGTCTTTGGATAGGTATTTCCTATTGTTGCTATGGTGATTTCTAAAGTTTTTATTTCCAGATTCAGTAATATTTTGTGTAATAACTATGAACTTAGAAAATACAGTATACTCTCTGGTATAGTTATATCCCCATCAGAAAGCTGAACCTAAAGATCACTTGGGCACATGGGCAGGGGATTCCATAAGTAGGCCCAGGGGTTTTTTTGTTGTTGTTGTTCTAAGAGGTTTTTTTCTACATACTAACAATTTTTATCAGAGATTTTTAGATCAATTAGGTTTTTTTTGTTTGTTTTTGTTTTTTCTTTTTTTGCGGTACACGGGCCTCTCACTGCTGTGCCCTCTCCCATTGTGGAGCACAGGCTCCGGACGCGCAGGCCCAGCGGCCATGGCTCACGGGCCCAGCTGCTCCGCGGCATGTGGGATCTTCCCGGACCGAGGCACGAACCCTTGTGCCCTGCATCGGCAGGTGGACTCTCAACCACTGTGCCACCAGGGAAGCCCTAGATCAATTAGTTTTTAATTTTCATTCATTTGATATAATAATTTTGGACTTGTGAAACATTGTATGAGACTTAGAAGTTTAATTATTATCTTAAAATTATAGTTAACATTCATAGAGATAATTAAACAGTAAACGCTTTATCATAAAACTCCCTATATTTTTTCCTATAAAAGAAAAACTTGGGGCTTTCCTGGTGGCGCAGTGGTTAAGAGCCCACCTGCCAATGCAGGGGACATGGGTTCAAGCCCTGGTCTGGGAAAATCCCACATGCTGCGGAGCAGCTAAGCCCATGCTCCGCAGCTACTGAGCCTGTGCTCTACGCCCACGCTCTATAGCCCACAAGCCACAACTACTGAGCCCACGTGCCACAACTACTGAAGCCCGCATGCCTAGAGCCCATGCTCCACAACAAAAGAAGCCACCACAATGAGAGGCCCATGCACTGCAACAGAGACCCAATGCAACCAAATATAAATAATAAATAAATAAATTTTTTAAAAAAGAAAAACTTTATCTCTTTGTGTTGAACTACTAAGACAACTGATACAAAACTTAATTAAAGTTTAAAACATGATAGATATGTAGGGGTGGGGATGATTGGAGGGGAAGTTGAGAACTGGATGTCAGTCCATGAAAACAAACACTTTCATTTCCAGTTTCAAAACACTATGCCCTGAGATTTATTTTAGAAGATAAAAAGAAAAAGAAGAATGGAGCCTGTTTTTTCTGTGGCTGTCTCTGATTCTCAGCAGCTAGTGAGGACAGAGTTTAAAAATCCTGAGGGGCAAAGACTGTGTTCTACTTTTTTCCTTCCCCTAGAATCTCTCATTTATCCATTTGAATATTGATTGAATGTCTGGCCCTCTTTTCAACACTGACAATACTGTGGTGCACTGCGTTTTCCAACAATGGCAGCAGCACTCTCTCCCATCCCACAGGTGTTCCTACAATGTGACCTGGCTACTATTCTATCAGGAGGTGGAGTCTGATTCTTCTCCTCTTCAACTGGGCTGGTCTTAGAACTCGCTCATAACCAACAGAAGGCAGTAGAAATGAAAGAGCATGGATTTTGAGGCCAGTTCATCAAAAGCCATGCATCTTCTCCCTAGTTCTCTTGAAACTCTTGCTCTCAGGGAAGTCTGACTACCCTGAGGCTGCCTGGTGGAGACACCGTGTGTAGGCACTCAGTCAGCTGAACTCAGTCTTCCTGCCATTCTCATCAAAACATCAGATGTTGAATGAAGCCATCTTGGATCTTCCAGACGAGCTGGTCTTAGTCAATGCTACAAAGAGCAGAAAACTGTCCAGACACACCCTGCTTAGATTTCTGACCTACAAAATTGTAACATAATAAAATGGTTATTGGTGTAAGCCACTAGGTTTGGGGATTACTATGCACCAATATGTTATATAACTAATAATAATAATGGCTAGCATCTACTGAGCTCTTCTTATGTCTTAGGCACTTCTTTAATCCTCAGGTAAGTACTAACATTATCTCTGTTTTCTGGAGAAGCCAAAATAAACTGGCTCAAGATCACGGAGCCTGGAAGAGATGAAACTACAATTAAAATGCAAGACCTGTATTCTGAACTGCTATGATCTACGAAGTCCCTGCCCTCAAGGAGCTCATAATCCAGTGGAGAAATAGATTCATAAATAATTACCATAAAATATGACAAGTATCATAATATGCACTCACAAGATGCCATAAGAATTTAGAAAAGAGAAAATATAATTATTTTCGGAGTGAGGAGGAGATGGGGGAGAATACAAATGACTCAAAAAGACTTTGAAGAGGAAGTAGAATTTGATCATGTACAGATCTGGTGCTTGAGAGAGAGAAGAGCATTAGCCTTCTTTCTTCTTTCTCCTCTCTCTCTCTCTCTCTCTCTTTCTCTCAATGGCAGGTAAATAAGGCTGAAACAAGAAAGAGTAACAGGACAGAAGAAAAAATTTGAGGAGGCAAGTCAGGAAAGGTTAACATGGACCATTTCATTCCATGCTAAAGCTTTTGTATTTTTTTCCTATAAGTGATAAGGAATCATTGGAGAAATTTTGATGAGGGAAGTAGCAAAAGAAAACCTGCATTTTTACAATATAATTCTGGTTGCAGTGTGAAAGATGAATTGAATTGAATTTAGAAATAGGTACTCAAATACATATTTTATATGAAATAATGTATTCATTTAAATGGTAATTTTGTTTCTCCCTCTCTTTCTCTACTGCCTTAGGCAATTTGCCTTATCATTCACAGCAAATGCAGAATATACAAATCAATACAAAAAATTAGTAATAATAGTAACTAATATTTATTGAACACTTATCATATGTGTTGTCATTTAATCCTAACAATGAACTACAATGGAAGTATTATTATTATCTCCTTTTTATAGAGGAGGAAACTGAGGCAGAGCTTATCCAAGATAATATAGCTATTTGGTAGCAGAGCTGGGCTTCAATCCAAGGCAGTCCTTTCCCACTGATAAAAGTTCTGAAGCAGAGTTCAGTGATAGCAGATCCAGAAGCAGGTATTTTCACCCCAATTTAGTAATAGGTGAATATGGGGTCATGGATAAGATACCAAAGTATAAAGAGAAAGGGAACTTAGCCAAAACAAAAAGTTAAGGAAAGGCTTTCTGGAAATTATTATACATGAATGAATTTCAGAAGATTAATTTCTTTCTTTAAGCAGTCATTCATTTATTCATCAAATATTTTAGAGTGCCTATGGTGCCAGACACACTGCCAAGAGAATAAGATAATTATTTTTCCCACCTGCAACATAAATTGTAGCATGGAAAGTTAATAAACAAATAATCACAAGGTTAAAGAATGTTATAAAAGGAGAAGTACAGGGTTCCACATAAACTCGTCAAAAAGGGATCCTCACCTAATCTGGGAAGGTAAGGTTTAAACCAAGTACCAAAGGGCGCATAAGAGTTATTCAAGTGAAATGGGAGAACATGATGTAGGAAGTGTATTCCAGGCAGAGGGAAAACCACGATGGCAGGCAGAGAGGTGGGAAAGCACAAGGACTGAAAGACATTGAGTTTGACAACGAAGAGTGATGAGCAGAACTGTAAGTGTGATAGGCAGGACTCAATCCATGAAGAGTTTAATGGTATTATATAGACCTTGGTACCATTTGAAGGCATATAAAAATTTGATTTAGGATTTATTAAATTCACTCTGACCACTGCGTACAGACTGAATTGAAAGGTGGAAGTGTGGAAAGAGTGGGGAACATGGATACAGTATATTTAAATATATCTTGGAAATATAATTAGGATGTGGTGATTGATTACATATCAAGATTGGAAAAGGAGAGGACAATTTAAAGGACAGCTCATCCATTTATAGATTGTATGATTGGATAGATGGTAGTACCCAAATGGAACATTACAGAAAACTGAAAGGAGCGGGTGAGGGAGAGGGATTGGTGTGTGGGAGTAGGGGATTGGAGAGATCATGAGTTCAGTTTGGACAACCCTAGTTTGAGGTGCCTGTGAACTCACCAAGGTGAGAGTTAATATCAAGTTGGATATATGGAGTTAGGAGTGATGTCTGGACTGAAGATACAGATTTGAAAATTTCTGGCAAATAGATATGTGGTAAATGAAGTTATGAAATTGATTGGGGAGGGAGAGTAGAGTGACAAGAGAAGGAAAGAACATTTCTGAGTTGAGTGTGTTATGAGACAAAGGAGATGAGAAATTTCCTGGAGAGTTAGAAACTGAACAAGATAGTATTTTGAGGTGAAAGAACTGGTTCATAATATCATTTTGCCAACATGAGAAAATGTAAAGCAAAAATTAAAAGTTTTGAATTTGGCCCTGTAGGGCGACATTAGTTTAGAGTGGAGTGTTAAGGATGCCACAGTAGGAAGGGAATCTCTGAAGAAATTTGGCTGTGAAGGATACAAGACAGTAATTAGGGTGAGATATGGCTTCAATGAGGTATTTTATTGTTTATTGTTTGTTTTTTTAATTTTTGGCCACACCCCAAGACTTGTGGGATCTTAGTTCCCCGACCAAGGATCAAACCGGGGCCCTCCACAGTAAACACACCGAATCCTAACCACTGGACTGTCAGGGAATTCCCTATTTTTGTTTCTATTTTCTTTTTGATTTGTTTTGTTTTCCAGTGGAAGATTCCAGGTAGTGTCTAGGCAGGTGTCAGAGTTCACAGAGCAGAGAAAGGTGCTTGTATGTCAAGTCCTGTTCCCTCCACTGAGAAAAAAGAGTTGTTTCAAAGTATGAGATCAAAGAGATAAAAGAGATCACAAAGATCAAAATTTGCTTAGAAGGTGAGAACATGACCAGAAAATATATTGCTGCAATAATTTTGAGAAATCTTTCCCAGAGGCATTTTTTTTCACTACTTCATATAAATCTGTGGTCATTTCATATAGCCATTAATTCTTCCTGTGAGAGTTGTGGTTCTTAATGTGGTTAATAGCTCTAAATGTTTACTTAGAGTAGATGCCAGTTCAACACTATGTACCTTAAATGTGCCCAATGAAAATACATTTTTAAGTCTGTATCTCTCCGATGTCCACATTTACTCATGTCCACATTTTAAACAAGAATTTGTCTTCTAAAAATAATGATAGATTCTTGGTTTGTAAAAACACTAAGAACACAGGCTTCTAACTTCCTTTATTAAAATTCAATGCTTGATATGTGATAGAAGACAGATAAGATTTCTCACTGGAAAATTAACAACAAAAATAAATCCCTAGGTAGATCACTGTTGGCCCCCTCCCCTCCTCTCTCTGAAACAGGGAAAAGCATCTCTGGCCAACACCAGGATGGTAGAGGCAAAACAGAGTTCAAACCCATATGTGGTGTGGAGGACCTGAAAATAAGTGTAGGCAGACTTTCCATCTCCTGGGCATGTCTTCCACCCACAGTTTTTTCCTACTTCCACCCCTACAACACCAGAGAGGTCCTGGTGGGGTTGGTACAAACATCAGGTAACTTTGTTGTCCATTGTTGAAAGAACAGATAATTAAATATGGTATACATACACTATAAAATACCATGCAACAGTCAGAAACAATGAATTAGACGTGCATTCATAAACGTGGATGGACATGAATATATTACTGCATTTTAAAAAGTGTAAGAAACCAAAAGAGAACTATAATCTATGGTACAATACCATTTACATAAATTTTTTTTTCAAATATTCAAAACAATATTCCATCAGGATAGAATATACAAATGTACATAACCTTAAACAAAATGGAGTGTTTTGGGTAGAGGAAGGGGCAAAAGAGGAAAAGGACTAGTGATTGTTGAAGAAAGGGATAATTAATTAAAATAAAATAAAATGAGGACTGATGATAGTGTGCCATGAACCTAGACCTGTGATTAAAACGAGTCTCTGTACTGCCATCCAAGAAAGATAACAGACAGTATAGCCAAAAACAAATGTAAAAAATTATATAATGAAAATGCAAGTAGGTTTATAGTTAATGTGATTTGCAGATTGAAAATGACCCAAATGTAAATTTATAAGGAGGTAGGCTTTCTGCTACTGAGCGATTTCAGATGAAGAACAAAATCAGCAGCCATTCCCCCAGGCTATTATCAATTCATCAAACTCTCCCTAGTAGTTCCAAAAGGCACATAGTGAAAAGGGTCATCGAGGGTACAATATAAAATATTGAATGAAGTGATCCTTTGGTGAAAGAACAGGAAATGTGGGAGAAGGGTTAAAAAAATCTCAGTAGGCTAGTAAAATTCTCAACAGATGGATCAATTTTGTCAAGCTGGTTTTGAGATTGCTCTCATATATTGTAAAATACTTTTGAGAGAAAAAGACCTAAAGACGTTACCAACTAATAAATACAGAAAATCTACATACTGGAAAATTTTATTAAATTAATATTTTATGCTTCTGTTGAATGTCAACCTTGACCAAAATGATGCCATGACTTTGAGTACAACAAAAGAAGGTTAAAAACGCCCTTCACATGGAAGTTTTATATTCTGACAGCACAAAGGAATGAAATACTTTCTCATCTGAAATAGCAGTTGTCTGGGAGGTTCTTTTATTCTTTCATTGACAAATAGTAAATTAAGTCTTTTGAACAGTAATGCAATTGGGAACTTTAAAGATAATTATGAAACATAAAATATGTCAGTCTTCTCAAATGTAGTTGGAATATGAGTTTTCATCTCTCTCCTTCAAGAGCATTAGTATGTTTGTCTATACTCATAATTTTTAAAGAAAATGTATCATGTCAATATATACCAAGAAAAAAATGTCTAGTAAGTGTGTAGAGAAAAATAAAATGTTTGTTTTTATAAATATTTAATAAAAGTTATACTTGAAATATATTGCTGACCCATGAGCAAAAATATTTCTTAAATTATTGATATAATGTAGCAAAAATAATAATGTAGAGAAATGAAATCCTATAATGAAATAAGGTTGATCACTGGCCCTAGAATAAATGTAGGGATTCAGTTCTCTCCTGAATGTCTTGGAGGTCACAGGCAACACAGATGGACAAGTGTGTCTATCTGTCCCCTTCTTAAAATCTCAGCAGCTAAACTGATTGCAGTACAGCATGACTGGTACCTGAACCAGAAATCCTTATAGTATATGTAGTATCCATGAGGTTCCCATCAGTCCTATCCAGTTTACAGAATTTAAGAAAGAACTTGTGATTCACACCAGCAGCTTGAGAATAGGTAATGAATGCCTCAACTTCAGTTGAAAAGAGTAAATTTTCATGAAGATTCATATAGGTAATCTGTATATTGCTATAATTTCAATTATAATTCACCCTCAGATTAGACTTCTCTCATCTCCTCTGTTATCTGAAGCCACATTCCACAATCAATCTGTTATCAAAAGAGATATTACTCTGATTTAGAGGTGTTGATCCTCAGAAGTACATTTCTTCCCCCTTAAAAGTTCTTGATACATTAAGGACATCAACATTTAAGCAATCAACATTTGACAATGCCCACCTGGGCCAAAATGTTATCAGTCTCTTATTATCAGGGCTCCTATTCAGTGCCAAAATTGTCTTCCCTGGTATTCACCATCATTACAAAAGTTGAACACCAAGACTACATGGATCCTACATAACACACATGGAAATTCCCAACTACAACTATATCCTAAACCACAAAGACAATTATGCAATGCTCTAAAAGAGAATGTATAATCTCACCAAGAAGGCTGATCAAACATGTGAATCACATTTGAAACATCCAAAACAGACCCATAATTATAATTTAAATACCTGATTTTTAAACATCTCCAACATAAAGGAATTTTTGTATGCCAATTTAAATATTTCAAACACAGAATAGACAGTATACTATTAAATGACACATGCTCAGAATAATGTGCTCCCTTCAGGGTTACAAAGTCAAGGCAGTTTTCACCAAATGAGAAATCAAGGGTATCCATTTTGAGCAATTTTATGGAGGATGACGAGGGCCACCCTCCTTGGGTATATGAGCTCTCTCTTTTCTCAAAGCATGAATGCATCACACAGGTTTAATGTGAGAAAACACCTTCTTAAAGTTACAACCTGGTGTAGCTGAACAAAGAGCTGTGCTTTAATTCTAATTTTGCTAGTAATTAGTTGCGTGTGAGGTTGGAAAAAAATTCAACTCTGTAGCCCTCAGTTTACAAATTTATAAACTAAGAAATTTATATTAGATGATTTCTAATGTCCCTTGTACCTCTCATTTTTATCTTAGTTTCCATATTGTAAATTAAATTTAATAATTTTTTTATTTATGTAATAAATGTATCAAATATTTAGAGAATGCTAGGTAAGTATATGCTACATATTGAACTATAAAGCCAAAGACCCCACAACATACATTTTATACATCAATCCAAACACCCATATAAAGTGTTAGATGCTATATTAGCAGCATAGAAAAAATGTTCTAAAGAGGAAGAAATAATTAATTCTTTGTGGGAAAATAATCTCAGTGAAAGTATTGAGTTAAACCTTGAAGGATGAGTTATTCTCTGCAGGTTGGAGTGGACAAATATGCCCTCTCCAATTCCCTTCAACTACTATGATTCCAAAAAAATTATTTAGATCTTGACCATCAAGTATTGAACAAAACAATATGATAATTACTAGAAATAATCAAAGTCTTATATATACCACAATGTTAAAAGTTATAAAATTGAAATTGTAAAGTCACCAGATCACCACAAATGTAATCAAAAGATGAGGTCATTGAACATTTAAACTCCTTTTCATTCGAATTTAGTCAGCACTTGGGGTGGCAAGTGACAGAAACCCAACTTGAACAATATTATGCAATAGGAGGAATGCTGCTAGACCTTAGAGGCAGCGGAAGTCCAAGGATAGAACAACAGAATCTTCCCACATTCTCAAAATTGCTAATCTTGGCTTCATTCTCTTCGTCTGACTTCTTCCATTTCAAAGAAACCATAGCTGCCATAGCTCAACTTACTCCCTCCTCTCCTCACACCACTGGAAAGGGGAAAGGTGCATAATTCAGAAGGACAGAAAGTATTGGACAAGCCAAATAATTGTTACCATGTAAACTGCTGCTATAACATCTTACTCTGAAAATCATTTTGGGAACAAGAATGGAGAAAATAGTTAGATGAAAAAAATGAAAGGAATAAACATATGTCTAAGGGTAGGAAAGAAAAACAAGGGCAACTAGAACAAACTTACAGATAACTCAAAAGAAAATACTTGTCTCTTTTTTTTTTTTACATATTTATTGGAGTATAATTGCTTTACAATGGTGTGTTAGTTTCTGCTTTATAACAAAGTGAATAGGTTATATATATACATATGTTCCCATATCTCTTCCCTCTTGCGTCTCCCTCCTTCCCACCCCTCCAGGCGGTCACAAAGCACCGAGGTGATCTCCCTGTGCTATGCAGCTGCTTCCGACTAGCTATCTACCTTACGTTTGGTAGTGTATATATGTCCATGCCTCTCTCTCGCTTTGTCACAGCTTACCCTTCCCCCTCCCCATATCCTCAAGTCCATTCTCTAGTAGGTCTGTGTCTTTATTCCTGTCTTACCCCTAGGTGCTTCATGACATTTTTTTTTTCTAAAATTCCATATATATGTGTTAGCATACGGTATTTGTCTTTCTCTTTCTGACTTACTTTACTCTGTATGACAGACTCTAGGTCTATCCACCTCATTACAAATAGCTCAATGACTTTTCTTTTTATGGCTGAGTAATATTCCATTGTATTTATGTGCCACATCTTCTTTATCCATTCATCTGATGATGGACACTTAGGTTGTTTCCATCTCCGGGCTATTGTAAATAAAGCTGCAATGAACATTTTGGTACATGACTCTTTTTGAATTTTGGTTTTCTCAGGGTATATGCCCAGTAGTGGGATTGCTGGGTCATATGGTAGTTCTATTTGTAGTTTTTTAAGGAACCTCCATACTGTTCTCCATATTGGCTGTATCAATTTACATTCCCACCAACAGTGCAAGAGGGTTCCCTTTTCTCCACATCCTCTCCCACATTTATTGTTTCTAGATTTTTTGATGATGGCCATTCTGACTGGTGTGAGATGATATCTCATTGTACTTTTGATTTGCATTTCTCTAATGATTAATGATGTTGAGTATTCTTTCATGTATTTGTTGGCAGTCTGTATATCTTCTTTGGAGAAATGTCTCTTTAGGTCTTCTGCCCATTTTTGGATTGGGTTGTTTGTTTTTTTGCTATTGAGCTACATGAGCTGCTTATAAATTTTGGAGATTAAACCTTTGTCGGTTGCTTCATTTGCAAATATTTTCTCCATTCTGAGGGTTGTCTTTTGGTCTTGTTTATGGTTTCCTTTGCTGTGCAAAAGCTTTGAAGTTTCATTAGGTCCCATTTGTTTATTTTTGTTTCCATTTCTCTAGGAGGTGGGTCAAAAAGGATCTTGCTGTGATTTATGTTATAGAGTGTTCTGCCTATGTTTTCCTCTAAGAGTTTGATAGTTTCTGGCCTTGCATTTAGGTCTTTAATCCATTTTGAGCTTCTTTTTGTGTATGGTGTTAGGGAGTCATCTAATCTCATACTTTTACATGTACCTGTCCAGTTTTCCCAGCACCATTTATTGAAGAGGCTGTCCTTTCTCCACTGTACATTCCTGCCTCCTTTATCAAATATAAGGTGACCATATGTGCGTGGGTTTATCTCTGGGCTTTCTATCCTGTTCCATTGATCTATATTTCTGTTTTTGTGCTAGTACCATACTGTCTTGATTACTGTAGCTTTGTAGTATAGTGTGAAGTCAGGGAGCCTGATTCCTCCAGCTCCGTTTTTCGTTCTCAAGATTGCTTTGGCTATTCGGAGTTTTTTGTGTTTCCATACAAATTGTGAATTTTTTTGTTCTAGTTCTGTGAAAAATGCCAGTGGTAGTTTGATAAGGATTGCATTGAATCTGTAGATCACTTTGGGTAGTAGAGTCATTTACCCAATGTTGATTCTTCCAATCCAAGAACATGGTATAACTCTCCATCTATTTGTATCATCTTAAATTTCTTTCATCAGTGTCTTATAATTTTCTACATCAGGTTTTTTGTCTCCTTAAGTAGGTTTATTCCTAGGTATTTTATTATTTTTGTCGCAATGGTAAATGGTAGTGTTATCTTGATTTCACTTTCATATTTTTCATCATTAGTGTATAGGAATGCAAGAGATTTCTGTGCATTAATTTTGTTTCCTGCTACTTTATGAAATTCATTGATTAGTTCTAGTAGTTTTCTGGTAGCATCTTTAGGATTCTCTATGTATAGTGTCATGTCATCTGCAAACAGTGACAGCTTTACTTCTTTTCCAATTTGGATTCCTTTTATTTCCTTTTCTTCTCTGATTGCTGTGGCTAAAACTTCCAAAACTATGTTGAATAAGAGTGGTGAGAGTGGGCAACCTTGTCTTGTTCCTGATCTTAGTGGAAATGCTTTCAGTTTTTCACCATTGAGAACGATGTTGGCTGTGGGTTTGTCATACATGGCCTTTATTATGTTGAGGAAAGTTCCCTCTCTGCCTACTTTCTGCAGGGTTTTTATCATAAATCGGTGTTGAATTTTGTCAAAAGCTTTCTCTGCGTCTATTGAGAAGGTTATATGGTTTTTCTCCTTCAATTTATTAATATGGAGTATCACGTTGATTGATTTGCGTATATTGAAGAATCCTTGCATTCCTGGAATAAACCCCACTTGATCATGGTGTATGATCATCTTAATGTGCTATTGGATTCTGTTTGGTAGTATTTTGTTGAGGATGTTTGCATCTATGTTCATCAGTGATATTGGCCTGTAGTTTTCTTTCTTTGTGACATCCTTGTCTGGTTTTGGTATCAGGGAGATGGTGACCTCGTAGAATGAGTTTGGGAGTGTTCCTCCCTCTGCTATATTTTGGAAGAGTTTGAGAAGGATAGGTGTTAGCTCTTCTCTAAATGTTTGATAGAATTCGCCTGGAAAGCCATCTGGTCCTGGGCTTTTGTTTGTTGGAAGATTTTTAATCACAGTTTCAATTTCAGTGCTTGTGATTGGTCTGTTCATATTTTCTATTTCTTCCTGATTCAGTCTTGGCAGGTTGTGCATTTCTAAGAATTTGTCCATTTCTTCCAGGTTGTCCATTTTATTGGCATAGAGTTGCTTGTAGTATTCTCTCATGATCTTTTGTATTTCTGCAGTGTTGGTTGTTACTTCTCCTTTTTCATTTCTAATTCTATTGATTTGAGTTTTCTCTCATTTGTTCTTGATGAGTCCGGCTAATGGTTTATCAATTTTGTTTATCTTCTCAAAGAACAAGCTTTTAGTTTTATTGATCTTTGCTATTGTTTCCTTCATTTCTCTTACATTTATTTTTGATCTGATTTTTATGATTTCTTTCCTTCTGCTAACTTTGGGGTTTTTTTTTCTTCTTTCTCTAATTGCTTTAGGTACAAGGTTAGGTTGTTTATTCGAGATGTTTCCTGTTTCTTAAGGTAGGATTGTATTGCTATAAACTTCCCTCTTAGAACTGCTTTAGCTGCATCCCATAGAGTGTAGGTCGTCCTGTCTCCATTGTCATTTGTTTCCAGGTATTTTTAAATTTCCTCTTTGTTTTCTTCAGTGATCACTTCGTTATTAAGCGGTGTATTGTTTAGCCTCCATGTGTTTGTATTTTTTTACAGATCTTCTCCTGTAATTGATATCTAGTCTCACAGCATTGTGGTCAGAAAAGATACTTGGTATAATTTCAATTTTCTTAAATTTACCAAGGCTTGATTTGTGACCCAGGATATGATCTATCCTGGAGAATGTTCCATGAGCACTTGAGAAAATGTATATTCTGTTGTTTTTGGATGGACTGTCCTATAAATATCAATTAAGTCCATCTTGTTTAATGTATCATTTAAAGCTTGTGTTTCCTTATTTATTTTCATTTTGGATGATCTGTCCATTGGTGAAAGTGGGGTGTTAAAGTCCCCTACTATGAATGTGTTACTGTTGATTTCCCCTTTTATGGCTGTTAGCATTTGCCTTATGTATTGAGGTGCTCCTATGTTGGGTACATAAATATTTACAATTGTTATATCTTCTTCTTGCATCGATTCCTTGATCATTATGTAGTGTCCTTCTTTGTCTGTTCTAATAGTCTTTATTTTAAAGTCTATTTTTTCTGATACGAGAATTGCTACTCCAGCTTTCTTTGGTTTCCATTTGCATGAAGTATCTTTTTCCATCCCCTTACTTTCAGTCTGTATGTATCTCTAGGTCTGAAGTGGGTCTCTTGTAGACAGCATATATATGGGTCTTATTTTTGTATCCATTCAGCCAATCTGTGTCTTTTGGTGGGAGCATTTAGTCCATTTACATTTAAGGTAATTATTGATATGTATGTTCCTGTTGCCATTTTCTTAATTGTTTTGGGTTTGTTATTGTAGTCTTTTCCTTCTCTTGTGTTTCTTGCCTAGAGAAGTTCCTTTAGCAGTTGTTGTAGAGCTGGTTTGGTGGTGCTGAACTCTCTCAGCTTTTGCTTGTCTGTGAATGTTTTAATTTCTCCATCAAATCTGAATGAGATCCTTGCTGGGTAGAGTAATCTTGGTTGTAGGTTTTTCCCCTTCATCACTTTAAATATGTCCTGCCAGTCCCTTCTGGCTTGCAGAGTTTCTGCTGAAAGATCAGCTGTTAACCTTATGAGGATTCCCTTGTGTGTTATTCGTTGTTTTTCCCTTGCTGCTTTTAGTATGTTTTCTGTGTATTTAATTTTTGACAGTTTGATTAATATGTGTCTTGGCATATTTCTCCTTGGATTTATCTTGTATGGGACTCTCTTTGCTTCCTGGATTTGATTAACTATTTCCTTTCCCATCTTAGTGAAGTTTTCAACTATAATCTCTTCAAATATTTTCTCAGTCCCTTTCTGTTTTTCTTTTTCTTCTGGAACCCCTATAATTCGAATGTTGGTGTGTTTAATGTTGTCCCAGAGGTCTCTGTGACCGTCCTCAGTTCTTTTCATTCTTTTTTCTTTATTCTGCTCTGCAGTAGTTATTTCCACTATTTTATCTTCCAGGTCACTTATCCGTTCTTCTGCCTCAGTTTTTCTGCTATTGATCCCATCTAGAGCATTTTAAATTTCTTTTATTGTGTTCTTCATCGTTGCTTGTTTCATCCTTAATTCTTCTAGGTCCTTGTAAATGTTTCTTGCATTTTGTCTATTTCTAAGATTTTGGATCATCTTTACTATCATTATTCAGAAATCTTTTTCAGGTAGACTGTCTATTTCCTCTTCATTTGTTAGGTCTGGTGGGGTTTATCTTGCTCCTTCATCTGCTGTGTGTTTTTCTGTCTTCTCATTTTGCTTGTCTTACTGTGTTTGGGGTCTCCTTTTTGCAGGCTGCAGGTTCGTAGTTCCCACTGTTTTTGATGTCTGTCTCCAGTGGCTAAGGTTGTTTCAGTGGGTTGTGTAGGCTTCCTGGTGGAGGGGACTACTGCCTGTGTTGCGGTGGATGAGGCTGGATCTTGTCTCTCTAGTGTGCAGTTTCACGTCTGGTGGTGTGTTTTGTGGTGTCCGTGGACTTATTATGATTTTAGGCAGCCTCTCTGCTAATGGTTGGGGTTGTGTTCCTGTCTTGCTAGTTGTTAGGCATAGGATGTCCAGCACTGTAGCTTGCTGGTCGTTGAATGAAGCTGGGTGCTTGTGTTGAGATGGAGATCTCTGGGAGATTTTCGCCTTTTGATATCATGTGGAGCTGGGAGGTCTCTTGTGGACCTGTGTCCTGAAGTTGGCTCTCCCTCCTCAGAGGCACAGCACTGACTCCTGGCTGCAGCACCAAGAGCTTTCATCCACACGGCTCAGAATACAAGGGAGAAAAATTAGAAAGAAAGAATTAGTAGAAGTAGAAAGAAAGAAAGAAAGAAAGGAGTGAGGGATGGAGGGAGGAAGAAAGGAAGGAAGGAGGTAAGAAAGGAAAAATTGAAAGAAAGAAGATAAAGTAAAATAAAATAAAGTAAGATAAAATATAATAAAGTTATTAAAATAAAAAAATAATTATTAAGAAAAAAATTGAAAAGAAAAAATGGACAGATAGAAACCTAGGACAAATGGTGGAATCAAAGCTATAAAGACAAAATCTCACACAGAAGCATACACATACACACTCACAAAGAGAGGAAAAGGGGAAAAAACCATAAATCTTGCTCCCAAAGTCCACCTCCTTAATTTGGGATGATTCGTTGTCTATTCATGTATTCCACAGATGCAGGGTACATCAAGTTGATTGTGGAGCTTTAATCCGCTGCTTCTGAGGCTGCTGGGAGAGATTTCCTTTTCTCTTCTTTGTTCTCACAGCTCCGAGGGGCTCAGCTTTGGATTTTTCCCCGCCTCTGCATGTAGGTCACCAGAGGGCGTCTGTTCTTCGCTCAGACAAGATGGGGTTAAAGGAGCCGCTGATTCGGGGGCTCTGGCTCACTCAGGCCGGGGGGAGGGAGGGGCACGGAGTGCTGGGCGAGCCTGCGGCGGCAGAGGCTGGTGTGACATTGCAGCTAACTGAGGCACACCGTGCGTTCTCCCGGGTAAGTTGTCCCTGGATACCGGGACCCTGGCAGTGGCGGGCTGCACAGGCTCCCAGGAAGGGGGGTGTGGATAGTGACCTGTGCTCGCACACAGGCTTTTTGGTAGTAGCAGCAGCAGCCTTAGCGTCTCATGCCTGCCTCTGGGGTCCACACTTTTAGACGCGGCTCGCGCCCGTCTCTGGAGCTCCTTTAAGCAGCGGTCTTAATCCCCTCTCCTCGCGCACCAGGAAACAAAGAGGGAAGAAAAAGTCTCTTGCCTCTTCGGCAGGTCCAGACTTTTCTCCAGACTCCCTCCCAGCTAGCCGTTGCGCACTAACCCCCTACAGGCTGTGTTCACGCTGCCAACCCCAGTCCTCTCCCGGCGCCATGACCGAAGCCCGAGCCTCAACTCCCAGCCCCGCCCGCCCCAGCAGGTGAGCAGACAAGCCTCTCCGGCTGGTGAGTGCCGGTCGGCCCTGATCCTCTGTGCTGTAATCTCTCCCCTTTGTCCTCCGCACCCCTGTGGCTGCGCTCTCCTCCGCGGCTCCAAAGCTTCCCCCTCCGCCACCCGCAGTCTCCACCCGCGAAGGGGCTTCCTAGTGTGTGGAGACCTTTCCTCCTTCACAGCTCCCTCCCACTGGTGCAGGTCCCATCCCTATCCTTTCGCCTCTGTTTATTCTTTTTTCTTTTGCCCTACCCAGGTACGTGGGGGGTTTCTTACCTTTTGGGAGATCTGAGGTCTTCTGCCAGCATTCAGTAGGCGTTCTGTAGGAGTTGTTCCACGTGTAGATGTATTTCTGGTGTATCTGTGGGGAGGAAGGTGATCTCCGCGTCTTACTCTTCCGCCATCTTCCCGGAAGCCATGCCTCACTTTTGTTTGCAACAGTCAGCAAACGCTTTTTCGAATCCCCAAATTCTCCACACCTCCTACCTTTCGCGCCGCCCTAGTCTCGAAGCTCCTGCCACTCAATACTTGTCTTCTATATTGTGGCAGTTGAAGAAACATCACTGTATTTTTTCTTTGATAATTTAAATATATTAGGATCACACATGTACTCACAGTACAATTCAAATCTTTTCCTCTGGGGCCACTCTTACTGGTGTAGGGTAGGGAAAGGATGGAGGAAAATAAATCAAATATTAACTTCAGTTTAGAGCTTCTCCCAGTTACATAATTCATATATAGTTTACATATTATAGATTACATTATTTAGTACACTGTAACTTTTAGGTAGAGTCCATCTTCTCTTGGATAAAAATGTTCAGAGACTCCTCTCTGCTTCTCTTCCTTAAATGTTGTCTGGGTACATGGTTGGAGTTGGAGGAGAGAGAAGGGTTATATGGCTTTTATATCTTTGTGGATTTGGTAGGGGAGATAAGACTTAGTGCCTGAATGCTGGTCCAGCTTGGGACCTTCCCACAGGGATATACTGGCCCTGCTGATGTTTTGGGACTCAGTTTCTGACTGCTGTTCATGGCTTGGTCTCTCTGGCTTGCCTGGGACCCTGGGAGTCCTGCCTGCCTATTTCAGTATCGGTGTGGTTTCTACCAACTGAAGGCACTTTGGGTCCACCAGAGCCTTCCTCTAGCCTGGACTGTCAGTTCTTCTGCAGCCCCTGCCTCTGCTGGAGGTTGATCTGCCCCTGAGATGGTAGGTTTCCTGGCAAGCCAGCTGGCTCTCAAATCGGTATTCATGCCACTGGGGAATGCTACCTCCCAAACATCCATGTGGTGTGCTCTCACCTCTCCTTCAGGTTTTTACTCAAATGTCACGTTTCAGGGAAGCCTCTGTGAAATCACATCCCCACAACACTTCCTGTTCCCCTTCCTGCTTAGCATTCATTGCCATTTTATATGTAATATATTTTATTTATTTTTTGTGGAATGTGTGTCTTTCTCCCACTAGAATATAAGTTCCTTGAGGGTAGGGATTTTTGTCTTTGTTTAATATTGTATATTCAGTGTCTAGAACATAGCCTAGAAATGAATAGACATTTTAAGAAATGAATAGACAAATAGAAACTAAGAAATGCTTCAGAGTTCTAACACACCCATTCTCTCTGTGTAACTGTACTAACTATTCTAGTTCCTGGCACATAGTAGGTGAATTAATAAATGGGATTATCATCAATTTGTCCCTTAGTCCTATATGAGTCAGCTGATATGGTCCCTCAGCTAGCCCCAGGGTCCATTTCCAATGTTTGCTTTCATTCCTTAACTATCATTGATGATTCTTCTTCCAGGCTTTTGATTCTGATTTAATTGTCTATGCCTGATGTAGCATCCCTCCTTGTATCATGCCCTTGAAGATTCTGTATCTGTCTTTTACCTCTGCCCCAGTCCAACCTCCCTAACTCCTTGCCTGCTCAAAAGAGGAATTACCATCTAGACAGTGTTTCACTATTCTTTCCTGGTTTTAGGCTGTTAGATTATCAGCTGATTATCTTTATACTTAATTCCCAATGTCCCTGTTCATCTCATTTGGACCCTCAGGGAACAAGGAACTGATCTGACCCAATCAAATTTCTTTATGTAGTCATGCTGTATCTAAAATTGTGGGTCCTTGCTCCATTAAAAGACCGACCTATTATGGATCTAAATTCTGTAAGCATACCATGAATATTGCAAGGTTATTTAAGTTTGCAACTTTAAAAATAGCAAACAATAAATCAAAGCTAATTTTTCAGGAGGAGAATAATGTATGCACTACTGTTTTATAACAATTTGTGTAACTATGTACACATTTTTGTACTATTGAGCTCATTCATAAGAAGTCTTTAAACTTGTTATGGAAATAACATACCAACGTGGACTAGGAGTGTAGTAACATGTTACGTAAAAAATGTGAACGAACTTTATGGCCAACCCAATATTTAGCATACAGTATGTATTCGAAGCTGTAAAGAGAAAATATGACTCAATGAACTCTATTTCCTGCCTCCCCTCAAATATATTTTATTTAGTTTTAATTGGAATTAATTACTAATTACTAATGAAATTAAGCAACTTTTCTTATGTTTATTTCCTATGTTGTTTCTTCTTCTGTGAAATATCAGGTCCTGTCTTTTCAATTTTTCTATTAGGTTGCTTATCTTCCCCTCCACCCCAGCTTTATTGAGGTATAAATAACAAATAAAGTTGGATATATTTAAAGTGTACAACATTATGACTTGATATATGTATATACACTGTGAAATGATTACCACAATCAAGTTAATTAAAATGTAATTAAGGGCTTCCCTGGTGGCGCCGTGGTTGAGAGTCCGCCTGCCGATGCAGGGCACATGGGTTCGTGCCCCGATCCGGGAGGGTCCCACATGCCGCGGAGCGGCTGGGCCCGTGAGCCATGCCGCTGAGCCTGCGCGTCTGGAGCCTGTGCTCCACAACGGGAGAGGCCACAACACTGAGAGGACCGCGTACCGCAAAAAAAAAAAAAAAAAAAAAAAAAAAAAAAAAAATGTAATTAATATTTTAAAAAGTTAAAAAAGAAAAAGAACAACAACAAAAATAATAGCAAACATTTAATGAGCTTTTCTTATGTGCCAGACACTGTGCTAAGCGTTTTCTATACATTACTTAATTTTATTTTCACAAAATTTTATAACTAGAGACTACTGTTTCAGCCCCATTTTATAGATAAAGAAACTAAGATTCAGAGAAGCCAAGATATTTTCCCAAGATCACACATTTAGTAAGTAACAAAAGTGAACTTCGTGGCCAATTGTGTTTGTCATCAAGGCTTATGTTCTGAAGGACCACACTAAATAGCCTTTATGATTCATGGCTACTAAAGAGGAATTTTACCACAAATGATTTATCAAATAAATGAACTGTGTAAATTCAGAACCAAGCATTAATTTACAACAAATTACCAAAAAAAAAGAAAAAAATCCACCATTTTTCTCACTCAGAAATATCTTATTATTTGGTAAATTCTCAGATGAATACTGAGATCATAAATAAACAAATGGATTTCAATGAGGCAGAAATACCTTTTTTTCCCTTTTATACCAATAACATCTTTTCTTTACTCATCTTTTATGCTATATTGCATTCATAGTCTACTGATTAGAAAAGCAAACAACACAAAACTGTTTCTCTAACACCCCTTTTTATACCCTTTTACATAATGACCAGCTATTAAGCCACCAGGCTATATGTATTTTATTTGGCAATGGTTAAAATTCTCACTAGTAGCTTAAATACATGCAGTGGCAACTGACTGATAATAATGTGCTAGCCCACATTAGCGCTTTTAACCCACTCTCAAGTTGTTTACTAGGCTTCATAATATTCTAATTACCAATATGGTCAGGGACAAAATGCTGTTTTTGTTGTATTTTCTCTCCCTTTTTACATGGCTTGGCATGGATAAGCTGTGAAATGTATTAGAAAACAATGTTTCTAATAATTTTAGTTCAAAATATGTTTTAGATTTTTCATGCTGAGAAACTTACCCTCTGAATTCTTAAAACTGCTAAGATGAACTGAATGCTTGGAATTCGCCTGTAATCTCTAAAATGAGGGAAAATCTTCAGAACAAAAATTGCTTTACGACTCAAGCCCCTTCCTTACTCAGTGTTTATGTTACCGACCCTCCCGAGTTGGTCTGCAACAAGGGTCCTTCTGACCAGTGTGTTCTCGCCAATAGAATGGAGACCAACTTTGGTTCAGAAGCAAAGGAAAGCTTTATTTTTTGATCAAATATTGGAAACGGCCTGTTGCCCTATAGATGCATGGTCTCCGGAAAGGCTCTGGGCAGGGCTGTTTTGTCAGCTGGGGAAAGGGACGGAGTTCTCAAGGGTCTGGTGCAGCTGTGCTGCTCCCAGAGCTGCAGGGTCTCTGTACATGGCCTGCCGCTGCCATCTTGAATTGAGGTGTCAAGCACAGTGCTTCTGCACACGGCCCCACCAAGCTGAAGTGCCAGCCACAGCCTTTCTGCACACGGTATGCTGCCGCCATCTTGAATTGAGGCGTCGTGCACAGCTCCTTTCCACACAATCTCTGCAAGGCTCTCCAACTTGGGGTGAAGGGCCCCGCTGTTCTGTGCTGGGACCTCTAATCCAACGAGTGAGGTGCAAGGCCTCTGCACATGGCCCCCTAAAGGCAAGTGAAACTAGACATAGCACAAAAGAAGAGTTTAGACTTTATCACCTAGATTCCATCTTATTTTTCCTGGGGATCCCAGTGGGCTTTGTTGGTGACATTTACATGGGACATAATTTCTGTGGCCTCATAAGTGAATGTTTTATTCCTAAAATAGGCTAGGCCGAGAAGATGGTCAGTGGAAGATAAAAGTTAGAGGCATAAATTACGGCTGCCCCAGGGACTCCAGCCACTGCAGTTTACACCTAAATTTCCGCCATGTCAAATCACTCAAGCATTGTTACAAAGTCTATACACACACTCTTGCCTTCTCTTTCAGCAAATAGGGTCTTTCATGCCTCTTTCAGTGCTGCAACTACTTTTGTCAACAGCCAAAGCAGCTCACCACTGTGAAAATAACTTGGAGTAAAAACCAACCAACCAAATAAAAAATATATTTGTTCCTCAAAATTGAAGTGGGAAGGAAAATACCTGGGGGATATAATATTCAAAAAAATATGGTAAGGAGACTTGTAAAATAATGCTGTAAGCCTTGTTGGAAATATCCTTCTAGAGTTTGAAATTCCTTCAGGATGGAGGCCATTCTGACATCCTTTGACGATAAATACTTGAATGAATCTTTCAGAAGCTATTGTGTTTTGACAATTTGTTGATTCAAGAAGAAAGTGAGGAGAAAGGGGCTGAATGTTTTATTTTATGATTCTAAGTATAAATGTTTCTCAAGCTACATGCTTTCTGGCATCCAGCATTCAACTGGTAATTCATGACATTATTTTAATCATAGTTAGGCTATGATTGATTGAAATGATTAAAAGAGCCTGTTAGTGAAAAGAGAGGTGGAATGTGGACTACACCTCCTGGTTTGAAAACAGAAAGCCTTAGAAACCCCAAAAATAAGGTGTTTGAAATTTGAACATTGAAGTGTTAAATAACAAAAATAAGTTGTTTTCATGAATTCTGAGATAAAATTAGGATATTTATGAAGTGACTGGGAAGCTGAGATAATGTTAGGTGGCCTCATTTATTTATCATAATCATAGATAAAGTTCTGAAACAAGAGCCACGAGGCATGTTAAAAGCATATTTCATCCTCTGTGCATGAGGCAGTCACATTACCTTTGCTGGGCTAACTCTGTATGTCTCACTATTTACCGACACTGCAAAATGTAGGTGAATATTCATTATATTAGTGAGATTTTGAGAAGTGTTATGTACCTTATCAGAGTAATTACATGATATCACAAAGTAGGTCACATCCTTATTTCTGTTTAGAGATCTAAAAATTTCATTTTAAACAGTTTCTGGAAAAAACTGTCTCTTAAACAATTTCTCCAAGGCCAAAGATAGTACAAAACATTTTATCAGAGAGAGAGACATTCTCCAAGATTTTCAATTTTGATTTTTTTCCCTTCTATTGAATGATCATCTTTCCTGGTTCCTTCCATAGATTACCTCACACAAGCAATCCCCAGTACAAAATAGATTGTCCTAGAGGACCTATCGCAGCCATTTATCTGAGACACAGAATTCATTTTCCTAAGACTTGGTGCTATTGGACTAATTAGACCTACCCAAGCTACAATGCCTATTTAGCAAACAAAGTAGCAGGCCTATTTAGGTTAATGTACACTGTTTCATTGAAAAACATGTACAAGTTCCTACTGGGAAAACATCTTTTCTGACCTTAGTGATAATTACTCCAAAAGCCGTTTTCCAAAAGCACGTCTCATCTTCTCTGGTGGCTTAAGGATTTGATTTTTATTAGAAAGTAACACTTTAATTTCTTTTTAGTCATTTGCATTTATACTTTGTGTCAGTCAGGGTCCAATTAAAAAAAGGAGAACCATCAGAAAACTATAGATTATAGAGATAGATAGATGGATAAACAGATATATATAGTTTTGTTATAAGGGTTGACCTTATGAATTTGAAAGCTTAAGTTGGTTAAATAGTCTTTGTAAGGCAGTTGACTTTTGTGCCCAGATGCTAGAACATTGTGTTGTGTAGTAGTGGTCTAGTTCCTCTTAACAGTCAGGATCAAACACACCAGCCAGAGGAATAATCCTCTTCTTTGCCTGTTGAGTCAGAGAAATAAGGAAACCAAAGTGTCCAGGCAGAAGTTTCAACTACCAGTTTAATGGAATTATTTTTGTGTGCCCAGCAGAGCCTAAAGTCACGAAGACGGGGAATAAAAAATGTTTTTTGCTAGTAGATCACTTAGGGTAATAGTGAAAGGAATCACTCTTGTTTCTACCATTTGATTCCTGGACCCAGGAATCCTGGTTATAGGAGAACAGCAAGACTGGATGCTGATTTAGAGCATATACCACATCCAAGAAGGCATTTCACTAGTCTCTCAAGGTGTTGCCACCGCCCTAGCACACGTTTTCAAATAGCTATTGCATCAATCAAGCCAGCTGCTTCATGATGACAGGAAACACATTAAGACCCAGGAATTCCATGAGCATGAACCCACTGCTATACTTCATTTTTTTGTGAAATAAATTACTTGGTCAGAAGTGATGCTGTGTGGAATACCATTAGGGTGGGTTAAGGCATCCTGAAGTCTACAGCTGATAGTTTTGTCAGGAGCATTAGGGAAGACAAATCCATATCCAGAGGAAGTATCTAGTTTAAAAGAGATAAGTGCTGCCCTTTTCATGATAGATGTATCCCAATGTAAATAACCTGCTGTAGCTGGATGATTCCACCTTGAGAATAGTATCACTTGCAGGGGCTTATGTTGGTCTCTCCTGCAGTTCTCTGCTAAAACTGGGCACTCAGCAGTGGGTGTGGCCAGATTAGCCTTGTTGAGAGGAAGTCCATGATGCTGAGCCCATGTATAACCTCCATTTCTGCTGTCATGACCATTAATTCATGAGCCCACTAAGCAATGACAGGAGTGGCTGAAGAAGTATGGGTCGCCATACAGAATGGGTCATACCTGATTACAAAAATCATTCTCTGCTACAGTCACTCTTTGATGAGCCTTCACATGGAACACAAATCATCAAACTCTCTGCCTATTTGGAATGGTTTCCCACATACCTTTTCCTCAGACCTCCTAACAACCAATTTTCCAATTATGTTCCTTTAAGTCTCTGACCATCCAGTCAAACCATTGGCTGTAGTTCATAAATTGCATAGATTGATACATTGTATCATCCCTTCTTCCAGGAAAAATGAACAACCAGGAGCACTGCTTGAAGTTCTACCTACTAGGAGGGTTTTTTTCCACTACAGTTCTTCAGGGCCATCCCGGAGTAGGGCTGTTCTGCTGCAGCTGTTTTCTTTTGGGTCGTGCCTGCATGTCACATAGTACCATCTATAAAACAAGCCCAAGATTTTTCTTCCTCAGTCAAATGGTCAGATGAAATTCCCTATGAGCCCATCATACATGTAGAGAGAGAGAAGGTAATGTAGCAGGAGTAGAGAGAATGGGCGTCTGCATCATTAGGGACAGTAGGGACAACAGGCATCTGGGTTCATGTAATTTACGTGTGCCTTCAAGAACTTCTCAGACAAGATCTTGTATGTACTAGCTCCATCTGATGATGGAGTATAGTTGCACACACCCAGATTCACGGTTTGGTGAACCAAGCAGTTCATGAGCCACATGCAGTTCATGATGGGCAGTTCAAATCACATGGTAAGTTGATGGTCCATGGTCAAATGGTCAGTCTCTACTGAAGACCTGTAGTAATCAAAAAGCTGTTTCTTAAAAGAGAAGTTATCACCAGAGAAGAGCATGGCTTTGTTCCCAAATTCTAAGGATATGTACTGTGATAAAGTTCTGCCGAAAGCTTTAAATAGCATCCCTATATACATCAAGTACCATTGGATCTGCTGGACCATACGTCCTAAGTGGCAGAGCAACTTCCATGGCAGTCTGGACCTGTTGCAGAGCCTTCTCTTGTTTTGTGCTTCACTCAAAACTGGCAGCTTGGGCTTCCCTGGTGGTGCAGTGGTTGAGAGTCCGCGTGCCGATGCACGGGGCACGGGTTCGTGCCCCGGTCCGGGAGGATCCCACATGCCGCGGAGCGGCTGGGCCCGTGAGCCATGGCCGCTGAGCCTGCGCATCCGGAGCCTGTGCTCCACAACGGGAGAGGCTGCGACAGTGAGAGGCCCGTGTACCACAAAAAAAAAACTGGCAGCTTTTTGGATCACTCAATAAAGGGCTCAGAGTAGCATGCCCAAATGACGTATATGGTACTTCAAAATCCAAATCACCATTGGGTGATATGCCACTTTCTTAGTGGCCAGATGCAGCAAATTTCCTTCACCTTGCAGGAGATCATTTGACATGCCCCAAGACGTTGCATCTTTAGAAATTTCGCCAAGGTGACAGTCCTCTGAATTTTTATGAGTTTCATTCCCCACCCTTTCATATGCAAGTCTCTTACCAACTTGTCTAGATAATTGCTACTTTCTGCTTACCAGAACATAATATGCTCAATGTAATAGACCAACCCAATGACCTGTGGAAGGAAAAGGTGAGTCATATTCCTATAGACTAAATTATGACATAGGGCTGAAATATTGGTATATCACTCAGATAGGACAGTGAAGGTATATCGCTGGCCTTGTCGGTTGCAAGAAAACTACTTCTCTACTGGTCTTTACTACCAGGTATAGAGAAAAAAGAAAATTTACCAAGTCAATAGCTGCATACGAGGTGCCAGGATGTGCTGGTTTGCTCCAGAAAAAGAGAAAAATAATCTGCAATAGCAGCTGCAGTTGGAGTCACCATCTGATTGAGTTTACAATAATCCACTGTCATTCTCCAAAATCCATCGTTCTTCTTCTACACAGACTGAATAGGCAAGTTGAATGGAAGTCATCATCCCTGTGTCTTTCAAGTTTTCGACTGGGGCAGTAATCTTCAAAATGTCTCCAGAAGTGCAGCATTACCTTTGTTTTACCATTTTCATAAGTAGAGGCCATTATAATGGCTTCCATTTGGCCTTTCCTATCATAATAGCTCTAACTCCTCAGGTCGGAGAACAATTGTGGGGATTCTTCCCATCACTAAGTACGTGTATTCCAATTGTGCATTCTAGAACAAGGATAATAATCACAGAGTTGGTTTGCACTCACCCAGGCCCTATCGTGAAAAGGTTCTGAGCCAAACTTTAGAGATTACATTACCTCCATAAAATCCAGTACTAATTGGTAGACCACAGTGGTGGTTTAAATCTATGGGAATCAGTATTAATTCTGAGCCAGTTTCCGTTAATATCGAAAAAGTCTGATTATTTTCCTTTCACAATTTATAGTCACACTAAAAAATGGCCACAGATCCCTTTGGGGGAATTCTGGGGAAAAGAGTACCAGTGTAAAATTTCGGCAGTGTATCATAGTCTTTTCTCAAGGGGACCAGGCCTCCTCTTCATTCAAAAGGCTCTTGTTGTGTGAACTGGCTTAAGTCTGGGAATTGATGGAGGATTTATGACTCTGTTTTTGTAACTCAAGTCAGATTTCTGTTCACTAGACCTAGAACTGTTCCACTTGTAAAGATTAAGTAACCTGGCCAATGCCAAGGATCTCTGTGAGTCAGGCTATTCTGGTGACTGCATTGGTTCCAGTGTCCATTATAGTAACCATGTAACATTAGTAACATTAGTTTTTGGAGATTAAGTGTTGCAACTTGGTCTCAGTAATACCATCATCCCCACTGTATTTCAGGAACCCAGTTTTGTGGGAGTAATTCTAACTGTATGGAGAAGAGCTACCACAAAGCTCTTCAAGGATGCCAGGGAGCCCCTTACTAATTTATTTCTCATAACTGCATGAAAAGGATGTCTTCTGAACACTCTAAAAGATCTCAGATAAGAAAAACACTTTGGTATTCCAATCACTCTAGGCCTTTGGATTCCTTACTCTACAGAATTTCAAGGAAGTTATGGCATTTTAACTTCTTTGGTATGGGCTATTTTGGATCCATACTTCAACCAAAAAAACTACAAAAAAAAGGGCCATTCCTAGCTCCTCTGCTTAAAACATTAAATCTAGAATCTCTCCTTAGGGGGCCTATAGCAATATTTTAGGCCAGGTACAACTTTATATTTCTTCTACCTTGATCCCACACGTATAAGATCTATTCCTTCACACTCTCTAGATTTCTGTCCAAATAAATTAGCAAATCATGCAATTCTCTTGGTGAATATTGTACCTAATCACGTCATGATTTGTACCATACCCTTGGGGCCTGCTGGGACTTGAGTCTGCTCAAGTACCATACCCTTGTACCATACCCTTGGGGCCTGCTGTACATCTGGAAGGGTAGCAAGGGTAGTTCCCAAGGATGATAAGCAGTGCCTTGCAAGATAACTCTATTAGAGGAGGCCATTACAGATTCTTCAAGAAAAGGAAGACTAACCTACCCAGCATTTTTTTTTGCCTGTGGAAGCAGCCCTTCCACCTCTCAGCACTGCTTTATACTCTTTACTTCCTACCAACTGTCAAAAATCTCTTCAGAAAGTTTCCGATGGAACACTTCTCCTCAGGGTATATGGGGGCTTTATAATGTGTCAGATTGGCTAGCCTAAACTATATTTCTCAAAATTCTCTTTCCTATACGTTTCCAATCACAATGATCTTGAGAAAAATTCTTCTGCAAGATTTGGAGGACGTAGATGGGACGGCAGCCATTTTGTAGTTCACCCAGAGCACAGATGTGCTTATGCACCATGTTGGCACGAGGCAGCAGTGGTGCCTGCAAGTGCTCCAACTATCCTGGATCCTCCTTCTGCTTCTCTGACTCCTGGGTCAAGTGTGTGTGTCAAGTTTCATAACGAAGTGTTCAGGCTTCTGCAGGACACCCACACTACCAGTCAGAGGCAACAAGAACCAGACGTGAAACTTGCCCTCATGAGTTCTGCTCATGCTTATGGGTTCCAGCTTATCCTTGTTCTTCCTCACTTATATCCATCTCCCCTTCCTGACTCTACCTGGACTATGGACTTAAGGTTCCAACACCAAATGTGAAGAATAAGCCTCACAGAGATTGCTTAACTAACTCTAGCTCCCACAATGGCATGAGATCAATTCCCTGTAACAAATTATCATTTATCATCTATCTATCTATCTATCTATCTATCTATCTATCTATCTATCTATCTATCTATGTCTATCTGTCTGTCTATATCTATCTACTGCCTATTTATATCTCCTAGTGATTCTGTTTCTCTGATGATATCCTGACTGATACAAAATTTGGTACTGGAAATGGGATGGTTCCACATAAACAAAATCTTAAAGATGAATTCTTTATGTTGGTTCTGGGTTTTCTGGAGTTGGTTCTCTGATGTGATTAAATTTAAAGACATTAATGATCTTGTATCCCATGATAAAGTGGGCCCTAGTGATCTATGGCATGCATAGACAATATAGGCAACACAGTGACTCAATTTATAATGTTTAAATACCTGTAATCAAGTGCCTTTAGAAGTGAAGGTTCTGTGTGAACTGATATTTTCAGCCTTAAAATATTATAGTAAAAATACAGAGTATAATGGTGTTGGTTAGTTGCTTTTTACTGTGCTGGAGAACTTGAAGCAAGAAGATAATTAGCTCACAATGCTTTAAATTTTCATCTCAAGGTCCTCATAAAGGATTTGAAAGCCTGTATGAATACTGTGAAGAAAACACTTATTTCCTGTAAAGGAAACTCTTATTTCCTATAGGAAACTCTTATTTCCTATAAAACTCTTATTTCCTATCTTTCCATCAAGATATCTGAAAACCAAACCCAAAGTCGAATCCTGTAGGTGGATAAACTATAATACAAATTGAATTCCCAACCATGAAGAGTCTCTTTTTTTAAAGTTATAACATTGATTGGGAAGGAATGAGATCCTGAAAGTAAGATGGAACGTGGGGGCAGATTCTGATGACCCAATCTCTTAAAATCTTTTGAGATTTCTTTGCCAGTGGAAGCAGCCTTTCCACCCCTCGGCACTGCTATATATCCTTAACTGGGATACAGGTGACTAAGAGGGTATAATGATAAATAGTAAATATTATTAATGGAGAAACTAATCAGCATAAGAGGTTCTATAGAAATTTATCTACCTTATTATACTATATTGACTTCTGATTTCCTTTATTGATATCTTACCAAAAATGATGCTCTTCGTTTCTTTTCTGTGGATTCTGGTAAAGATTTCTTCTTTTCTTATGGAAAGTAGATGTAGGTGGGCTATGTGATTCCTGTGGTTAAAAATTCAGGGTTTGACTTCTGCCTCTTTCATTCCTTTGAGATATTCCTACATAACTACTTCTTCATTTGCAAAAGCAATAACAGGCTTATCTATATATCATAGAATTTCTGAGTTTATTAAACATATAATGGTGGGCTTCCCTGGTGGTGCAGTGGTTGAGAGTCCGCGTGCCGACGCAGGGGACACGGGTTCGTGCTCCGGTCCGGGAAGATCCCTCATGCCACGGAGAGGCTGGGCCCGTGAGCCATGGCCGCTGAGCCTGCGCATCCGGAGCCTGTGCTCCGCAACGGGAGAGGCCACAACAGTGAGAGGCCCGTGTACCACAAAAAACAACAACAACAACAAAACATACAATGGTTACAAAGTGTCATATCAATACTTAAAAGTTGAATCAATCACTAAGTATAACTAAATAATAATTGAAAAGTAAATTAACAATAATTATGGCCAGATTATTATGTTCCTATAGTATTATTTATGGTTTTCATTTCCATGGTAGATTATAAAATTGAAATGTTTTTACACTACTAATATCTTTCTGATAATATTAGTTTAAAAATTTTTATTTAGAGAAATTAAATTTTCTAAATCATTTGCATTTTTGTAGAGAAAATAACCATGCTACTGTCTCAGTTATGAACTTCCACTTAGAAATTGCCAGTCGCATGCTGCATTTTCTTTCCCCTCACTCACATGAACTTTTTTTCTCTCCAACTCTAACTGAAATACTAACTAGCATTTATTGAGTAATGTTTATGTGGCAAGCATATGGCTTATTGATGTAACCCTCCAAAATTTGAAAGTGGGGAGTTCTATTGTGTACCTATTATTTTAGTATGACAGTATTTTCAAATACCACCTCCATCTTGTGGAAGGGTGGAGAGTAAAGAACAGAAAAATAGAGAAATAGTTAATTACAGGAAAAACAGGGAACCAGAAAAGCACATAGTAAGGACACCTAGCCAACCTTGATGAGTCAGAAAAGGTTTCCAGAGGAAGTGAGACGTGAAGAATGTTTTGGAATTAGGAGAAGGTAAGTTGGGAGATAAGAGAAGGATATTCCATAGAGAGAAAATAGTTTATAGAAAGCTTGCAGGTGAAAAATTAAAAATTTGCAAGAAGCTACAAATAATTAAGCTGGCTCAGAGTATAGATCATGAGTATATGAGTGGCAATATGTGACAATGGAAAAGTAAGCAGAGTTCTTCTAAAGGACAGAACAAAGCTTGAGTGATTATACTCTATCCTGAAAACAAGAAGGAGCCATTAAAACCTACTGAACACAAGGGAGCCCAAGTTATTTTAGGAAAATTACTCTGGATCCCTTTATAGGATGAAATGGAAGAAAAGACTAGTGGCAGATGGACCAGTTCAGAGATGAAAGGTGATTGTGACCTAAACTAAGGCATTGACAATGACCTTAAGAAGAAGTGACTGGGTCAAAGGACATTGAACTAGTAGACTTTCCAAGTCTTAATACACTGATTAGATGAGAGGAAGAGGTGAAATTCAGGATGGTGCTCAATTTTCTTACATCAGCAACTTGGTTGGATGGCGGTGCCTATCACGGAGTTAGGGGAAAAAGGAAACAGCACCCCTTGCATTAGGTGTTATTACACCCATTTCAGAAATAAAGCCCAAAGATTTAGATAAATCCCAAAGTCACAAACCTAGTAGGTGGTACAGTCAATAGGATTTGACTTCTGACTTCTGAGTCCATGCTGTTAGTAGGTGCTTTGACATGCTTTCCAAATCCCCTTTTGGGATTGAAGAATTTATTCTCCCAGCTGTTGGGAGTGCTGCCAGCTGACAAGCCCCTCCAGGAAATGAACTACACCAGTGATTCTCAAACTATGATCTTTAGACCAGCAGTATCAGCATCAATTGGGAACTTGTTAGATATGCAAGTTCTCAGGCCACATTCCAGACCTAATCAGAAACGCTGGCAGTAGGACCCAAGAGTCTGTTTTATTAAGCTCTTCTGGGTTCTGATTCTGATATCTGCTAAAGTTTGAGAGACACTGACCTATGTTAATGAGAATTGCCTTGACAGACTTCTGCTCCTTCCTACCCCTTTGTCCAAATTTGAAACAACTCTGAAGACCCTCAGTACTCCCCAGTCTCAGTACTCCCCATGGGCCAGTTGAAGCCTTTCTTGAGAGATCATTGTATTGCAGCCCAACTTCTGCCTCTGCCCAGGTATGTTTGCTTTCTTTTGCCAGCGGTGTTTAACCTGCATGTTAATCTTCACTTCATATTTTGCCTCCTTAGGAACCTCACCTGCAATAGTTGATACCAGGAGTGACCAGAGATTGTAGACACTGAGATGGGATATTGGAGCTTGACCACCTGCCAGTCCCCTGATCACGAGGACCCTGTTACTGATGGTAGATGGAGCTCCTGGAAAAAGGTAGCAGTGAAATTGTTCGAATGCTCACTGGTGGAAAATGGAGTTGGTATAAAGGAAGAAGTAAATGCACTAGTCGTGCAGTATGTCAGGTATTTGAGAAATATTAATTATTTTTATAATTATAAGGATAATAGAATTATTTGGTTTTTGATGGGGCAACTGATGCTTTGGAAAAAGTAATAAAAGGTTGAACAATTAAGGGGTAGCTTTGAAAGCCTGAGGTCCTCTTTGATGGCATGTAAAGAGACTCTCATCTCTTGGAGCTGGATGACAAAAAATGCTGAGAACTAGGCTCCACATTTAATTTTAAAAGTAGCAGAGCTCCAAAGAAGACTGAATTCTCAACATAAGCAAGTCTGTTATGTCAAAGTTAGGACCTTAACTGGAAAAGAATGGGATCTTGAGATGTTGGATGCATTTGAAAAATTTAAATCCCCAGTTTCCAGTGAACTCTTGGGATCTGCAGAAATTGCCCACTTTTATTTATCGGAGGATAGCATACTCACACTGCTTGATGGTGACGTAGAAGCCCATGCATTTTAGGACAACACATGCTCCCTCCAGAGCTGCTGCCCTCCAGAACAATAATTAATGTGAAAATCACACATAATCAAACACAACCTGGCTAGGGAAGTACTAGGTCTAAGAGACAAAGGAGGAAAAGGACTATCAAAGGAGATGGATACAGGACCTAGTCAACATGTACCAGAGGAACTAGGAGAGTGTATTTGGAAACAGATGTTAAGAGTGCTGGATCAAGAGAAACAGAATATAAAGTTAAATAAGGAAGAATGTATTGATGTGGGATCAGTTTCCTGGGATACAGGATTTAACATCCTATTAAGGACCCTCAGGAAGAATGCTAACATGCTTGGCATGTTAGAAATGGCCCACACTAAAGAGAAGTAGAAAGGTGAAAATTGCCACGGCAATTGGTAGAGGAAGGAAGCAAGGGCTCAACTAAGTGAGCATGCAGGAATGGATATATTACAAAATCTAAAAGCCCACTCACCACCTATGTTCTGAGATACTCCAGAAGGAACGAACCTGTGAGAGGGCCTTTAGCATTATGAGAAGTTCAGTGGAGGCTCTCCTTTATAAGCCAGGGCTGGAGATGTTGTTACAGAACTAGACTCTCAAATGGCAATGCAAAGATGGGATCTTAAAATGGTAAATGTAAAGTGGTGGATTTCCTAGGTTGCATATTACTAGCTCACTCTGAGGTCAAGGCTTTCATAAGCCAGTATTCACTACTATAAATATTTGGTTAGTTAGAGTTCAGTTAGTCAGTTAATTAAATACTTCTGCGTAAACAGCCATTGTAGTCAGCACACCGAAACTCTCAACTGCCAGTGTCCATCTCCACACAAGTAAAGGTTGAATTGTTGGCACAGCATTCAGCAGGAGCCCGTGCTGATTCTGGCTGATAAGGGCCTAGGCCATACTGCATGTTTAGCATTGTGATATTCTGAAAGGTCTTAATTCATGAAGCCCATTAGGAAGATTCGAAGAAAATGCTTAAATATTCCTTTTATTGCATATATTATGTGTGTTTATATGTATCAGCTCTTTTTAAAATTACATAACACCTTTGTTTGTATTATGATGTATTTACAATACTTATCTGAAAGGACGTATACCAGGATGGTATGGAGCCATAGAGTTGTGGAGAAAGTGGGGCAGAGGATGTAATGAAAAAAATAGATAACATGTTCATTGGTTACAAGCTATGTTGAGACTATCACATAAGCAATGTTTGATTATCTACTTTACTTACATTAATTCACAACTAAGGAACAGTTCTGTTTTTGCTAAACCTTACAGTTTTATATTAGGGCATCCCTTTGAATCTAAAATACTTTTAAGCTTTCAATAAAATATGTATTTGAATCCCTTCATTTGCTGACCTATTATTGAAAATCATTGTAAGCAATAAAAACACTTTTTAATAATTCTCCCAAATCAAACAAAACCTAGCCAAATATTCCCCAAAGTGTGAAACAACAAAGGCAATAGATGAAAATGAATAAGTGATGCTGTCTGGAATTTTAGCTTAATTTTTTGCAGTTACTCAAATATTAATAACTTGAGATCTGATCTTTTTAAACATGCAGAATCTACTTAAGCCTTTAAAAAATAAAAAGCTAAACAGAGACTTAGCCCTCACACTATAGGGAGTAAGCCCAATTTGGTAGAAGGAACTAGACAATTGCAAGACATTTTAGGATTGTTATTTCTATGCATTCCTAGAGACTATGTCCTAAGTGGGGTTACTGTAGGGAAATTGACTCTGCATGGATACTGGACTGCATGCGAGCTGTTTTATAACCTAGTCAGACACTAACAGGTATTTTCAAGTGAGTGCATCAGGATGGTGGGCCTCTTACTACAGGTTTGAATAGACAGAAGCAAAATGTAAATCAACTAAAAGCAGGGACTGTTTTATTGTCAGTTATGGGAGAATTTTAAAAAGCTGAGAAACAAGCATTGAATTCTTAAATAGAAAATGATTATAATTTTTTGCTTTTCAAAGTATGAAATAGGGAGCAAAAAATCTTCAAAACTACACTTGGTTACTGAAACTTAAGCTGCTATCCTACTGTTAGAAGTTTGAATAGGAGGCATACAAATATGGTTTTTAAAATAAAATCTATGGTAGTAGTGTACCTCAGCTTGACTTTTTTCCTAGTTGGAATCTGCTATGTGCCTTATTTCCTTTATCTGTACAATGGGGATTATAATAGTAACTACATCACAAATAAATGCCAAAAGCAGAAATTATCACCTGGTAGGTGGTAAGTGCTAAATAAATAATAGCTATTGTTATTGCGTTAAATATTGTTATTTTGTCAAATGGGAGGCTATAGTACTTTCAGCAGAGAGCTTTGCTACCTCGTAGACAAAACAGGCATTTATGATCTTGGAACTTAACTAATTTTTATAACACTCACTCTTTGAGGGAAATGTATTCTTTGTCCCAAACAACCTATTTATAACAGTCGGGGCATACATGCGCATTTTAGTTGGAAGCAATCTGAATCAGGCAGTATGTGATGAGTGTCCAAGGAGAGCTGCATATATCTAACATTTTCTATATTAGGTCTTATCCTTGGAAAGTGGTTCAGATGGCACAATGCCCACACTTCTTACCTTTCTTAACTCAGTAAGGAGGACAAGAGGCAAAGGGTTGTGAGATTAGTCTGGCTAGGTAGGCTGGTGCTAGATCATATCTTTGTTTACAGGTCATGTTAAGATTTTCCTTTTTTCATCCCAAGAAAAAATAGAAACGCACCAAAAGTGTTAAGCAGAACATGACATATGATTAGGTATGTTTATAAGAAGATTGCGCTGGCTGGCATGTAGAGGATGCGTTGGCGGGAGGCAAGGAGTTTGGGCAAATGTCAATGCAAAAGACTGAACGGTGGTTATTGCAGTGGTCTGGTGAAAATAGTTGAGTCAGTTGTGATTGTAGCAGAGATTTTCCTTCGGAAGAGGGAATGAAAATCCAGGCTATTGTACTAACACATTTGACAATGTTTCTACATTTGTTAAGGTAGAGGAATTGTAGTTACCACACACTGTAACTGTGAAGATTAAAAGTAACTTTGACACAGAGAAGCAACAAGGCCACACAGCTAGATCGTGACAGTGCCAAGGTTAAACTCAAGCTATCTGACCCTGACAGCTTCTCCCTCTAGGGGCTGCCGTAAGAATTAAATGAGAAGATGCTTATAAAATGTCTAGAACAACCCATGGTCCACTGAATATTTCCTATTGTTGTGATTGTTAAATAAAAAAATCCTTTGTACTTTTTAAAGCACCGTGACAACCGAGTAATAATATCCATTGAACAAGTCATATGCCTGGGTGTCAGTCAAACTTAGGATAGTTTTAAAGTTCAGTTTGCAATTATTTGACAATGTTTCTAAAGAGAAGGGACAGGGCTTCCCTGATGGCACAGTGGTTGAGAGTCCGCCTGCCGATGCAGGGGACACGGATTCGTGCCTCGGTCCGGGAAGATCCCACATGCCGCGGAGCGGCTAGGCCCGTGAGCCATGGCCGCTGAGCCTGCGCGTCTGGAGCCTGTGCTCCGCAACGGGAGAGGCCACAACAGTAAGAGGCCCGCGTACCGAAAAAAAAATAAAATAAAATAAATAAAGAGAAGGGACAAAGAGGCAGCAGCCTGTATGGTAGGGATTTCCCTCCTCAGACTATTGTGCGTGTTCCCCCTGCCTGGTTGCTATGGCGGTTTTGACAGGGGATGTGAAGAAGGATGAAATTGGGTCCCGAAGCCCTTATCTGAACAAATGAGATGTGGATGCCAGCAGCTCCCTCCTAACTGGGATCCACCCTTGTGTAAGAGTCCTCCATCCTATCCTCATCCACTGAGAAGGAAACAGAGCCCCACAAACTCACTGCTTTGCGATATTCTTGTTAGAGGATTAGCTTAAAATAGCAGCTCTTTGCAGTTGAGAACTAAGCCCTAGTCAGGGTTGGGGCTGCCATGGGGCACATTTATCAGGTTCAGGCCATGCTTGGAGATCCAAGTGAACCTCTCTTGACTTTGCTATAAAAAAATAAACAAAGCAAACGCATTTTGGAGCCCAGAAACAATGTTAGATCCCAGAGAGATGATTGACATCACTTATTTTGCTCTCCACATCCACCTGGAGACCTCTGAATGCCTGGACTGTGAGAGCCTCATAGTGGAAGCAGGGATGGCAGATTAGGGGAAAAACAGTTGATGCCTTTTTATCTTTTCCTCTTTGTTCACGCACTCTTGAAAGGAAACTTCCTTTTTAAGCACCAGGTGTTAAAAAGTGTTTAATTAGGTCAAAACCTGGGGGTAGACTAGGGAGAATTGAAGTAGGCTGCCGGCAAATCAAGTAGCCCAAAGCCATTCTGCAGTACTTACCCCCTTGAGCATAGTGCACACCCCAAACATATTTGTGGGACTGATTAATTACAACATTTGGAAGGGGTGTACGGGACCCCACACTTCCATTTCCAGGGGAGAGTTAAGTCATTTTTCCTTGCCTGAAGTTCACAATGCACAAGATACCAGTGGAAACCTCTTGTGCATGAAAATCGTGCATTGTACCATGGACATTCAGCTGGCAGTAAGACCCGGAATGCAGAATCAAAGCAGTGAATTTTACATCTGCAAAAAAATGGTCTGCAAAGTGAGTCAGCTACAGTATATCTTAAATAGTACTGTTAAAGATACTGCAGTGAAATGGGCCAGGTTACATTTCCACAGAGCATCTGCCTCAGAAGCTGTAACCTCTGCACCTCTGTCAATTTACCTAAATGCCCATTCCATCATGAATCTGCCTCTACAGCTTATTGAATCATTGTACAAATGTGTTCTGCCTCTCTTTTAAATACTTTTAATTCCCAGCAGCTTGCAATGTTACTATATTATGAACTAAAGCAAAATGCAAATTCTAATGTGTTTCAAAAAGCACAGACTTGATGATAATAAAAGGAGAGAAAAGAGTAGTCTCCTCCTATTGTTCAAATAGATACACAAAGAGCAATGAATAGAAATAATAAATCCCAACCAAATGCATCATTTCTTATGACCCAGAAGGAGGCTTACCAATTATGACTAAGGCAGGTGTATCCATTATATATAAAACTGAATTTGCCACTCGAAGGGTATGATAGTGGAGCTTCAGCACAGCCCTGTAAAATCTCCCCAGAACTGGCCTTGCTATTCAATAGAGAAAAGAAACAAAACATTATACCAAAGAAGGCAAAGAATTCTTTCTTTTTTTTTAAATCAGTGTGAGACTCATATCTTCAAACTTAAAATGTGTGTGACAAGTGAAGCAAGCTAAGTGTTAGTGCTGTGTTGACTGCGTAGCCAACCCAGGAAGACTAGACTGGAGTTAAGCTAATAATGTTGGGGCTTTTCAAGATAATCTTTTATACTCCTGGCTCCTTCAGCTGTAGCATGTCTATAACTGCATCTCCTGTTGGGCTCAATTGTACTTGTTGAATCCCTTTCTTCTTTCAAAACAGCATGGATTCTGAATTGTTTCGTTTGTGTTCTGTTGTATAATCAGAATTTTTAAAAAACAAAATGATAAGAGTACTTAGATTTTAAATGGCAGTCTCCTGAAAAATGATGCCTACAAAAAGTGATAAGTACCTACTTCTTTACTCCTTACCCCCAATTATATGTATTTCCTCTTTCTATGTCTTCCATACTTAAAAGTGACGACTGTACTGAGTCAAACATTGTATGAACATTTATTGGAGGGAGACTTATTAAGTCTTTACAAAGCTTAATAGGTTTTATACTCCTGCATTTAGAGTAAAGAGGATGGAATTATAGGATTTGAAAATATAAGGAACCTTAGAGGGCATCCACCCCTCGGCATTTTGCACAGGAAAGAAAGGCTCAGTTAGGTCAAAGGCAGCATGCTATAGCAAAAGAGGCAGGGCTTTGAGGCCAGGCAGTGTTGGTTTCAATTCATGACTCCATAATTTATGAGCAGGTTACTAAGAGCAGAGAAGCCTTGGTGTCTTCACCCGGAAAGGGTGTAAAAATGCCCAGTTCACAGACCTCTTTTAAGGATGAAATTAAGTAATGACCTCAAGTGTCTAGCACATGACAAGGTACATTATAAGTACTCAATATATATTCTTTGGGACTTCGCTGGTGGTCCAGTGGGTAAGACTCCATGCTCCCAATGCAGGGGGCCTGGGATTCCATCTCTGGTCTGGGAACTAGATCCCGCATGCATGCAGCAAGTAAGAGTACACATGCCACAACTGAGTCCGCATGCTGCAACAAAGAAGTCTGCATGCTGCAACCAAAAGATCTCGTATGCCGCAACGAAGATCCTGCATGCCAAAACTAAGACCCAGGGCAACACAAATTAAATAAAAATAAATAAATAAATAAATATTATAAATATATATTCTTTGCCCCTCTTTCCTTGCCTGGGTCACACTATAGTCAGTGGCAGAATGGAAGTGATAATACAGGTCTCTGGAGTCCCACTTACACAACATCTCATCTTCATTTAACTGGATGAGCTGTGGCTGATCTACTCAAAGACCCCTCATCACAGAAGCCCAAGCAGCCAAGGAAATTTGTCTTAAATCCACCAAGAGATAACAAGGTGTGTGGCAGGCCCACATGTGTAGCTCACCTGAAAGTGCAGAGTTGCTCTTTTTTCATTACCCCCATGGATTTCATTCTAGTTCAGCTCCAGCCAACTTCAAAAGCAGGAGAGTGTTCCAACATTAGAAGCAGCTGCTGAACAAGGCCAGCAATATCTTTCAGCACCAGCGACGGGTAAATACATGGAATAAGTCCCAAGAAACAGGGGTCAAAATGTTCATGCTCACATGGTCATTATGTCAGCATACTCTAGTAGGGGAAGGGGTTAACATTTATTGAGCACCTACCAGGCATGAAGCTCTGTTGTCAACCCGCCTGTGAAATAGGTGTTATTACCCCCCATTTACAGACACGGGCTCAGAGACGGCAAGGAAATAACCCAGAGGAAATAGGGTAGTAAGTGTCAATGCCAGGATTTACGGCTGGGTATTCTGACTTCAAAGCTCAAGCTGGTTTCACAGCACTCACAGCCTCCCAGAACTGTACACTTTAACACATATTGGCTGAGCCTGCTCAAATAAAGATTTAAGTATGAGTAGTTGGGATTATAGAAATCTGATCATAAATCAGTGAGACTGGCCACTGTGTTTAAAGACATGCTGTTCAGACTGTATTCCATAATCTATCATGTAGCTACAATACTAACCAGAAGATAACTGAGCTAGGGAAGGACAAACTAGCAAGCTCATGAGTCAGACTATAATAGGAAGCATTTAGTAATTATGGTTTATAGGAAAACATGCTTTTTAACAGTTTTTAAAAACCCACAGGTCAGGGCTTCCCTGGTGGCACAGTGGTTGAGAGTCCGCCTGCTGACGCAGGGGACACGGGTTCGTGCCCCGGTCCGAGAAGATCCCACATGCCGCGGAGCGGCTGGGCCCGTGAGCCATGGCCGCTGAGCCTGTGCGTCCGGAGCCTGTGCTCCGCAACGGGAGAGGCCACAACACTGAGAGGCCCGCGTACCGCAAAAAGAAAAAAAACAACCCACAGGTCAGGGAGTCTAGAATATGTTCACTATGGAAAGATGTAACATTAGTTTCCCCTTAAGTCTTTATCATGTGAAACTAAATATGTAAGTTTTCGAAAAGTGAGAAACTCAGGGCAGAAAAAAATTTTAAGTATTTGAAAAGAAAGAGAACAAATTAAATTACCATGCAGGGTAGACGATGCAAACATTAGAATCAATCTAAGATTTTTAAACAGATTGCAATTTATCTCAAAAAATAATTTCACTATTATAATTGATATATGATTCGGTATAGTTCAAGTGAGTTGGTGATTCTTCTGCTTGGCTGTAAAATATGCAGTTTCTGTGTTGATGTCATAGAAACTGTATTCATTAAGGTACAGTTTGGCCATTGCAACAAGACCCAAAATAATCTCATATAACCATGGAGCATAGCAGTCCAGGGCACATATGGTGGTCTGTTATATCAAGAAGCCAGGACCATTTAACTGTCTTTTGCTCTGCAGCCCTAAACACCTGTCTTCCATGTCAGGGTTTGAGATGGCTATGCTAGCTCCTACCTTCACACCTTCATTCCAAAAGGAAGGAGAAAAGGGGAAAGTAGGACCGAGACTCCTTCCCTTTAAGGATATTTCCTGGAAGTTTTACATAACATTTAATAGAGGCTAGGAAATGCCTTTAGCTAAAATTCTATTACTAGGATAGAAAGGAAGACAAGTAATGGGGACAGCTACTATAGAAGCTTGAGCTGCTATCCATGATGTGGATCTTAATTGGGCAATTTGAAAATTACTCTGTCAGATGCTATTTCAAGTTGTAAAAATTTCACAAATGTTATAGGACATACTAATTTATTCCTGAGCAGGACATGATCCAGATGTGTACACTGAAAGAGAAATGTGATCAAACCAGTCAGACCTAGAACAAAGAGATGACCCTGGTGGGTCCTTGCAAATAAACTGGCATCAGCCTCTTGCTTCATTTCTCTAGAATCTGTTAAAACCACTAAGTTGTAAAGATCAACAAAGATTTTCCAATAAGTAAGATTGTCATTTATTTTTTTAAATTATCACTAATGCCTTTTAAGAAGAAAACAAGTACTCATCACAAATTTTTATTTTGATATGATAATATACAAGTAAATATAATAGTGATTTTGCATCAGTAAATATTGAAGGCTTACATAGTGTCTTATTACACTTTACAAATGATCCATTATGAGTGTAAATATTACATTTACAAATGTTCCATATGTCTTTAAACAATCCAAAGCAACAAACGTTATATATTATCTAATTGATTTGCCTCATATATTTATGTTAAAAAACACTGTTATCAGCACAGGACATTTAACTTAATCCTTTTAGTAACCGTATGAGTCGTGTATTAGCTCCATTATATCCATAAAAAATAAGATGAAGTCACTTGTCAAGATCACACAGGTCATAAGCAGAAGAGTTGGAGCTCACATCACATCTGTCTCCAAAGACTATGACGTCCCCTATAGGAAATCCCCAAATCTAAACATATTCACTAATGGCTATCCTGGAATATTTTAAGGCCACTAAAAATCTTCGCATCATGATTATAACCAGTGAAAGAAAATTAAAATGAGATGTGGCTCTAAGTATGGGAGGGCTCCTCCTTTCCCTCTCCTAACTCATCTTAATCACTTAGGATAAACACTTCCCCTCCCTCCGCCTTTTAACATATTGTGGTAACAAGTTAATTGAATCAGAAAGCTCTGGCAAAGTGTAAAATTTGTTGCAAGGATTTATTTTTCACTTTTGTACACATTATTAATCTAGGGCAAAAGAATGTTAGTTCAGGTCCTGAACTGATATCTGAAAAAGAATTTATTGAATTTAGAACTATATCAGTCGAGGTGCCATTGAATGTGATTCCTCTTCTATTTTCGATTTCAAATCAACAAAATCTTTGGATGTTTATGCTGTTCCATAATATATTTTTGGATGGCAGAGTTGAAGGTGAGAAAATACTTCATTTACGTGTTCCCAGAATAGCTGCAGAAAAATCTTTAATCTCTGCTTCTTTCTAAGTTCTGTAAGAACCAATTGATTCTGAAATGACAAATGGTCAAGTTAATTATAAAGTTTGTTTCTGTGTTAAGATTATATTGTTTAAAGCTAGCCTATCAGAACTACTGCATAATATAATTAATTTGCATCAAAGACCTTTACGTGTAACGAAGTCAACATTTTTATTTACAAATTGAAATAACAATTAGGCTTTATGATGTTACAAAACTGTTGACAGTTGCTGCCCTTTACTGGTTTGCAGTGGTACCACAAATCGTAACTCATGGTTAGTTGTCAAAGGTGTAAAGGTCTCCAAATGCTATGCATTTTTCCAAATAACACATATGTGTGAAGATCAGCCAGGGAGCCATCTGAAATAACTCTTCCTGACCTCAGGACTCACAGATGTGGTTCACTACTTACTGTGTATTGTCATTTCCCCACTTGAAAGTAGGTTCATCAGAATTTCCCATTTCTTCTTTCAGTATTACCTTACATACTGAAGTGATTATCGGTGTCCTCAGTGAGCAGTGGTCAGTGAGTAGAGATTTTCACTGATTTTCATATAACTAATACATGACATATAATTAAGAGATGAGAGTGAGGCAAGCATTATAAATCATGATATGTAATGGGCACCACATCAAATGCATACTATAATACCATTGAAAAAATTTTCCACTATTTCAAAACAACTTTTAAGAGCATTATCACTAGGTAGCGTATTTTAATTTGTGATTTTTATCATAATGTTGCTTTGCAGCAGCTCTACAGCTACCGATATTATTTGCTGGTTATTCAGAAGTTGTTCCTTCCTGGATGCATATACAAATGATATTTAGTGTTTCCCACAACCCTAAATTTAACAAGTTTGGCAAAACTGGACTACGGGACAATTAAGCCTTCCACTCTGACATTGGTTGTGATATTGTGGCTTCTAGGCTCTGTGGTCCTCAGGTTCAGAAGCTTGCCAGCACCAGACAAAGTGTTCCAGTCTCTTATTCTTTAGCATTTTTATAAAGATGTGCAACAAAAATGAGAATCCCATCCAAGTTTCCCTAGTTTGAATTCAGTGCTGAACAAGGAACAAAGATGTAATTTGTAGAGTTTGCAAATATGTGGTTATGTGACATCCTAAGTGAGAAAATGAAATTCCTTTTTGCTAAAACAAATACTATTTCATGTGTATCCCATGCCTTTCCCAGAGGTGCTCAAGATAATCAACTGAAGTCTTGAATTAAACTGCCTTTCCCATGAAACATTGTTTCCTCACTATTCATACCTTTGGCAATGATGTTGTAAAAAATGTTATTTCATCACATCATATTCTTTTTTGAGGACCCTCAGGAAAAATCCAGGCTGGTCTTATTACAAAGAACAGTGATACTTTTCCTATATCCTAGTTTTTTTTTTTTTTTTTAATCTAATAGATACTATCAAATCAACTCTAAGATTTTTTTTCTTTTTTTACTGTAAACTAGTAAGCTTTGGGAAAAATTTGTGGTACGTGGATATTATGATGTGCCTGTTAAGCCTTATGGCTCACTGCACTTTGTTTTTGCTCCCTTTTCGGGGTCATATTTTATGTATTCTTGTAAGTGCCTGAAACGCTTTCTGAAATATAGTGGCAGCATAAACTAAAAAACAGGCAAAGGAGTTCAAAAAAAACTTCCCATAAAGATATAGAAATGAAATCTCCATACAAAAATCAATGATATTAATAAAAAATAATAATACTGGCTGACATCAAGTGTGAAGAGGACTGTTCTCCATATCCAAAAATACATAATATTTTCCCCAAAAGACTTAAACAGTACAAATATGGTTAAGCCTCAAAGAGTTATATAAATATGAATTAATGTGATTTGCTATAAGTTTCCATCAGACTTTAAAAACAATATCTTAAATCTCTAGCCATGCTGGCCTCTTCCAACATGCCAGGGAGGCTAAGGGACTTTGTACTAGTTGTTTGTTCTTTCTGGAACATTCTTCCCCTAAATATCTGCGGGACCAGCTCTCTTTCCTCCTTAACTCTCTGCTCAATGTCACCTTCTCTGTGAGGTCTATGCTGACCACTCTATTTTGCACTGCAACTTGTCCTCAGCCTATCACCCTTAATCCCTACTATCCTGTTCTACTTTTTTCTTGTTTCCATATGTTATCCTCTTTCAAACATAGTGGATAATTTACTTATTAATTATGTTTATTGTTTATATCCTTTGTCCTCCATCTAGAATGTAAAATTCATGAGTTCAATCTTTGTTTGAACTCATGGTGAACTTTGTTCACCACTGAATCCCAAGCTCCTAGAACAATGCCCATATTATGCACTCAATACTTTGTTGAATGAAGAAAAGGTATGTGCATGTAAAGAACACTTAAAGAAAACTGAAATTGTAAAGGTTTTATAGGACTTCTTATTCTTATCTAATTTAAAAGAATTGTTTAGCTTAAAATTATGTTTGTATAAATAAATTCTGTCAGAAATCTCACCATTTCCTCACATATCTATTTTTTTTCTTTTTTAGTTCAACAACTACCATTTTAGTATAAATCATTGTCTACCTGGCTTCATACAGTAGCCTCCCGTTTGCTCTCCCTGCTTCTACTATCTCTGAACTTGGATTCATTATGAACATAATTTCCAGAAAAATTAAGTTAAAAAATACCACACTATTCATGGATTTCCTGTGCTCAGAACTCTTATTGCTCCATATTATCTCTTGGGTAAATTTCATATTCTTCACTGGGAAATTCAAGGAGCACTGGCCTTATTTTCCATTGATCTAATTTTCCAGACGTATGCCCAAAATTTTCAAGCATGATACCTTAACTCGAATGGCTCTGCTTCCCACCATCTCCTAAAACTGAGTTGACTTCTGGGCTTCCCTGCCTTTGCTCTAGCTCAGTCTAATGCTGAAACTCCCTCCATCACTTATCTACCCAAACCCTAAATGGTCTTCCTCCTCCCACCTCCTTCAGTGGAACACTCCCTGATCTTTAAGACCAATTGTATTCATTTTTCAGTCAGTTTTAAAAATTAGTATTTCAGTTTTTAACCATACACTCTGTGATATTGTTATAAAATCATTAAAAGTTGTCTTAAGCGGGCTTCCCTGGTGGCACAGTGGTTGAGAGTCCACCTGCCGATGCAGGGCACATGGGTTCGTGCCCTGGTCCGGGAAGATCCCACATTTCGCGGAGCCGCTGGGCCCGTGAGCCATGGACGCTGAGCCTGCTTATCCGGAGCCTGTGCTCTGCAGCGGGAGAGGCCACAGCAGTGAGAGGCCCGCGTACCGCCAAAAAAAAAAAAAAAAAAAAGTTGTCTTAAACATAGGAATTATAGCTTATACTTCTATATATTCCAGAGTATTTGGCAGAGTATTAAACGTATTATAAATGGTTCCCAAAATGCTTATTTATTAATAAATAAATATAAGCATTTATGCTGACATACTAACAATGGAAGGGTCACTACTATAATATGGGAAGTAAATAATATTTGCAAGGTGTTTTTTTCTTAACCAAATATCACATTTATTCTTCACAGCAATCCTATAAGATACTCAGCATTATTTCTATTATTCCCATTTTTACAGCTGAGGAAAGAGAGGCTCAGAAAGATTAAGCCCATTAAGCCCATTAGGGTCAAACAATGTATTAAACGACTTGAATTCTGATCTTTGAGGATTTGCCAGTATATCATACTACATTTCATAATGACTTTAACTTGAATACACAGAAAATGCATGCATATATATAATATGTACACATGCTTACATACAGTTTGCTAATAAGTTTTCAATCTAAAATGTTTTGCAAGTTTTGACCTTTATGAAAGTCTGATTATAATAGTTCACAAGGGCATTTTGCATAGGATGTGAGCTAGTGCTGGTAAAGAAAGTCCAATAGTCACTGACTGACTTTGAAAAAACCCAACCAGAATATAATGTTCAAAAGCTTTTAACACCTCATGACTGGATCTTACAGAAGGTCTCAGAGAAATGGTGTTTACAAGTCGAATAATTCACTTCTAGGAGAGATTTATGATAGCTTATGGCTAAGACATATGTTCCAGAAATTGGGCCTTAGTGAACACAGTTACAAATTAACTCTATCATGTGGCAAATGCTTGAGTTCTTCCTTTCTTAAAAATATGATTTCAAGGTCCCTGGCCTTCATTCTATCTGATCTTTCAGGGAATCAAACATATATCCCTCTTAATTCTAATATATAGAAATTTATATGCAACTTTTAGAAATCAGAGATCCTGTTCTATTATCCAAGAATGTGAAGAGTATATTTATTTTTGTCTCAGCTTTCATTTAAATCAATCCCAACCTCAAAGCAAGACTCAAAATACAAAAGCTAGAAGAAACCTCAAAATTTAAGGTGCTTAAATAAGAATCACCTGTAGAGATGCTGATTCAGGAACCTGTTTTTAGCAAGCCCCCAAAGACATTTTGAGGTAGGATTCCCATTTTGAGAATTTAGATTCATCTAACTCAAACTTCCTTATTTTACAAATTAGGTAGTTAAGGCCCAGAGAAGCAGATGACTTTTTCAAATTCACACAGCGGGGAAGTGTCTTAACAAGGTCTTAGTCTCTTGGCTCCTAGTCCAGTGCTACTTAGCTCATTGGATTTTCTGAAAACATTTATTTGAAGGATCCAAACATATAATGGTTATAAACTAAACCACATTTAGATCAGTCTCAGATTTTCAATTGCTGAAAGTCTGAGGTTCTGCTTCTCCGTGCTTAAAAGAGCTATGAGCATTCAGATCTCCTTGATTATCAATCAGGTCTTAATATGAGGACAATTGCAACATCTTAACAGTAATATATATACCATGATATACGGTAACTGACAGGCTAGCTCTCTTCCTTTATTGCAAACTCAGCCTTTAGAAAATAGCTGAGGAGAGAGGTAGTTTCCGAAGTCTCATTTTACATAGATATCAAGAAAACTAGGGGTTATAAATGCAGAGGCATTTGGGAATATGTGGAGAGGGCATGTAACAAACAAAATCAGATTATTCATTTTTTTCCTTATCACTAATACGTCTCTTGCCTTTTTGGGCATAAACCCTTAAAAAGCTTGATTAACTGTTCCATCGTCATTAAAAAAGAAAAAAAATCTGAATTCTGCTTTGACTTAGAGAAGTACTGGTTACTGTAAATATCAGTTTGTTGCTGTTTCCTTCCATTAGGCATAATGATTTCTAAATTTCTTGAAGTTTTGCATCTTTTTCTGTCCTGTTTTTTCTTGTTCCCCAGTTCTTTTTGACAAATAGTTATTCTCCAACAAAAGTTTGAAGCACACTATATTTGCTTTTTTGGATAGCAAAAATGCAAACCAGGGTGGAATGACTGGGGACTGGTTCTTTTATCAAATGCTTAATTGGTGTCTATAATTACTAATTACTCAACTCTATTATTCATGTGTGGCTTATCCCTGGTTAAATGTTTGAACCTTGGGTTTCCAGGTCACCAGTCGGCTCTGCATACACATTCTCCTGCTGTCCGTGCTTACTCAGGGAAATCCAACTAATTTTAATACCAATCTAAGCACAAAAGCTCATTAGGAAGGTATATCTCCTGCCGAAATAAGGCATATAATGTATTCAAAAGCAAGTATAGAAGTTTTTAAAATTATTTGCTGTTTTAGATTACTCTTCTTCTCTTAACACAGAGTACTTAGAACTGAATGGGCAGTATCTGATCCTATTAGCTTGAGACACAAAGTTTCCATTTTTGTAGTTCAATAATAGTAAATTTTTAGCGTGTTCATATGTCTCAACCTAAATAACATAGGATACTTCCTTTCTCTTGATTTTCTCTTCTATTGCTCTCAATTTCTATTACAGATTTTCCATGTCAAAAGCTCATAAGCACTCACCACAAAGGCCATCCGTATGTGGCTGTGAGCTGCACTCATACCAAACTACTTAAAAGTGCCAAAATATGCCCTATTGTATTTGGCCTCCTGATTTTGTTCCCCCTGCTTCCTGGTCAGAAGGCCTTTTGCTCCTTTGTCTGCCAGATGAACACCTACTCATCTTTTGAGATGTAGGTCATGTACCACTTCATCAGCTTTTCCCAGGATTCACCAAGGAGAATCAGACATTCTCTCTTTGGGGTTCACCTGCTCCCCGTCGGTTTCAATCTCAGCTCCTACGGCAGCATTGCATTGGTTGTTTACAAGTCCGTCTTCTCTAACAGCCTGTAAACTATGGGAAGGGACTGCTATTCATCTTGTTATTTCTAATGTAGTCCCTAGCACGTAGGAGGTGTTTAATTCATGTTTGAGAATAAGGAAAAAGGAAGGGAGAGGGGAACAAGAAATAATTTCTATGATATCATAGGAATCTTACAATTGTGTTATTTTCTATGGGATTTCAAAGTTTGGAGGACAGACAATTGAGTTTCTTCCTGGCTTACTGAAGTAAGAAGAGAATTCATAATGCCTCTGATTTCATTCTTCTCCATTACACATTGAGGCAGGATTTAAGAGAATTAGTCATTTACCATAGGAGAGGCAGCCTTCTTGCCAAAGGAGATGGCAGCCCACTGGGAAGCAGTGGCCACCTGGCACAAACCCATCTTACTTACTAGAAGCCAACCCAGCTTATCTCCACTGTCTCCACTCAGCATAGAAGCTAAAGGATGGAAGCCACTGAGCTGATATAAACAGCAGTCAAGGCAGTCATTTCAGAACAGTAAAACCAAACTCAGAAGCAGAAGTCAAGAAAAGCAGGGAGAAACATCTGAGTAGAATACAGCTCAAATCAGTGACACCCTGTGATCTTAGATTTCTCTTCTGTGTCTGCTGTTTTTCTATTCTTGGACTATGTTTCATCATGGATATTCTCACTGCAGTGGTCCACCGAATTTTAGTTCAGCCCTTATGGCATTCCACCCCACGTTTATAAGACAGTGTAAGAACCTCTTGCAGAAGCTGCTAAACCACAGAGGCTGGACTCTATTGTAGTTTGGGCCAACGGCCTGATAGAGATCTTGGAAGTCCTGTACCATCATCTTAATTGTCTGCATCTTTGCCCCATCTTGAGTACAAAAGGAGTGTCCAGACTTCACCATTACTACTCCCTTTCTCTTAATCAATCTCTAGTGTAAAATTAAAGATGCACATTACAGTTAGTCTAACTCTCTTTTCCCACATGATGGTATATACTCTGCCTTGAGAGTTTTGCATTGCCTCTAGCCCCTGACAGGTGGTGTGGGTTCCATTAACGTTTATTGAATTTAAGGGAAGAACCATTGGGACAGAATTCATGGAAAGATCTCCAAATTAGGCAAGGGTTATTACTCAGTCTTCCTTCACATATTTTTTTTCTCAATCTGGAAAGGCTGCTGATTTTGTTGTTGGAGAATAACTGAAAACATGAAAATTACATTTGAGGAAATTGACACAGCTGTTAACTTCTGAGACTGAACGTTTCCAGCCAACACACTGGATTAATTGGGAGATCTCCTTTTCTCAAGAAATGTTGATGATCTTAGACAAACTAAGCACAAAAAAATACAAGTTTATAGAGGCTTACTGAGTTTGTTCAGACCATAGCATTATCCAAACTCATTGCTCAGATGCCTCTTTTTGTAGCCTTGGAAAAAAGGTAAACTGTTAAACAAATATTGACTATGTGTTGCAAGTCTCAAAAAAACCAAAATAGGTTAAAAAAGGCTCAGGGTGTCATGATTTTGACAGATTTTTACTGGTTGGATAAAAACATCTAATGTCCCAGTGCTCTGAAAGCATAAAAATTAAGAAGGGATTTCTGTTGACTTCTTATGGGTGAGATAGGTTAAACACAATTAAGAAAACTATTCATGATTCATAAAGTTGGAATAGAAAAGACACATGAAATACATATTTGACTATGACTAAAAAAGTTCATCTTTTAGGTTGGCATACTTTCTCCTGAAGAAAACACCAAAACCCAGATTTTGTTAATTTTTTCATGTTATTTTAACCAAAGCTTCTAATTTTATTATTTCCAAACTATTTTACACAGTGCCATATATTAGTAAGCACATGGGTGCTAAAGGTCATGTTCCTTGCATCAGTCATTAACTATCATTGGCTTATACAATCTGCTATTCTTCATGTTCTAGAATCAGTAACACAGTCACTGTGTGTATTTTCTTATATTAAACAATATGTTCTTTGGTCTGCTATCAGTCCTCAGAAGAATTAAATGAGGTTGTTGATATACTTATGTTGGGCATCTTGATATTTGGATAATTTGGGCTTGTAAATTTAAAGTTTCAAGATAAGTGTACTTGGTACACCTGCAACAGCAGGAAAATGCCAGTATAGTCAGTGATAGAGCCCAGTCCAGATGCTTAGGACTTGTGAGAAGTTTAAATGTCAAAATATTTAAGGATTAAAAAATCCTGTTAGGTAAGGAACTTCAAAACCTGTCAAAACTACACTGCTAATGACTCTGTAATAAAACATGTCCCTGAGCACAGAGTGGAGGCAAGAAAGAGCTAAAGGTTTTACAACTACTAGGAAGGATGTTTCTACTGGGACACAAGCAGCAGTTATAAGAAGCATCTATCACATAGTATACAACTGATCAAATAGGACTTGTACCTGATTTGGATATTTCAGACATCTAAGTCTTAGTTTAATATAGTGGGAATTAGTTCCTGTTACCAAGAAGGCTATTACTGAGTCCTGGGAATGGGCAAAAATTATTTGCACCTGCAAGAAACATTTCTTTTGTACCTACTTTATGTCAGGTACTTTGCAGTATTTATAAAAAGACACATATCTTTTTGGACCAGATACATTGCAAATATGCTACTACTACCAGTTCATCATATTGATGTTACAAGTATTTAAACAACCCTGCCAAATCTCTACAAAGAAGGTTTTTAAGCAGCTAATAACCTAGAAAAATGAACAAGAGTTAGAGACCTAACAGAATTACAAATAGATGAAAATCTAAGTTGAAGAAGAATGAGGAATGCAAAGAAACCAGCCAGAGATCTGAAGTCAGAGAACTGAAAGATTAAATAATTCTCCTCTAAAAGGAGAGAGAAAAAAGTAGAGTTGAAAGTTTAAATAAAAACAGAAAAATCATTCTTTCCAAAGGAAGTTAAATATATATATATGTATATATATATATGTATATATATATATGTACACATACACACACACACACACACACACACACACACACACACACATACACATAGGTGGAGAAAGTAAAGGATGATAGAAAAGATGCCAAGAAAATATCTAAAGTAAATTTATGATTGTTGTGTATTATGTAAACAAATGTGCAAAGATATGTTCAGGAAAGCTGGTTTAATATGTAAATTCATAGGTGTTCAGTTTGATGAAGTATATCAAATCCACCCAAAGAGGTTTTTTGGAGAAAAAGTCCTTCCCACCCATCCCCACTAGAGGAGGGATCATGATCTGGAGGAGAAGGGGTTTTAATATTGAAAAGTCTCCTCAGGGATACAGATTTCCTGCTCAGAGTTTAGATCCACTTCTTTGGTTGGTGATTTACTAAGTATGAAGAGATCAGAGCAGATGTTTGAGAGAAAAATTCACCTCTGGAAGACTATCACTCTTGGAGTGGGAGAAGTTACTTACCTGGAGAGGGTCCCGTTCACATATTGGACTTATTTCGGCCTGATGTCTGCTTCCTAGTCAAAGGGAACCTGGGAATGAGGGAAGTTATAGTATAGGAAGAGGGGGAAGGAGGTTAGGTCTGAGACTTTGACAGCTGAAAGGGAAATTTCTCCAGGTTGGGAGCCAATATCACAAAGATCCTGGTATATCCTAGACTCCTAATCTCTGCACAGGTTTCTTTCCTTTACTTTTTACTGGAGAAACACCTGAAAAGATCAGACAAATCTGAGAATGGGAACTCAAAAGGAGTTTTCCTGGCTTGAGAGAAAAGGGCAGGAGGAAGAGGTAAGGATGAGAGCTGTCTGTATCTCAGTGTTCAGGCCAGGATGCCATTGAGAAGTGAGGGGGCTGCTTGGGTGTTGTTTCTCAGGTTGTACTGGCTTCTCAGAAGGGACTAGGCTCTGGTAGCCTATGAGGGAGGGTTAGGTGGTGAGTGGCCTCTCCCTGTAATCAGTATATTTTGACCCTGGAGGAGCATGGGCAGAGAGTGGACGAAGAGCCAGGAATGGCCACTGTCTAAGAATGCCTTTGAGGAGTTTATCCCTGCAGGTAACTCCTTTCTTCAATAACAGTGCTTGAATGTAGAGGTGGAGAGGAGGAAAGCAAGGAAATCACAGATTCCTGCAGTGGAGGGAGTCAAGGGAGAAAGGCTTCATCATGGCCTCTCAGAGGTTGGAGGGTCTAGGGTGCCTGGAATCCCTGTCTCCTTCCTGGCTGCTTAGGGACAAGAAGGATCTGGTTACAGGCTCAGTTCAACAAGCTTCTTCCCTATGCACCTTCTGCCACCACCCCGCGCCCCCACCCCCCCACCCCCAGTCATGGCAAAAAAATGACCCCTCTGCTCTTAGCTCAGTGCTTCCATTGTGAGGCATGCAGTGAGTGACCAAGTGTCCCCAATTGCCCATTTCTTACCCTCTGCTTTGTCTTTAACAAACTGGAGTTCGACTTCTCTCCTCCACACAGGACCCTGAACTTGCCCCCAAATCCAAGCAAATTCTAAAACACAGAACATGCTTTCTTTTCAGTTTATCCCCCAAATTGGTGGGCCACAGAGACACATTTCTTCTGAAACCAGCTGGTCACACCGTGGTTTACTCCCTCTCATCTGACCAACTTTCCCTACTGCTTATGCCCCTAACCATACAAGAGCCCGGTTTCTGTTTGATTTTGAGATGCTTGCAGATTTGTGAGATCAGAGTTTTCTCCCTATTGCAATAGTCTTTCTTTTTAATTAAAGTCTCTCCCTATGTAAATCAGTCTGGATTTTTTTTTTTTTTTTCCTTGACGTTAGTGTGTAGCTGAGAGTGATCCCGGGTAAGTTTGAGCCCCACTGCTGGGGAAGGAAGTCTTGGGGCAGGGGGTATTTGTCTTTCTCTTCAGAATGGCGAGGAGGCCAGAAAAAACACAGCTCTCTCTTCAACTTTCCGAAGAAGAATGAATTTCTAAATAAGGAGGTTTGAGGCTTGCGCTGTAGGGGCCGCTGGCTGGGCAGGGGAATTGTTGGTTGAAAAACACCGTTGCGATCACAGCTAGGAGCGAGGGGTGTGCTTAGGGGCAGTTTTCGAGAGGAGAGCCAGGAGTGAGGGATGGGACGGGCGAGGTTATGAGTGGAAGGTACGTGAAGAGTTGGTAGAAATCGCGCTCGTGTGGGCAAGTTAGATGTGGCGGAGGTGAAGGGGAGTCACTGAGCCTCGGTACCCCGAGGTCCTGGAGCGGCGGCAGCGGCGGCTAGAGCAGCAGCCGCAACAGCGAGCGGGACGGAGTTAGGACCGCTCGGAGCGCCCAGGTCTCGAGGTAGTATAAGGTTTGCAATCCTTCCACTTGCTGGCAGTTGCAGAAGATCTGCTTTTAAGTGAAACGTACATGCCACCCCTCCAAGGGCTGCAGCTTCCCCCGGCTTTCTTCTTTCTCTTCTCAGGCCCTCCCTTGCGCTCACTCTTGTGATTCGTACTCGCGCCTAAGTTTGCAGAGAGCTCGCTGCCGGCTCGGAGCCGGGTCCGGCCAGGAGCCGCGGGCGGGGTCGGGAAGCCAGTGAACGGCAATCCAGAAGCATCGTGGGCCATGTATATTTCATCAAATGGACTTTGGGTGCGTCGCGTCTCGCAACCATCAACGCTATGTGCAGTGACATTTCTGACTTGAGTGGAGGAATGCGCGAAGGAAGCCCGGACGAAATTGGTACTAGAGGATCTTCTTGGCGCCAATGCTAATTGTCCTGATTTATGTCCCTTCTGACTAAGCTCAACGTCTTCGTCTGAAATAAAATGAAACCTGTGCCAAGCGGGGTAGAACCACCGGGCCGCTGGTTCTGATCCCCGGGAATCAGGAAATCGTCCTGCAGCTGAAAAAATTAAAAAAAAAAAAAAAAAAAAAAAGGATAGAGAAAAAATAGAAAAAAAAATCCCTCAGTAAAAGTTTAAGGCGAGAAGTGGCAGAGGCAGTGGCGCGAGGAGGCGCGGAGGAGAGCCGGCAAGCAGAGGACTGGGCTGGCAAGACCTCCCGAAGGCTGCGATTTCATTATTAATATCACTATATTTTTGGAGGGAGAGGCACCTTTCTCATCTTCTCTTCCTCTCCGCCCGCCCCTATACCCTCCCCCTCATCTACCTGTCAAAGTCACTGATCTTTTGCATTTCGGAAGAGGACGTCAACGGGAAGGAATTCCCCCTCTCGGCTAGGGCTCCGAGAGGGGGCTACGCGCAGGAGGCTCCCACCACTCCCCGGGGCCGGGGGCGAAGGTAATTAAGCGGCGGGTAGTGGCGGCCGGGCGCGGGGCTTCGGGTCCGCTAGGTCCTCTGCCGCCGCCGGCCAGGCGCAACCTGGACCCCGGGGGTGCGGCGGCGGGGCCGCGGCGCTTGGGTCCACACGCCTAGCTCTCCCGCTCCGCCCGCTCTGAAGAGGCTCGGCGTAACAGCCGCCGCCCGCCCAGCGCCGCCCGGGGCTCCGCTGCCGAGGCCGCCGCCCGAGGCGCACCAGGCTGGGCCCGGCCGCCGCCCCGCGCCGTCGGCTGGGTTCCCGCCGGACGCCTAGCGAACGGGCCTCACGGTGAGTGCCGCCGGCTTCCCCACCCGCCGCGACCCGCGCGTTCCGCCTTTGCCCCTCTCCCTGCCGCTTTCCTCCCTCCCTCCCCCCGAACCTCTCCCCGCCCCCCCGGCCCACCGCGCAATCCACGGGCGGGAGGGAAGGCTCCGGGTGGGCGAGGAACTTTGTGAAGCGCCATGTGGAGGCAGCGCGCGCGCACACACACCCCGCACACTCTCACACCCATACACGAGTCTTCCTGGTGTGCGCCCCGGGCAGGTTACGTGTGTGTGTGTTGTACTCAGTGCCTGGACTCACAGATACACAGCTCGCTCTCCTCCTCCCCACCTCCGACACCTGACCGCACACAACGCATCGGAGGGTTCTTTTTTCTTTTTCTTCTCTCTTGCTTTGCCAGTTGTCCTTGCTTGGGGAAAAAACTTGCCCTCTTGCCGGCCCTGTGGAGCTGGTGGCCACACTGAGCTTTTGAAGTTCCTTTCTTTTAATCTCCTTTATTGGTGCGAGATTAAAGCATTACTATCCCATGTTGTGCAGCTGGGGAGAAGGGAAAATTGAAAGAGGGAAAGACTTGGTGTAGGAATTTCATGTGGAATATTTTCTCAGGGGTTGATGGATTCGGCTAGAGACATTGAATTGCTCTCCTGTATGGATCTGTGGATATCTATAGATAATACAAATAATACTGAATATTATTGGGCCCCAAATAACCAATTAAGTGATTCAGACACGGGAAAACTTAGATAAGAAAAGAAACTGCGCCCTCTGCTGTTTATTTTAGTAACCTCGCTCGGACTTCTTTTTTCTTTTTATCTTTTCCAGAAATCCACTCAGGAGGTTGTCATTTTACAGGGCAGGGGAGGAAATTTTCTAGCGGAGATTTTAAGCAACTTTATTTGGAAAAGCTGGAGGTAGCGCTTCCATTCTCGCATCAGGTATAGATTTCCAGAGAGTAGAGGCTTTTGTTTCCCACTTCCTCCCCCAGTCTTCCCAGGGAATGGTAATGGAACCACTCATTATCATAACAGTTTGTCAATCTTTGGAATGGAAAATTCTGAGTAAGATTCAAAATTCCACTAAACATATGGTGTATCTGGCAGTAGATTTGCTCTAGAAATAAGGCCCTATTTTATGACTGAAAATACTAAAAGTTTTCTTATCTTACAGAATTGGGGAACAAAACAGAAGAATCTTCTAATAAAATCATTTATTCAATACACTTAATGGTTCAGCTTGTTAGAAAAAAGTTTTCTAGAAATTTTCTTTTTCGCAGTAGCGGCAAGGTTTTTCTTATTTGTCTAGTCCTTGAGATCATCTCTAAAAAAAAACCTTGGGGCATTAACAACCCCAGGTTTCATTAATTAAGTATTTTGAACTGTAACTTGGACTGCCTTAAATGCTCCCCATCCCTTTTCTCTTTGGCAAAGGAAAATCAGCTCCATAATTGTTCAAGATTCTTTTGGAAGATAAGTAACTTTCAATTTTTCATTAAGACGAAATTCGGTTCTTTGCATGGGGATCAGCTTGCAAAGAAACAATGTCTCAAGTATTTCACACAGCAGGTTGTTCTAGCTTATCATATATAAGGGATCTATTTTCCTTTTCTGGGTGCCATGAAATAAGATCTATTTCACCACTGTAGACCAACATGAGGGAATTCAAAATTCCATATAGTTGGCTATTAATTTGGTGATACTTCCTATTGTGAAATTTTAAAAGGGTAATCTTAACATTTTGTAAGAAAACAGTTGATCTTATATGCACATAAGGCTGTTTTTCCTATTGGGATTTTTGTTTCCTCAGCTTTCACTGGGTAGGTGTGCTAAAATGATTCAGGTTAGTTTTTTTAGGAGAAGGCTAATGTATTTTGCTGTTTCCTTTTGTATATTTAAGTGGTGCATATACTTGTCTTTGCCTCTGTTGTTATTCTGAAAAAACATCAAATAGTAATGTTAAAAAAAATTAAACTATTGCATGCTTAGTTGATATGCTTTCTAACTGTTGTAAGGATTTGTAAGAGAGAGTTTTAGAGTTACAAAAACACCAAGTCACTTGGAAAGAAATAAAATGTCATAGAACTCAGAAAATTAATTGTATGTTAACAGAAAAACATGTGTGTATGAATGTGTGTGTATAGGTCAGTAAAAGACTTAGCATACTTTTAAAAATAATTTTATCTTCAGAATCCAGAGTTTTGTTTCAAAACTTTAGGTGGGTGTAGATTTTCTCAAATGTGTATTTGAAACCTTGGATTTCTGAACTTCTCTACATGACAATGAAAGATTTGTTGTTCTATATTAATGAAATAGCATATTTATTCTAGACTTAACTGATTCTGAAATATTTTTATGTATTATCCCATCCCCAAACATCCTGCAAAATATATGCTATCTAATTTCCCTAATCATTAGTCTCTTGGTGAAAACAGAGATCTTCCAAATCCTAAGGTGTGTTATTTGGTTTTATTAAGAATCTCATGATAGGCGGTTGCTCATAACACCCAATCAAGTATGAGTAAAATATGCCAATGATATTGCAGTACATGTTAAATTCCTTATATCTTGAAAGACAGTTAAAGGGATAGAAGCAAATTAAGATGACTCCCATCTCCCATTAAGATGACTAGAAAATGCTTTCTTCACAACAAATAAATGCAAAGAGCATTCAATGTATGTTAAGTATCTCATCTAGTCAATCTTGTTATGACAGTGTTGGAAACTGCTAATTTTGATAGGTTATGGAATATGGATATGTCTTTATCCCCTTATATTTTTCACTCAATGGAATATGATTATAGTCAATGTTCTTTTTGTTCCTTCCCATTCAGAAACATGCATATTTATAAAATTCTTAATGTCTATGAGGAATGAGTCAATAGCTGTCTATTTCAGGTGCCCCTGAAGAGCTGAGTGTTTATGGAATAAATAGCCTACTATCACCACCTCTCCTCCTAGCGAGATTATACAGTAAAACAAATGCCGAGAGCCAGCTAGAGTTAGTGGATTTACTGTCAATATTTTCCTCTCTGTTGATGAAATTGTCAGTTGTTTTTGGAATGTAATTGTCTATAGTTTTGATCATTGTTACTTCCACGTAATGTTTAGGAGGCTTCTTTTCTAATGAAAGAAAGGACCTGTGAAATACCTTCTGCAAAGTTAACCCAAAGTGGAAGGGCATTAGCTACAGAATCCTGGAAAAAGATATGTTCCTTGTATGCAAAGCCATTTTATAGCCCATTTTAGTCCAGATCAGTAACATCTATCAACTTGAGGGCATGATGTAACTTTGTATTTTCACAGCGGCTTTGCAAATTTATATACCAGTCAGAGGTCTATGGAGTACTCATGGCATATTAATGGGTATTTCTATCAAAGAGGACTTCCCCAAAACTTTAGTGCACCGGTAGAGATGATAGCACTATTTGATTACAGTGAGTTCCCAAGGTTCGCAAAGTAAAGAACTAGAACTGAGGCCGCGCACAGCTCTTCTGAAGCTGCTCACATTTACGCGATACGAACACCTGAGACAAATTCAAAGCCCACGTTACTTGGCAATTAGTTCAGTTATGGGCAAGAAGGGATTGGTTTAGTATATTAAATCCCCGAATATGTCATTGACTGTCCTTCTCATAATTGGTTTGCCTGGCTATTTGCTGTGATGACCTAGCTTTTAAGAAGCTATTGGTGATTTTAACCTAGTTGAAAGCATAGCCAGATGGGAACTGGTGCCATTAGGTAAGAGAGGTTAAGGGGTAAATAATATCCTATTTTAAAATCATTTTATTTTCTTTGAAAACTCCATAATTATACTTTAATAGAAAATTCCTGATTTTGACAGAGGCTTCTTTTCCATTGTGTGTCATGGAAGTTCACAGATTTAATTTCTTTCTAACTTTAAATTAAGAGGATTTTCTTTGAAATGTATGTGGCACTGAAAAGTAAGGAGATCCTAACGTGAAGGATCCGCACTAAGTGATGCTACAAACATAAAAGTTGGAATGAAATCAAATAATTACGTTAAAGAACAACTTAGTGACCCTCTCCTCCTGATCTGTAATACGCTGCGGTCAATATCTTTTTCTGTGTCAATGGGAGCTCATTAAATGTAAATTCTGCAGACTGACTGAGCCATGCCATATTAGTGCTTGCCAAAGCCTGACATTTTTAATACATTAATAATATGTCTGTAATGTAATGGAAAACTGTTAATCACAACTGGTTATGTGCCAGAAATTTAAGCTATAATTGGCTGCTTCTTGTCAAGAATGTCTGTCGCACAGCCCTGCAACCTCCTAATATTCAAATGTGTTGCACTCCTTTGCATTTTTCTTTGTCAGCTTTCTAAATTCAATCAATGGTGTAGTCCATAATTCTGTGTAATGACGATCATTATAATTCTGGTGTACTTTAATGAGAATTCGTTACACTGGGATTGCTGTTGTGTCAGGAAATAGTAACAGGTTCCCACACATTTCCCTAGTGGGAAATTTTTCCAAATTTTTAACATACATATATATGGTCATCCTTTATTTTGTGATTCAAGTGAGGCAAAAGGTGGATGAAGACAGTAGCCAAGGATAAATAGATTAGGGGGATAGTATTTATTGATTAAAAAATGTGATGATTAATCTCAGAGAATTCAAATATATACTTAAGGTCATATTTAAAAAATAATATTAAAAATTAGCTTGTAGTGCTCACTCATTTCAAACTCAAAGCAGTTCATTCCAGGTCTTCAAGAGTGTATGGTTCTTGATAAGTAAGTTGTTATGTATTTGAAACTAAGAATTTAAAAATTTCTGGTGTAGTAGATTTTACACTGCTTCAGTTATAAGGCCAACTTTCCCCTCCCCTTCATCCCCCCCCAAAAGTGTTTGTTCTTATTATAATAGAAAATGTAAATTTATATTATTTTAATACTTTTCGGATTATTGTCAAAAGTCCGCTGTTTCTGAAAATATCAACTTAAATTACTAATGAATCCGAAAAAAGCAGAAGGCTGTAGTAGCCACAACACATGCTTCTCTGTGATTTTTTTTTTTTGGTTTAGATTTCAAAATGTACTCAACACTATATAGTCTTTACATTATAGGAAAGTGGCAGATTCAAATCTGTAGTTTATACATGTTTAGACAAACTGCTAATTATTGCTTCATAGTAACTCAAATATTCAACACTTTTCCTAATAGAAAATATCACAAATTACAGCAGTATGATAACATTTTATGAATTGAATATAATGAAAATTGCACTTGTATCCATAAAGCAATTATTATAAATTACTTTGCTATGGAAACACAATTCAGCCATCTGTTGGCATTTCATAGTCTCTGTGGCTTAGTTCATTTTAAGATGGTACATTATTTAAATATAGTGAATTCCTTTTATAAGATTTTGTGAGGATAGTGAACTTCCATATTTAAACTGCTTAGTGTGAATTGGAGGGTCTATAATGGTATTTCCTAAAACTGTAGGCTTTTTTGTCATTTTACATTTAAAAAATAATTATTGGGACTATGACAATATAAACCAACTAATTAAGCAGATACGCTTTTCTTACACCTGGATTCCAAATATTATAGTTTGTTTGGATTTAGACAGTGATTTCTAAAGAGAAAAGTTGCCAGTTAAACTCACTAATGATTTATACTCATAGTTATGTAGGCTGTATTAGCAGTTAACCAGAAGTACTTTTAAACAGTAATTTTTATTTTCTCTTAGTGCCATATTATTCTGCTTCATGGCCTGTTAACTCACCCTAGGCTCTTTTTATATGTGCATTTTAAATTGTGCGTTTTACTACAGAGCTTTTAGTTTTAAAGCAGCATATAATATTAGCCTTTGGGACAAATTCTCTTCTTCTGTTACAGAAAGTAACTGCAAATGCAGATGTAATAGCTATAAAAAGATATAAGAAAATAGAAAATTCTTACGAAAGGAAAATTTGCTCCTCTGGTTTTATTTTTGAATTTTTTTTTTCAGGGAGCCAAGTTATCTTTATCACTAAATGCAACTAAACAAAAGATGCTAAATTCTTCCAATATAATGAGCAAATCCAAAGGGAGAGGCTCGTGCCAACAATGCCGGTTTTCACTCCAGTTAACAAAAGCTAAGAAATGTACAAGGAATTTGTAGATTTTTAGGGTCTCTTTGCTAAGAGACAAAAGGCGTAGAAGTAGTTATCACTTCTTTGTCATTGTTATAAAAGCGCTCATTTCCCCCATTGTACTCCTGGAAGATTTTCCAGCACTGCAATATCTGAGAAATGTTTTAATCTAGCTGCTTGCTCTCAGTTTTGTCAAGATGGAAATATAATTTTTGAAGCGAAAACCTGTAACTCACCTGGAACACAAACATCTGTCTTTGTTACGGAAGTGTTAAATCCTTCATTTCAAAATTCTCCCCAATGTGAATGATTTCTGTGGTTTGCTCGTTCTAGCAAAGTAAAGGTTGTCCACATTACACCAATTTGCTTCATATTGCATCAAACCTCCCAAATGCCAACATAGCATACATTTTGTAATGCATTGATTGTGGGACAATAACTCTTATTTTTATTGTTTCTAAAAGGGTGTTGGCGCCAGAAGAAAAGAATGATTGATGGGAAGCAGACACCGAGCTATAGACACTCATCCTTTTGCTTCAGATACTGATACCTCAGTGCGCCTGAGCAACGCTTATGAGCCGTGAGCATCTAGGATCACCCAGGGTTATTGGATGTACAATAGGAGAGCCATCAATTTGCTAGATCATTATCTGCTGCTGGACATCTTTTACAAAAACCAAACTAGACCCAAGTCTAATAGATATGTTCTAAGACAATGAAAAAGCTGCAAGTTGTTGCTAATGCCTAATGCACAAGTATGCTAGGTTTCCACCAAAGTCCTCAATATACCTGAACACGCGCAATATCCGAATCCTTCACTTTTAGTTTTGGAATCTACTTTGAAGTCTCATCCTCTTTTTTTTGTTTGTTTTTTGTTAAATATACAAACCTACCTACCTATAGGCATACATGTATATGTAAAATAGAGACCACAGATAATCAAACCCGGCTTTTGTTACCACGAAGATTGCCAAGAATTCAGAGATGTATTTGTCAAGATTCCTGTCAATTCATGCCCTTTGGGTTACAGTGTCCTCAGTGATGCAGCCCTACCCTTTGGTGTGGGGACATTATGATGTGTGTAAGACTCAGATTTACACAGAAGAAGGGAAAGTTTGGGATTATATGGCCTGTCAGCCGGAATCCACAGACATGACAAAATATCTGAAAGTGAAACTGGATCCTCCGGACATTACCTGTGGAGACCCTCCTGAGACATTCTGTGCAATGGTGAGACAACCTTTTTGAATAGAATATTTCATGTTAAGTGCGGGCATGTTGTATATGCATACAAATGTGTTAAGTGTAAAGACTCAACTCAGGTAATGAGCTGAATCTGCAAGTGGCAGATTTGTGCTAAACAGGCTAGCTTCATTCTCAGTGGAGGCCTGCACCACCTGGAATTACAGTTTGCACAGTTTGCACTGGAACTTACCTTCCTGCAAACCAAAGGTTTCACTGAGACAAGTGCACTGAATATAAATTATATAAAAAAAAAAGTCCACTGAAGTTTAAATTTCAGATTGGAGATTGGGAATATGATTAGGCTATATGTGATATCATAAGGATAAAACCCATTGGTAAACCAACTTTAAAAACACAAAGGTTTCTTCACATACATATTTAAATTAAGGCTAGTCCCATGTTCCATAGTTCAAGGCTAGAGTAGATGTCCTGGTTTTCCTCATCAGGAAACTGCTATGGTTAGGAGACCAGTGAGAAGGGGAGCAGAAGACGAGACAGGGGCTAAAACCTCATGAGAAGCTTTTCCAGAAGAGTCTTATTTGTCAACTTATGCAGCCTCTTGTTTACAAGGGTTGTGGTTTTCCATAGAAAAGTTTGGAATATGGAAAACATGTTTATTGAAAAAGTAATGATATGGAGCATACAAATTCAAATACTCTCCTTTTGATAAGCAAAGTTAGATAATTTGTTGTTTTCATAGTATATATAAGTCTTTTTCTGAGTGGTAAAGTAAATGGGATGTGAAAAGGTAATATAGGAGTGACAAATTGAATTTTCACTAGAGATGTTGCTGAAAATATACCCATAAGGTATTAGTAAAGAGTTTGGTGATTGAAATGATGTAAAATCAATGTGCTAAAGAATTCAGACAATGTGTTCATCTGGTTTATGTTGTTGCTTTTTTTTGTTATAGGCGGTCTTTATTTGATACAGGAACTGTTGTGGTCCCATTTTTCATCACGTAACAGATGTAATCGTATGGCAGATTTTGATAGTATCCTTACCTGACTTTATTATCTTGAACCTGGCCTGGCATTTTCAGGATAGTAAAACTATTAATCAAAGTAGCATCTGTTCACAGTCCCTAGTGAGTTAAATTAGCATAAGATCATCTTAGACCTAGCACTGTAGAAAAGGTTTTGTAACAGGAAACAGTTTTGAGCACTACACAGTGCTTTCACCTAAAAGCTAAGGGCTTGCCATTTTTCAGAAGTGCCTTTGGGGACTGGTTTGAATTATAGTCTAAACCTGATTTTGCGGAGAGTGAGAAAAAGAGCTTGGCTATTAGGTGTCACTATGACTAAAGTGCTCTGAAAGACTAAATATTTCAAAGAGAGGACCGTCTCTCTGGGTAGCAGGTATGTGCTTTGCAAAGAAGTTGCCTTTTAGAAATCAGAGACTTCCAGAAGAGGAGTTTATTCAAACATTTTAGGAAAACTATAATAAATCTGCAAAAGAGCAGGGACATTTTTTGGCTTTATGTAAGATTTTTAATAATCTCTCATAAAAGGTCATATTTAAGATCTCATTGCAAGTCTGGGGTGAAATTGCTGTTCAGGTGACAGGTTTGGCCCAGAGCTCCTTAGCAGAGGATGAGTTCTGGGCCAAATCTTCGTATTATTAAGAACACTCTAACTCTATATATTGGTTTGCATGCACTTGTAGCAATATGCCTCTTCTGGAATTGTTTAATAATTTACAGATCTAAGTAAAATAGCAAAGATCCTTTTCCACAGTGCTGTTTGTACTTGCATAGGCCCTGTATGATGTGTTCAACATGTGATTTGAATGTGCAGCTTCCCTGGTGTCAGCCTCTGGCAAGAGAATGCTTGCTCAGCACTGCTCCTGTCGGTCGTGTTGAAGGGTTTACTTGGTGTCTTTAGCATGCCTCTTTCTCCCATCTTGAGTGGGAGAGGGTGCATTATAGAACTTCTCACGCCTGACTTTTACAGTGACATGGTCTAAGGTCCTTAAACAAGCCAATTCCTACCAGTTTACTGGCTAAGTGATGTTAGAGACCAAAAGAGAAAAAAGTAAAATCGATATCCCTTAGCTTTCTCAAGTGCAGTAACATGTGTACTTTACATGTTTATGTGAAACTCCACAGGACAGTGTTTTAAAAGGCTACATCTTACTGTGATACAAATATTCAGAAGTCTTGGTGGGTTTAGGTTTGTCATTGGACAGAATTGTTTTCCATGGGAGAGTGTGAGGTTTGTGAGATGTTACCTATCAGTGCTTAATTTGGACTCAATATACATTTGATTGGCATAACAGGTTTAATAAGCTATACTTTAAATACATAGTTTGAGACTATTTGTATGCATATTATATACCAAGTCAAAGATAGTGACCTAATATAGCAGCACTTCCTCTCTGCAGTTTTGTATTTTCCATAAAACTCTTTAGTGTAAGGTTTCCTGACACAGGCTGTAAAGCTGTTTCAGGATGCTGTCATATCAGACCTGTTTAGGTGCTCCTTAGCCCGAGGTCTAATGGGAATCCATAAAGTCATTTGTGTTATGACTTTCACATTCTCCCCTCCTTGACACACGCATCCATACCTGCTCCCTCAGAGTCGTTACGGCCTATTACATCAGGGCAGCTGCCACATAAGCACAATCACTGCTTAGCCCTGATATGTAAATGTTTGCTGCAAAATGGTTTCAGTAATCACCTGCTCAGCTAGTGACACCCTTATTAGCTGTGACTACAGCAGTTCTGAGCACCGAGGGGACATTTGGTCAGAGAAATACCCTATAATTCCCATAGCCAATTTATCTAATATAAAGTTGAAGTTTGTATTGCTGCTTTTTGCATTGCCTCCATCATTATATGCCGGTGACCATCCATGAATGCTACATTTACTTTAGAGTGAAATTTTAGGGAAAAAGGACCACATGATTCCATTTAACAGTAGATCTCTGTTTATTAACCTGGATAACCTACTTAATAACTCTTTAATATCTAGTGATTTTAAATTTTTGTATAGTAATAGTACCAGCATTTTAAACATTAGTTTTATGGGAGATTCTACCATTTCTACTTATGATAGTGAAATAGGGGAATAGAAATAGATATAGATATACACATATACATATATATGCATGAATTTTGTATATTGAGGCCATACATTTTCTTTTTAATTTAATCTGATATATTCCTTGTAAGTTGTCGATGGCTAAAAGAACTCTGTTTTTGTTAAGGGTGAAGAATCTGAAGGGTAGAAGAGGGTTAAGCATTTTTTTTTAGGCTGACATAACATGTTAGTATAGATCATGTCCTTCCTTCAGCCACGTAAAAGCTTCAGGTAGCACAGCTTTGTCAGAAAACACAGATCATCTAGTGACCACAATTTGTTTCAATTTGCATAAAGAGCACACAGGATGATCTGAACCTGTGTGTAAAGCTGGAGTGACAACACAAAGTTATGACTTGTTCTTTGTGTTTAGACAAACTTAGCTGTCATATCTCCATGCAACACCCCAGTGGCTTAAAAATGGCAAAATTATCTGCAATTATCTCCAGCCTGCAGCTCATTTTCTGGATACGTTAAACGGAAGCTTTCAAAAGAAGCCTACAGACAGAAGAAGTCATGGGCGTTTGTACAATTCATGGCACAGAAGTGCTGATGTCGCTAGAAATGTGAGCCCTGGAGTGCACCTATGGATTTCAGAGCCAATCAAATCTAAATTAGGAAACAAAGATTATTAAATCTTTGTTAATAAATATTAAAATTATTAAATGCATGTAATTTTGACATAATATTCTGAGGTGGACATTCAGTGCTTCCCTTGGAGACCTTTGGCATCATTAATGCAGCACGCCTTTAATTACATGTAGGTTCATATTACTAAAAAATGGAGAAAATAAAGTACTCTGAGGTGTAGTTAACAATACCCTAGTTATGTTTACTGAAATAATTAAAAGAAAGGGTATAATTTTTCTAAATAAAATGTCAGAATTTGAAATGAAAATGGATTTTCGTTAGGAAATTTACTCATGTGTGCCTGTGCTCTTGTTAGGCATTTATTCAAGCACCATAGCAGGTCTATTAATGATCATTCCATATTGTGCTATTTCCAAATAGACTCCTATTAAGAAAAACATTTTTAATTACCATAAGCATTGTGGATAGAGCGTATTTCATTACGTTCAAATGGAATTTACAAAAGTCGTACAAAGCCTTCATGTTTTATAATTTTAAAGGAACCCAGTGGGATGAATGAGTGGTGACACATAGTCTCAGGGCTATCTATAACTTACATTTCTGATTTGGCATCGGCTCAGGTTGCGATCTGGTGGCTATCAGGTGGCTTTTGAGAAGTTAATTTGATAAATTTAGTTACGTTTTCAATGACAAGGCATTAATATCAATTTTCCAAAAACTGGAAATGATATTGATTTACATAATAGTCAAATAATCCTGCACTCTGTTCACGTGAAACATAATTTAATAAATGAATGAAGTTTTAATAACAGTGACATCTTTCATTTGAATTGATTTATCCCTTAATTATGCCAGAATGGAATTTTTAAAAATCTTCAGTTCCTTCATTATTAACACTTCATTGTTATTTAGTTCATTATTTAGACTTACTTCTTAGAAAAGTTTAATTTATGTTTGCAGTGAATTAAGTTCCACAGAGATCAGTCTTTCTCATATGTCACTATATCAAGTATTCCCTTGTTAAGGAGCCAACAGTAGCTCCTTATTATCTATTGCATCAAGTCTAAAGTACTCTACCTGGTTTTTAAATCTGAGTGTTTACAACCTTATTTCCCATTACTTCCCATCAGGACCCAATGGCATTTCCAAGGGATTTAAGACTAGCAGTCTCATTGGAAGGGGACTACTGGATTTGGGTTGAGGCTGCATTGGCATAGCGTGCATGGTTTATGCAGGAGGCCTTGAGAGGGAGCTGATAAATATTATGGTGGGGCTAACCAAACTTAAAACCACCTCATGGGGGCTTCCCTGGTGGCGCAGCGGTTGAGAGTCCGCCTGCCGATGCAGGGGACGTGGGTTCGTGCCCCGGTCCGGGAAGATCCCACATGCCACGGAGCGGCTGGGCCCGTGAGCCATGGCCGCTGAGCCTGCATGTCCAGAGCCTGTGCTCCGCAACGGGAGAGGCCACAGCAGTGAGAGGCCCGCGTACCGCAAAAAAAAAAAAAAAAAAAAAAAAAAAACCACCTCATGTCATTCATTGTTCCCAGACAGTGTTCTCTACGTGCACGAGTACCCTTGTCTCTGTTGAGCTAATGCACAAATATTACTATAGACTACTGTATGCAATGTGAAGTGAACAGAACATATAGCACGTGCAAAACCTGGTGGTGGTGGTGGGAATCAAAGTCAAATAACATATGGTCCCTGCCCCCAAAGGAAGTAAAAAAGAGTCCTAAGCAAAATTAATACGAAGTGTTGTGTAGCCAGAGGATGGGGACGAGGACGTAGAGGTAAGACCAGCACTCATAGTTTAAAGGTGAAACATTATTTTGCTGCATATTAAAGAGCCACTTGGAAAATATTGTCTGGTAGCCAAGTGCCTGATGTTAAACTGTGTTTGAAGAAGACAAGAAAAAGGCTGGGTGCAGCAGATGGACCCACAGCATTTAAAGGATAGCCTAGTGGCCTGGTTAATGGTAGATTTGACACCTTATATCTGGCAAGATGGAAGAGGAGCAAAAATTCGTGGAACCTGATGAGTTAGACCTGTATATATATATGTATTTCTCAACTTAGGAGATGCTGAAGTATGCTGCATGAGATAAGCATGGCTCATATACCTGGCGCTCCAACTTCACACAAAGTTTAGGAGCATCATTTTACTGAATGCACAAATACAAGATTTTAAAGGTGAAACATGAGACCTCAATATAATTACTGCCTTGTAGTGGACTACTTTGAATTACCTCCTTCAGTTCCCAAAGAGGTAGCCTTGTCTGCTCTAGAGGAATATCACTTGAAAATATAAGAACTAGTGTCCTAAAAAACCCATAGTCTCTCTGGATTGCTTTGGGGTCTCTCAGGCATATTCTGTAAACTTTTGGTGGTGGTGGTGGGGTTTGTTCTGCTTAGCTCTGGAACTGTGCGTGGGTCTTAGTCTGGCATCTTGATCCTTTGACGTTAATGACTAGTGTCATCACACAAAAAGTCCCTCATCTCATGTTTTTCTCTACCAGGGGAAGCAGAAGACATTCCTCTTGCTTGGAATAGTCTCCACTTATCCCAATTCCACCCATCCTTCAAGGTCTGTGTCAAGTTAGTTTCTCTGTATAGTTCCTGCCAGTTTCAGCTCTTATCATTCTCTTGACCTTTTAACTATGTGATTAAAATATATGCCTGTCTATCTACTCTACTATACTGTACCATTTAGCACTTCATTACATCTTATTGATTTATGTACCCACATACACATATGTTTCATGTGTTTACCTTATCCTGACTCTTGGTCTGGATCACTGCCCTTTAAGTGAGATAATATGTGAGACAGCCTCCTGTACTCTCTGATGCAGAGTAGGAGCTCAACAGAAACTATGTATTATATTGCATTTCTACCTTACAGCATTTATCATATTTCTAGGCAACAAACAAATAATAACATGTTTTTAACTGATTAATTCATCAGTTGATTGAATATAGTATTTGATTTTCTGGAATGTTTTCTATTTCTCGAGGACTTTTATCATATATCTGGTTTTTCCCTCTGTAAATTAAGAGACAACTAGAAAAATTTAGCTAATCCATTTGGGCAGCTTATAATGATGTTCTCAAAGGAGAGGTGGGAGAGAAAAATCTACTCTGAGTTTCAACACTGACAGTATGTATGAAGGATTCTTTTTTCCATTTCTAATTGAATCTTTTAAAAAATAGTTTTCCAAGTAAAAAATTTGGAAAAGATGAAAAACCTAACACTCAACATTGAAATCATTTTGCCATATTTCTTAAAAGTCTCTCTCCCTAAATATTGGGCTGGCCAAAAAGTTTGTTCTTCTTGGCCAACCCAATATAATATACATTTTGTTTTACAAAATTGGAATCATAGAATCATCAGATATAATTTTTCATCTTTTTTCATTTACTACTATAGCTTTATCATTTAGTTAGATCATTTATATGTGCTTAGAGAGTATGATTTGATAGCTATAAATATCCTATTATATGGATATATAATATTTTATTTAATTATGCTCCTACCTTGATGACTTGATGTTATTTTCATTTCATTTTTTTTCTATTGGTTATAATGCTTTGATGAACATGTATCAGTATAGTTTTCTTTATTAAACCTACCCTTCTTCTCCCATATTCCAAACCTCCCATATTAAATGCATATGTTTTTAGGATGGTGAGCTCATCATATTGACTTTAGTTGAGGCTAAAGAGTTAGGCTGTATTCTTTTGCTCTCAAGGGTAGAATCCTACTGAATGGAAGGGGCATTCTCTGTGTGAATCTTGGGGAAAGAGGTGTTGGACTTAAAACAAGATGTAGGACTTAGGCAGGCCCCCTCTCAGTGGGCCTTGTTCTCTTTTGTCTGGACTTGAGAGAGCTTCTGGAGGTAGAAGGAAGACAGCTTCTGCCACACGGTAGAGAGCAAAGTCAGGAGACCTCTTTGGGAGCAACAAGCTGAAGATGAGCAAATTACACCTTGTAGACTATACCTGTGGCTTTAAAACTTGCTTTAAGTTGATCCACAGTGAGAAATACATTTTATATTGGAACACAGTAAACACACACTTATCCACGCACACACAACCAAAACAAAAGCTTTGAAGAACAGTCCTTACCCTTTTATATGTGCTATGCCTTCTGATATTTTTTTTCCTTTATATTCCTTTTTCTTCTTTAACAAATAATTGAAAATTACATATTGATGGTTGTGTACAAATTATAAGTAGCAGTGTTTTTGAACCTTGCATAAATGGAAAAATAGTATACACATTATTATATAGCTTCTTTCTTTTAAATTTAACATTATATTTTTGAGATATACTGCTTTGTAGTATTCTACCCTATGGATATTTCTTTAATCAATCTTCTATTTAGAGACATTTAGGTTGTTTGTTTCTTATACTTTAAGGCTCTTAACTGGTGTCAAACTGTCCATCAGAAAGATAGTTTATCTATACTTCCTCAGTATTTTATGAAATGCCCTAGTAGCTAGATCCTCATCAATACTGGGCATTATATTCTTTTTTAAAAAATTGATTGATTGATTGATTGCCACATTGAGTCCTCGTTGCTGCACGCGGGCTTTCTCTAGTTGCGGTGAGCCAGGGCTACTCTTTGTTGCGGTGCACGGGCTTCTCATTGCAGTGGCTTCTCTTGTTGTGGCTCACGGGCTCTAGAACGCAGGCTCAGTAGTTGTGGCACACAGGCCACAGCACGTGGGATCTTCCCAAACCAGGGCTCGAAACCTTGTCCCCTGCATTGGCAGGCAGATTCGTAACCTCTGCGCCACCAGGGAAGCCCCTGGACATTATATTCTTAAATTTTCTTCTGATATAGGGCCCTAGCAGATAAATTATATAGTTTACCAAAAACGATATTGATGAAATTATCCTTATTCCCACACCTTTTCTGCTAAGATAATAATTTTTAAAATTTGGCATTGATATACAAACATATTGGAAGGGGAAAATGACATTTCATTTTTAAAGATGTATTTATTTACTTATTGAAAAGATTGAGTTTTTAAATATGTTTCTTGGACATTTAAACTTTCTTATTCCTAATTGTAGTAATTTTACTCCTTTGTACTTTTTGCCCCTTTTTAAACTTTTCTATGGAAGCCAACAGTTAAGTTAAAAGATATATATTTGGGCCTTTTAAACAGACATTATTGTTTGTCAGTTGATCAAGTTCAAAAATGAGTATCCTTTCTTCCAGAAGAATAGGACTTGTTTCAGAGACTTTTCCACACCCTTCATTTTGTGGAAATTTTACGTAATCTTGCCCTGGGTTTTGGTGGCATGGGGGCCATCATCTCAGGGCTAGGAAATATTCATCTGAGTGCCCCCTCAAGTCTTTTGTTTCTAATATAAAAACTTTGAGAAGTTGTCATTTACCCTCAGTAAAGCATTCCTTTTCCCTTAGAATCTGTCTTTTTGGAGATAGTTGCATACTGAAACATATTCCTTGTATAAAGTGGCTGGTGTGAAATCTGCTTTGGTTTTAATTCACCAGACCAATGGGCAGACTAGCTTTTCATGTGCTTTTTTAGATTTCAGAATTTTCTTCCTTACAAAAGGGGGAAAGAATGAAAGTTGTTTCACACAGCATCATACTGGAAAAGAACTTACTGAGATTGGCATGTTGTAAGTTTCTTCTCATCTTTCTGGGAATAGATATATTCTCATAGTATCAGTTCCATGAAAATTAGAGACATGACCTGAGGAAGACACCAAAATTGGTTTTCAATTTTTGACCTACTTTGGAGCTGACTTCTAAAATATTAAATGAAGAATTGAGCTGGATGCTGTTTTAGCACAAAGAAATAGCCCTTTTGTTCCAGAGGGTTGATGTCCTTTGAGAGGTCTGGCAGCTGACATTATCATCGTCATGTCTGAACAATGCTTTTTCACCATTACATATAACTTTCTGTTTGTTTTCTGTTGCTCTCTTTCCTTCTTGGAAATGATAAAATGAAGATATCAAATATACTTCCAAGCAACCTTCTCTCAAGGGAGAGGAGAATCCAATATATGTGGTCAGTACAAATTGCAGAAGAGGATGTGTGCATGACAGAGAAAATGAGCTGGTGGCCACTCTGAGGTTGGTTGTGATGCCTGGACCATGCCACATGGATTTTGATTTCAAAATTTAGAAAAACTAATCTTACATGTGGTGTTAGGAAGCATTGTCACTAATGTGCCTACTGTGTGGCTCAGGATAATGTTGTATTTAGACATCACCGGGGTCACTTTAACAGTGCCTAGCACAGTGTAAAGCACATAGTATTACTTAATGCACACTTGTTGAATTGAACTTGTGGAATATTTTTACAAATAATGTTATTTATTGAGAACTTGGTGTCATGCACTGTACTAAACACTTGGCCTTTGTTAGTTCATGTAATCCTCAATCTTATCATTATCCTTATTTAATGGGTGAAGTAATTAAGGCAGGAGTGCTTACTTTCCAACTAAGTAGTGGGAATCGGATAAATCCAGGCAATCTGACATGCATGTCCTACTTTTAAACTATACTATAAGTTACTCTCTAATTTTATTTGTAGTCTGTGGAATAAAACCATCACAAAAACCTTTTTAAAATCACATTTATTATTTGGATTATGAGCTACAATACTATGATTTTGTTATCTAAAAAGCTTTTATCTAAGATAACCTCAGAAAATTGGATTCTGTAAACAGAGTGTATGGAATGTTGGAAATGCACGTTATGTGATGAGTGTCTTCATTTAGGGATAAGAGAACCAATCAACTGTGTTTGTTTCCATTTCTGCTTTCATTTCCATTAACGTGTTCATATAAATGGAAGTAAGCTGTTAAAAATCATAAGAGAGTGGAGTACATATTCACCAGCAGAGTATTCACCATCTAAAACCAGAATAATAAGTCAGCAACTGTTGGCTAGTTAACAAAATCATATTCTTGTGGGTGAAGTGTTGAGAAAAGTAGTTAGCGTGATACTTTTGATTTTTTTTTTTTACACTATCAATAACAACTGTTATCATATAGCCAACTGCCTCCATGCTGTCTCTACTTGGATGTCTAGTAGGCATTTTAAACTTCACATGTTTATTATAGAACTCTTGATTTCTTCTTCCCAAATCTATTCTGACTCTGGTCTTTCCCATATCTATAAATGGCAGCTTATATTTATCTAGTTGCTCAAGACGAAAAATCTAGGAATCCTCCTTAACTCCTTTTTGTCTCTCACCACACATATCAACCAATTCTGTTAGCTAAACCTTCAAAATACATCCCAAATCAGACCACTTTTCATCATCTCCCCTGCTAACTACCAGCTATATCTCTAGGTTGCACGCCTGCAGTATCTCCTAACTGGTCTCCTTGCTTCCCACGTTTGCCCTATTATCAAATTCACATATGTTTTATAATATTATAATATAAAACTTTATAATGTGTGAATATTATAATGTAAATATATATCTATATATAGACAGTGTAATTATATTGTGTAAATATACATACATAAAATTTTAAGAATCTGTCAGATCTTTTCCTTGCTTAATTTCCTCTCATATTTTTTGTGTCCCACTGAGAATTAAATCTAAACCATTACCACTGCCTGAAAGCTCCTGTGTAATCTGGTCCCTGAATACCTCTCTGATCTCTGCTCTGATCACTCCTACCTTGCTCAGTCCTCTCTACCTGCCTTCTTGATGTTCCTCATTAAACATAGTTTATTCTTGCCTTGTTTGGACCCATGTTCTCAATATCTTCCCAGAGCTCATTACTGCCTTTTTTTAGGTCTCTGATTAAAAACCTTTCTCATATGACCACCTTATCTAAAATCACATCTCCTCCACACCCTTTATCCATTTATCCTGAGCCTGCTTAGTTTTTCTTCACTGAATTTATTACAGGGTTGATGTTCAAACTAATTAACAGCTGGGGCAGCACCAACACTGACCAATCAGAAGAGATGTCAATGGTTACACTTTACTGGGTACCTTCTGACTGAATATCAGTTATAACTGCCTGATATTTATTATGTTATATACTACTCCTTTATTTATATCTCTTTTCTCCTCCCCAATACAAGCACCAAGGAGCAGGAACGTTGTCTTGTACCTGCCTATAGTAGGGGTCAATAAATATTTGTTGAATGAATAAATGAAGTACTAAAATCAGATATGTCAATTTGATCATGATATTCATATCAAAGATTATTGCTGTAATACATACATGGTCTTTGGGATATATAGGCTGCTTTGGAGGTCCTTGATCTTGAAGGTATCACAAAAAGTTTTTTCAGTTTCTTAAAAAATATTTAAAGTACATAAACAATATAACAAATACATGTACAACTACCACTTAAAATTAACGGTGGTAGCATATTGTTTTTGTTAATCTTTAAAAAAAAGAAACATTACTGACCAAGTTGAAATCATCTTTGTCTCCATGGCCTGACCTATTTCTTGCCTCCCTCTCCCAGAGGGAACCAGTGTCATAAATTTGCTATATTTCCTTCTGGTCTATCTTTTAATATTTTTTATACCAAGCTTGTATGTTCATAAACAAGATATAATTTTGATTTGGGGCTTTTTAAATATTACCATCCTGAAAAATCTATTCTGTAACTTGCTTTTTTATTTAACAATATTTTTGTAAATTATCCATTTGATCTGTATGATCTTGTTCATCCACATAAAAAATATATATTCCATTGTATAAATACATTCTTCATTAGTGGTAATTTAGGAAGTTCTTTTTTTTTTAGTTTTACAAGCCACTCAACAGTAAAACAATTTTTGTACCCACATCTTGATGCATATGAACAAGAGTTTTGTTTTTCCCAAGATATACACCCAGTAGCCAATCTGTTGGTTTATAAAGTATGGCATTTTCATCAAATATAGTTGCACCCTTTACATTCCTACCAGCAGATTATAAGGATTCTCCTCTCTAAGTTTCGTTTTATCTTGTTTACTGATATGCTTCCTCTTATTGTGTATTGAAAAAAGTTTAAGGGCTTCCCTGGTAGCGCAGTAGTTGAGAGTCCGCCTGCCGATGCAGGGGACACGGGTTCGTGCCCCGGTCCGGGAAGATCCCACATGCCTCAGAGCGGCTGGGCCCGTGAGCCATGGCCGCTGGGCCTGCACGTCCGGAGCCTGTGCTCCGCAACGGGAGAGGCCACAACAGTGAGAGAGGCCCGCTTACTGCAAAAAAAAAAAAAAAAAGTTTAAGAAATCATGTTTCTCTTATTGCCTTAGACATCAGTTCGATTTAATGATCTATTGTCTCCACCATAATTCACTCAGGATTTTTAATAGAACTCTGTGTACCATGACTCGTAATCTCTTATCTTTTAAAAAATTATTTAATGGTAAATCACTTGGATATTGTATGAGCATCACTAATAAATATTCATAATTATGGATCAATAGGAAGAAACATAGAATTTACAGAAATAAATATTGAGCCAAACTATAAGTTAACTTCTTTGACTAGATTTTTATACAGAAGGCAACAAATTTTAAGAGTGGCATCTTCCACCTAAATTGAAAGGTATACTCTGATCTGTATAACTTATACAAAAATCACAGTTTAAAAAATTATTTTTAGTATTTAGCTGTATGTAATTTTTTTCCCCAAAATCACTGTCTTCATTACTGGACTGTAACAATAGCCTTATAGTGCTTTTAAACTGGACATCCTTGCTTACTTTGCAGATGATATATAAATATTGCCTCATCCATCACCAGAGTGGCTTGTTTCCTAGATGAAAAACTAAGGGTGATGTGTAACAGTAATAGATTTGGACAGCAAGGGAAGGGTTCCATTTCCAATTACAACCACAGCCAGGAAGTTTCCATTTAGGCTGACAGTGTAGGTAGGTCGGTACACATTTTGTTCATTTGCTTGTTTGTTTGTTGAGAATTGGGATTGTTTTAGGAGTAACAACAGTAAAGGAGTAGCTTCATACTACTAAGAAAAGGCCAGTTGCCCTTTCTAGATAGGAGGTTTCCAGGATCATTGGGTCTTGGGAATTTTTTAATTATAATTTTTGTTGAAGTGTAGTTGATGTACAATATTATGTTAGTTTCAGGTGTAGGGGTCTTGGACATTTAGAACCAGGTACTCCGAAGTGGAGTTCTGTAACTTCGGAAAGTGCATGCCGTTAGAGATATTTTATTTGGAGTCAAACAGTTCTCAAGGTTCAAGTTCCAACTTAAGTTATTTCACTTCTTTGTTCTGAGCAACAGTAGGATACGTGCCTGGCACGTAGGAAGTGCTCAATAAATGTTAATCATCTTTATCATTGTGATTATCATTTCCATTCGTAAAAAGTTGAAGTCATTCTGATTCTCATTTCCTGCTTTGAGGGGATCTTCTGAATATTTTCCCTTTAGTTTCCCTTTTTGTGAATTGCCTGGCTTTTCCTAACGTTACTAATGGCATCTAATAACTAACTGTGAGGTTCTGGCTCCAAGCCAGGTATTTAAAGTCAAAATAATTTCACAACTGTAGTTTTGAAGTAAATGAAATGTATTCTAAATAACACAGTATTAAAATAATTATTCATGGATGCAATGGCATTTACACTGAGATTGTAATGGATCGATGTTTTAACAACTGCACTAGACATGCCTAGCAGCAGCTTAGTAACTCCTTATAAAAACAAAAAAAATGGGGGGCTTCCCTGGTGGCGCGGTGGTTGAGAGTCTGCCTGCCAATGCAGGGGACACGGGTTCGAGCCCTGGTCTGGGAAGATCCCACATGCTGCAGAGCAACGAGTAGCCCCCGGCTCTCTGCAACTATAGAAAGACAGCGCGCAGCAATGAAGACCCAAAGCAGCCAAAAATAAATGAATAAATAAATTAATTAAAAAAAAGTTAAAATAAATAACTGTGAGAAGATAAATAAAACTTATTTTATTAATAAAATATTGGAATGGGCTCAATGTGTTGGCTGTCATGGAGGCCTAGAAGTGAAAGAGAGAAATTTTAGTATGGGAAATGGAAATGCCAGGTCCTAAATCAACTTTTCTGACTGCTGTATCATCCATGTTATCCCCTTCCTCAAAAGCATCCAGTGTATCTCCATCACAGTCCTGATCAACAAGACAAAACATTGTTCATTGCAGCATTATTTATAGTAGCCAAGATGGAATCTGTCTTTGTTATCACAAGACTAGAAATCTAACCCCTAACCCCTTTTCCTCATTGAAACTATTTTTAAAGGGAATTCGACAGCAAGATTTCTTAGACATGCAACTGCCCAGTTATAGTAGGTAGTTGTCCTTACCAATACATTTAACACTTCATTTTGTAATTATTGGTTACTTGTCTCCCTCCACACTGGATTGGAAGCTCCTTGAAGACAGGGAGGGAAGGAACCTTGTTCTCCCTTATATCCCCAGTAATTAGTTTAATGCCTGATACACAGTGGACCCTTAATATATAGCGGTGGAACGAACAGTTCTTCTAGCAGTCTGCTTTCCTACGTCTCTGCTCTCTCCACTTTTACTTTTTTGTTACTGTCCCTCAGTAATCTTTTCTGCCACTTCAATTCTTGTTTCCACTGTCTTTGCCATTATGATATCTAAGTAACCTCGTGCATAATCTGGCAGAAGGTGACCCTGGGGATATCTTGTGGGAGTATTTAGTTCTTTAACATAGTGGTGTTCTCTCCAGTTAGTTAGTTCAATACTCTGAGTGTTAATGGAATTCCTTGCTCTGCAGTGCCCTGTGTGGGGCATAATGGGAGATAACAATGATAGGCTAGCTTTTGCCTTCAAGCAGCCTTACAAAGTAAACAGCTATTTACAAAGAAGAAGAAAATAAATGCTATGCTAGAGCTGTATATAAAGAGCTATGGGAACAAAGAGGGGTAGCTTCATAAAGGAGATGGTCTTTGAGCTGAGCTTTGAGGGAAGAGGAAACTGGTCTGATATGGAAGAAGAAAGAGAAGGACATTCCAGCTTAAGGAAACAAGCAAAGCCTTGTCTTTAGCTTTCCTTTTAAGCTAATTTCCTTTTGTGGCTCTATCTCAACAGTAATAAATGTTATGATTGTGCCATCCATGAATAAATCTGTTCAGCTGTCCTTATGTTTCCCAATACATGATACTGTAATGTTTTTTATACTTGGCATAATCTCCTACTCTCTAATCTATCAATCATTAAACACAATCATGTAGGTAAAGGTACTTTATAAAAGACAAAGTATAAAATAGGGGAAAGTGCTATACAAAGGTGCTGTAGTTCTTATTACATATTTATTTGCAAGCTCAGTGGTCACAAATCTTAGATACTTAACAGAGCACATAGGGATTCAATTCAATACATATTTATTGAAGCCTAACCAAGTAATTTTGAACAGAAAGATCACAATGAACATAGAATTCAAATACAAGCAACTTAACCTGGCCTATGTCCATAGCTCAGATATTCAGAGTGTCTTCCATAATCCTAGCCCAAACCTCAGTTTCCTTCTCCCAAAATACTGATTTGAGACTATATGACATTTTCACTGGCGCACTGGATTATTGGTTTTACCACTGATTTCCATTAAAAAACATTTATAAAACTGCTTGAATGCCCTTTTATTTTATTTGCGCTGCAGTGTTCCAGAACAGATCTTCATAACTCCATGAGCCTGCCTACTGCCATCCTTAGAGTGGCATGAATTTATGCATGATCACCAAGAACTTTATTCTAAAGAGTCTATCCATAAATGGCAGAACATTAATATTGCATTTTCCCACTTTATTAAATAGGTAGGATGTATAGTATAAATTATATATAATTAATTATGATCAATGTTAAAATTCCTAAGGAGTCTAAAGTTCAAATACCAGCTTTATTATACTAATAATTCATATTTGTATAAAAATAACTTAAAAATGGTTTCATACATCTTGAGTCACGTTAGTAATAATGTATAGGTGAAGAACCCCATTTTACAAATGGGGAAGCTGAGATTTTAAAAAGGTTAAATGACTTGCTCTCAGTCACAATAATAAGTGGTACATGTTGGATTATCACACGTTTATAAGGCTTCTTCTTTCTTTATTTTCTTTAATGGAAATCCACAATCATCATAGAAAATCATAGATTAGGTTCTCATTTCCATTTTAGAGTAATGTCAAGGACAAAAGGACCTCAGCACTAGATTGTATTGTAATATAATCCTGTTGTTGTTGTTTTTTATTATTATGGGCAGTTTAAAATCTTTCTCTCTGTAGAAAGTTGCAATATCTTTAACTTGACACGTGGTTCTGTCTATAGCTGTTCATGAGCATCTCTGCTCCCTTAAGGAAAATATAAGTGGAACGACTTTGAGGTAATGTTTACCAAGGTCAACAAAATAAGCCCAGTAGTAAATCTGTTTTAAAATAATCCTCTTTTGAATTGCATCCTGGTGGAACATAAGAACAAGCACATTGTGTACTTTTTTTCATATCTGTAGCAGTTTCTTTGATCTCTCTCCTATTTGGCTCAATCCTCCAAAGTTGGGACAGGTCTGTCAGTCTCTTGACCATGGAGGGGCAACTCATAGAAACCACCTAGCAACAAAATCTCCAGAAATACCTTGAAATCACTGGCTATTTTGTGTGTGTTTGTGTGTGTGTGTGTGTGTGTGTGTGTGTGTGTGTGATCTCATGACATTCTAAATAATTGATCAAATTGGTCACTGTTTTCATATGTGCACCATGTTCTTGACAGACTGAAATTTCCCAAAGCCATCACACAGTCCTCCTTATGCAGGCTAGCCTTCTTTTCCAACCAAACCTGTACCTACAGATTTGGGTACATATAGTGAAAATAAAACTATCCATTTCAAACAGTTTAATCTACACATGTATTATTTGAGTCTATAGTCTGTATATCAAACTGGTCTCTTGAGTATATAGATTTTATAAAGAGTGGTGAGAGTATGTTGGAGCTTTGTGATACACAGTGCACACTGTCCTTTTGATAATGAAAGTCTATGAGGTGTGCATTTCTATAAGATCTTGGCCACCTGGGAGAAGCAAGCTTGTACTTGAGCAGGGATTCAAGGAAATTTAGATGGAGACTTACTAGTTCTGATAGGACTAGCCGTTGGCCATCTCCGAGTTAGCAACATTCCATTTACTGCCAACTCTTTGCCTTGTCCTTATACCTCTCCTTATGGGTTAGCATTCTCTCAGTGCATCAGGAGGGAGTAGGGGACCTCTAATGGCAAAGGCCTTAATAGGAATAATTTATGCTGTTACTCCTTCTAGAAATGTCTGTATTATTAATAGGATCTCACAAAGAAGTGAATGGCTATCTAATAATGCAGTTTGAAATGGTGAGGTATGTATTTTAGGGCAAGGAGTACCTTCTGCTTTTTCTTCTCTCTAATACAACAGCCAGGACACCTTGCACCAGCATGCTGTATCAGAGTTCAACCAGAGAAGCAGAACTTGTAGGAGATACGTATTAAGAAATGCATTGCAGCAAGGAATTGGCTTATGCAATTATTGGCCTAGGCAAGTTCAAAATCATAAGGCAGTCTGTCAGGAAGGGCGTGCAAGAACTCTCAGGCATGTTCTGAAGCTGCTGTCCAGAGGCAGAATTTCTTCTTCAGGGAAACCTTGGCTTTGCTCTTAAGGCCTTTCAACTGATTGAATCTGCCCCACCCAGATTATCTAGGATAATCTCTCTTACTTAAAGTCAACTCATTATGGACTTTAATTACATCTATAAAATACCTTCACAGCAACTCTTAGATTAGTGTTTGAATAGTTGGTGGCCATTGCCTAATGAGTTGACACATCATCACATTGACTCTTTAGAAATACTAAAAAAAAACATTTTCAGAGTACTTAACTATTTAGGTTTCTTACATAAATATATACTTTAAGACCTAAAGGAAGTGAAATTGAAAGGGTATTAGAACCTAAGGAAGATAAATAAATTATTTCTTAACCATAATTCAAAAAGAGTCATGTACCACAATGTTCATTGCAGCTCTATTTACAATAGCCAGGACATGGAAGCAACCTAAGTGTCCATCGACAGATAAATGGGTAAAGAAGATGTGGCACATATATACAATGGACTATTACTCAGCCATAAAAAGAAATGAAATTGAGTTATTTGTAGTGAGGTGGATGGACCTAGAGTCTGTCATACAGAGTGAAGTAAGTCAGAAAGAGAAAAACAAATACCATATGCTAACACATATATATGGAATCTAAGGAAAAAAAAAGGTTCTGAAGAACCTAGGGGCAAGAGAGGAATAAAGATGCAGACGTAGAGAATAGACTTGAGAACACGGGGAGGGTGAAGGGTAAGCTGGGCCGAAGTAAGAGAGTGGTATGGACATATATACACTACCAAACGTAAAATAGATAGCTAGTGGGAAGCAGCCACATAGCACAGGGAGATCAGCTCCGTGCTTTGTGACCACCTAGAGGGGTGGGATGGGGTGGCGGGGGAGATGCAAGAGGGAGGAGATATGGGGGTATATGTATATGTATGGCTGATTTACTTTGTTATAAAGCAGAAACTAACACACCATTGTAGAGCAATTATACTCCAATAAAAATATTAAAAAAAATTATTTTTTTCTTGGGCCATGTCTATGTCATGCTTCAAAATTCTAATGTGTGACAAATTTCGGTACCCAGGCAATATTTGTTTATCTTTATGATCATCTTGTGGATGATGATTTAATAGGGTAATTATAATTAGCAGTCATAATGAATGACAAATCAACTAATTATAAGCAAAAATTATTGTTACTGCTGATACTGGTAAAAAAGCAATTATTTAAATGGCAGGTATGGTATCATTAAGGTTAATAACCAGATACAAAACTAAACATAATTATTGATGCTGATCATCAAAACAAGTTGGAAATGAATTAACTGGATATATCATTTGGTATCATTTGTGTTTTATTTTAAAAGCAGCTATTAGAGGTCAGGTTTAGAAAACACATTATAATTGATCAAGTTACCATTGCTGACCCCCAAATCAAATTTAGGTAATGATTTTTCACATTAGAGGGTATATTTAGGCTCCCAATTCTCTTTTCTCTTCTTGGAACTCTTCAGTAAGAATAGGATATTAATAATGGAGCCATTATTCCTTGTAGCACCATACAAATATTTAGTGTCCCAACCCATAATTTAATAAGACAAAATTTAATAGTGTTGAAATCTAGCCCTTAGTTTGTGGTAAAATGAGATTGACTGGTCTTATTTTCTCAGTTCCAAACCAGATACCTTTTTCAGCATGACATTTTCTGTATTTCAAATCAATAGCACCCTCTGTGCTCTCTTTAATATTGAAAAGTATTAATGGCTGAGTTATTGATGTTTAAAAATGCTCAGTAAAATTTTAAAGTTTTTTCTTCTTTTTTTAATTGTGTATATGTTTAGCTATAAGACTTCCTAATTTTCTCTATCCATTCTGTACCAGTTCTGAGTTTTGTACTTATATTCCTTCCATCTTCCAGCAAACAGCTTTTCTCCTCTCCTTGGCATTTTACCCTCTTCTCAAAGCCATTGGCAGAAGGCACTGAAAGGAGATTGAAGACTTGAGATTAAGATTTTTCCTCCCTCCAGGTGTCTGGCTGCCTCAAAGACACTGGGCTCTTTTTGGTCTCAGTAGCTTGCACTGGTCTGCCTCTGTGTGTCCCAGCATTGGCTCAGAGGCTTCCTGGCTGTCTTGTGCCAAGCCCCCATGGGGCTCTGTGACTGCTGTTATCCTAGCATTAGTCACTAAACACCTGCTGCATTTACCGTTCTAAATTCCATTTCCCCATGCCTCATAAACATAACTGCCCATCTATCCTCTGAAAACACACAGCATTATTTATTTGCTTTAGTTGCTGTGTGCTATTCAGATAACTCTGACTGTAAGACAAGCATCTTGCTCCTTGCTTGTTTAATCCTCAAACAACTGTATGAGGTAGGTATTACTGTCCTTGTTTTACACTTGAGCACACTGAGACTCAGTGATGTCAAATAACTTTGCCTATCATGACAAAGCTAATGAAGGACTGAGGTGGGATCCATCCCTAATTCCAAAACCTGTACTCTGCCAAGGGAAATTTTGGAGACCCTATGATAATATATTAACAACTATCTTCTATTGAGCACCTACTGTGTGTCAGGCACTGTTGTAAGAACTTTTAAATCTGTTAACTCACAACAGCTCTAATAATTAGGTACTGTTATTGCCCCATTTTTCAAATGAGGAAGGTGGGGCACAGAAAAGTTATATAATTACCCAAAGTCACACAACTAGCAAAAAGCTTGGCAGTCTGGTTTTAGATTCCTCATATTTAACCTGTATGCCATAATGTATGAAATCAGAACTCCAGAATCCAAGACTTAAAATCGTCTTATCTGTGCTGTCACTAGGAAAGAAAAGTGAACACTCTTTGGTTAAGGCGTTCTTGGAATGTACAATATTGGCTCTGCTTTTAGAAGTTTCTTGAAAGGAAATGGAATTTTTGTGGAATCAAATTGATTAAGGGTTTGTCTTAAATTGTAAACTGCTTGTCCCATGTCCTCGCACTAGGAACTCTCATAAATGTAAATTCACTAATTTATACTTGAAAAATACAAAAACCTAGTATTTTAAAAAGGATGGGTACTTGGTTGGATGTTTATAGCGTGTGAAAATAATTTTTCTAGGCAAACTCTACGGTAAAGAATTTGGTAGTATCCTTCTGCAATCTGTGTGCTGTGAACTTGGCTCTTGAGAATTGCTGCCTTTTTAGAGAAATCACCTCATTCTGAACAGAGGACTTTTCTGTTTCCAGATTGGTGTGAGATTGGTACAGGAAAGCTCCATAATAAATTAACTGGTCCCCAAAGAACATCATAATGGCTCTGTAGTAGGAATTGAAATTATACTTTACTTCCAAGCCATTATGTGATATTTGTCAAAGAATCAAGCAGCAGTGCTTCAAAGATTTATTGAGATATACACAACCTGGATGTATTTTTTTCAGTGCACCTTAAAACCTCTTCCTAATTCTCTATTCTAGAAGTCATTTTCATTTTATGCTTTATTCCTTTTCCCCTTTATGCTCTTGTTTTTATTTCTAGGGTTGGATACAGTCTAGTCTCTGGTATAGAAAGACTTGTGAGTCTTTAGAAATACCAATTTCAAAGCCCTGGCTGAAAGGGATCGGTGTTTCCCTTTTTCAGTAATAGATAAATTGAGTAAGCTGGTACATTTTTTGGCTTGGGGCAGGGAGGCCAAGAAGTGGGCCAAAGCTTCTTTGACAACAAAATATGACCCACAACACTTAGCTTTGCCCAGAAAATTATATGCTAAACCTAGCACCCTTCAGTAATGCCTCAGCACACCTGATACTGAAGGTTTTACAGATCTCTGGATCTTAAGGAAGACCATACCCCTCTAGTGAAAGCAGTGTGAGGTGTTGAAGAAGTTCATATTTAGAGCAGTGAAAAACAGTGAGAAAAAAAATTGTAATCCTTTATTCTTGTCCACCATTCTGAGAGAGAGAAGCAAATCTTAAACCTCAAAAGATTTCATGAAGAAAAGCCTTCAGTGCCACATTGAGTGTTTATTCCCAGTTAGTCCTAGAAGAAAGATTTGAGTTTTAGAGTTCCAATTTTGTAGATAATTTAAATCCCATTCTAATTCCTTCAGAATTTTCTGATCTTAGTTAATCAATGCATTATACTAGTCAATACTACAATTGGAAGAGGAAAATTGAGTCCTGTTCAGGATTAATGTGGCATAAAAAGTAATATGTATTATATCCCACCGCAGAAAGATACGTCAGGATTGTTTTTATTTAATATTGAGATTTTAGTCTTCTGAACAAACAAACTATAATTATAGTCCAATCACCAAAACAGTACTTGAGTAGTATCTGGGTTTGAATCATCTATATTTAATAATGGCATTTATTATTTCATGCCACATTTTATTTCTGTTCTTCACAATAACCCTATGAGGTATCTATCATTATCCCCAATTTATAGATGATACAAAAGAATAAAAGGAGTTCAGTAATTTGTCCAGGGACACAATGCTGGTGTCTGAGCTGAATTTCCACTATGGAATCTAGCATTTTTGGCTGGGTGCTTGTCCATTAGTTTACTGTGCTAAACTGTGCATGTCTTCTTGCTATTTTTTTTTACTTCTTTGCTTTCTTGTCCCTCTCCTTCTTCTCTGACCATTTTTAGAAGCCTTTTAGTTCTCCTGTAGAAGCTATAAGTCTATTTTTATTAATAAAGCTTTCCCTAACCATCTCCCACCCTCCCTGAAAGTTTGATTTTTATGACCTCCCAAAGTGCTCCCATAACATCCTGTTTATGCCTGTGATAGCATTTACTACATGTACTATGATCTCCTGTTTGTTTGTGCAGTTCATCTAAGAGCAAGGATCTCATTCTCTATCTACATTATAACTTCCTGGGGTGTTTTTAAGAAATGCCCATGTTTGGGACCTACCTTTGAAGATGAATTTCACAGATTTTTTTAAAGTGCCCAGGTAATTTTGATGCAAGTTCAGAATTGAGAACTAAATATTAACCTATAAATTCTTCAAGGGTGAGGATAATTCAACCATATTCCCCAAATTTAGTACCATCCCTGTTACATAACAGATACTTAATACATAGTGGTTGGCTGAATGAGTGAATGAATGAAATTTAAAATGCTGACTTACTATGATTTTTGCAACATAAATATTTATTTGATTAATATATGGTTGATGAATGCATGAGTGCTGGAATATCTTTAAGTATTTAAGAGCAATTATAATACTAGCTTCAAATTCAGGTAGTGCTTTCTGATTTTCAGAAGTAAGCTGTACTTGCCTAGCAAACCTCAGCCCACTGGCTCTTCTAGGGTGCTTCCTAAGAACTCCAAATTCAAGAAAAAGCAGTTTACTGGGATGAATGAAGTGCAACAATAGTGCAATCAGAATGTGAGGTTTCTTTGCAAGTCTATCCTGGGTTTTGAAGGACCTTTACCTACTGGTGTGTTATATGCTGCTCAACCTCTATGTCAGGAAGCAAGAGGCATTTTAGAATTCAACAACCTGCAGAGGCATCCTGGCACCAGCACAGAGCAGACTACTGCCTTGGGCAACTTAATAGGAGAAATTGATTCTTACCCTAGGTAGCCATCAGGATATTACTAGATTTCTTAGAGCAATAAGAATGTTAAGTGAGGTTTCTAGGACTGTAATATATCCTTCAGGTCTCATTTCAATGGCAATCAATGCCCATAATCCTTCTTCCAAAGCACTGGAAAACATGCTGGTATAATTAATGTCACTGAGGTACTGTTTTTCCCTTTGCTTTCTGTTTTTTTTTTTTTTTTTCCCCTAAGAAAGTTAGGCAGGTTTTAAGACAGATGTCTTCTATGAAAAGCTATTACATAATTTGAAACAAAAGGCTAGTCTCTGATAACTGTGGGGTGTTGGGGGACAATGAGTAAATTTGCTTGAATGAGATCAATCATAGAAATTCTTTAGGGCACCATATTTCAACTTGGCATGCAAATTCCAAACTCATTTACCCTATGCATGGTGAGAACCACAAGTATTTCTAAGGCCAGTTTTGTAAAGATTCATAAATTTGTCAGTTGGTTATGTCTCTGCATGAGATCATAAGTAATTTTAGTGTTGACAAGTACAGATTCTTGCTGTGGGTGTTTGAAATTAAATTCAGCAATCCAGGGCAAATCAATAGCTACTTATTGAGGGCCCACTGTTTTCAAGGCTGGGCACTTAGAGGGGAAGGAAGTTGTTTGAGTAAGACAAGTTTCCTACCCTCAAGGAACTTTCTGTTGGGTAGGAAAAGTGTAGCTTTTGATTGTAAAATAAAGTCTTGTTGCAAAGAAACTAATGGTTTATAGAGAAACACAATGGTAAGGGAGCTTGATTTATCAAAAGTTAAGTGGTTGCCCATTCCCTGTGGATGCCCTTTTTTTCCTACGTAACTGCTATCAACAACTCTTTTGATACGGGAGGTATTGGAAAAAAATATGATGCATACATTATTTCTTTCTGAAATTGAAGTAAAAATCACTATGCATTTCCATAGACATGAAAAGCATACTTTTACCCTAAGTATCTGAATCCGAGATTCTTTGAAGAAAGAATTTCAGTGAATTAGCCCTTATAAATAACACAGTTGTATGGATCCTCAACTAAGGAATTCAAAGATTGCCTCTACTTAAGGTGGTTATGATATAACGACTTAACAATTTTTCGACTTTACAATGGTGCAAAATCAATACGTACTCAGTAGAAACCGTACTTCAAATTTTGAACTTTTATCTTTTCCCAGCTCGTGATGTGAGGTAGGATACTCTCTTGTGATGCTAGGCAGAGGCAGCGAGCTGCAGCTCCCAGTCAGCCATGGGATCACAAGGGTAAACAACCAGTACACTATAACCACCCGGTATCCACACAACCATTCTGAGTTTCACATTCTGTACAGTATTCAATAAATTACATGAAATATGCAACATTTGATTCTAAAATAGGCTTTGCGTTAGATAATTTTGCCCAAGTGTAGGCTAATGTTAAGTGCTCCGAGCACATTTAAGGTAGGCTAGGCTAAGCTCTGATGTTCGGTAGGTTAGGTGTGTTAAATGCATTTTCAACTTATGACATTTTCAACTTACAATGGATTTATCAGGACATAACCTCATTGTAAATTGTGGGAGATCCATACTCATTTGCTTAGCAAAGTACAAATCTTAACATCATCGTTATGTGCATTAGCTGACAGGAATGAAGTATATTGTAAGGCTTAAGGATCTTATCTGAATTGAGGTGTATTGAAAATTTGCAGGTTAAATACAATGCTGCATTCACTAAAATGGATAAACAGAAAATACTTTTTTCACAATCTATATTTGCAAAGGTTTCTGATTTTCATTTACCACACCCAGGTTACTGAAAATGCTGCCATTTCCTCCTAACTGGTTCTTTCATTCAGTCCTTATTGCCATTTGCCTTGTTTGGTGCCTTTTTACCTCTCATTTGAACAAATGTACATAGTCTAAGGCAGAGTTTCTTAGCCTCAGCACAAGTGACGTTTTGGGCCAGGTAGTTCCTTATTGTAGGTGGCTATTCTGTACATTATAGGATGTTGAGCGGCATGCCTGGCCTCTACTTACTAGATGCCAGTAGCACACACCTCCAGTTGTGACAAACAAAAGTATCTCCAGACATTGCCGAATGTCCCTGGAGGCAGAATTGCCCCAGTTGAGAACCCCTTGTCTAAGGCAGTTTCTTAAGTTTTCTTCCACAGTCTCTCCTCTGTTCATGATAGCTGCCATTTTAATGGTTCTAAGCCTTGCTTTTATTATGTCACTCCCATGCCCCCAAACTTCCAATGACTTTTTACCCTCATATTCAGACCTTTTTATCACCCTCATCCCTGTCTTTTTGTTTCATTTTTAACAAAGTACTGATGTACATGTTAACAAAGAGCACAGAAGAGTGATGAAAAGCAAGTTGCCTGCTCTACCCCTCCCTACAGTCTCTGGTTTACTTCTAACAGTTTTCTCCAAAACTCTAGATATAGTTATACTTCTGTTTATTTGACTTAGCAATTTTAGGCAACATCTGTTGGCTTTCTGTTTTAAAGTTGGGGTTGTAGCTCAGTTATGTAATTTGCCATTTTCCCTCCCTTCTTTCCAGTTTTTGACATTGAGGTGATCATTTATAGTCATATATGGTATCCTTTAAAAAATAATATATTACTGGTCAGTCAACTTTCAGAACCGCAATATACCCTCTGAAGCTGGGTGGAACTAGAGACCCTGTTGATAATATCTTTCAACCCTTCCACATAGTAAGATGAGACCTTCATTGCTTTTGCTTTTGCTTCCCCTCTTCCATTTTCTGTCAGCTATACTTTTATTTACGTTACCATTTACAATGTAGACATTTTCATTCAGTCTTGCAAATAAAACCAAGCTTCTGTGCTTTATTCTCAGATTGAGTCTTTAAGTTGAAAGCCAGTAAGCCAAATTTACATTACTATGATTATGCAAATATTTTTCAATGCCAGGTCAAGTAGAGAGCTATAATTTTATTTTCTTCTCTATAGGTCCAATGTCATGATCTTTGCATCACTTGAAGGAGAATGATCAGTGTCAATGTCAGATAAATTCTTTCTTCAACTCTCATCAACTGTGAAAGATCACACCATATTTTACATTAATTCATAAATAGCCTGTATCTTTCTTGTGAGTTTTTATTTGTCTTGTTTCTTGTAGTATTTGCCTATTTTTATTCATCATATTCTTACATTTATCATGTCTATCTCTTTCCCCACATGCTCAGCCCTGTGCTTGGGGATTCCCTTCATTGTTTTTTCTAGGTGGGACCCATAGTTTTCTGGATCTCATGTCTTTCTAATTTTTGTTTTATCTTCCTTTTGCTAGGGTATAGGGTCAAGTAACTTGCAAGAAAAAGCATACAGGGAGTAAACTTTGTATGGGTCCTTGTGTAATGAAATATTTCCCTCACCTTGGTTGATAGATTGGGCATAGACTTCTAAGTTAAAAAATATTTTATATTTATATTTAATTTATAAATATATTAAATATATTTGTGGGCTTCCCTGGTGGCGCAGTGGTTGAGAGTCCGCCTGCCGATGCAGGGGCCGCGGGTTCGTGCCCCGGTCCAGGGAGATCCCACATGCCGCGGAGCGGCTGGGCCCGTGAGCCATGGCCGCTGGGCCTGCACGTCCGGAGCCTGTGCTCCGCGGCGGGAGGGGCCGCAGCGGTGAGAGGCCCGCGTACCGCAAAAAAAAAAAAAAATATTTTTGTTCATAATTCTAAAGGTACAGTTAGACTCAGTCCTGCTGAAAAAACATACTTTTTTTTTTCTTTTTTAGATGGCATAGTTTTGCTCTCTTATATTTGTTGTCACTATATTAGGCCATGGTCACATACAACCCCCAAATCTCAGTGACTTGCAACAAGTTAGCTCTAGGTTGGCTCTAACTTGGCCTCATAAGTCTTCTTAAGTATAGGATCTAGACTAAAGGAATAACTCCCAGCTGGTAATGCTCACTTCTTGACAAGAGAAAGGAATTATGGTAGAACCAAATGCTGACACTTAAAGCTTCTGCTTATGTTATTTCCACTCACTTTCTAAGATAGTCACATGTCAATCCCTGACACCAACAGAGCAGGAAACATTCCCTCCAAGCCTCCTCCTCTGTAGCCCCATGCTTCCCACAGGGAGGAGTCCCAGGGAGGGTCCCCAAGGGATGGGGGACAGTGAATAAGTAGGACCAGTAATACAACGTACCACAGTCTGGGAAGATTTCAGGACTTTCTTTTTATTCTTGGTGTTCTGAAAATTTATGATGATCTATCCAGATGGTTCTTTTATTCATCTGTTGTTCTGGGCACTTGGTGGATCCTTCCAATCCAAAAGACTCATTCCCTTCTTGTGGGAAGATTCCTCAATTATCTCTTTAGTAACTTCTCCTTCCTGTTCTTCACTCATTCTTCTAGAAATTAAACTGCATGAATTATACGGATCTTTTATCTTTTAATTTTTGTCAATAAAACATGTACTCCATTATTTTAGCTTTTTGCTCTATGATGTTTTTCCAGGCATTTATTTTCAATTAATTTTCTAAAAAATTGGCAATAATAAATTGTTATTTTGATTGTTTTTTACTCAAAATATTTTGTTCTTGTTTTATGAATATAAAATATTTTTGAATTTCTGAGATGAATTGTATTGTTCTTTTCTGTTTCCTGAATTATTTCCATTTCTCTCAAGCCGTACTTTTCTGCTTGTTTATCTTAGTTCTCTTTTCAAGGGTTTCTGACTAGAAACACTGTGAGGAAATAAAGTCTAGTTTGGCTTTAGGAAGTAGCAAGTCAGGAACTGACTGTTCCACATGCAAGAATGCAAAGGCTCCACTTTGAGATTCACATAGGAGCCTTATCTTTGCCCAGTTAACTCAAGGTCCTTTGTAATTCTTTCCACCTACACTCCAGAGAGTGCTTTACATTCTCCTGTCTAAAGACAGGACTATGGATTGATATCCACCCTTAGCAACAATATAGGAATTGTGTTAAAATATATGCTTCTCTTTGAAGAGCCTATTAAGAAATGAAAATGTATTTGCATTTCTATAAGGTTGTGAATTTCATGCAGTTTGTATTTTATACTGGTAATGAAGACTCAGTCAACCCTTTAACTTAGTAGGCGTAATAATTAAGCTGGTCTGGCTTCTCTGTGCTCCTTCCCAATGTCAATGTGAATGTTACGATTTGATGAAGGGCCCTAGAGCACAAGCTTTCAGTTTTTTGAAATCTAAAATTAATGGTAATGCATTTTACATCAAGAAGCAGTAAACACATATAAACATAAATGTGCATTTAACTAAAATGCATACCATGTACAGAGCAATTTTATATATTTTTTTTGTTTCAGGTTTAAAAATTCTGATCTAGACTTACAAAACTTGTTTTATGACTCACTAATCATTTCGTAGTGTGAAAAACAGCGCTATAGGACATGGTCCTAGGAATTAAATAAAAATGGTCTCTGGGTTTTCAAATAAACGTCACAAAATCCCTTCTCTGAAATTATTTTCTTTATTTTTTAACGTAATTTGAAAACTCAGAGTCTTATGCGTATTTAATATAACAATTCTTAGCAAGCTTTATTATCTGGGTATTTTCTCCAGAACTCAAACTTAGAGGAAAAACCACAAAACTACTTAAGTGACCTATTCATAGCCTAGTACAGTAATGGAGATATATGGTCATTGTCCTTATTAGGATATTTTGTGGTCGGTGTTGCCTGTTTTTTTATGGCATGGAATTTACAACGTATTTCAAACAATTTTCATAAAAAAGGTTTAAGCATTATTGCTTGATTTTGGTCCACTTTTGTATCTTGAAGTCCCCCTAAAGATGGCTAGAAACAAATAGCCCAAAGACTGTGCTGCAGATGCCCCTTTGGCAGGTGGCTGCTCATGCCTAAAGCTCTCCTTAATATTTTGGTGAAAAATAGTGTATCACCCTTGCACAAGATTAGTTGAGCACTCTTTAAGATTGATTAAAATCCGGAACTGGCAGAGAAAGGGATTCAACAAAAAACATGAGGCAAGTACAGTTATACAGAAAAAGAATTCTGTATTCAGAACTGCTTTCTTAGAAAAGTAGAGACATGGCAGTGAATTCTAAATCAAAAATACATTTCAGTGAAATAACCCATGGCTGAAAAGTAACTGTGAGCCCACCCATGGTTAACATCAATTGATTATGTGTTGAGTAAATGATGGTTTGTTTTCAATTGTTATTTGGGGAATTGAGTACCTTTCAAGTAGCTGGAAAGTTACATAAAGAGCACAGTTTTAAGTGGGTTCTGTTATGCTACTGAAAAATCTTAAATGTTGGTTAACTTGTATGAAAGAGAATGTGAAATACTCCTAGGTTTTTTTTTTTCTTCACTGCGGGTAGGAAGAAAGATGGCTTTTAAAAGTTTTCCAGAACCCTTCCAGAAAGGTGTTGTTGAGGATTCCTTTAAGTAATAGCCACACAAATAATCACAGATTACAGTATCATACAACTCCATTAATGAGGTGAAGGAAAATTGCAACATTTTCATTTTAATGAGATGTCAGTTCCCTCCCTTGCTGTACCATGAATCTTAATGTCCTTGTTGTCTACACTGACTTGGGGCTCCAAGGCTCTGTCATTACTTGGCAATTCCTTTCTCTAATTTCTTGTGACACAGCATCCTTAAATCCACAAGAAATGTGAGGTGAGGCAGAGAGAATTCCTGCAGACTGACTTGCTATATGCAGAACATTCATTTGCATTATTCATTAGATAAGAGCACTGATTTGCATCTCATTCTGGTTGTCTCCTTTAGGTGAAAAAATACTGGAGAACTCTCCATATTCCCCCATTTTTTTGTAATAATAATAATTATTAGGGGAATTAAGCTTGATTGCTATCCTAGATTTTGTCCTGCACCATCTGCAATTTCTCTTAAAAAAAAAAAAAAAACCCACACCCTAAACACTTCCAAATCCCCAAACCAATGCGCATTTTCCCCTTTCTGTTTAAAATATTTGAAGCTTTAACATTTGATGAAAGATCTGAATACATAATATATTTTATTGAAATGCAAAATGAGACATTTATTTATGATGTATATCTTACATTAGGAATGGGAAGGAGGAGGGGGTGGAAAAAAAAGTATAGGCACAAGTACTTCTTCCCAAATCTCATTTTAGAGAAATTTCTTAGCAACAGAAACATGCCACAAATTAGAAGATACTGCCAGTAATAAATTCTTCCCTTTTTGGTGGTCAAATACAAGTGATGAAAATTTACTTTTCATTTTCTCTTCAGAAGCAATGGCCAATTAAGATTATAGCCCCATCATTATCAAAAGAGTACTCAGCAATGTTCTACTAAGTGGGTAGAGGTCTGTGTTGGTCTCAAGAGCTCCTGTGTTAGGTACAAGAAAAATCATAAAATATCCTTCTTTTCTTGGTCTGTAGTCTTAATTCCCCAAGGTTGCAGTAAACTTCCCAGCACTCGCCAGTTCCTTGGCACAGGTGTTGTAGGGCTTTATTTATGTTCTCTAGAAATTTTCTGGGATTATGAGGTATGAGCTCTACCGGAGACTCTGATCTGCTGTTGCATGCTCAATTGGAACCACTGGTGCCTTGACAAAGGAGAAGCAGGGCATCGTGTGCATGGCAGCCTTCTTTATCCTTCTCAAGAGAGAAGGGAGCAGAGGAGTCAGAGACGAAGTCTTCTCCCTGCTGATTTGTTACAGTTCGATTGCCCCCTGAATAAATGATGGTATTCTATTGAAGGTTGCAGCGAATCTAGATCACAGATCAATCGTATCCAAAAATGAAATAGAATTCCTATGGTATTAAGGTGACATTGTAACTAGAAACATGGTGTCTGGCAGGCTGGGATGGTTTGTTTTGAATAGAGGTTTTTACAAATTGCACATTGTTTCATCAACACAGGTAACAGAAGATTGAATCGATTCTTTTGCTCTGCCTTTTCATATCTCCCAAAGGCTTTAATTCACTCGTGGAAGAGATCATCACTAACATTTATTAGCCTTGTTCAAGAGGTACCCCCACACACAACTGCTGTTTATTCTCGTCTGGTTCCTGTGATTAATGCTGTGATGCAAAACAACTACTTCTGTTCTTTATGGCTGAGTCTGTCACACTGCAATGTTTAAGGCTTTTTGGCATCCTCCTAAGGAACACCATTTTTGAAACAGCCCTCATTTGTATAGGACTGACTCTGGAATCCAATCCAAGGTTTGATTTTTGACCAGTGACCGGTTAGGTCAACTTCAAATGGTGTTTTTCTTGCAAGAGTGATTGTTTAAAGATATTTTTCCACTTCAAGCACTCAGGTTTTTTTTTTCAAATAGTAAAGTTCTTTTTCACTTATTTAATTAGGGCCAAATGGTGGCCTTTCAAAGTAACAAACATTAATATTAAAAATTTAGGGCAGCTTATGCTTAGTTGTATCAGTTTTGGGTGATCATACCATTTGGAGGACAGCAATCCTTTGTTTTTGTTAATGTCATAATGGGCCTGTAATGCCACGCTTTATAAAAAATGTTGCTGGTGAGCTGTTGCCATTATAGAAATCTTATTGTGGTTTTAGAATCCTGAATGAACTAAGGAGATTACATTCGAATGTCTCACACACATTCCAAAAATAACATGGCCAAAAGACAACTGCGATTTCCCATCTTCCTCAATTCCTCTCCCTCCCCCCAAAACTATCTCTGATCATCTTAGCAAGTGGTATCACCTTTCCCCCATTTGCCTAAGCCAAAACCTCGTAGTCATCCTTGATCCCCTCCTACTCTTACCCTTGTGATCAGATTACTATTGCTGTATAACAAACCACCTCAGAATTCAGTGGCACGAAGTAAAGAAGAGTGGTGAATGGGATGAAAGATATTGTTGTAGCCATCTTTGGTAAATACTATCAGTCACTGTTCACCCTTTGTCCATAACTATTCACATCCTTTTTGCATGCAAAATACACCAGATCCCTCCCTCAAAATTCCCAAAGTCTCATCTTACCACTTTAAGTCTGGGATGTTGTCATACAGATCAAATCCAGGGGCCAGGGAGGCTCTGTGGATACAGCTCTTCTAGCATGTTTCTCCTCAATCTCTAAAGAGCTGTGGCTAAAAGATTCCAATTACCTTTCTCCCATATACCCAACATGCAATGGGGTCAGGCATAGGATAACAACTACAAACATTCCTGTTAAAAAAAATAAAAAGGGGAGGAGGAATGGGAGGCACACAGCCGTCACTGTTCAGTGACAGTTCTGAAATCCAGTTGGGCACGTCTTGTTGGTCCCTTAATAAGGGCTCAGATCTACTCCCAAGCAGCTGTTTTCTCCAGCTGTAAAATCTACCTTTCCCAGCATTTGGCTTCACTCCCTGTGTTATTCTGTCTTTTCCATAAGAAGTAACCCACATTTGCAGCTGAGTAGTTTTCTCTTACTGCTCCTTACCCAAAGTAGTTCACGGGTCCAAAGACCCCACCCGCTTCATTTTATGGTGTATCTCCAGCCCTTTCAGTCAAAGCTGATGCAGTCCCTTTAGCACCTTTGGGCTTCCTGTATATCAATCCACTACATTAGACAAAAGATACACCCTGAAATCTCTTCAGTATCCATAGGGCAAAACCCTTAAGAGTCTAGGTGCCTATTGTTTAAAAAGGCATGCCCTTAAATCCAGAAGGCTTTGTATGTATTTGAAAGGTTCATGAGGCACCATCTTAAATTTTTCTGAAGTTTTAATGAAAGATTTTATAATCACAGTCTTCTCTTCATCCTAGCATCGAGACAGAGACATTTTCCTAACAAGCCTGGATTTGATCTTTGCACGGAGGCCCCTTCTCACTTTGAGAATCTTCTGCAGGGAAACACTGAATGAACAATTTAAAAAAAAAAACAAGACCTTTTATATTTCCATTAAAGCTTGCATAAAAGCTGACCAATTCCTTTTTCTTTATATCTAACTATGTCTTACACATGGCTGAAAGAAACAGATTAGCACTTTCAGTATTCTGCCTAAAAAATGTCCTTAGCCAAATCTGCTAGCTTATTAAGCACATTTTTCATTTTCTGTATCAGTGCAGCCAATGGGGTTGCCAAACTTTCTGCCATACATGACAAAGATCGTTTTTTTTCCCTAGCCTCCAATACCAGTTTCTTTCCTCACATCCCAGCTTTCACCAAAGTCTCCCTAAGGCCGTTCTCACCTTCGCTGACCTCCTTCACTAGCTTTACTAGCTTTCACTTACTTTTACCAACTGTCTCTTTAAGGTCTTTCCTGCTTCTTCTCACTGCCCAGTTCCAAAGCCAGTGCCACATCTTTTAGGCTTTTGATATGGCAGAACTCCATTCTGGTACCCAATTTCTGTTCAACTTGCTATTTCTGCAAAAGTAACCACCACACAATTTAGTGGCACAAATTATCTTTTTATTATGTATAAAGATTCTGTTGATCAGGAATTTAGACAAGGTACAATAAGGATGGCTTTTCTCCGGTCTACAATTTCTAGGGTCTTAGCTGGTAGAACTCAACAGCTGGGGGTCAGTTCAGCAGCTGGAGCCAGAATTATCTCGCGGTGTCTTCACTCACATGTCTGTCAGTTGACGCTGACTGTCAATAGCCCAACCTCAGCCTGGGATATTCGCCGACCTATGTGACCTGGGCTTTCTCACTGTGTGATGGACTCAGAGTTTACTGCATTGAAGCTCAGACACTTCAAAGCAAGTGTCACAGCAGACAAAGTGTGTATTAGTTTCCTGCTGCTACGGTAACAATATGCCACAAACTGGCTGAAAACAGAAATCTGTTGTCTTGCCATTCTGGAGGCTAGAAGTCTGAAATAAAGGTGTTGGCATAGCTGTACTCCTGAAGCCTCTAGGAAAGAGTCCTTCCTCTCCTCTTCCTAGCTTCTGGTGGTTGCCAGCAATCCTTCATGTTCCTTGTCTTCCAACTGCATCCCTCCAATTTCTGCCTCTCTTGGCACATGGCCTTCTTTCCTCTGTATCGGTGTCTGTGTGTCCTCTCCTCTTTTTATAAGGAAACTAGTCATATCGGAATTAGGGTCCACCCTAATCTACCATGTCCTGATTTTGACTAATTGCATCTGCAAAGACCCTATTTCTAAATAATGTCGCTATCTGAATTTGGGGGGGGCGCTATTTAACCCACTGCAAGTTGGAAATTGCACTGTCTCTGTAACCTAGCCTTGGAGGTTACATAGCGTCATTTGCACCGTGCTCCAGTTGGTTGAAGCAGTGCATGATTGTGCATGAAGCACAGTCATGCAGATTTAAGCAGAGGAGAGTTAGATTCTACTTATTGATGAAGGACTTTCAGGGTCACAGCATAGAAGAATGCGGGATATAAAGTGTTTTCGTGTTCATCTTTGAAAAATGCAGTCTGCCATACCCTTACCCAGTCTGTGACCAAATTCTATTGATTCTGCTTCCAAAATATATTTCACATCTGTTCGCTTACCTCCTTTGCCACCCACTCATGCAAAGCACCATAATTTCTCATCTGAATTATTGCATTAGACTCTTATCCAATCTTTCTGTACCCACTTTTGCCTCTTCTAACCCATTCACCACCAAGCTGCAAGAAAAGAGGTATTAAAACTATAAATTGACTCTTATCACGCTCTGCTTAAATCTCTTTGGAGGCTGCCAGTTGCATGCACAATACAATCTAGATGCCTCCCAAAAGCCTAAGAGGCCCTACAAAATCTTTGTCTTTCCAACTGCCTCAATGAAAAGGGATGCCACCTTTTTCTTCTTCATGTACTGGTCTCTGGTCACTCAGGCCTTCTAACAGTTCTTAGACCAACCCAACCATGTTTACACCTCAAAGACTTTACACTTATGCTTTCTTCTGCCTGGAAATCTCTTTCTTTGGTTCTTCATTAGGCTCTAAGTTTTATTTTAAGTACTACCTCTTCAGATAATAATGATAATAATAATTATAGCTAACATTCTTTTAAGTTAGCTTAAAACATTTTTTCAGGCCTTAGAGGTAATAGTTCTATCTGGATTATTTTTTAAAAAATCCTTATAACACACTGTAAAAGAGGTTCTATTTTCATTCTTATTTTATAGACAAGAAAACTGAGATTTTATATGATATCCCCAAAATCATACTACCATGTGCTGTATAATGTATACCATGTACTGTAGAGTTTAGAATCATACTCAGGACTGTCTGACTCCAGAGACTGCCCTTTCAACCGCTGGACCCTGCTTCCTCTACAGAAGGCCTCATTCTTTATTTTATTCTAAGTCATAGCACCTATTTCTTTTCTTCATTTTGTTGATCATTCTCTATAGTTAAGGAAAAAAAATATATATATACTTATTTATTGCCTATTTTTCCAACTAGTATTAAAAAGTTTTTGTTGTTCATAGCTGTATCTCACCACCCACACAGTGCATGGCACATAGTAGATACTTACTTAGTATTTGATGAATAAGTGTAGTGACGTGTTGATAAATATTTAACCACCAGTTTTGGGTGGGGGATGCGGATTCATTGTATGTTTTTTAAATTTCCATACTCCCACCTCAGAGCTGGTTTCAAGCTGCAAACAGTTTAACAGCTGACTCACAAGATTCCTGAAAACTAGGCTCTAGCATGGCACTGAATGAATGAATGTTGCAAAGAACAGAGCAGCTAACCTACAGTAACTGGGTTTCAAGGGGACAAGGGGTATCCTCTCCATAAGCTCTTGTGGTTTTAGCTCGAAACAGATAAAACATGTTCGTGAGGGTTCAGAGCATAGCTGCTATCAGAGCTGCAAAAGGGTAATGAAGAGTTAACACTGCATCTGAGACACTAAATATCTCGACAACAATGTAGTGAGAAACATTGAGACCAGATACTGTCATTTCTTCATCTTTTTTCACTGCCTCAGGTGTTGGCAAGGACACATATGATTCAGAAGCAAGGGCAGGATGACTTTGTTTTATCCTTTACAGGGAAAGAATGGCTGGGATTGGAGCAGAAAGGAGTGAACAGAAAGGAGAAGGGGGGAGTTGAAGTCATCAGTATTTCACATTAGGTATAAAAATGCTCAGTTATAGCTTTGGCTAGGGACAGAAATTTCCTTGAGAATATTTGTGAGAGTTTTATGCTAAATGATTGTACAGAAGACTAATTTATGATTGGTCCAGTTATTTACCTCTGTATGTAATATGGAATGACATAGGCATTTTTTTTTTTTTTTTTTTTTTGCGGTATGTGGGCCTCTCACTGCTGTGGCCTCTCCCGTTGCGGAGCACAGGCTCCGGACGTGCAGGCCCAGCGGCCATGGTTCACGGGCCCAGCCGCTCCGCAGCATGCGGGATCCTCCCGGACTGGGGCGCGAACCCATGTCCCCTGCATCGGCAGGTGGACTCTCAACCACTGCGCCACCAGGGAAGCCCAGGCACTATTTTTTAAATCACTATATGCCACTCAGCATTGCTGACAACATCTTATTTGACAGTTCTTAATTATAAAAATACCACTTGAATTTTTTGATCAGCAGTGCCATGTTTGTGTGAATCTAGCAATAGATCTGAATAAATCTATAGCATTTGGTGGGACTGTATTTATCACATTAGGTATGAAAGTCTTGACATGATGTTGGCTGGCCACAGGATGGTAAGACCAGGGGCAATGCTTAGATGTCTCAGTCACGGCCAGGATGTAGTATGTCTCTTATTTAACTGACAGGTCTATACTTTGGTCCTGTAGCTTTCAGTCCCTTCACACTCTGCATAAGTAATACCTCCTATTATGCACATTCACTCAGGTTTTGAAAGAATAACTCTAAAATACTCTCCTTGCCACTCCAGGATCCATAGTTTTAAAAGTGCATGTGGGGCTTCCTTGGTGGGGCAGTGGTTGAGAATCTGCCTGCTAATAATGCAGGGGACACGGGTTCGAGCCCTGGTCTGGGAGGATCCCACGTGCCGCGGAGCAACTAGACCTGTGAGCCACAACTACTGAGCCTGCGCGTCTGGAGCCTGTGCTCTGCAACAAGAGAGCCTGCGATAGTGAGAGGCCCGCGCACCGCGATGAAGGGTGGCCCCCGCTTGCCACAACTAGAGAAAGCCCTCGCACAGAAACAAAGACCCAACACAGCAAAAATAAATTAATTAATTAATAAACTCCTACCCCCAACATATTCTTTAAAAAAAAAGAAAAAAAAAGTGCATGTGTAATTAATTTTGCTTTAGAATTTCAAATTAATACCAAGAGAAATGCCTTTCTCTTTATTAATTTCCCGGTGTGAGTCTAAAGAAAACAGCAACCACTTTTCTTGAAATCACATAAATAATATTGGAGTAAGACTGTCTCGGTTGGAGACAAAAACATTATATTTGTGACTCATGGTAATCTATCCATTGGTTAATGGACCCAGAACCCTCTAGACAGTTTACAAATCCACATAACAGAGCAAATTTTTGCATTAGGATTCCTGGCTTAGCTGAAAAATGTGAAAAATCAGATGCAGCCAAAGAGTTCCCTATTGATTACAAATGTGAGATCAAGAGTAAGTTATTTCATCGAAGGCAGCATTTATTTAAATTTAAAATTGTCCTTCCTGGTAATCTTATTTTGGTTAGTGGCATAAAAATCAATGAAATTTTTTAAGAGTATTAATTCCATTCCATTTGAGAGGCTTCCTGTGACAGAATGGGCATTGATATCCGGTCATATTTTGGGGTGTCTAAGGGTTCGCATGAATTTAGAAATGCGACTGAAGCTTGAGGACAAGATTGTCAGTAATTCTTAGTATTTTTTAAAAAAGAAAATAACTAACTAGTAGTCTCTAAAGATAAAAATGGAAATCAAAATTCCCAGTCCTGTCAAATTACTCTTTGCTGCTCAAGTATCTTTGACTCAATTTTTTCCTCTGCCGTATGAGCATAGTACTCTAATAGTTGTAGACAGGTTCATAAAATGTTTCAATATTTCTACACTCTTAAAAAGGACCTTTTAGGCATGTAATTTGTCAGTTGTCCAGTATCATACCTGGTATAAGAATCCCCTATAGATCACCCCGGACAGATAGACAGTTCTAGTAGTTCCCCAAACGTCTAAACTGGAAAGTTCTTAATGTCCTGAGACAGTTGGAGTGAACACCTATGGCCTAGCAGGTAAATACAAGTCAAAAGTTAAAAAACAAATTGCCTTATTTGAACAGGTATTTGTGCACCAGCGTTCATAGCAGCTTTATTTGCAATAGCTTTATTTGGGAAACAACCCAAATGTCCACTGACAGAAAAATGGATAAACAAACTGTGGTATATACATACAGTGGAATATTACTCAGACTTAAAAAAGAATGAGATTCTGATACATGCTACAACATGTATGAACTTTTAAGATATTATGCTAAATAAAACAAGCCAGATGAAAAAGGACAGATATTCTATCATTCCACTTATGTGAGGTATCTAGAATAGTCAAATGCATGGAGACAGAAAGTAGAAGGGTGGTTGCCAGGGGCTGGGAGAAAGGGGTACTAGGGAGCTTTGGTTTAATGGATACAAAGTTGCAGTTTGGGAAGATTAAAAAGTTTTGGGGATAGATAGTGGTGATGATTGCACAACAATGTGATGTACTTATTAATTCCATTGAACTGTACACTTGAAAATGGTTAAAATGGTAAATTTTGTATTGTGTGTATATTTTCCTACCATTAAAACCAACAACAACAAGAAGAAACGAGGCGCTTTGGAAGAAGTCAGGAGTCCATGAGCATCTTTCTGTACTTTCTCACTCTCTAATTGGCCTGTGCCCCTGTTTGTCTGACTCCTGCGTTTTGCAGCTGGCCTCCTTCTTTTCACACAGCCATCCTGGATGGATGAGCTCCTCAGTGTTTCCTATGAGGAAAGTGGATGGACTTTTGAGAGCCTTATCCCAAGGGATGACTTCAGCGCTAATGTGTTTCACTCTTTTTCCCCAGGAGTTGTCTCCTGACCTCCAGGCCCCAGATTCCAACTGCTGGCCGTAAAAGCCAGTGTCTGCAGGTTGGCCCCGCCCTCCTCCTTTCAACTGAGGGCCCTAGAGACACACATATTAGCCTGTAATCTCCCTCCCTTGTCTTGTATTTGCCCTTTTTCTGGCACATCTTCCTCTATCTTCTTTTTCTTTTATTTCCAAAATGTGTGTTTAGTTTTAAAATTTAAGATACAATTGCTCTTCCTGAATGGGTGAAATGGTCTTTGTTACAATTGCTGTTCCATATATGAGTATATCTTGCATGCTCAGAAGTTACCAGGGATGCCGTGGGATTTGATTCTAATGTTCACTTTAATTCAGTTGGCTCACATTAGACAATAAAATCTGACAAATTCTGAATAATGGAAGTTAGACTATAGTGGTTTCTTGAAAAATGAGAAGTGTTGACTGTTTTTTAAAAGAACTAAACTTTCTTACTTTTAAATGATTTTTTAACTGAAGTATAGTTGATTTACAATGTTGTGTTCCTTTCTGCTGTACAGCAAAGTGATTCAGTTATATATATATTCTTTTTTTTATATCTTTTTCCATTATGGTTCATCACAAGATATTGAATATAGTTCTCTGTGCTATACAGTAGAACCTTGTTGTTTATCCATTCTATATATAATAGCTTACATCTGCTAACCCCGCCATCCCACTCCATCCCTCCCCATCCCCTCTTCCCCTTGGCAACCACAAGTCTGTTCTCTATGCCTGTGAGTCTGTTTCTGTTTCATAAATTTTCTCCTTTTTAAATTCCATGTGTATCATAAACAAAGTAATAGGTAAAATGAGATAAGATTTTGGAGGATTATAATCAGACTGGCATTATAATGTATAACAAATGCACTTAAATATATACTAATGTTTAGCTGTTAAATTCAGAAATTAAAAGTATCTTGATAAGGGGCTAAATTGTCCTTTCCTTTGGATGGTAGGATGATTTTCTCTCCTGTTATTTTTCTCATCTCTCTGACCCCTCCTTCCACAACTTCTGGACTTTTGTTGCCTCTCAATATTATATGTTTTGTTTACTGCTCTTTGCTTTTCTCATGGTCTTTCTGATTTCAAGTTCCACCTAGTTGCAGCTGTTTCTTCAGCTTTTTTTTTTTGTGCTCTCCAAGCCTGGGTTGACCTGGAAACTAATAACCATTTGTCAGAGTTTCTGTGGGAAAAATGCCTTCCAAATTCTAAATAGCTGCCTTACAAACTTAGTGACATAGCTCTTATGCAAGCTGTGGTCTTCTTACATTCAAATTTGTTGAGGTTTCTCTGCAAATTTAAAGAAAATTTACATTGTTTTCCATATGTGCTTTAAAAACATTATGTGCTTTAGAGTTAGGCAGATCTGGATTTGAATTCCACTGCAACCATTTATTTTTTTCTGTGTTAATGGATAGTTTAAGCCTCAGTTTTCTCATCTATAACATGAAGATAAATCCTCCTATGTGCCTGTGTCAGGAGCTTGGGTTTGCCAGATAAAATACAGAACACTTAGTTAAGTTTGAATTCCATGAAAACAATGAATATTTTTCTATAAACATTTTCAATACATAAAATTTTAGTATGGAATTTTTCATTGTTGATCTGAAACTCAAGTTTAACTGAGCATGCTGTATTAGCATTTGCTAAGTCTGGCAAACCTACAGGGGGCACTAGTATATATGTGATACCCATATATGCGTGATATAGAAAATGTGGGATTCCTTCTGCAGCCCTTAGCTACAGTGGTCAGCTCTGCTGAAACTAAGTAGATCTCTGCTTGCTTACTGCTACTCCCAAATGCTACCCTCTGCCTCAGCAAATTCCATAATCACAGAGTCCCACCACAAACAATCTAATGAGAAATCACAGTAGTGGTCACTTCGGGATTTTGTTCTTCAGAAACTATATGATAGATGAAGTGATTTTTAACACTCAATTTAATAATATGATGATATCTTTGAAGTTCAGCATAATATATAAGAATAGGTAGACAATATTTAAAGTCATCTACTATTAGATATGGAAGGGACTTAAGAGACCATCTTGGCTCCTCTTTTTTATACCGATAAGGAGCCTGACCCCCGGAGAGTTCGACAGATTTGTCTGAGCCCAGGCTGGAATTTCAGCCCCCTGACTTCAGCATCAGCCAGGTTTTCTCCTACAGAGTTTCTCCTGCAGTGTTTCCTATCTAATCCCTGCCATGACTTATTACAATACACTTGCATACAGTGACAGGGTGGGATCCGTTTCATTTCCTCTGTGTGGCGCCTTGCCCAGGATCGTTTGGAGGTATGGATGTAATTGATAATTTGGTGCACCATAGCATGTAAACATTGCTATCAACTTTGCCACTGCATTTTTAATCATAAACTCATCTCTATTAAAATACTTTTGTGTGCATTAAACTGGGTCCCTTAATGTGATTATACAAAAATAATGATCTTATTCCCAGACTCATAAATAATACACGTTTTTTCCCATTCTTCAAGGTACAGTGATATATTGTTGTTATCAAAGGTAGATTATAGTGTGACTTTCATCACTACAGCTTATTTAGTTATTCTTTATTTTCAATAACTTAGTAAAATTTAAATTATTCTTGGTTCAAACAAATTCTAAAAATGACATCTGTGGAACAATTGGAAATTTGAACTTTAAAGTTGGCTTTAAAGTGATGTTAAAAATTATTAATAATTCTTTAGGTGTGATAATGGTATTGTAGTTAAATTTAGATACACATGCTGATATGCCTATGAATGTGCTCTTGGATTAGTTTCAAAACTGTACTATGAGAAGAGGCAAGATTAGGTAGGAAATAGATAAAACAAGATTGGCCAGGAGATAATTGTTGAAGGTGGATGATAGGTACAAGGAGCTTTCAGTATGCTATTCTGTCTGCTTTTATATATGCTTGAAATTTTCCATAATAGCAAGTTTAAAACTACATTCCTGATTCCCAAACTCTAGTCTGATTATACAGAGTTTAAATAAAATTATATCACATGAAATCAAAGATTTTAATGCTCATATTTAAGGGACAGAAATAACATTTGTCTTCAAGTCCAATACTTGTTGACTTATGTTTTTCACTCTATTCATTTGAGAGAGTCATATAATAGAAAGAACTTAAAACTGGGAACTCAGAGAGTCTAACTCTAGCAGCCCTCTGCCTTTTGTTAGTTGTGTGACCTCAGGCAAGATACTTAATCTCTTTGGGCCTCAGTTTTCTCATTATGTAAAATGAGAGCATTGCACTCTGGTCTCCTGGGGCATTCAGCTCTGAAATTGTTTGACATGATATCATACTCAGGCTTTCCAAATCTACCATTAAGCTGGCTCACGGTGTCTTTTACCTTTATTCTCTCCCTATTAATGGAATAATGGGCTACATTCTGGGGACAACTGATTTTAACATAAAGATATTAGGAATGTGATACAAAATATTGTATGCTTCCTATGCATCTCCTGTATATGAATTTATTATTTAAGTCCTTCTGAAATGAGCTGCTCTTTCTATCTGTATTACCTACTGGACAAGTTATAGAAATTATTTCCCACTTTGAAAAGTTGAACAATGTTCTTGGTGTGGTGCTAATATAAACTCTTTCAAAATTCAAAGGGTGCACCTTCATTTTAGGATTCAAGATTTTTAAAAATAATACCGTATTTACTCTCTATATATTATTTCATGATTTTATTAACTTCAGTTATGTCCCCAGCCTTCTATATGAAATCTTTTATATATTCTCATGTAGCAGGACATTGTCCTCTTCACCAATTTTACTGTTTCTTTTTTGAACTGTCCCTAATTCCACAGTCTGTAATACATTATACATGTTGTATTTATAACATTTTTTTTTCAAACAAAGGTCATACTTTTGATTATGTGAAGTGCAACTCTAACTCACTGCAGGCCTATGTATTTGTAACTTCTCCCCAAGAATTTAATTTCATTGCAGTCCTGTAATCATTGCAAAACATCTTCTTATGAAAAATATGCATTGGGTACTACTTTATAGTAATGCTAAATATATTATTTCAGTGTCACATCAGAATTCATCCTTTCAACAAATGTTTAATGAATGTCTTCTAGGTGTGTTAATTTTGAAAAGGGATCTTGAAGGAAAGAAGGTTTAGAACAAATTACCAGAGGACACAGATTTCCAATTTTAAACTGATTTTATTCCTCAGAAAATGTTACTAAAAGACACTTACTTATTCATACACACAGTCCTCCTCTTGCACAGTTACTTCAAAATTACCATAATTAATTCAGAGTTCCAACTCTGGCCCCCATAGAGAGAAGTGACTATTTCAGTGGAGGCCATAATGGAATATCTTTACAAAATCCATTATCACTACTTTTTAAAACAAATCCTCTCTGCTTACTCAGTATCTTTGCAATAATCCATTTCAGCAATCAATAGCCTTCTGGACCAGGATTTGTTTGTTTGATCTCTGTGAAATGATGATACTTCTATCCAGAGTCTCTGAGGACTAACTTCTGTTTGACGTTGGTAGATGGTGGGGACTTTCACAACCTGTTGGAAGTACTTGACATGACAAGTAATAGGATCCATTCCTTCTTTAGTCAGATATGTACTTCAGTAAACATGTCAGGTTCCCAGACGCTGTTCTTGTAACTATTCCTTTCATTTACTCTCATCTCTGACTGAGAGATGAGAGTGTGGGCTTCTTTGTTAACTAACTCATACATTCATTAGTTCATAAACATTATTTTTGAGAAACCACTGTGTGCTAGGTAAGTGCAAGAGTGACAAGGATAACCTTAGCAACCCTCATTTTCAAAATAACGTATTTTGAAATCTGGCAATTCTTGGTAGCATGTCAATTAATAATCATATGCTATGTGGTTGAGTTAGAACAGTACATGATCTTACTCGTGTCTTTGGTTTCTTTCTTTCTTTCCTTTTTTTAATGTTAATTTTATTGGAGTATAGTTGATTTACAGTGTTGTGTTAGTTTCAGGTGTACAACAAAGTGATTCAGTTATACATATACATAAATTGATTCTTTTATAGATTCTTTTCTCATATAGGTTATGGCAGAATATTGAGTGGAGTTCCCTGTGCTATATGGTAGGTCCTTTTTTATCTATCTTATATATAGTAGTGTGTGTATGTTCATCCCAAGCTCCTGATTTATCCCTCCCCCTTTGATTTCTTTCTGAGGATACATACATGAGGGTATTTTCATGAGGATTCCCATCAGTACATTAGGGGAAGGTGTGTCCAGGAGAGAGTTTTCAGCAGATCCCCTCCTTTCTTGGCCTACTCTTTGAACTCTTGTCACGGTCTTTTTAATACTCTTTGATGAGGCAACTTTTCAAAGCCTTTTTAACATTAAAATTATTTAGGGCCACTGCTTGTCCCTTGTTCAAGTAGTTCTCTGCTTCTTCACATAACTTGTTGATGTGAATGAAGGGACACGATTTCTCCTATCAAAAATAAATTGCTTTTCCTTCATGAACTTTTCCTATCACTGCCTAATGTAACAGTGTCTGTTTTCTGTCTGAAGTGTTTCCCTTTTCCATGTAAATAGAATCAATCATATAGTATGTAATATTTTGAGACTGGCTTCATTCACTTATAATAATGCCTTTTGATATTCATCATGTGTAGATACATCTAAAGGATCTTAATTACAAAAAATTCAACCCAAATTTAAAATTATTCAATATGTATACACTATCTTTGAATGAAAAAGATCTTAGATCCCCACGCTCTGACCTTCCAGTCCCCTCTTTTTCTTGCTACTGTTGTCTAGAATTTTAATTCTACGCTTTAAACATAATATTTCTTTGTTTTTCAAAGTAATTTAATTTAGCAAGAAAGTTTGCCGATTCCTTTGATCACTTTTCTATATATATTTGTGTTCTTCCACCCCTCTGCATTTATTAATTACTTTTTAACTGAAGTAATTTCCTTAATAATTCTTTCAACAAGAGTCTGTGAGTACTAATTTCTCTTAGCCTGTGTCTTTTTCTCTATATATCTTTATTTTGTTTTTTGTGCTTTTTTAATGAATTTATTTATTTATGTTTGGTTGTGTGAGGTCTTTGTTGCTGTGCACGGGCTTCCTCTAGTTGCAGCGAATGGGGGCTACTCTTCGTTGCGGTGTGTGGGCTTCTCATTGTGTTGGCTTCTCTTGTTGTGGAGCACGGGCTCTAGGCACACGGGCTTCAGTAGTTGTGGCATGTGGGCTCAGTAGTTGTGGTTCATGGGCTCTAGAGTGCAGGGTCAGTAGTTTTGGCGCACAGGCTTAGTTGCTTTTCCCGGACTAGGGCTCAAACTGGTGTCCCCTGAATTGGTAGGCAGATTCTTAACCACTGCGCCACCAGGGAAATCCCTCTATATAGCTTTAGAATAGTAGTGTGCTCAGGGATAGAATTTCACATTGACATTTATTTTTCTGTCCATTTTTAAAGGATATTTTCTGTTGTTTTAGGTACAATAATACCTGTTGTTGCTAATGAAATTTTACTGCAAATTTTATCAATATTGGTTGTGGGGTTTTTTTGGTAATCAGTTTTTCTCTCTGGAAGATTTATATATGTAAATATATATATGCATATATATATTCTTCATGCAGTTTCAATAAGCTCTATATAAGTACAGTTTTGCTTTATTTTTAGTTTTTCAGCTTGGCCTTTGCTATATATTCTAAGTCTGAGAATATCTATTTTTTCTGGGAATATATATTTTTGTTCAGTTTTGGAAATTTTTATCCATTCCCTTTATTCTATGCTTTGAATTCTTTTTTTTTTTTCGAGGTATACTTAACAGTCTTAACTGATCTCCTATGTCTCTTAACTGCTTTTTCATATGTTTTAAAATAACTTTATCTTTTTGCATTGCTTTTGGGTGAATTTCTCAATACCATGTTTCAGTTCACTAACTCTTGTCATTGGCTATCAAAAGTCTAAAGTTTATTCCACTAAATAAGCTTTATTTAAAAAAATTAATATCTTTATTTTTCATATTCAAGACCTAGAGTCTGTCATACAGAGTGAAGTAAGTCAGAAAGAGAAAAACAAACACTATGCTAATACATATATATGGAATCTAAAAAAAAAACGGTTCTGAAGAACCTAGGGGCAGGACAGGAATAAAGATGCAGACATAAAGAATGGACTTGAGGGGGCTTCCCTGGTGGTGCAGTGGTAGAGAGTCCACCTGCCAATGCGGGGGACACGGATTCGTGCCCCAGTCCGGGAAGATCCCACATGCCGCGGAGCGGCTGGGCCCGTGAGCCATGGCCGCTGAGCCTGCGCGTCGAGTCTGCTCTCCGCACCGGGAGAGGCCACAACAGTGAGAGACCCGCGTACCGCAAAAGCAAAAAACAGAACAAAACAAAGGGCTTCCCTGGTGGCGCAGTGGTTAAGAATCCGCCTGCCAATGCAGGGGACATGGGTTAGAGCCCTGGTCGGGGAAGATCCCACATGCCACGAAGCAACTAAGCCCATGTGCCACAACTACTGAGCCTGCGCTCTGGAGCCTGTGAGCCACAACTACTGAAGCCCGCGCACCTAGAGCCCGTGCTCCACAACAAGAGAAGCCACCGCAATGAGGAGCCGTGCACTGCAACGAAGAGTAGCTCCCGCTCGCCGCAACGGGGGAAAGCCCGCGCGCAGCAACGAAGACCCAACATAGCCAAAAAAATAAATAAATAAAAATAAAGAAAAAACAAAAAGAATGGACTTGAGGACACGGGGAGGGGGAAGCGTAAGCTGGGATGAAGTGAGAGAGTGGCATGGGCATATATACACTAACAAATGTAAAAAAGATAGCTAGTGGGAAGCAGCCGCATAGCACAGGGAGATCAGCTTGGTGCTTTGTGACAGCCTGGAGGGGTGGGATAGGGAGGGTGGGAGGGAGGGAGACGCAAGAGGGAGGAGATATGGGGATATATGTATATGTATAGCTGATTCACTTTGTTATAAAGCAGAAACTAACACACCATTGTAAAGCAATTATACACCAATAAAGATGTTAAAAAAAAGAGTTCTAATCTACTTACTCTTCTTAGCTACTTGTTTGTGTTTTTCACATAGTTTTATTTTTGATGCTATTGCTCCCATGTATCTCTTTGAAAATCCTAAACATTTTTATGTTGAAGTTATCCATGCTCCTGTTATTTTCATTTCATTTGGAATAAGTTTCTTTCCCATTTGTTGATTCTTTGGTTGGAAATTTTAGCATTAATTGTCATCACCTGTTTTAGAGTTTTGGCTTGAGGATGATGGTAGATAAAGAAGGTCACAAATTGTTTGAAACTACTTCCATTCTCTGGTGAATCTCTCTCTCTTCTTTAATTTGGTGGGATCTGTAACTATTTTGACCAAGACACAAGGTGGTGATACTGAGCCAGTTTCTGGGTCCTTCCTGTCTCTTGGAGCAGTCCCTTTACAGCCCTGAGCCACCTTGAAAGAAGACCAACTACCATATAAATGACCATGTGGAAAGGCCCTGAGACTACATGGAGAGGGAGAGGGGCCCAGCTGACCCTGACTTACCAGTTGTCTCTACTAATGAACCAGGCTTGTGAGGGAAGTTCTCTCTAACCCTCTAGATCACCTTAGCCACCATCTGAATATCATCAAATGATCATAATTGACACCAGGTGCAGGTGGAGCAGAAGCGTTGCTCAGCTGAGGCCTGTTCAAATTTCTGACCCACAAATTTGAGATACAGTAAAATGATGACTGGATTAAGCCAGAGTTTTAGCAGGCATACTTTGTTACACAGCAATAGATAATGGAAACAGTGGCCTTATCTTGAATCTACCTCTTTTCTTGTCTCCCACCCATTCTCCCATAATCTCTGTACATACTCAGCCTGGCCACTAGTTCGGGGATGCTCCACTAAATTCCCCATTCCTCCAGTACAGAAGTAGACTTGAGGATTTCTGTCTGCATGTGATCCTGGATACCTGGCAGATGGAGTCAACTGAGCCAAAAGCAGCTTGGCCCAGGTCCTGGCTTCCATGCTGTCCTCGCTTCCATGCTGTCCTTCTGACTCCTTAGGTCCTCCACTCCATATATGCACCAGCTTTTATTCCTGAGCCACCTTTCAAACTGGAAGGAGCCATGCTTGACTGTGGTTTCTTGTGGTGTATGGGCCCTTTTAGTTCCACCTACCACAGGAGAGCTGACTTCCCAGTTATGTTTTCTGTTCTCCAGACTTGAAGCCCAGTAGACTTTCAGATTTAACCCCATTTAGTGTAGTGTGTTTTTCAATTCTGACCATAGAAATTTTGCTTATTTGGGAGCTTAGCCATGTCTTTCATTCTCTCTCTCTCTCTCTCTTTTTTTTCTTTTGTCTATCACAGTGATTTTTTTCATTTTTTTAAAATGAACTTTTTATTTTAGAATAGGTTGAGATTTACCGAAAAATTGTTAACATGGTAGTTTCTATATATCCATATCCAGTTTCCACTATTATTAACAGCTTAAATTAGTAAGATAAATTCCTCAGAACTAATGAAGCAGTGTTCATATTTAGTTATTGACTAAAGTTCATACTTTATTCAGATTTTCTTAGTTTTTACCTAACATCCTTTTTCAGTTCCAGGATCCGATCCAGAATCCCACATTACATTTAACTGTCGTATCTCTGTAAGCTCTCTTGGCTGTGACTACTTCTGACTCCCTTTGTTTTTGATGACCTCGACAGTCTGAGGTATACCGGTTAGGCATTTTGTAGAGTGTCCCTCCATTAGGATTTGCTTGGTGTGTTCCTCATTATTAGACTAGGGTTATGTGTTTTGGGAAGGAAGACCACAGGGATAAAGTACCATTCTCCTTACATCATATCAAAGGTATATACAATACTATCCACAAGACTTATCACTGTTGTTGTTAACCTTGACCCTTTGGCTGAAGTACTATTTGTTAGATTCCTCTACTATAAAGTTATTCTTTGCTCCCTCTTTTTATACTGTACTCTTTGGAAGAAAGTTAGGCATAGTCCATTCTTAAGGAGCAGGAATTATGTTTCACTTCCTTGAGGGTGAAGTATTTACATAAATTGTTCCAACTTTGACCACTGGGAGCTCTTGGCTCCTGGGTCCCATTGACGTACACCCGTCATTGTGTGTGTGTGTGTGTGTGTGTGTGTTAGCATTTCTTTACTTTCTGCCAACACAGGATGCTTTAGGCTCATCTTGTATATTTCCTTCCCCAATACTAGAATCAACCATTTCCCCAAACAGCCCTGGTTCCTTTTATTGGAGAATGGTATTAGAAATCAAGATCTGGGTGCTAAGGTGTGCTTGTTGCTACTGGCGTGTTATTGCTTCAAGGCCTTCCTAGCTGATAGAACAATGAAATTGTTGTGTGTATACTAACCCCTGTTATACATATATGTATAACTATTTCTGTAGGAAGCTATCTTATCTATATTAAGCTAAACATGACTTCATACTCATGTCTCCAGTTCTAATCTATTACCACATGAATCATTCTAGCACTGTCCCATTGCTTGTCTGTGACCTCCCACTAAAAGTGAGAAACCTGACTCCCACTATTTGATAACTGCTTTCTGAATTTTTGAATTCTAGGGTACCAGCATAGTGGTTTCAGAATATCTAGCATTTCTATTTACTTCTTTCTTAGAGTTTACGCTCTCTGACTACGTTGCCTATCTGTTTTTGCATGTTGTCTTATTTTTCTATTAGAGTTCTTAATACAACAATCACAGTTACTTAAATTCCCCGTCTGATAATTCCCTGTCATATCTGAGTTGGATTCTAATGCTTCCTTTGTCTCTTCAGATTGTGTTTTGCCTTCGCTTTTGGTATGCTTTGTGATTTTCTTTGTTGAAAGCCAGACTTGTTGTACTGGGTAATAAGAATTGAGGTAAAAAGGTCTTTAGTGTGATATTTATATTAATCTGGCTAGGACTTGGACTGTGTTTAACGTTTGCTGTAGCACTAGGTACTAGAGGCTTCAAATTCCTTTAGTATCCTTGTTTCTAGATTTCCTCTTAACTTTGGGCTTCCCTAACTACTCCTCTTCGGAGAGAAGCCGTATCTCCGAGATATTTGAACTATGATCCCCTGTTATACTGGAGCCCTTCTGGTGTGACAGTAAGGTGTCAGGGTAAGGGAGCATTCTATAATCTTCTGATTGCATCTCTGTATTTTGGTGGACAGGTCTTTTGGGGCTGTGACCTTCAGAACTGTTTTTCCCATGGCGTAGCTTCCTGCCCACCCCCACCCCCACTCCTACCTCTTGCTCCATTCCCTGTCCACAGTATTCCCAGTCTGTTTCCTCAAAGCCCTCAATCCTGTTGACTATGTCTCCTCTGTTAGAGGAACTAGGACCTTTAGAGGGGGCTGGAGTGGATAGAATACCCTTCCTCCAGCCGGGATAATGCTCTGACATCTTTTTCTGAATATTAAGTCTTTCACAGAGAAGACTCCGGGCCCCTTGCACAAAGATTGTCTTCTCTTCCCTCTACAGAGTCATACAGGAATCTTTGGAGTGAGAGCCTGGTGCAGTTACTGGAGATAAAGCCCATGGATGTGTAGGCGCACACCCACTAAGGCTTTGACTATAGAAGTGCCTCACTCTTATGTTAGTCCACACTCAGCCTCCAGCAATCCATCAGCAATCCCTTTTAAGTGTTTCTATCAGTTCATGACCTCAGAGGCTTCTGCTGCAAGTGTGTAGATTGCAGCTGTGTCTCTCTTGATGTGACTGTGTCCTGAAACTTCAGGGTGGTGGTTTGCCATGCAGCCTCAGTTCTCTGATGGATCCAAGAAGTCAGTGGTTTGCAATTTATTCAGTGTTTCTTTTTTGTAAGGATGGGAGTGATGACTTCCAGGCTCTTTGTATGTCAGAGCTAAAACCAGAAGTTGCTCATGCCTTTTTAAAAAAAATGTTTATAATAATTATTATAATGTATCTGTTACGTTCAGTGTTTGGGCCAGGATGCAGAGAGTGAAATTAAAATGCCCCCTTGACCACAAATCCTGAATACTTTCTTTATAATTCCCTTTCAATATATAAAGGTAGCTTCTTGCTAAACTGTTTTATCAGTCTAATATATATACAGAGAAATTTACACCCATCATAAGTGTACATGCAGAACAATGAATGTTCACAAACTGAAAGTCACCTGTACAACTAGTGCCAAATGAAGAAACAGAACATTACACCATACCCAGAAACGCCTCTCATGCCCCTTTCAACTGCCCTTTACACTTTACTGATTGCCACTCATCCCCAAAAGGTAGCTACTCTACTGATTTCTTCCAGCGCAAACTAGTTTGGCTGGTTTTGGAACGTCATATAAATGAAATCATACAGTATGCACTCTTTTCATAATGTTATACTTGTTTGGTGTAACATCACGTTTTTTAGAGTTATCTGCCTGTTGTATATAGTTGAGATTGTTTGTTCTCATTGTGTGACTATATAACAATTTATTTGTCCATTCAGAGTGAATGAAGATTTGGGTAATTTCCAGGGCTGTTGGAACTTTTGAATATGTACTTTTTTGGTGAGCATGTGTGTTTCCCTTAGATATATACCTAGGAGTGTAAATGCTGGGTTATAACTTATTCTTACTTCAGGCTTTCCTAGGTACTGATAAGCAGTTTTCTGAAACGGCTGCCCTGTCCTGCCTCATCCCCCAGCCCCACCCCCATCAACACCCCCCTGCAGGGCATGAACGTTCTGGTTGCTCCACATTCTCACCAACATTCAGTATCTCACGTCTTCTTCACTGTTGCTGTTCTAGAGTGTGTAGTGGTATTTCACTGTGGTTTTAATTTTCTTTTCCCTGATGAGTAACAAAGTCGAGCATTTTGTTTTCTGGCCATTTGAAGGTACCGTTTATTATGGTGATTTTTTAATCAAGTCTATCTTACCAGTTAGACTGGGAGTTCTTTCTAGGCAAGGCTCCTATCGTTCACCTTTGCATCTCTCAAAATCTGCCGGTACCTCTCTTTTAAGTTGCCGTTCACCCAGAGTTACGTAGATGCCTGCTTAATGGAATGAATGTACGGAGCTTTCAGCTTTTCTTCCTGAAATAGTACCTCGTAGCCACCTCAAGGATTATTCCTGGAGGATCAAGTATGTAAGTTTTAGATTTTAAGCATTTAAAAAATTCTTAATAGGTATCTTTTCAGTGCCTAGTATGTATTGGGTACTGTGTAAGGCTGTGTTGGGAGAAAGTGTATTAGTGAATTCAGAGATAATTCTTATGCTGGGGAAGCTTTTAGACAATGTGCCAGCCTAGATTAAGTGCTGGTTTTGGATGAATCCTCCTTTAATATAAGGTCTTGGTTTCTCTCCCCTCCCTGCACCCACTCCCTGTTGTAACTGGATGAACAGAAGCTAATATGCAGCACTTTAAAGATATGAACGTGTAGGCTACTTTGAAATTTGGTCTTGAGAGATTTCTGCCTAGTAATTTTCTAGAAGGAAGAAAAAGATTTTTCACTGACATTTTTTCAAAAGTGGTATGAAGCATGTTTTGGAGATGAAAACATCCAATTACTTGGTTCCTAATTTCTCAGCAATCCTGGCCAGTCACAAGTGTCAGTGTAGGTTTTATGAAAGAAATCCTCTTCCCTGTCTGACACAGCTTTATTATCCTCTGTAATAGCAGAACTGCAGCCTCCACTCTGAAGAGACACTCTTCTTAGCAGTAACTATGACACCTAGAGATTTCATTTCGCCTCAAACACTTTCCCATTTTCCTCTCATATCTGTGAAGAACTCCTCTATGGAATCAGATATTTTATGCAGTAGGTATACACACTGAAAAACATAACTTTTAGATTGTGGATAGCCACTTCCCAAAGGAAGACTATTGTGACTGTGAAGGAGATGGCACAAAGCCAAATTTTTCATGGTGCTTTGCAGGAGATCTTACTGTGCATATATTTTTAAGAATCTCTTCATTCTGCTTTCCCTTTTGATCAACTTCTGCTCCAGATATAAAGAAGAAAAAGGGACTCTTCCATGGAGAAACTGTACATATGTTTAGTATCTGGGGTATGAGGATCGGTTGTTTTCTTTCTTTTTTTTTTAAATAGTCAAAATGCTTCAAAACTTTTTGCCTTTTGAAGATGAGGTGACATGCGTATCAACACATTATAATTCTGGTTCCAGTGACTCTGCTGCAGTTGCCTCTGGTACCCACAGAAGAATGGTCTCTGCAGGGTACCCCACCTCCCTACTGTTTTACCACCTTGGGGACAAAGCTGATGCTGAAGTCCTCAAGGCGCTTAAGTGCTCTGTGTTCTCTGGGGACGCAAAGCGTTAAGGTCATACTTTGATTCATGCGGAAGTGGGGAGAATGCTTCTTTGCTCACTTCCGTGTTAACATTTATCAAATATGTCCCAAACTAACACAGGAGGAAACTCATTTTCCATCTGTCGCCCCATCCCAGAGGGCTGGCTGGGAGACATATGCAAGTGGCCAGCCCCAGGCTGCACTCAGACTCATGTCCCCCTTCCAGCACCAAGGCTTTCTTCCTGGATTAAGCTTATCTGCTCTACTCTTCTCTCCCTTAGGTGGAGTCCCTTCTAGGAGGAGCTTTAGTCTCTCAGGTGGGTGGGCTTTTGTAGGGGCTTACCCTCCAGTTCATCTGACAGACATGCCTGCTCTCAACAATGCCCACAGCTTCTAGGGCTCTTTCTGGAACCCCACACCACTACTGCCCCCATTCCCCTGCCCACATACCACAGCATATATTTGTGAGATTCCTTCTGTAATCAGTAAGCACAACCATTTAGCGGAAATAGAGAACATTCCCAGTTATCCAGGACCCAAACAAATAAAGCTTACATTTTACATTTTGTGTTCAAAAGTTTCTTTCCTTGGTTTCTGAGATTCCAACTCTTTTTTTCTTGCGGTACGAGGGCCTCTCACTGTTGTGGCCTCTCCCATTGCGGAGCACAGGCTCCTGACACGCAGGCTCAGAGGCCATGGCTCACGGGCCCAGCCGCTCCGCGGCATGTGGGATCTTCCCGGACCCGGGCACGAACCCGTGTCCCCTGCATCGGCAGGCGGACTCTCAACCACCGCGCCACCAGGGAAGCTCCCCCCAACTCTTTTGTTACTTTTTAAAACCTTCTGCTTGCTTTTTTTTGTCTTCGTTGCATTCACTTTTTCCTCACTCTATTTAACTGTAAACATGCCTCATGGCATTGACCCTGGGTCCTTGCTCCTCTATTATGGCCTGCCCCCATTTGAAACCTTTACCTATTGCTGTGATTATCATGATGCAGCAATTAACCCATTCTCTTTTGGTCAGTCACAAATGTTGACTTTTTTGGTGCATTCAGTGAATGTTTTTTGAGAGACTCCTATATGCCAAGCACTGTAGTTATGGTGGATATGCCTCAGGGTATGCTCTCAAGGGAGACAGAAAAGGAAGCACACCATGATATAGTGGTGACTTCAGATAGCAGTATGTGAGAGGTGGGAAAGCAGCATCTCTGGGGGTGACTCAATGTGGACAGGTAAGGAAAGTCTTCTTGTGCTGGCTGTTGTTCTTCCTCTGCTCAGCACTCATTCATTCCTCACATTGTTCTGGTAACAGCCTCTGACATATGACCATGGTTGAGCCAGTTAGGGCACTCTATTCTGCCTTACACAACAGTAGGTCCAGGAATAGACATATGACCTATATTGGGCTAATGAAGGCATTTCTCAGCTAAACCTAGTGCTCTTTAAGGGTCTTTGATGTCTGGAGCAGTGCTGGGTGCGTTGGAAGAGCATCATATAAGCCAGTTATATGTGGCCTTCACCTCTGCTGGAATTCTGTCTTGCCCTGACTTTGCCAAAATTCCATTAATACATCCTTAAAAGGTAGTTCTACTTTTGTCTCATTTAAGCCCCAGACTGAATTAGTCATTCTCTTTCCATATATATTATATGTAATATATATACTGTAATACATAATCTATACCTGAGCATACCTATGTAAATGTATATCTATATTTGAGCATGTCTCAGTTGTAATATCTCTCTAATACTCTAAACCAGCATCTTCAATAATACATATAAGAGACAAGCACGTTCGTTTAAATATTCTGAAATCACCATGCCCAGTGCAATTACCACTTGACCCTTGAAAAGATCTTTGCAGACAAGAGGATCTCATGTTTGTATCCGTGGAGTCCCATTAGCATGTTGCAGCATGAGGATAGAAGGTTGAGCTCATCCAGGGAATAAGCCCATCAGCTGACAGAAGGCAGGTGATAAGATCTCACAGCAGATTAAAAAGGGAAGGGCAGCAACTCGTTAGGAAACACAGAGATATCTGCTTAATTACTTGAAAAATGTCTGAGCCAGTACATTTTATGACACCTGGAGGGTATAAACATGCCCATAAATTTAATTAATTTTCTTTCTTCTTTCATTGCACCTGTATGGCCTCAAGGAAAAGAAGTCTAATGAAACTACAATCAGGCACTTCTGCTGGACTTCCACAATTCATTTGGGCAATATTCAGAAAATGAAATACTGAATTTCCCATCAGTTTATGGGGAGAAATGTATTTGGAAAAATTCAGCCCAGCAGTGAAATTATACCTATGTCAAATTGTGATCAATGACTCCCTCAGCTTTATTTCCCAAAAGAACCTAAACCTCTTTATAGATATATTAAAATATATTTAATACTCATAAATCTCTAAGGAGAAAATCAGCATGAGATATTATCGTTTTCTTGGAGGAAAACGTTATATGAGAACTAGAAGGGTTAGGGGTTGGTCAAACCTTCTAAGCAAATAATCCCATTTGCTCTCTATTACAGTAGCATAACCCAAACATTTTTGTTAAAAATCTTTAAGTCTATGATATGATTTTATAAGTTACCAACAGTAGTAATGAGTATGCTTGAATACCCATTTTAATAATATTATATCACTTAATGAGTGCTATTTGCCAGAGACTAGTACTTTCTATATCTTATCTTGAATCCTCATAACAACATTGCAAGGCAAGGATTATCAGAATGACTTTCAGAATGACTCCCTAAGAGATAAGAGACTTATTCAAGGTCACATAGCTAGTAAGTGTTGAAACTTGGATTCAAAACCAGGTTCTTTTGGCTCCCATATCTGTGCTTATTTAAGTTTGTTATATGAACAGTAACGTCAAGCCATTTTTTTCCTTGTTAACTCAATATCACTGAACATATGAAAAGTCCATAGACATACCTTATTTTCATAAAAGAATCTTGACATTATTGAGCTTTGAGTAGTGAATTATTCATTGGAGCTTCTGGACTTAGCCTGCTTTCTCAAGAATTTACAGAAGAAAACTCCAGCTGTGTATGATTCCATTTAACTTAATATATACTGTGTCCACTTGTTCCTACAGTAAGCAGGAAAGGGCTTCTTACTTGTACGGTATAGAGGAAAAGGAAAACACTGCATATTGAGCACCTACTATGTGCCCATTATATGCTCAGCCTTTGGCATGTATTAACTCAGAGCAAGTGGGTGATGGAGGTGACCACTGAGAGTCAGTGCCCACTGGGAACACCCCAAGGTAATGCTCCCTCTTACCTTGGAATTCTGCTTTTAAAAGACACTGTGGTTAGCACCAAGCTTCACAGCCAAACGTATTTTGGGGTCATTTGAAAATTGCTATTAGATAAAAGTGAAATGAAATATTTTTATTTAGCTGTTATTGTCATGAAATACCATAGTGCTGTTTTCAGTTTTAATCTCTTGTAAATTCATTGACTGTTAATGTTTAGTGGGCTCATAAACTAATTTGAATCGATCTGCTTCTGCACAGTCAAGCCCATTACACTTGTCTCAATTTTTTGCATCATGGCTCTAACATCTGGAAGCTATGAAAAGCACAACAGCCTGTCTAAAGAGACTGCCACAAGAAATCATGTTAAAGGACATATGATTAAGACTTGGCTAACCATCGGCACTGAAGCTCCAGCCATGCTTTCTCAGTCTCTGTATTTTGCATCCCAGAAAACATACAGGCCTAGGGATGGAGCATGTGTGGAAGGCAGCTCCCAAAGCCCTACTTGGGAATTGCTTTTCCCAAAACACGTTCTTTTCTAGGTATCCACTAAGCCCTCCCTGCCTCCCCCGCTCCCTCCCTATGCCTGGTTTATCCTTCCAGTCCTGTTATTAAATTAGCTATGACTAGTTCCTCAGTGACATTTTGGACCTAATTAGGTCTAGCTGACAAATTTCTGTGGCAGAGTCAGAAATAACTTTTGTATTCAAATTCTCGACCATCATGCATGTCTCAGTATGACTCCATGCCTTTGTGCTTTTTCTAATCATTATTCTTTGAAGAAGCTAGTAAACAAATAATTCTGCCTTTGAAAGTGGGACATTTAAAAAAGAGCCAACCTGAAATTTTATGCCAGCCATAGCAAGGGGGAATTAATGTACCAGATTCATTCACATTTTTGCATGCATTTTAAACCTTGATTTAGTTTAACATATGTTTGCATTTCTTGCCATTTAAAATATATCCTTTATACATAGAGCTTTTGTGGATTACATGGCTTAAAGGTGGCGGGAATGGTCTTTGCAGTCAGACTGCCTGCCCTGACTAAACCACTTAGCTAACAGTGTGACCTTGGGAAATTCTCAACCTCCTTAGCCTGATTCCTCATTTGTCAGACTGTATCTCATAAGATTCTTGTGAACATTAAAAGACTTAAAAAAGTATAACAATAGGTGACACAAGGTGTGTGCTGAACAAATTTTATTTATTATTATAACTATGCATTTGCTAGTTCTTAACATAGCATTCTTATTCACAACCAAGTGCTATCTTCCAGTTGAGGAAAATAAAAAATTATAGAAAAGGAGTAAAAGTGACATATATTGATATTTCCCTTGAGCCTACCACTAAGAGGCAATCTATGTTACCATTTTCATCTGTTTTATTCCAATTTCTAACTTAAACTCTTCCACTTATTATCAGTGTAACCTTGACAAATAACTTAACTTTTCTAAACCTTGGTTACCATGTCTGTAAAATGAAGATGTTTATAACACCTACTTCAAAGGACTATTGTGACGATTAATTGAGATAACACATGTAAACTGCTTAGCTGGGTACTTGGCCTATGTTTAGGTTGAAATACCTGAATTGCTAGTATTCACCATTTTTGACCCATGAAAAAGGCAATTTCATTCAGTTCAACCTAATGTGAAGAGCTCAATATATATTAGCTTTCATGATAAGGCTGTGCGGGGTTGTGTTGATATACAAACGATTACCCTAGGGCCTCGGCCCACAGGGAGGCCACAGTCCTGTAGGCAAGAGAAAATATTCACTTAAAATCAAGCAAGCAAACATCTCTAATGCAAAACTGGTGTATGCCCTAACACAGGCACATGTTCAGTAGTAGAGGACTGCAGTGGAGGTAGACCGCAGTGTCTGGAAAGATTCAGGGCAGCTATGTGGTAAAGGTGATATCTGAGCTGGGCTTGGAGCCATGCCTAGTGTCTCCACCTACCAAAATGTGAGGAAAGGGCATTTTAGGTAGAGAGAACATTTGGAGCAAAGAGAGAGCAGTAGCTACATACACAGTATGTCATTCATTTGGTCAGAACATAAGGTGCGTGAGGACTGGAGGTCCGCACTGAGCACAGTACCAGGCCCTTGGCTGGCACCTGGTACACACTTGAGCCAGTGCATACTGTTTCTCAGGTCACCCACCAAGTCTGGACCGCATCCCTCCTGGGGACTTGAATGGTGGCCTGTACTTCGAACACTCTAACACTTCTACTTTTCATTTTAACTGTCTGTTCCTCTATACCTGCCTCCTAACCCCTCCAGAATGAAAGCTGTGGCAGGTGAGGACTATATAACTTACTGGTTGAAAGTGGGTTGAGAGATATGTATAAACCTGCTTCTGAATCCTGGTTCTGCCATTTAGAACTTGAGTGACTTTGGATGAGTTGCTTCATCCAGCTCTCAGCATCCTCATCTGTACAATGGGGATAATAACAAAGCCTAATATCTAAGATTGTTATGAGAATTAAATGGCTTAGCATAGGTAGAGTTCTTAGCATAGGACCAGGAATGTAATGGAAGCATCATAAGCATTCATTAAAATTTTGCTCTTAGTCACAATCATACCCCTAGAATCCCACACAACCATGCACTACCAAGCACATAATAAGCGTGCCAAATATTGCCAGATGATTGAAAAATGCCCATGGACATGAAGAAGATGTGGGTGAAGAAACATGTCCAGACATCTAGGATGGCCTCTTCAACTTGGGATGAAAGTGGCAAAAATAATATTCAAAATATCCAAGTAGTATATTTGATAAGTCAGATATTAAATATAGCATACTCTTTTTATTGTCTAAGGAAGTTAATGATACATCATGTAAATTTCTTACCTAGTCATGTTATTTGTAATACATTTCATTTGTAAAATTATTCCAATAATTTCCAAATAGTATATTGACTAGTGCGCTGGTTCCGATCTTCCATTTGATACTTTTGCCAGCAGCTAAATGATAACCCTGTTTGCTTTATGACTTGACATGGGGAACTACATCAAATTTCCAACAACTTGCTATGAACTGATAGCCATTAAGTGATTGGGGATGAAGAATGTTGTAGCGATAAAAGCCAATAGAACACAGTCACTTACATAATTTAGAGGAGGGGGTAAGTGATTGGACAGATTCCATCTATGGCCTGAGTCTGGGGAATGGAAAGACCAATGGTGCTTTTTAGAATAGGAGCAAAAGAAGTGGTGGGTGAGAAAAGATGATTATCAGAATTCATTTTGGGGCACACTGAGTTATAGGTATAGTAGGAAGCTCAACATTTAGTCCTGAAACTCAGAAAGAAACTGAAGATGTAAGATGGGCTTTAATTTCATTTTAAGAGAAGGGACTCTTGAGTCAATGCTTCTGTAACTTCAGCATACTCTGGAATAACCTGCAGGTGATGTTAAAAGGCAGGCTTCTGGGTCTTATCTTTCTAGATGCTGATCAATAGGGTAGGTCTGGAGAGGAACCAAAGAATATGCAGTTTGAAAAATTAGCTTGAATGACTCCACTGTGACTTTGGACAAGTCATTTATTCTGATTTCAGTTTTTGCCCTTATTGAATGGGAAAAATACCTAACTTTGGTATGGTAGAAAGGAGGAGAGAAAGTACAAGGAAAGCAGCTTGTGATGCAGGTGGCTCATAAGTAGGCTGTAGGTTGGGAATTGTGTGTATGGGGGGGTGGGGTCATGTAAATTGAGGAAGTAAAGAGTTTCTGGGAGGAAGTATGGTCATCACATTGTATCCTGTACGGTATTGCAAGTTGGTCAAAAAAGGAGAGAAATGAGAAAAGACTGCGGAATTTAACAAGTGGAAGTCATGGATGAGAGAATTGTTTACGTGGACAAGAGACTAGGGAGTGAGGGGATTGAGAGGAGGGTAATGAGTGTCCTTTACTGGTTTAAGAATATAAGAATTTTTAATGACATGGAAGAACACTAGTCATGTGTTCTTAAGTAAGATATAGTATAAATCGGAATGACCCTATTTTTTGTTTAAAAAACATTTGCACGCATAAAGGGTAGATGGATATATTCTAAAATGATGCATAGGTTATATCTAGGTAGTTGCATTAGGGTGATAATTTCATCCTTTGGCTTAACTGTATTTGCTAACTTGTCTATAACTGACATATCGGTTATAACAAAAAATAAAATAATAAACATTGTTCTTGAACGATGTGAATGGACTGAGAAAGATTGGTATCTCTGGGGGTAATGGGACTGAAAAAAAGGGCCCTATTGTTTAAGATCAGAGGATATGTTTCTTGCTTGTTACACAAGGTAGAGGCAGAGTGAGGTGGGGATAAAATCCTGGGAGAATCAATTTGAGATTGTGTCAGATTAAGGGGTGAGCCCTTGGAATGGAGAAGGCAGTCATCTTATGAAAGAATGGGGAGAGAATTAATGAAAATAATAATGACAGCTTGTGGAATAAAGGTATTATTTACATGGGAATTTTGAAAACGTTAGTTCAGTTGTTTTGAGATGCTTTTATTAGATACCAAAGTTATGGATTTGATCCCTAATAGGCCAGTTAACTTCTTCCCATTTCTATAGGCTAAATAATTTAATGTTAGACTCCTGTTTTATAGAAAGATGTCGAGGGTCATAGGGATGACGTGCAAGAGAGGATGCATGGGTCTCTGAAAATGTAACTTCTTCCCATTTCTATAGGCTAAATAATTTAATGTTAGACTCCTGTTTTATAGAAAGATGTCGAGGGTCATAGGGATGACGTGCAAGAGAGGATGCATGGGTCTCTGAAAATATGCAAGGAAATCTCATGGATGTGCAGTTGCTGAAGTGCTCTAGTCTGACACAGCACCTAACCTTACCTGGAGAGCTGATGAGTCTGGGTTTGAGAATATAAAACCCAAAACCGAGGCTCATGTTCTGGGGGCTGCTCTCCCTGAAAAGGACTGCCATCAAATGTTTGCCTATCGAGATCTAAGAAACACATTTTCAAGAAAATTGATTCTTACCTGGACACTTACATGCATTGGTCACTGATTTCTAAGACTGATAATTCAGGACACATCTCCAAAGTAATGAGTCTCAGTTTCCTGGACATCAGACTGTTTCACCCTCTCTACACCCTCACCACACGGAGAACTCATCAAGAGGATGGTGAAACACAGTCCCCTGAGAAACAGTTGTTTGGGTAGCTTCTGTGGTCAGAGATTTGTTGGTCCATAAAGATTTTACTAAATAGAATTTGATTCAGTTTCCCTGCCTAGAATGCTGCAGTTTTAAGCACTCCCTGCTGGATTACTGTCTGCTTTTTCTTTTGAGGTATTGCATGGTATTTAACAGAAGCTACAGGATTGCAATATGTTCATTTAATTATGCAAGAATAATGAGAAATTAAATTGCATCCTAATTCACATTTTACAACTAAGGCAGCATCTATTGCACTTAAAAATATGAATGTTTATGTCAGAAAAAATCTAGTTTGAGAACCACCTCTGTGAATTGTTAGCTCTGAGACCTGAAGGCTTGGTTTCTCATGTGTTGTATGGTAGTCACTTTCTTTATAAGGTTATAGTGGGGAGTAAATGGATAATGCATATTTTTCCATCAGTATCAACTTAGCATATAGTAAATGTTTAATAAATGTTGACTACTGCTTCTACTGCTACTATTACACTTAGTCCATGTACCCAGAGGATATCTCTAAAAAAGAAGATTGTCCCAAGGGAAAACACTAACTTATCATTTAACCAGAATATGAGATTTAGATGGGAAGAATTTGGAAGACTTAGCAATTTCCCTTTAGTGATCAAAGATTCTGAATAAGAGCTTGACTTTAGAAAGGGGCTCTCAAGGGCAGTTCTGGGATCAGCAGGTATCACAGTTGTAGACTATCACAGGATATTTACATCCATCTGATAGGTCAAAGGCGGGTGAGAAGCACCTGTTCACAGGACAAAGGAAAATGGAGTGAAAATGTTAAGAACAAACAAAAAACTTGCCTGTCTCCAGTGATAGGTTCTGAGTGAAAAATATGTAAATATGCATGTGCAAGCCTTTTAGAGAGTTAAGACAATGTGGATTAAGGCTTCACACATGGTTTTGGAATTAAACACATCTAGGTTTGAATCCCAGCTAAATCACTTTACTAGCTGTGAGCCTCTGAGCAAGATATGTAAACTATATAAACGATATCTTCCTCCTTTTGTGGGAATTAATTTAGATGCTGAAAGCAAATTGGCAGAGAGCATGGCATGAGGTGAGTAATAAATATGTGTTTGTTGTATTTTTGTATATCTGGAAAATTTGACGTTGGTGTGTATCCAGGCAGACAAAGTCTTTCTATCCCAAGGAAGTTCTCATGTGTATCCAGATAAAATTGAGAATCTGTGTTCTAATCCTCAATTACTCTATTGATATAGAAATTTGAATAATCCAGAGGTTTTTTTATAGAACCCCTTCTAAATAATTAATATTTTAATGAGTTAAATAGCCACCAGCAACAATGGACAGCCACAGACTGAAGAAGTACATGTGAAAAGGCGGTAGAGACCACCCTTTGTGGAACCGGTACTGTTCTAAGCACCTGGCAGATAACGTTTGATGCAAACCTCACATTAATGCTTTAAGATAGGCAAATATCATCTGCATTTTATAGACAAATGAAATGAGATTCAGAGAGATGAAGTATCTTGTCCAAAGTTATGCAACTTGTGAGAGGGAGAGCAGGATTTAAACTGGAGTCTGTTGTCCTTAAAGCCACTTTTTATCCAGTGTCAACTGTGTAGCATATACAAATGTAATATATTATGACTACATGATGATATCCTAGTGAACTCTGTAAATCTTAATTTGACTGAATTGATCCCAGATGTTAAATGCTAAATGTGATGCACTGTTCTAGGGTTTTCCCCCCTGCTATTCAAATGCAATCATTAACACAGTCAGGAAGTAAAATGTTGCATTTGAGATAAATGCCACGTTCATATTCCTTTTTCGCTCTCCCATTGTGTAAGGGAAGAATTTTGCCATTAATGTGACAAAAGTTTTATTTCTCAGGAATAAAACACATGTAGATTCTTCACATGCCTCCAGGGCAATCTCGTACAGATGTGGAGTTCAGTACGCAGCAGGCGCACAAATGGCAGTTTCCTACCTAACCGTATTTCTAGCAACTTTACTTTCCTTATCACCTAAAGTGGTTTCTCCAGGCCACATCAGCCTAGGGGTGAAATGCAGGATAACAAACACTATATTTCTTTGACTGTCTGCCTATTCATAATTGTGTGTCCTCCATCACGCTGTAAAGATTTCTTCAGTTACTCCAAGGAGATTTTCTCAGTCTTCTCAGATACCAGAGACTGTCAGCTGCTTTCCTCCTTGTATGTTCTAACTTCCCGACGTGATGGCACCTTGGAGGCCTGTGATGTCTCTGAAGCTGCCTTCACGCTTAGTGCCTCCAAGCAAACACATGGAGTCTTAAGGATACTGCTTACAAAGAAGCACCGATGGCTGGTTGTGTTCTTTAGAAATCCTGAAGCTGCAAAATTACTTCTGTATTTTTTGAGTAATAGGGAAAACCCGGTTCTGCACTTGAAGATTTTGCTCCATAAACTGTAATGGATCTGAGTAGGGGTGTGGGTCCAACTCCCTCCTCCCTGGGTCTATGTTTCAGCCCTTCCGTCAGGTTGCAGTGTGACCATGGGCAATTGCTTAATCTCCCTTTGCCTGGGTTTCTTCATCTGTAAAGCAGGGCTAACAATAGTACCTAACCTCATGGGGTTGTACCTGGTCCAGAGTGAGGGCTCAGTAAATTTGGCCACTGTTACTGGTATATAAGTACCTAAACCAAACTGGCTCAGGTGTCCAGGATAGCATAGAGATTTTAATCTGCTCTTTCAGTTTGTGCATATAGCTTCTCTGCCTAGGACTCAGCCATGGGCTAGAGGATGCCATGAGTAGTAAGCTCTTGGCTTTATTCAGAAATACTAATTTCTCTCTAATTCTGTGTCACTAACCTTAAATTATGTTCATGTGCCTTATTATTCGTTCCTTAGGATTCACTCTTGCCTAGCTAGCTCCCCAGTCACTTGAGCAAATCAATTCTGTTGGGACTGTTCCAGCAGGCGTCCAAATAGACCAAGATATGTCTATGTTTTTGAACTTTTGGCTAGAGTTACTTTTGGCTCAAGTTGAAAACCAGCATATTCTCTCTCTCTCTTTCTCTCTCTCTCTCTCTCTCTCTCTCTCTCTCACACACACACACACACACACACACACACACACATATTTTTTCAGCATCAGAAACTTTCCATTATAATTTGCTTGTAAAACTAACTCTGGTATACTTGACTCCTTCTTCTTAAATCTCTTTCAAAGATACTTTGTCATTGGAGTTTCAGTAGAACATCATTGTGAGATGATAGTCTTTTACATGAATCCTCCCAAATAATCTTTCAATGATGTTAACAGGTTCTTCTTGAATTACCTGAAGCCAGAATTCAAGACTAATGGAAACATTTATTAAAAACGCCTATTTATATGACTTCTAGATAGCAATCATCTATACTTCCTTTGTTCTTATTCAAATACTATATAAGTATCAGGCAATCCACACAAGCTATTCTTGCATCAACTTTAAAACATTATTACGTTTTTTTTTTTGCTAGATGAAATTTGAATCACAATGATCCTTTTCTAAATGTAAAATTAAAACAACACCTCCAAGACAAAAACAGCATTATCCCTTTCACTAATAACTCATTTAAGTTTAGGCATTAATCTTTTTCTCTTCTCTTTCTCACTTTCTTGATTTTTCTTAATGAAATACTGATCAGTGCTTGCTTTTTACATACCAGGAAATTTTAAATCTGTGAGATCAGACTCCATTGTTATTTTGTGGACTATAAAATCCATTTATACAATCTCTTTTGACCTAACACATCAACAAAATTTCTATCTTGGTTATAGTAAACTCCTTGCATGTTTACAGAAAGTCAGATACTCCTGTGAAAGCATGGCTGTAATTTCCATGTTAGGTTATCCCAGACACTTAGAGTCATCACATCTTCCTAGAAGCTGAGAAACAACAATAATACTTACTATCATTGACTGAGTGACTACTACATGACATCCACTGGGCTAAGCAGTTTACAGTAACCTCAGATAAACTAATAAGGCAGATAGTGTTATTATTCTAGTTTTATACATAAGGAAACTGAGGATCAGGGAAGTTAAATATGGCACTGGCATCCTTCATGTTCAGATGTTGATAGTTTTCTAATTCTGATAAGGCTCTGAGGCTTGGATCAACCAAAAACATCATCATCAGCCAGTGAGGAGGATCTCCTGGTATCATGGGTATGTGAACATAGTGGCCAGACCAGAGTGTAATGAATGAGGTCGTCTGCTGTATGTGGTCAGCCCACCAGGTGTGGAAGCATTGCTCTCCCAGCACATCTCTGTTTGGCTGATCGTTGTTCACAACATCCAAGTTACTGCTGTCAGTGGAGTGAGGACCTCCTGCTAAGCAGGAAACTGGTAAAAATGCCTGAGGATGCGATGAAACAAAGCCTCATGCTAGATGAAAGAGCTGCACAGCAAGCCCATCAAGGTACTGTACAGATCAGATCTGCTCATATCAAGCAAAGACTTTGGGCTGGCAGCAAGTCTAGGAGAGTGGAAATGTTTCAAATGAAGAAGGGGTTTTTGGCTAGCAGCCCCATTTTGGATTGATAGCCTCACTACTAATTGATTGAAGGACAGTCAGTTCTGTGCTCAATATGTACATGCCCTCAGTTGATCCAGCATTGGCCTTTTCATCCACATCTGTATACACTTGATGTCATTTTCTCATCAAGTATGCCTTCTTTGAAAATAAAAGACAGCAAGCAATGCAAAAGCTGGAAGGAGAGGATTTCTTCACTGCCCTCTCAGGCTCTTAATCCTGTCTGTCCTGAGTGACTTACTTATCCTGTAAGAATTTTGATGTGTTTAGTACATTTCAAAGTTGTTTTCATTTATTTTTAAATGAGAACTTCTGAAAAGGATTCTGTTCTGAAAGAAGAAACAATTGGGAAATAGCTTAGAGGTAGAGGTGCTAGTGTTTGTCTACTCTGTGGGGACTGGGGAAGCTGATCCCTATAATATCATATCTTCCCTTCCCACTTCTCAAAAGTTTGCTATGCCATGACAGTTTGCAGAAACTTCCAATTTTTTTTTTTGTTTTTTTTGGGGGGCTTAAAAAATATTCATTTCAGAGTCTCAAGTGATTCCTTCACGTAAGTCATAGTGTCGTGTATTTCTGCATTTACTGTGAATTCTATTGGAAATGATGACGATCCTCTGAGAAGGGGCTGGAAAAAAATGTGGTGGTTTAATGCATTTTCCCTCAGAGTTGCTCAACTCCTGTGCACCTATGGGAATATGTTAATGACCCTGAAAAGTAAATCTGTTTCTGTTTACCATTGTTCTGTGGTCTCTGGGAATTTAGTTTTTTTGTAAAGATGGCAAAGACTGGTCCTAGAATTCTTCACTAAGGCAAAATGTAGAATACAAATTGAGCAAACTGAGAATGAAATATATGTGATAATACTAGTACTAATCCTAAAATGTGTAGTTTCTTTTTATTATTATTTTTCGCTGGATTATTGTACCTGTTTATTGTATTAATTTTATAAGCACTTGTAAAATAGTTATGAAAGCTTGAATCCTGAAGAAATAAATGACATCACAAGACATTTTTACTTCTGGACATCCCTAGGCCTAGCAGTGATGTAAAGTGCCAGTATTATTGTGGGAAGGAAAGATAACTACGGTGCCCTTTACTTCAGGTTCCAGTCAGCCCACTGATGGACTGTCTACATCAGACAGAATCCTAGAAAGTCTGCAGTCCTTGCAGGATTTGTTCCACGTGTAAGACCAGGGAGAGCTCTAGGAGAGTAACTAGGCTGAAGAGTGGGTACAGGGCAGCTGGAAGCTGGACATTTTTAAGGTTCTGGAAAGACTGAGTCAATAGAGTCGCATTTGAATGCTGACTCTGTATATCTTAGCTAAACAATGCTCTAAAATTCTGTTTCCCCACCTTTTTTCCTTTTCCTTTTTGACTTTAAGTATGTTTCCTCATATTTAAAATGGGAGTATTAATAATAATATTCCTGATGTATTTCTGTGATCTTCAAATCATGCACTATATAGGAATGTGGTTTTTAAACTGTATCAAGAAAGTGAGTTATTACTTCTAGGTCTGCCAAAAACTGAACATAGTTTAATGCTCAGAGCCTAGAAATACAGAGTAGTTGGCATCATTTGACTTACTAGTTGGCCTTGATAGACAACACAGCCCCATGATACAGTTATTAATCAATTTCAAAGATGAGTGAGTTTAGCTTTCTTTGTACCACATGGAATTCTTCCTGGAATGGATAACTTTTAATGTGTTATCCATGTTATCCATTTTGACTTGCAGTGGATGAAAGAGGTATTGTGGTAGAGTGGGTGCAAGCTTGGACTTTGGGGTCAGATAAAGATTAGTTTGAAGCCAGGTTCTCATAATTATTAAATGTATGAGAAAGTACTCAACTCTCAGACCTTAGTTTCCTCACGTGTAGAACTAAGGTAAATATTCCTATCTTCTAGATTTTTTAAAGAGATATTCTGCATAAACTACCTGTACAATAAAAGATGAATACAGTGACCATACGGCCATGACGATGAGCATAGAAGTTCATTCTAGTTAGTAAGCTCAGATGCTGGCGTAAACAGCCAGAGGTGCCCACCACTCTAGCCAGTGGTGGCCTCTCAGTCCTGGATATGGCCTTCCAGGATATCTTGAAAAGTGCAAAGAACCCGTGAACAGGCTTTGGAGTTAAACAGCTTGGCTTCAACTCCTGATTGCCATTTACCACTGGTAAATAGTGGTTAATTCAGATAAGTGATTTATGTTGAGTATATTTCTGTGTGTCTTTCCAACAGACTCCATACTTTTCTAGGGTTATTCATTATATCTTAGGGCTAATTCATCTCACATGGCTAATCATTAGCTCCTTGTGATATTAGTTCATTAAGTTATCATACATTATGAAATTAATTACAATTCTGAAAACTTCATCTCTTATTAAATTACAGTACCTTTCACAGAGGGCAGGTAAATAAACAGGTTAACCCCTGAGTGGTACTTGTCCAGTTCAGGCCAGTGAGGTGTACAGATTGAAGGAGGGCAAGCTCCCAGTATCTGTTAGTTGGCCCTCAATGGCATTTGTTCTTTCTCCACTATCTTGGACACTGCTAAGCTGTGGAAGGCATACTGTTGCCAAAGAGAATGAAATGAAATTAATATGTGGCTATAATAGAAGAAACACATGTAGTCCATAGATTGACCCCTTCATTAGGAATCCTCAAATGAAATCAGTTTAGAGACTTACCAGGCATTTCCCTTATATCTGTGGTAATCTGTACTATGGATGATTTTCCTGGAGAAGGAAAGAAAGTAAAGACCTCTTGATTCAAAAACTGGCTATCACCCTGCTGTTGTGTGAACATTCAACAGACCAAATTCCAGGATTAGTCTCATTTGGTTTTTATTCCTGTTGAGTCAAGGTGAATAGAATAAAGGGCTACCATATGTAACCTTCTTCGTTTCCTAGCTACTAAAACATTTCAAGGTCAGATCCTTTTTACCATAATAATATCTTTTCAAGTGAAGGAAAGTACAGATCCAAAAAGACAACGTATGAAAGATACTTGTTGCAGAATGGAGTTCTTTATATGTGAAAAAAAATCAACAAAATGTTGTTTGTACCCCATGCTTAGAGAAACTCTTAAATGACTCTGCTTAAACCAGTTTTTCTCTGCATATCTTTTCCTACTTCAGTAGAAACCAGAAGCTCTGGATCTCTTGCCTTCCCTGGTTTCTCCCTCTTCTTTCTTTTTCTCTTTTTTTAACATCTTTATTGGAGTATAATTGCTTTACAATGTTGTGTTAGTTTCTGCTGTATAACAAAGTGAATCAGCTATACATATACATATATCCCTATATCTCCTCCCTCTTGCATCTCCCTCCCACCCTCCCTATCCCACCCCTCTAGGTGGTCACAAAGCACAAGCTGATCTCCCTGTGCTATGCGGCTGCTTCCCACTAGCTATCTATTTTACATTTGATAGTGTATATATGTCAATGCTACACTCTCACTTCATCCCAGCTTACCCTTCCCCCTCCCCGTGTCCTAAAGGCCATTCTCTATGTCTGCATCTTTATTCCTGTCCTGCCCCCTAGAGAAATGGAAATAAAAAAAATAAACAAGTGGGACCTAATGAAACTTAAAAACTTTTGCACAGCAAAGGAAACCATAAACAAGACAAAAGGCAATCCTCAGAACGGGAGAAGATATTTGCAAACGAAGCAATTCGCCCTTTTCTTTTTTTTTTTTTTTGCAGTACGCAGGCCTCTCACTGTTGTGGCCCCTCCTGTTGCGGAGCACAGGCTCCGGACGAGCAGGCTCAGCGGCCATGGCTCATGGGCCCAGCCGCTCCGCGGCATGTGGGATGGGGGCACGAGCCCGTGTCCCATGCATCGGCAGGCGGACTCTCAACCACTGCGCCACCAGGGAAAGCCCCGCCCTTTTCTTTTAATAAATATTCTTGTGTTCTCTCACCCACTAATTAGCGTTACCATGTGCCTATATTGCTAACAGTTTAAAGAGAGCAGTTCCTTTGAAAATATAATCTCCTTTTAAATGCATCATCATTTTGAAGTGGTCTCATAAATTTTGTTGCTGATTTGGGATCTTAAACGGTGTATTTATTTATATTAAAGTCTGCCTGGTGTTCATCTTGAAGATATTATATTTGTATAGTTAAAAGAAGTAATGAGCCAAATTTAGTTTTCTTTCTACTCTGGAATGCTTTGCATCTTGTAATCACCATTGACTGCCTACTTACTAGTCAGAATCAGTGAAAGGAGTAGATGTAAAATTGCCCAATCTCATGTTTTATAATATAATAGTCTAGTCAAAATGGAGGGTACTAATAGCATTCAGCTGCATGGACATTATCTGATAATGACAGTGTGTATAGCTCAGACTACAGAGGAGCAAATTAAAGTTGGAAGCTCAAATATTGGACTTTGTTTTGTTTAGAATGAAGTTTATGCACAAATCTCATCAGAATATGTGTTTTACTGTTTTGTGGAAATAATATAATTTTTATTGACTTTTAATCATTTTGATTGCATTTACTTTCAGAGACCACTAACACTGTTTTACCTTTGTTTCAGGGTTGTATGTGGTATAACTGATGCATTTGCCTAAAATGCATAAATATGAGATTATGAAAACATTAAAGCATACAGACCTGTGCTGAGAATAACAACTTTCAATTTCAGATTTGTATAGATCAGCAAAACCCTGGAGATAAAAGATAAGAAATATTACTAGGCAGTCAGAGACTTAGTCCACTACTTTTAAGCATTTGCACTTCTCTGTTTATTGAGCATTATGGGTCTCAGAAAATAATTTCATTGAGCTTAAATATTTCTGAAATGATTGTTGTTTTATGTGGAGTCTGTTAAACTCAGGCATCCCACTGGGGCTAGCCTTTGGATCATTCAGTGATATTCAAAATTTTAGGTCCTTAAGCAAGCATCCTTGATTATGGTTTTAAAAAAAGAAATGCAATGTGTACAGTTTCAGAGCCCATCTAAAAAGCTGTACTGAGAAAATCAGTCTTAACAATTGATAAATTGCATCCCCTATTGGAAAAGAAATGTGTTCATGGCATTTTGGAAAACATTCTGCATGGTAGTCAAGTTCTTTTAGTGAGTTCCCTGACAATCGTGGTCTTTTACTGTTCTCTACACTTAGAAGCAAGAACTCCTCCCCAGACAGCTTTCAAATACAGTGGTTAGGGAGTGCACATGGAATGGAAACCTTGTTTGTAGATTTTGATTATGGATTAATTACTTAATTGCCTGTTGCCTGTTTAGGGTGGTTAATGGATACGAACATTTGATTTTTGACATTTTTTCCCACTCTTTTGCTCCCTTTTATATTGAGTTCTTCTCACTGGAAGCCATGTAATGAGAATCACCTTTCCATCTCATGTTCCTGCCTTCACTATCATCTGTTCTATAGCAGTATAAGATTTTTGTTTTGGAGCAAGAGGTGCATTAGATCAAAGGGCAAAGAACTACCTGCACTAATTTTGCTTGTGTTGTTCTGTAACTCTCTACTCTGGAGATAGGCCTTTTGGTAAATGATTTTTACCTTTATATAGGATGAAAATTTGTAATAGAGAAAGAATAACTTATAAATTTGATAACAATGAAATAATGGTCTGGAAATGTTGAGATGCTCAAGAAAGCTTTTTCACTTTTTTTTCAGACATATATGGTTAATGAAAATCATATTTAATACTAACTGTATTCGTACTCTTTGCCAAGCACTGTTCTAAATGCTGTATGTGCTGCCTCTTTTGATTTGCACAGCTATTCCATAAGCTATTTCGCCTTATTGTACAAATAAGGAAACTGGTGCCCAGGGAGGTTAAGTAACATGCTTAAGGTGATACTGAAAAATGACAGAGGCAATATTTGAATCTCTCCTTGACTCCCTCTTAACAACACATTCTAATTCCCAGGAAAGCCCAAGATCAATTGGTCCCCACGGACAAAACATTGATAGTCAGGAATTACCACCTTCCATTGGATAAAGGCTAATGATTAAAACGAGGAGGCTGGTAGTGAACCCATAGCTTCCAAATTTGTCAGCATTGGAACTGCTCATGCAGTATCAAGCTTCACCTATGAGACAGAGAGGCAGGATGCAAAGAAGTGGGGCAGGGCCTCCAGCAGAGCACCGGGGATTAGCACAAATGAAAATTGCCCTTGGGAAATAACAGCTAAATGTTACTGAGCACTCTGTATGCTAGACCCAATGTAAGGCAATGCCTTATTTAATGTTAGCATCTTATAATTATTCCAGTTTTATCAGTGCAGCTACTGGGGTTTAAAATGGTTAGGCAATTTCCCCGGGGTTACATAGCTGCTGAATGACAATAGCAGAACCCAAACTCAATTTGTCTGAATTCGGAGGTCATTGCTCTAGGACTTCTGGTTTAGCTCTCACATGTAAAGAGTTTAGAAGTCATCATTCCTGTCCTTACAAGAAAAACCTGGACAAACTGAAATCAGTGAGTTCTCTTGGACCCATAAGAGATGAGGTTACTAGGAAAATCACCACCCTCAAATCTAGAAAGACAGGCTCATTCAGGGAGAAACATGTAAGACTGCATACCTACAGTAGAAGCCACTGAAGTCATAAACTGGTAGAAACACTTCAAAATAATAATTTTGATGAATGACTTGGATGCTGAGTGTGGACTAGCATGAGTGTGAGAAATGCTGAGCGACCTCAGCCTCAGAGAGTCCCTAACACATTCATGGGCTTTACCTCCAGAAATCCCACCAGGTTCTCATGATGAACATTTTCGTCATTACTCTGGCAAAGAGTGATTCTTGTGAAATAAGCCCAGAGCTTTCTTCATAACAAAAGCTTACTCTCCAGGGAAAAGACTTTTTCAGGGCTTTATCTGTGGCCCAGCTAAGGAAAGGGCATTCTTCCCATTCCAGATCCCTCTAGCTTTCCAGTCACATCCGAAGTTGTCCACAGAGGTCATGTCTTCAAGGAAATATATTGGGAACACCACAACCAGGGAAGGATATAGGGGGAAGGGGAGAAAATAAGATATGTCACTGGAGTGACTTTGGTAAGACCATAGCCCAAGTAGGAAGGACCTACTAAGACACTGAGATGTAATTGGAAGATTATAGATTACTCCCCCTCTACCACACCTTACCACCACACCCACAGGGCCCCAGTATAATAACTCTGGATTTCAAGTGAAAAACTGCAAGACTCAGGCTCTCAAAGTGAAGATGGAAGACCAAACCCATGATATCTATATATATTTTACATGCACACACATTGACACACACATACACACCTATAGAAAACATTAAACATAGCCCAACTTTTAGCCAGATTAACATAAATCCTCAAACTAAAGATTGATTTATGTCAGTTCCTGTTCCTGATACAGTATGTCCATCTTTCAGCAAACAATTACAAGGCATGCCAAAAAGCAAGGACAAACAGTCTGAAGAGACAAAGCATTCATCAGAAACAGACTCAAATATAACACAGATGTTGGAATTAGCAAACAAGGAATTTAAAATAAATATGATCGATATGTTAGGTACCCTAATGGAAAAGTAGACAACATGTAAGAACAGGGGTAGAGCAGTCAGAATAATGCCCTCCTTCCTTGCCAAGGTGTCTACACCCCAGAAACTACGAATATATTATCTTAAATGGCAAAAAGAAGTTTGAAGATGTCTTTAAATTAAGGGCCTTGAGATAGATTATCATGGATTATCCAGGGGGGCCCAATATAATCACAAGGGTCCTAAAAAGTGGAAGAGGAAGGCAAAAGAGGAAGAGTGATGCAATGTGAGAAGGACTCAACTACCATTGCTAAATTTAAGTATGGAGGAAGGAGGCAATGAGCCTAGGAATGAAGAGCTGGAAAAGGTAAGGAAATGGACTATTTCCTAGAGCCTCCAGAAGGTAATGCAGTTCTTCCTACACCTTGGTTTTAGCCCAGTGGAACGTGTGTTGTACTTTTAAGATACAGAACTGTATGATAATAAGTGTGTGTTGTTTTTGGCAACTAAGTTTGATACAATTTGTTAAGGCAACCATAGAATACGAATGCAGGTGGATAATGTAAGCAGAGGGATGGAAAACTCTAAGAAAATCAAAGGAAAAGCTGGAAATCAAAAACATTGTAACAAAAGTGAAGAATACTTTTGATGGGCTCATCGGTAGACTTGGCCTGCCTGAGGAAAGAATCCGTGAGCTTGAAGATAAGTCAATAAAAGCTTCCCAAATTGGAATGCAAGGGAAAAAAAACGAATGAATGAAAAAAAAAAAAAAAAAAAAACCCCAAACACAGAAAAGAACATCCCAAAAAGTGTGGGACCTTTTCAAAAGGTGCGACACATGCATATTTGGATTAACAGAAAGGAAGAAAGTAAAGAAAAAGATCAGAAGGAATATTTGAAGGAGTAATTGCTGAGCATGTTCCAAAATTAATGACACACAATAGATCCAGGAATCTGAGAACACCAGGTAGGATAAATGCCAAACACACACACACACACACACACACACACACACACACACACACACATCTAGGCATATTATGTTCAAACTGCAGTAGGTCAGAGACAGAGAAAATCTTGAAAGAAAGCAGGGGGATAAATACTATTACCTATAGTGGAACAAGTATAAGAATTGCAGTGGTCTTCTGGCCAGAAATCATGCAAGCCAGCAGAATATGGAGTGAAGTATTTAGTGTTGAAAGAAAAAGCAATCCACCAAACTAGAATTCTATATCCATCAAAATTATTCTTCAGAAATAAAGAGTAAATGAACACTTTCTCAGACAAACAAAAACTGCGAGAACTCATCACCAACTGACTTGTCCCGTAAGAAATGTTAAAAGAAGTTCTTTAGGGAAGAAGGAAGATGAGGTAGGTCAGAAATTTGGATCTGCATAAAAAAAGAAGGCCATTAGGGAAGGAATAAATAAGGGTAAAATAAAGTTTTTTAGTTTTCTTGTTCTTAATTAATCCAAAAGATAACTTTAAAGTAATAATAGCAACAGTGAACTGGGTTAACAGTGATCACAGCAACTCCTTACTAAATCTTTTGGGCCTGGGGAATTTCAGTTAAAATTTAATAGTTTTCAGGCTGTGAGATGGACCTTCAACTCTCAAATATTTTGGAAAGCCTTGGATCATTTGTGATTGACAGGTCAAAAATACAATGATCTGTTGTGTCTAGCCCATGTCATGCTAGAGAATACTAAATCAATAGTAATGCTATCAGAACCAGAAATCAAATGCAGAAGAGTTCCCTTGGCTTCCTGCATAATGACATTTGCTCTTTTGATAAATTACTAATGGATTCTTGGACAGGAGACCTCCTGGAACAGCCAAGCCTGGATATAAATGGAAAGGGTGAAGTAGTGATGTTTATTATACAGAAAAATTTGCCTTCAGTGAACGTTCTACACAAAGAATGTCCAAATATAATCACATTGTGATAGGATATTAGTAAGAAGGCAAGAACAAGCAAACCATAACCCATGATCCTTGAGCCCTACTAAAAGTTATCTGGAGAGCCTCATAGTAAACCCTTCATTCTATAACTGGAGCAGCTGAAACAGGGCAAAGCACAGCAAAACAACAAAATATCAATATTTGTACCAAGCTCTTCCCTGGATTAGTCATCCTATTTCCTCAAGACAATGTAGTGATTGGCTAAAGGGCATCACAACTATACCACATATTAATAAATTTGATTGATTGCTTGACTTGTTATAGGAGATCGTTTGATGCCATGAACATGTTTTAGGGCAAGAAAGGGGGAGGTTCTTCGTATTACTGTCTTTAAAGCCTGAACTGACTAAGAAACCTTTTGACCACCTGCTCCACAGTGCCCATGGATGTATATATGTATGTGCAAATACGGTGTAAAGAAAAATACTATTGAGAATATCCAAATACCACTTAACTCAAAGGCTTTAGAAATTTGTGGCAAGAGAAAGTCTCCCTACCACTCAGTTGCACTGAATAGTATAACAAATGCAGATTAGCTTCTGTGCTTTACAGAATGCCAGATAATATCGTATAAGACATGTTAACAACAGTCCATGTTTGTGGTCTACAAAATGAACATACTTCAAGCTTTGGATGCACACTAATTGTAACCTTTCTGTACTTTATAAGGTAATTGCTGTATTTTCTTGCATGCTGAAAATGAATAAAAGTAGGATTTGCTTGCTACAGCAAACAAAATTTTTTTTCCCTCTACCACTTGACCACCTCATTTACTTCATGTTGTGGCTGGATCTCACTGAGCTGCGTAAGTGAACATGTGTGCTTCAGAAATACCTTTGTTTTGTCAGATTCCCAAATTAAAGGGGAAAAAATTTTATACTGAAGGAGTGAATGCAACCAGGGAACAAAATAATGAAAAGCCTTATTTGAGAAGAAATAACTCTTTGGAATAAGAGGTTACCATATGTCAATATGTCATATACAGGGAAAGTGAGCTTTTGATTACTTAGAGGTAAGGTTGCCAGAGGGTTTCTGATTTAAATTTCTAAGTCTTGATCAGAGAGAACATCAAGGGGGTTGTTGAAAATCCTAACTTGTGAACTGGACTTTTATTCCTTTGAAAATTTATACAAAATATTTTCTGCTCACATTTATATACCACGTGGTATGTTTCTCCTTGTACATTTGCAGCTAGAATGTGCAGGTTTTATACTTGTAACATCAGAATTGAATTTGAGCATTTCTAGAAAAAGCAGTAAGGTTGGAAATGGAAAAGTGACCCTAAAAGTTGGCTCAAAAAATGTTTAAGTGCAAAAAAGACTGAGAAAACCTAAATAAACATGAATTGGGACTACTTAAATCAATTATGGTGCATGCTTAAAATGGAATTCTGTTTATCAGTTTAAAAGATAGAACAGTTTCCAAGACATATGGAATGAAAAAAACAAGTGTCCCCACTGTTAAGTACCTTGATTTTTTCACTCAGTATTTTTATGTGCATATACATAGACTCTGTTTGGAATAATTGCATAATAAATTGGTAATATTGCTTTTGGACAAGGGAAGGATGCTAGGGCTCAAGTGATTGAGAAATTTGTTTCTCACTGTGTGGCCCTTTGTACTTGAATCGTTTTAAGTGATAAGGCTAGGTAGACAGAATAAAAGAAAGAACTGTTCAGTTCTTTACACCTTCACTCTTTAAATGTATTACTTCTACTCCAAGTTTCATCAAAACTTAGTATCATTTTGTCCAGTAAAGTGGAAGTGTGGATGTGTAATGAGTTAGGAAGGTTTTATTTTGAAATAAAAAACTAAATTACTAACTTCCACTTTGTAAATATCTTAGAGGTAAAGTAAACGTTCATCAATAAAGCATTTTTCAATCTACGGTAATAATTGCCAGAAGATAAAAACATGGTACAATAAATAAATTTGAAAGATATACCTATTACTATTATACCTATTATATACTATTATATACTATTGTATACTATTATATACCTATAATATACTATTATACCTATATTATACCTATTACAGTGTGTAGGTTAATACCTTCATATATGAGATTGTCTGTTGTTTATTTATATATATGTACATATATATATACTTTATGTCGATAAAAACCGATAAACAGTGTTATCTACATTTGGTTATCCTGTGGATACAAAATACTAGTTAAATAGATAAAACTAAAATTTTGAACTATTTTCTTTTCCTTTATGTTGCCTGTAACTTTAGAAACCCACGATTCTGAAAATTTTAAAGTGTTGACTATTTGATTTTCCCTCTACACCCCCATCACTTTAACTTGTTCTGAAATGTGCCACGTGTGATGCCTTATATTATGTTCTCACATCTGCTGCTCTATATAAACCAGTACTGCCGTCTTAGAAATAATAGACCCCCTTTCATTCTCTAATACAGACACTGTCATTACGTGCGATTATATTAGAGCTTTAAATTTTTCTGTTTTCAGCTTTTCATAGGGAATAAATGATCCATTATTTCAGTAATTTTGTATATTGTTATATTTTTGAGGTTCCATTCTCTCTCTCCCCTTCCCTTCCTCCTCAGTCTCTCCCTTCTCTTACCTCCCCTTCCTCTCTTCTTCCCTCTCCTGCTTGCTGGCTCTCTGTCTCTGCCTCTCTCTCCCCATTCATCGATCTTTGGAAGAAGGTGAAGGGTGTGGAGCAGGCAGCAGGACCTTTAGTGTGGCACATGCTGGGCAGTGCATCTCCTGCTGGAGAATTTAGCTGTCACTTTGGAGCCTGCTGAATGAAACTACTATGCAATTCACATACCCCAAGTACTGAAAGGGAAACTGTATCTGATGTCTGCACAATTTACTGATAAGATTTTATCTTTTCTCCCGCTGATACTGATAGGGCTATAGCCAGGTGGGCAGTAAATAAAGATTTATTATGGGCTGGATTTGTTAGCTAACAGTACTTTCTCAGAACTATATCAAAAAAACCCCAGAAGTGTTCATCTTTCACATCCATGGAGCTCAATAACGAATGGTATGGTGGGGGAGGGGTGGCTGCAGGAATTTTTCTATCTAGTATGTTTTATTTATTTTTTATTTTTTAATAAATTTTATTTATTTATTTATTTAATTTATTTTGGGTTGCGTCGGGTCTTCATTGTTGTGTGCGGGCTTTGTCTAGTTGCAGCGAGCGGAGGCTACTCTTTGTTGCAGTGCACAGGCTTTTCATTTTGGTGGCTTCTCTTGTCGCGGAGCACAGGCTCTAGGCGTGCGGGCTTCAGTAGTTGTGGCACTCGAGCTCAGTAGTTGTGGCTCGTGGGCTCTAGAGCGCAGGCTCAGTAGTTGTGGCGCACCTGCTTAGTTGCTCCGCGGCATGTGTGATCCTCCCGGACCAGGGCTCGAACCCCGTGTCCCCTGAATTGGCAGGCGGATTCTTAACCACTGCACCACCAGGGAAGCCCCTATCTAGTTTGTTGTAAACCGTGAACATTCCTTACACAATCAGCATAATCTGAATAGATGACTAAAAATCCAGGGGTTGATAAATTATCATCATGGCACATGCATCTTATGCCTCAAGAACCTTAAGCAAACCCAGGGCTGTACTTGTGGATTAATTAAGTATGCATAATTTACCACTGCAGTTTACATAAGTGTAAGTATTTTTCTCATTCTGGAAAATAGGCATTTCCAGCTTCAGGAGAAAAATCAGAATATTGTTACACAATGAAATGAGCCATCAGCCTATTCAGCTATTATAAGGAAAAAAAAAAAATCTCTGCTCTTGCTGCCAATGCTTAGTTCTTAAATTGAAATGATCTTTAAAGTTTAATTTGCTTTTCACCATTTATATATACTTCTTTTTGCTCACATTTATTGTGTTGATTTTTACCCATGCTTGTAATCAATACTGTTTTCTTGTTCTAGATCGATACTGCTATATTTGAATGATTTAGAGAATGTTCATCTAGGCATATACTTTCACTGCAGTTATTTTAGGTAAACAAGGGCAAGAAGCAAGGGAGTCTGGAATAATAGTCATGGAAGCACATCAGGGTTTGAACAGCTTGTCACATGTTGTTACCCATGTACTTTTGGGTAAATTAGCCATTAATACTAAGTTACTATTTTGTCATCTATAATATGGGAATAGTAACACATATACAACAAGCAGTTGTGTTAAATGTTACAACGAATGTAAAGAGCCTAATTCAGAGCTGGGCATGTGCTAGGTGTTCAATAAATGATGTGAATTTTTTGTTATTATCTAATTAAAACAATTTTTTAGATAGACATAACAATAAATTCTAAATCTCTAAATTAGTAGTTAAAAACATTTGTTTCTATATGGTAATTTATTAAATTCTTAATATAGTAGGCTATAAAGTGTTTAGATACTGGTTACATAATGTTTAGTTGTCTATTTATGAATTTACGGCAAACTTATGCAAGTTTATGTGTAGATAGACAGCCTAGAGGCGTGTTAGGTATGCTCAACTTGCTTATATCATAATGTCAACATTAGAGTTTTATTCTTTTTGTTCAAGCCAAAAGAGGCCCTTGTGGGAAATGAAAGCTTAAATGCAATTGTTCATAAGGGAATACTACTATAAATTTATTAATCCCTGTTTTACAATAAGGAAATACATCCAAACCTCAATTCATATAGTATGCATAATCTTGAGAAGCTGAGTTTAAATTTGATTTTTCTCATCTACTCCTGTTTCCTGTTATATGTACATTATAATATTTTAAACATCTTTATTGGAGTATAATTGCTTTAAAATTGTGTGTTATTTTCTGCTTTATAAAAAAGTGAATCAGTTATACATATATACATGTTCCCATATCTCTTCCCTCCTGCGTCTCCCACCCTCCCACCCTCCTTATCTCACCCCTCTAGGCGGTCACACACCACCTAGCTGATCTCCCTGTGCTACGCAGCTGCTTCCCACTATCTACTTTATGCTTGGTAGTGTATATATGTCCATGCCACTCTCTCACCTCATCACAGCCTACCCCTCCCCCTCCCCGTATCCTCAAGTCCATGCTAGTAGGTCTGTGTCTTTATTCCTGTCTTACACCTAGGTTCTTCATGACCTTTTTTTTTTTTCCTTAGATTCCATATATGTGTGTTAGTATATCCATTCATATGTGTTCTTTATCCATTCATCTGTTGATGGACACTTAGGTTGCTTCCGTGTCCTGGAAATAGAGCTGTAATGAACATTCTGGTACATGACTCTTTTTGAATTATGGTTTTCTCAGGGTATATGCCCAGTAGTGGGAATGCTGGGTCATATGGTAGTTCTATTTGTAGTTTTTTAAGGAACCTCCATACTGTTCTCCATAGTGGCTGTATCAATTTACATACCCACCAACAGTGCAAGAGTGTTCCCTTTTCTCCACACCCTCTCCAGCATTTATTGTTTCTAGATTTTTTGATGATGGCCATTCTGACTGGTATGAGATGATATCTCATTGTAGTTTTGATTTGTGTTTCTCTAATGATTAATGATGTTGAGTATTCTTTCATGTGTTTGTTGGCAATCTGTATATCTTCTTTGGAGAAACGTCTATTTAGGTCTTCTGCCCATTTTTGGATTGGGTTTGTTTGGTTTTTGTTTGTTTGTTTCTTGTTTTTTTTTTAATATCTTTATTGGAGTATAATTGGTTTACAATGGTGTATTAGTTTCTGCTTTATAACAAAGTGAATCAGTTATACATATACATATGTTCCCATATCTCTTCCCTCTTGTGTCTCCCTCCCTCCCACCCTCCCTATCCCACCTGTCTAGGTGGTCACAAAGCACCAAGCTGATCACCCTGTGCTATGCAGCTGCTTCCCACTAGCTATCTACCTTACGTTTGGTAGTGTATATATGTCCATGCCACTCTCTCGCTTTGTCACAGCTTACCTTTCCCCCTCCCCATATCCTCAAGTCCATTCTCTAGTAGGTCTGTGTCTTTATTCCTGTCTTACCCCTAGGTTCTTCATGACATTTTTTTCCCCTTAAATTCCATATATATGTGTTAGCATACGGTATTTCTCTTTCTCTTTCTGACTTACTTCACTCTGTATGACAGACTCTAGGTCCATCCACCGCATTACAAATAGCTCAATTTCGTTTCTTTTTATGGCTGAGTAATATTCCATTGTATGTATGTGCCACGTCTTCTTTATCCATTCATCTGATGATGGACACTTTGGTTGTTTCCATCTCCAGGCTATTGTAAATAGAGCTGCAATGAACATTTTGGTACATGACTCTTTTTGAATCATGGTTTTCTCAGGGTATATGCCCAGTAGTGGGATTGCTGGGTCGTATGGTAGTTCTACTTGTAGTTTTTTAAGGAACCTCCATACTGTTCTCCACAGTGGCTATACCAATGCACATTCCCACCAGCAGTGCAAGAGTGTTCCCTTTACTCCACACCCTCTCCAGCATTTATTGTTTCTAGATTTTTTGATGGTGGCCATTCTGACTGGTTTGAGGTGATATCTCATTGTAGTTTTGATTTGCATTTCTCTAATGATTAATGATGTTGAGTATTCTTTCATGTGTTTGTTGGCAGGCTGTATATCTTCTTTGGAGAAATGTCTGTTTAGGTCTTCTGCCCATTTTTGGACTGGGTTGTTTGTTTTTTTGTTATTGAGCTGCATGAGCTGCTTGTAAATTTTGGAGATTAATCCTTTGCCAGTTGCCTCGTTTGCAATATTTTTCCCACTCTGAGGGTTGTCTTTTGGTCTTGTTTATGATTTCCTTCGCTGTGCAAAAGCTTTTAAGTTTCATTAGGTTCCATTTGTTTATTTTTGTTTTTATTTCCATTTCTGTAGGTGGTGGGTTAAAAAGGATCTTTCTGTGATTTATGTCATAGAGTGTTCTGTCTATGTTTTCCTCTAAGAGTTTGATAGTGTCTGGCCTTACATTTAGGCCTTTAATCCATTTTGAGTTCATTTTTGTATGAACACATGAACACCATGTTAGGAAGTGTTCTAATTTCATAATTTTACATGTACCTGTCCAGTTTTCCCAGCACCACTTATTGAAGAGGCTGTCTTTTCTCCACTGTATATTCCTGCCTCCTTTATCAAAGATAAGGTGACCATATGTGCGTGGGTTTATCTCTGGGCTTTCTATCCTGTTCCATTGATCTATATTTCTGTTTTTGTTACAGTACCATACTGTCTTGATTACTGTAGATTTGTAGTATAGTCTGCAGTCAGGGACCCTGATTCCTCCAGCTCCATTTTTCGTTCTCAAGATTGCTTTGGCTATTCGGGGTCTTTTGTGTTTCCATACAAATTGTGATTTTTTTTGTTCTAGTTCTGTGAAAAATGCAAGTGGTAGTTTGATAGGGATTACAGTGAATCTGTAGATTGCTTTGGGTAGTAGACTCATTTTCACAATGTTGATTCTTCCAATCTAAGAAAATTGTATATCTCTCCATCTATTTGTATCAGCTTTAATTTCTTTCATCAGTGTCATAATTTTCTGCATACAGGTCTTTTGTCTCCTTAGGTAGGTTTATTCCCAGGTATTTTATTCTTTTTGTTACAATGGTAAATGGGAGTGTTTTCTTAATTTCACTTTCAGACTTTTCATCATTCGTGTATAAGAATGTCAGAGATTTCTGTGCATTAATTTTGTATCCTGCTACATTACCAAATTCATTGATTAGCTCTAGTAGTTTTCTGGTAGCATCTTTAGGATTCTCTATGTATAGTATCATGTCACCTGCAAACAGTGACAGCTTTACTTCTTCTTTTCTGATTTGGATTCCTTTTATTTCTTCTTCTCTGATTGCTGTGGCTAGGACTTCCAAAACTATGTTGAATAAGAGTGGTGAGAGAGGGAAACCTTGTCTTGTCCCTGATCTTAGTGGAAATGGTTTCATTTCTCACCACTGAGAACGATGTTGGCTGTGGGTTTGTCATATATGGCCTTTATTATGTTGAGGAAAGGTCCCTCTATGCCTGCTTTCTGCAGGGATTTTATCATAAATGTATGTTGAATTTTGTCAAAAGTTTTTTCTGCATCTATTGAGATGATTGTATGGTTTTTCTCCTTCAATTTGTTAATATGGTGTATCACATTGATTGATTTGCATATATTGAAGAATCCTTGCATTCCTGGAATAAACCCCACTTGATCATGGTGTATGATCCTTTTAATTTGCTGTTGGATTCTGTTTGCTAATATTTTGTTGAGCATTTTTGCATCTATGTTCATCGGTGATATTGGCCTGTAGTTTTCTTTCTTTGTGACTTCTTTGTCTGGTTTTGGTATCAGGATGATGGTGGCCTCGTAGAATGAGTTTGAGAGTGTTCCTCCCTCTGCTATATTTTGGAAGAGTTTGAGAAGGATAGGCATTAGCTCTTCTCTAAATGTTTGATAGAATTCTCCTGGGAAGCCATCTGGTCCTGGGCTTTTGTTTGTTGGAAGATTTTTAATCACAGTCTGAATTTCAGTGCTTGTGATTGGTCTGTTCATATTTTCTATTTCTTCCTGGTTCAGTCTCGGCAAGTTGTGCATTTCTAAACTTTGTCCATTTCTTCCAGGTTGTCCATTTTATTGGCATAGATTTGCTTGTAGTAATCTCTCATGATCTTTTTTATTTCTGCAGTGGCAGTTGTTAGTTGTCCTTTTTCATTTCTAATTCTATTGATTTGAGTCTTCTCCCTTTTTTTCTTGATGAGTCTCTCTAATGGTTTATCAATTTTGTTTATCTTCTCAAAGAACCAGCTTTCAGTTTTATTGATCTTTGCTATCGTTTCCTTCATTTTTTTTTCCATTTATTTCTGATCGTATCTTTATGATTTCTTTTCTTCTGCTAACTTTGGGCTTTCTTTGTTCTTCTTTCTCTAATTGCTTTAGGTGCAAGGTTAGGTTGTTTATTAGAGATGTTTCCTGTTTCTTAAGGTAGGATTGTATTGCTATAAACTTCCCTCTTAGAACTGCTTTTGCTGCATCCCATAGGTTTTAGGTCGTCGTGTCTCCATTGTCATTTGTTTCTAGGTATTTTTTGATTTCCTCTTTGATGTCTTCAGTGATCACTTCGTTATTAAGTAATGTATTGTTTAGCCTCCATGTGTTTGTATTTTTTACAGATCTTTTCCTGTAATTGATATCTAGTCTCATAGCGTTGTGGTCAGAAAAGATACTTGATACAATTTCAATTTTCTTAAATTTACCAAGGCTAGATTTGTTACCCAAGATATGATCTATCCTGGAGAATGTTCCATGAGCATTTGAGAAAAATGTGTATTCTGTTGTTTTTGGATGGACTGTCCTATAAATATCAATTAAGTCCATCTTGTTTAATGTATCATTTAAAGCTTGTGTTTCCTTATTTATTTTCATTTTGGATGATCTGTCCATTGATGAAAGTGGGGTGTTAAAGTCCCCTACTGTGATTGTGTTAGTGTTGATTTCCCCTTTTATGGCTGTTAGTATTTCCCTTATGTATTGAGGTGCTCCTAAGTTGAGTGCATAAATATTTACAATTGTTATATCTTCTTCTTAGATCGATGCCTTGATCATTATGTAGTGTCCTTCTTTGTCTCTTGTAATAGTCTTTGTTTTAAAGTCTATTTTGTCTGATACGAGAATTGCTACTTCAGCTTTCTTCTGATTTCCATTTCCATGAAATATCTTTTTCCATCCCCTCACTTTCAGTCTGTATGTGTCCCCAGGTCTGAAGTGGTTCTCTTGTAGACAGCATATATATGGTTCTTGTTTTTGTATCCATTCAGCCAGTCTGTGTCTTTTGGTTGGAGCATTTAATCCATTTACATTTAAGGTAATTATCGATATGTATGTTCCTATTACCATTTTCTTATTGTTTTGGGTTTGTTATTGTAGGTCTTTTCCTTCTCTTGTGTTTCTTGTCTAGAGAAGTTCCCTTAGCATTTGTTGTAAAGCTGGTTTGGTGGTGCTGAACTCTCTCACCTTTTGCTTGTCTGTAAAGGTTTTAATTTCTCCATCAAATCTGACTGAGATCCTTGCTGGGTAGAGTAATCTTGGTTGTAGGTTTTTCTTCTTTATCACTTTAAATATGTCTTGCCACTCCCTTCTGGCTTGCAGAGTTTCTGCTGAAAGATCAGCTGTTAACCTTATGGGGATTCCCTTGTGTGTTATTTGTTGTTTTTCCCTTGCTGCTTTTAGTATGTTTTTTTGTATTTAATTTTTGACAGTTTGATTAATATGTGTCTTGGCGTGTTTCTTCTTGGATTTATCCTGTATGGGACCCTCTGTGCTTCCTGGACTTGATTAACTATTTCCTTTCCCATATTAGGGAAATTTTCAATATAATGTCTTCACATATTTTCTCGGTCCCTTTCTTTTTCTCTTCTTCTTCTGGGACCCCTATAATTCGAATGTTGGTGTGCTTAATGTTGTCCCAGAGGTCTCTCAGAGTGTCCTCAGTTGTTTTCATTCTTTTTTCTTTATTCTGCTCTGCAGTAGTTATTTCCACTTTTTTATCTTCCAGGTCACTTATCCGTTCTTCTGCCTCAGTTATTCTGCTCTTGATCCCTTCTAGAGTATTTTTAATTTCATTTATTGTGTTGCTCATCATTGCTTGTTTCCTCTTTAGTTCTTCTAGGTCCTTGTTAAATGTTTCTTGTATTTTCTCTATTCTATTTCTAAGATTTTGGATCATCTTTACTATCATTATTCTGAATTCTTTTTCAGGTAGACTGCCTATTTCCTCTTCATTTGTTAGGTCTGGTGGGTTTTTACCTTGCTCCTTCATCTGCTATGCGTTTTTCTGTCTTTTCATTTTGCTTATCTTACTGTGTTTGGGGTCTCCTTTTCGCAGGCTGCAGGTTCGTAGTTCCTGTTGTTTTTGGTGTCTGTCCCCAGTGGCTAAGGTTGGTTCAGTGGGTTGTGTAGGTTTCCTGGTGGAGGGGACTAGTGCCTGTGTTGTGGTAGATGAGGCTGAATCTTTTCTTTCTGGTGGGCAGGTCCACATCTTGTGGTGTGTTTTGGAGTGTCTGTGGCCTTATTATGATTTTAGGCAGCCTCTCTGCTAATGGGTGGGGTTGTGTTCCTGTCTTGCTAGTTGTTTGGCATAGGGTGTGCAGCACTGTAGCTTGCTGGTTGTTGAGTGAACCTGGGTCTTGGTGTTGAGATGGAGATCTCTTGGAGATTTTCGCTGTTCGATATAACGTGGAGCTGGGAGGTCTCTTGTGGACCAGTGTCCTGAACTTGGCTCTCCCACCTCAGAGGCACAGCCCTGACGCCTGGCTGGAGCACCAAGAGCCTGTCATCCACACGGCTCAGAATAAAAGCAAGAAAAAATAGAAAGAAAGAAAGAAAGAGGATAAAATAAGATAAAATAAAATAAAGTTATTAAAATAAAAAATTGAAAATAATTATTAAGAAAAAAAATTAAAATAACAAAACAAAACAGTCAGAACCCTAGGACAAATGGTGAAAGCAAAGCTATACAGACAAAATCTCACACAGAAGCATACAGATACACAGTCAAAAAAAGAGGAAAATGGGAAAAAATAATATATCTTGCTCCCAAAGTCCACCTCCTCAATTTGGGATGATTCGTTGTCTATTCATGTATTCCACAGATGCAGGGTACATCAAGTTGATTGTGGAGATTTAATCCGCTGCTTCTGAGGCTGCTGGGAGAAATTTCCCTTTCTCTTCGTTGTTCGCACAGCTCCCGGGGTTCAGCTTTGGATGTGGCCCCGCCTCTGTGTGTAGGTCGTCTGAGGGCATCTGTTCTTTGCTCAGACAGGACGGGGTTAAAGAAGCAGCTGCTTCAGGGGCTCTGGCTCACTCAGGCCCGGGGGAGGGAGGGGTATGGATGCAGGGAGATCCTGAGGTGGCAGAGGCCGGCGTGACGTTGCACCAGCCTGGGCGGCGCCGTGCATTCTCCTGGGGAAGTTGTCCCTGGATCACGGGACCCTGTCAGTGGCAGGCTGCACAGGCTCCCGGGTGGGGAGGTGTGGATAGTGACCTGTGCTTGCACACAGGCTTCTTGGTGGCTGCAGCAGCAGCCTTAGTGTCTCTTGCACATCTCTGGGGTCCGCGCTGATAGCCGCGGCTCGTGCCCGTCTCTGGAGCTCCTTTAAGCAGTGCTCTTAATCCCCTCTCCTCGCGTAACAGGAAACAAAGAGGCAAGAAAAAGTCTCTTGTCTCTTTGGCAGCTCCAGACTTTTTCCCGGACTCCCTTCCGGCTAGCTGTGGCCCACTAACCCCCTGCAGGCTGTGTTCACGCCGCCAACCCCAGTCCTCTCCCTGCGCTCAGACCGAAGCCTGATCCTCGATCCTCAGCTCTCAGCCCCGCCCGCCCTGGCGGGTGAGCAGACAAGCCTCTCGGGCTAGTGAGTGCCGGTCGGCACTGATCCTCTGTGCGGGAATCTCTCCGCTTTCCCTTCTGCACCCCTGTTGCTGCGCTCTCCTCCGCGGCTCCGAAACTTCCCCCCTCCGCCACCCGCAGTCTCTGCCCGCAAAGGGGCTTCTAGGGTGTGGAAACCTTTCCTCCTTTACAGCTCCCTCCCACTGGTGCAGGTCTCGTCCCTATTCTTTTGTCTCTGTTTATTCTTTATTGTTTTGCCCTACCTAGGTACGTGGGGAGTTTCTTGCCTTTTGGGAGGTCTGAGGTCTTCTGCCAGAGTTCAGTGGTTGTTTTATAGGAGCAGTTCCACGTGTAGATGTATTTCTGATGTATCTGTGGGAGGAAGGTGATCTCTGTGTCTTACTCTTCCGCCATCTTCTCCTAAGGTCACATTATCATTTAAAAGTATTATTTTTTATTTATGCTGAAAACTTTATTGCAGTAGCTGCTAATACTGAAATCTTAAATTTTGCTATCTCAGGGACCTTGTGTAATAAGTTATAAAAACCTCATTGAACTATAACAGAGGAACTGATTACTTAAAGGAGCTTTGCAATGAGTCTTGTAAAATCCAAGATCCCTTTTATGATAGAGGTGAATGCATTTGTAGTAAGTTTAATTTTTCATAACACACAACACCCACATGTAAATTCTAAAATCCGTTGTATGCTCCTTTCTTGGTGAGAATTACAGCTTTCAGCCAGGCATTGGGTTATTCCTAGGAAGGCATGTCACATATTCTGCTACTTCTCCATGGCTTTATTGATGTGGTTGTCACCCTAGAAACCCAGTGAATTCAGAGATGAAGCTGCCTTTCTGCTTGATTTTTCACTGAGGTACATTTCAGGAGACCATTGTGAGGCTCTGGTGGAAGAAACCGAAAGGGTAATTCTCCAGGAGAATAATCTTACGCCTCTGAGGCTTTGCATCTGCACACACCTGACCAGCCATTTCCTGAATACTAAATGGGAAGTGTGGTGCCATTAGTCATGCCACAATAGCATCCTCAGTCCTACCAGAAATAATCATTACTTAATTAGCCAGTCTTTTCTTTGTCTTTTTCTCTTTCTCTTTCAGTCATATGTTAAAAATGAGATTACAGAGCCATGAATGGGATAGAAAGAAGCCAAAGGGATCATTAATTGTGAGCACAGGGCTTAGAGTCAGATAGGCGAGGTGTCTCTGTCACTAAGGAGTTTATAACTTTGGGCAAGTGACTTCAAATACCGAAGACTCTGTTTCTTCTTCTGTAAACTTGGTATAATAATATAATCCACCTCATTTGACTGTTCGAAGCATTAAATGAGATGATACCTATAATTATAAGCATAGTGCCTTTCAGGGTGTGTTGGTAAATTCTAGATAGAGCTATACTTGGAAGCATGGACCTTCTCTTCTAATTTCTATCTGGGTGCTGTAGGATTGGGTCCCAGTCTTAGTCTTTTCCCATCTCTCCAGTTCATATGGTCACCTTTTTTTCTTGGCTTCCTGAATGTCAACATTGCAATGCCAGCCATCTGTTACTTAAACAAGAGGATCTTATTTACTCCTATCAAATGACACTTGTAATAAGAGAAACACTGTCAGCGTCAAGTGAAGTGAGGGTCTCATCTGTGGGCTCCATCAACCATCCTGGCCTTGAGGGCCTCTGCTGTCCTGTGTTCAGTTAAGATGTGTCTGATACCCACCTTTTCAAGTGCAGCCAAAACAAGGAAGTCAGAGGCTGGAGCCCACAGGTGAGGTTGAGTGGATATGGCCCAACCTCACCCACTGCAACTGTTTATTTAGGTCAGTTTTATAGGTTCCTGCAGAACTTGAAATTGTCACTCAAAATGGTCCCTGGTCATTGTAGTAGACTTTTGTCACTTTTTAGCTATCCTACGTGCCAGTGTACCTTACTATTTAAAGGAAACATTCCACCGTGTGTAATATCATTAGAATAAGTACCCTGTCTCCAAGAGCAGATGTTAAGAAAGGGAAAGAAACCTTTTCAAAGCTTCTTGGCAGCCAGGGCTCAGTCATGTGACCTTGACGTGGCTAATCAGATGCTTCTGTTTGAGGCCTTGACTCCAGAATAAGGATGATGGGGATTCATTCATGATCACTTTACTGATGCTCAGTGGCAGCATCACATACTTAGTAAGATGTTCAAGTACATATCTTCTTCTATTGCTAGGGTGGGAGTAGCAAGTGGTGGTGAAGCTAGCTTTTGGTTTGGGAAAGTCTGATATTTTTAGCTGCCATTATAAATTTGGTGCTATAGCAGATATGGGAGGTAACACAGAGTTAATCTTACCAAGGAACTAAGATTGTATATGCATCTTCACCATCCACTTGTCCTCAAGTCTTCTGTGATTTAAGGCAAACATTTTTCATTTCTTGTGGCTATCAGATTGAGTTCACTGAATCTATAATGACAATCACAATATAAGCAATTTTATTAACCTGTCAATTATTATTCAGCCTTCTTATTCTCATCACATCCCAAATCCAGGAGGGTGTTAAAAAATGGAAGACAGTGTTTTTTTGAATCCAAAGTGCTGAATTTTATGTTTTCCTTTCATGAATGGGAACTGGGGTGGTTGTGCATGTATCTAGCTTCTTATAAAATTTTAAGAATGTTCTGATTTACTTCATCAGAAATTTAGCTATTGACTAATTAGGAGGTTATTTTGGGGAGTTATGCATGTATTTGAACCCATAAGAAATTACTACTTTAGTTTTTCTCTAAGATAGAAGTTCCCAGAATGTGCTGTTTTGATGAGACCACCCTAAAAAAGAACTCTGTTGTCAAATAAGTTTGGAAGGAAACTACATAAAATATCTCCCTCTTGAATATCTATGCTATATATTAGCTCATATATGTTATTATATCATATATATGTACCTATATATTCATTATATATTTGAATTTATTTTACATTGTCTGACCCAAAGTTTTCCAAATTTATCTGAGTACCAAGACCTTTCCTGTAAAATAACAACTGTGAACATCCCCTGGGATTAATAGTTACACTTTGTAACTATAGCGTATTAGGAGATATACTTTGGGAAATGTTGCCGTGATATATGTTCCTATATTGTGTTTCTTTATGTTACCTATTTTCAACAACAGATGTCTTGGGCTTATAAACCTCCATGGTTCACTTCTGCCTACTTAATAGTTGTGGGATTTTGAGCATGTTATTTAATTTCTCTCTGCATCAGTTCCTCACCTGTAGAATGGGGATTATGGCATCTGTGTCAGAGGATGTTATGAGGATTAAATAGCTCACATATGTAAATGCTTATACAAGTGCCCAACTTATAATAAGCATTCTATAAAGATTGGCTATTGTCATTGGTTGTTTTTTGTTTGTTTGTTTTTCTCAGGCCAAATTAAAGTCTTCACTGACATCCTTTTTCTGTGTGGAACCTTTTACTGAAGCTCTGTAACCTGTTGTTCTTTTGAAACCCAGTAACTGATTTGATACTTGCTAATTGTATGCCTATTCCCAGATTTTTCTATTTGGTGAATCTTTTCTGTTCAAGAAATGTTATATTTAAAGTTACAGAAACCAATGCATGTAAACACGGTGTTTACTGAATAGATCCAGCAGGGAATCACACCAATTCTAAAAACAGGAAATTACAGACATCAAGGCCACATAGGGTTAGACTGAGAAGAGATGTCTCCTTCCATTTCTGGGGCATTTCCTGCTGTTTGGTCTGCTTCTGGGCCCTTACCCTGGTTCTCTAAACTGACTGACTTTCTTTGTTCAGTTTTGCTGTTTCCTCTTATTCTTCTTGGCCATGGGTGGGCTTAGAAATCACTGCTTGCTAAGGCAGTGATTTCTACCTGGACATCACTTGCCTCTGCGTCAGGGCTCTCCACAGCTAACAAAGTCAATGTCTCAGTGTCTGAATTCCATATTCCTAGGAAAGAGTGTCTTAATGGCTCAGACCAGCCTATAGTTAGCTTCCCTGGCTCAAGTGTCCACTCTTGTTTCAGTTAGCTGTTCAAGCTGTAGCTTTATCTGGTGCAAACATGACCACTTAGACCAGCCTTCCTGCAGGGGTGGTAGTGGTAGTGGGGGAATATCCCCAGCACCAGAGGTGGGCATAGGTGGTACAGAAACCGCAAAATGGCTATACATCCTGTCACCATCTTTGCTGTAAGAAGATGTGTCTTAGTGTTTTCTAGAATTCCTGCTTTCTTCTCTTCCTTTGCCCACCGAGAAGATCTAAAGGATGCCAGGGAGAATGTTTTATAACCATGCAACCTCAATTTCATGGAAAGTTTTCAAAAAAGCCTAAAAATCTGAAGATGACTTCGCTCAGCTTCCTTAGGTTAAAAACACAGTTTTGAGAAAGCCCCTTTACTCAGTAGGACCTGACCTGGGGTGAGGCTGAATACCACTACATATTACACTACTGGGCCAAATGTCAGTTGTAAATCCAGTCTGGTGGCTCCTTTTTACTCTCCCAGCAGCCACCCTGCAGTAAAGATTTGGTCTTCGTGACATAAAGTGAAGTTCAATGATAAGAGGTAGCTGATGACACTTGAAATTATTGAATTCAGGATCCAAAAAAAGAGATAGATGATAAGGAATTTATGTTTAGCCTTTTATTCTAAACCATCAGAATTAGCTCCTATGCAACCCGTTTTCCTGGCAAATCAACCATCTCTTCTTGGTGTGTCACAGATCTTAGAGAAGGGTACTCTTTTGGCTCTGTACTTTTCATTCTGTTTTATTTCATTTTCATTCATCAGGACATTTATAATTAAGTTTACCTGCCCTTACCCAGGAGGCAATTATTGGTCCAGATCATATTATAATTGTCTCAGGTCTTTACTGGCTTGCCTAATGTTTGGGAGTGGCGTTTCCTCCTTTATTTTAAAGCATTTGTTCTTTTTGTTTCAGTCTGACAGTGATATGTGTTGTTCTCCTTTGCAAACAAAGGAACGAACATCCCACACTGCATAAACATTTGTGTCACACTTTCCTCCTGAAATTAGTATTCTTTTAAACTGGTTAACACATTTGTACTGTCTCTGACACCTTTAACTATGACAAGTATGAAACAAAACAGGGTACAGTGAACAAATATATCACTTGGAGCCGATCAGATTAATTACTATTCGGGACAGTGCTTAGATTAATTATTTTGTTTGTGTAGTATGTTCGTTAAGTGGTTGCCTGATTGCTGCTCAGAAGATTGATTACTTGTTACATTTACCTTGTGGTTTCTGTGGGGAAAACATCTTTTAGGATTCATCGCTTCTAAAAGCCCAGGGGGCTTGGTTGACATGAGAATGCTCCAGTAAAGCTGTAACATGGAGAACAGGCTGTGGAAAATGTGTTCTTTAAATAAACACCTACAGTGGTGGCTAGAGTAGTCATCAGATCTGTTTAACATCAGGAGAAACAATCGATGATAAAATTGATTTAATACGAACTGTACAATCTGGAAACCCAGTGCACCACTTGGATTGTAAAATTGAAGTCCATAAGTACTTCCCAAGATTTTCTTGGTCTCCAGTAAGGTAAAAGAGCAAACTCTGTGATTTTGTTATTTTACCTCTTGACTACCGTTGCACACCTCCCTTCCCAGTTGCAATCAGCTGCCTGCCGTTGCTGCTGTTTGAGTCTGCCCTCGCTATGGGGCTCAAGAACCCCCTAGGTTCCTTCTGAAGAACCCACACTGCAGCTCTTTGAGGTGCTTGCCTCGATGTAGGAAACTACATGGGGTTCTGTGATGCAAAAGAACACAAATTATCTGCCTGTGTTCAAGGGGTGGCTGCCCGCACTAGGAAAGGATTTACGATGATAGGATTTTGTTGCAATGAGGGATTGTAACAAATTTAAATAGAAAAGTACTTTTGAAAGAAACAAATGAGTTAAGGATTAAAAATAAAACAGCCTTTCCATTTAGTGAAAGACTGGACTAATCTCTCCATTTGGGGACCAAACAATACACTGCTTAAACATGATTGTATATTATACCTATCTGTGACTTTGAATGCTGATGGCTGTATTAGACGAACAATTATAGGACTCAAAGGGGCTTCATCTGTTCCTGCCAAATGTACCATACCTTTGCCCAGAAGATAAAGACTAAAGATTATTTCTGTCTTTTCTACTCTTTGACCATATTATTTAGGCCTATTAATCATAGTCATAAAGACGTACAACAGTGACACAAAATACTTAGAAATAGGGCACTGAAAATGTTAAGGATCTTAATGTTATGTATTTTAAATAACATACATCCCAGTAAGTTAGAAGAAAATAACCAAAAAGTAAAATAATGAAATGAAATAAAAATTCCTCATGTTTCAGTCACAGCCCTCCCTTCTGTGCCTGGAGAGTTCCAAAGGTACGATTTTCAAACAAAAAGTGCTTTTTAGCATTTAAAATCATTTTAGATTTAAGATGATTAAACACAACCATATGTCATAATAATCATATGTTATTATGGCAAAGATAGCCTTCCTTTATAAAGGTACAGTAATTGCCAAAGGAGAAACAGCCTAGAGCGTAGGTATGGGGACATTGATAAATGAGAAGTTGATGAGAGATGGGCAGTTGTTTTTCAGTTGGTTGGCTTCCTATAGCGGTGCAAAGAGTAGAAATAAAAAGAAATGCATCAGCCCCGCTGCAAATGTGTTTAGGGCCTTTTTGATTAAATTCTTCTTTTCCTCTGTGACATGAAAACTGGAACTAGACAGGAATTAATTCTTTAAACATTTTTCTTTCTCACTGACTGACTGCCCTGTTGTTTCTTTGTGTGCACCTAAGTTCAAGTCCAATAGGAAATTCTAGTAATTCAACTTTTTCAGCAGTCCCCCCCTCCCAAATTCCTTGTTTCTGATAGACTACTATCTTGGGAAGTGGGACTGAGACCATTATGGGAATAAAGTTGCCTATAAAACAAGTTTCCAAACTCAAAGTTCAGCATATTTAGAAATAGCCTGGAATCCTGAGAAATGAGCCCCGATTTTCAAAGCATCCCTGAAATCTTCCTCTATTGGCCTTTTCATACATTATTATATATTTAACAACTAAAAGCTATTCTAGTAAATAAGTTGCTTATATTTTTGAACTCTTAAGCTCTTTGAGAAAATTGAAAATGTGTGTTTGGAACCTCATTGAATTGTTCAGAGCTGTTGTTTTAATTGTAAAAGCAGCATGTTAAATGTATCTGTGAGAGTGTGACTTTAAGTTAGTGAAACTGGTTTTCATGTATTGTTTATTGAAGTCATTTCATTACTTTATGGTCACACCTCAAACATTTAAAGGTCCCTGTAATTATTTGATGGCTAAATGTGACTGTCCTTTGAAAGCAAAATAATGTCATCGATCCATTGTTACTCCCGAACCACAATTTAGTTTAATTGCCTTTTCCCTTTATGAACACTGGCCTCTCATAATTTTCTCAAGTAACCAAGGAAATCTCTCAGGAGACACTATACAGGGTGAGAGTCCTGAAGTGTTTCCTGAAGCAGCATTTATTCAGTCAGTCAGTCAGTCAGTCAATGAGTAAATGTATTGAATACTTACTAGATTCCAGACCTCATGCTTTTATTTTCTGTATGAATGAAAGTCATCATACATGCCTTCAAAGAGCTCAGGTTTTGTGAAAGGTCCTGTAAATGTGCAAGCAATTAAACACAAAGAGTGTTTGAAATAAGCCTAACAGAGCCCAGAGAGGTTACCAAAAGCATCCCAGGGGAGGACTTAATGACAACTCTCAGAAATGAAGGGCCAGGAGGAGGGTGGTCTAGGCAGAGGGAGCTGCACTTGCTGGAGCTGCAGAGAGAACCCTGCTCAAAGTGTTCCTTAAACCTGGAGGAGGAGACAGGGAGGGAGGCAGAAGAGGAAGGTAAGGCACAACTGGGAAAGTCTTTGGATAATTCATAAGATTGAAAATAAAAAAATATGTTAGTTGCTAACTGTGAGAAATCACTGAAATCCACTTTCTAAAAAATGTTTCCAAGACTAGAGAACAACTTGTTTCAGAGAAGTATGTGAGAGAATTCTGCCTTGTGATGTGTGTCCATTTCAAATATTTGTTTTGTAGTTTAGGTATAGGTGGGGAAATAAGGATTTGCATTTAAAGAATGCATCCCATCTCTTTAATATTTTGCCTCAGTGTGTCCCAATCAGCTCTTCAGAAATAGAGAATTTCTTCCTTTTTACTTAAGATAATGAAAGGATACAAATCTTTGAGAGGATCAAAACCATCAATTTAGTCATTTTGGACATCTTAATAAATAGAGTTGCTACACAGCTGTTCTAGTCACTTATTTGGAATTGATTGTGAATATATCCAAAAGTACCAGCTTGACGCTACACTGCTAATTTGATCCCTGCACATAACTGCTCTACGGATGGTGGAGGATTTCAGGTGGAGGAGGGTTAAAGTACATTTTACATGGGCCCCAGCCGGAAAAAACCCTTCCCATATGTTAGCCATGGAGGTGCAGAACAAGGGGGAAAACACAGCTCTGTGGCAAATGCCTGCAGAAGCAGGACAAAGGATAAAAATATAGATGCAGCTAGCTGGAATTTCCCAGAAACAAAATATCTTATTCTCCCTATGACCTCACAATGAGAAAGTATCCTACATTTCCATTTTAGTAATCCAGCATTCTTTCCCATGGTTCCTCTTTGTTTCAGTAGCCTCAGGCCTATGGTAACCCAAAGAGCCTTTTCCCCCAAGAGTATTTCATTATTAGGACATTGTCAGTGACAATAGGACCTCCATTCCCATTTTCCAATATTGAACAAGTGGGATTAAAGCATTATATGAAAGACATTGTCACGTTAATCCCTAACTCTACCATGGCATTTTCTGTTTTGCCCTGTATAGATAGGATCATCTACATTTGGGTTTATAGGCTGAATTTCATTAAATTAAATGCTCTTCCTGGGATTGTATGCTCTTTTATTTAATGTTTTGCCCAGGGCTACTCATAATAAGTGTCTTAATGACTCTAAGAAGGGTTTTGGGTTTTTTTTTCACTTTAATAGTAGCTGAGGTTAAAAAAAAAAAAAATGATGTTGCTGGGAAAATCATCATTGTCCCACATTAATATATGTAGGTTCACCTCTCTTAATTAAAGCATGTCACTGCATGTACTTCTTAGATAAACTGATTTTTTTAAAACTGAGTGAAAACAAAAATAAAAACAGCTTCATAATAATCTCTCTATATTGTATTTTACTTAAAAAAGAAAACAATTGGAGTGTCAACTTTGATTTTTTTTTTTTTTTTAGGGGCACACATGAACAAATACAGTTTATAATAGGAGCAAACACTCACATGGCAATTTTAATGTGCCAAACACACTTCCAAGCATTTACGTCCTCAAAAAAACCCCTATTTTAAGTAGCTATTATTATATCCTTATTTTCCAAATGAGGAAACAGGCACTGAAATTAAAGAACTCGCTTGACTTTGTAAATAAGCAAGTGGCAGAGTGGGAACTCAGTGAGGACTGGAACTCAGGGGTCCATCTCCACAGGATACAAAAGTCCACTTCACTGAATGCCTCTTGACTAGAAGGAGACTCAGACTCCATAAGTGAGCACTCTATGGCCAGCCCAATCTACAGAGGAAAAGACTAGTCTGAGAATTTGAATATCTTCATACAAAGAGAATAAAGCCATTTTGTTGTTGCTGCTGTTGCTGCTTCTGCTATTGTTGTTATTATTCATTTATTTTAACCCTTGGAATGAAGGAAGCAAAGGGAAAAGGCAAAATACACAAAGTAAAGGAATACTTCAAAAGAGTCCTACAAATTAATCACCTCGGCAATAGGGGTGTCAAAATTTGATTGGAATTTTGGATAGGAAATGAAAAACATTTAGGAAATGCTAGTCTTAAAAAATACACTATAAAAATGGTTGGGAGAGACCTTCAAGATGGCGGAGGAGTAAGACGTGGAGATCACCTTCCTCTCCACAAATACATCAGAAATACATCTACATGTGGAACAACTCCTACAGAACACCTACTGTACGCTGGCAGAAGACCTTAGACTTCCCAAAAGATATATATATATTTTTCCTTTTTCTGAGTGTGCATGTGTATGTATTGTGTGATTTTTCTGTATAGCTAGCTTTGCTTTTACCATTTGTCCTAGGGTTCTGTGTGTCCTTTATTGTTTGTTTCTTTCTTTTTTTTTTAGTATAGTTTTTAGCTTGGTTATCATTGGTGGATTTGTTTTTTGGCTTGGTTGCTCTCTTCTTTCTTTCTTTCTTTTTTTTATTTTTAACTTTTTTAAAATTTTAATAATTTTTTTATTTTAGTAACTCTATTTTATTTTACTTTTTTCTTTCTTTTTTTCTTTCTTTTTTCCTCCCTTTTCTTCTGAGCCATGTGGCTGACAGGGTCTTGGTGCTCCAGCTGGGTGTCAGGCCTGTGCCTCTGAGGTGGCAGACCTGAGTTCAGGATATTGGTCCACCAGAGACCTCCTGGCTCCACGTAATATCAAACGGTGAAAGCTCTCCGAGATATCTCCATCTCAACGCTAAGACCCAGCTCCACTCAATGACTAGCAAGCTACAGTGATGGACACCGTATGCCAAACAACTAGCAAAACAGTAACACAATCCCACCCATTAGCAGAGAGTCTTCCTAAAATCATAATAAGGACACAGACACCCCAAAAAACACCACCAGATGCGGTCCTGCTCACCAGAAAGACAAGATCCAGCCTCAGGCACCAGTCCCCTCCACCAGGAAGCCTACATAACCCATTGAACCAACCTTACCCACTGGGGGCAGACAAGAAAAACAATGGGAACTATGAACCTGCAGCCTGTGAAAAGGAGACCCCAAACACAGTAAGTTAAGCAAAATGAGAAGACAGAGAAACACACAGCAGATGAAGGATCAAGGTAAAAACCAACCAGACCAAACAAATGAAGAGGAAATAGGCAGTCTACCTGAAAAAGAATTCAGACAGATGATAGTAAAGATGATCCAAAATCTTGGAAATAGAATGGAGAAAATACAAGAAACATTTAGCAAGGACCTAGAAGAATTAAAGAGCAAACAAACAATGATGAACAACACAACAATACATGAAATTAAACAACAATACATGAAATTAAAAATTCTCTATAAGGAATCAATAGCTGATTGATTAACTGAGGCAGAAGAACAGATAAGTGACCTGGAAGATAAAATAGTGGAAATAACTACTGCAGAGCAGAATAAAGAAAAAAGAAAAAACAATGAAATGAATTGAGGACAGTCTCAGAGACCTCTGGGACAACATTAAACACACCAACATTCTAATTATAGGGGTCCCAGAAGAAGAAGAGAAAAAGAAAGGGAATGAGAAAATATTTCAAGAGATCATAGTTGAAAACTTCCCTAATATGGGAAAGGAAACAGTCAGTCAAGTCCAGGAAGGGCAGAGAGTCCCATAGAGGATAAATCCAAGGAGAAACACACCAAGACACATATTAATCAAAGTACCAAAAATTAAATACAAAGAAAAAATATTAAAAGCAGCAAGGGAAAAATAACAAATAACATACAAGAGAATCCCCATAAGGTTAACAGCTGATCCTTCAGCAGAAACTCTGCAAGCCGGAAGGGAGTGGCAGGTCATATTTAAAGTGATGAAAGGGAAAAACCTACAACCAAGATTACTCTGCCCAGCAAGGACCTCATTCAGATTTGACAGAGAAATTAAAACCTTTAAAGACAAGCAAAAGCTAAGAGAATTCAGCACCACCAAACCAGCTTTACAACAAATGTTAAAGGAACTTCTCTAGTCAGGAAACACAAGAGAGGGAAAAGACCTACAATAACAAACTCAAAACAATTAAGAAAATGGTAATAGGAACATACTATCGATAACTACCTTAAATGTAAATGGATTAAATGCTCCAACCAAAAGATGTAGACTGGCTGAATGGATAAAAAAACAAGACCTGTACACATGTTGTCCACAAGAGACCCACTTCAGACCTAGGGACATATACAGACTGAAAGTGAGTGGATGGAAAAAGATATTCCATGCAAATGGAAATCAACAGAAAGCTGGAGTACCAATTCTCATATCAGACAAGCCAGACTTTAAAATAAAGACTATTATAAGAGACAAAGAAGGAAACTACATAATGATGAAGGGATCAATCCAAGAAGAAAATATAACAACTGTAAATACTTATGCACCCAACATAGGAGCACCTCAATACATAAGGCAAATGCTAACAGCTACATAAAAGGGGAAATCGACAGTAACACATTCATAGTAGGGGACTTTAACACCCCACTTTCACCAATGGACAGATCATCCAAAATGAAAATAAATAAGGAAACACAAGCATTAAATGATACATTAAACAAAATGGGCTTAATTGATATTTATAGGACATTCCATCCAAAAACAACTGAATACACTTTCTTCTCAAGTGCTCATAGAACATTCTCCAGGATAGATCATATCTTGGGTCACAAATGAAGCCTTAGTAAATTTAAGAAAATTGAATCATATCAATATCTTTCCTGACCACAGTGCTATGAGACTAGATATCAATTACAGGAAAAGATCTGTAAAAAATACGAACACATGGAGGCTAAACAATACACTAGTAAATAATCAAGAGACCACTGAAGAAATTAAAAAAAATACCTAGAAACAAATGACAATGAAAATACGATGACCCAAAACCTATGGGATGGAATGGAGCAAAAGCAGTTCTAAGAGGGAAGTTTATAGCAATACACTCCTACCCCAAGAAACCCAAAACATCTCAAATAAACAACCTAACCTTACACCTAAAGCAATTAGAGAAAGAAGAACAAAAAAACCCCAAAGTTATCAGAAGGAAAAAAATCATAAAGATCAGACCAGAAACATATGAAAAAGAAATGAAGGAAACAGTAACAAAGATCAATAAAACTGAAAGCTGGTTCTTTGAGAAGATAAAATTGATAAACCATTAGCCAGACTCATCAAGAGAAAAATGGAGAAGACTCAAATCAATAGAATTAGAAATGAAAAAGGAGAAGTAACAACTGACACTGCAGAAATACAAAGGATCATAAGAGATTACTACAAGCAAGTATACGCCAATAAAATGGACAACCTGGAAGAAATGGACAAATTTTTAGCAAAGCACACCCTTCCAAGACTGAACCAGGAAGAAATAGAAAATATGAACAGACCAATCACAAACACTGCAATTCATACTGTGATTAAAAATCTTCCAACAAACAAAAGCCCAGGACCAGATGGCTTCACAGGTGAATTCTATCAAACATTTAGGGAAGAGCTAACACCTATTCTTCTCAAACTCTCCAAAATACAGCAGAGGGAGGAACACTCCCAAACTCATTCTACAAGGCCACCATCACCCTGATACCAAAACCAGAAAAAGAAGTCACAAAGAAAGAAAACTACAGGCCAATATCACTGATGAACATAGATGCAAAAATCCTCAACAACACACTAGCAAATAGAATCCAACAGCACATTAAAAGGATCATACACCATAATCAACTGGGGTTTATTCCAGGAATGCAAGGATTCTTCAATATACACAAATCAATCAATGTGATACACCGTATTAATAAATTGAAGGAGAAAAACCATATGATCATCTCAATAGATGCAGAAAAAGCTTTCAACAAAATTCAACACCCATTTATGATAAAAACCCTCCAGAAAGTAGGCATAGAGGGAACTTTCCTCAACATAATAAAGGCCATATATGACAAACTCACAGCCCACATCATTCTCAATGGTGAAAAACTGAAACCATTTCCACTAAAATCAGGAACAAGACAAGGTTGCCCACTCTCACCACTCTTATTCAACATAGTTTTGGAAGTTCTAGCCACAGCAATCAGAGAAGAAGAAATAAAAGGAATCCAAATCAGAAAAGAAGAAGTAAAGCTGTCACTGTTTCCAGGTGATATAATACTATACATAGAGAATCCTAAAAATGCTACCAGAAAACTACTAGAGCTAATCAATGAATTTGGTAAAGTAGCAGGATAAAAAATTAATGCACAGAAAACTCTTGCATTCCTATACACTAATGATGATAAATCTGAAAGAGAAATTAAGGAAACACTCCCATTTACCATTGCAACAAAAATAATAAAATACCTGGGAATAAACCTACCTAAGGAGACAAAAGACCTGTATGCAGAAAACTATAAGACACTGATGAAAGAAATTAAAGATGATACAAACAGAGGGAGAGATATACCATGTTCTTGGATTGGAAGAATCAAAACTGTGAAAATCACTGTACTACCCAAAGCAATCTACAGATTCAGTGCAATCCCTGTCAAGCTACCAATAGCATTTTTCACAGAAGTAGAACAAAAAATTTCACAGTTTGTATGGAAACACAAAAGACCCCGAATAGCCAAAGCAGTCTTGAGAATGAAAAATGGAGCTGGAAGAATCAGGCTCCTGGACTTCGGACTATACTCTATAAAGCTACAATAGTCAAGACAGTGTGGTACTAGCACAAAAACAGAACTAAAGATCAATGGAACAGGATAGAAAGCCCAGAGATAAACCCACACACATATGGTCACCTTATTTTTGATAAAGGAGGCAAGAATATACAATGGAGGAAAGACAGCCTCTTCAATAAGTGGTGCTGGGAAAACTGGACAGGTACATGTAAAAGAATGAAATTAGAACACTCCCTAACAGCATACACAAAAATAAACCCTAAAATGGATTAAAGACCTAAATGTAAGGCCAGACCCTATAAAACTTTTAGAGGAAAACATACGCCCAATACTCTATAACATACATCACAGCAAGATCCTTTTTGACCTACCTCCTAAAGAAATGGAAATAAAACCAAAAATAAACAAATGGAACCTAATGAAACTTAAAAGCTTTTGCACAGCAAAGGAAAACATAAACAAGATGAAAAGACAACCCTCAGAATGGGATAAAATATTTGCAAATGAAGCAACTGACAAAGGATTAATCTCCAAAATTTACAAGCAGCTCATGCAGCTCAATATCAATAAAACAAACAACCCAATTCAAAAACGGCAGAAGACCTAAATAGACATTTCTCCAAAGAAGATATACAGATTGCCAACAAACACATGAAAGGATGCTCAACATCACTAATCATTAGAGAAATTCAAATCAAAACTACAGTGAGGTATCACCTCACACCAGTCAGAATGGCCATCATCAAAAAATCTAAAAACAATAAATGCTGGAGCGGGTGTGGAGAAAAGGGAACCCTCTTGCACTGTAGGTGGGAATGTAAATTGATACAGCCAGTGTGGAGAACAGTATGGCAGTTCCTTAAAAAATTAAAAATAGAACTACCATACGACCCAGTAATCCCACTACTGGGCATATACCCTGAGAAAACCAAAATTCAAAAAGAGTCATGTACCACAATGTTCACTGCAGCTCTATTTACAATAGCTAGGACATGGAAGCAACCTAAGTGTCCATTGACAGATGAATGGATAAAGAAGATGTGGCACATATATACAATGGAATATTACTCAGCCATAAAAAGAAATGAAATTGAGTTATTTGTAGTGAGGTGGATAGACCTAGAGTCTGTAATACAGAGTGAAGTAAGAAAGAGAAAAACAAATACCATATGCTAACACATATATATGGAATCTAAAAAAGAAAAAAAAATGGTTCTGAAGAACCTAGAGGCAGGATGGGAATAAAGACGCAGACATAGAGAATGCACTTGAGGACATGGGAAGGGGGAAGGGTAAGTTGGGACGAAGTGAGAGAGTGGCATGGACATATATACACTACCAAATGTAAAATAGATAGTGTGGAAGCAGCCACATAGCACTGGGAGATCAGCTCGGTGCTTTGTGACCTTTAGAGGGGTGAGATAGGGAGGGTGTGAGGGAGACGCAAGAGGGAGGAGATATGGGGCTGTATGTATATGTATAGCTGATTCACTTTGTTATACAGCAGAAACTAACACACCATTGTAAAGCAATCATACTCCAATAAAGATGTTAAAAAAAAAACGGTATACTGAGCCCCATATAAGATTAAAAAAGAAAAAAAGTTTGGGTTTTAAAAGCCAGAAAGCAATTATAATTTAAACACTAATTCCTAAGGATACCAGTAAGTTTTATGCTCGCCTTAGTGTTCCCATTTTCTTTCTTTCTTTTTTTTTTTTTTGGTCATGTTTTCCTGGTATATTTCTATTCAACCAAAGGTACAAAGCTGTATGTAATTTTAAAATTTCCAATGGTTTCCATATGCATTCCTTTCACACTAAAATCCTCACTAGTTCAAGGTGGCAAATATGTGCTATACATAATAGAGATAAATTGACAAAGGTGCTTGAAAGGATCATCAGTATTGGGAACTGTAAGACAGTTAATTTACTTAACCCCTGCAATCGTCAAAATTAGACACAGGAAAGACCTTAAAAGTCATTTAGGGCTTCCCTGGTGGCGCAGTGGTTGAGTGTCCTCCTGCCGATGCAGGGGACACGGGTTCGTGCCTGGGTCCGGGAAGATCCCACATGCCGCGAAGCGGCTGGGCCCGTGAGCCATGGCCGCTGAGCCTGCGCGTCTGGAGCCTGTGCTCCGCAACGGCAGAGGCCACAACAGAGAGAGGCTCGCCTACCGCAAAAAAAAAAAAAAAAAAAAAAAAGTCATTTAGTTTAACTATGAACTTGTTTTGGATGATTTTCATAGATATAAATCCAGAACCTGTTAGAACTCATTTTTTTAAAATTTATTTTATTTATTTTTGGCTGCATTGGGTCTTCGTTGCTGCTTGCAGGCTTTCTCTAGTTGTAGCAAGTGGGGGCTACTCTTTGCTGTGGTGCGTGGACTTCTCATTGCGTTGGCTTGTTTTGTTGCAGAGCACGGGATCTAGGTGCATGGGCTTCAGTAGTTGTGGCTCGCAGGCTCAGGCTCAGTAGTTGTGGCTCGCAGGTTCTAGAGCGCAGACTCAGTTGTGGCGCATGGGCCCCCTTGCTCCGCAGCACGTGGCATCTTCCCACACCAGGGCTCGAAACCGAGTCCCCTGCCTTGACAGTTGGATTCTTAACCACTGTACCACCAGGGAAGCCCTAGAACTCATTTTTAAGTGTTTTCCCTCAAACTCTACTCTTTACTTTCCCTCCTATAATAGTATTCTTCTGGTAATTAATAATTTACATTTGGTACTTCCGTTTTACCCTCATTTTATGTTCCTTCCCCACAAGATAAAAACCTCAGTCTTGCTATTTGCTTCATTCAAACACTAATAAACTACTTCTCTAGTGGGTGAGGTTTGTGCCATAGATGCCAGAGATATTTTGCAGACTGATTTCTTTTTATTAGGTCTCTAGTTTTCTTCTTTAACTATTTATTAAAATTTTATAGCTTTCTTTATATCTTGAATCAGAAATATAATTTGAAATTCTGTTATTTCAATTATAATCCTATTGATTCAAACCCCGGGATAATGACAATTTGTTACTAGGGTCAGAAACTTGCTATAAGTACTGAGTTAGGTGAGAGGGACAGCACAGAACTATGATTGTGTGAACATTTCATTCTTCCCTTTGAATGCAAGTTATAGTTTATCTAAAAATGACTGGAATGCACCAGAAGATGCACATTGAAATTTTGGCCATGTTTGCATGATAGGAAACAATGATTGAAAAATGAAAACACTCATTTGATCATCTCACGATAGTAGTTTTCTGTTATAACATCATATAAAACTGAATGAGCTTTTTGATCTTCTCAGCTTTCTAGGTATCTTACTTGAACTGGCCCCTGACAAGAGCAATTTCTGTTAATACAGACTATAAAGAGGCTTTGTGAGGATAGGGAGAAGGTTTGCTGAAATATTGCTCTATATTTTCTGGGTCTGCTTTGGGATCTATTTTCACACTCATTCCAAAGTTAAATTGGGGAAAAGGACCCTTATTTCATTCTGACATTCGTCAGTGAGGAAAAGGTCTACCTTGCCTCCAACAGCTGTAGTAGCAACAACAATCTTCATAGAGTGAAGTTCAACCGTAGCATCAGCAACAAGACAAAAGTAAGTAACAACAGCTAGTAGTGGATCCACCAGAGCCTCTAGGTTTTGACCAGGGTCTTCTACAGCAGTCACAATCATTATTACTACTTTTTTCAGAGCACATTACTTCTGAGAATGTTGGGACTGAGTTACCCCTGTTTTGACATCCTCCTGTCTAGCTCCTCTGGGCTCCAAACCAACAGCATCTCCACCGTTGTCACCAGGCAGTACTATCATCAAGATGCTGATGTTTAGAGATTCCCCAGAAGTCAATCAGGTGAATATTTTCCCTCCCAAACCACACACAGATTGCCCTGATTTCTTCTATCGGCATTTCTGTTGCTTAACACACCTGGTAACTGGAAACCACTAATTCAAAGCTAGTATTTTACATAGAGAAAGGAAGTCCCAGCTGAGACTCCTCTCCAAGTTCAGTTCTTGGGGAGGTGAAAAGCAAGGCAAAGGATCTAGACAGTCTTGATGAACTACAGCTTCAGCCCAGGTAAGTACATCTGAAGAGCTGTAGTTACTATGGGTCAGGGCCCAAATAAGTAGGAGTTCTCGTGATATTAGTCGTTCTTTAATTAGCTCATTTCTTTTCAGGTTTTCATTCTTTAATTCATTGGTCCATCGAGTATTTTCTGAGCTCCTGCCATGCACTGGGCACTGAACTGGAGATGTGGAAATGAACATGGTACACAGAGTCCCCGCCCTTAAGAAATGGGCAGTCAAATAAAAAATAAAGACATTAGACAAATAAATACACAAAGGATTATTTGATCACAAATGGAAAAAATGCCACTCAAGCATCTAAAATTTTCTTAAAATACCAGACAACTTTCAGTGGCCAATTTGATAATAATAACTTGATTTATTAACGTGTAAGAACTGCTGGAAAGTAAATTTTTTCTTCCTTTGCATGTTTCACAAAATTTTTAAAAATCTCTTCCTAAAGATTCAAATAAATATTTCAATTAATATTTTATTTCTAAGTCTGCTGTTGATCACAGGTGGCAAATTTATTATTTAAAAAGATAACACTGTATTATAATATGTCATTTGTTGGTCCAAAATCTATTACATAATGGAAACACAGGATATGTATACAGTACTCTGCCTGGGCACTGTGAACTGTAGAAAAACTACATTCTAGGTGTTTACAGTCATGGAGGAGAAATAAGTTACATAGTGAAATAATCACAAAACAAAATTATGAGATAAAGCCCATGGAAGTTAACATATGTAATAAGTTCTACTTACATATTTTGAAGTGAAAAACTATAATGCATGAACTGATAAAGACTTTTGGCCCTGATTTATACATCTACACTAAAAGTTTTATTAAGTTACTTTTAAAAGGCTATGGTACATGTAGTAATACATAATAAATCACATGAAATCTGAATGACTCCAGAAAGTTAGGGGCACATAAGAGGAGACTGGTAGGGAGACTAAGTTGGTTAGGGTGGCCAGATGGAGCATTTGTGTGAAGGATGGGGTAATGAGGGCAGTTCAGGAAACAGGAGCAACAGAAGGTATTTTATCATAAAAATTCAAGATATGCCCGGAGACAAGCAGTAGACCAGTTGGCTAAAATAGAGAGTTATTTTATTGTTAAAGACCATAATGGTAGGTTGGGATCTAACTGTGGTGAACTTTGAATGCCCAACTAAGGAGTTTAGATTCTAACTGATAGTTTATGCCATTGAAGGTTTGGGGGACAGGGGAGTTTTATGATCAAAGTTGAAAAATCCATCTGGCTGAAGAACACATAATGAGGATGATATAGTACATTGTAATTACTCCAGGTAGTAGCTGGGAGTTGAGAAATAAATACATGAATTAGAAGATCTTAAAAATCACTTATGTTGACTTGAGCATATGGTATACACATTTCCCAGGAGCTTATTTGCCTTCTGTTAAAAAAAAAAAAAAAAAAAAGACAAAACCAATGAAAAACCAATGTCTCCCTCACCCCCAAAAGGGAGGGCGGTAAAAGACAAAATAAAGATTTATCTATAAGTGCATCTGTTAGTAGTAGGCAGAGTTGAAACCCTTTGGCCTGGTGCACAACTTTATTCTTAGCTATGGACGCTCTTAATTAGGGTAACCACTGTAGTTATGACTGAATTTGGAATCAGTCCAGTAGAGGATCTGGTGGCAAAGAACTGGAAACCAGTATCTAACAGGAATAATACAAAGTTGGCCATTTACCTATGTGTGAGTTGATACTTTTGTAAATGATTCTGATCAAAGGGGGGAAAGGCAATGGAATCAATGTTGTGTTTATTGTAAAGGGGAATACACATAACCCAAAGCTTTGAAAAGTGATAAATCCCAATATATGTACCCCAAGTACATAGCTGCATTGCCACAGCTCCTAGAAGAATGGATATATGGATATGAGAGTGACTGGGGTATGGGCAAAGCTAATAACACTTCTCAGCTGGCTTGCTTTCTTTTAAAAAATTTTTTGCTAAAATCTTTAAGACAGGTAGGTTTATACCTTTGAGACCTATAATAATTTTTGAGGCACACTTTATACTCTTTCCATTTAGGCATTAATCAGGGAGTTGGTCTTTTTGAAGTGCGAATCGTGAATAGTGAATATGAAACATTTTAAGAATGTAGTAGGAAAGCTATTAGCACTTTGGGGATGGCTGCTTAGTGGCGGTGAGAGAGCTAATGAATACTCTAAGTTATCTAGCTCTTTTCATCTATGGTAATTAGCCTTAAGAAGGCAAGTTAAAAAAATTCTTTCTAAACCTTGTACAGTGTAACTTCCCACTTAGCATTTCTTTTCTCCTTACTAGCTTTACAACCTGAGGCAATCCCAGATATTCCCTATGGGAAAGATGTATTTGAGAGTTACACTTATGGTGCTTGCCTTTATTAATTTTATGAAAAAAAATCATTTTAACATTCATTTTAATATTTGAGTATCAAGAATTCAAGGGTTAGATTTGAGTATTGCTGTGGGATTTTGAAAAAAATAGAAATAAGGTATAATGACAATAAACCATGACCCAAACATCTTAATTAAATATTCTGAAACTCCACATCTTTTTTAAAAGATATATTTTACTGTTTCTCTTAAGAGTCTTCTTATAATTTGTTGAAACATTCCAAGGAATTATAGATACTAAGCTATTTTATTTGACAGATGTTGGTAGATGACAGGAGATTAATCTAGAATCCTAGCTCTGTCTTGTTATTTAATTGAACAGATCCATGCCACCTTCTTTCCTCTTTGCCTGTATACACACACACACACACACTCATTCACACACCTTTTGTTTTTCAGAATTCTTAACCGCTTCCCACTCCCACCACAATTTTGCCACCCTGTTGCAAATTCCTATAGCCAGTTGCTTCTTAAGGTGACAGTGAGGGAGACTTCTTATTGATCATCTTACCTCCCACACAATTTATTGGTGGTTGACACACTCCCTGCCATTTTTTTTTTCCTTTGTGAAGGTTGAAGGAGCCATTCATTATAGAGATGGCTTCATTAAAAAAGCAACCCCAAAGTTCTAGTGGATTAAGCTCTTTAGCTACAGAGTAAAACCCTTTGCAATCTTATGGCAATCGATGCCCCCCATCCTTTCCTGATGAAGTTAAAAGACTGTATATGGATTTTCCTTTCATTTTTTATAAGTGCTTTTTGGACTTTTGTATCTTACCGTGCTATATTCTCTGAGGAGAATTCCTGGCTATAGCTCTTTGTTTTTATTTCTTTATACATTGGCAGTTTTAAAAATAGAAATCATTTTTCATCAAGTTGGCTGATCTCAGCATTTTCTCTATTTATATTAGTTTAAGGCATCTTTGGGTCACTTTTTTCTCATTTTTTTTTTCTGTTTGGTCTCTGTGTTTGGTCCCACTTGTGATAAGGGAGGGCTGAGGCAGAGCTGAGTCCACACTTAAGTCCCTTTGTGTACCTGTGAAATTCCCTTGAGAATTCCTGCCTGTTACACCTGACTTTTCTCCACTGAAAGGAAGGTTTTGATCAAATATGCAGGCAGGGCATTTTGTGTGATTTGGGTGCAGTGAGAATTTTACATCTTTGCTTTTCTTACGAGATGATGAGAACCTTGACTGTGTCTTTACTCATCTTTCTCGCCTCCAGTGTCTTGCACGGCAGGCATCAACAAATGTTTTTTGAACAAATGAATGTGCAAATGAGTGAATGTTGCATGACGTACTAATCCTGTATCTTGTTTCTCATTGTCCCTTGTTTCTCATTGTTCCAATATTCTATTTCACTGTCCTCTCTCAGAATAATGCCTCCCTGAAGAATTACAGAAGAGTAGAAGCTGATAAAAATGCATAACAAATCTGTGGTGAGAAAGGAAACTAGAAGTCTGTACCTCTGTACATTGGCACACTTATAGATTCACCCCTCCAGCCTGTATGAATTACTTTTCCAGAAATTAGAGGATTTTCATTAATGAAAATTTAAATACAGCACTTCTCTTTATTTTATTAATTTGGCAATGGATTGGAATGGCGAGAGTCTGGAAGTGGGAGGACTTCCTGAAAGGGAGTCAACTAAGAGTCAACTAACTGTAACTAACAGAATAATCATAGGCATTGAAAACTATGTTGTGAGTTGAGATTCGCAGGGCTGTAAGCCTAGACAGTGAGATAAGTGTCACATGGAAATTTATGAAAAGCAATGAGTTCTTCCTGTCAGGTGATTTGGTTATATTGATCCTCAGTGTTTTTGACATCATTTGTTTACAACTTACTCTAAACCAGATAGCTTTCTGTTAAATTTTCAATATTAGGAGTAGGAAATATGAGCCCCAAATGTGTCTTGTTCTAATCATCCAATCATGCTCCTCTTTTGTTATAAATAAAAGAAATTATTTGTTAATAAATATGTAAGAAAATAGAGCAGAGCTGTGAATGTATAGCACAAATCTGTAGCATTCTCTTCGGTGTCCTGATTGGCCTCTACTACCAGTGGGTGCTTCTCTTTAATTCAATGTCCAGTCATGATCAGTGTATTTGAGAATGCATCTTGGAATTAATGGACGATTTGAAACCTTCTCCAGTTCGCTACCCCTTGCCCCAAGCAAAATTAATCTTTCCAATCTCTGTGCTTTCTTAGTATCTTGTACATAATTCTAATTGCATTTGTCACATTTTAGAATGATTTTTTAACTGCTTATCATTTTCCTTTTATTCAAATGTGAGAGTCTGTATTTCATTCATCTTTTTTTTCTCCTGTAAATATGCAATATGTGTTAGCTGAAATGGGAATTACTGAGAAGTACCAGTGTATAGTGATGTGAGAGGTAAATGGTATATCAGAAAAATGTGCTGGATGTGCAGTTTTTCCAAATTTAGACCTATTGTCACACAACCAAGCTATTTAACCCTGTGAACTCCAGTTCCCTCATTCATAAGATGAGGACAATAGTTACAAAAAAGAATCAAAAGAAAGATGAGGCGTAGACTGTTTTCAGATCTTTAAAGTGTTATTCAATTAACATTATAATTTTGTTAGCATTTCAGCCAGTGAGAGTGATTTTTGGGTCCCCCAGCCTCCCTGAACATGTTTCAACAAAAACTATCAGTTTACCTAAAGTTTCAAGATTTGGGGTCTCATCCACAGATTTTCTTCACTTCATGTCGACATTTATTGAATTCCTACTATGTTCAAAGTGCTCTGATGAGTTAAAGGGGTGTTGATTGCACCTCCATAAATCACAGTCTCAATGTAGCCAGACACATTGTGGTACAGTGTGCAAAAACTACAGAGTAGACATTCAGAAACTGCTCTTCAGTCATTCAACTTCATCAATTCAGCATGGATTTGGGAGACATTTAGATCTTTGTTAAAACGTCCACACTGAGCTTCTATTTTTTTATTCGTAAAAAGGGATAACAAGACCTACCTCATGGAGCTGTAATAGAGATTAATGAGATGATACATTTTACGAAGTAGCATGCCTGACATACAGAAGATGTTCAACCAATACTGGCAATTTCCATCATTATTCAAGAAAGAGAAAGATCAGTGTGGGCTGGAAGAGTAAGAGATGGAATTCATAGGGAGATAGGGCATACATTGGATGTGAAAGCAATTTGCATAGGGGTAAAGCATGAACAGAGGTGACTAAGCTAATACAGGCATCAACATAAACCAAGTGCTCAGGCTAGAATCCAGGTGTCAACTGTAGCTCTTCTCTTCCCCTCATACTTATCCCTAATAGTCAATTCACTACTATGTTCTGTCCATTTTGACTTCCAAATATTTCTCAAGCTTATATAATCCTTTCAGTTCTCACTGTGCCTCTCCATTTCTGGCACCTCTTTCCAGCCATGATCCCTCCAGCTATCTTCAGTCCCCAGAGTGTCCTCCACTCTCTTGCCTCGAGGGCTTTGAACATGCAGCTTGCTTAACCTTGAGCACTCAGCCCCTTGGCCGCCTTTCCTTCCCTATAAGCACACACCAACCACACATACAATAACTCCTAGTCTCTTTTCCTCCAGTAAGTCCTTATCATAACATTGATTGCCTGCTTATTTCTCTCTGTCCTTGACCAGAATGTAAGCACAAAAGGCCATAAAAGAGCCCAGTTTCCACAAATTCCCGGCCCCGTGTCTAACAATATTCCTGCATCTAACCCCCAAACTTTGCCCTTCTTTCCATTACTGTGGATGAACTGTCCCCTATTCTGAGACTAACTTCTCTCTACATGAATGGATCCCACCCCTTCTCACCAAAAGACAGTGCTGCAAATATTCTACACTTTTTCTCCTACATTACCATTTTCCTTTCTAATACCATTTATGCAAATATGCTAAAATATATCTCATCTTAACAAAAGAACTCCCTTAACTTCACATCTTCCCCTAGCCATTGCCCCATTTCTTTATTTCTTCTTACAACCAAGCTCCTTGAAAAAGTTGTCTAAACTGATTTTCTCTACTTCCTTTTATTCCATTCTCTCTCTAACCACTCTAATCATTCTTTTGTCCCACCATTCTAACAAATCAATTCTTGTCGATGTCACCACTGATCTCCACATTGTCGGATTCAATGGTGAGAACTCAGACTTCATCTTTCTTGATTTACCGACACATTGGACTCAGTTGATTACTTCTCCCTTCTAGAAACCTTTCTTCACTTGACTTTTTGGACCCCTCTCTCATCAGTCTTTCTCACTCTACTTTTCTGGTTTCTCCTCTCAGGGTGCAATCTTTTTTTCTCTGTCTCTACTTGTATTCCTGGCAAACAAGTCTCATGGTTTTAAATGTCAACTATATGTGGATAAGCCCCAAATAAATAGTTCAAACCCAGTCCTCACCACTGAACTCCAGACTTACTGCCTACTCCATTTCAAACTTATCTTAGACAAAGTTTTCAATTCCCACTTCCTTCCCTAAACCACTGAACACACAGACATCCCTAGTTCAATGCAACACCATTCCGCCAGTTGCTTAGGGCAAAAATCTTGGAGTCCTCTCTTTATCAACTCTCCTTATCACATCCAAAACGTTGGAGTCTTGTCTTTACTACATTCAGTTCATCAACAAATACATCTAGAATCCAACCATCCAAGCCACTATCATTACCCATGTGGCTAATCACAGTAATTTCCTATCTGATCTCACTGTTTCCACCCTTGCTCTCTACAGTCTTTTTTTTTAAAACTGAGGTAAAATTGGTATGTAACATTATATAAATTTCAGGTATACAACATTATAGTTTGATATATGTATACACCACTAAGTGATTGTTGCTGTAAATCTAGTTACCATCCATTACCATATATTTTATCCCCTTCACCCATTTCACCCTCTCCCCAGCCTCCTTCCCTTCTGGTAACCAATAATCTGTACTCTGTATCTATAGTTTGTTTTTGTTTTGTTTTGTTTTGTTTTTTAGATTCCACATGTAAGTGAAGTCATATGGTATTTGTCTTTCTTCGTCTAATTTATTTCCCTCAGGGTCCATACACATTGTCATAAATGGCAAGATTTCCTTATTTTCTTATGACTGAGTATATATGCCATTATATATGTGTATATGTACGTATATATATATATATATATATATATATATATATGTCTCATATCTTCAACCATTCATCCATCAATGTACACTTAGGTTTTTCCAACACAATAGCCAACACATGGAAAAACACTTAGATTTTTCCATGTGTTGGCTATTGTAAATAATGCTGCAGTGAACATAGGGGTGCATATATCTCTTTGAATTAGTGTTTTTTTTATTCTTCAGATAAATACACAGAAGTGGAATTCCTGGATCATATGGTAGTTCTAAGTTTTTTGAGGAGTCTCCATACTGTTTACCATAATTGTTGTACCAATTTACATTCCCACCAACAGTATGAAGGTTCCCTTTTCTGCACATCCTCTCCAGCACTTGTTATTTATTGTCTTTTTGATAATAGCTATTCCAACAGGTATGAAGTGATATCTCATTGTGGGTTTTATTTGCATTTCCCTGATGATTAGTGATGCTTGAACATCTTCTTATGCACCTGTTGGCCATGTGTATTTCTTCTTTCATTTTATAAGGCCAGCATTACCTTGATACCAAAACCAGGTAAGGATATTTTTTTCACAAAGAAAGAAAATTAGAGGCAAATATCCTTGATGAGCATAGATGCAAAAATCTTCAACAAAATATTAGTAAGCCTAATTAAATAATACATTAAAAAGATGATACACCATGATCAAGTGGGATTTATTCCAGGGATGAAAAGGTGGTCCAACATCTATAAATCAATCAACATGTTACAGCACATTAACAGAATAAAGGTAAAAATCAAATGATCATTTTGGTAGATTCAAAAAAAGCATTTGACAAGATTCAACATTGATTTATGATAAAAAAAAAAAAAACTCTCAACAAAGTGGACATAGCGGAAACTCTCAAGAAAGTAGGTATAGAAGAAAGTGGGTACCTCAACATAATAAAGGCCATCTATGAAAAACCCACAGGTAACATCATGCTCAATGGTGAAAAGCTGAACACTTTTCCTCTAGCTCAGGAACAAAACGAAATAGTAGTGGCCCACTCTCATCACTTTTTAAACACAGTATTGCAAGTCCTAGCCACAGCAATCAGACAAGAAAAATAAATGAAAGCCATCCAAACTGGAAAGGAAGAAGTAAAACTCATTATTTGCAAATGACATCATATTATATTTAGAAAATCCTAAAGATTCCACCGAAAAACTGTTAGAACTAATAAATGAATTCAATTAAGTTGCAGGAAACAAAATCAATACATAGAAATCGGTGGCATTTCTATACCCTAATAAAGAACTATGAGGGTGAGAAATTAAGAAAACAGTCCCACTTAAAATTACATCAAAAAGAATAAAATGGCTAAGCATAAATGTAACCAAGGACGTGAAAGACCTATTAATTGAAAACTGTAAGACATTGATGAAAGAAATTGAAGAAGACACAAATAAATGGAAAGATATTACATGCTCATGGACTGGAAGAATTAATAGTGTTAATGCAATCCCTATCAAAAGTCCAATGGCTCTTTTCACAGAACTAGAACAAAGACTTTTAAAATTTGTATGAAGCCACAAAAGATCCAGAATAGCCAAACCAATCTTGTGAAAGAAGAACAAAGCTGGAGGTACCATATGATCTGATTTTAAACTATACTACAAAGCTACAGTAATCAAAACAGGATGGCACTGGCCTAAAAACACACACACAGATTGATGAAAGAGAATAGAGATCACAGAAATAAATCCACACATATATGGACAATTAATTTACAACAAATGAGCCAAGAACATACAATAGGTAAAGGACAATCTCTTCAATAAATGGTGTTAGGGAAACTGGACAACCACATGCAAAAGAGTGAAACTAGACCACTATCTTATACCATACACAAAAATTAACTCAAAATGGATTAAAGACTTGAATGTAAGACCTGAAACCATAAAATTCTTAGAAGAAAACATATGTTGTAAGCTCCTTGACATCAGTTTTAGTGATTTTTTTTTTTTTTTTGGACTCCAAAGGCAAAGGAAACAAAAATAAGCAAATGGACTACACCAAACTAAAAATCTTTTGCACAGAGAAGGAAGCCACCAACAAAATGAAAAGGCAACTTACTGAATGGGAGAAGATATTTGCAAATCATATATCTGATAAGGGGTTAATATACAAAATATGTAAAGAACTCACACAGCTCAGCAGACACACACAAAAAGAAAACCAAACCAAACCAAACAAAATCAAATAACCCAATTTAAAAATGGGTAGAGGATCTAAAAATTCTTTTAAAATGTAAGGTGTTTAATTCTACTCCTCTGTTAAAACATTTTCCATTGTTTTCTTATCTCTAATAAATAAAAATCAAACTCTTTATGGTGGCTCTACTACCTCTCTGCATTTATCTCCTATTAGATGCTCTCTTGCTTAGTTTGCAACCCATAGGCCACTTCTTGGTTTATACTACACACCCAAACATGCCTTCACTTCGGGGCCTTTTTGCTTGCTGTTCTCTCTGCCTGGAATTTTTTTACTCCAAAATCTACATGGCTCACTCTCATTTTCCTCAGTTCTCTGCTTACTTGTTACCTTGTCAGTGAAACCTTACTTGATTACCTAAGTAAAATAGTATCCCCATTTTCACCCATGGCATACTCAGTTTTGTTTGCCTCACTCTTCTTTCCCCATAGTAATTACTGCTCCATGATATATTATATACTTTTTTGCTTGTTTATTGGCTGTCTACCTAAATGAAGACAACTCCATGATGACAAGACCTTTACAGGAACCCCTTCCTCCATTTATCTTTATCCCCAACACCAAGAAGAACATCTGATACATGGAATGTGTTCAAAGCAATATTTATTGAATGAACAAATGAATGAATGAGGCTGTTGGTTGACCATGAGAGACTAGGATGTCAGTCATTCCTTCTATCTCTGCACCCAAATGTACCAGTATGGAGTAAAACTCTTATGCATGTTATATTTTATGTCTTTAGAATACTTAACAGTTTCCCTGACAGTTCTTTTGAGAGGTACTTTTTCTTTCCTCCTTCAAACTTCTGCCTTGAAATATCATAAATTTAAATAAGCATGTAGAAATCAGCAGCTTTAAAGCAGTTTTTATTGATGCCTTCACAATGGTGGTCTAAACAATTGTTTTGTTTTTAGGATAGCTGGCTCTGTAATTTCTATTCATGATCCAAATGCCATTGAAAAGCCACTGAATATTGCACAAAGTATGCCAATGTGAAAAATGTCATCAACTGCCATTTTATTTCAAGCTGGACTTCTGTACAGCAAATTGTTCCAAATTTGGTGAAAACCAAATCCAAGTCACCTTAAGCAAAAAGACAGATGTAAAACAGCAGATAACTTTTTAAAAAGAAAACAAACAAACATGTTCACTTAATTAGAGGCATATATTATTATTTTCTTAACATTTTATGACCTGTCACTTATATTAAGCTTTTTCTGCTTTAATCAAAATTATTTTATGACTTCTGCAAATAGTTTTTTAAGATATGAAAATCCCATTGCAGATTGCTCTGGTTGGCTTATTTCCTCATTCACTATTGTGATTTCAAAGCTCAAGCTTTGTAATTAAGCAGGTCTCAGTTTGAAACTAAGCTTTTTGCATTCTCATCTCAGCAAACTCATAAAATTACATGACATTTCTAAGACTCAGTTTCCTCATTTGTGAAATGGAAAGAATAAGTTTGTTATGATGACTGAAATAAAGCAGTAATGTATAGCATTCTATATGCATTTACTAGTATTTCTGTTGTTATTAATTATACTGGCAGAACGACTATTTTTTTGCGGTACGCGGGCCTCTCACTGTTGTGGCCTCTCCCGTTGCGGAGCACAGGCTCCAGACGCGCAGGCTCAGCGGCCATGGCTCACGGGCCCAGCCGCTCCTCGACGCGTGGGATCCTCCCGGACCGGGGCACAAACCCGTGTCCCCTGCATCGGCAGCCGGACTCTCAACCACTGCGCCACCAGGGAAGCCCTAGAATGACTATTTTTTAATAGTTCATAATTTGGAGTTGTATTCACCTCCAAAATAAACTTTTTGTTCACTTCCTAAATGAAGCATATTAGTCCAAATGCACTGACTTGACTCTCTAAAGTACAGTATTACTTCTTCTTCCTTGTCAGATAAAGATACAGATAGCGATTTTGGTCCCCAAGTAATATAAATCAATTTAAAATATATTTTAATTGAGATTGTAAGCATTATTATCAGACAAAACCAGTTGAAAGCCAGCAAGTCTGATCTAAACAACTTTATCCTCCTCCAGCATTTATTACTTTCATTTAAAACCTCCAAGTTTTCCTTTTTCCATTTTATTCCAGATTCCGTTTATGAGTAATTAATACCATATACTCAGAGTTGTGTTTAAAACAACAAAAACATGTTGGTAACTGGCAGACACCAAAAACCTCAATAAACCCACTTTGCAGATGAATAAGAGTCCTAAATAACTTAAATATAATATCAAACTGATATATTCTATCACAGAATATTATTTATTCTGGTGTAAATTATTATTCTGGTTATTTTGGTATAAATTTAACTTTAATGAAACATAGGTAATAGAGGTAAAGTTTTCATGTATAAGGATACGACACAGAGAAGTATTGACTCTCCTGGCTCTGGTTAAATAGACATTTCCCACCTTTGGGTCAAAAAGTGCTACTAACAAAAAAAAAAAAAAAAAAAAAAAAAGTGCTACTAATCTGAGACAAGAACATGATAAGGTATAGGGCTTTTCAGGATAACACTCCAGTCATGTTTGGCTCATGAATTTATATTAATGACTTCAGAATCTAGGGCATGCACTGTCTTTTACATGCATTGAAAAAAATGACATTAATGAAAAAAGGGAATTATGGGGAGGTAAGACCTTGTTCTGTCAAGTTTAGTACCTATTCTAAAAACAATGATTCAGAGTTTTAAGCTAAAACTGTCTCTTCTAGTTAAAATTCCCTCTGACCAAATAGTGAAGCAGAGAACTTTTAAAAGTCAAATGGAAATCAGCTTAGGTTAAACATCCTTGGTGATTTTAAGTGACTCTCCAACAAGTATTTATTGAGCACCTCCTTGAGTCAATACCATGCCTTTACAAATGATGCAGTTACTTTTTATCATCAATAACAGTATTGCTTAGCTTTTTGAATAATAATATTAGTAGTAATACTATTAATATTACTCTTAAAGGGACTAAAATAGATTGCTCAGTATTTTTTTTAAATAATCTTTTTTTATGCAGGAAAGTGTGTCCTTCTCTGTAGCTCCTTTCAGAACATGGGATAATAGGCATTGTTTCATCCCTGAGGAGTTTGTATTATAAACTAATGACTGTATTTGCTCCACAACTTTTTAGCTCTTTGCTGGGCTGATACATCAGAGTCATTGGTGGCTAACAAATGAGCATTTTACAAAGAATTCCCCTGGGAAAATGGCATTCAAATCAGCCCTCCAGGGCATTTTGTTGCAGTGAATTCCCATAAGTACACGGAACAAGATTATGAGGAAGTTCACCCTTGGGAAGGTTATTTTTGTGCTTTTGGCTGGCTCTGTGGAATACCTGAAAACCCTCAGTTTCAGCCACAAACTCCCAGAAGGGCCCGTTTCCCGCATATGTACATAGTTAAGCAAGTGAAAGTTAATCCGTATTTAAGGAGAAGTTGTCGAGAACCAATGTTGAGACTTGATAGTGTTCACCAAGTCACTTGAAAAAACAATCCTTAAAAGTGATACATAATGTATAAATTTGTCTTTCAGTGCTGCTGTATTAAGAGAGTAGGCATTACCATCGTATAACCATTAAGTATAAATGCTTAGGGCTTCCCTGGTGGTGCAGTGGTTAAGAATCTGCCTGCCAATACAGGGGACACAGGTTTGAGCCCTGGTCCGGGAAGGTCCCACATGTCATGGAGCAACTAAGCCCATGCGCCGCAACTACTGAGCCTGCACTCTAGAGCCCACGAGCCACAACTACTGAAGCCCACGTGCCACAACTACTGAAGCAGGCCCACTGGAGCCCGTGCTCTGCAACAAGAGAAACCACTGCAATGAGAAGCTTGCACACCCCAAGGAAGAGTAGCCCCTGCTCGCTGCAACTAGAGAAAGCCCGCATGCAGCAACGAAGACCCAACACAGCCAAAAATAATAAATAAATAAATTTTTTAAAAAGTATAAATGCTTAAGCAATTTAAAGCACTAAAGTTGGAAGCACTTAAAACCTCTAGTAAAATTGTCTATGGGACACAACTAATCTAAAGCATCATAAATACTTAAAGATTGCTTAGCATATCCCTTACTATAATTGTTTTTCATGCAGCTTGCTTTTTGCATGGTGATAAGAAGCAAAGATCATTAATTTCCCATTTCTTAGTAAAGGAACGAAATGTGAATCATTTTCCCCTTTCTATGAAGGTTATTGCTTTTTTTTTTTTTTTTTTTTTTTTTTTGTGGTACCCGGGCCTCTCACTGTTGTGGCCTCTCCCGTTGCGGAGCACAGGCTCCGGACGCGCAGGCTCAGTGGCCATGGCTCACAGGCCCAGCCGCTCCGTGGCATGTGGGATCTTCCCGGACCGGGGCACGAACCCGTGTCCCCTGCATCGGCAGGCGGACTCTCAACCACTGCGCCACCAGGGAAGCCCGAAGGTTATTGCTTTTTATTCACTTTTTGTTTTGAACAGCATCAGGCCATGCTAAATGGTGGGTGACCCAGAAGCTGACAGAGGTCAAGACAGGGGAGTTCTGAACAGGGTGGCAAGGTGTAAGAGGAATGGGAGAAGAGAGCCACTGAGTGATGTGGAGGAAAAGGTATGGAACTGGGAGAAGGACTTAGACTCAGGAGGTGTGAATCCTGGTGGAAGAATGGATTGGTTTGTGAATAAGGGCAAGTTATGGTAAACTCTCTAAAGTTATTACAGGCTCACACACACCTCTAAGAATTGTTAAGGGGATTGCACTAGAGCTGTCTTTGGAAGTGCAAAATGTAAAGCAACAGTTATTTTTGTTGGTGGTGGATTTTTTTTTTCTTTGGTGGTAGAGGGGTTTGGTTTGCTTTGGTTTTGTTTTTTAAATACAAGGAGCAGGAGGGAACTGGAATAACAGCCATTCCTGCCCTCTGTCCCTGGCTTCTTGCCATGAAGTCTTCCATGGAAGTGCCTCATACTGTGATTCATGTACTGTCATGTAACAGGTGCTGAATGAATATTGAAGAAATGGAGTTTTTTTCTCACAATTCTAATTTTTTTAAATTTGGAAAATGAATTACATACTTCCTTATAATGTTTTACGTTTATATGTGTCATCTCATCTGTTAGTTTGTGAGAAGCTGGTAATTGCATATCATTCATAGTCATGTAGCCCATAGCCCCAGTTAGTGGTCACTGAATCGGTATTAAATAAATTGAGTACATGAGGTGTAAACCCACCAATCTTTGTCATTTTACTTCCCCAAAACTTTTTTTTCTGACAATGTTTTTGACTTCTCTCCTGAATTTTATCATGATGATGATTTACAATCAGCAGCTACACTAGGTGCTGGGAATTTGAGAATTAAGGCGCAGCTCTGTGTGCTCAGAAATTACAATTTATTAATATCAAGCATTTAGTAAGCTCTTATGTGCCACCCATCCTGTAAAAAAACTTTCGGTCTGTAATTTTTCTACTCAATTTGTACAAGAGCCCATTTAGGTGGGTATTATTTTTACAGTTTACAAATGAGGGACTTGAGTTTGAAGAGTAACTTTCCCAAGGCCACAGGAAGTTGGTGCTGGGATTCTAACCCAGGCAGGCTGTCTTCAGGGCTCATTCTGGAAAAATAAAAAGTAACATTTTGAGATATTATGTGTTAAGTGTCCACAGAGTGTGTTAAAAATGCCATCAGACTTCAAGAAAATTAAATGCCTCAGTGAGCATGCTATTTGGATAGACTTGGTAGTATAGGTAGAACTTGAGTTTGAACACTAAGTAAGGGCAATAGTAACAATTTGAAACAATTATGTAGCATTTGCCTTGTGCCAGGGACCACTAGTATTTAATTAATTCATTTGTGCCTCACACAACCATATATGGTAGGCACGTAACATGCCCATTTTAAAGATGAGTAAACTGAGGCACAAGCAGTTAAATAACTTGCCTCAGTCTCCTAGCTGGTAAGAGAAGGGTTTAGAGGAGCAGCCAAGAGTGGGGACATGTTGTCCAGATGAAAGCCACACCTAGGAACTTTAGAACGAATCAAACACATTTTTCCACATTAGAGTTTTCTCTGGGCAATAAATAGGAAAGCACTTGAGACAAGTTATCTCCCACTACTGACAACTTGTGGGGGGCGTTAGATACATTGGCAGAGGAATTTACACTTGATTCTACGAGAACATTAGAGTGACAATGAAATTATTTTGAACATTTATTGTTTATTGTTACATAAAAGTTACTGCTCTGAGGCTCAGCTTAGACGCTTCTTCTGGGAAGCTTCCTGACCACCCCTTCATCACCCACTCCCACCTGTGGGATAAATAAATGTGCCTCTGTGTTCCCTGAGAACCCAGGAATCCTCATTTTCATAGCTCTTGCTACATTGTTGTGTTTCCTTTCATCATTCTGCCCACAAACAATGCACTCCAATGACAGAGGAGATGTTCTCTCTTATTTTCCTGTGAATCCCCCAGCATTTAGTACAGAGCTTGGAATATAGAAGGCACTAAAAATAATAATGCTAGCCACCTGAAATTATTTTCTAACAGAATAAAATATAGATAAAACTCATTTATTAAATAAAAAATAAGACTCCATTTATTTTGAAAACTCTTATCAAATGTGGTATAGAGGGAGCATATCTCAACATAATAAAGGTCATTTATGACAAACCCACAGCTAATATCATACTCAATGGTGAAAAGCTGAAAGCCTTTCCTTTAAAATCAGGAAAAAGACAAGGATGCTCTCTCTCATCACTTCCATTTAACATAGTATTGGAAGTCCTAGCCACAGCAATCAGACAAGAAAAAGAAATAAAAGACATCCAAACTAGAAGGAAAGGAGTAAAACTGTCACTATTTATAGCATAGTGCTGTACACACACACACACACACACACACACACACACACACAAACTACTCAACCATAAAAAAAATGAAATTCAGCCATTTGCAGCACATGGATGGACCTAGAGGATATTATGCTCAGTGAAATATCAGACAGAGAAAGACAAATCCTGTATGATATCATTTATATGTGGAGTCTAAAGAATAACACCAATGGATATATATAACAAAACAGGAACAGACTCACAAATACAGAGAACAAACTAGTGGTTACAGTAGGGAGAGGGGAGGGAGGAGGAGCAATATAGGGGTATGGGATTAAGAGATACAAACTGCTATGTACAAAATAAGTAAGCAACAAGGATATGTTGAACAGCACAGGGAAATAGAGCCACTATTTTGTAATAATTTTAAATGGAGTATACTCTATAAAAATATTGCAGCACTATGCTGTACACCTGAAACTAATATAACATTGCAAACCAACTCTATTTTAATAAAAAAGGTATAGATATTAACTAATTTTGTTTTATTCTCCAGTTATCATACATCCCTATGAAATCTCATGCACATCCAGGGTAGGAATCAGACCTTTTCCTTTTTGTCCTTAACAGCTTCTTCTGTCAATCTGATTCCATATTAAGGAGGCTCTATGTGTACTTGATGATTACATCCTCCCTTGTGTAAGGAGGAAAACAGTATATCCAGGCGTTTATTTACTAGACTTCAGCATAGTAGTCAATGTCTGTCTCATCATGGCAACAGTTTCTGCTTTCTGGGTTCTATCGCCACTCTCCCCCAGATCACTTTAAGTTCTGTCCCCACCTGCTATTCATCACTTCTCATGTATCCCACATACTTGCCTACCTTCTTGCCTTTGCTTCTGCTGTACCCTCTGATTGGAAACTTCTCCTCTTAACCTCCTCCACATGGTGAATGCCTGCTCCAATTTCAAGGCTCAGATCACTGAACCACCACCCTCAACCTTTCTCTTGTAGAGAAATCAATTACTTCTTGGAATGAGTTTCCATAACACTGGGTATCTACTTCCATTTAATTTGTTCAGGGCATATTGCCTTCCTTGCCAGTCAGTGCAGTTGTAGGGTGCAAAAAGTAGGTCATATTCATCTCTGCATCCCAAGCGCATAGAACCGTACCTGACACAGAGTAAAAAATTGGTAATTGTTGGATGAATAATAAAATTATTAACAATGACATTCATTACCCATTATTCCCTGACTTTCCGTAGGTCAATTAAATTTTGTTTTCTGCCTCGTTGAAGAGATGGCAAAATCAGTCATTCTTAAGATTTGATTTTTAATAGTACATTAGTTCAGGTCCTCCAAGAGGCAGCTACTGTGATGGGATTGCATATATAAGAGATTTAGTGGGGAGAACTCACATGAGAGAAAAGGAAGAGGAAGCTGGGGGAGGCTGGGAAAGTTGTCAGATCACCATGCACATCCCCTGTGGAAGAGAGAGAGAGAAGGAATGGAGGTTGGGTAGGAAACGTTTTAAAACCATGGTGCAGCTTTAAGAATATTTCAGTAAGGCCAGCAAGGATCTCTGAGCTGGCAGTCATCCATCAGAGGAGCCCTGCATCTCCCAGGACCTGGTTGCCTTAGTATTCCTGCTGCATTCGGTCACTGGCTGAGAGCAGCTCTTGGGAAGTATGGAATCCCTGGTCAAACTCATAGCTGGTTTTAAGAGCCCAGTAGCTGAGGCCCCTGGTCAGTTATACTCCCTGCAGTTGGAGATATGAGAAGCCATATATGAGGTGACTACAATAGCTTGAAACCCTTGAGGGACTTGAGGCAGTAGGGATGGTCCTTTATTACTTCTACAGAGTTGCACCTAAACATACATGAAACATGCTTTAAATAATGGAACAAGAGACAGGCACTGGGAATCGTGTATTTATCTGAAATTAGTCTTATGTAAGCTTCAGTTGTTAGCTAATTCTGACATTTTAGAGAAAAATAAAATACTCAACTGAGTAAACTTAAAGTACTACAGAAACAGACTCACAAACTTAGAGAACGAACTTATGGTTATTGGGGGGGAGAGAGGGAGGGAGGGATAGACTGGGAGATTAGGGCTGACATATACACACTGCTATATTTAAAATAGATTACCAACAAGGACCTACTGTATAGCACAGGGACTCTGCTCAATATTTTGTAATAATCTAAATGGGAAAAGAACTTGAAAGAGAATAGACACATGTATATGTATAACTGAATCACTTTGCTGTACACCTGAAACTAACACAACATTGTTAATCAACTATACTGCAATATAAATTTAAAAAAAAAAGTGACAACAGAATTGAGGATTGTCTCCAAAAAAAAAAAAACAAAAACAAGCAAACAAAAAAATCTACATAAACTTCTAAAAGAAAAAAAAAAAAGAATAAAGTACTGATGTATGCTACAGTGTGGGTGAAACTTGAAAATATACTAAGTGAAAGAAACCAGGCACAAAAGGTCACATATTGTTTGATTCCATGTATATGTAATATTCAGAAGAGATAAATCCGTAGAGACAGAAGGAGACAGAAGACACTTGGTGTTTTAGCGGGGGGGCTGGAGGAGAGGGGAATGGGGAGCAACTGCTTAATGGGTACCGAGTTTTATGTTGAATGATAGAAAAGTTTTGGAAGTAGATAAAGGTAGTTGCACAACATTATGAATGTTCTAAATGCCACTCTATTATTCACTCTAAAATGATTAATTTTATGTTATGCGAACTTTATATCAATAAATCATATACAAACTTTAGTTGATAAAATAACAATAAAACTAATTTGAACAAAACAAACAAAAAAAAATACTAAAGGAAATTTTGAGCACAAATGTGTTTCCAAAAACCCAAAGGAGTTTTTATACATTTGACTAAGGTCATAATTTTCTGGAACTTAGAGGTTAAATTCAAAAGGCTTCCTGAAAAGAATCGCATTTAACAAATTGTTGATGCTGCATATCTCGTGGGAAAGAACATGTAAAAGTTTGTTGTATAGAATAGAGCATATACCTAATTTATAGGGACTTTAAATGACAAGCCTTTTCGAAATTCCAGAAGGCTTTTTAAATTTGCATTCTTATAAATAAACCAGTCTCTCTTAGAAGCAACCTTAAATAAATAAAACCCAATCATTATTTCGTATGACATTTTCATGCCAGAAAGAAATGATTCAAGATAATATATGTTATACCTTACAGAAAGCAGTGCCGTTAAAACTACATGATATGGTTACTCTGCTCAATAGCCACTCTACTTACCATCCCCTGCACTCATCTTCTCAATTATAAAATCTATTGCATATCCCCACCCTTTTTTTCCTGTTGACCTCCCTCTTAGATTCACCTTGGAGTCAAATTATTTAACAACTAACATGATATCATCACTGACCAATCAGGTAAGAGGCCATTTATAAACCACCAACTGGGGCATTCCAGTGTGTACAGACTGTGTACAGCCCTGCTTACCAACTTCAATTTGAATGATTGGTCTCTAAAGCAGCAGCACAGCTGTCACACTAGGATTCCTCCTTTCTTTTCTCCTGGGTTGACTTAATTATTTCTTGACTCTCCTGACTTCTATTTCTTTTTCATTTTTCTAGAAAACATCTTTATCTTCTTTAGAAGAGAAATTTGGAAAATTGACTTCTTTTACTTCTTCTGGATTGATAATTTGGCTGGGAATGGAATTCTGGGTTAAAAATAATATTCCCCTAGAATTTTGAAAACATGACTCCATTGGCTTTTGGCCTCTCCTATTGCTGATGAAAGAAGTCTGGTGTTTTCTGAATTCCTGTTCCTTTATAGCTGTGTGTGTGTGTGCGTGTGTGTTTCTTTTTTAATCTGGAAACTTTTAGATCACTTTTTATCCTTGAATTCCTTAGATTTCTTAAAGAGGTGAAGATCTTGGTGTTGGGTTTAGAGTGTTGGACTTTTTAAACTTATTGTTTTGGCCAGTCTATGAAACCTCTCAATCTGAAGGTTAATTTGTTTCTTGTGGAAATTTTTCTTTTTTATTTCTGGTAATTTCTTATGTTCTGATAATTTCTGCATGTTTTCTGTACTCTCCTTTTGCAGCTCTATTAGATGTACTTGGAATGTACTTTTGAATACTGTATCACTTACCTCTTCTCTCATATTTGTGTGTGTATGTATGTGTATATGTGTGTCTTTCCTTTTCCTCAATCTTCGGAGAAATTTTCTCAGCTTTATTTACAACCCTTCTATTGAGTTTATTTTAACTATATATATTTTTAAAACACAAGAGCTCTTTATTATATTCTGTTTGTTCCTTTTTATAGTATTATGTTAGTTTGTCATGGATGTAGAGTCTTCTTGAATCTCTGGGTATATTAATTAATTACTGTTTTTATACTGCTCTCTGTTTCTTGAATTATTTCTCTTGCCTGAAAGGTCAGTTTTCTTCTTGTGTTGGTTCTTCTCAGTCATGCTGTAGCTCTTTCTCCACTGTCTGGTTGTTCTTGGTTATCCTTACTTATATGAGAATGAAGGACTGGCAATTTGGCCTGACTTCCTTGGTTTCTATATAATACGCTATCCTGAAATCCTCCTGAATGGATAAGACGTCTCATTTGGAGCTCCATTACTGGGCAGGGATTTCCCAACTGGCAGACTTCCCTTTTGATTGAGTTGATGGAGAGCCAGAGATCAGACTGAGGCTGCAAGCCACAGGACCACAAATACCAAAATAAGGAGGGATGGACTCTCGGGCACTCAATGTGAAATAGAAACTTAGGCTGTCCCCAGATAGTTTATTTAATTTATTTCCAAGAGTACTGATTTCTTTTTGGTTGGGAACAAGTGCCAGACTGTCAATCACTCTGAGTAATGGAAGTGAGGTGGGCAGTTGTTTTGTGTAATAGCTTCAATGTTTTCCCTATTTTCAGCACCACTTCTCACCCTTACTCTCATCTAACCCTCTAGCCTAGAGCCTTTCGGGTTTCCAATATTCTCACCTTCGCAGTAGACCTCTCATAGCACATTCTAGACTGAGGTATTTCTATCTGTGTTTTATCTGTCCACATCCCCATTTGTTTTTTTCTGTAAATGTGTTGAAATCTCATGTCTTTGTTGTTACATGTCTACTCCTCTTTGCATCTCTATGCAATTATATACATATAAAATACTGTTACTTCAGGGTCCCCGGTGGAATTCGGAGAATGAATGCATGTGCTCAGTCTGCCAAATTGCCCCACAGGTCATTAAATGCTTTTAGAATTTATACTGAACACGAATATTTTCTAGAAAAAAAATATTACTAGTCTTTTAAAACAAAAGAAAAATGCACTTGTTTGCTATTGTTTATCATTTGTGAGACTCAGTGGTTATGTTCAAGAGTTTTTAAAATAATTGGGGAATTTGAACCACTTTACAAATGTTTTACGAATTGTGTGATTTTCACATTGTTGGCACAAGACTGAGGAAATGGACCAACCCTAAAATAAATGTCTGCTTTGCCCTCCATTTTACTCAATTAGGTTTGACTCATTTACTTGGTTAAATGAGATGTATACAAATCAATCCTACCTGAAATATGGTTTGTGGACCACTGCATATCTATGAGTTGTTTGTTGCCTGCCCACGACAAGTTAAGGAACTTGTACCAGAGTGTAAATCAACTAAGTTATTAAGCACACTTCTTAGTTAGCAGACATTTTTTTCCTAGCAAGACTTTCCAATGAAAGAAGCAGTGTGTTGATTAACATTTTGGTAAAAGCTACTTCTCCTATCACAGACAGGTAACAGTTTGCATATCAGCTTCAGTCCTTGGACCACACTTTGAGAAGACTGGTAGAAATCACTTAGAATAGTGCCTGGCAGGAAAAGGCATTGAATAAATGTTAAGTTGAGTCTGACACATGTTTTCTTTGGAATGAATTTTGAAAACAACTACCGTGATCGTTCACAGAAAGAATGGTTAGTTGTCTCTTTAATAAAACAATAAAGTGAACTTTGCTAATTTCTCACAGTGAAAGTTTTGTTATTTTTCAGTTTGGCAAAATCCCATAAACCCCTTTAGTTTATTCGGCAGAAAACAATCATTTAAGTTGCCAATGTGACAATAGCCAAAGTTGTTGCAGAGCTCTTCTTGTTGCCAATCGTTGCCTGTCTGTTCTAGCTCTCTTCCTGAGAGCCCCCATCCTGAGACTTCATGCCAGCTGATCCTAATTAATACTCTGGACACTGCAAACTATTGTATGTATTTTGCTAGTGAGATGGGTAGTGAGTTAATATATCAACATCTGTCTTCCATCATAAGTCCCCCCAGAGTTTGGAAATGACCTCTCCATCTCTGCTTGCTGATGAATGGCAAGATATTTCCACAATGCTATTCAGTGTGTACTATCTCCTGCATAGGAACCAGGCACTGACCAGCCCCCTTCTGGGTGAGCTCAGGGCTCCTTGGTTCCCTTCTGGAGCACTTTTGCCTGAGGAGAAAGCCCACCTGCACCCCTAGCTCACTGTCTGGTGCCAGCCCACCGTGGGTTCCAGCTAACTCCGGATTCCAAATGTCATGTTGTGGCCCTGTCCTTAAGTCTCATTTCAGGCATCCTGGAATGGCCTAGTTTCTAAATGGGAGTCTTACCGTCTTTACACTCCATTTCCAGAATGGCATGCAAGCCTTCTCTGCGGGGACCTTCTCCCCTCTGACTTCTACAACTCAGTTCACACAAGACTAAATAAGCTACACCCTAGTCCAGCTTGGTTAGAGTCTGTGACCTTCCTCAAGTACCACAGCTCCATCTTGGGACCTACCTGCTCTTCTTCCCCAGGATGCCTTGGTAGAGGCAACTCTTTGAGCCTGCCCCAGTGCTGCTAAACTTCAACCTTCAAGCTCCACCTTGCCCAGTCCCTGAAATAAGGAGTGCCAAACACATGTGGGTTGTATTAGTGCAAATAACCCCTTAATTTGTCACTTATTCACTTTCAATTTTCCAAACATATATGGTAACATTATTCCTTTGTATTTAATGATTGCCCTGGAATGAGCAAGTCCGATTGTCTTGACATTGCTGGTTTGCACTTTCCAGTGAGTTAGCCTTATCAGGCATGGGCCACTTCAATATATCTGACCCAAATACCTTGTTATTCTTTCTTCTGCTCAATCCAGTTTACACACTACTGCTGTATTAACTTTCTGAATTTGCTACATGAATCCTTGTATCTACTGGAGAACCTACAGTGGCTCCCCATGGCGTAACAGATGGAGTCCGAGGACTGTGGCCCGATGATTAAGCAACATCATTAACTCAGCCACTGACTCCTACACTCTAAGCTGTCGTTCAATTTTTCAGTCACATGCCCTTAATTATTGTGTCTAATTTTGCTCATATTGTTATATCTGTCTTCTCCCTTTCTACTGATTCAATTTTTATGCCCCCCCTAAAGCTCAGTTAAATGCTCTCTCTTTAGGACAGCCTTACTTAATTACCTCAGCTAAATGTGAATTCCCCTCTTCTGAAATCTTGCTTTATTTACGGTCATTTCCTTTTTATTTATTAGTGTACTTATCTCCTCTCTTTTGCGTATTAGCTCTTTGAGGTCAGGCAAAGCTCCTTCATGCATCAGTGTTCACTCATAGTGGCTAACACAGTATCTTTCATATGGAAGACACTCATAAATAGTGAATTAATAAATTATTGTTTGTTTCATACTAAGAAAGAGCCAAGAAAGTAACTATTATGATGGTCACTTAATAAAGTAGGTTTGTGAAATTTGAACCAAGGCAAGGAGAATGGGGCCACTCTTGAGGAACAAAACCTAATTCTTATGATACTGAACAGCAGGCTTGAACATTCTCCCCTCCCAATAATTTATCTTAAAGTGTTTATTTACATATACTTTTAGAAACCTTCATTATATGTATGCAAATAATGGTATTTGGACTGAAGGAGGTTAGAAATAACCTGTTTTGTCTGTAAATCTTTAGGAAATCTGTGCTTAAGACAAGTGGCCTAATAATTTATTCAATTCATGGTGAATTTTATAGCCATTCATTAAAAATTATATTTCATTGTTTGCAAAACCATGGAAAATATTTACATAATGCAAGTGAGAAAAGTAGGATAAAACTGTGTATATAGTGTAATTGTGACTGTTTTTAAAAATATATATATAAGAAAAGATTTGAGGGAAAGATCGAAACACCTCCAAAATGTTAATAATTGAGTGTGGTGGCATAACTGTGGGTGCTTTTTTCTGTTGCAGTATTTTGTGTATTCCAAGTTTTCTTTAATGAATATACTAGTCTTTGCTATATTAGGAAGAAATGGATTGAAAAGGGAAGGAAAAATAGCTAATAGAATGAAATCTAACTCACTGATAGCAATTGATAGGTTGATCAGTCCACTGACTTGGAATGGAGAAGAGAAATGGCATCCCTCGGGGAGGACTACAGAATTCTGCATTAAATCTAGTTTTCATTGAATTAGTTATGATACACCTCAGTAAGTAATTAGTATCTCATTGATTGCCAGTCACATATATAAAACATATTTTGACATATGTAAAGATTTTGTGGGATAGTTGGGAAACACTGAGTTCTCCTAAAAATGAGTTTATACTGCTTGATGCTGTAGAAAAGCATGGATTAAATTCAGAAACAATTTTGCATGACTATCCAGAGTAGTCTGCAGTAGAATGGATACATAACATCACTCCTTTATAGAGAATTATGCTGTATAATTTGATAATGTAAGAAAGTTTAACTCTAGCCCATGCTAAGGAGGTCTACCTTACTCTGTTGTGCTCCAGCTTTCAAATTTTTTCTTTCATGGGTTTTGGATTACATAGTTGTTGATGATGAATCATAGGAAAAAATGAACAGCTAAAGAGTCAATGCACCTTTTGAGAAAAGCAAAAAGAAATTAGATACCACTTATGATTGTCATTTTCACTTACGTTAACATTCTTTCTCCCTTTCAAAGGCTGTTACTGAGAGCTAAAAAGTGCATGTAAGAATGATCAAATACAACAGAAGTGAGTGCTGAGTTTTATGGCAAGAAGAAGGCGTTTTTTAATATGTGAAAATAGTGTTTCTGCAAACGATCAGCAATTCTGATTGTGGTGTTTGACATTCAGTGTTAATCCACCAGCTCTAAAGCTTATTAAAAATGGCAGTAGACACATTGGCAGCATAGAAGCAGGTCAAAAATTTTTGAAAACAATGAGAGCTTTAAGATCAGCCATGAAATTGTAGTTATTTTAGAAATCTGACTTTTTCATAGAATCCACAGGTATATAATCAAATAGCCGAGGAATAATGCTCACAATAGGGGACAATCCCAGCAGTACATTTCAAAGATCCCAAGTCGGGGAGGGGAAAGAACCTTCGTTTGTTGTTTTTGCCTTTGTTCTTTTTTTCATCTGGATGTGTGGAGCTTCTCACTCCTACCCAATGGAATTAGCAATAGAATTAATGATAAAGAATAAATGTCAGCTTTTCCTACTAAAAGAAGGAAGCACATCAAAGAGACTGTGAAGATAGAAGACCTGCAGTCACTTTGTCATTTGTGAAGGTGTTTGCTGCAATTTTATTTGAGTGGGTGTACAAAGCCATGGGAGTTATTTATGTTTTAGCTTCTATTTCTCGATTTATCTAAGAGCCACTCCCAAACCCTAATTCCTTAAGTATCCAAGTGCTCATGGGAAAATGAGGAATACTCGACGGTGTACAATTGGTTGAAGTTTTAAGGAGGGTCATCTAATTTGATGTGGCAATTGTCTTCTCCTACTTGCTAAATGAGTAAGACCTGAGGACCTCAGTCATCTTTCTCAGTCACAATCCTATGCTGTGTAGCATGTCTGACAAGAAGGTCATTTCACTACTCACTAATGGTGAGCTGTCCTAGTAATACCTAAGCCTTCAGCTGAGAAAATAGGAGCCATCCAAGGAAAAATTATTAAACTAAAACTGACGGTATCTTGTCACAAGCACCCATTAATGAACACCATGGAGGATTACATGCTTCCCATTCATTGTCTTTCTGTAATTTATTTCTGATGTCCCGAAGATTATGGAGAAGTGTTATATGAATATTTGTTGTAGCCACACATTTTGAGAAGCACATAGGATTTTAAAATAAATGGGTGGACGTAACAAGAGAAATGCATTGTGAAGTCACTTCCTTAGGGTGAACATTTCAACAAAATACGTGCCATTGTTAATATGCTATCTTTTGTCTGCTGGTAGTGAGTTTCTTTACATAGAAGGGCTTACAGATAAATATTAATTCCTGGTTATCAATGTGATTCATTGTGATATCCATAATCTCTCTTATTTCAATTCCAAAGATTTTGTCAAGAGAAGTATAAATCTCATCATCCAAATTTATGCAAAATATTAATACACTTTTTAAGCCAACAAAGATTTGGGGTATTCAAATGACAGTTTACACTGTGTCCTTCGCACATATGTACAATGATATTTATACATTTATATAAACTTCTTAAACCTGTGCAAAGTTGTGTAGCTACTTACAGCTGCAGTTGGTTTTCTGAGCAATTTTGAAGACTCCTTTTTGCACATATAGAATTCTTCTTGATACAAAAGAATAACAGAGGTATTCATTTATAAAAGCAAAAATAAGTTCTACCAGCTGTGGAGGCTGAAACCCAACAAAATGTGCATACTGTGTTTATGGCTTTACAGAAAGTATTATAATAATTATTTACCATCTTTTTTTATATTTCCCCCCCCCCCAAAATGGTAGAGATAATATATTATTTTTTAAAAATTGACCTAGGGTGTAAGTAGTGTATCATTACTTTATTAATCAGATGCAGCATAAGATACCGAAGTTTCATGGCCCTTGATTAACTACTGGATATTCTTTGAAGCATTAGTACCTCAAAGATTTTTACTGCTTGGCATCCCTGCCAGAAAGATAGCTCAACTCATTTAAATTGGGAAGAATGATGGTATGAACAAAAGGTTGAAGATGTAAATTGTTTTTTTTTTTTTTTTTCTGCGGTACACGGGCCTCTCACTGTTGTGGCCTCTCCCGTTGCGGAGCACAGGCTCCGGATGCGCAGGCTCAGGGGCCATGGCTCACGGGCCCAGCCGCTCCGCGGCATGTGGGATCCTCCCGGACCGGGGCATGAACCCGCGTGCCCTGCATCGGCAGGCGGACTCTCAACCACTGCGCCACCAGGGAAGCCCTGAAGATGTAAATTTGAGAAATATCTTGAAGACCTTGAATGCTGAGTCCAGGAAATTTAACCTTTACTTTATTCTCTAGGTAGGAAGGTAATGGTTAGGAGGGAGCACAAAGATTTAGTTAGCCAGATGCTTGTTTGATTTCTGGCTTTACTATTAGTTGAGCTCAACAGTCTGCAGTCCTCTCATCTGTAAAATGTGGGCAGTACTTATCTCTTAGATTATGATGAGGAGGAGGATAAATGATATAAGGTAATATAAAATAAGCTTTGCAAACTGCTTGGAACTTATGAAAAACTTGATAAATGACAGCTATCACTAATGAGAAGCCATGAGAGGATTTTGAGCATGGGAGTGATGTGATTACACCTGTAATTTAGGAAGATCACTGACAATAGCATGTAGTATAGAGTAAAGGAAGGTAGAACAGAACTGTAGAGGTTGCAATTATTTAAGCACATGTTATTGAGAGCCTGAAGTAGGGTACAGAAGGACAAATAAATGACATTATAAAGAATAGGATTGGGCTTCCCTGGTAGTGCAGTGGTTAAGAATCCGCCTGCCAATGCAGGGGACATGGGTTCGAGCCCTGGTCCAGGAAAATCCCACATGCCACAGAGCAACTAAGCCTGTGCGCCACAACTATTGAGCCCACGTGCCACAACTACTGAAGCCCGCACACCTAAAGCCCGTGCTCTGCAACAAGAGAAACCACCGCAATGAGAAGACCACACATCACAACGAAGAGTAGCCCCCGCTCCGCTAGCCGCAACTAGAGAAAGCCCTCACACAGCAACAAAGACCCAACACAGCGAAAAATAAATAAATAAATTTATATTGAAAAATAGGATTGATGGAGTGGGATAACTGATATGAGCATGAAGGAAAGGGCAAAGAAAAAGATAATTTCAAAATTGGAAACTAAGTGACTAGGAGGATGTTGACACAAATTGGGAAGCACAGTAAAATGATGAAGTAGGCCTTGGAGCTTCCATTGGGACATTCAGACCAGGATATCTGGCTGGGCCATTGAAAAAGAAGGACAGTGGTATAGTGGAAAGGTTTATATATCTGAGAGGTGTTTGCACTGAAGTACAGATTGAAGCCAAGAAGTAAGATGAGTATTGTGATTTTGTAGGGGAGAAACAGAAAAAGTCCAAAATCAGAACTGAGAAATACCAGCATTTATGATAAAGTAGGAGAAGAATCAAATGGAGGTGAAAATCATGTCCTAAAACTCAGTGAAGGTAAACTATGTTACATGCAATCAATGAAATATTATTCAGCACTAAAAAAGAAATGAGCTATCAAGCCATGAAAAGACATGGACGAACGTGAAATGCATGTTACTAAGTGACAAAAGGCAACCTGAAAAGGCTGCATACTGTATGATTCCAACTATATGACATTTTGGAAAAGAAAACTGTAGAAATAATAAAAAGATAAGTGGTACTAGTGATGAGAGGTGGAGAAGATGAATAGGCAGGGCACAAAGGACTTTTAGGGCTGTGAAAATACTCTGTATGCTATTATGATGGTGGATATATGTCATTATATATTTGTTCAAACCCATAGAATGTATAACATCAAGAGCAATCCCTAATGTAAACTATGGACTTTGGGTAATTATGTGGCAGTGTTAGTTCATCCTTGGTAAAAAATATACCATTTTAGTTAGTGATGTTCATAATGAGGGAGGTTATGCATGTGTGGGAGCGGGAGGTATGTGGGACATCTCTGTAGCCCCCTCCTAATTTGGTTTTAAACATAAAACTTCTCTTAAAAATTAATCTTATTTGTTAAAAAGGCAATGAAGCCATTGCAAAGGATTGAGGAATGAGTGGGGATTGAATAAAATGAAACAGGTGTAAAACATTGTTTCAAGAAGTTTTGTAGTGAATGGTCGTGAAGTCAAGAAATATTTATATTCTGAGGAGGTTTGGATTCACTTATTTTATTGGAACGTTATACATTCAGTCTTATTAGATTAATTGTTTTGAAGTCTCTTTTGAATCAGGCTTCAATGATTTTCTTTGTCTTAGCTTCCTTTCTCCCTAATTTCTCAGACAACTTCCTAGACAAAAGTCAAGATAACTTTTGTATGTTACAAGTATACACACGAGTTCTTGCTTTAATAAAGTATGATCTTCTCTAGTCAGTTGTTTCTCCCAATGACCCCCATGATTATTTCAAAATCTTTGCATTCCTCCTTCCTTCTCTTCATTCCCATCAGACAACCTACTACAGTGAGAAAACACAAGCCATCAGAGATGCTGATTCTTTCAACTTTCCACCATCACATCTATAAATATATGTGCCTCCGAGTCTCCTGGTTTTTCCTTTCACAATGGAGCTGGGTGACCCCTCCATCTACTGCGCTGGATTTCTCTCCTCCCTCCTTTTCAAGAACCTGTGCTATTAGTCATCTCCTTGCCTTACATACAGGCAGCCTCACATTGACTTCTTCATATCAGACATCAAACAGACTCAGGTCTCAACCAAACACTTTTAAAGTCCACTCCCTTTACTGCTTATGTTTCTCCAACTCCTTTTTTAAAGAGGTTGTTAATTCCATAGCTTCATAAAGTTTGGCCAACTTTTCACATACAATGCCACTCATTGCCTTCTGCCTTTGCAAATTTCTTTGCTTGGAATGATTTCCTGCCCCTCAAATTCCCTGCCCCTTCCCAAGCTTCTTTATACTCATCTTTTCAGTCTCAACTTAAGTATCACTTCTTTAGAATAGTTTTTTTCTCAACCCTAGTTTAGGAGTTTTTCTTTATTATACCTACTACCCTTCCAGCTACTTCTCATGCTTCTTTCTTAAGAGATTATAAATTCCACATGGAAAGGATAATCCGTCTTGTTCATTCTTGTATAATGAATTCTGCATACAGCCTGGCATAGAGTAAGCATTCAGGAAATTTTGTTGAATATTCATCACATATGCTCATTAATAGATAGATTCCCTAGTACTTATAATGTAATTTATCAAAAGAATAGATTTAGATTCAACTGATTTTCACATTAATTGATTTTTATACATTGATTTTAGGAGTAAAGCAAGGAATATTTTCATGTGAAATCATATTTCCCACTAAGCACAATTATAATTTCAAATATGTTTTTACTGAAAAAGTGTTGACCTCAACATATGATATAACTATCCTTAACATTTCTGTATATAATTCAACAAGGATTATCTCTGCCATATGTATTTAATTTTTCAGTTTGTGTATTTAATTCTCTTATACCACTAATAACTTAGTCAAACAGACACATGATGCTTATATACACACATACTGAAAAATAGAACAGAATCATTTCACAATTCATAAGCATTTCCCATGACGTGATAACACATTCACTTATGACTTGAGAACCTTGCTGATCCTGCCTTAATGCAAAGATTTTTAGCAGAGCAGCCCAGCTAGAAGAGCCAAATGAAATGCTAGGAAAAAAGAGAGTAATGATAGAAAGGTACCCGAAGTGACAGCTTAAAGACTTGGACCCTGATCCTAATATGGTCACTGATTAGCTGTGTGATCTTGGATAAGTCATCTGACTTCCTTGAATCTACTTCATTTGCAAAATTGAACTTTTTTTTTTTTTTTTTTTTTTTGCTGTACGCGGGCCTCTCACTGTTGTGACCTCTCCCGTTGCGGAGCACAGGCTCCGGACGCGCAGGCTCAGCGGCCATGGCTCAAGGGCCCAGCCGCTCCGCGGCATGTGGGATCCTCCCGGACTGGGGCACGAACCCGTGTCCCCTGCATCGGCAGGCAGACTCTCAACCACTGCGCCACCAGGGAAGCCCAAAATTGAACTTTTAATTGAGGTAAATTTATGTCAAAAGTGTACAATGCCTTTGAGCCTACATTTCCTAAGCATTGTAAGGGAAGGCAGGCATAGTCCTTATTCACAAATAGCTTATCTTCTTCATATGGACCCAAGCCAAAACAGTATATAATTAAACAAAACATGCTGTTGTACTTGACATGATTAAGTGTTTCATGAACAGGAAAGACCATCCATGCTATAGAGTTTAGAGAAAAGAACTTCTCACTGAATGGTAAGATTCTTCCCTGTCAATACAATAATATAAGATCGAGTATAGAGGATCTAATTATGTGTTTGTATGTAGAACCTACTCATGAATATTCATTGAGTAAATAAATGACAAACCAGGTGGATGAATCAATGAATTAAAATGTTTGAAATATTGATTACACCTGCAGAAATATTCCAAAGTGTTTCATACATGTATGTGTATATGTATATGTGTGTGTATATATATATATATATATATATATAATTATACACACACATATGTAATGTATATGTATTTGTGTCTGTATGTGCCTGGGTCTTTTTCATAAATGTAAAGGTAGCATTTCACATAGGAGGAAAATGAATTTTTCAAGCAATATAGCTGACTTAATTTATTAACTACTTGAAAACATTAGAGTTTTTATATTATAGCCTATACCAAGATATGTTACAAATGATTTAAAGGTTCCATGATGCCGTAAATGAAAGAAAATATATGTGAATATCTGTACTTAGTGGAGTGAGAATGCATGTTCTAAATTCTATCTAAAACCAAAGGTAGAAGCCATAAAGGACAATACAGATAAACCTGACCATATTAAAATTTCAAGTCTACTACATCAAAAACATTCATAAGAAATATGCAAATGACAAACTTGGGCCATTTTGCAGTGGATTTGACAGAGCTAACAGTCTTAGTATAAAGAACCCTTTCAAATAAATAATAAGAAAGGTACTTGCAACCTAAAGATTTTTTAAGTGAAGGCTAAAGACATAAGTTTTAAAATTTACAAGAAATAAAGAAGAGGAAAGCAATGGGTCAATAAACATGTGAAAAGCTGTTTTACTTCATTAGTTCTTAAAAGTTCAGATAGAAACAAATGTTTTGTGTTGACAAGGGTATGAAGAAATGGTCATTCACTTTCCCTGCTGGTGGGAATATAATTGTGATCTTCCTGGCAAACAATTTAGAAATACCATAAGTATTAACAGATCTTAAAATGTGTTACCCACTGATCCAGCAATTCCATCATTAGAAATTTAACTTAAAGAAATCATCAGAAATATAGGCAAAAATAAATGTGCAAATATGGTCACCTAGGATTTATTTATAATCAGGAAAAATGAGAAATAGCTACATAAGCATTTTGGCCAGAGTAGATGAAAAGACTGCAGAAATTTTTATAATCTTTTCTTAAAAGCAACCTGTCAGTGTGCATCGAGAATTATATATTTTTTACGTATTTATACTCTTTGACATATTGATTCATTTTCTAGGAATTTCTCCTAATAATAGGAAACACAGATAAAGCCAAATTCATGAAGATATTCATTGCAACATTACAGCAATTTAGAATCCATTGTTGGACTATGGGCATTGAGTAAGCAAATTGTAGAGTCCTAAAATAGAAGAGTATGTAGCCATTATTGATGTTATTTATAAAATGTTTTCAATATCTTGGAAATACGTGTATATCAGATGTTAAAGTGAGAAAAAGACTGTGTTTCTGGGTTCAAACCAGCACTCTGCCATGATCTACTATGGCTTCTCTAAGCTTCCATTTTTTAGTCCATAAGATGGGGTCATACTTGTGCATTCCTTATAGGGATGCTGTGAAGATTAAACAAAGTAATGAATATAAAGTACTTAGCACAAGACACATACCACTCAATAAAAATTATTTTTTTTTAATGGGGCACATGATTCCATAAAAGGATGGTTGTAACTCTCTGAGTATACAATGAAAATAATTCACTGTAGCATTAATAGTGGTTATCTTGGAATGGTGCAAGTATAAGTGATTTTTCTTCTGTATATATTTCAGATTTTTCTACTTTCATAATTTTTAAAGTATATTGGTTTTGTGTTTTGTTTTATTTCCAAATGGTAGAAAGCAGACAAAGGATTGTGAAAAGAAAGAGTAAGTCAGACAGGCAGCAGCAGCCGGTACCTGGGCCACCAGAGCAGAGCCGCTGTCAGTCGGCACCATCTGCTACAGGGTAGTCAGAGTCCTGGCCAGTGAGGTGTAGCCTGGTGGCCAGAGCAGTGGTTCTGCAGTTGTGGTGTGTATCTGAATCATCTGTGGAGCCTGAGGACAGCAGAGATGCCAGGGCCCCACCTCCAGATATTTTAATTCGGTAGGACTGAGGTGGTATCCAAGGGCTGGAATTTTTAATAGCTACTCCACCTGTGATTCTAACTCGCACCAAAATTTGAGAACCCTTGGGCTAGAGCATGGTATTAATGAGGCCAAAGTTCCAGACTGCATCCTCAAGGGTCTTCCATAGTTAGCCGCTTTGGTGTGCCTGCAGGCTGCATGCCTATTCACTGCCATATGTCTAACCAAGGCCGGGCGAGTTCAGGGCATGAACGGAAAAGAGAGCATTATCTCCACCCCTCTATCCACTCCACCCCCCACCCCCCGCCCCGCCCCTGCAGCTACGCACACTGTGAAACAACCCCAAACACTTGTCCTATTATTGGTGAGTCAGTAATAGCACCTTTGCTAGACCGTAAGAGGACGTATATATATATATTTTTTTCTTTTATAAATTTATTTTATTTATATATTTTTGGTTGTGTTGGGTCTTCGTTGCTGCGCCCGGCCTTTCTCTAGTTGCGGCGAGCTGGGGCTGCTCTTTGTTGCAGTGCACGGGCTTCTCATTGCTGTGTCTTCTCTTGCTGCAGAGCATGGGCTCTAGACCCGCGGTCTTCAGTAGTTGTGGCTGCTATATATGGGTGGTTGATAAAGCTGAGACAAAGCAGGTGATCTGAAAAAGTAATCCGTTTAATGCCATTCAGGTTTAAAGGTTAGGATAGTTTTGCTTTTTCAAGAGAGTTACAGAGATTAGTGAGAGTTCACAATTGTTTCGTATTCATTTGAAATCCTTCAGCATTTTCCTCATGTTTTTGTTAGTATCATTTATTTATCCACTGTTTTGTAACATTACCTTAAAACATAGTGTGCTATGGGTCTGAGTTCATCTGAAGTTCAGGGTGTTCCAACATGTAAAACGACCTGAACTGATGGGAGTCAGAAGTTTTTTCATCCAAAATAGCTTCAACCTTAGTGCACCCAATAAGTGAATTCTTTGCAACACTCAGCCGTCTGATTTTTACTTGCCCTTTTGCAAAATCCATTCATGTTTGTTTTTGAAAATAACTTTTAATTAAAGTCATCCCATGGATTTTACACTGTGTTCAGTTTTCAAAGTCAGAAAGCAGTTGTGTAATTACATTAGGCTGGTTGGGACCTGCAGGACGAATTGTTTGTACTCCTGCCTTTTTAAAAATGGAGCCCAGTGGAGTGAGTTATCTCACTTCGATATTCCTGTGTATATTGCTCAACCTTGTTTCTTTTCTTCTGGTTCTCTTTAGATGTGATTATTTTAAGTTTTGTTACCTATACCTTTGGTCCGTTCTTTTTGTTCATTCCTTGTGGAAATATCCAACTTCACATTGCTTCATATTCACAGATCCTCTTGCTTCTATGGTGGATTAAATAATCCAGTTTTTTCCCCTGGATTGGAAGTATCAAATAGCCTTACTGTTTGTCACTAGTTTTCCTGTGCCATAATGAAGATGCATCTGGTGGCATTTGACTTATGCAGTTGAATCCTGAAGGGAGCAATAGGTTTGTGGCATAAATGGGAAGAGAACAGGCCTTGATATCTGCCCCACTTAGTTTCAGTTCCTCCTTTGAATTACAGTTATGGGAACACTATATTTCTTCATCTTTAAAATGAAGACACTAATATGGATTTTGCAGGTTTGTTTGTAAATTAACAATAATGTTTATAAAGAACCAGGGATATAGCAGGCATTTAATAAATAATAGCTATTACAATGAATGCATATAGAAATATATGTATAAAGTAAATAAATGATGCAAAGCAGAAAAAGCTAGCTAATATAAGAGATGACAGACTTGAGATTCAAAGTTGTTTCAACTAGTATAATATTTAACAAGTATAAAGATACAGTCTCCAATTTAGGTTCCAAAACTGAGCTACTAGTTGCCTAATTCAATAGATACGTTAACATCTTTGTTATTACTTTACTGCAGTATTTGTCCCTGATTACCCAGGTTCTATCGTCAACCTTTTGAACTTTCCATTTTATTATAGTTTTCCATGATTCACTGGTGAACACCAGACTCACATATTCTATTACCAAGTATCACCCAGTAATCCTATACAAACTTTTGACAAGAGAACTCATTGAGTTTGCCTAAATCTTCCTTCAATTAATTGCCTGGCTTGATGAATGGGCTATTACCATTTACACAGGCACCCAAACCAGAAGTCTAGACTCTTCAAGTCTCCTTACTGCCACCACCACTCACTCAGCAAACCAAGTCCTATGATTTTTATGTTAATTCTTTTTATATGGCATGACTATTTATTCCTAATCATCCCCCCTGCCTCTTCCATAGTTAGTGCCTGTCATAATTCCTGCCTGGATTTCAGTAGCTACTTCACTGGGCACCCTGCCTCACTACCCTGGCTCCCTGCCAAACTGCCCTCAAACCTTCTGTCAAAGTTGAGTGTAGCACAGATTTTGAGTTAGATACACCTATATTTAAGTTCCACTTCCATCTCTTATGGGAAAATTATTTAACTCATTTTATGTGGCTGTAAAATAAGGATAATAATATGCATACCATTAGTTTGTTGAGAGCATTACATTTGAAAGTGTATGTCATAGAAAGGAACCTTAATAATTGCATTTACTGCTATCATCTTTCCCTGCAAATTTGACTACGTCACATCCCTCCCTAAAACCCCTTAATGATGCTCAATAACTTTTAAAATAAAATTCAGTCTCATCTGCTTAGCTGACCAGTTCTCTCATGGCCTGGTCCCAACTCTAGATTCTTCTTTCATCATTGACCATTTTATGCCCTTCACTCCAGATTATTCTATTTCTAAGCTATTTCCTGGATCCGTAGCAATCTCAGGTCTCTCACAACTCTTTGTCCTTAAACACACTCCTCCTGTGCTTGGAAGACACTCTTTTCCCTGGTGACTGTGTTCTCTCCCTTTAAAACTCACATATGACCTGACGTACAGAGATTTTCTTTGGCCTAATCGAGGTGACCAACCATTCTGGCTTGTCAAAGATGGGCTTAATTTACAACCGCTGTCTCCCTGTAATTATTATTAGCACCACCTTTCACACTCAGAGAATTGGATAGTACATTATATGGTCACCCTACCTAAATTCCACTTGTTCCCAGGCCCAGCTAAGCATCCCCTATTTTCTGTTTCCGTAGCATTCTGTATCCCTTTCTGCTTTAGATTTATCACAAAATAAATTTTTCATAAAATCTCATTGCTTTATAAAATCTCACTTACCTGTCTCCCACTGGACCACGAACTCCTTGAGGGCATGAATTTCATCTCAGTTTTTTTCACATTATTCATTCCTAGCACAGTGCCTAGAAAGCATAAAGTGTTGTGTGTTAAGTACAGCAGCCTATCTTCCTAATTCCACTTAAATTACCTACGAAAAACTAAAGAAGGAAAGATGCTTCAGCAGCACATTGCAAAAATGAATGAGAATTCATTTGGGTCTCTATTGTGCCTGAAATACCAATGGGACAGATGTGAACCCCATAGAGAATTACCTTCATTACCATGTTGTCCTCCCTGCTTTGTTTCATACTGTAGATCCAGCTCCCACTTCTCCATTCAGCTCTCTCTCTTGCATTTGCCCTCTGTCACCTGCCATCAAACTCTACATTAAGTCACAAAAGACATATAAATGCTAATCAGTTTTTCTTTTTGCTTTCAATCACAGACCAGCCCTCCAAACTTCATTCCCTGTGTCCCACTGAGTAATTATAACAATAGCAACTAGCATTTATTGAGAGCTTACTGTATGCTGGACCACTCTAAGCACATTTCCTATATTAACTGTATCATTTAATAGTGTGAGGATTAAATAGTATCCTTTGTGCTACAGACTCATTCTGAACTCAGGCTTCCTTCAGCTAGCCCTGAACTTCATTTCCTGACACACATCTTTATTTGATCTTGCTGTGTCCATCTCTATCAGTGCTGGAAGTCAAGAATTGTCTTCCTGGTCTTCTTGTGTTGTGAACCAAACCATTTTACTCCTTGAAGGGCTCCTATGCTAACATCTTATCCAGGCCCTAGAAGACAAGTTTTAAGAATAGCTGCTCCAGCATAAGCAACATAACAACCAAATGCAATAAGCACATTGTTTGGGACATGATGCAACAAACTAGCTGTAAAAGACAGTTTTGAATCACTAGGGGAAACTTGAATATGATCATGAAATATGAGATATTAAGGAATTATTGTTAATTTTGTTAGATGTGATAATGTCATTGTGTTAGAAAAAGTTAGGGATGCATTCTGTGGATTTAAGAGTGAAATGAACTGATGTCTGTGGTATGCTCTAAAATATTCTAGCAAAAATTATAAAACACAAAACATCAAACGGGATTACTGATAATAGAAGAGGACACAGATGAACAGACTATTGACAATTGTTGAAGGTGGATGATGGGTACAAAGTGGTTCACTATACTATTCTTCTGCTTTAGTGTATGTTTGAAAATCTCATATCAAACATTTAACAAATGGTGGTTCCTGGCAACCCCACTCTAGTTGTGCTGAATTAAGATCACTGGAAGTGGAGCCCTGGAATCTGCATTCTTAGAAACCTCCCCAGTTGATTCTTAGGTGCCCTGAAATTTGAGAACCACTGGTTGAAATTTAAGACAGAATGATCATTTCTCTAATATCTTCCTCTCCCCGGGACAACAATTGCTGCTGCTCAAGATATCCAAGCAAAACCTTAACTTCAAGGATGAAAATATCAACACATCAATCTCAAAGATGAATAGCAATAGCAGCAATTCTGCCACACAGAGCCAAGTTGTAAGGGTTCAGAAATAAACCTGATCTATTTCATGAGATAGAGGACATGGTCTTAGAAATTACCTACTTTTTATTCTTAATGAAATAAAAGACGACATTGTCTCTATTGAGCAAAAGCAGGCCTGGGTAAGAAGAGCATGCTACATAATGAAAATGACAATAACTGAAATAAAAATCTTATTTGAAAGTAGTAAAAAGCAGACTTGACATTGCAAATAATCAAATCAGCCATACCCAGAATACTGAAAAAATGAAATCACGGGTTTAAAAAATGAGACAGAGTATAATGGGCAGAGAGGTCAGTCATGAAGATAAAACCTATACACTCAACAAATGGATCAAAATTAATCATTAAAGATGTAATAATATGTATTTTAGAATTCTGGGATGAAAAAGACCCAAAAATAGCAGTTGAAAGAGTTTATCATGTTCCAGGTAACTTAGTAATCAGGGTAATGACAGAAACGGTTTCTTGTTATAATTTTTAAATTATAGAAAATTGTGCTGATGAATTTCATAAGTTTCAGAACAGAAAAGCTAGGTTCCTTCAACAGGAGTTAACATTGCCTTTCTTCATAGTTCTCATCTGCACTTTCTTAGGCCTGTAGATGGTGGAGCAACTCTAGTATTCCTGGGGGGAAATTATGAGATGTTCACATAAGAACGCATCCTCATTTTAACCTTGACCAAGTCAGGATTCATCTTCCAATCAGTGTCCTACAGTTGTTGTTTAACAGGTGAGAGTTGTGACATAGTTGTCTTTGCCTGCACATGCACAAATCTTGCTGGAATTCCTGTTGACACGAATAAACAAGGGCAGCCTCTTGATGTTTCAAAAAACAAACCATTTCAGGGCAATAGGAGGAAGGAATATGAGTCTCGATTCTTGTCTAAAAACTTTCTATTGGCATCTTCTAGTAATACAAGAAAATATAAGCATCAAAACTTTCAAAATAGGTATTAGCAACTTGGGAGAAAAATCCTGCAGATGGTAAAAGCACTTTATTAAGAGTGTTGCCTTGGGTTGTGGGTTCCAGGAGGTTCATTATACTATTTTCTCTACTAATATGCATCTTGGAAAAATTTTGAAATTAAAAGTCTTTTAAAATTGGAAGAAGTGGAAGGAGCAGGAACAGAGGGAAAGGAGATAATGCATTCCCAATGCTCCCTGATTGCTCAGATGATTTTGGGTAGAAAAGAGCAGTGGTTGAGAATCCACCGGCCAATGCAGGGGACACGGGTTTGACCCCTGGCCCAGGAAGATCCCACATGCTGCAGAGCAACTAAACCCATGCACACAACTGCTGAGCCATGTGCCACAACTACTGAAGCCCACGTGCCTAGAGCCTGTGCTCCGCAACAAGAGAAGCCACTGCAATGAGAAGCCCACGCACCGCTACGAAGGGTAGCCCCAGCTCGCCGCAACTAAAGAAAGCCTGTGCGCAGCAACGAAGACCCAATACAGCCAAAGATAAATAATAAAATAAATAAAAAATAAATAAATTTATAAATACTGAGAGATCACCTGAAATCTGGATATTTTATAGTTTCTCTTGAAAAATTAGAGAATGTGGCAGAACTGGATCTAAATTCCTATGTGGAAACAATCAGCTGGAGCTGACTGGTGATTGCTCCCCTCACCCAGTGCCTGAGTTCCCCATCCCCCCAGACCCCACACTCATTCCTTTACACACAGTATACTTCATCAATTGACTCTGCCTGCCTGACTCCTATGATCTTTGAGTTTGTGACCTCGAATCTAGATGATTCTTGTAATTGAGACAGCTGTTTACTTGAAGAAAATAAACTGTGACAATTGCAGACAACCCTTAAGATTTTTTTTTAAGTTAGAAACAGCAGTTAGATCTGTTTTGTGATATTTAGTCCTATTAAAAGCAATCCAGATCAAGTGCTCCATTTCTTCTTTTTAAATTTGGGAGTTTTATCTGTGTCTTAAAAATTAACAAATTTTACATTCTACTTTCATGTTCTGTTAATACCCTGAACTAATTATTGGAGTATGTATTTTAAAAACTGAAATAGCAATAAAAATACCACATCATGTTTAGATTTATTTTCATACTTACTCTGAGGTAGCAAGAACTCTTATTATCTATGAAAGTCTTAATATACCATTGTTTAAGTTGATATTAGTACTCACCACTAACAGCTTTCAGTGGTTGAGAGTGGTTCTGTGGGGGACTAGACTTCATCCTGGACAAACAGGAAAAGAAACAAAAGTAGAGGAAGAACCAGGAACAGCCTCTCAGTTCCCATAGATTAGGGTTGCATTTTGGTAGGGAACATCCACCCCAAGTGGTCTCCTTCCTCTCCTGGTTGTCTCCAAACTCATTTGATGTGCACATCATCAGTAAAAGGTAGGGAACATGTACCCTCAATATATGTATATTCTTTTATGTAAAAATGGAATACATGTTTTGCACTAATACATTTTAAGCATTATAAAATATGTCAAAATAAGCAATTTATAGCATGAGGTAACACAGGTAACACATGTGGAAATAGATGTTCCAATATTTTCTTCAACTCCCCTAATGGGCTACTTTGGCCCTCTTCTTAACCGTATCCACCCCAGTGTTTCCCAAAGTCTACTCTATGCAACAGCAGCTCAATGTCATTTTAATAACAAAGGATTTAATTGTCAAGTAAGTTTGGAAAATGCTAGGTTAAAATTAGGAAGGTTTCCTTGCCATGTGATTTCTCATCTTTAATACAGAATTGCACTGTGAGTTCTTATGAGGGAGAGTGCCTATAGGGCTAACATTCCTTGAAGATCTATTTGGGAAATCCTGCTCCATTCAAGTTTTCTAGAGATCATCTTTGCTTGCTGTTTGCCATCCCTTTCCATAGGGTCCCATATAATCACCAAAAGATCCTGGACACCAATTCTCAACCTCTGAATTCCAAACCTTTCCTCTCACTGACTCTTTTCTTTCCTAAGACCATGTCCTTCCTCCCCTTTGCATCAAGAACCTTGTGTCTTTTTTAATAAGCCCTGTTTGGGTCTTAGCCTCAGTTCTCTTCTTATCCATGCAACTGTTGTATCTTAGCTTTAGGTAAGACTTGCCTGCCTAGATCCACTCCAGTTTCTAGGATGAATCCTGGTCTTAGATAAAAGGGATTTAAAATAGATCTACTCCACAATTTGGAACTTGCCACAAATTCACTCTTCCTGCTTTGTCTTGATTATGTGTAGGAACACCTATTCTGATAAATTTTTTATTCCTAGGACCCAGTTCCCACTGTACTCCATTGATGATAATCCTGTGATTGCTAACCTGCCTGGCATCTGATCCTTTCAAGAACTTTAAACTCTTGCTATACAGAGAATATGTTTATCAGGGACTGAAACAAAGTAAAATACCAGTTAGGTTCTGTTCAGGAACTACTGTAGCGTACCAATATTTTGATCATAAAGAAACAACAACTTAGATTTGGTTCTGCCCACTTTCTGCCACTACTAGCTGTGCAATCTTGGCAGTTCACTTAAGTCCCAGTTTCCTCAGCTGCAACATTAGAATAATAACAGTACATTCCCCATAGGACTGGTTTGTTTGTTTGTTTGTTTTGAGAATCAAATCATTTAATTCATATAAAGTATTTGGAATAGAGTAATTAGAACATTCCTGGCATAAAATAGATTCACAATAAATGTTAACTTTTGTCATTATTGTTGTTGTTTTAAACAAATTGAAACAACGTTAGGTATTTAGGTATTTTTCTGTAGCATTAGATATTGTTTCTGAAGAAAGTTGGACCTTCTTTGTAATTCAGTAAAAATCAAATGTTTGTGTTTCATTTGGGGATCTAAAACTGCACATTTTGTTTCTGGTTTTAATATTTTTTAAGTTGCTCAATACTGATTATTCTTAATATATATCAAAATAGTACAGTAGAAAAGTAGTGTCAACCCACTTTGGTCTTACGAGTTCAGGTCCCTGTAATTATCCTGTCCATTTGTTTTTGTTTACTACCTTTTATATGGTGTCAACAACCAAACTGTACAGAGGTGGTCTCTCTTGGTGGAAAAGCTTCTTTTCGAAGGCAACACCACAAATACAATCATACTCATCACTCCTTTAGGTTAGCCTGGTATTTGTTTTGTTTTGTTTGATATTTCTTTTACTACAATAGTAAAATATGATTTGGCCATCAGATGTTAATAAATTACTGCATTTAAAGTTTGGCAAAACTTATTTTAAATCTTGGGCTGTCCACCATTCAATAAGTAGTATAAATATTTTCCCTCACCCTGTAGGCTCATAAGCCATCAAATACTGTACTAAAACAATACTGATCCTGCAGCAAGATAAAAAGAAGGCTAGCAATAAGGACAATGCGATTTTACACTTTAATATCTAATATTAGATCCAAAGCCCAATATAAAATAATCTAATATTTAAAATTCAATATCTTCTGACTTCCCAGTTCTGAAATCATTTGAGTAGACCAGTGCAATCCATTCAAGACAAGTAGATTTTCTGCTGATATGGCCCTGAACTAATATTGAGGAAGATCTGCAATTGCCTAAAATCAATCCTTATATTGGTTTCTGTAAGTGAGAGTTAACCACAGCAGATTAATGAAATTAGAAGGTGAGAAATAAAGGAGACATTTATTCAATAATTTTAGTCATAGAGCATCCTGGCTACTAACTAAAAAGATTTAGCCAATAAATAAGAGAGTTTTTTTTGCACTGGGAATACATCCTGTGTTTGCAAAAGTATAATGTACATACTAGCAACTTAGTCCCACACTTAACCTTCTTTCATGAGTATGTTTATCCTTTCCCTTCCCGCTACATTTATTTACACTTTGTCATCAAAATGGATCTGTCTTAAAAGTGCATTGCTTGATCCTTTTTTCCCATTTAAACTATTATCCCATTTTCCTTGCTTTCATTTCCAGACCTCTCCAATGCATGCTTTGAAGCCCTGCCCTCCCCTTTTTTTTTTATCTTTCCACCATTCTCTAGTAAAATAGCTTCTGCCTCAGCACTCTATTATAACAAGTTTCCAAGGTCATTGACGACCACTTTCAAGACAAATCAAAAGATTTTTCTTATTCCTTATCTTCTCCCAAATATCTGGCACTATTGATCATGTACTCTTTTTTTTTTTTTTTTTACTACTGGTCTTTTGAAATATATTTTTTTAATCTAGGATAGGAATTGCCTTTTCATTTTCTTGGAGGTCAGATTAAATTTTTATGTCTCTCCTCTACATACATTCAAATATTTAGACTGCCCTAATGGTATATATAAACTCAAATGCGGGTTATAAGCTGCCAATAAAATCAGCTCTAAGTAAATGATGTGTTCACACTTATAACCAAATACATGGACTCTTCCTTCTTCTAGGGGAGTTGATTAATTCCTACATGGTTGGTCTAGAAGAGGTTACTCCAGAAAGAGTAACTCCATCCCCTACCCCTAAATTCTGGAATAATTTATTAATACTGGGGTTGAGGAATGTCTAATTACCTTTCTGGAGGCACTTAAACGCATCTTTGTTGCAGTTTAATTTTTGACCATCCAGTTCACATTCTTTTCATGTAATTTTAAAAGAACTTTTTGGTCCTTGTGGCTGTTCTCCTTTTGGCCTTCCCAACAATGAAAAACACAAATCTCAGACAATTCTTCAAAGACTCCTTATTACTCTATTTCTCATCTTAGGCTTCATTTTCACCAGCTGGTCAGGCTATGTTTTCCATGCCTTCTGTACTCATGTTGCCTGAAGCAAACACATCAAGGACTTCAAGTGCCTATGGGCATTGATGGCAAATGTTATTTCAATCTAGGCTACAAGAAGTAGAAGGACCATTATGAAAGTTCACTTGCCAGAGAGTTGTTTCCTTAATCACATCTGGTTGATTGTTTAGTATTGTCTAATAGAAATATAAGGTGTCCATATAAGTAATTTTAAATTTAACAAAGGGAAAAAGAAACAGGTTAAAATAATTTTAATATGTTCTATCTCCCTAGAATATCCAAAATATTGTCATTTCAACATGTATCGGTATAAAGTTATTAATGAGGTATTTACATTCTTTTCTTTTTGTAACAAGTCTTTGAAATCCAATGTGTGATTTATACTTACATCACACTCATTTCTGACTAGCTACATTTCAAGTGCTTAATAACCACATGTGACTTGTGGCTACCATACTGGAAAACATAGGTGTGAACTGTTAAAAGGAAAAGAGGGGCTTCCTTCCCTGGTGGCGCAGTGGTTGAGAGTCCGCCTGCCAATGCAGGGGACATGGGTTCGTGCCCCAGTCCGGGAAGATCCCACATGCCGCGGAACGGCTGGGCCCATGAGCCGTGGCCGCTTAGCCTGTGCGTCCAGAGCCTGTGCTCCACAACAGGAGAGGCCACAACAGTGAGAGGCCCGCGTACTGCAAAAAAAAAAAAAAAAAAAAAAAAGGAAAAGAGAATGGAAGTGGAAGAAAATGAATCTATGTTGCCAACTATATTTCAGTTTCTGTGTTGTGTGTTTTTTCTTTTTTTAAGGTATTAGCTACTTTAATATTTACCTGAGAGTGAGATGTAGTCTCTGTTCTATACTTGAGCAAACAAAGGCCCAGAAAAGTTAGATAATTTCTCCAAGTTCATTTTGCTCATAAATTCAAGAGTATGAATTCAGTCTCAGGTATGATCTCTTCCCATCTGGATTTTAATTACACTGAATTCTGAGTTGGCTGGCAGGGTAGGAGGACTGTGGGTTTTTTTCTTTTTTCCTAGATTGGCCATAGCTACTCTAATAGGTTTGATCCTGAGAGATAGATAAGGTATTCAGTAAGACTCATCTGGGGATGTTTTTATATTTGTCCTGGGACCTCATATAGTTACAACATAAATAATAGGAATACTGTTTTTGCATTTGGATTCTCAAGAGATTGACTTGTTCTATGTATTCTATGAAGAGATTAACTCCATTTTATTAGTCCACTTTGAAGAACTGAAGACTAAACTATTTGGTGGCAACACTTGACTCTGAAAAGAAGGCTTTTATGAGAGGACAAGTTGGAAAGGTCATAGTTAGAAACAACGATGATAGTGAAGACAGTGATGATGATAATAGTAATTGCTGACATTTACTGAGGTCTTACTATGTGGCAGGCACCATGCTGAGCTTTTTTATACATTAGCTCATTTATTCCTCACAAAAATGCTATGAAAATGTACTGTTATTATTCCTATGACATAGACAAGAAAACGGAGTCATAAAGAATTCACATGGGGTTGGGACGTGAATTCTGAGAAAAACGGTTCTGTGCTCTTCTTTGCTACAGGAGAGGCTGATACTCCTTGATAGAGAAACTATTTGTTTCAGCTGTCTGCGCTTGAAAATAATGATTCCATCTTTGTCCAACACTAACACCCCCATGCATCACTAGTTTGCGCCTCACAAGGCTCATCTTTAGCTTATTCTTAACCTGCTCCTATGTTTACTGGTTTCTGTTTACCTTCTAATACTTAGCCCTGTTCCCTCTTCCATTCGCATTTTTTCCACTTCATTTGTAGTTGGCGTTCCACTTTCTTGTGACTGCTTTGGGAAGGGCAGCATACCTTATTCATTCCTTGGGTTGCAGTTCCCAGCTCTAGTCTCTTGTTGAAAATATGGTTGGGTCCGCTTAGCTCCTTAAGAATATTCACAGCTCCTTGCACTGGCTCCTGAGTATTCTGTTTTGCCCTCTAGGCTCTTGGGCCTTTATTTTTTAAACTAGAATAATATGTAAGGAGGATATTTGGAGAAAACAGAAAGACTAGCTAGATTTGTAATGAAATAGGAAGGCAGTAACTAAAAGAAGATAAAGAGAGGAATGGCGAGAAACCAAGAAAGAGAAGGAAGCTTATGCAGGCCAAGTTTGAGACCAAGTTAATGGGAGCTTGGAATGAAGTAGGAAAGATTTGGAAATCAGTAATTATGACATGTGAGATATTTAGAGAGAAATGAGGATGGAGAACTTTAGAATGTTTTGTTGAACATTATGAATTAAATCTCTATGGCATTTTCTTGATTTTCAGTAACATTAGATATCAAACTAGCATTTTGCAAATGGAACTCTCCTGGGATAGGCAGTAATAGAGGGTCAATCTTATACTAGTTGCAGACAGATACCTTATTACCAACATTTTCACTCTTTTCCAGGCATTAAACCTTGGTGTCACCAATGATTCTTTCTATTCCTTTTTTCTCCACTTCCAATCAATCTAATTCCTGCAGAATCTTGCATCACCATTTTCTTCACTTTAGTGCAGTTCCTTGTTCTCACACCTAGTTAATTAAAGCTACCTCCTAGCTTACCTCCCTACGTCATCTATTCTCCCTTTCATTATATCCTGCACGGTAGTTATCATGACGTTCCACTATTTCTAAGGATGTCTCAGTCCCTGTTCTAGACGTCAGTGGAAATAGACTCACCTAACTCTAGGCCAGTTTTGAATCCTTTATGGCTTCACAATAAGACCTCTTGATTTGGAAGTGAAGTATGAACTAATGTTTGAGATTTGGGCAGTGTCTCTCTAAATAAAGAGAAAAGTCTTCTTTGCCTGCTGTTCTAGAAACAATCATGTAGCATATAGAGAGTTGAGGACATTAGAAAATATAGAGTTGCTTCCTCAATTTTTGAGAATTTTCATATTGTGTTAAACAGAAAAGCTAATTACAAAAACAACTTGCTTTATATTCATCTGTTTGATCATCATTTATTGACTGTCTACTGTGTGCCAGGAATTATGCAGGATACAGAGATGAATAAGATATGTCCAGGATTATTTGCATGTCCACTTCTAGAATTCTGACTGAACCCTACTTTTTGATTCTTCTTCATGACTTGAACAGGATTACTCTTAACATTAAGATTACTCTTAATATTGGACTCAACTTGATCCTTTTGTTTTCTCAAGAAAGGAATCTGGAAAACCAGTGAAGAAAGCTGTGTATGAGATACCTGCTATAAAAACCACAAACGGCTTTCTGTTTTCCAGTTAATCAAACCCAAACACTTCTACCCAGCTTTCAGTGCTCTCTAAAATCAATTTCACATGGTACGTTCAAACTTATCTTCCACTACCTTACAGCTCATGCCTTGGACTATCAAACATTAGGTTCATTTTCATCTTTACAGATACTTAATTTGAATAGGTTCCATGACATATCTGAACCTTAGTTTCTTCATCTGTAAAATTAGAATAATATTTGCCTCATAGGGAATTGTTAGGGTTAAATGAGATGACAAATATAAAGCCCCTCTCACAATTCCTAACCATAAAAGGTGTTCAGGGATCATTGATCCCTTCTCCATTCCAAAAAGAGAATGTCTTCTTCACCTATGCAAACCTGAGACATCTTTGAAAGCCAGCACTCTGCCTCCTCTAAATCCTTCATAATGACTATATAACTTTTATACCTTTCTTTAACAATAAATTTTTGCACATATTTTCTGAAAACTAGACAATTCATTTTTATTTAACCTACCCAAATAAAAGCCCTCTATAATAAAATGTTTTATTTTCAAAATGATACATCTTTCCAATTTTGTCTTGCTGCTACATTACAGCTGATGAGGAAGAATCAACCTTATTATAAGCTAATCTATAACATCAACATAATGCTTGGCACATGAGAAATGCTTAATAATTTTTGTCATTTAACTTGTTTTGGTTCCTGATAGTGGCTCTGGTAAACTAACAGCCACTCCAGCCTTACAAATAAATGAAGATTATGTTTATTGTTGGTAATACACCAAGAGAGTTATATACCTGTTGATGTGAATAAAATACATTCACATTATAATGAAATAGTGGTTATTATAAATGTAATAAATATTGATATATCAATTTAATTCATAGATATAAATATGGTATGAACCATGTATATAATGGGATGAACTTGGGCAAGAAAACTGGATTTAGAGAAAATGTATTTCAAGGTTGGAAATGCTGAGAATAGAGCATCTTAGTGAAAAAAAAGAAAATGAAAAGAAGGAACAGGAAGGAAGAAAGAAGAGTTGTTTTAGTTTAGCAAGCCCTAAAATATACTACCTGTGTCCCAGACAGTGGCGAGACCAGGTTTTAAGAGCCTAGAGCCTATGCAGTTCTGGAACCCTTTTTTAAAAAGAGAAATGCAAAAAATGTAAACACAAAATTAGGTACAAGGCCTGAGAAGCAGCTTGTGTAACTGAGTGGCTCTGAGGTATAAGCTTCATTAGTTTCTTAAGAATCAACCTCTGGGCCCAGGTAGAATTTTCAGGATCTCTTTAATTAGGACAGCCATTTAAGCAGTAGCACAATAAACAGAGACCACTTCCCTCCTTTCCAGCAAAATATGTGCACTTTCTTTTTGTCCACCAGTTTCCACCTTACACATTTTACATTCTTTCAAGGATTTGCATTACTGAGGCACTTCCATGCCTGTTTTTTTTTTTTAAATTACAACCACCTCACTTGCTGCTTCTTCCTTCCTAATTTTATTTAGTTTTCCATAATTGTCCAAGAATAAATAAAGCTCTTGGTATTTAGCTACTCCTGTAAACTCAGAAGGATGCTGTGGGTTGCATAAGAAAGACAAGATGGGATAAGGAAGAGAGATCTTCAGCTCTAAAGCCACTAGGAGAAATACTGCTGTGGCTGATGGAGAAAAATGAAGATCAAATGAACACCAGGAAAGGACTGGGACATAACTGCAGCTCATGCTATTTGTCTTTGTCCTCCAGCCTCACCAGAAGTCCCAGTAACTATATCAATCATACACACAGGCATACTGCACTTGGAGATGGACTCTTTGTTTTTTGTTTGGATTTATTCTTTTTTTTACACAGTGTATTACATCAAACAAATTCCATCTACAACTTAGGGAGCTAGGAAGTTCTTTAAGCTTGGTTATCTGTTTGATCCCAAATCACCAACCTATGGGCAAATCCCTCCCATCTTATTCCATACTTTACTTAATTTATCCTGTTTCCTCCCTGGCTTCCTGTTTTTCTGCTTTCCTTATTTTCTTTAGATCGATAAACTTTATTATGTACCAGTTATTCTCATAGAACTCTAGTGGAGGAGACATAAAAATAAACAATTGGAATTAATATGATTAATCGTATGATAATGCATATGGTCCCCTGTATATACACATATACTCATAGGTTGGTACAATTGACTCAAGAGGTGTGAATATGAGTGAGTAAAAAAATAAAAAATACAGAGGCCAAATCTTGAAGGATCTTACAAGCTATGCTAAGGAATTTGCATTATATTCCTGAAGGTAAGGGGAAGTCTGTTAAAGACCTTTAAGAGGGGGCATGATACAGTTAGGTTTGGATTTTAGAAAGATTACTGTAGGAGCTATGTAGAGAATAGATTATAAGAGGACAATATAATACGAAGAGAGAGCATTTAAGAAGCTATTACATGGTTCTGAAGAACCTAGGGGCAGGACAGGAATAAAGACGCAGATGTAGAGAATGGACTTGAGGACATGGGAAGGGGGAAAGGTAAGCTGGGACGAAGTGAAAGAGTGGCATTGATATATATACACTACCAAATGTAAAATAGGTACCTAGTGGGAAGCAGCCACATAGCACAGGGAGATCAGCTTGGTGATTTGTGTCCAACTAGAGGGGTGGGATAGGGAGGGTGGGAGGGAGATGCAAGAGGGAGGAGATATGGGGATATATGTATACGTATAGATGAGTCACTTTGTTATACAGCAGAAACTAACACACCATTGTAAAGCAATTATACTCCAATAAAGATGTTAAAAAAACAAAGAAGCTATTACAGTAATTCAGGAGAAGAATATTTTTTAAATATTTAAAATATTTTTAAAAACTAAGGACAACATTGGCAGTGTGAACAAAGCTCTGGTGATGAGTTGCATGTAGAGAACTTGGCTGGTGAACAGACTGAAGAAAAAATAAAATAAAATGATTCCCACGTTTCCCACTTGGGAAATAGAAGAATTTGGTGTCATTCTCAGTGTCAAGGAATACAGGGGGAGGAGCATGTTTAAAGCTAGCTACTAATTATTGAGCACTCATTGCCTGCCAAGGAGATGCTAAACACTTAACATGCATTATGTAATTTTATCTCAGATTAACATCATGGAGTACATATTATTATATGAATTTAAAGAAGGAGAAATCAAGGCTCAAAAAAGTCAAGTAGCTTGACCAAAATTACATAATAGTTAAATGGTAGAGCTGGAATTCAAACCTAGGCAGACCTAACCCAGATCTGCCTTGGCTCTTAATAAACAATATACCAGTATTTATCAAAGTGTGGTGTAGAGGGGATCTGCAACCCAATCTATTGAAAAAGAATTCCTGATGAGTAGGGACTGCACTCACCAGGTATTTCTTATACAACTTAAAATTTATATGCCATTGCATACATAGTATATATTATGACTTGGTGGAAGGAGAATGACAATTTCACTTTTTAAAAAAAATAAAAATAGAACTACCATATGACCCAACAATCCCACTACTGGGCATATACCCAGAGAAAACCATAGTTCAAAAAGACACAGGCACCCCAATGTTCACTGCAGCACTATTTACAATAGCCAGGGCACAGAACCAACCTAAATGTCCATCAACAGAGAAATGGATAAAGAAGCTGTTGTACGTATACACAGTGGAATATTACTCAGCCATAAAAGGAACGAAATTGGGTCTTTTGTAGAGACGTGGATGGACCTAGAGACTGTCATACAGAGTGAAGTAAGTCAGAAAAACAAATATCATATATTAACGTATGTTAATTATGTTAATTAACGTATATGTGGAATCTGAAAAAATTTGTAGAGACAATCTTATTTACAAAGCAGAAATAGAGACACAGATGTAGAGAACAAACGTATAGATACCAAGGGGAAAGTGGGGAGGATGAATTGGGATATTGGGATTGATATATATACACTACTGATACTATGTATAAAATAGATAACTAATGAGAACCTACTGTATAGCTCAAGGAACTCTACTCAGTGCTCTGTAGTAACCTAAATGAGAAGGAAATCCAAAAAAGAGGGGGTGTATCTATATGTATAGCTGATTCACTTTGCTGTACAATATAAACTAACACAATATTGTAAAGCAACTATATGCCAATAAAAAATAACAGTAATAAAATAATAGGATAATAACTCTACTATAAGATTGCATTAATTTAAATATTAAAAACATTATATTTAAAGTCTGAAAAAAAATAAAACATGGAGATTTTAGTGTATGAAGAATACTACTTGGATTACCATAGGGGTGGAGACCAGCAAATATTTTCAGACTGGGATTTGATGCTGGGATAGTTTAAATCACAATTCTCAGCCTTGATAAGGCTAGTGGTGCTGCAACCACTGCAGGGTGGTTTGGATGAAGTATCATATGCAGGAAGGGTGGTGAAGTAGAGTAAATTATCACCCAGCTGAGCCCCCCCGACTCCTCCTCTTTCATACTCTTGTTCAGTGGGCTTTGACACCTACATCCAAATCCGCTCCAAGCTTGAAATGTCTCTGTATCTTTTCCTAAAAACATTTGCACATTTATTTTTGCATCTTACTCCATAAAATTCTGTTTTTAGTATAAAAATATGTTTAATTATGTACCAAGGGGTGAAACTCCAGGAAGTTGTATAGGGTTGTTAGTGACACTGTTTACCCTCAAGGACACCTGATGCTCTCCCTGAGAGCATGAGTAACCAATGTGAGAAACATGTGATTGTTGCTTGTTTAGGTCTAAACTTCACTACTAAATTGCAAATATTTTATCGTATTATTTCTGTGTTTTTCACAATACTTTAAAAATAGCAATGGTACCCAGTAAACAACTAATGAACTTGGAAGAGAGACATTTGAAAGAAATAAAGAGTATGAGAAATCAGAATAGACACACCAAAACACAATCACGTTTGAGTGTCACACTGGGAAGATACCTTCCTGCCTCTTGTGATTAATTGATCACTTCAACAGAGGATGCTTTGGTCTTCCCATACTCTCTTAAAGTTGGTGGTTTTCAGAAGATGGACATCAAGCAGATCTTGGACTTACTTTCTCATGTGAGAGAAAAAGGAAGCAATTTTTGCGAATCAAATCTGATCTTTCAGGACTCGAAATGCTCAAACTAATCCTCACAATGCATGATGGCATCAGGATGCAGAACATTCCTACCTTGGTGGTAGTTTATTCACCTTGTTTCTTTCAAATTACTTTAACTGAGACTGCTGACAGCTTGCTTCAGCTTTGTGTTATTAACATTTAAGTGTCTGTGTTCTGGTCTATTTTGAGACTATCTATAAGGCAAAATACTGTACCAAAGATTTTTAAGGAATGTTTATTAAGAAAATAAATTTTAAAAAGCCATTGTCCTACCAATTACAATAGTGTCAGCTTACTACAGTGTTTTCTGCAGATAGTCACTTTTGAACGCACTTGATTCTATGAATATTTCTTCTTCAGTACATACACAGTAATGATTTCGATTGCTATGTAGGAATCCATTTTTGTGGCTTGTGGCTTTAGACTTTTATTGGCTCCTTCTCAGAAACTTGGTCTTCTTGACCTCTGCAGCCCTCACCAGTTTGAAAATCCTAACCATAATTCTCTGTGGGGATTTACACCGGTGTCTATTCTGGCTTGTAATCTGTGATACGGCTTCTAGCATTCTTGTTGTAGAAAAGTGAAGCCCTCCCATCTTTATGGGAGTAAAAAAGTCCACACACGGTTAGTATTGTCAGCGAGTAGATGGAAACAAGCAACAGCTTCAGTCAGGCCTTAAGGCTGTGTCTATGGCAGGGAGGAATCTTTGTGATGAGCAAGGGGTTCCATTAGAAGATGGAGTAGTAGGTTTTTAACTTCAGAGTTACAAAAACAAAATTCTGTATTTTCTGTTATTCTTAGAGTGGCCATATTTCCCAAACTAAAAGTTAGGATTCATGCTCTGACAAATACATAGGTACTTTTGTAACACCAGTTTCAGAATATTTTAGTTGGGTCAGTCCCGAAATATTCAGGCTATGCTGTTACCATGTATATGCCCTACATTGGGACCCAACATGCCAATCAATAGGGCAGGTTACAAAGTGAGATTGCAGTGCCATTTGAAGAGATCGGTGCCCTTTGTTTCCAAAGATACAATCAATGGACAACTGGAAACACACTGCTGTATGGGCCTTTCTCATCTGAGGATATATAGAGTCTATCCCCATAGCTGTGGTCATCAAGGCTTTTCAGTATTGGTGGCATTGATATTTATCTTTCAGATTTCTGGGAAAGATACCCACTCTCTTGGATTGTTCTTACCTCTGGGTCTGGTTTCTCTCTGTTCTCCCTTAGTTCAGTAACAAAGTTGTAAGGCCTGAAAAGGGCACCTCAGCATGAGTAATTGAACATCAGCTTCCATACTCAGAGTAGTCTGAGTTTCATCTGAAAATTCATAAAGGATGGGCCTTTCCCCTTTATTAGAGCCAAGAAAAAATCTAGAAGTTCCAAGAAAGGACTGGGAGTGGAGGTCCCTCCAACCAAAAATTACCCCTCTGATATAAAGAGGTCAATCATCAGCCTCCCAGAAACTGTCCTGCTTGGTTGGCTCCCAATGAGCTGTATTTAAAGAGGAGAAAAAGCCATCTCCTGAAGGCGGTAGCCCAGCCTAGCAGCTAAAGCATGTTGCTCATGGTCTGTCTGTCTGAGAGGTGAGCAGTGGACTGTGCTACTGGTTTCTTCATCCTTCGAAAGCCTTGCACTGGCAAAGCCATAGTGATGTCCATTTCAAAGTCACAGTGGGAACAGGCCTGGAGTGCTATCTCAGAATGCAGTTTCTGCTCCCCTTGCCTTTGTGTCTTTTTTTTTTTTTTCCTTACTGTCCCTTACCAATAAAACAAGCAAGGATGAGCCAGATGCAAATGGTTGGGAGGCAGCTCTGTCTCAGTGTTTTTCACAATCTATGTAAGTGTTAACTCAAATGCTTCTCACAGCCACTTGTAAGTTACATGCCTGCTTGGCATGTAACTTAAAGTTTGTAACAGATCTCCCATGAGAATTCCCTGTAGTTCCAACTGTCATTACCAATATTTTGCCAATAGGTAAAGCTTGGAAAAGCAAGTTCACAATGGTAGGAACCACAAGTATTACACTATATACTGCTTATATAGGATTTTCTTTTTTAACTCTGAAGGATCTAGCAGATCTTAGGTGAAAGGATGTTCTTTTCAAAGTGTCACCAGAAGGAAGACACTTCTGTCCATAGAAACAGTACGAACATATCTAAAATTTTACTTATCCCTCTAAGTTCTGAAAGGACGTTAAAGAAGAATAATAACACTGCACTTTGGCTACAAAGTTCTAATTAATAACTAACTTCAGTTCTCCCAGTGGTAAAATATTACATTTTTTTTTAAATGAAATTAAACATAACAATCTTCTTCTTATTGTCATAGAAATATTTAGCAGCAATATCTGTTTAATTATTTAGGCATCTCTTAATGGTATAAATATTATCAGCACAGTCATAAATATTTTCTGCTTTGTCCATAGACAATCAGCTAAGGATCTGTTGCTTGTAGGACTTAAATTAAGATCTATTTAAGGCTGCCTGCTGGCCACAAAATAATGCTTACATTTGCTAATGCCTGAATCTGTTAGATTTAGCAACAAGAAGTGTTCTTTGCTTTCACAAGTAGGAGGAAGTTATTTTTCTTATATAAATTTTATTGTTGCTGGTATTAGAGAGATTTAGGGTGTGGTTGAAGTAGTTGAAATTTTAATTAATCTAATCCTTTAACAGCAATTGTTTTCATATTGATAATTCTCTGTAACGACAGTGCTGTACTACAGATCACACCCGTATGAAATATTTACACTAAATATTTTAGCATATAATCTCACCTCCAGCTTTCTCTTTCTAGAATGATAAGATTTTCAGCTTTGGCTTTCTTCTTTTCCTCTTTTTTCTCTTTCACCCAGCATGCAGGGTTTCTTCTTAGGGAACCAGAATGATTTGTTTTTCCTCTGCTAATTTTCTCTCAATGTCATTATCTCTCAGTAAGTTATGTTAATGGCCATCAAATCATTAATCTCCTAAAAGAGCACGGATGCTATTAAATAAGAATAGTTCAATTTCTTGTTTGTTTGTTTGGGTTTTGGTATCTACAGTCATTTGGTGTAGATTTTCATTTGAAATGATTTGTTTACTCATCAGTTTCAATAAATTGTTATGCTGCTGAAATTATCACTAGGAGTAGAGTCAGATGAAGGACAAAACTGTCATTTTGGTCAACCTCTGATTATCTCCTGTGTAAACTGGGAATTGTTCTTAATCTGCTCAAATGTCATATTCTCCAGGCAAGACTTTCTCTGACCTCCCAATATAAAATTACAGTCAGTATCCTTTCTCTAACAGCATTCTCCCCTTTAATTGGCTCTATTTTTCTGTATAGCAGTTATCATCATGTAACATTATAAAGCATTATATATCTGTTTTTTTTAGTGCATCTCTCCCCAACTAAGACAGAAGCTCTGCTAAAAGCAAGGATTTGGATTTTTCTACTGTTGTATCCTGAGAGCCAAGACAAGTGCCTTAAATATAATAATACAGTAGGCAGTCAATAAATAATTATTGAATACATGAAGCTTAAACTACCAGATCATTGCAAAGAAACGAAAGTTTCCCCTTTTCCTGGCATGCGTTTTGATGGCTGACAACTTGATGTAGGTGTAAGCATTTATCCTGGTCTGGCTGTCTTCTCAGCCCAAGTGGAAGGGTGTCCCTCTCTGGAACAAAAGCAAACAGTGCTGGATGTGGCTGTCTTCATTAAACAACTAAAACTTCGGGTTGTGCCCTGTTGTTTGGCATCCGTCCACATGTTTACAATTTTAAGAGTAATACAAAGCAGAGAATCTTAAAGGATGCTCTCCAGGAATCTATACTTATGTGGTATATAAATAGGGGTTACTAAAACAAAAAGGGGTTCCATGGTCAAATCAGTTTCTGAAACTAGGTAGTATACGAAGCTAAGGAAGGTTCTTAACGTCAAGGCATCTCAGAGGTATGATAATGCTCATTAGGGCTCTCCAAGGCAAGAAGACCTTAGGCTGTGTTTTCCAAACTCATTTGGTCATAGGCTCTTCTGCTCTACCAGGCAACTCTTGTTTCCAAGACTAGGTTGCATCATAGGGAACTCCATTGACTTAGGAGTTGAATGGGCCAGGTCAGGTGCAGGAAAAGTGGGTTCCGGCTCCACTCCTTACTCACTCTGTTATATGACCTTGGACAAGTCACTTAACACTTCTGTATGCCTCACTTTTCCGTAAGGTAGGGATGAAAAGGATTACCCAGGATAATGTATGTAAAGTAAATGATCTATAAGTGCTAAATAAACGCTGAGTATCGTCAACACCTTTTATCAAATGTAGAAACGAGTGCTTTTTAAATAGATATCTTTAAGCATATTTTCTAAGACAGGTTTCCTAGTATTGACCCACACCCAGAGTCAGCTAGCTGTGCCTCCTTTTTTGTCACAGACCCTGTCCCCATCTGAGGAGCTCTGTGTATCTAAGCAGAGATCAAGGAAATGCTATATTTCAACAAGGCTTAATACAAATGTCTGATAACTCACTTTGGTGTATCCCGCAGAGTTGATTTCCTGTGTTTCAATACCCTTGACCTCAGATGAAGATGCTTTTGTCAGGAGAAAGGTGGTAGCATCCAAGTTAATGATTGTGCAGATGGCCACATGCTGACAGATTTTGAAGTGACCATATTTTTTCCAGTAAATTTCACATGAAGGTGTGATTTGTGTAAATCTGACCCCTTCCAGTAAAATGTGCATTTCCATATATTTAGAATTTATAAATCCTGACAGATTCCACAATATTTATAGCCCTCCATAAAAAGCCTTTGCCAGTTTGCAGAGCTCTGCATTTGGCTCTCTGGTATGCTTAAGAGAGTTTAAATAATAATAAATTTGGTGATTTATTCCACCTGGAACAGAAACTTATTTTGCCCCCATTGGCTCACTATGAGTGGGATACTATAAATAGTGCCACAGATGCTGGGATCAAGAATAGGGAATTGAAATTCAAGAGAGAACAGAAACATTTCCATTATCACTGATGCCTTGAATGTATTTTTAAAACATTTCTGGTCCTCAAATAATGTACCTTCTCTCCTTTCTCCTACCCCATCTCAATTACACTCAGACCCCCAAACCTGTTGCCAGCTTTAGGATTCAGTTGCATTAATGGAAAAGAGAGAGTGGAAGTATTGGCTGACTAGGCAGGACAAAGTTGCCTCTAGGGAGGCCAAAGCAAGTCTCCAATGTTCGTCTTACATTTCGCAGGAGTCAGCTGGTAACTGAGCATTAATGTCTAAAGTGTAAATTCATTATTTGAGACCCAGCTCATGCATCCTGCAGATATGATGAAAAGGTCTCAGTTCATGAAAAAGAAAAAAGAAAAAATCTAGTTGTAATTACAAGAGAAAGCCTAAGGACAATGTCAGAGGATCAATTCTTTCACCCATTCATGCTTATAATTACCCAGTACAGGGTAATAGAGAAATACCTGACTCGTTGACTCCAAATGATACCATTTTTTAAAACACAAAATAACCCAAAATTTGGGAGCCAATTGTTTGCCATAGAATCAGTCTACCAATGAAACCTGAGAGCAGCCATTTAGTTTCTCATAAGTGGTGTTATAACTTGTTGTGATATATGACAAGGAGACTTATTTTCAGCTTCTTGTTAGAGTAGACTGTGAAGGAATTAGCCTTTGTGTGAGGGAAAATAATAATAATGGCTAACATCCACAGAGAGCTGACCGTGGGCCGGCACAGAGTAATACAACAAGTGGCAGTGATTCTCTGCAAAAACCTTCTAATTAAGTACTGGATTTTCCTGTCCTGATAAGTTGGAGCACACCCCCACCCTGAGCAATCCCCTTGCCTCTAGCTAATAGGATGGCAGATGTTGGGACCAAGCCCCAGAGCCTGTAGTGTACCACATTTTAATGATTTGTGGTGAGCAAAGTAAATGCTTTAAAAGCAAGCTTTATGAAGCAGGGACCCAGTTAAGTATGATGGATTTGAGGTGAAGCAAAAAGAAGCTGGATGTCATATGGGGGTATTGTTTCCCAAACAGGACACAGGTATCTACGGTTCATTGCTAATTCTAAAGCTTTACTTGAAAAATGACTTCTTAAAAAATTGTGCTCTTGAGGAATGTCCTTGAGGCATGGAGGAATTTCCTTGCTTTTCTATAACATCTTTCTAAGAGGATGCGGAGGTATTGAGCTGTTAGACAGTTGCTCAGTGTCTTTGTGCTTCTGAGATCACATTATGGGTCTAACACATATGGGATAAATAAACTGTTTTCATTTCTTAAAGACCATGGGAGGAAATAAGACAAGTAAATTACCATATTGCTTCTTTTTTTTTTAAGCTATTAAAGAGGGGAATCCAGTTAAGGCAAATAAAAATGATTACTGCAAACAGGTTGTTGTTGGTTTTTTTCTTTTTCTCCTAGCCTCCCACTCAGCAACAGCAATATGGCAAGACTTGTGTCAAACCAGTGTTCTGATGCACCCTCTTTTCTTCTTCTTCCATAGGGCAACCCCTACATGTGCAATAATGAGTGTGATGCAAGTACCCCGGAGCTGGCACATCCACCTGAGCTGATGTTTGATTTTGAAGGAAGACATCCTTCTACATTTTGGCAGTCTGCTACTTGGAAAGAGTATCCCAAGCCTCTCCAGGTTAACATCACTCTGTCTTGGAGCAAAACTATTGAGCTCACAGACAACATAGTTATTACCTTTGAATCGGGGCGTCCAGACCAAATGATCCTGGAGAAATCTCTTGATTATGGACGAACATGGCAGCCCTATCAGTATTATGCCACAGACTGCTTAGATGCTTTCCACATGGATCCTAAATCCGTGAAGGATTTATCACAGCATACGGTCTTAGAAATCATTTGCACCGAAGAGTACTCCACAGGGTATATGACCAACAGCAAAATAATCCACTTTGAAATCAAAGATAGGTTCGCGTTTTTTGCCGGACCTTGGCTACGCAATATGGCTTCCCTCTACGGACAACTGGATACAACCAAGAAACTCAGAGATTTCTTTACTGTCACAGACCTGAGGATAAGGCTTTTGAGACCTGCCGTTGGGGAAATATTTGTAGACGAGCTACACTTGGCACGCTACTTCTATGCCATCTCAGACATAAAGGTTCATGGAAGGTAAGAAAACAACTGTCTGACTTGAATGAGAATGGGTGTGTCCAAAGAAAAGGCCAGTTTGCTGCTCCTGCAGCTGTAGAGTGACATTTGTCCCTTTCTACTGTAACATTTTCTCAGGAACGCCAGCCTAGAGGTAGGTTCTGAGGCATTTGAGACCCTTCTAACTCAGCAGTAATTGGTGATCCCAGAGTTGCTGTCACTGAACCTGAACCTGGCAGGATTTCTTAGAATTTAAACCAGAGGCCAAAAAAAACCATCTTACTTGAGAACAAGGAACTCACTAGGTCAGGGGGTGGTTTAAGTCTTTAAGGTAACGAAGCCAGGGGAACAAAGCCAGCTGCTCTGTAAAAGGGACTGAAAAACAAAAAATACATCTTACTATTGTTTTTGAATGCAAGAGAGAGTTTCAGCATGGTTCAACTCTCTGTTTATGTTTTGTTATACCGTACCAAAAAAGTTCCAGAAATGAAAGTTATATCTCTTTACATTTATTAAATCAGAACCGAAAGCATTTAGGAAATACACTGCATTTATTAATGAGGGGCAAGCTCTACTTTTCAGGTTCTTGAATGTTATTATCTTAAAAGGATATACTATCGTTTAAAATATGAACCTGACTCAGGCTACCTTCATTTTGTCAGTCAATTACAGATGCACCAGAGTTCAAATGCATTCATGCTCCCAGTCAGGCATATCTTTTTTTTGATAATATACCAGAGACACAATTGAGCAAGTTTCCAAGGATTTTGAAGACATTTAAATGAAAAACTTGAATAATGAGAACGAGCACCACCAACACAGAGATTCTCAACCAGATTTTTAAGTGTGGTATGCTACCAGAATAGCCATCTGACAGGAGTTGAAGCATGAGATGATGAGTTGGGAAAACTAAAGGTAAGAGTGGAGTATAGAGCACATTGAGGGAAAAAAAAAGGAAATGTGAAGCAAAGCAATAATCATTCTAAAAATGCCAAGAGAGCTTTAAATCAAAATATATGAGGATAAGAGTGTAAACAGTACATACATCATGTAGGTTTAGTTCATCATAAAAGCTAAACAAATAAGTCCAGATTCATTGATTACTGGCTTCCAGTAATCCCTTAGGGCAGCTTAGTCCTCAGAGACTGGAGAAGTGTTGAGACTCCCTGGGCTTTCAGAGAGTTGTCTCAAACCACCTTTAATAATGGTGCTGGTACACTTGTGCACTAGAAGGAAGAAGTGGCCACTGCTGTTAAGTGAGAGCCAGAGTGGGCACGCAGAATGGGGTGGTGGGCATGACCTCGGTAAGGTGGAAAAGGTTTCAGAATTTTACCTTATGGAATCTGACTTATGGAGAACAGCAGGAACTGATGGCCACCTACTCTCAGCTTTGTTCTGGCTTCATGTTTCTCATGGAGGAGTCAAGAATCTTTAGCTATGGAGCCTCTTTTAAAACTTTTAACCAAGGTTTGGTGAAGTTTGATGAAAATATCTTTAGAGCAAAATCATATTTCTGAGAGAAATATGCACTGGTTCAATATTGAGCTTGTGTGTTCTAGAGTTCATATACGACCAGGGCATGACATGAGAGCAGTGTGGAGCTATGATGTTTCATATGAGTTTGTGATTTATAATAAAATGCAGCTATTGTACTCATGAATATTTTAGCAAAAGATCAGTTTCCAGTATCTTATTCTTGGGAACATACAATATATAAAAACAGTTGATGTTGATATTATTAACAATAGCATACCACAACAAAGTAATAAGCATTCTGTTTATCTACAAGAATAAATATCAAAATTAATAAGCTGAGATGTGAATTTGAATCCTAGTGTGATCTATATTGTTAGGTAGAATCATCTAGGTCAGCTTACTTACAGTTTGAGAAATCCTTAAACTAAGCCAAAATCCTTATAGCCCAACTTCCCCTAAAACTCTCATTTTTCACTTATAAAAAAGGCAGTCTTGTGATGTTTTTTGGCTGGAAAATAAACATTGTTTGGGCTTATGTCTGTTATTAGATATTCATTTTTGTTTCCTCTGATTACTTAAGAGAGTATAAAATACACTTTAAAGCTAAAAGCATTTTGGTGCATTCTCTATTGGAGTCGGACATACTGTCACTTAAAGATGCCATGTTAGAAATGTAGAATCCCACCAGATTTATCATTTTTCTTTTATCTTTCATCCTAGTAGTATCCTTCAACTGTATTTCAATGGTTCTGAGGAGTTTGGAGGAGCCCTCCTCCCTTCTCTGGGACTCACCTCCACTGTCTTTTCCTGTTCACCAGTCAACTGAAAGCTGGTGAAGAAGCAGCTGGGCAAAAGAGAAAGGTCCAATAGAGGTGAACCCCTTCCATAAGGTTCCACTCTGTCACCTCCAAACTCTGTCCAAATTCCTCAGGGCAAAACTGATGCTGGCATGTACTGTGCTAGGTACCAGATGGCTGGGGTATTTTTAGTCTTAAGGGAGGGACTAAAGAAGCAAGGCCTGATGGCTCGGGCATATCTCCAGCTTCTAAGTTATATAAGGAAGATGGAGCCACTAAGGGAACTGTTGAGCTATTGCCTGGTTCACAGCCCTTTCAGCAAAGAAGCTGATATACACTTGAAAATTTCAGTTGGGTTAAAATCCTGAGTCATCTTTTTCCTATATAGTGAATAATCTATAGGAGGATTTGATGATCTCTAAAAGAAGGTACTAAAATTTCTTTTCAAGAATATCATAAATATAAACTTTCCAAAATATAACTGTCTTTGCTTCCCTCAGCCCATGCCCTCTGCCATCCTTGATGTGATTACAATGTTTAACTTACTTTTACATGTCTGTGTCTGATCATTATAATGATATTTTTCTACCTGTCACTCCCCCACCACTCCCACCATGATGTGAGAATTGGCGTGAGTTATTTGGGGAAAGTGGGTAAATTTCCATAGAATAGTGGACACATAATACTACAAGTTTTTTTCACCTTGAAATATTAAGCTACGAAACAAAAACAATTGACTGTGAATTCCAATTTTCTACTTCCTGTGCACGTGTATATGGCCTTTATGTTTTATACTGACTGGCATTATTTGGTGTAAAACTAGTTTTGATTGTTATTAAACTAATGTAGCATTTATGTTCTTTTTAGCATGTGACACATCTGATACCAATTTTATTGTTGACAACTATAATCACATCATAAAAATTTTATGCCTCTTTTGCTACATACATATTTTGCTTCCATTTACTCACTCTTATTGTGTATTTATTAAGATAATGGAGGAAAAAGAGGACATAAGGCCGTTGGCAATCTCAGCAACTCCATGTTACTTACATTGTTCAATAAACCTAATAATCTTCATGGACTAATTCTGACTTACGGATGTCCTGCTTCAGTAAATCAGGGTGATTTTCTCTAGTGAATAATAGACGAGTACAGTGTGCCAGTACCTTAATTAAAGAGTGGCTCTCTTAGTCTTGATCTCATTTTAATTTACAGGGTAATACTACAATAATATTACTAATGGAAGTTACATTAAAGGGCATCAAGTAGCATTAACTGTATTAAATTATGGTACTTGTGTTAATTAACTGCTGAAGCAAGATGGTTCTAATGGCCAAAAAGGTCATCTAATGCATAAATAACATCTACCCAGACAAGGGGTGAGAGGAGAAATGAAGAGTAGATGTTTGTTCTGAATATCTTTTTATACAGACAGGGAGTTAAATGCACAGGGCTGTTAAATATAGATATGTCCAAAATGTTTTCTTAGTCACGCAGTTGGAAGTTTTGACTTTTAAGTGTTTTGTTTCTGTTTAAACTTTCCAGATTCAAATTCATTGAAAAGTAAACATTATATTTGTAAGATACATAGATTTTAGAGAATATAAATTCAACATTATCGTTTCTTTGAGGTGAAGGGCTTCAAGGAAGCAATGCAATTTATTGTAATAATTGTTAAGTCTGAAAGACCAATGAACATTGGATAATATGCTCATTTATTTGTAAGATATACAGTCAGCAGTGTATCAAGGTACTGGTTTCAGACATAAGATAACAGAAATTTTTTTCAACCTCAAAAGATTTAGGACAGAATTGTAAAAACTTTTCTCAGTGATAGAAAACTCTAATGCACATCTCCATTACTTGCCTTGTTACACAATATTCCTAAACATAATTATCAATAATTTTTTCCCAGTAGTGTTTACTCATTTCTTGATCCCTGCAGGGCCTACCCAAGCTCCCTATAGGTGGTTGGCTGTCAGTTACTATTTAGAGAATTGACTTCGCCCTGATGCCTCCATTTATCTTTAAGAAAAGAGCCAGGGAGCACTAGCACAGAAGCTCCACTTCCACACACTTTTGGGTGCTTTCTTTGCTTCACTGCTGCCCCAGCTCAGAAGCACAGCCTTCCTGCCTAATCCCAGGACCTGGGAAAGTCCAGGGACAGAAATATTCTCTTTGGGTATCAGAAGTGAGAAAGGTCCCCTATACTCTCACCCTCAGAAGGAATCAGATATATTTATTTAAATGTCGCCTCCTTGGTATTTGCTCTAATTGGGACAAAGTGAGGTTGAAATTCACTTTCTTGAAGCAAGACTTTCAAATGGTTAGTGCACAGACTTGTGATATTAGGTAAACAGGAACACCGGTGGAAGTTTAAAAGTAAAAAAGCAGTTGGGCATTTTTCAAACTTTCTCAAATAATTTGGAAAACACATGTAATATGGAAGTGCTTTGCCAATTATAAAAGACTTACATTTATCCTGTAATTTCTCTTAGTCTTTTTCCTAGCGGCAATTTGGATAAATCCACCAAAATATTTGCCCTTTTGTCTCTCCTGTGAGAGGCGTCCTGCAGGGTGCTTTTGACACATTTTTGGCCTGTCATTTTTCCGTTCTTCCCAATTAGTCCTAAATACTGAGGTTGGGCTTTACTACTGCTTTTGTAACACTTTTCTTCTTTCTGTTACCCAAAAAGACTTTACCTCTGACCTGGGACAGGTGGTGGGCTAGACAGTGGCTATATAGAGATGCAGGAGGCATAGTCAGTGCCTTCAAGGAATGGATATCCAGAAGGGGCTGAGACATGTAAACAAAAATGATGACAGCTTGGGTTAAATGCTTTTACCGTGTGAGTGTATAAAGCGCCCTGGAAACAGAGCAGGAGATACTAACTTAATCTGGGAAGCCTCGCAGAAGCTCTGATGAGGATGACATTTGCATGGTATCTTGAATATGTGCCTTAGAATGCCAAGCAGCCAGTGCAGAATGGATATTCTAGGTTACAAATTATGCTTTAAAACAGCACAGCATGTTGAGGAACTCCAAATAGTGAGGAATTGGTGGAGTGGACAAATCCTGGGAGATGCTCTTCCATCTTCTCCCTATGGATGTTTAGTATCTCCAAGAAGCCTTTAAGGATTCCTGCATCTTGGCCTCTGAGTTCCCAATGTCATAGGAAATCTAAGAGTATATGGGTTCTCATATAGCAATTAAATGTAGGTGGGAAACATTCTAAGGCAGTGGTGTTAGGAGGATAGTCCAGTGTGGCTGTATTAGCAAGGAAATACAGAGAGAGACAAGGAGAGCAGTACAATTGCTTAATTGTGGAGCAACCGTAACTCCAAGTCCTGATGCTTAAGTGGAGAGTCTGTAAAAGCTCTCCAAATTCCACAAAAGCAATCAGAGCATAAGGGTTTAATATTTGCTTACAAAGTCAATAGGACTTGGCAACCAATCAGATTTCAAAGAAGGAAAGACTTTAGTAGGGATCCAAGTGGGGAGTCCAGTAAAGGATTTGAAAATACTGCTCTGGTGTTCCAGAGAAAGATTTGCATTAGAAATGTAGGTTTGAAAATTATCCCCTTACATGTGATGGTTGAAGTTTAGGGAATGGAAGACACTGATATGATAGGGTGTTTTCCCTTATAATTTTAAATGACTATGGTCATTTATAGAACATTTACAGAACTCTGTGGAGTGCTGTCATTTAAGAGGTAATTCTTGAAGCAAATTAAGAAAAACTCTGAGAAACAGAAGGAAATCAGAAAAGAGGAGAGTGAGGTGATTCTAATAGCCCCTATTAATGTTTAAGTGATAATCCTTTACATCTGTACAGCACTCAGGTTACAAGATTCTTGTTATACACCTTCTTTCCTTTAGTCCTTACAAGTAACTTGTGAGGCAGGTGCTGTTTAACACCATTTTACAGATGAGAAACTGAAGACCAGAGAAGTTCCATGACTTTTTTTTTAACATCCTACACATAATAAAGTGACAAAATCAGGTTGCTGATTACAAACTTCATGTTTTCTCTTTATTATGCTCTTGTAGCCACACTAACCTGAAGTGAGCTCAGTACATATAGCAGACTCAGAATATTCCCAAAAGACCCACTTTAAATGACAATAATGAACCAATAAGTCTTGTGGCTCAACCCTTCTTGGAATATTCTGGAAGGCACTTCTCCATGACTTTTGGCCCAGTACAGGTATCCCCATTTTGCTTTTACAAAAGACCTACATTAGTACCTGTTTTCGCTAACCAAAAGGAGTCTAAAGAGGATTTTCACCTTTATTTTAAAAGGAGAAAAGCAAAAATAGTGTTCAGCGATTGTTCTGCCCCAAGCCCCGTTAGAGGCAGCGTGCACCCTGAGCAGCCTGGTGAGAGCGGCACCGCCAGGCTCCTTCCCCAGGAACTACACTCAGCATCTCAGCATCAAGGCTCCATAGTTTGGAACTGTGTCTGTGAGCTTCTGTGCTCTTATCTCAACTTATTCTGTGTATCTGTTACCAAGATGTGTCCTAGGGTAATTGCTTCTTTGCTTTACACCATTTCAGCTTACGAAAGGTTTCATAGGAACTCCCTACTTTCAGATAGCGGAGGAAACCTGCATTTCATTATACCAGATTGCAGTGTGTTTATCTGAACTCTAACTTCTTACTTCATTTATAGCAACTTTATAATGTGTGATTGGGCTAATTTGTCATATTGTGTTAGGTTTTAACAAAATTAAGATAGTTGCTCATTTTCTGAGGGGGAAAATAAATAGATGAACTTAATTTTTTCCCATATTTTTCCATAGGCCTTTAATACTTGCAACTACTTCCACTTAACGGGCATCATCAAACACTAAAACAAGCCACAAACATTAATGGATAAACTTGGAAATGGCCAACTACCTTAGTTTATTTTAAGAAAGTTTATCCTTCAGTTGAGAGCAATCAAGTTTTCCTTTTAACTTCCATATATTAGTCCACATTCTTCCTTCTGGAACTATAGTGAATGTGTGCTACCTCTTTCATATAATAAAATTTCATAAATTTGCAGTCAAGGATTCTATCCCTCCAAGTCTTTTTTTTTTCCAAGTTAAATTTAACCATACTATCAACCAAAAATTTTAATTCCTTCTTCTTTTTGAAGGAAAATGAAATTCAATAAATAAGAGCATTCAGATGAAAAGCTTAGTAACCATAATTAAAAATAAAAAATAGGGCTTCCCTGGTGGCGCAGTGGTTGAGAGTCCGCCTGCTGATGCAGGGGACGCAGGTTCGTTCCCCGGTCCAGGAAGATCCCACATGCCGTGGAGCAGCTGGGCCCGTGAGCCATGGCTACTGAGCCTGCGTGTCCGGAGCCTGTGCTCCGCAACGGGAAAGGCCACACAGTGAGAGGCCCGCATACCGCAAAATAAATAAATAAAAATAAATAAAAATAAAAAACAACATAGAGTATTGCTACTTAACTCCAGTGAAAATGCTTAAAATAAATATTTATGGTATGAACCCACGTTAAGAGGACAACAGAGTGCCATTCTGATTTGGGGCATAATTTTTAAATCTTTGAGGATTTCTTGAATTATAAAGAGAATATATGCATAAGCAGCTCATTTTCCTCTGAGGTTTATACTGTTATAAGGAGAGAATGTATCTAATAATTTCTTCAGTTAAATTATGAACTTCCTTAGTGTGCAGAAAAGCAACCCAGTTTAGGAGCTTGTCTCTTTATCCTTAACTCCCCAGTGCCAGAGATTTTTTTTAAACTAATGGGTCAGTAAAGGAAAGATGTCTCCTTTTAAGAAACATAAGGATATTTAGGCAAAATACCACACAATAAAAAAGTGAGATAATTTTCTCCCTCACTTAATTTATCACTTTTAGAGGAAGTTATGTTATGGCTACATCCGTATGCCCAAACAATGGGAAATAGGGATACACTCAGCTTTTCCATCCACCTTCAGGACCCATGTTTTTTATTCTAATTCAGTGGTTTTCATCTTTGGAAGGTCTTCTTGTTTTATTGTCACTAGGTTCAAAGGTATTTCCTGACACAGCAGGAGTTCATTGCCATTGGTAGATATTGAATGTAAAATTTTTGGGGATCTATGTGATCAGCGGTTCAGTAGAGATACTCTTTCCATTCATTCTCCAAATACAAGAAAAAAAGTGTTAAGGTCCTAGCTTTTATCATAGTAATTTGATTGTGTGGATAGATATATTGATTTCATAACAATATAAATATATACTCCAATTCATTAAGCCACATTTAGAATAAAAAATGTTAGTGTAACCAGAATTAACTGCATTGCATATAAATTCATGTTTGCTATTTCTGCCTCCTTTTTATAGGTAAGAAAACTGTATCTAAACAAGTTCAACAATCAGTGGCAAAGAGGAGATAGAATTTTTTTTTGCTTTTTTATCTTTATAAAAAATTTTTTTTTACAATTTTAAACGTTACTTTCCATTTACAGTTATTAAAAAATATTGGTATATTCCCCATGTTGTACAATACATCCTTAAGCCTATCTTACACCCAATAGTTTATACCTCCCCCTCCCCCACCCCTATATTGCCCTTAGCCCCCACTGGTAACCACTAGTTTGTTCTCTATATCTGTGAGTTTGCTTCTTTTTTGTTTTATTCACTAGATTGTTGTATATTTTAGATTCCACATATAAGTGATATCATACAGTATTTGTCTTTCTCTGTCTGACTTCACTTAGCGTAATGCTCTCCAAACCCATCCATGTTGCTGCAAATGGCAAAATTTCATTCTTTTTTATGACCTAGTAGTATTCAATTGTATGTATATACCACACCTTCTTTACCCATTCATCTGTGGATGGACACTTAGGTTGCTTTCATATCTTGGCAGTTGTAAATAATGCTGCTATGAAGATTGGATTACATGTATCTTTTCAAATTAGTGTTTTTGTTTTTTTTTAGATATTTACTTAGGAGTGGGATTGCTGGGTCATAAGGTAGTTCTAGTTTTAGTTTTTTGAGAAACCTCGATATTGTTTTCCACAGTGACTGCACCAAGTTACACTCCCACCAGCAGTATACAAGAGTTCTCTTTTCCCCACATCCTTGCCAACATTTGTTATTTGTGTTCTTTTTAATGATAGCCATTCTGACAGGTATGAGGTGATACTTCATTGTGGTCTTGATTTACATTCCCCTGATGATTAGCAATGCTGAACACCTTTTCGTGTGCCTGTTGGCCATCTACCTTTCCTCTTTGGAAAAATGTCTATTCAGTTCTGTTTGTTTTTTTGTTGTTGAGTTGTATAAGCAGTTTATATATGTCGGATATTAATTCCTATTGGTCATATCATTTGCAGATGTTTTCTGCTATTCAGTAGTTTGTCTTTTCATTTTGTCAATGGTTTTCTTTGCTGTGCAAAAGGCTTTAAGTTTAATTAGGTCCTATTTGTTGTTATTGTTGTTTCTCCTATTTTCTTTACTTTAGGAAAAGGATCCAAAAAGATATTGCTGTGATTTATGTCAAAGAGTGTTCTGCCTATGTTTTCCTCTAGGAGTTTTATAGTATCCAGTCTTACATTTAGGTCTTTAATCCATTTGTGTTTATTTTTGTATATAGTGTTAGAGAATGCCTAGAGACAAATGAAAACAAAAACACGGTGATCCAAAACCTATGGGATACAGCAAAAGCAGTTCTAAGAGGGGAGTTTATAGCAATACAAGCTTACTTCAGGAAACAAGATATCAAATAAAGAACCTAACCTTACACCTAAAGGAACTAGAGAAAGAAAAACAAACAAAACCTAAAGTTAGTAGAAGGAAAGAAATCATAAAGATCAAAGAAGAAATAAGTGAAATAGAGACTAAAAGAAAACAATAGAAAAGATCAATGTAACTAAAAGCTGGTTCTTTGAAAAGATAAACAAAATTGATAAACCTTTAGACAGACTCATTGAGAGAAAAAAAAAGGGAGAGGGCCCAAATCAATAAAATCATAAATGAAAAAGGAGAAGTTACAACTGACACCATAAAAATACAAAGGATCATAAGAGACTACTATGAACAACTATAGGCCAAAAAATGGACAACCTAAAAGAAGTGGACAAATTCTTGGAAAGGTACAATCTCCCAAGACTGAGCCAGGAAAAAATAGAAAATATGAACAAATCCATTGCCAGTAATGTAATTGAATCAGTAATTTAAAAATGCCCGACAAACAGAAGTCCAGGACCAGATGGCTTCATAGGTGAATTCTACCAAACTCTTTAGAGAAGAGTTAACACCTAACCTTTTGAGACTATTCCAAAAAATTGCACAAGAAGGAACACTTCTGAACTCATTCTTTGAGGCCACCATCACCCTGATACCAAAATCAGACAAAGATACTACAAAAAAAGAAAATTATAGGCCAATATCACAGATGAGCATAGATGCAAAAATCCTCAACAAAATACTAGCAAGCCAAACCCAACAATACATTAAGGATCATACACCATGATCAAGTGGGATTTATTCCAGGCAGGGATGCAAGGATTTTTCAATATCCATAAATCAGTGTGATATACTATATTAACAAATTAAAGAATAAAAACTCTATGATCTTCTCAATAGAAAAAGCTATTACTAAAATTCAACATCCATTTGTGATAAATACTCTCCAGAAGGTGGGCATAGAGGGAACCTACCTCAATGTAATAAAGGCCATATATGATAAACCCACAGCTAACATCATACTCAATGGTGAAAAGCTGAAAACATTTCCTCTATGATCTGGAACGAGGCAAGGATGCCCACTCTCACCACTTTTATTCAACATAGTTTTGGAAGTCCTAGCCACAGCAACAAGAGAAGAAAAAGAAATGAAGGGAATCCAAATTGGAAAGGAAGAAGTAAAATTGTCACTGTTTGCAGATGACATGATACTATACATAGAAAATCCTAAAAATGCCACCAGAAAACCACTAGAACTCATCAATGAATTTTGTAAAGTTGAAGGATACAAAATTAATATACAGAAATCTGTTGCATTTCTATACACTAAAAATGAAATATCAGAAACAGAAATTAAAGAAACAGTCCCATTTACCATTGTATCAAAAATTATAAAATACCTAGGAATACACCTACCTAAGGAGGCAAAAGACCTGTACTCCAAAAACTATAAGATACTGATGAAAGAAATTGAAGACAACACAAACAGATGGAAAAATATACTGTGTTCTTGGATTGGAAGAATCAGTATTGTTAAAGTGACCATACTACCCAAGGCAATCTACAGATTCAATGCAATCCCTATCAAAATACCAATGACATTTTTCACAGAAAAATTTGAAATTACTTATGTTTCGGCAAATTAGTTCATTTCTGAACCTCCACTTGAAAACAATTGGAAGAATGAATAGCCTAGATTTAAAATGTGTGATGTAAGTGTCTCACAAATATCATTGGTCCAAAGATCCCAATCCAGAATATTATGTAATTGGGATAACTACTGTGTCAGCTCTTTCTTGATTTGTGACTGGTGCCTAAGACAACTGATAATGTGCTAGGAATGTATTGAGAGGACACAGGACAAAACATTAGGATCTCAAAATCATTTTTTGTCTTATTTTAGAAGGAAACATTGGCTAGGAGTCAAGAGGTTCTAGCTCTAGCTGTGCTAATAACTCTGTGAGCTCAGAGCAAATCTCAACCAGTGTAAGCAGAATCTCCTCATCTTCAAAATGAGAGTGTTATACTTGATTTGTGTTTCTCAGAATTACTCTTCAAATAATGGCTGTAATGGTCAAAGACTTTGGAAATGTTGTTTGCAATATTTCCTTCTAGGAGAATCACAATATATACTAGCATATTAAAGGCCCTGAGATGTCCTACAGTAAAGGAATGTTTCCATTTTATTTAACCAGATCCTCCCAAACACTTAGTCAAAAAAAACCCTCTATTAGCACCCCAAAGAATTAGTGTTAATGGAACTCAGGTAGGGTAACAAGGTCTCTTCAGTCTCCAGTATCGTTGGACTCTTCATATGATATAAAGAAATAAATGAAAACATAGTGTGTGTGTGTTTGAACTATTTGCAGTGCTAAGAACAGCAAAGGTATTTGATATTTCACAGCAAGGTCTAATTTTAGCTATCATCCTTCGATATCATTGCTATGTTAAGAGAAAAAATGAGACTATCTTAGTGAAAGGCTAGCTTTGATGGGGAGTACCTTTGTTTTTTACTGTTGCTCTTATTTTTTGAACATTGGAGAGTACTGTGTATCTTTAAGAATTATAGGAAATTCACTATTCTATTGGAATAGATAGGGATATTTTTGTTTTGTTTTTAAGCTAGAGAAATTTGTGATGGAAGAGTCAGCAAAGATGTAAAAAAATGAAATGCCAAGTGGTACAATCTGGTGCATTTTAGAGATAAATAGAGATGCTGGAGGATTTCTCTTCCTCTCAGATGTAGCTCCTCAAACTCTAATTACAGCAATAAACTAAAATCATGTGTATAAAGGAAAATAAGATTAACTAATACTTAATGTATTATTTTTACTTTCTTTCCTTTGCTCTGGAAGATATTCTTGAAACCACAGGCTGATTTTAGTTAAATATGGGTCTCCTTCCTTCTACTCCTGAGGAGTGTTAATGAATAACAACTGAAAGCCCAGTAAAACTAAAATAGTATACGGCTAAGGGTTATCATCTTGTCTAGGAATTGTGTGGCTGCCCTGGCTGCTTTTACTCATTTGGTCCTGCTAGAATATCAGGGAAGCAAAGCTGTTACAATATATTGGTAGCATACATGTGTACTTATAGATCCTCCAGTGCTAGTTAGGTCAGGGAACAGATGGAGGTAGGGTGGACCAAGAGATGATGGGATGGGGGAGTCTAAGAGGTCAGCAGTTTGGCAGGTTGGGAGGAGACAGCCTCATGAACTCCTGTACTGGAATTAAATATACAGTGTGTATGCCAAACAGAGAGTCATAGCACTGCAAAATCATTTCTTTTAAAACTGAAAAAAAAACCATGAAAATAATGTAACTCCCTCCTTTTCCGATGTGAAACAAAATGGTTAAATGAATTAACCAAGGATGATATTGTTGAATAACCAAAATTTAGATCCAGATAGAACTTGTGTTTTACTCACTGATATGCCCTCAGTGCCTATAACTGGGCATGGCACATAGTAGGCATTCAGTAAATACTTAGTGAGGGAATGAGTGAATGGGTGTGGAATACCCTTTTGAGCATCAAGCAAACCAACCATTCTAAGAATCTGTACTCTTCCCATTAAGCATCCTGTGGCCATCTTTGTGTATTCCTTACAGAAAACTGCAAGGGAACTGGGGCTAAGCACAATATTTTTGGTAATGCCACTTTATCCAAAATACTAAAATTGCAAAGCTTCAATCTTCAACCAATTGTCCAAAGTTAGAGAATAAAATTTATCTACCTCAGATATCAGAGTAATGTATGTATTCAGGATAATATCACCCTACGTATTTTCTTCTATTATTTGTCTGATTGGTGTTTTTAAGACCAGAAAAACTCTTGGTTCCTTTCCTGGTTGAGGACAAGTCTGTGAAAAAAATTAGACTCTTCTGCCCAATAAATATTTAATAAAATGACCATATGTCCCAAAGTTGCCTTCAATTGATATTTGTCGCCTGGGTTCAATAACCAAGGAGTTTAAAAATGTATAAAAACCATCATACAATTTGTAAATGAGGCCTTTAAATATTGTTAAGGTCAGGGTTGGGATTGCAGAGAATTTGAGCTGAGAAGGCATGGAAACAGGCTGTGACCTTTTGTGAACATACGTCTTTATTAAAATAATTCAAGTTCATTATACACTCTTAAGTAGCAAAATAAGATTAAAATTATTAATAGTAAAAGGCTGATTATGAGAACAAAGGAGAGAGAATGAAAGAACATAATGTATGGCAAGCCCACAGTGGTGGAATTGTGGGTAATATTTGTGTCTTTCTATATTTTTCACATTTCATTCATTGAACATGTCATCAGAATAAAATCAGTTTTAAAAATAATGTTAAAATTCAGCAAATTTGCAGGATACAACATCAACACACAGAAAGAAGTTGTGTTTTTATACACTAACAATGAACAATTCTAAAAGGAAATTAAAAAAACAATCTCATTTACAATACTATCAAAAGAATAAAATACTTAGGAGCAAACGTAACCAAGAAGGCAAAGGACTTGTACACTAAAAACTACAAAACATTGTTGAAAGAAATTGAAGACATGTATAAATGAAAAGCAATCTCATGTTCGTGGCTTGAAAGCTGTTAAGATGTCAATACTACTTTAAGTCAATACTACTTAAAGCAATCTGTACAGTCCATGCAATCTCTGTCAAAATCTCAATGACAGTTTTTATAGAAACAGAAAAATCCATCCTAAAATTCATGTGGAATCCCAAGAGACCCCAAATAACCAAAGCAGTCTTGAAAAAGAATAAAGTTGGAAGTCTTACACTTTTTGATTACAGAACTTACTACAAAGCTACAATAATCAAAGCAGTGTAGTACTGGCATAAAGATAGACATATAGAGCAATAGAATAGAACAAAGAGTACAAAAATAAACCTCACATATATAATCAAATGATTTTTGACAAGGGTTCCAATCCCATTCAAAGGGGAAAGGACAGTCTTTTCAACAACTGGTACTGAGAAAGCTAGATCTTCCCGAATTGGGGATAGAAACTTACCCAGGCAAGCACTAAGAGGCCAAGGTAGGGAGGTTCTCCTCTCTGATGATGCCTCACTTCCCCAATTCAGGATTTCCAGGTAGTTCTAAGCACCTCCCAAAACTACACCAAGGGCTCTCCTTTTGATAATGGCCAAGCATTTCACATCATGCTAACTCTCCTTAAAATAATGACTACAAACTCCAGACTAAATGTAAAAGCAATTATTTGAAGGCCCTAGAGAGTGACAAGAGACAGGCTGATATTGGAGGGGAGTCAATACTTGGAAGAAAGGAGAGGTATTAGGTGAGTTTCCCTTTATTCTGCTTTTCCCCAAGGACAGGCCTCAGTCTATGCAATGCATGATGGGGAAAAGGAGGTGCAGTTAAAACTCAGACGGAAAATCTTCTTATCTTATCGACTTGAACAACAAGTGGACAGGATGAGGCAACCACAGCAATTAAAATGTCAAGAGAGAAATATGAAAAGGAGAGAGTCAGAGAGGGGGGGACCCTAAATACTATGCATAAACTCTACCTAAATCTCTGGCTGATCCCAGAATCATTAATGTGTGGGGCAGTCTCCAAGCAACATAGCGAAAGCTAAAAGAACTGAACTTTCAGCTGCTATTTCAGAGGAGACAGCATATGCAGTTTGAATTTAGCCACTTTCACTGCATTCTAAAACAAGTGAACAAAATCAGTACTCTTCAGAAGAACATAACAGAATCCAAATTATTGGATTATTGGTGTCTACAAATTATTATTCATGGTATCCAGATAAAATAGCAAATTACTCAATATGTAAAGAAAACAAACAAAAAAGATGACCTACATTGTAGAGTAAAGACAACTGAGACCAAACTCAACATGACTAAGATGTTGGACTTAGTACACAAAGATTTTTAAAGCAGCTGTTATAACAATGCTGAAGGATATAAGAACTGTGATTTTAATAAGTGATGATATGAAATATCTGCAGGGAAATAGAAACTATTAAAAAATCAAATGGAAATTCTAGTACTTAAATGGTATAACTTTTAAAATAAAATTTCACTGGTTTACTTAAGAGTACTTTGGGGCTGCCAGAAGAAAACGTCAGTGAGCTTGATGATAGATCTGTAGAAATTATCAAATATGAAGAACAGGGAGGAAGAAGGCAGAAAAAAAAATGATCCAAGCCTCATGGGCTTTTAGGACAATAGCTAAAGGTTTAATATGTGTGTAATACGAGTCCCAGAAAGAGAGGAGAGGGGGAATGGAGCAGCAAAAATATCTGAGGAAGTAATTCCTGAAATTTACCCAAAGACATCAAGTTGCAGCGAACCCCAAGCAAGATGAATATTAAGAAAACAGCTCCCTAAGCATATCATATACAAACCACTGAAATCCAGTGATAAAAAGAAGGTCTTGAAAGCAGCAAGAGAAAAAAAAAGATACATTACGTATAAGTAAACAGCAATTCAAACAACCATTGAAATCCTCATCAGAAATAGAAGATAGTGAAACATCTTTAGAGTGATGAACAACAAAAAAAATACTGTCCATTTAGAATCTATATCCAGTGAAAATATCTCTTACAATGAAGGCTTATTAAAATCATGTTCAGATAAAAGAAAACTAGGAATTCATCACCATCACACCTGCACTAGAAGAAATGCTAAAAGAAACTTATCAGGCTAAAAGGAAACGATATCAGATGAAAACTTAGAACTTTAGGAAACAATGAAGAACAATGGAAATGGAAAATATATGGATAAATCTAAAAGATTAGCTTTCCTCTTTCTTTCTTTAAAATGCATATCACTGTTTAAAGCAAAAATTGTTGACAGTTTATTATCATACATATATAGAAATAATGCATATAATAACTACTGCATAAAGCATGAGAGGAAGAGATACAGGGACCTATATACTTGCAAGTTCTCACATTTAGCGTGAAGTAGTACAATGTTAGCTCTAAGTAGATGGTGAAAAATTAAGGCTATATAGTATAATCCCTAGAGGAATCATAAATAATAGTGATTCAATGAGGTATATCTTAAAAGCCAGTAGAAAAATTAAATATGGAAATCTTAAGAAATATATAATCAAACCAAAACTATACCACCCAAGAACAGAGGAAGGAGGAAGCACAGTTATCTGGGGAGCCTGTCTGCCTAGACATCCACTTAGGGTGATTTGGGGTACCTGATATTTTTTAAAAGTAGAAAACAAAAATACAGAGACTTACATTTTTCTTCCCACCTCCACTCTCCCACCCCCAACACACTGACTTGCACTCCCTCAGCCCTGCATCTCCTGGTGAGGTCCAGCTTAGCCCTCCAGTCCCCCTCCTGTAACTCCTATATGCTTCATCTGTTACCAAACTTTAAAAAATCTTAAGGGAAAAAAGTGCTTTCATATTTATGGTGTATGGGACCCTCTAAAGTCAGAGTACAAAGCAATAACCCATCTTGTGGCGGCCCACGGCAGCAGTAGTGGAGAGGAGGTATCCACAATGACAAAATGTTTCATCCTAGGGAGCCAGAAAGGTGATGGTGCCATTAGTAATATTTTAGAAATGGAGAGGGATACCTATTTGAGATGACAGCTCATATTTTAACTTAACTTAAAAGTGTTAATGGCCTATGGTTAATTGGAATTATGAGACTGGTTTTTACCAGAGAGGAGAGACTTAGATATAAGTATTTGTTAGTGAATGTATGAGTAAATTGGCCTATTGATAATCTACAAATAAATTAGTAAATTGCTATTTTACACTCTTTAAATTTTCATCCAAGTACAAATGTTTCCTTAGAAATAAGCAGATGGTGATCATTATTATCTTTATTATTACTGATTGCAGCCCTGGTATTTCCTAGTGGCACGAGAATACCTAGAAAGTATTCTTACCCCATATATAACCCTGACTGTATTTAGACCATTAATATAGGTATCATAGCACAATGATTTGACTCTTCAATGAGTTTTCCAACCATGGAAAATAAACCAATAATATAAGCATAGAGAATAAGATTTTGGATGAACACTATATTGTAAAAATATCTTGAGAATGTTTTATTTCCTTTGGAAAAGTTTTTTTAAGAATAAAAAAAAAATAAATGGTGTTTTTCAGGAGATCTTAAGGACTCAAGAGTAAGTCTTTAACATCATGTTGTATTTTTCTGCACTCCTACCCAAGATGATCAGATCAGTTGAGAAATCTCATCCACATTCACTTCAGAAGAAATTTTTTATTGCCCAACCTCATGGTTGACCACAGATCAGAGAAAACCTAAGGGTGGAGTACGTGCCCTTCTTCGTTCAAAGGCTGATCTCCAGATCACTAGAACCACTCAGATGCTCTTTGGTTCCGACAGCTCTGCCACTTCTCTAGCCATTGTGAATTTGGGAAGTGAGCAGATCACAATCTAAAATGCAGTCTTTTCTGTGTTCTAGAGTGACCCATTTAGAGGAAGAGATAAAGCATGCTGAAAATGAAAAGTATGTAGTGTTAATATCAAAGGAGACCACGGCAACCACCTTCTTAACCTCCGCAGCACAAAGAATGTAAAATGTACCAGAATCCCGTAATGTATAACAGAAATTTATATGAAAAATAGGCCAGGCAATGTCAGAAATACACTATAATCAAAAAAACAAAAGAAGTCCATTTTGGAAATAGCAGTAACCATTTGATTAAACTTGTTAATGCAATGAAGACGTTTTGCACTTTTAAGAATAATTTATGTTTGCGGCTTAAGAAAGAAAAAAATAATCAGTTATGTTTAGATAAACAGAAATGAAGTTACAAGCTTTCTGAGAACATGATAATTGATAAGAATAAAAAGGAGTAAAACTCATTTAACTGGGAATCAAATCAGGTGGATCCTAATCCAAGAACTGTAGTATGGGAAATAATAATACCTACCTTACCTCCTTTTCAAGAATTTTGAAAAATGAAAAGTACAATACAAATAAATGTAAGCACTTAAATATTTAGTGCTTACTAGTTCCTAGCAGTGTGCCAGTTGCTGGAGATACAAAGAAGCCAAGGTCCCTATCTTTAAGTTGCTACCATCTGGATGGGTTGATAGCCACTTCACAAGGAAAATTATATAGCAGTGTGGTCTGTGCAGTGATACGGATGCATATAAGGTTGCTATGGCAACAGCAGGAAGGAGGATGAGGAAGACCTTTGGGAAGGGGGAAGCTTTCTGGAGGACTTCTGATATTCTCTTCGTCATCAAGGTTATTTCTAAACAAGTACTCCAGATGTTAGGTCAAACCATATGGAATTGTTATTATTAATCAGTTAAGGATGGTTGAATATTATGTAATGATTGAAAATATCTAGTGCCCTATCTTAGTATCAGTACACACTTAGACATTTTTTCCTTCTCCTTTCCCTAATATATCTAGATAATTCATTCACAGTAGACTTGGTTCCAGACACACAGAAATATTAAGTAGAATGTGGATTTGTAAGACTGCATGTTGTTTAATCAGACTGAATGACAGGCTCAATTTTTAATACAAAGTTAATCCTGTTTTCATTAAATATAAATGTTATTTATGGAAAACAAGGGTCCTGCAGAAGCAAGAGGTTATCTCTCAGGGTTACACATTTTGTACTTGCTTAGCATTGATGAGTTTAAACCAATAGGCTTCTTTGCAATTTGATTATTTGCTCCTTTCCTTGATATTGATTGTTCTATTAGATTTTGCTACTAACAAAAGCACGTGTAAAATTTCCAGTATTATTTTCCTACCAAAATAAGATGCCAGAGGAAATTACTACCACAGTTGAGTTTTTGACACAAACTAAAATAAGAAAATATTAAGTTGAGGCATATGCTTGTTAACTCTGGTTTACATGGAGAGGCAGCAGAGGGTGACTAGAAGCAAGACACACCTGGATTCAAATCGCAGCTCCTTCACTTGCTACTAGATAGATTTCAGAAAAATTGCATAACTTAAGTATTTCAGAGTCTCAGTCCCCCTCATATAAAGTGAAACAACGCTATCCACATTAATGAGCTATTTTAAAGATTATTAATGTATGTAAAGTGGAAGTACATGTTAAATAAATGGTGGTTATTATCATAGGCCCAGGAATGGTAGTGAAAATTAAATATTATGACTTCAAAAGCAGCTTTGTTTCTTTTTCAATTATTTTTTATTAGTCTCACTACAACATATTGGCCCTATCAACATTAGCCATTAAGATTTTTCTTCTTTTACTAACTCTTTCTAGCTCCCTGTATTTTTGGACTATATTTCCTATATTGCTGAGTTTATATTTATACTAATATATAATTCATACTTTAGTGTACCTTCATTAATGCACATATGTTATCTGTCTTGTTTCCTTTCCCTTTAAAGACTTCAGCAGGTCAAATTATTGTTACCATATTTCTAGAGTTCTCTGTTGGTAGAAATCCCCATGAAAATTCAAACCAGGAATTGCAAAAAGAGCAGAGCAAGTTCAGGTTTTCTAGGGTTGGCCCCTTGAGTCCTGGGTAAATGCAGCTGTATTATACCCCATTTCCTCTGGGTCACAGATGTGTATTTATCCTCACCAATGATGGATGGCCTACTTTGACATTTTGCATGGATGACTCTTGAGAAAGAAGACTATAGTTATAAAAGATTCATTGGTTCATCCTACAGTCCTAACATTGTCACCTCGACACACAGTGAAAGTATTATAATGTGCCCTGACCCTGCTGATCAGCAAAAAGGAAAAGAAAATGTCTCAGGATCACCTAAGACAGAAAAAGAGTATGGCACTTCTTTTCCACAGGATGCAATAACTAATGCAATTTTTAGTTTTGTTTTTCCTTTGCTTCAAACTGCTTTTGAAAGGCAGCAAAACCCCTGTGTGCTGGGAAGGTTCAAGGGTCACCAACTTAAGAAGCATATCCAGTTCAGAGGCAAATCCATGGGTCATGAGGGAATTGGAGTAGAGGTTTAGCAGGTGAAGGAAAAAGTTATGTGAGCTCAGAAGAGTGGACAATTAAGTGAAGAAGATATGATACAAAAGGAATTATATATTATATAAATGACATTCAAAACCCAATTAAAACGAGTCACTCTGTAAATCATCTTTTTTGATTTGTAGTCGTATTTCACCTCTATTATATATTGAGTATGTTCTATTAGGCAAAGTGGACTTCTTAAAAATAAGTATTTTGCTGGATTTGGGAGTAACTTACAAACATTCTAACATTTAAAAATAAAATGTGGCTGACCTATCATTACCCAGGGAAACTCTGACATACAAATGATAAAGTTTTTTTTTTTAATGTATGACCGAAGCATTAATAGAACCATAATTACCATACCATACAATTACCATAATTGTAAGATGAACGTCAAAGTTCAGACTTAAATGCTTTATACAAATAAAACAGTAAACTATAAAAATGTAAAACATAGAGGCAGGCTCTGTACATTGAGGTACGTGTCTTTACACTCAACTAATGAGTCGCTGCTGAATGTTTTTGCTTTGCTCAATGGCATGTGGTACATAAATCATTGCAATATGTTAAATGCAAATGGTTGTTAATAGAGGAACCATCTGGTCCGTGCTGAAGAGTTTGTTAAAAAGAATGTAGTGAAGCTACTTTGGATAATGTTGAAAAACTCAAATACCAAATTTCTAAAATGAGCTGCCTGTGTTAACCCCAACATTACTAATACTCTCCTGGCCTTTTGAATTCTACAAATTCATCCTAAACCACAGTCTGTGCTGTTTTCATGCAACCCCAATGGATACTTCTAAAGGCAGAATATCCTACAGAGTCTTCACACTGCATGGGGACCTGCAGTGTCCTAAAATTGTGTTCAGGAATTTAGAACAACCAATAAATAATCAGACGATCCTCTCTAGAACATCTTTGCTAACATGAATAAGACAGACTCTTCATCCCTGTCCCTCCTGGAGGCTATTCCTTTATAGCTGTAGATCACTGGCAAGCTGCAGGCTGATGATGAATTGCCGTGGGTATCGTCAGTGTTTGCAGCCTCCCTCCTGTAATCCACGGTACTGTATTTCTCCAAAAGATCATCAGTGCAAAGGGGAGCCATGATTTCTCTCCCAACATACTTTATTAGATGCTGTCACATAGCTTCCTAATAATGTCTGCCAGACTCACCGGTGACAGTGTAAAACATGGGAAAATTAGTAACAGGACAGGAATCAGAGCCCTCAGGTTTCCAATGTCATGTTCCACTTTCTGGCAAAAAGGGAATGCTGCTTAATCCTACCCCTTCTAATCAGTCCCTGGTCAAGGTTGCTATCCTATTTAGGAGCCAGCTGCCATGATGATCTATTACATTAATATCCATTGGAGGTGTGCTCAAACGATGTCATACTCAAAATAGAATTTTGGCCATGAAGGAACAAGCTTAGAAATTAACTGTGTGGATGAAAATCTTTAAGCATACAACTTCACTAAAGCCAGATGCAAGGTTTGATTATTGGCCTACTGCTAACTTGGCTTTCTCAACCCTAGTTTTTTTTTTCTTTCCTTCACCCTACCCCTTTCTCTTTTGGCTGTTACGCTGTCTGATTTAAGACTGTGCTTTTGGGGCTTCACCTGCGGGAGAAGAGGCTGCAGGAGAGCTCATTAGCCCAGCAGACGCTCTGTCCCTGGATGAATTATACAGTGAAAAGCTTGTTTCTGAGAGCCACCAAAAAGAACCAGGGCTTTGTGGAGGTGGGCAGCCCTGCAGTGCAATACAAGCTTTTTATTTGTTAAAAAGGGATTTTGTACTAAAAAACATTTCCCTTTGTTTGTTCTCATGAAAAGAGGAGCCTCCTGAAGGCTGCATGCATTTGATGACTCCATTTCAAAATTAACACTTGTCAGTTTCCAAACAGGGCTGCTGTACTTGAAAGTCACACAAAACCATTCGGAGATGGAGAGACTGGCACGATAATCAGACAAGCAATACCTTAAAAGTAGAATGTGCTGGCTGTGAATTTGAGGAGCTCAAATATTGCATTGAATTCTGACAATGATCCTGAGCCTTTACAAAGCCCACGCTTTAGATTTGGAGACTAGAAACAAAAAACTTCTTAGGCTGTCTAATTATGTTAGTTTACTGAGCTGTAACACCACTTTGGTTCCCAAAACACCACTTTAATTTAATTTAGATTTTGTTACTTCTTTCCCTCCAAAAGGAAAACTTCACCATAGAGGCGTATTTATTGTTTTTAATGCTTATGTCTGGAAACATCCACTAATTCACTCTCCCGCTTAATTACAGGGAACAGGAGGATAGATTCTTTAAACCTACAGATGATATTTACCAAAGTTTTTATGGAAATATAAATGGAAAGTTTCTTTGATCCAAAATTATGGTCTGATTTTCTGGGGTTATTTTTTAGGAGAGGAAAGGGCACCAAGGGAAATATGAAGAGCCAACAAAAGCCAGCTGCAGAGACACGGCTTTCATCAACCTTGAGTCTTTTGTATAGGGAAGTGCATTTGGGTCACTGCTGCTTTCCTTCTCGGCAGGATCCTATGGGGCCTCCCCAGTATACTCTGCTGATGTTCAGTGACACACACACCAGCAGGGAGAGAATTCAGACACATTCCATCTGTTGGTGTTTTAATTTTTTTCAAATCCACTTGATGAGGTGTTTGTCAGCAAACTTGTCACTCTGTTGTATTTTTGAGGCTTGAGCCCTCTTCTTGGGCCCAAAGTTATCTTAGAGATGCAAAGTAGAATATCATAACCTTCCCTTAGTACGTTTTGATGCTGGAAGTGTCCTCAATTCCAAAACACTTCTCTCATTTTTGTTCTGAAAACTCCTCTGGGTCATAAAGTTCAAGTGAAGCATGCATTTATTTATTCTCAATGATAAGGATAATTTTTTAAACCTTGCCTTCTCCTTTACAATGTGATATTCCGCATTAAAATAGCAGAAACGGTTGATTTGTGAATAAAATATCTAGTTTTCTTTGAAACAGATCAAAACAATATGTTTTATTTTACTGTAAGGAAAAGCAGTCTCATACCATTCAAATACTGATATCCGTTCCAAAATGTCACTTCTAATATTTTTGTCTTTCTAAAGATAAGATTCAATAATTCGAAGAGAGAATAGGGACTGCATTGTATTGTAGATCTGATCATGAAAATATTTCCAAATGTTTGAGTTCGTCTCATTTATTTATCTGGAAATTAAAATCCAGTGTTCAAAAGCTGTATGGAAGATCTGGGTAGTACCAGGTATCTTATCTCCACAATGTTTGATGCCAGAATTATTTCTCAAAATAAAGGAAACTAACATTTTAAAACAGGTTATAAGCAGGAACTGCTTCTTGTTATATAATGTTCAGAATAATCAAGTCTTATTGTTCTTTGTGTGAACCCCAAAAGCCCAGAGGGTGCATTTCCAAGTGCTGTAGATGACGCTGGAGGGCAGCGTGCTCAGCAGGTCACTGGACTGGTGTGAGCTGCCGTGGCATAGAGTCACAAATACAGCAGCAAGGGGAAGCTGTATTTACTCTGGCCTTCTTTGAAATGGCATTTTTCTGTGATGGGAATGTCAGATGGCATTTTATATTATTCATGATGGCAACCCCTCAGCCCAGAACTACTGTTCTAGAAAACCCACCCATAGACTGATTACTGTCCTCATCTCCAATAGTCAGAATGCAGCCTTTAAGTACCTTAGAGATTCTTCCCCCACCCAATCCCCAAATGAAAAGTGTGCTGCCTGCCCTAGGTTTGTGCTATTCTTTGTTTCTCTTTTAAAAACTACCTGAATTGAAAGCTTTTCATTCCTAGATCATGTATCTGACATGGTGAGCAATACCCTCTTCTCATTTCCAGATTGAGGGTACAGTCTCCTCAGAACTGAGAATGTTCATTAGTTCACCGGGCATAGATTGTGTAGTCTCCTCATCTGTTTTCTGAGAAGGGGTTTCACGTGATGCTCAAGCCCCAAGATATCAGAAAAAGCCCAGTTGTACCAACAAGCAACAAACAAAAAGGCACAGCAGAGAAGCCTGGATTTAGGCTGGGGTCCCCCTTGTCTTCCTGCCGCTGTGGCTGGTGTGTTGCGGTCTGACTTGCCCAGGCATCGTAATTTCCATAACTCTCAAAAAGAAGAAATGGGGCTTCCCTGGTGGTGCAGTGGTTGAGAGTCCGCCTGCCGATGCAGGGGACACGGGTTCGTGCCCCGGTCCGGGAAGATCCCACATGCCGCGGAGCGGCTGGGCCCGTGAGTCATGCATGGCCGCTGAGCCTGCGCGTCCGGAGCCTGTGCTCCGCAACGGGAGAGGCCACAGCAGTGAGAGGCCCGCGTACCGCAAAAAAAAAAAAAAAAAGAAAAAAGAAATGCATGAGACTAAGAAATACTGAACTACTTCCAACCTGAAGTGGCTGAAGGTTTTCTCCGTCAGTAATACAGCTCTGGGAGAAGATTGCTCCCTGGACACGGGCTCTATGAGGAAACTGCATTTCTTTGGCTTCGAGTATGAATTTAGTATTGTTGGCTGGCCAGGGGCAAAAGGGGACTTAAGTCAGCCATTTTAGCACCCTTGGGCTTTGCAGGCTGGAGAAAAAGACCACTCATTTGAGAGCAACCTAGATGCCTGGTGAGAGTTTACCCTGAAAGTGTGTTCCAGACAACAGAACAGACACTACTTGTGGCCCCTTCCTTGATGACAGCTTGACTACATGGGCTGGGATGGCTGTTCTGGATGCAGAATATATTTCTCTCAAGGTGCACTCACAAATCTGTTATATATTTAGATTTTTTGGCAAGTTTAAAAAAAAAATCTTCAGGGATGTCAAAACAAGTAAAAAATTTATATCCAAGATAAAATGTTCAGTGCCTGGTTTAAAAAGAAGCTTTGATCAGGCTTAAGGGACCAGAATAGAATTTGGAAGTTACTGCAAGGCAATCTTTATTTAACACATTCCTTCAAAATTGCTTAACTGTGTCTTCAGTCTTGACCCCATAACAGCCAGGACTTTCTTATCTTGTATTTGCATTTGTAAAGAACCCACGTGTAGTAAGAATTCATAAAACAGTAATTCCATCTTACTCTCCCCCATCCCTGCCATCATCTCTTTCCTATCCTGGAAAAAAAAAGTTTCCTTTCATTATGGGTGTACTGACCCTGCACTGATCCTTCAAAAGATGACTGCTGGAACTTGACTCAGAGTCAAATTTGAAATTCTTTCCTTTTCTTTATTTGATTTTTTAAAAAAGATTTATTTATTTGTTTGTTTTTATTGAGGTATAATTGACACGCAACCTTACATTAGTTTCAGGGGTGCAACACAGTGGTTTGGTATTTATATGTATTGCAAAATGATCACCACAAAAAGTCAAGTAAATGTTCATCAGTATAATTATTTGCAGAATCTTTTTCTTGTGATGGGAGCTTTTAGTATCTACTCTCTTAACAACTTTCAAATATGCAATACAGTATTATTAACTATAGTGGTTAAGCTTTACATTACATCCCCATGACATTTATTTTATAACTGGAAGTTTCTACCTTTTGACTGCCTTCACCCATTTCACACATCCCCAACTCCCTGACTCTAGAAATCACCAGTCTGTTCTCTGTGTCTATCTGAGCTTGGTTTGGGGTTTTTTTTAGATTCCACACATAAGTGAGATCTTACCGTATTTATCTTTCTCTGATTTATTTCACTTGGGATAATGCCCTCTGGGTCCATTCATGTTGTTGCAAATGGCAAGATTTTCTTTTTCATGACTGAATAATATTCATGTGTGTGTGTGTGTGTATGTGTCTGTTGTTAATTTCTTCATCCATTCATTCATCAATGGACATTTAGGTTGTTTCCATATCTTTGCTATTGTAAATAAAGCTGCAATGAACATGGGAGTGCATATGTCTTTTCAAGTTAGTGTTGTCATTTTTCTCAGATACCCAGTAGTGGGATTATTGGATAATATGGTGGCTTTATTTTGAACTTTTTGAGGTACCTCAATACTGTTTTCCATAGTGGCTGCACAAATTTACATTTCTATGGACAGTGCACCAGGGTTCCCTTTTCTCCACATCCTCACCAACACTTGTTATTTCCTGTATTTTTTTTTTAAGTTTTGAATTTTATGTAATTTATTTTTTAATACAGCAGGTTCTTATTAGTCATCAATTTTACACACATCAATGTATACATGTCAATCCCAATCTCCCAATTCATCACACCACCATCCCCACCTGCCCGCCATTTTCCCCCCTTGGTGTCCATACGCTTGTTCTCTACATCTGTGTCTCAATTTCTGCCCTGCAAACCGGTTCATCTGTAACATTTTTCTAGGTTCCATATATATATATATATATAAATATACAATATTTGTTTTTCTCTTTCTGACTTACTTCACTCTGTATGACAGTCTCTAGATCCATCCACGTCTCAAAAAATGACCCAATTTCGTTCCTTTTCATAGCTGAGTAATATTCCATTGTATATATGTACCACATCTTCCTTATCCATTCATCTTTCAATGGGGATTTAGGTTGCTTCCATGACCTGGATATTGTAAATAGTGCTGAAATGAATATTGGGGTGCATGTGTCTTTTTGAATTATGGTGTTCTCTGTGTATATGCCCAGTAGTGGGATTGCTGAGTCATATGGTAATACTATTTTTAGTTTTGTAAGGAACCTCCATACTGTTCTCCACAGTGGCTGTATCAATTCACATTCCCACCAACAGTGCAAGAGGGTTCCCTTTTCTCCACACCCGCTCCAGCATTTGTTGTTTGTAGATTTTCTGATGATGCCCATTGTAACTGGTGTCAGGTGATACCTCATTGTAGTTTTGATTTGCATTTCTCTAATAATTAGTGATGTTGAGCAGCTTCTCATGTGCCTCTTGGCCATCTGTATGTCTTCTTTGGAGAGATGTCTATTTAGGTCTTCTGCCCATTTTGGGATTCGGTTGTTTGTTTCTTTAATATTGACCTGCATGAGCTGTTTATATATTTTGGAGATTAATCCTTTGTCCGTTGATTCATTTGCAAATATTTTCTCCCATTCTGAGGGTTGTCTTTTCATCTTGTTTATGGTTTCCTTTGCTGTACAAAAGTTTTGAAGTTTCATTCAGTCCCATTTGTTTATTTTTGTTTTTATTTCCATTACTTGAGGAAGTGGGTCAAAAAAAATCTTGTTGTGATTTATGTCAAAGAGCGTTCTACCTATGTTTTCCTCTAAGAATTTTATAGTGTCCGGTCTTACATTTAGGTCTCGAATCCATTTTGAGTTTATTTTTGTGTATGGTGTTAGGGGGTGTTCTAATTTCATTCTTTTACGTGTAGCTGTCCAGTTTTCCCAGCACCACTTATTGAAGAGACTGCCTTTTCTCCATTGTATATCCTTGCCTCCTTTGTCACAGATTAGTTGGCCATAGGTGCATGGGTTTATCTCTGGGCTTTCTATCTTGTTCCATCGATCTGTGTTTCTGTTTTTGTGCCAGTACCATATTGTCTTGATTACTGTAGCTTTGTACTATACTCTGAAGTCAAGGAGTCTGATTCCTCCAGCTCTGCTTTTTTCCCTCAAGACTGCTTTGGCTATTCGGGGTCTTTTGTGTCTCCGTGCAAATTTTAAGATTTTTTGTTCTAGTTCTGTAAAAAATGCCATTGGTAATTTGATAGGGATTGCATTGAATCTGTACATTGCTTTAGGTAGTATAGTCATTTTCACAATATTGATTCTTCCAATCCAAGAACATGGTATATCTCTCTATCTGTTGGTATCATCTTTAATTTCTTCCATCAGTGTCTTATAGTTTTCTGCATACAGGTCTTTTGTCTCCCTAGGTAGGTTTATTCCTAAGTATTTTATTCTTTTTGTTGCAATGGTAAATGGGAGTGTTTCCTTAATTTCTCTTTCAGATTTTTCATCATTAGTGTATAGGAATGCAAGAGATTTCTGTGCATTAATTTTGTATCCTGCAACTTTACCAAATTCATTGATTAGCTCTAGTAGTTTTCTGCTGGTATCTTTAGGATTTTCTATGTATAGTATCATGTCATCTGCAAACAGTGACAGTTTTACTTCTTTTCCAATTTGTATTTCTTTTTCTTCCCTGATTGCCGTGGCTAGGACTTCCAGAACTATGTTGAATAATAGTGGTGAGAGTGGACATCCTTGTCTTGTTCCTGATCTTAGAGGAAATGCTTTCAGTTTTTCACCATTGAGGATGATGTTTGCTGTGAGTTTGTCATATATGGCCTTTATTATGTTGAGGTAGGTTCCCTCTATGCCCACTTACTGGAGAGTTTTTATGATAAATGGGTGTTGAATTTTGTCAAAAGCTTTTTCTGCATCTATTGAGATGATCATATGGTTTTTATCCTTCAATTTGTTAATATGGTGTATCACATTGCTTGATTTGCGTATGTTGAAGAATCCTTGCAATCCTGGGATAAATCCCACTTGATCATGGTGTTTGATCCTTTTTATTTGTTGTTGAATTCTGTTTACTGGTATTTTGTTGAGGATTTTATTCTTCAGTGATATTGGTCTCTAATTTTCTTTTTTTGTAGTATCTTTTTCTGGTTTTGGTATCAGGATGATGGTGGCCTCAAAGAATGCTTTTGGGAGTATTCCTTCCTCTGCAATTTTTTGGAAGAGTTTTAGAAGGATGGGTGTTAGCTCTTCTCTAAATGTTTGAAAGAATTCACCTGTGAAGCCATCTGATCCTGGACTTTTGTTTGTTGGAAGATTTTTAATCACAGTTTCAATTTCATTACTTATGATTGGTCTGTTCCTATTTTCTGTTTCTTCCTGATTCAGGCTTGGAAGGTTATACCTTTCTAAGAACTTGTCCATTTCTTCCAAGTTGTCCACTTTATTGGAATAGAGTTGCTTGTAGTAATCTCTTAGGATGCTTTGTATTTCTGCAGTGTCTGTTGTAACTTCTCCTTTTTCATTACTAATTTTATTAATTTGAGTCCTCTCCCTCTTTTGCTTGATGAGTCTGGCTAATGGTTTATCAATTTTGTTTATCTTCTCAAAGAACCAGCTTTCATTTTTATTGATCTTTGCTATTGTTTTCTTTGTTTCTATTTCATTTATTTCTGCTCTGATCTTTACGATTTCTTTCCTTCTACTAACTTTGGGTTTTGTTTGTTCTTCTTTTCTAGTTCCTTTAGGTGTAAGGTTAGATTGTTTATTTGAGATTTTTCTTGTTTCTTGAAGTAGTCTTGTAGCTATAAACTCCTCTCTTAGAACTGCTTTTGCTGCATCCCATAGGTTTTGGATCATCGTGTTTTCATTGTCATTTGTCTCTAGGTATTTTTTGATTTCCTCTTTGATTTCTTCAGTGATCTCTTGGTTATTTAGTAATGTATTGTTTAGCCTCCATGTGTTTGTGTTTTTTACATTTTTTTCCCTGTAATTGATTTCTAATCTCATAGCGTTGTGGTCAGAAAAGATGCTTGATATGATTTCAATTTTCTTAAATTTACTGAGTCTTGATTTGTGACCCAAGATGTGATCTATCCTGGAGAATGTTCTGTGCGCACTTGAGAAGAAAGTGTAATCTGCTGTTTTTGGATGGAATGTCCTATAAATATCAATTAAATCCATCTGGTCTGTTGTGTCATTTAAAACTTCTGTTTCCTTATTTATTTTCTGTTTGGATGATCTGTCCATTGGTGTAAGTGAGGTGTTAAAGTCTCCCACTATTATTGTGTTACTGTCGATTTCCTGTTTTATAGCTGTTGGCAGTTGCCTTATGTATTGAGGTGCTCCTATGTTGGGTGCATATATATTTATAATTGTTATATCTTCTTCTTGGATTGATCTCTTGATCATTATGTAGTATCTTTCTTTGTCTCTTGTAACATTCTTTATTTTAAAGTCTATTTTATTTGATATGAGTATTGCTATTGCTACTCCAGCTTTCTTTTGATTTCCATTTGCATGGAATATCTTTTGCCATCCCCTCACTTTCAGTCTGTATGTGTCCCTAGGTCTGAAGTGGGTCTCTTGTAGACAGCATATATATGGGTCTTGTTTCTGTATCCATTCAGCAAGCCTGTGTCTTTTTGTTGGAACATTTAATCCATTTATGTTTAAGATAATTATCGATATGTATGTTCCTATGACCATTTTCTTAATTGTTTTGGGTTTTTGTAGGTTCTTTTCTTCTCTTGTGTTTCCCACTTAGAGAAGTTCCTTTAGCATTTGTTGTAGAGCTGGTTTGGTGGTGCTGAATTCTCTTAGCTTTTGCTTGTCTGTAAAGCTTTTGATTTCTCTATCAAATCTGAATGAGATCCTTGCTGGGTAGAGTAATCTTCGTTGTAGGTTCTTCCCTTTCATCACTTTAAATATGTCATGCCACTCCATTTTGATTTGTAGAGTTTCTGCTGAGAAATCAGCTCTTAACCTTATGGGAGTTCCCTTGTATGTTATTTGTCATCTTTCCCTTGATGCTTTCAATAATTATTCTTTGTCTTTAATTTTTGCCAATTTGATTACTGTCTATCTGAACATGTTTCTCCTTGGGTTTATCCTGTATGGGACTCTCTATGCTTCCTAGACTTGGGTGGCTATTTCCTTTCCTATGTTAGGGAAGTTCGACTATAATTTTTTCAGATATTTTCTTGGGTCCTTTCTGTCTCTCTTCTCTTTCTGGGACCCCTATAATGCAAATGTTGTTGCGTTTAATGTTGTCCCAGAGGTCTCTTAGTCTGTCTTCATTTCTTTTTATTCTTTTTTTTAGTTCTGTTCTGCAGCAGTTAATTCCACCATTCTGTCTTCCAGGTCACTTATCCATTCTTCTGCCTCAGCTATTTTGCTATTGATTCCTTCTAGTGTACTTTTCGTTTCAGTTATTGTATTGTTCATCTCTGTTTGTTTGTTCTTGAATTCTTCTAGGTCTTTGTTAAACATTTCTTGCATCTTCTCGATCTTTGCCTCCATTCTTTTTCTGAGGTCCTGGATAATCTTCACTATCATTATTCTAAATTGTTTTTCTGGAAGGTTGCCTATCTCCACTTCACTTCATTGTTTTTCTGGGGTTTTATCTTGTTCCTTCATCTGGTACATAGCCCTCTGCCTTTTCATCTTGTCTATCTTTCTGTGAATTTGGTTTTTGTTCCACAGGGTGCAGGACTGTAGTTCTTCTTGCTTCTGCTGTCTGCCCTCTGGTGGATGAGGCTATCTGAGAGGCTTGTGCAAGTTTCCTGATGGGAGGGACTGGTAGTGCGTAGACCTGGCTGTTCCTCTAGTGGGCAGAGCTCAGTAAAACTTTAATCCACTTGACTGCTGATGGGTGGGGCTGGGTTCCCTCCCTTTTATTCATTTGGCCTGAGGCAACCCAACACTGGAGCCTACCTGGGCTCTTTGGTGAGGCTAATGGCAGACTCTGGGAGGGGTCATGCCAAGGAGTACTTCCCAGAACTTCTGCTGCCAGTGTCCTTGTCCCCACGGTGAGCCACAGCCACCCCCCCACCTCTGCAGGCGACCCTCCAACAATAGCAGGTAGGTCTGGTTCAGTCTCCCTTGGCATCACTGCTCCTTCCCCTGGGTCCCGATGCACACACTACTTTGTGTGTGCCCTCCAAGTGTGGAGTTTCTGTTTCCCCCAGTCCTTTTGAAGTCCTGCAGTCAAATCCCACTGGCCTTCAAAGTCTGATTCTCTAGGTATTCCTCCTCCTGTTACCGGACCCCCAGGTTGGGAAGCCTGACATGGGGCTCAGAACCTTCACTCCAGTGGGTGGACTTCTGGCGTATAAGTGTTCTCCAGTCTGTGAGTCACCCACCCAGCAGTTATGGGATTTGATTTTACTGTGATTGCACCCCTCCTACCATCTCATTGTAGCTTCTCCTTTGACTTTGGACGTGGGGTATCTTTTTTGGTGAGTTCCAGTGTCTTCTTGTCGATGATTGTCCAGCAGCTTGTTGTGATTCTGGTGTTCTCACAAGAGGGAGTGAGAGCGTGTCCTTCTACTCTGCCATCTTTGTTCAGGCTCTATTTCTTGTCTTTTTGATAATATCAATTCTAACAGGTATGAGGTGATATCTCATTATGGTTTTGACTTGCATTTCCCTGGTGATTAGTGATGTTGAGCATCTTTTCACATATCTGTTGGCCATCTGTACGTTTTCTTAGGAAAAATGCCTATTCAGATCCTCTGCCCATTTGTTAATTAGATTGTTTGGTTTTTTGCTATTGAGTTGTATGAATTCTTTATATATTTTTGATAGTAACCCTTTATCAGATAAATGATTTGCAAATATTTTCCCCCATTCAGTGGGTTGCATTTTTGTTTTGTTAAATGGTTTCCTTTGCTGGGCAGAAAGTTTTTAGTTTCATGTAGTCCCATCTTTTAATTTTTGCTTTTGTTATCTTTGTTTTTGGTGTCAAATCCAAAAATCATTGTCAAGACAAATGTCAAGGAGATTACCACCTATGTTTTCTTCTGGGAGTATTATGATTTCAGATGTGTAATCCACTTTGAGTTAGTTTTGTGTATGGTATAAGTTTGCATGTGGTTGTCTAGTTTTCCCAACATCATTTATTGAAAAGACTGTCCTTTCCCCATTATAAATTCTTGGCTCCTTTGTTGTATATTAATTGGCCATATATGTGTGGGTTTATTTCTGGTCTTTCTATTCTGTTCCGTTGATCTATGTGTCTGTTTTTATGTCAATACCATATTTTGATTTGTTTTGATTACTGTAGCTTTGTACTATAGTTTGAAATTAGGAAGCATAATGCCTCCAGCTTTGTCTTTTTTCTCAAGATTGCTTTGGCTATTTAGGGTCTTTTGTGGCCTCATACAAATTTTAGAATTGTTTATTCTCTTTCTGTGAAAAATGCCATTAGAATTTTGATATGGATTGCATTGAATCTGTAGATGGCTTTGGAAAGTATGGACATTTTAACAATATTGATTCTTCCAGTTCATAAGCATGGAATATCTTTCCATTTAGTTGTGTCTTCTTCAATTTCTTTCATCAGTGTCTTATGATTATTCCAATTTCTGAAGTCTTTGTGGGTCTGGTTCTTTTTACTTTTTCCACTGACTCCTACATATGGTAGTTTGTTTCCTGTAAGCTTTGTGAGTTTTGTTTTTAATTCTAAGCTTATAATTGATAGTATTCTATAGTAATTCTTTAAATAATAAAATGGATTTATATTTTCTTCTTTCAGGCACCTAGAGGAAACATAGACCCAAGTCTATTTAAATTTATAGTTCAAAGCTTACAGTTTTAAGGACCATGTAAATAAGGTGTATTCAAACCCCAGAGCCCCTTTGGACTGGGCACTGACCACAAACAATCAGATATTTATTGGCTTTAACCACTACTTAGAGCCAAGCCAAGAAAAGTAACTTTCCTTACCAACTGTCTCTGGAGCATTTTTAGGAAATGTGGATGTGCGTATGAATATATATATATGTATATGCACACACACATTCATTTACCCTTTCCCATAAGACTAACCCTTCCTGGATTCCGTATTTCATTAGGCCAGTCTTTGATCCGCTGGACTCAAGGTCTTGTTCCACTACCAATCTAACTTCACCACTACCACCTAGACCATAGATTTCTAATAATCCACTGGCTTCAATATTCACCTGCTTCCCTGGATTTATGATTTATTCCTGACTTCAGTGGATTTTTTACACTCTTTTGCAGTCTCAAAAGTGTTTATCAAGTATCTTTAGATCTTGTTTTGAAAGAAGGTTTTAGTGTGTTCTAGACTGCCGTAAAGGCAGAAACAAAAGTCTTTATAAATATTTTGGGTGGTTTCCTTCATTAAAATATGAGTACCATGAGACTAGGGATCTAGTCTGTTCTGCTCACCTTTGTAACCTCAGTGCCCAGAAAGCGTTTCCCAGTTCTGGTTATACTTAGGATCATACCCAGTGCTTATGCATTTGATGTGGGGCCTGACCTAGGCATTTTTAAAAAGCTTTTTAGGAAATTTAAATGAGCAGCCAGGATTGAGAAACATCGTTCTGGAATATACCTGGTAAGGAGTATATCCTCAACAAATATTTATTGAATGAATTAATGAGTGTTGAGAAACCCCCCAAGGAAGAGTTGGCCTATTTTCTAAAGGGAGTCAAGTCATTAGAAGATATGTATTGCGTCCTTTGGGAAAAGATAGAAAATTTTCCCAAAGATAGATCATTCTGGGGAGAATTTCACCTAGCCTCTCTCCATCTGAGCCAGGAATTCCTAATCAAACAAATACCAGCAATTCCTAATCAAACAACGTTTCCCAAATCAACAATTATGATTTGTAAATATCTTCTCTGGCAGGCCCCATTTAATCAGAATTGAACTTGACAACTGTGAGCGTGGACTCCTTTCCCAGTTTACAGAGCACCGGCCTACAATATATGAGTGCTAGATGGACCAGAGGAGATGAGCAGACGTGCACTGAGCACAGGAAAGGAAAGAGAGGCTAAAAGATGACTCATGATTATAACATCTTTTCTAAATACCTTAATATCTGTTTGTTAAGTGTTGGGCCCCAGAATCTCCACACAGGTATATAAGCTTAGACAGGCTTTAATTTTAACTATTTCATAGACATTTCATAGTTCCTTAAAAACTTGAATTAATTTCATCTTTTACTTGACTGATCTGATAGAAATCATTGAGAAATGACCAGAAATTCTGTATCACAAAGTTAATGTTTTAAGAAAGAGGATGGGCTAGCTTTAAAAGCTAAGAAAGAAGTAAAGAAACTGGAAAAAAGTGTATTTTTAACATAAAAATATAAATATAATGTTTTTGTCAGTGGTATTTAACAATTTTGTTGTTCACAGTGACAACAAAAAAATATATTTTATAATAAGCTTTCTCATCCTTAGCTTTTCAATTATATGTGGTTATAATGGAGAATTGGTACAAAATGAAGGAAAATATTGATTGGAAACATTTGAAATACAGATGAAGTCATTTAGTTGGATAGAATACTGAAGTTGCACTTTGTTTGTTATATCTAAGGAACATTTAGAAACTCTAACATTAGAGTTAATAGCATTATATTTTACTCTACTCTGTGTCAAATTGCTTCTTTTAAATTTCTGACTGCTCTTAAATAATGGATTTTTTCATTCAAATATATGATTAAGATTTTGAAATATATTGAATTTAAAATGAACTATTATTGTGAACTCCACTTTAAACACTGAGAAAATGTTTACAGGTCCTAAGAATGCAGTGAAGAGATATTTTAGATACAACAATATGCAAAATCTGAAAGTAAATATCAAATGAATGGAGTTTTCATCTTTGTGAGGGAAAAAAGTAATTAGGAGAAAACATTACTCTCTTGACTAAGACAACACCTCAATTTGAGTTATTTTTAAAGTTTAATTCATCAAGCCTTCTTGGTGAAGCTGATACTCCAGAGCTGAACATTGGAAAGTAGATGGCTGTGAAGACATAGTATGTAATTTGTTTATCTTGACATCAGTGACTCCCTATTTGAGGAAGCTAGAATTTATCAACAACCAGTGGCCACTTGCACATAGGTTTGGTCATGAGTGGAGGCTTTCTGTTCTTTTGTTCTGGATGAGTCTGTCAACAGTAAGATTTTTCTTCATCTCCAGTTCATCTGCTGCATGCATAGTGTTGACCTAGCCCACTGAAAATTTGGTCTTCTTTTTCCAAAGTAATTTCCTATGAAAAAAGTCTAAATTAGAATCTGCTTTGAAAGTAGTGAATTCTAAAGAACATCTTAAGATGACAATCAAATCTTTCCAGGAAAAAAAGGCAGAGAGTTTAACAATATTCAGAAGCTGATGTTGCTTGAAAACACATCATTTGAACTGAAACTTGAACATATTTCTACCCTTTAGACATTATAAACTTGCCGTCACACCCTGCTGTGAGGACAGCGTTGGTGCCCCAGAAGTAAAAGAGTTTAGCTGTGATTAAAGGATCGAGGTCCGTGCCTTGAATTTACAGATTAGTTTTGCTTGATTTTCCCTGTTAATTCTAGGCTTGACAGCCGCCCCGTCATTTAACCAAATGATGGCAAACTGCTACAAGGCCGATCATCGTCTTGCAAAAAAATCATAAAGTACTTTTGAAAATGCTGACATCTCTATCACAAAATGCTATTCCAATTTGGTAGAAACCTAAACAAAACGACTAAAAACACAGCACAGCCTCAGTGATGGTGGAGTAATAGAAATTTGGTATATGCCTGACTTCTGTGGTCACTGCTGTGAGCCTCCGTGTTTGTCTTTTAGTCGCTCATGACAATGTAATTACATCCTGCCTGCTCAATTTTTCTCATAACTGAAGTTGATAGGTATAAAACCACAGTTTATGACTGTGAATCACAGCCTGAAGCAAGATGGCATGGACATTGATTGCAGAGAAATATGAATAGCAGATGATAAGATTGATTGACTCAATCTGAACCCTATCACAGACCAGTTAGGGCATCAGAGAATCAAAGAACCACCAAAGATCAATCTTAGCTTCCCAGGAAGAGACCACAGATACAAAGTGGACAGGTCCAGTCATCATATAAAAGCTTCATAGCCTCATTAGCCTTATTCATAAGAAGATCCTTCCTCTGAGAATTACCCTCTCTGCAGCCTTGAGAGTAGATACCAGAAGTTAGGGGTGGCATTTTCTATTTTCTGTCTTTGGCAAGCCCCCACCCTTCCCATTTCCATAACTTGTGTATGTTCATGAGTTGAAGCTTCCTGTTTCTGTGACTAGAAAACCTAGAGATGTTTTCATTTACAGTCACTGCCCATATCATTAGGTTGCTGAACAGTCAAGAACTGAATACATACACTGTGTTAATTCACCTTCAGGTCTTAAGAAAAAATGCTAAGGAAGAGAAGGTGAAAGAAAGGGAGGGAGATAAGTGGGAATGAATATTTATTGGAAACAGTATTTTTCTCCAAAACCAACTACCTTTAGGTGATCGTTGCTATCTATAAATGCATACATTATGTAAATCTGAAAAGGCCAGGCCCAATGTGGTCCTCAAATGTATTTTATTTGGTTAACAGTGTTTTGATTACTTTTTTTATTTTAAGTACCTTATTAATTAATTACTTTTAAGTACCTGTATTAATTTAAGTACCTTATTAAGTACCTTATTAAAGATCCTAAACTTTTCAGGTAGTTGCAGCTCCTGCCATACCTTGTTGTCTTCTCCAGGGTCTGCTTACCTGCCTGACAACTGAAAGCAGTGGAGCAGTGACCCCTTGGTCTACACCATCCAATAGATTGATTTGGAAACATTTACTCTTTGAGGGAAATGCTTACTGGGTACATATCATATGCCAGGTACTGAACTTGACATGAGCAAAACAATCAATTTTATAATTTAAGGCAGTGGTACAGACCATGAAGAAAAATAATTAGGGTAAGGGAAAGAGAATGAGAAGATAATCACTTTAGGAGGGATCTAAGGAAGCCTTCTCTGAGGGCAGGATATCAGAGCAAGAGTTAAGTTATGTGAAGGAGTGAACCTTGTAAAGATCTAGGGGAAGAACGTTCCAAAAGGAGGAATAGCAAGCGGAAAGACCCTGAGGAGAAACAGGAAGTAGGCCAGTGTGGCGTATGTGAGGTAGAAAGTAATAGAAACTGAGGTAAGGGACTTGAGCTAATGCTAGATTATTTAGTTCTTATAGGCTACTTCAAGACAATGGGAAGCCTCTGGAAAATTTTTAACAAAGAAATCAAGTATTTTGCTTTATATGGTAATAGATAACTTCTAGTTTACAGGTAGCACATATTTTAACTTACTTTAAATTCTTAAAATATTTGCAAAATTAAATAATGCTCCTGAAATTGTATCTGTATTCTTAATGTGCTCAGCTCACCAGTATGTTAGAAAACATTTATTGAGCACGTACTTTGTGCAAGGTCCTATGCTGAGTTCTGTTTACAGTATAAAGATCACTTAATACATGTTCACTGGCTCAAAAAGCTTAGACACCACTTTCTAGCATCTATTCACCAGTCACTGAGTATTTTCTACTATGCCTCCAAAATACATTTGTTATGTTTTTCTTCCTATTATTACTAAAAAGCAAACTTCAGAACCTTAGTTTTGTTATTGATCAATATATGTGATGCACAGACTGACACAGAACTCCTGTCATTCCTTTAACACTTTTATTAATTACATCACTTCAAAGAAAAGCATATTGTAATATGTTCAAATACATATTGTAATATGTAATAAGTTCACAGCTCCAGAAAACAAAGGGCAAAAGACCTTTGAGATGGGTTTGAGAAAACATATCTTTTAATCACTGTCAGCACTTCCTCATCCTGCTGAAAGCTGGTGTCATTTTTGACACTCAGGAAATGATTTCTGTATGCAAGATATGATAAACCAGTGTGCATCCTACTACAATAAGCCAATGAAAGACAGTGCTTGCTTTTTCACTTCTGAGGATCACTGCATAATTGTTAAGTCATATCAAATTAGCAACTTGGCTCCTGTTATCCTATTTTCTGGAATATTAGAATATGGCTGACAGGGTCTATAGAACACTCATTAAGGACAGGCTAGTTTATATATGACGGAGACAAGCACAAGGACAGAGAGAGTCCTGAACAAAGTTGCAGGAAGGGTCATCTTACACCCACCCCTCACTCATCCAGTGCTCTTGTACAGCCATCAGGAATTCCCTGGACACCCCACAAAGCACCCATCCCTGAAACCCACCTATCAGAATTACTCTGACCTCTATCCCCTCTCTTTAGAGTCCTCTCTCTGATAGTGTCCCAAGTCTGTGTGCCATGGTATTTCCACCTCAATAACATAATTGCTTTTTAAAAGGGAAGGTTATGTCTTACCCAAAGGAAAAACTTGAATAGTGGAAATTCTAGATGCATTAGCAGGCAGCATAGGAGAGATACAGGCAAGAGGTCTTTTGTTCCCCTTGGAATATCATCATCTGATGTCTTATATGAGGCAGACCAGATACATGTGGTTGTTGGGTACATGTTACTGCCTAAAACCCTGGCTGGATGTGTTCAGTGCTAGGCCAGGTGTTCACTAGTTAACCCTCATTTTAGCCACACTATCGTGAGGCAGGATCTAAGTAGGAAAATGAATTTGTCTGTGCATTATCCTAGCACATGTGAAGGCAAAGCTGACAGGCACGTGACGTGGTGTGTCGGAAAGAACTTTGGGGTCTGAAGACCTAGGCATGTGTTCCGTCTCCACTGCTTACAGGAGGAGAGGTGTGGGGCAGGCCCCTCAGCCTCTGGGACTCTTATGTCATCTGTAAAATCCCACGGAGTTGTTGTGAAACTTAAATACAGAATATATGTTAAAACACTTTGCAAACTGTAAAGCACAAGGCAAATGATGCTATTTTCATTTAAGCAAAAATAGGATAAAGGCAGACGAAGATTTCAAGAACTTCTTTTAGATTTTTTTTAAGTTTCTCTACCTTTTTCTTAAATTAATTTTTATTGGAGTGTAGTTGCTTTACAATGTTGTGCTAGTTTCTCTACCTTTCTTAACAATCTGTTTTTATTATGTATGATTATTTGTGGATGTGCTCTCAGGGGACCTTTCTGAGCAAATATATGAGGTTTATCTGAGTGTCATCTTTCACTTTGTCTGTCTCTTGGTGTTTTCCAGGCTTTCTCTTGTCATACAAGAAGTTGGCTATGAGTACTCCTGAAAAGCCTTTTGTGTATTTTGCCAAATACAATCACGGTTCCATCATTTCGTTTCTTCCTTTTCAAAAATTAAACAAAGAATTAGAGTTAAGGGACTTTTTCTTTATTTTGTAAATATGAGTTTATCTAATTATACTTTTCAAAATAAAACATAACTCATCTAAATTTCATAAATGTATGATACAGTGAAGGCAGGGCTTATATTTTGGATTGTTTTCTGGAGAACACAATGAAAAAAAGCCCTATTTGAAGTACAAAGACAGTAGAACAGCATCCTGATATAATCCTATGAAGGAAATAAAGCACTGTACAGTCTTTGTTTCCAAGAGCTGTATGGCGTGTATCATCACAGAATCTCATAATCATGAAGGATATGGAGGGTCATCCAGTCCTAGTGGGTCATCATCCACAATACACAGGAAACATGATTTAATCTCCAATTTAACCTACTTTCAACATCATGCCTAATTTGATCGCTCCTTATCTGAACCATATTTTGCACTTAATAAATGTTAGTTAAGTAAAATGAGTAATTAACCCACTATCCTTTCCCCCTTCAAAAAAAGCTCGCTAATATTATCAGTCCCTTATCTGATTAATTCCATTCACTCCATGCTTTTATTCACTTTTCCCCTTTAGAATGTGGATGCTCTCTTGCTATTTATATAGAGATTGCCTATCCTTTAAACTTCATCTCAAGGCTAATCTCCACCAAGAGACACTGTTCTACTTTGATCTTCCTTCTTATCTGAACTCAATTCAGTTATTTCAATTAAGTACTTATTCACTTCATATATAATAGATATTTCTTGAGACATTGTATACAATGCTTTTATTATTAAGGTATAATAAGACATAACCACATACCTATTTTACATTTTGCATTCTTGTTTTGATCATGTTATTTTGTGTTGTTGTTCTGGTAGCCTTTTGGATTGCTCCACTGTGACCAGTGACGGGGATAATATAGAACGATGCTAAGTAAATATTTGTGCTTCACTGAATAATAAGAATGTGTGTTACTATAATAAACTGCTTATACTTATTTTATTGAAATATGATATAATAATATTAAATAATAATTTAAGTCACTTCACTCTAACATGATTATTTCTACTTTTGCAAATTACCATCCAAGGCTTTTCCACATCCATAGTATTTTATACAGCCATTATCAGAGCCCATTTACCATTTTGTATTCTGTCATCTATATTTGCCATAATCATTTTGCTAATTTTACATAATCTCATGATTATCATGTTAACTGCATAATAATATACAGCATAATCAATACTCCCTTGTAGGGGTAAACCATAGTTTTATCAAGCTATTCATTCGTTATTAAACTTTGACCATTTACAATGTGTCCAGCATGGTACAGAGTACCTCAAGTGTGTAGGGAAGCTCCTAGTGAGATTGCTAAAACTGTACCCCTTTGTTCACACTCCAGAAAGCATCACCATCATCTTTTTCTTCCTGTCATTTAGTGACCAAGTGCTCTGTGCCAGGCAATGTTCTAAGTGCTTTGAATGCTCATCTCATCTGAATCAGGTATTAATATGCTCCCTTTACAGTTCAGAGTGGTTTAGAGCGCTAAATTACCTCCCAAATGTCAATTACATAGTCAAATACACAACCTGGAGTCCCAATCCAGATCTGTCTGATATACACCTAATTATCTTGCTACTTTCTGTCACCCCCATCCCTCATTATTTAAAAAAGTATTTTTACATTTAGTACCTAAAGCACTGATGAGAAGCAAAGTAATTTTGCACAATGCACAGTTATACATTCACTTTAATGAGCATTGGAAAAATATTGAAACAATATTGCATTAAATGTATTTTTAAAATTAATTTCACTTATTACTTTTTACTTTTTTGAGTGTGTCTAGTTAGAAACTTTTTTTTTTTTTTTTTTTGCGGTACACGGGCCTCTAACTGTTGTGGCCTCTCCCGTTGCGGAGCACAGGCTCTGGACGCGCAGGCTCAGCGGCCATGGCTCACGGGCCTAGCCGCTCCGCAACATGTGGGATCTTCCTGGACCGGGGCACGAACCCGTGTCCCCTGCATCAGCAGGTGGACTCTCGACCACTGCGCCACCAGGGAAGCCCCCTAGAAACTTTTTAATTATATATGTGGTTTGCATCTGTGGCTCACATTACATTTCCATTACAGAGTGCTGACCTAAAAACAATAGAGATCCAATATGTTGTGTGGGTCTGTGGAGCATAGTTCTTCTGAAAGACTTCATTAAGAATGATCAAAGTCAACCCTAGGATCTGGTCTTCATTCACACTATAACTCCACAATGTCAGCCTGTAATAGGAATTGTAAAAACAAAACACAAAAAACCTGATGATCTCTGCAAATAAAGGAGAGCCAAAGGGCCACCTATGTGGTGAGTGATTTACTGATGGTACACATTAATCCTTCTTGGCACTCCAGGGCTCATAAGAAACAACTGGATCCCAGTCCCATTTTTGAGAACTTAAATGATAATTTAAAAAAATTAGACACATGAATGAATATATTTATTCATATGCGTATAGGTAAGCCAATATAATTTTATATATGCATACTTTACAGTCACTTACCATGTGTGATGTCATGATGTCTCTAAGTATAAAAATGCAAATTCAGCCATAATACGGAATAGACAAAATCTTCAATGAAACATAATCATATTTTTGCATATTTTTTCTATATGTCACTTGGCACAAGATATGATTTGTAAGAACTACTTAACATAATCCCTCAGGATCTGAATTCATAAGAATTTAAAATCTATTTTAAAGGTCTAAAACTACACCAAGTTTGTTTTGCTTTGGGGAGGGCAGAATTTAAGCATGCTACTGTTATGCTCAAGCATTATTTTATTTTACATTCTTTCAAAGCTGTGTTAAACAGTATGAAATTAACCTCTCTTGTTTCTCCAGCAGCAAACAATTCAACAGAAACTCAATTTTCTTTCAGTTCATAAATGTGCTACACTCCCCACTGTGTCAAAGTACCGTCTCTAATTTGCCTCTCCAGTAAGCTGATGACAGATGAAGATTCTGCTACCCATGTCTGTTCCATGTAACAATAGCAGTTGACATAGATCTATAACAACTCACCTGGGTAGCTCTGTTAGTGTGTGGGGGGGGAATAAAAACATAGCAGACAGTTAAGTAATATTTTTGAATGGTATTGTAACCATGTCCACTCAGATGGTAATTTAATCTTCACAGTTTTAGAACTCCCACACAACAAATTGTTCCCTTTCAGTGGCACAGTAGGGAGAAAAGTGCAGGATACCAGCTGGCAGTTGCTGCTGTGGAATGCTACCTACAAATATAGATCGGAAGTTGTGGGTCATCACTCACATCTCAGAAGGACTTTTTTAGGATGGCCACTGAGCAGATGTAAGGGCACTTTTCATTAAATATAGACCCAAAAATCTGTCTCAAAGTAAAGTTTGTTGTGACACATCCTCTCCAGAGACCTGGAAATTCATAGCTAAAATTAACTTTAGAACAAAAGGGTTTAAAGTCAAGGATGATGTTCCAAAGGGCCACAAAATGCCAAACCGATGGAGTTATAGATCTGTACACAAAAGGTTCTATAAGGCTCTGTGTGTTTGCCTGTGTGCGTGTGTGTCTGCTTATATTTAAAGGCACTCAAAATGAAAGGATAAAGCCAGACTTAAACTCTTTTCCAAGTTATGAACATATAAGCTCCTGGGATAATATGAAATTTTCCACACTTTAGATTGAAATGATGCAGAATTAATTCATTTTGTCTACTAGGGATTTAAGATAGTCTCTGATTTTTAACTTTTTTTCTGGGAAATTTTGGAGAAATTATATGGAATAATTTTGAAATATCTATTTTAAAATATTTTCAGTTCATTTTTTACACAAAAGCTGTACACCACTAAGTTTTTAGTCATGTAGAATTCTATTTTAGTAATCCAAAAAGTCTAGGGTTCTCTGTCAGATTTACTGTACAACATCTTGATTAAATATTTATAAATTTCTTAAAATGTATATTGCTTGCTTGATCTATTGAATAAGCATATATTCATTAGTCTTCTTTTACAAAGGGCTGCTAAGCAGAAACAATGTGTTTTATCTGTTTCTGTGTGTGTCTACCACACTATGGGTGCTTAATAAATGTTTAATGATGTTAAACCATATGATAGATCACTACTGTTCTATAGATATAAATGGAAAAGTGGCTGCATCCTGAATGCAGACTTGGGCATTCTAAACCTGTGCCTGCCCAAAACAGGAAGTATACATCTTAATAGTTGCCCAAAACGGATTTTTTTTTCATACAGGACCCTGAATAATGGAAGTAGGAAAGAGAAACATACAGATTTGAAACTCCTTGAAGAAGGACACTGAGTTTTCTGAATATCAGACACCAGCATGCCTAGTTCATGTCAGATACTCAGTAAATAATTGTTGAGTGGATGATTATCCTTAGGGCCTAACAAACTTCATTTGTAACTGTGATTAGATTTACCTTCAGAAAACGGTTCCCTGGGTGATTCTTAAACCCTAGAATATTCCTGTTGCATCTTGATCAAGCCTGGAATGTCAATGGTATTCCCATAGAATGAAAAATTCCCAAATTTTTCTCATTTGTAAAACAGGCAATTCTGTCACAAAATAAAAAATATATATTATCAATATATGAGCCTTCTAGATTTCCCCTAGTTTCTAGTCTTCTGGAGTTACCCTATACTAAGATCTTTAAATAAAAATGGCTGAAACATCCATCCAACATAGAGTAGGAAACCCTTTACTCTATCCCCATATCCCCATTATTTCCAGGGTTCTTGGAGGATTTTTCTATCTCCTCATTACTTTTTGTTCCATTTTCCTACTCCTACTATCTTTCTTCTTTTTGTCTCTCCCCTCTTGCTTCCTTTCCCTTCCCTCTTCACCACATTAACATACAGTGTGTGCAAAGGGATGAATAGCAGTCCACAATCTCAAGTGTGCAAAATACATTTCTTTAGTTCCTTTACCTAAAAAACAAACTGGTGGTGGAATTCTTTAGTACAAGTTTGCTCATTTCACCTTCCTTCCTAACAACTCCATGTGGTAAGTACTGTTTTCTATCCCCACTTTACAGATAAGGAAACTGGGGCTGAGAGAAGTTAAGTAACTTACCTAAAGTTGTAAATAGAGATTTGAGTTGAATCTAAGGCTCCTGGTCCACTCCTACATTTGACTTCTAAGTCTATGATGATTCACTGCCTCTTTCATTAGAGCTACCATAAAAGTGATTTACACAGTGGGCAGTATTCGTCTAGATCCTTCACAGGTATTATTTTATCTGATATTAATGTATCATTCCAGCTTCCTTTTGATTAGTGTTAACCTGATATATTTTTCAATCCTTTTGCAGGTAGCATATAGTTGCTTTTGCTTTTTAATCTGTATCTTAATTGGGTGTTTAGTTTTAGATTTAATGTGATTATTGATATGGTTAGGTTTAAGCCTAACATCTTGCTATTTCTTTTCTATTTGTTCCATTCTTCTGGTTCCTTTTTCCTCTTTTTCTGCATTTGTTTGGATTGGTGTAATTTTTTAATGATTCCTTACATCTCCTCTGTTGTATCTGTTTAGTTGTTTTAGGATTCCTTTAGGATTTATAATATGTAACTGTAAGTTATCATGATCTAACTTCAGATGATGTTATACCACTTCATATGTAGTACAAGAAGTATAATATTAGACTTTAATTTCTCCCCTGTCAGCCTTTGTGCTTTTGTTTTTATACATTTTACTTGTATACATCTCATAAGCCTCATAATATATGATTATTTTTGTTTTAACAATCAATTATCTTTTAAATAAGAAAAAAATCTTGCATATTTACCCTCATAGCTATTATTTCCAGTTATCTTCATTGCTTTGTGTGTAAATCCGGATTTCCATGGAGTTCTTTTAACATTTCTTATAGTTTGTGTCTGCTGGTGATTAATTCTTTCAGCTTTTGTATGCTGGAAAATGACTTTATTTTACTTTGTTTTTGAAAGATATTTTTCTGGGTGTAGAGCTCTAGATTGGCAGGTTATATTTTTCTTTCGTTACTTTAAAGATTTTGCTCCATTGTCTTCTTACTTGCATTGTTTCCAAAGAGAAATCTGTATGTAACATGTTTTTTTCTTTTATTACTGCTTTTAAGATAGTCTAGTTTTATGTATTTTGATTATGGTATGCCTTGGGATAGGTTTCTTTATGTTTCTTATGCTTAGGTTCATTGCACTTCTTGGATTTTGTAAAAATTAGAAAATATGGGGGATTATTTCATCAAATATTTATTCTGTCCACCCCTCTCTCTTCTTTTCTTTAGGAATTCTAATTACACATGTCTTAGGTCACTTGACATTGCCATGTAATTCACTGATGCTCCTTTTTTTCTTCTGTGTTGTCTAATCTGCTAATCCCAATTGAGTGTATTTTTTCATTGCAGAAATTGGATTTCTTTGTCTCAAGAATTTTGATTTGGATCTTTTTTATATCTTCCATCCCTCTAGTTAACTTTTGAACACATGAAATACAATTATAATAACTGTACATAACTCTTTTGATGTCCTGCCTGCTAATTGTAATATGTGTGTCCGTTTTGACTTGGTTTCTATTGATTATTTGCATAATTTTTCTGCTCCTTTGCATGGCTGGTAATCATTGATTGTATGCCTGATATTGTAAATTATACCCTGTTCAGTGCTGGGTATTTTTGTATTCCTATGAATGTTCTTGAGGTTTTCCTGGGATTTAATTAAGTTATTTGGAAACATGTTGATCCTTTGGGGTCTTATTGCTGTGATCAATTAGGCTGGTCTGGAGCAGTCCTTAGTCTAGGGCTGATTATTGCACATTACTGAAGCAAGACTTGCCTGACTATTTTATCCAGTGCCCCATGAATTAAGAGTTTTTCTCATCTGGCTAGTGTGAATAGGCACTATTTCTAGTACCGTGTGAGTTCCAGATACTCTTCGCCCATCCTTTTGAATGTTTTTCTCCCTCCCCTCCTATAGTTTCTTTATCCACATACACAGATGAGTATTGTGCTGAGTACTTGAGGGGTCTGTGTGCAGATCTCCAGTGTTCTTTGTGCAGTTCTCTCCCCTCCAGTACTTTGTCTTGACTCTAGCTACCCTAGTGTCCTGAACTCTCACCTCCTTCTCTTCTGATCAAGGAGTCCACTGGCCTCAGCCTGGGTTCCCCCTGTCTGTACCATGGTACCAAGACAGCAAGACAAGGCAGTCCGTGGACTCAGTTTGTTTATCTATTTATCTATCTATTATTTATTTATTTATGCTTTCTCTTGGGAGTCATTGTCCTTTCTTTCCTGGTGTCTGGTGTCTTGAAAACATTTCACAGATTTCATCTTTTGGGGAGTTATTTCAGGTGGAAGAGTAAACACTGACCCTGTTACTCCATTTTGCATGGAAGTTGAAGTCCCGTGTTTTTCATTATGCTTTCCAGTGATTTCTGGAATGATCTAAAGGGTACTGTTGATCAGGCATTTGTATATGGTAGATTGATTAACCAAAATGCCCTTATTGGATATGAGAGAGTTTTAAGGTTACTATTATAGTGTAAGCCAAATGTGTTGACATATTTGTGTTCTGAGCCATGAAGGGATCATTCCCCACAACTAAACCCACTTTAGTGCCTCCACCATCAGGTTAATCGTTTGACTGGGAATTGATACCAAGCAGGATTTTTAGCTATGCCAACTGTAAGTAAATGTAAAATTCACTATTTTAGACATCAGGCCAGCTCAGAATCAGTCTTTTGGGCACTTATGCTTTTGTTCTTTTGACTGTTTTCTGTGCTCTTTAAGTTCATGTGCCCAACCTCCTTCCTCCTTCCTGTCCACCATTCCCTCCTTTTAAAGAGAAGAAAACAGAGAGTAGGCTACTAGTCAGGACACTTGGCCTTTAATCAGTTGCTCCTAGCTCATCTCTGCCTAGAAAATAATAATAGCAGTGACAGTTATATTTAACATGTATTGACTATTTATGCCGTTCTAGGAACTCTTCTAAGCACTTTTATTAACTCATTTAATCATCACAACGTCCTTATAACAATATTACTGTTATTATCCCCAATTTATAAATGGGGAAGCTAAGCCATTGAGAAGATAAGAAAATTGTTCAAGGTCACATAGCTAGTTAAAAGGGGAAGGATCAGATTCCAACCAGGAAACCCTGCCCCATAGCCCAAGATCCTACCACTCTGCTGTGTTACCTTTCTTCTGCCCGGACTCCCTTCACTTTGGAATTTACATCTGCTCTAAATTCTGTTTCTCTCCTGAGTTTCTGACATGCTTTACTCTGACTTTCAATTTGTATGATGTGGAGATTTCTACCCTGGTTGTTGACATATCACCTATAGTGAACTCTATTGAATAATTTCTTTGCTGTCTTGGTCCCAACCTTCAGTCTTCTCTTGCTGCTTCCCAGTCACCAACCCAGGTACACCTAAGTGCCTACTCTTTATACTCTTTCCCTACTCTTCATATTCACAGCTCTGTTCACTCAGAACTATTTGAGTACTACATCTCCTTAAATTATTACAGCTTTTGCCCACTTATTCATTGGTTCCACAGCAGAGCCCCATTTAGAAATAACAGTGAGGCAGGAGGATCAAGGAGATGCAGCTCTGCCAAGGAGAGATTAAAATGCCCTGAGCCCTAAATATGTGGCTCCAGGATTTCTCCAACCTCTCTCGCTTGCTTACGAGGGGGTAATTAGGTTGCTTGCCACATGCCTGTTTTTTCCAGTCATGGACACCTACTGCCTTAAAATGAGATTGTTAGATTTAACAACACTTTAAGGAAGGTTTGGGGAGCACTGAAGTACTATGTTGAAAGTGAAGCTCTCACCTTCAATTTTGAACAGCTCCCAACTCCCAGAAGGTGTCACAGAGTTGTGATGTGGTGGCCAGAGCAAGGAGGAACATCTCCATCACCTCTAGCTGGAATCTCCAGACACCACCATGCCTCATAGCCCGGGTTCCCCACGTTCTGGCTCCGGAGAGGGAATAAAGACCTCCTTTCTCTCTTCAAAGCCCACTTAATTTCCGGTGCAGGAAGATTGTCTGAGAATATTCTGTTACTTCAAGAGAAATTCCCACCCCTAACCAGAGAATGAGGCCAGACCTTCTGGCCCACGTGAAAACAACTGTGCTATTTAATAATGCATTTATTTCTTCAAGTCTGTCTGTTCCTCCACAACATCATCTTTGAGGCATCAAAAATCCAGTCAATGTTGTGTGTGTCAAGCTCAGTCTGGTTCCTCTTCATAGCGTTTTCTCCAAGAGGAAAAGATAACAGGCCACCACATTCCTCCTTATTTCATACACTCCCCTAATTTCCTATGAGCACATGCTTGGGCAAAAAGATGCACGTATCTCCCAGGGGCAAGGGAATTTTTCGGGCAGCATAAATTGTGAGTTAGTGGTGAGTCTCCTCAGAGACTTGGATCTGCAAAGGACGCACCATATTTACATCACTAACCAGAAAGCTTATCTCAGGCCGAAGCATCTGTACTTGAGTTATTTCACAGTATCAAGGCTCTTTAAAGAAGAGTGGGTGGGTATTTGCATTCCATTGCATGAATGAAAAGCTCACCAAAGGGTGCTTTCCAGAACCAAGGAAGATTTTGCCAACCAGATATAATCCATTGCAGATGTTTCTGGCAGAGCCCCCAAATGACAGTTTTGCAACTTCAATAAATATTAAGATGCATTCTCTACTGAATATCCCCATTTAATATAAATGCTTATTTTAAAAAAAAAATGAAAAATGGAATTATTTTGAATGCTTCTGTGAAAACTGAAGCTCAGAGAAATTAAACAACATCCCTGAAGTTACACAGCTTCTTAAGTGGTGGCCAGTAGACACAGGAGAAATAATGCCACGTTCACAGAGAGTGACTATGTCAGTAATGGAAGCACACCGCCCCCTCCTCTGGTCTCAGCATATTGCCTGTGACCCTTAAGGATGTTTCTGATGAGGTGAAAAACTGAGGGCATAGCTAAGGGAGAAGATCAATCCAGAGACATAAAGGCGATTGCTTTAGGAGAAAGAGCCCTTCCTAAAGAACCAGTGTGTTGGAAGTGATCAGAATGAAAAAATCAGGGTTCAACACCAAGTCTGTACACCAACAAATGAAGAAACCAGGTGGAACACACAACAATCCTAGTTAAAAGTAGAGATTAGAACCTGAGGTACATGAGGCAGGGGAACAGCCTTGGAATGAAGAGTCACAGACCCAGGAATTGGGAATAAGGTTGTTAAATGAAGACAGCATTGCAGGAGAGCAGAACTGGGGACCCTACCCATGTCAGGACCATGAGTAGAATGCCGGGGAAGGAGAAAAGCCCAAGGTACAGGTTCACGGATCAGGACAGACTAGAGACAAAGAGGCTAGTCCGGCACAGCCGAGAGTATTTTGACAGGCTTAAATCCCTAGAGCCACCACAAGACGCACCTGTTCCTCCTGGTGCTGCCTAGCAGGTTGTGGGTCCAGCCTGCTTGCTTCCGGGCAGGATCCTGACACCAATCAATGGTGACCGCACAGTCCCACACAGACACCTCCATCAAACAGAGGGCACTCTGTCGGGCAGATTCACTCTCAGCCTCCTATCTTACTCTTTGTCATAAAGCTCTTGTGTTTACCAGTGCATTAAATATAACCCTGCAAGAGAAAATCCTCATTTTCGTGCTTGAAATATAGTATCTAATGGCATATCTATTTGACTTTTACTACACGCTTTTCATTCCTCTAAGTGAGGTAATTGACCTTTACTTTGCTACCCTGTGGATTAAGAGGCTACACCACACTCTGCATCTGATATTTCCAGTCCTGCAGGAGAGGCGGTTTTGATCTGCTTCTGTTGCAGCCCTGCTCTTCGGGCAGGCCTTCAAATGAAGGGAAACCTCAAGGCCCAAGACTGCCTTGTGACAGTTATTGTCACCATCATGTGGATTTTATTAGACAAAGCACAGGTCACTTCATTTCTATGGCCACCTCTATGGAGTCTAAGGAACGGGGGCCTGTAAGGCTTCCAGAACCTTCCACCTCAGTTTCAGATGACATATCCTCACTCCTTGCCTCCAGTGTGTTCTTTAGGGATCAGCAGCATTTTTCAGATTTGGCTCAAGCGCCTGAAAGTTTAAAATAGTGTCCAAAGTACACAATTTGTAAGAGACAAAAACATATTAGTGTCACTGATAAAAGCTTAAGCTCTCTTGTTAACCAGGTGTACCCAAAAACGCTTTGTGTGATAATTTATCACTAGTGTTATATAGAACTCTAGAAGTCAGAGAGAGCCTGGGCTTTCTCTGTTGCCCATTTAGCTTTCCTTTCCACAACCAAAACAATAACAAAAATAATACAGATGATGATAGCGATGGGGATGATGATAAGGCTAATAAACATTTACTAGGTGCCAGGCACTGTTTTTAAATGCTTTGAAGATAATATGTTATTCTTCATAGGAACCTTATGAGTTAAGTACTATCATTATCCAGTTTCACAGAAGAGGAAAGTGAGGCATATAAGTTATGTAACCTGCCCAAGGTCACACTGCAAGCAAGTAGTAGAGCTAGAGTCCAAACTGAGGCGTTTTAGACTTGAGAGACAGAAGTTTGGATCCTACTGCATTTGGACAAGTTGTGTATATAATGAGGGTATTTCACTAACTAACGTCTTGTTTCTAGAGAGTCCTCAGGCTTGATCAGTTAGCCTCTAGAGCTGCAGGGTTCTGAACACCCCAGGAGGATTTCAGGAACCCTAGGGAAAGGCAGTCAATCAGTGAAGCCCTGTTACATAAAGAACAAAACTCGATCCCTTCCACGTACTGACTAAAGGACTAATGGACAGAGAATCGGTATTGGGAACTCCTTACTCCTGGGAAGGCAGGTGATTGATTGCTGAGGTCTTCGACCTAACAATCTAATAGTGTCCCTTCCTGTGGTCCATCTTGCAGTCTAGAAATTCTCTGGCTCCTTCCCTCTGTCTTGCTAGTTTTGAGCTTCCCCCCCTCCCCACCCCCGAGACAAGGATTTGGATGCAAATAGTATATTTGGGAAATAGTTCCAGAAAGCACTGTGAGGGAATGAGGAATAAGTAGAGCAGGAAGGAAAGTCAATAAAGTTGCTGTTTTCAGAGCTTTCTCCTTGAGAGGCAAGGAAACTGGAGTATTTTTCCTCAAGCGTCCAGCCCTCATTGGCTGAAGTTTGCTCCTGGGAAGGTAATCCACCTCTAGTTTGTTCAACTTGCTGGCCAGGCAGCAAGCACATTGAGCTAAGAGACCAGGAAGCTGGCTGTGGAGGAACCGTCTGCTGTCTGCAGGGGTAGTGATGCTTTTGTTACACACTTTTTATCTTTTCTTACCCAGAACCCTCTCCCCTTCTCTGTTCCTTCCTATCAAATGATTCTGATAACCTGTTCAAACCAGAGCTGAAGTCTTTGGCAACGAAAAGCAGGGTAGAAAGAGCTCAGCATTTAAGCACTTGAAGAAAAAATGTTGGCTTACTTTGTTTTAAGTATTGCTAGTGGGATTCAGGGAGAGGGAGGCAGGGAAGTGTGTGGAGAAAAACTAAACCATTATGTTTCCATATTAAAACAAGTTTGGTTTTATATCCTACATGTAAACAATCTCCATCTGAGTTTTATCTTCATCTGTAAAGTGAAGATAGTGATACCAGCCTATCTCTCGCCCACAAAGTTGCTGTATAATATATATATTATATATAAATAAAATATACAAAGTTGCTGTATAGATAAAATAAAACATTAGGAAAAATGCATCATTTGAATGTCCATTTAAACACAGAATAAGCTCAAAAATACTAGCTTATTTGTTATTGTTATTATTTTTTCTGATCCTGTGTCTCCACATTTCCACGGTGAGGGTATGGGATTGGATGATTCTTCCAACAAACATTTATGAAGAGCCTACTGCCCTCCAGGCACCATGAAGGATTCCATTCAGGAGCTGGGATTTAGCCCTGCCCATTGCCTGCCCTCATGAAGTCCACAGTCCTCGTCCCTCTCCTCCACACTGCAGGTCCTCACGGTCCACCAAAGCTTCTTCTCATCCTTCTGTTAAATACAAAACAAGAATGAGAAGACCTAGTGACCCTGGGGTAGTTAAGACAACAGGTCCCTTCTTTCTGTGGATATTGTTCAATTGGAAGTTTTGCTTGTTCTGTTTGTCTTGATTTTTTTAATGGTTCAATGCTCAGAAATAATAAAATCTTAGCCACAGAGTCTTATATATTGTAAGTGTTCAGCAAATGTCTGCTGAACATAATGATTGATGACGACAGTCAAGTGGGGACTAAAATTTTTGAAGTTAACCTAGTCATGAGCCATCTGTGGTGGCACTTGACATGCTCTCTCATTCAAAAGTCAAAGTAAAACCAAATGAAGTTACTCATCGTCATCTCTGTTTTACAAATGAGAAACCAGTCTTAGAGAAGCAGTCTCTAGCCTAAGGTCAAACGGTTTAAAAGTGATCAACGTAATATTCAAATCCAGATGTTTTCTAACTCCAAAATATAGCACTTTTCACCTTAACTTAAAAAGTGAAGTGAATATACACTACCAAACGTAAAATAGATAGCTAGTGGGAAGCAGCCGCATAGCACAGGGAGATCAGCTCGGTGCTTTGTGACCACCTAGTGGGGTGGGATAGCGGGGATGGGATAGGGAGGGTGGGAGGGAGACGCAAGAGGGAGGAGATATGGGAATATATGTATACGTGTAGCTGATTCATTTTGTTATAAAGCAGAAACTAACACACCACTGTAAAGCAATTTCACTCCACTAAAGATGTCTAAAAAAAAAAGTCACTTCATTCTATAAAAAACAAACAACAACAAAAAAACTTTTAATAAGAATTGTGTAAGGTTAGAATTGGAATGAACTTTGTAATTATCTAGCATATTCTGATGCCCACCTCCTGGTGATAACATTTCTCCATTTCCCAATTCTAAATCCTTGACAGAAAAGTCTGGTTGGCCCAGCTCATTTTTTCAAGCTAGACCGTAAATTTTGGGTTGTTGATCAATGTATGTAATGACTGCTTTGAGGTCTTACATCTAGTCTAGTTCAATCAGCTCAGGAGGTGGTGAAGTCATGGAAAAGTAACATGGTGTTTTGGGTTAGGATCTTTTGGTTGCTAGTAACAGGAAAATAATTCAAACTAGTTTAAACAAATACAGACTATTTTGGCTCATTACTAGGAATCCAGAACACAGCTAGATTCGGACAAGCTGGCAGCATGGGCTATACAAAGTCATCAGGATATTATTTCTGTCTCTTAGTTTTGCTCTCCTCTGTCCTGGCTTTATTTTAAGCCAAGATTTTCCATGTTGTGGCCAAGACGGCCATGAGCAGCTCCAGGCTACCTACTACCAGTGTAGTAATACTATAAGGAAAAAGAATTCTTACTCCTATAATCTCAGCAAAATCCCCAGGACCAGTTTTCTAAGGGATTGAGTCATGTTCCCATCCTTGAACCAATTATTGTGTCCAAGAAGATAGGATGGATTGGTAGGCTGAGCCCAGCTTCTCTGCTCACCCTTGGAGCTGCAAGTTGGAATCCCCCACCTGAACCTCTTAGCCTGAGAATGAGGAAGGATGGTCCCAAAGGGTTGTTACAAGAAGGGATTTGGGGTGTGCAAAAACACAGGCATACCCACCACAGTTTAGATATCGCCAGAAGGTAGGATCAGTCAGGCAACCAATGTAGGGCATTTTTCAAACACAGACCAAATCCTTCACCTTTCAAAGAAATGAGTCACAGAAGCCAGTTTAATTCACCAAAAATAAATCAGCTAGTTAGTGATTGTGTCCAGGTCTCTTGATCATATATCATTTGACTCTAAAATATGACCCTGATCCATATTAAATTACTTTAAATTTCATTTCTCATTAAAATATTCTCACACATTTGGTACAGACCCTATCTCTGAAGATTTAACCGTATCGATGGAAAGACTGAATGTGATTGTGACAGTATCAGTACTATCTAGTTACTTTTTCCTGACCATATCCTATCTAATGGATCTTTTCAGAACTCGTTGCTGTGCTTCATTTATATTCTCAGAGATCTTTGTTTCTTTGCTTTAAAGCCCTTGTTTCTAATCTTAAGTGAAACAGTTCAGGTCATCAGTCATAGCAAGTAAGATCATGCTCTTTTAGTGGGCGGGTCTTTTTTCTTTTACCTCTCTCTTTCTATTTTTTTTTTTTTTTTTTTTTTGTCTTTAAACTTCAACTTTTCCAAGGCTTATTAACAAAAGTAGGCCACCAAATAAGGGGAAAAAGCCAAAGGCTTTGCTAGGTGCATTCTTCTCTACTGGACGTTATTTTACTTCTCAGAAAAAGAATTAGAAGAAAGCTATTACCCCCAATTTTCCATACTACCCATGGGAATCTAATTCAATTTCCTCTCAAATTTTGTAGTGAAAAGTAAAAGTATAGAATAAGGTTGCTGTAGTGTATTCTTTTGCACAGATTTGACTTTTATTTCTAGTCATAAAGCTATTTATTCAGCCTGATCTATTTTTAATCAGACTCTAAGGTAACCATTTGAAGAAATAAGACCTTTTTAAGTGGATAAGTATACATATTTAAGAGATCTCAAAAACTTACCTGACAATCCAACCTGATGAAGGAATCCCACAGTGTCAGATGGCTCAGCGCCGCAGCAGAGCCTTACTGAACTCTGGCTTTGCAGAGCACAAGAGACCTTGAGGTTTATTCCTGCCCTATTTTTCTTATGTCCCAATTTCTCCAAGAGGAGAATTATATTTTTTAATACAAAGAAGTATATAAAAAATTATCATGGTATAGTTCACATCAAATTGGAATTTAAAAAATAAGTGAAAAAAAAATAAGTGAAAAAAAATATTTCACTTTTGTGGTTGTAGAAAGAAAAAAAAAGAAAAATCTTAGTTGGTTACTATAAACGACAGAATGGACAAGTATGTGTGAACATAACTTGAGCACGTCAACAATCTTTATAATTGCTTCTTATATCAGGAATATATTCAGTTTTCCCAAAGAGGAAGGCTGAATGTCTTAAACAGGGTGAGGCTTGTTTTCTGCATGCAAGAGGACATGGGGAGGTCAGTTGCTGGGGGCTCACATAGTGTGTGAGGACATGGCCTGGCCTTGGTTTCCTTCTAGCCTCCTAGTTACCTGTCGTTAAGCAGAACTTCCATTCTTATGATTGCAAAGCTTTAAGTCCCTCTAGCATTTCCGTCTGGACCCCAGACAACAGAACAGGAGGAAAGCACAAAGAGAAAGGAGCAAAAAGCCAAAGGAATGATTCCATTCAAGCTGTCCTTTTTGAAAAGCTTCCCTGAACACCCTACCCAGTGACTTCTGGTCACATCTCATTTGTCAGAACTACCTAATGTGGCCAACCCCAGAGGAAGGGCAGTCTGGGAAAATCAGTGTTTTAGTTTTCCCACATGTTTTATAGAGGAAGGCAAGAGAGAAGGGAATGTGAAGCACTTTTAGATAGCCATGAATTTGCCATTCCTCTCTATAATAATAGCTATAATAATAGCTAATATTTATTGAATACTTACTATCTACCACAATCTGTGATACACATTTAATGTGGACTATTTCATTTAATCTCAATAACAATCCTATACTATAGTTACTAACGGTAATCCAGATTATAGGTGAAGAAACTGACACTCAGCTGGGGACGCCCAACAGGCTCATGGTAGAGCTAGGACTTAAACTCAGGCCCTTCATGCCCAGAGTCCAAGCTCTTAATACCATGTTGCCCTATCTGTCTTATAGAATCTGGTTCTTTGAACAGTGATCATTTGTATTTCTAGGATTGGAGACCCCTAGATTTTCTGTTTTCTGAAAAAGAATTAGAATGGTTTACTATGCACATATTAAGCATCTAGGATCATCTATTAATTGCTAATTGGTCTTGGATTAGTTGAGTTTTAATTTAACAAGCTCTTTACCTGCTAGTCTTCAGACTGATTGGTTGTGCAGAGAAGAGTGACAGTCTGGATTGCGATGATTATCTTGCTATGTCTTTTATCTTTTGTCACCTCTTGTCTAACCAGATTTCTCTTGGGTGTAGTAAACGGATCACAGAGCACCATCATATACCCTTTCCAATCTTGGACAATGCATTATCTCAAATTGATAAGCTCCTATTTTTATTTTATAGTCATGGTACTCTTGTCTCCCTGGCAAGCTTTAGAAATAGAAAGGGACTATTTTTAATATTATATACAAGAACCAGCAGTTTAGTGAATCATGTAATCTGATGCTTCACTGTGAGTAAGTTTAAAGTCTCAAGTAAGGTTTAAATGGAACTTTTAGAGGGTTTTAAAAGTGCCATAAGGATGTCTAAGTCATTTATTGCAAAATGTGTAAGAAGGCTTTCTGGTCCTTTTTCCATCAATTTTTGGAGCAAACCAATTGCCTTATATAAATTTTTTTAAAAGATCATTTTAGAATCCCAGAGTCAATGAAGAGCTGATCAAGATCTCAGTTTTTATTTTACACTCCCAGAGAAAACTGTATAACAGTACATTTCTCTGCTTCAAAAAAAATAAGTTTATACCATTCAGTTCTCAAAAATAATTCTTCCAAGAACAAAGGTTAGGAGAGTGGAGCCCCCGTCAACCAGGGCCCTCAACAACCAGGAACTCAATATATTGTGAAAGAATGAGCTCAAGAGCCATATGGAAACCTGCCCTCTGTATTTGCAGGGTGGCTTCCTAGAGTCCTAACACCGCTTCTTTCATTTATGCTTCTCCCATAATACAGGAATCCAAACACAAGTCGGATGTTCCGCCTCTTTGTTGGTCTGTTGGTGTGTCACTGCTTTCAAAAAATTATAAGCAGATATCTATTTCACACTGAACTTTGACCATTGCATAACTTATAAATACACATATTCTGAAAACATTTTTGCTTACCAGTGATCAGTAGCATGAGACTTTAGATTTAATTAATGAAGGAAGAGGTAGTAGAATGCTGGAAAGGTTGGAGCCCTCTCTTTTCTAGTGGGATTAGGAGCAGACCAGCCCCATTTGATATTTGAAGATCCAGCCTTTTGCTATAAGACTGTGCTTAAAAATACAAATGATGATAGTAGTAGTTTATATTTATTAAGTGCTTATTACATATGAGGTGCTGTTTTCAGATATACTTTCAGATGTGTGTAAGAAAGACTGACATTAACAGTGCCTTAGACAAAGTAGAAGTTTATTTCTATCTCCTTGCATTTGGGAGGTTGGTGCTCCAGAGCTGGTATGGTGGCTCTGCTCCATACACTCACCTTGACCCACCTTCCTCTGACTGCAGGGGAGGTAGTCTGAGGACGCTGGTTCCACTACCAAAGTCCACATGGTCTGAGTGACTCAATACCCTGTGCATGTTCCAGGAACTAAATGAGAAATGGGAAAGGAGTTTAGGCCCAACAGGAGTGTCACAGACACCACTCCTGATAATATGCCATTGGCTGGGATGTAGTCACATGGCCACACCTAGCTAGAGGAAGTGCTGGGAAATGTAGTCTTTATGCCTGTGACCATATGCCCAGTTAAAACTGTTCTGGTGTGGAAAAACAAAGATTGCAGTTTCTGCCTCATCACAGTGTATCATTCAACCCTCCCAACAACCCCTAAGGTAGGTATTTTACTATCCTCATTCTACAGAGGAGTAAACTGAGCTTGAGGAAGTTGCCTAAGGTTCCTGCTAACGCCATACTACATAACCCCAGAGCCCAAACTCTTATCCATTGTTTTCTGTAGTCTCTTTTGGATAAATGCCCTATTTCATTTAGTTTATTTTTTCATTTCCTTAATGCACAATTCAGTGGGTGTTAGTTAGTATATTCAAAAAGTTGTGCAGCCATCATCACTATCGAATTCCAGAACATTTTCATCACTCTAAAATGACTGTCCATTAGCAGTCACTCTCTATTTGCTCCTCTCCCCAGCTGCTGGTAATCAAATCTGCTTTCTGTCTGTATAGACTTGCCTATTCTGGGTATTTCATACAAAGGAAAACATATCATGTGGCCTTTTGTGTCTGGCTTCCTTGATTTAGCATGTTTTCAAGGTTTATCCATGTTGTAGCATGTACCAGTACTTCATTACTTTGTGTTTTTTCTATTGTTATCTAGATCTTCTTTATTCATTCATCAGTTGGTAGACATTTTGGTTGTTGCCACTTTTTGGCTATTATGAATAAAGCTGCTATGAACATTTGTGTACAAGTTTTTGTGTGGATATGTTTTCAATTCTTTTGGGTAAATGTCTAGGAATAAAATTGTTGGGTCATGTGGTAACTTTATGTTTACCTTTTTGAGAAACTACCAGACTGTTTTCCAAAGTGACTGCACAATTTTACATTCCTACGAACCATACATGAGGGTTCCAGTTTCTTTTTTTTTTTTTTTTTACATCTTTATTGGAGTATAATTGGTTTACAATTGTGTGTTACTTTCTGCTTTATAACAAAGTGAATCAGTTATACATATACATATGTTCCCATATCTCTTCCCTCTTGCATCTCCCTCCCTCCCACCCTCCCTATCCCACGGGTTCCAGTTTCTACACATCATTGCCAACATCTGCTGCTGTCTATCTTTTTTAATTATAATCATCCTAGTGGATGTGAAGTGGTATCTCATTGTGATATTAATTTGTATTTTTTCTAATGACTAATGATGTTAAACATTTTTTATGTGCTTACTTGTACTTACTGTCCATATGCACGTATCTTCTTTGGAGAAGTATCTGTTTAGATCCTTCATCCATTCTCTAATTGGGTTATTTGTCATTTTATTGTTGAATTATAAGTTATATATTATATATAATATTATATATCATAATATATATATATATATATTCAGTTTGTGAGTACAGATAGAACCTTAGTGTTGGTCAGGTTTAGGTCAGAGATTTCCACACAATATGGTGGAAGGGAGAAGGTGTGCAGAAGGATCACCCCCAGGATTTTAGTTTTCTTGTTCAGCAGGACTTTGACACACTGGTGAGCTCAGCAGTCCTTTTCAACGTTTACTGTGCACATAAATCACCTAGAGATCTGGTTAAAATCCAGATTCTTATTCAGAAAGCCTGGGGGAGGCCTGAGATTTTAACAAGCCCTCAGGTGATCCCAGAGCTACTGGCCCACGGACCACACCTTGACTAGCAAGTGTTAGAGAATGTCTTAATACGCTGTTTAGACCATGGGTCTACTTCTCCTCTGAAGCAGTTTGATTTGTTCTTCCTCAAATAAAGTGATGTCCTAGAAGGAGCCCAGCTTTTGGAATTGACTCTTGGCTACCACTTACCAGCAGCATGTTTCTCTGAGCAAGTTACTTTACTGCTCTCAGCCACACTTTCCACATCTGTAAATCACAGATACTTATTCCTCCTTCTCAAAGTGGTGATGAGGCTGAGCTGAAATAACATACATAAAGCATCTATTCAGTTCCAGGTCTATAGTGGGCTTTGGTAAGTGTTGATTTTTTTTTTTTCCACCTGCCTTAAATGATAGGGGCTGTACCTCTGACTGTTGAGTACAAATACATCCTTATCGATGTAGAGACAACTCAGTGTTACTACCCTAATTTCCTATATGGTCATGATTAAATAGAGTATTCAGTCTGGGTGGTCTGTAGTTAGTCTATGTATGTTTCATCTCCTTTACTCAACAGATTGCTTGTTCTTGGAGATTAGGACTCTACGTCGTCTTCTTTTTGAATGCATGAGACCTGTCACAGTGTTATCCATAGAATTTGTTATTAATTAAAGCTTATGGAGTGAAGCAGACAGCCCATTCCAGTAGCAGCGGTAACAATAGTGACAGTAGAAATAATAATAATAATTGAAACTAACACTTATTAATACCTTTCTGTCAGACATTATGCTAAGTGTATGCATGGATAATCTCATTCAGTCCCCAAAACTGTTCTTTGAAACACATTCATTTATTGTCCCTGTGGCAGCTGAAGCCTGGCCATACTCAGGAAGACAGCATGACTTCTGCATTGGTAAGAGCTGAGTTCTAAAGGCTAACTGCCCATAGTTCGAATCCCTGCTCCAGTTCATACTGCCTGGGAGACTTGGATTTCTTAGTCCCTCAATATTCAAATGCATCATCTATAATTATTAATAGTGCTAATTCCATGTAACTATTTTGTAGTTTATATGAAATAATGTGTGAAATATGCAAAAAGCACTTAGCACAATGCCAGGTGCTTGGAAGTATTTAGTCAAGGTTAGCTCTGTTTATTTCTTTGTTAAGTCACTCATTCATAGCTTCACAGCAAATAAGTGGCCGAGGCTGTCTGATTCAGTGTCATATAACTCATAATCTCTAAGTCATTTTGCCGCAAGTCTCCCATTTCAAATAATGTATTGAAGTAGAAATTGAAAATTCATGTGTCAAAGTGAAAAGAGAAAGGTCAAGGGGCTGCAGAGGGAGAAGAAGTATGTGAGAGGCATTTTATAATTTGTCACCTTTTGGAAAAGACATCTCCAAATGCCTGATATTTGTGCTAACTTGTTTTCTACAAGTATTTGTGTAGCAAGTGCCGACCCAAGGAAGGCAAACCTGATCCAGGTTTTGTAGTGCCTGAAATGTATGCCCTTTGGGAAGGGGGCTTATTAAGGAAAAACCTTCATTAATTAAAAAATATAATAATATCTTATTGGTGAAAATAATATAAAAGTATATGACTGTATGAACACATTGTTAGGGTCCTTCTCAAGTTTTTGAAGGGCCGCCTGATACTTAAACTTCATTCACTTCGGGGTAGATCCTCCTATGGCATAAAAGTAGCCAAAAAGCAGCAAGCCTGATTTCCCTTCCAGTTTTGTTTCACAAAGGACCAGTTTTAAACTTCTTTGTCTTGGTACTTTTATTTGAAACACTACAATAGACTACATGTACAGACCTCTAACTCGCAGGAAACTCTGGTGGATAGCATGCTTCCCAGAATAAATATATTAAGTTATTAAAAAAAAAAAAACAGGCAGACTAGATGGGTTTTTCATACCTACTGGCAGGTGGCACAGATCTAAATGTTGGAGCCTTTTTATAAGCAAGATTAAATTGACTTGTGACAGCTGCTCACTAAAATACAGGAAGTGCAGACCTGGTTAAAAGCAAGAACACACTGGTTTTCATTAAGTTTGCATCACAGAATAGAGCTCACTTTTTTTTTTAAAGGTCTGTCTTAGCAATGCCCTTATTTGATGGTGTGTGCAATTTGTTGCTTACACACAAGTGGATCTTTGAGGTACAAGCAAGTCAATTAGTTCTATCTGCAGTGTCTTGGTATGTGTTCTATACATGTAAACAGAATCGGTGAATAGGCTTAGCTCTTCAGAACATCAGATCTGTGACTGCTAGCGAAGCCTGTTAGATCTCCACTTGTACAGTTCCTCCCCTACCTAATGTGATGGCAAATGTGGCAGCTGGATGGCCAAGGAAATGGATAATGAATCTGTCAGAGATGAGTGGATGTCACGGGAGTCTGCCTTCCACCCCATCACAAGGCCGGAGTTCATAACACCAGGAATTGAGAGCGATCTCCCAGCATTGTGAAATACATTTTTTTTCCGTTGGAGGAAAAGCCACTCTGGCAAGCGCTCTAAATAAAGGATTTCAGTGTCTGATTGGAATGGGATGATGAGAATAAACTGAGCTGTGGAAAATGAAAGGGAGCCGTTTCCAAATACAGGCCAATGACATTGTGCCTCAGCGTCCACTTTCACAAGCTCAGCCCTGGCACAGCAGTTGTCACAATGACTGAAGAAAGACAGTCCAGGAGCCGAGCTAGGTCAGCAGATTTACGAAGTTAGAACTGTAGCCAGCACCCAAGCAGCACTCTGCCAAACTTTAGCCGACCCAGGTGGCCATCCTTACAGGAAGGAGTTGAAACTAAAAGATGCACACTCCAGAACAATTATGCTACCTAAATGCTCTCCTCTAAGCTGTTTTTATCCCTCCTCTAAGTTGCGTTCTTCTCCTAGGTCTTTTAGGCATCTTTTTAGGATAGCTCTTGCGTTAGCTTTCAGACATTTGGCAAATCCTCTGGAGTTTAAATTAAATTAAATTGAGTTTACAAGGTCTCACCAATTTTAGAGTTCCCTTTGCCCAATATAAGGTTAGTTATGAAAACCAGTGGTGAGGGCAATTTTCAGCACACATCATAGAGTGTTTGACTTAGTACAAACAAAGTACAAAGTTCAGCACACATCATAGAGTGTTTGACTTAGTACAAACAAAGCCTATTAATTCTCTATTCTTAGTCCATTGCTGTATTCATCATAGTAGAACAGGCACGTGAAGTCCCTGCTTTCAGGAAGTTTAGTTGTTTATTAGTCACTTGTTTATTTGTCAGATATTTTTTAAACACTTATTATGTGCCAAGTAGCTTGACCCGTGTTAGGGATGTTACAATAAATAAGGCAAATATGACTGCTGCTCCCAGGAGCTTACACTCCAGTGAGAGTGACAGAAGAATAAACAATTACAATACAGCCTAAGTCTAGAGCAAAGATAGTGTGGACTTCATCCTGTGGCTGGCCTTACCTCATGACAGAGGAGCCCATAGGAAAGGCATTCTGGTGGGTCAGAGAAGGATTCAGATAGTTAATCAGCAGATGGTTTTGGAATGTCACCTAGGAGCCAGACACTGAGATTTCCAAGTTGACATCTGAATGGTAAAAATTATGCAGGTAAAAGAGGTAGAGTTATGTTCTAGGCATAAGGAACAGCTTAAAAGATTACGCAAAGGCAAAGTTTGAAGAACTAATTGTAGAATTGGTAGTGGTGCAAATAAAAATGGGGAAAGAACAAGAGATAGATTTCAAAGGGACTTGTAGGCCATGTTAGAGAGCTTGGACTCTATTCTGAGAATAAAGGGAAATTTTTCAATGGTTCTAAGCCAAGGTGACCCAGGTATTTTTGTGTAAATGATCGTTTTGACTATTGTGATGAGGTTGGGCTAAAGAAGAGTATGAGAGGAGGCAGAAAGGTCTCTATAGAAGCCATTGTAATAAACCAGATCAAAGATGATGATGATGTCAACAGGGACGTGGCAATGGCTAGAACTGTATGTATTTGAGAGTTATCGAGGAGGAGGAATTTCAGAACTGGGTGAGAGACTGAGTGAAGACAAATTAGATGTGATAGGAAAGGGAGTGGGTGTGGTCATTCTTGACCAGCTGACTAGAAGGTGATGCAATGTACTGAGAAAGAAAACACAGAAGGATGAGTAGGTGGGGGAGGGAAGCCAAATAATTCAGTTTGGGATATGCTGGATTTGACATGTTCAGGAGAGAGATCCGTGATGGACGTTACAGCACCAGGACTTATCCACATGTTGAGCAGATGATCTTCACCTAGTGATAATGGAAGGAGAGAGTTCTGTGGATTCCTATGGGTAACAGAGAATCTGAATCTCCTAAAATATTTCCAATTGTTTGAGTTTATTTTGCATGTTTTTACTTTTTTCTAGGGGAAAAAAATGATGCAAATTTGCTTTAGATTGCCTATAACTCAAAAGTAGTTGAGGACCACAGAGGAAATTGAAAGGACAACCTGGATAAGAGTGCCCAAGGAGAGTCACTTAAGCTGACTATGCTGATCTAGACCCCAAAGAACAGCACATGAAGAGAACAACAGAAGAGGGTTCTGAAAATGACCTTGAGAATCCAGTGGGGAGAGTGTGTCAGGGGAAATGGAGTGGTCCCACAGAGTCAAATCCCCTAAGGAGATAGATAAAGCAAGGAAGGAAATCCATTACATTTTCACCAGGAGGTCATGGGTGGTCTTGGCAAGAGAGGTTGTGGTTAGTTGGAAACAGTGAGTGTGTGGGAGATGAGAAAAAGGAGATGGCAAGTGTAGAAAACTGAAGAAGGGGAAGGAGAGTGTTAAAGTGGTAGTGAGAAAAGAAGACTAGGGTACAAAGTAGATATTTTTCTTCCTTAAGATGAGAGAGAAGCAATGAGTAAAAATTCTAAAAGCAGAAGGAGCCTTAAGTAACAACCAACCAAACCAAACACACAGAAGCTTTTAAAGGGATCAGAAGCTTAGAGAGATAGGGTGTCTACAGTAGGTATGATAGATATCAGGAAAGAGTAATGAACTGAGTTGAACCTTGAATGATTAAAAATCTTTGGACAGGTGAAAATGAACCATTAATTGAAAGAAATATGGGAAAATAAGACTAAATATTCATCTATTCTTCTTTCACTTCCTTTTGTTATTCAAAAAATATTTTCTCAGCAAATATAAAGTCTTTAGAATAGAAATTGCCTACAACTCAGAGACTGACTACCAGTATGAAAGTATTAATAGCTACAAGGTATATAATCCAATTTACAATTACTACTTGCATTCTTGGTCTTCACACATGAAACCAGCATATTCTTTGGGGTCACATTGTTCATTTCCTCATTTGGAATTTTTAAACACCAGATAGGGTGCTAAATCAGTATAAGCTGGTGCTTCTATCACTTAAGTTTCTAACATCTTCCATATTTATAAACACACCCATAAATAAAGGTGCTAATGAAGGAAGGAGAAAGATTCTTTAATAAGCAGCTTAATGCAAGTAACTCCCTGCATGTAGGAGATTTTTACAAGACTAGCTCATAATTAAACACTGTGTGTTTTACTTAACTGAATTTTTTCTCTTTTTAAAAGATTGTATGAATGTTAAAGACTCTGTTTATGTGTTGATGTTGAATGGGTATTGTTTAAATGGTAGCCTTTCAGCTTATTATAATTTACAACTATACAGAGGGCAGAGTGTAGTTATAAGTACTATGAAGTGTAGTCGACCCTGAGGAAGCTGAGGCTTGGTCTTACCCAGGAAGGTTTGAGTGGGTGGCTATTGCTTTAGGGGCTACACCTTTTAGTTAGAAGAGAGCCCAGCAGCCCTCAGGAATAGTCTTAGCCATTCCTTTGTTTCCTTGCCGTAAGTACGGGTCAGTGTTCCAAACAGACCATTAGTGCACAAGAAAGAAATTTGGATGTTACTGTACACACATTATAGAGACCAACAGCAGTTGTTAAAGAATCTTATTTTCATGACATCTGCCAAAAAAGAAAGCAAATGTAAAGCACTATAATATTTCTTCATTTTTATGAAACTTGAATTTCTATATTTTTGTCCTAGTTCCTAGAAAGGGCCAGACTAGTTTAAAAATGCACACACACACATGCACACACACACACACACACACACACACTTTCGGGTTCTAACCCTGACAGATCTTGGCCCTTTACCCCCAGGTCTGGGTATCAGGTCCTTTCCTTTGTGTGGACACATCTCTTCCCACATACATTGTTCTGCCCTCTGGTCATGGACATTCTGTTGGCCTAGGCTTTATTTCTCCAGAGGATGTGGCTCATACTTTGTATCTTATAAGTTATAACCTGCTACCTCAACAGATATCAAGTTGGCCTTTGTAGTTTTACAGTCAGAGACTTTGGATATGGGAATGTATTTTTGTAGAAATTGCATATTCCATTGTTGCCTCTCATATATTACAGCATTATTCACAGGCACCAAAGGGAAGGCCTTGGCTAATGACCTCAAACCCCTGCCACACATAGGTTTTCATTTTCTAGTATTCGAAACGTCTTTTTTCCTGAGTCCTTTGACCCATTTATGAGAGACCTTTGTGATTATTTTATGTGAGTAGGAAATCTGAGGATTATTCAGGTTACTTAGAGGCCTTCGTGGAAAAACTCTTCTGCCTGAGGAATGTCATTTCAGAGCCCAGAATGAGAACATCTGTTTATAACCGCTTGGGGTCTATAAAATAAACCTGAATAGCAAATTATCTCAATGGTTATATTTCTTTTTAAACAAATAAGAGTAGTCCTTCTGGTTTAAGGAAAAACAGAAGATGACATTGTTCTTCAAAGCCAGATGTATTGTAGATTTGATAATAGCACAGAAAAGCCTCTCACTAGTGGCAATATTTTGGATATCTGTTGGGAAATCCCTGATTTCAGAGCACAGTTTCCTTAGGTGAGCGTCAGACCCCACCTAACTGACTTGTATTAAGATTCCTCAAAGTGTGGGATGAGGTCAGGCTGTATCATAATCCCTCCCCCACCCCTACCCCCAAGGACACTTGTTTAAAAGATTCGGAGGGTCAGGCCTGCAAATCTACATTTTACTAAGTCTTTAGGGAGAACTCAAGCACTACGGGCTGTGAGAGCCGCAATCCTAGAAGACAGATGGATAAAGCCTCAGTGATCACCAAGACAACTGGACTTAATGAACTCTTGTCTCTCCTCTGCCTAGGTGCAAATGTAATCTCCATGCCACTGTGTGTGTGTATGACAACAGCAAATTGACCTGTGAATGTGAGCACAACACTACAGGTCCAGACTGTGGGAAATGCAAGAAGAATTATCAGGGCCGACCTTGGAGTCCAGGCTCGTATCTCCCCATCCCCAAAGGCACTGCAAATACCTGTGAGTAACTTTTGCTCGGTAATACCATATTTTGTGCACGATGAGCTGAGAGTTCCTCTCAATTTCACTTGCAATTGTGCTTTCACTCCTCTTACCAGGAGTCCCATTCCTCTTCAAAATGCAGCTAAAGCTTTCATCCCTATTTTGCCACTTGTAAGCACATTTTAGCACTTGGATCATCTGTTAAAGTCAGTCTTCCAACATTCACATCAGTGTGTTGGGAAATGATAGAAACCACAGGAGAAATTTTTTCTAAGTGGATGAAACAGGAGCTGCTTTTTTTGCTTCCCCAAATTAATCTCCTATTAAAATAACAAAGGCATTCAAAACTCCCAACTCTGACTTAATTTTAACCATAAACTACTTCCAGAAATTCTCTAAATGTTTACAATCCCGTTTCCCATACTGGGTAACCTAAGAGATGCTTTGTCTAGAAGATGTTTCCCTCTCCAAATTTAGCTACAGCCTGACTTTGCTCAATGAAATGGTGGGCTTTTTCCAAATGCCAGCAGTTGATGCCACGCCTGGCGTGTATCCTGTTAGGAGAGGCTGCCTTTCGATAAAGAGTGTGACTGTAGGCCTGTAGGGACCACAGTAAGAAAAGGGATGTTTGTGTGCATGTGAAAAGAGCACAGGCATTATCTGTGTTCACAGGAAGCGTGAGAGATGCCCCGTTATCACTCATGTGGGTGCCCCTCTGAAATCCCTGAACATTCCTAGGAAAACAAGTTCTGACACGCTCAAGGAGACAAGTAATTACTTCCAGAATAAATTGCCCAATTCTATGCATGGACCAATTAGCCACTCACAAAAGCCCAAGGTTTGACCTCTCTTAAAAGTAGAGAAGGGTGAGGTTGAGAATACACCCATTCAAGTGAGAAGTAACAGAAACAGCAGGACAGTGAGTAGTGGGGGAATGAGACCTTGAAGAGCCACCAGCTCCATGCAAGGCTAAGAATGTTATCAGGCACTTCAAAGCAGCAGCTGTGAGAAACCAAACCTCAGAAACTAATAGCCAGGAACCAAGACCTTATCAAGTTAAATGTAAAAGTAATGGACCGAGTAACAGGCCATAAAGAATGGGGGCATGAAATGATGTTAAAATTTCTATGAAGCAGGAAAAAAAATCTGTCAAAGGCTAAAAAAAAAAAAAATCCCCCTTTGTGAAGGTATTCCATTTCTTTCTGTGTTAAAGAAAAAACTGACAGCCTAGCTCCTAAAATTAATACATAAAGTTCTATTGAGCAGAAATGTTTTTTTTTTCAAGGTGGTTTTATTAACAGAGACTCCATGGGCTTTCCTCAATTGTTGAGAGCCATAGACTCGTGAATTCAGGAGGAATCTCATGAGGTTATTTGTTGCCATACCGTGTGACTAGCTAGAATTCCTATCACCACAGTTGTCAAATTTAGTTTAAAGGTTTCCTCAAATGAAAATGACTCAGATTTCATTTTTGATGTCTGCTGCTCCTTTAGTGGGACAGGATGGAAGAGAACAATGTTTACAAACACTTGGTGGCATTCTGGCTCATCCTCAGGGCAGGCCAACTTGTCAGGGCTACTAGAAAGGCAGCTGGGAGAGACTGCTGTTGAAGGCATTGGCTTCTATTCTAACACGACACCGTTTTTTTCTACCCATAACTGTACCTCAAAGTCTTGCTTATTTCAAGACATTTTCACTGGAAAGACCTTGTGCCAGCCAAGCTTTTTCACTGGAATGGATTTCTTGTTATATTCTCCATGGAAATTGCTTACATAGCCCTAATATAATGCAACCTCTTTCAATTGTCCATGTGGATTCTATTGTCTATCCATCCCTTAGTTTTTCTTGGCCTTCTCTAGACTTTTCCCCATTTCTGTTAAAATATGAAGGTGACAGATGGACACAATGGCCAAGGAGGTTGAATTCAACGTTTCAATCCTCAATATGGCTGAAGCTAGATTGAAGATTTTAAGATAACCTGCAATGGTCCAGTCTTGCAATGGAAAGAACCCCTTTAAAGAAATCTCTGCCACATCAGATTGCTTGCAAATGTCCAAGGACGGAAGTAGGCAATTAAGTGGTTTAGTACACAGGTTCCAGAATCAAATACCAGTTTGTCCATTCACTAGCTCAGTGACCTTGAAAAAGTAAAGTATCAATATTAACCTCTCTAACACTTGGCTTCCCATCTGTATTGTGAGGATAATAACAGTTCTTACCTCATAAGGATTTTGAGAGAAGTGAATAAGCTAATGCGTGTGATGTGTTTAGCATAACACCTACCACAAAATAAGTGTTCAAAAATAATTTTATTTTTAGGCCTTTTTTTCATAAGACAGACTTGTCAATTATTGGACAGTTTTAATTGTTATAAAACTTATTTCTTAACATTAATATTGAGTGTCTCCTAATTTCCAACCACTTTTTCTTTTTAAGTCTTAAAACTCTATATCAACCCCAGTTTTCTTTCTTGTCCAGATTAACATCATCAGTTCCATTTCTCATATGATAAGATTTTCAACTCTCTTACCTAGTTGTTTGCCCTGGAAATCCTCTGAATTTTTAGTGTGGAAATTTAAGCCAAACTCAGGACTTCTAGCACTGTTATGATTCTCCTGTCATTTTGACTTTTTCTTACACACATGCATACATGCACACACTCACGTGTGCACGTGCCCACACATACATGACTCGAGTTGGTACATTACAAGTCAGATATTAAGAGGGACACTCAGGATATGCTGTATCCTAATACAGGAATAAAAAACCTAAGAAGTAAAAAGGAGTGGCTACACTCTCTGATCCCTCAACACCAACTCTTCAGTAGCCTAGAAATAACACTCATATTGGATAATCTCTGGATTTAGCAGAACTTCAAGCAGCCAGGATTTTTGAATAAGAAGATCAGTTCCTGCCTACTCTTAGCATAAAAACTAGGAAGGCTTCATTACATCAGGAAATCTTAAGATCTCCCTTCAAAACCATTCAGCCCATCACTCAAAAGTTCCTTAAACTGGGACCTTGCTGGGAATACTATGGCTTGGAAGTCGTAAATTCTGGAGCAGCTCCAAGGCCACTTTTGTAGGGTGCATATAGAGCCAGGAGAGAAGAATACAGAGCCCCAGCCCTCTAAAACACCGCCACCCCAATCTGTGAGACACACCACATTTCCCCATGCTTTTCATTATAATAGACTCGGCAGAAGCAGAAGTAATAACTCTTGTGATGATATTTTTATTCATTGTGCTTTTTACTGAAGACTCAGTGTGTTTTCTTGGTTCTTTAAAGCCATATGTATGTGTATCAATATATTTCTTATTTTTCTACAAAGCTTATGTTTTATCTGTAAGACATCTTTCTTCTTCTCCCTATTGATCTTCATTCTATTTTTGATAGAATTCTATTTTGAATGTCCTTTGAATTTCATTTCTGTTTTCCAAGTAGATAGAAACTCTGTCCAACTTCATGCTTAATCATGATTCTCTTGATTCCCCTTGTCTAGCTCATAAATAAAATTCTGATCCCTCTTGAAGTTCTGATCCCTACTTATAGATGCTGAAAACTTAACAATTAACCTTTAGGAATAGTCATTTCAAAAAAGGTAATATAATATTGTCTATACCTCTGCTTGCCAGACTGTGTCCTATGACCCTTACAAGAATTCCATGGCCAAATAAGTTTGGAAAATGCTATACATTATACTGACTCTTAGATATTCACATTACCTTATTAAAAACATTTGAGAACCCTAAAATAAGTAATCTATTTTATCATGTGTTTCCCACACTTTATTGTTCATGGAACACTTAAAAACCTTCTATAAAACACTCTTGGGGACATGCTGCTGTAAATAATTTCCTCAGCTTTCTGATAGAAATGTCATAGAGAAAAGCCCAGCTAGTTCAGCTGTATTGAATCTTTTACTTTCCTCTTACCTACACAGTCTAATATTCTTCCAAGAAAGAAAATTAAATTGGTCTGACATTGACATTATTTGTTCAGAAATCCGACTTGAATTGTTACACAATATCTAGGTCTCCTCTGAGCGATGGAAAGTAATTTAATGATTGTTCTATTATTTTCTCTGGTATCAAATTTGCATTGACCAATTTATATTTTCCCAGGCGTACATGTGTATGTCATTATCCAGACAATTTCCTAAGTGCTTTACACGCATGAGTTCATTTTTAACTCACAACAATTTTATAAGGTAGATGCTACTATTTTCACGTTATAGAGGTGGAATCTGATGACTACTAAGGAAAAGTATCTTGTTTAAGGTTTAGCTACCTAGTCAGAATGAGAAGGAAGGTTTGAACCCAGGTGTGTCTTGAGCCCAAAGACTGTACATCTCACTATATGGCTTCTCAGGTTAAAGTTCAGTGACTTCCTCTGTCCTCCACTGGGGTGTGGACTCCATCTGACACCTGTTTGAACAAGTCGATCTCTAAACCTGCTCTCTCCCACTTTTCTTCCTAGATTGCTGCTTGTTATTTCTTTGCCTTCAAAGAGTCCCCTTCTACCTTGTTTTAAATTTTCATTCTCAGTGTACAGTTTTCTTCCTTGATATTCCTATCTAATCTTGTGGTTTTAGATCTTATTAATATTGGTTTAATGCTAATAAACAAATTATAGCCTGAATCTTTCTAATGAACCCAGGCTGTCTATGAAAATCTCAAAGTCAACATTGCAAGATACTGAATTCATTTCTTTTCCCCAAATCACCTTTTTCTTCACTCTCTATTGAAATTCTGCTCATTTTTCAAGACTACTCCTCAATGTGAACTCCTCGATGCAGCCTACCTAGCCTGTCCTATGCAAAATCAGGTGCTCTTTTCTTGATAATGTATGTATATATATCAAGATAGATTCTTGGTAATGTATGTGCATTTACAATTGGTTGACTATAATCAAAATTACCATGATAGTGATAATAATGATAGCTAATATTTATTAAGCTTACCATAGCCTTTTATATTTTGTGAAATGCTTTATGTACTTTCTTGCATTAAATCCTTACAATGTCCCCATGGGGTGTGTACTATTTTTATCCCCATTTTACAGATAAAGGAACATAGGCACATAAAGGTTGCCCCAAGATCCCACAGCGAATACATGACAGAGCAAGACTTAAACTCAGGTCATTCTGACTTCAGGACCTAAAATGTTAGCAATTTAAGAATGGGACCATATTTTATTCTTGGCCTTCATAAATGTTTGTGGAATTAATCATTTGGTGAATAAACAAGTAAACCTATACAGTCTTGAAATGTGCTTGTGGATGCATTGACCTCCCATCGATCTTCCCATGTCCCCTGGAATATGTGGCCTTCACAGTTCAGCAGTTCTAACACAAGGGCCTTCAGTCTCGCATAGGAAGAGACCAACTGAGATTTGGAGGAAATACAATAGGAAAGAGAATCACTTATTTTTCGTGGGTGCTCACGACCCATGCAGCCATCTAGAGATGACATATTGGCTGGCTGGTTTGTATAGGCCTCCCTAAGTGACATTCATGGCCTCAGTGACTTGACCATTGTTGGGCTCTGACTACCAGTTTTTCAGGCTCAATACCCTGATTCTGTCAGCACAATAAGAGAGGACCTTCCTCTAAGAGCCTTACATATATGAACCAAGCTGTAGGGCCAATATATAGAGCCAGGATACCTACCAAGTTATTCATGTACAACCACTAGTCCACAGTCACTTATTTGATGCTTATGGGACCAGATCTGATTTGGAATTCAAATTTTTTTTAATTTTAAAAGGTAATACAGTGTACATACATTATGTTACATCAATACCCACAGCAGAATATCAGGTAGCACCACTTAATCAAACATATTTCTGTAGCAAACCTATGATTATTTTCACTGAGTGAGATAAAGGAGAAGACCTCATACCCCTTCCAGTCAGGTTTTGTCACCAAATTAGTTCAGATCACATTATGTCATGCTGCAGCTAAATTTTGGGAAAAAAACTTTGTGTCTTCAGAGGTTTTTTTTTGTTTTGTTTTGTTTTTGAGGATTAGAGATAAGATAAGGATTAGAGATAAGGACTAGAGATAAGATAAGATAAGATAAAGGATATAATAAATTGATCAATAATATAGAGTAGCTGTTAGAGGCCCAAGCTCTGGATCCTGGACCTCTGGATTCAAATCTCAATCTCCTTCCCAACTGACTACAATGATCTTGGGCAAGCTCTTTGTGTTTGAGTTTTTCCCCGTCAGTAAAATAAACCTGAGTATTGACATCATAGGGTTGTCTCAAAAATTAAATGAATTAGCACATGTAAGATACTTAGAACGGTAGTAGGCACATAGTAAGCACACAGTGAAGTTAGCTGTTATTATAATTGCACTGAAATCTAGCATGTGGACCCATCCCAGTCTAAAGAGCAAATTCTCTCTTTGGAGACAACAACTGTATGGGGAGATAAATTGTGCCCAAATGCCGGATTATTCATCCACAATATGAAATAACTGTTACAGAGTTCAGAATATTTAAGTCCTTATGATCAGTGTATTCTCTCCCCTGTAATTAAGTCTCCTTGTAGAGCCAGATACTAATCAGAAGGTTGCTTGGTGAGCATGGGAATTAAATTCAAAAATTTTAATGATTCAAATGCTAATAACATCAGGCTGAAACATCAGACCCATCCATCCTACCCCAGGGTTAACCTCCCTAATGCCAACAGAACACTGAAGGCCTGAAAGTTTACAGGTTACCCCTCCCTCTTCCTGAGAGAGTGCTAGGCCAGTACTGCCACCACATGCCTGAAGATGCTCTTCTTTCAGGCTTTTACCTTCTGACTAGCTTTTCTTCCAATCTTCAGGTATGTTAATACACTAAGTTATCAATAGATTAATGTCACCTCTGTCAAATTTGTCATAGACACTCAGGCCCCAGAGCCCTTCTGTTGTTCTAAGATGACTTAGCTAACTCTGATTGGATCATTTTTGTGTTGATTTAACAGTACAATTCTGTGAAGGCAATTTTATTTCCTTCACTTTCAAGTTCCTGGGAGACAACTCACCGTACCTCCTATCCACAGCAGTTTGGACCAGGGAGCCGGGTTGAAAGGACATTGGAAGTAGTTCCTCTAGAATACAAATGAGGCTGCAGAATGTTTTCTTACTCATCACCTACTTCTTTTTCAGCTGGGCTTTTTGGAGGTAGAGCTCCCAGTGGCTGCAGCCTGGCTAGAAGAAAATCTAGTCACCTACTTGATAGGCTTTTTTCAAACCACCTAACACAACAATGGTAATATTTTCTCTCAGTTTAAAGCATGCTGAATCCTCGTCTCTTCTGCCTCCCTCTTGATGAGAAGCTGTTGAACTTCCCATTGATTCTCAAAAGGAGTTATGACTTTTAGCACTGCATTCATCTGCTTTGAAAAATCAGAGTGTTTATTTTTGAGGTCTCCATCAGGTTGTCTTCCTTAAGCTTAACTATGTCCCCTTTAGCCACATACTTGGTGGGAGGGTTAGTAAAGTTAGAAGAAGAAGGAGACGGAGAAGGAGAAGAAGAGGGAGGGGGAGGGGAGGAAAGAGAAAATAACAAACTATATAAGTCTACTAGGGTCTCGTCCCCCAACTGCAGTAGAATTCCTTAAAAAAATAAATAAATAACTATGGGATTGGGGAGGGCTGGGTGAGGAGGGAAGAACTGTAAGTACCTACAAGCTTAGCACTTTCACATTCTTTGGCCCTTTGGCTTACTCAACATGTATGTGTATCTCTGACTGAAGGAGCATATCTATTCTAGAAGAAGCAGAAGTCCTAAACTCATATACCACGTATTGCAGAACCTTCCTTTAAAGCTCATTCATACCTGTGTTTCATTTCCTCGGTGTCAGTTTAGCAGTGTCTCAGTAGATGGGGATAATTATCTGCTCTAGTGTTGACTATAAAGGGGTCAATTTGGACGAGGACCTTACTTCTCACTGTGGCTTCGATTTCCTCTTCTGTAAAATTAAAGTGCTGAGTGAGATTATTTCTTAACTCCCTTTCAGCTCTCCATTTTTGGTCACTCTTTCTGAATTCACTTATCTGGTGCCTTCCTTTTTTCTTTCCTTCCTATCTACTTATCATCTATCTTTCCCAAAGATTTTTGAGGTTGTTTCAGAGATAGATTTAAGCCAATGAAGCTTAAATTACAGGGCCCCTCACTAGACTCCTTCTAAATTAAAAAAAAAATCTAATTTCATGTCTGATTTTATACTTTAAAGTTAATATTCCCCCAAAAAGCTCCTAGATTTGTGTTTGCTTTAGGTCCCACAAAATCTGCATTTCCCCCTGGATAGCTTAGGGAAAAAGACAAACAAAAATAAGAGCATACAAATAGGAATATAAAAGGAAGGTGTGAGAAAAAAAGAATAGAAAGAAAATAAGCCAAACATTAAATCAGCTTACCCAGTTGAGCATCAAAGTTGAGCTGACCTCTGAGTTTCCTGGAAGGCAAAGTGGTGAAGGGCATATCTACACATTGTATAACTCTTGCTATTAGAATGGAGGAAACTTCCAAAGAGAACAAAAATATTTATTAATACTGAACTCTGAGAAATGTCTCAGTGGAACATCTTATAGGGGACAAGACCGTACTATGACCAAAAGTGGTATTTTCACTCTGATAGAAACCTTCTATCAGAAACAGGCGATAAATTTTTGCTCAAATGTACATCAAGCAACTCCTCTGTACCAGGCATTGTCCTGAGCAGACAACAGAGATACAGACATGACACTCGTCCCCTCAGAGGTCTCAGGCAAACACACAATCATAAGGATAAGTTGATAAGTTGCTCACAGAGGCCTGCACAAAGAGGTGTGCCATCACAAAGGACACTGGCTACAGGGAGGTGAAGAAGGAAGGGAAGAAATAACTTCTGAGCTCAATTTTAAAGGTAAACATATTCTTTACATAATAGTTGTCACTTCACAGGGAATGGTTAAAAAAACTGCCAACACATCTAGACAATTTTCCTGAATGTAATCTGACTATCATTCCTGTGGCTTATGGGCAACCATCACTGTTGTAAGATGGAGTTGCATTCATTGATTCATCACTTACAGACCCCAGAGATACCCACCTTTCATGAAGAATTGTAGCCTTCCCGTGTTCGTTTCTTAAGCATTTGAAAGATTTCTCATGACTTACTCATAGCCTTTTCAATGCATATAACTGGTTTATTAAATTCTTTAGTTTGTAGAGGACCAAAAGCAAGGTGTTTGAACATTACAATAAGAAACATTAGGGAAAAAATAACATTTGACAGTATACTAATGGACATCCCTTGGTGCTCAGGTATTTTCAACTTCAAAAATCTTTATTCCAATGAGCAGTTTAAAAATCTTTTCTAAGCAATTCCCATTTTACAACAATGGAATAGAAAGTGACTCACCTGGTAGCACCTCACAAAATTTTAAACCACAAAATGAGAAAGAGCCTGAATTTTAAACATCCAAATGTTAGTTAATAGAAAACATCTTAATGAGGAAAATAGGATCTCATATGGCCTTGCTTGGCAAGGTTTGTATAGCTGCAATGAACATTTCTCCCAGCACTGGCATCCCCAAAGGCATGGAAACATTTCTGCATCTTTCTAAAGTATTCAACTGCAGCAAGTACTGCATCAACCAGTCTTACAGGTTTGCTCTCCACTGTGTCTGGCCAAACATCCTGAGAACTCCGCCTTGCATTATGCATGGCCCTCTAACTCCATGCAAGTTTGAAAACACATGAAAAGTCTCTTCCTGCCATCCCAACTTCCATTCTCTTTGACTGATTACGAAGGCATAGCAGTTCCTTGTAATGGAGCAGGATTTTCAGTCATGGGGAAATTTGGAGCTTCTGCAACTGATACTAAAATTATGATGCTGCCATCATACCTCACTCAAAAGTGGATTTGCAAAGGAAAAAAATAAAGATTCAGTACCAAGTCAGTGTCACACTGTGGCAAAGATAGTCTACTGAAATGTCGGGTTAGGAATCCAGCAGTCCTTTGCAGAAATCGCATCCAGCTTGAAATTCAGTTCAGACAAAGTTAAAACATGGAAATGAAAATTTAGCTTTCCAGTTTTGGTTGGTCAGCGATCAGTAATTAAGCTGAAGCATCATAAGTTCTGTGCATTTAAAATCAAAAGACTTTGAATATATCTAATAACTGAAAATAAGATTTCATCCCTTCCAGGCTTTTTTAAAACATCTTGGTAAGCTTTAATTTCTCCTTCTCCCCTCCTTACTAAGAAATAGGAAAATAGCTCTTGGTTTTAAAGAATACAAGGCTAGAAATCTCTGAGCAAGATGCAATGATTAGTTAAAATAAGCAGAGGGCAGTTGTTCAAAGATTAAATACTAAAATAGAAATTTAATGATTCCTACATTTACCACCTGTTAGCACACTTCACGATGTGGAGAACAAGTCCGAACAGCTCATTAACAGCTATCATTTATTGACTGTGTACCATGTGTCAGACATTTTTATGGATTATCTCATTCAATTCTCACAGCAGCCCTGTGCAGTAGATATTATTAGCCCCTTTCAGATGAGGAAACAGGCTTTTAGAGAGGCTGGGAACTTGCCTGAAATCACCCAGCTAGTCAGTTGCAAAGCATGACTCTTACTCAGTTCTGTCTTATTTGCATCTCATGCTCTCACCCACACCACTCCCTGAATTTAGTGGAAATGTTACAAATCTCTGACTTCTAATTAGTAGTATCTATCATGGTGTTGCTTGCTTGATGACCCAACTATATCAATAATAGTAATCACAGCAAAGATGGTTGGTTATAGCACATACCACCTGCCAAGCAATGCTTTGAGTACTTTAATTATATATATATATATATATATATATATATATATATATATATATATATATATATATGTAATCCTTGAAACAACTCTAAGAGGTGGAGAACTGAGCCACAGAGAGTGTAAGCCACTGGCCCCAGGGTCACGCAGTCAATGAGTATAAGAGCAAAGCTTCAAACCGAGACAGCCTGGCTCTCATGCCCCTGCTCTTGGCTAGGGGTTTTCATCCGGATACAGACTAAATTCATGTCCACATTTATACCAAGTTCAGTCACATTCTGAAATGGTTCTACCACCTCAGCAGAGCTTGGCAATTAAAGTAGAAGCTGAAAAATCGACGAAGCCCAAATCGAACAACCTAATGTACTCTTGAATCATTCTGCTCAATTTAATTTCTATTACATAATTTAATCCAAATATCTGACAAGTAAAAGAAGACTAAAAATGATGGTTATATGTAGTTAATCAGATAAAATGCCAAATGACTTTCAACACCTAGCACATGCATATCAACACATCTAAAGAGATCTATTGCATATGTGGATATATTTGCACAGGCCCATATAACGCAGACTTGGTCTTTGTGCCCAGAACACAAGCCTAGCTTAATATCTGTTTTGAACCACATAAAAATTTTCATTAACCTTACAAGTAAGCACAAAATGTTTGATATCACGAAGCTGTCTTGAACAAGCTGCTAAAGTTGAACATTAATTTCCCAACTCTGATGAGTTCAAGGAGTTGTAGAATAAAGCAAAATGGTCTCAATGGATGGATATATATTTGGGGTTTTTTTTGTGCTATTTTTCTTATGACCTGAATGTTATCAAGTGTTTATGTTTCTGAGATTTTTATATCATGTTAAAGATGTCACATACTAATAAATGTCTAACAGCTTTTCTTTATTGTTTTCTTTCTCTCCAGGTATCCCCAGTATTTCCAGTATTGGCAGTAAGTAAAAAAAAATCACCAATCCAATTCTAGGCCAGCTTTGCTTTGTTGTTCAGCTCCTCAGATCTATTTTCCCAGTGTCCATTTCTGACGTAAGAGAGTATTTCCTTTGTGAATTGAATTGCTGTGTTTGTTCTCTGCACATACATGGTGAGAGCACAGATAAAATAGTTATCTGTGTATAACTCCTCTGGGGATATGGCAGTGCTGCCGCTTGCCTGACTACTGTTAATCAATGAAGGCTACCTTTACAGAGGTGCAATTAGTTACATAACCATAACTCATTTAGCAAAAATATAAACAGTCCTATTTACCCATATCTGGTAACCAACAAACAACTTGAACTCTCTCCCTAGGACTGAATATGAATTTCTACTGTAATTTAGAAAAGCAGAGAATGAATGTTTTAGGCTTATTCATTAGAACCGAAAGAAATCACCATGCAACCAGGGAGCAGGAATTTTATTAGTGCATTAAACTTTAGCCTTTGTGAAGGCCTGAAAGAGGTAGGTTTGTGATCATTAGTCCTACTGGAGGAATGAAGGAAAAAAATAATCAGTATGTCCATTTCTCCCTCCTAAAATACAATTATCCGTGTTTTCCTGACTACTTAGTTTCAAGTTTGATAGCGAAGGGGTATGAAAATATACATGCAAAATTTAAGAGTAAGGATACTAGAAATTCCTGCAAGAAATATTTTAGTAGAAATATCAGCAATTGAAAAGAGAAATCTCTCTTCAACATTCTGTGGAACATTTCTCTAGCACCATTGCAAAGAGAATTCTACCAGCTGTCATGGGAGAACCAGGCTGTAGCTCCCTCTTTACATTTAAAACAAGGACACCAAACACCAAGCCTGAAATACTCACTGAGGAAATGCCCCATAACTTTTCAGAGCCGAATCTCACATATTTTTAAATACTGTTCCCTTTCCCTCTGATGGCTAAAACCTTTGGACAGCTACTGAATAACTGATTTGAAATAAAGTACTGAAGAAGCCAAGATTATGCACTTTAAGTGAAAAGAAGCATTTTCACTGGGGTTTCACCCCTCAGTCTTTGTCATAGGTGCTGGGCCACACAGGGTGATACAAGTGTAAACAGCAGTGATTGGAGAATTCCAATACCCAACATCCATCTAAAAAGCAATACACTCCTAATTTGGATTAAACAACTTCCCGCTTCTTATAAATGCAGTCAGGTCTCCCAATTTATAAGTCAACCTAGTTTACTTACGCTTGAGAATAGGCCCGCACGTGGGTTTGTTAAGAACTAGACGTGTTAAATGCCATGAAAATCAGCCGCTTTGTAAATAGAAATAGGAGTAGTGTTCACATTCATTTAGATACCAGACTAATGCTGCAGCTTCCTCCTTGTGATCTTGTTGAAATGGCATCAGTGCTACAAACTTGCAAATGAAAACCTTCAGATCTAATAGTCTAATTTTTCTGCTGTAGTATCTCCCTTGGCGTTTGCCTAACTGTATAAATACGCCACATTGTGCTCCTTTCAGGCCTTGACAATTGCATTTGCGCATACATTTTGGAGCAAAAGGGAACCAAACAGAAGCAAACTGAGACAGATAATTGAGGCTGCTATGGTGATCTGACCTGTCAAAAGTTTCAGAAATGGATGGATGGAAAGTAGTTCTTTGGTGTTAGGGTGTGTTTCTGTTCGGAGTGTCAATCGTATGTTGCATGGAATTTCTGACTGTACTGCTCACCCAACATCTCATTCGGCCGCCTCCACCACATGCCCCATCTCTGAGCATCAGCAGATGTTGACCTTTTACACACTGAATCGGGAAATTCCAGTTTTGCTTTGTTTTATTTTGAAATCAATGGTGACCTGAAAGGATGCTTTGTTTTGCCTTTGGAAAATGTATTAACCTTTATTATCAGGAAACTAGGAAAATTTAGCTCCTTAATACCTAACTAAAACCCTCTAACAAATAAAGTGATAGCTTGTACCCCGCCTTCGTGATGCCTCTGGCTGTTCTGCTTGGAGTGCAATGGGTGTTCCCTCAGAGTTCTCAGGCAAACAGGATATAAGCGCTTCCAGGGGTCACCCAACATCACACACGACTAGCTTGCTTATTGCCTGGCTTTAAGGTCAAGAGATTTACCATAAAACCATCAAACATGATTGTATCTTCTAGGCTGCTTTAATGTCATTTACACATTCCTTCTTTGAGGACTCATAAGGTGCTCGCTATGTGCACTGGTGGATGGATTCCTTTGCTCTCCAAAGGGCAAGAATTCATGCATAGATGACTCACTGCCTGTTCTAGAGGGCACAGAAATGGGGTTTCCAAGGTAAAGCCAGAGAAGAGAGAGCTGCTTGGATTTTTAACTAATTTTGGGTGTTTGCCAGGGCTTTTCCCTTTATCCCAAGGAAGGAATCAATGAACATAATTCCAAGTACACAGAAAGATGCCATTATAATATATGTAACACCCATGAGATTCCCATCATCAAAGAGCATCTCAAGGAAAATGAATGATGCCTATTATCAACATAAATTATTGATGTATGTAACCATAAGTTCATATACATATGCTATATACACAGTGACTGAAGATTTTAGAGGACTATTAGATTTCAGTACAGATTTCAAACTGTCAACACCTGTATTAAGGTTCAAATGCATAGACAGAGTGGTCATCCTTTCCGATCATCTGCTAAAAATGTTTTTGAAACAAATTTCCCATTAAGGTCATTTGTACCTGCTGTTGTCTATCTATTAGGAAATAGGTTTCCCAATCATCCCAAAAGTACTTGATTTAAAACTCAGTCATTTTGATGTGCTTTGGCCATGGCTGAAAAAATATTGGTGATAATGTCAGCAATTAATGAATCCCAAAATAGATCTGTAGCCATTTGAGCCTTATGAGCTCTGTTTTTCCTTTACCTGATGTAGTAGTAATTCATTCAGGTTTCACATTTTATGTAAAATGTATCATGCACTTATAAGTAAACATTCACAATTTTATCCAAGTGAATATTTGTTGATGCTGATGATCCAAATTAATATTTGGTTTGCTGTGGGTGTTTTTGTTAAAGTGATAAACTAATCATTATGTTCGAACATATATTATCAGATCCTTAGCCTTGAAACGCAAGTGATTTCACTAATTATGTTAAACAGTATATTATTTTTAAAAAAACATAATTAGAACAACAAGGGTTGGCCTAATGTGCAAATAGCTTTGTGTGAGTGATTATCACTTAAAAAGTAAATAACAGAGGTTAAAGGTAACCAAGTCAGAGGTTAAAGGCAGATAATCCACTGAAAATTCACGTCAGGAAACACCATTTTAAAAAACTTGGAATTTTTAAATAAACAAAACCATTTCTTAGAACAGCAACAAAAGAAAAGACATATGTAGACATTTTGTGAACCCAAGTGTACATTGTTTCCTTAAATTACCTTCAAATGATTGACATCATGGTTTATAAAGTGTAGAAATTGATGGAGGCGTTTGGCTGTCCCCTCCTCTTCAATTTATTCAATTTGAAACAACAGTCCATTTAAGGGAAATATTCCATTTTCCTGCTTTCTCTTCTAATGAGCATTGCCTTCATCACAGAGTTAAAAATTCATCTCTAATTTGATTTAATTGGCAGGACTATTAAACAAGGGAAGTGCTACCTGCAGGGATTCATCAGCCTGTTGAGAAAGCTCAGAGATGTTTTCATACTTGAAAACATTTGATGCCAGTTGGAGACCTTGTAAAAGTTGTTTTCCATACAGCATCCAAATATTTTTGTTCAGAACTGATTTACTGTAGAAACCTGGATCGTGAGGAAAATAACAAGGTTAATCATTTCCCCACTCAAGGGTTATTAGTAATCTTGTTCATTCTATCCAGAGAGCTTCAGTGTTTGTTTTTCTCCCTTTGCTTTAATACTACTAAATCCCCAAATAAAAGTTTCATTTGAATCGCCCTTTAGCTAATTAGGTTTTATATAATGAAGAAAAAAATTATCAGGCTAGTGTAGCTATATGGCAAATTGCATGGTGTGCTACATTAATTTTGAACTGTTTGCTGATGTTCTAGAAGGAAAGCTAAGGTCCCAGGTGAGATGCCTTTGGGACTTTGTTATATCATGTACCCAGTATTCTCATCACAGATCCATTTCATATTTGTGTAACTAGCATTTCACATTCATGAAACCTTTGTGGTTATCCAAAAATTGAATGAACATTAGGACATAGCTGCTTCTTTAATCCTGAAGAATAAATTAAATATTCCAATGAAGAAGGGGGAAGTATCCCCTACCTTAAAAAAAAAATCCAAGAGGTATAGCAATCTTTAGCAAACAACAATTGCCCACCTTGAGCAATGTTGACTTTTTTCATGTATTAACCTTTTCCCAGGTGACTTTAGAATGTCAAGCCACTTTTTAAGTGTGAGCTGGTATCTGTACCTTTGCTGTTATCTCTGTGTATGGGCATCTGGAAATTCCTAGCTTAAACAAAGATTTGCCAAGATCTCTGAAAGGTCCTATGATGAACCTTCCAACATGTAACTGTGAACTAAGAGTGGGGTATCACTGAAGACTTCTTAGAATATCAATAGAGGGCTGGCCAGCTAACTGCTCCACTTCCTGGGAACTGGAGGGAAATGTCCCCACATGTCTACAGAATTCCATTTTACAAATGGTGAATCGGAGGTTCAGAGTGTCTGAGTAACTTACCAAATGTAATACAGCCAGGAAGGCCTGTTTGACTCCAAAAGCTGTGCTCGTAACATTATACCAGGTGGAAGAGGTTAGAAAGAAAAATTCTAGATTTATTAACTCCTACTTCAGACTCTTTCCAATCTAATACATTGCACCTTAGACATGTTGATCCCTGAATTGACCCATTTCTGTGCAGGGAACTTTAGTGTCCTGGAGAAAAACAGAAGTTCATTTTCTGTTATCTCACTGTGTGGTCAACAGAAGCTACATTAAAATGTGCCCTTCCTCTACCACCATCAATGATAAACATCCTCATTAAGCTGAGGGAGAGGGGAAATGTAAAGATGTTACATATATTATAGAACATGTGACAGTTCATGAGATTAGCTATGCAAATTGTGAAACATGCTTGTACATATTCTATGACTGTAAAAATCCAAATGTTTACTTTATTGACATAGTCACTCATAGCAAAAAACATTCTGTGTGCCATCTCAAGGGCAGCCTTACCACTATTACATTAAAATGTATCTTCCCCGGCAGTCTAACGATGCTGTATTTCTGAGAGTAGGCAGCTCACTGTAAAGATGGTAAGATTACCTCCAAGGCCCTAGGGGTTTCTTCTGAAGAGCTTTAGGGTTTTCTATAGATTCCTTTGTAGACATCACTAATGTGGTTTCCAAACTCCCTGAGGAACAAGAGCAATAACTCTACAAATCCAAAGGGACCTTGTGACTTTGTCTCTTCCTGACGTTTTCCTCATACACGCCTGGAAGAAGGATGTTTAATGAAGGCTCACTAACATCCTCTCAGCAGTGGCTTTTCATATCCATGGTGGCACCCTGTTTCCCACTGTATTTTAGAACCAAAAACTTATGTAAAAATTAGTCTTTTTAGGAAACTTAAAGAGCACTCATCCAACATCATCATTTTACAGACAAGGCAGCTAAGGCTTAATTGAATCATCTAAGGCATCTGGTGGCCAAGGCAGGATTCTAGCTCAATGTCCAATTTCCAAACTAGGACCCTTTAGAATTCATCCACCTTTCTCATTTAATTAAATGACTAATGTATGAAACACTATAAAGTAGACTATTCTAGAAAAAAAGAAAAAACATGGGAAAGCATAGTCACAATTTACTTTGGTTTTAAAGGGTATCCACAAAATGAGTTGAAAGCTGCCTATGATTCATGCTAAGGGAGTGAATGTGTGATAGAAGACAGTATTCTAAAACCCTAACTCTGAAGCTTTCCTGATATAAATAAAGTGTTTTTAGCCTTCTGCTTCAAGCTCCCTTTCAGCTTGATTCACTATGGTGTCAGCAATAGATGGTCAAGTTTAGCAATTCTAACCTAGTTCTCTCCAACTTACAGTGCAAAGAGTTTTCCTTGGGGCACGGAGGAGAAAAACTTTCTACCAAAGTCTAATTTTTATAACTAGAATCTCAGTTTTTCTGATTCATGAAAAGGAGTTTCAAGTGCCACAACCAAATTGTCGCATAACAGTTTTCTGAGTCTCTCCTTAATGGGAAAAAAAAAAAAAAATCAGGCAAGATATATATATCTGATTCATAGTCTAAATTGATGTGCTTCTAAACTGAAAGAAACTTGAAAATTAACATTTTATCGTTGTGTTAAAAATCAAATCTTTTCCACGGTATTCCAAAATAATTCCTATTGCTTTCTGGACAATAGTATTAATCAATGTAGGCCCTAGAACCAGATTATTCCCTAAAGTAATTTGTATCTTAAGTGAGATTTCTACATATCCAAATCACTTGCTTTGGGAACAATTAAGATTTCACAAAATAGGGGGAGCACGTTATTACCTCTACTTCAATTCAGTAAGAACTGTTTATACTACAGTAATATTTTTATTACAACAGCAACCACAAATAGAATAATAAGAGCTAACACAACATTGTAAATCAACTATACTTCAATAAAAAAAGAATAAGAACTGACATTTCTTAAATGCTCCCTACCATGACAAGCAAATATTGACTCATTCATGTAGCCTTGACAACAACCAGTAGGTAGTGTCATTATCCCATTTTACATATAGGAAAGCTTAGACACGGATAAGTTAAGGAGCTTGTCCAAGTGGTAAAACTGGGATTTGAATCCAGTCCAAGCTCTATTTACATGCACCATATCTTAAATAATTTTCCCCTAAAGAGATATTTCCTAGGCTTCCCATAGATGTAGTTTGAAATTTTAGCAATGACAATAGAGTAACAGCATAAGATGGGCATTTCAGATATTTTGTTTCTTTTTAAAGGGGGCAGTGGTTGAGTATGTAGTCTTGGTCTCCATATTCCTCAAGCCAAAGTCTTTGGAGATCATCAAGATGAGTTCAATCCATTTTCCCAGATGTATGGGACGAGGATCCTTGAGAAGTAGGGATTTCCATAAAAGGCTATTCTTGAAGGATTGGCCATCTACAGTCCCACTGGACACATATGATAATCCCTCCCCTTACCTCAGCAATAATTTCTTAACTCCAGTTTGGGTTTCACTATGACAGTCAAAGGTCCACAGTTACAATGTGCAGCAATAATTTTCCCTCCACACAGGGGATTCTTAATCCCCTAAATCCCCTAGATTCTCCAAAGGGCATGTGCTTCATTCCAACAGGCTTCATCCTTCTGTGAACTTTAGTGTGACACTGCTAGGCCATGAAAGAACCATTGGAGTGATGGGATTTAATGGCTGAGAGAAACCATGGAGATCTTTTTGTCCAGCACCTTTATCTTACAGGTAAAGAAATTGAAGTCCAGGGAATTAATAGCCAGACAGCTACTCAGCAGAACTGGGACCAGATCCCTTATCTTCTGATTCCAGGGACCCTTTGCCTTGCAACACACTACCACTCTGAGACCTTCATATGACCCAAAGATATTCCTTAGTTAATTCATGAAAGAATGAAATTAATAAATTCTGCAACAGTTCACCTAGAAGCAATACCAATACCTTTGACGTATTATAATACTTTTTTGTATTTGCAATGTCTAACTACTCAAAATAAGCGGCCACTGGCTAAAAGTTCTCAGAGGCTTCATGTTACTCAAAGACTTTTATTAGCATTGAATATGATAACACAGAATTTGTCCCAATTATACAACGAATATACACTCCAATGTGCCTAATTTACTTCTGGGAATTAAACATTTGTTAGTAACTTTGACTGAATATTTATATGTGCTAGGATCTTCGAGCAACAAGAGTAGCCAGACAGTAACTGGCTAATTTTAAGTTGTTTTCTTACTTGGCCTTGCAATTATAAAACAAAATAAAAATTAAAATGTGATATTAAATTTAAAATTGCATGATGACCAAATATTAAAACATGTAAGCACAGACAGTAACATGCTATAGAAGCTTAGGGTCCACAAATTTCAATATTTTTTTTTTCAGGACATTTTTCCTCCCAAGGAAAAGACATCACGCATAAAATTTTGTCCCACTAGAGATATATATAGATTAGATTAGGACTTCCACGTGATGACTGCTGGTGGCTCTGAGTTTTAAGTTGTCAGGAAGGTTAGGCATCCCACATAATGAAAATCATTTGGAAAAAAATGTCTAATTATATTCCCAAGCAAACACAAAAGCTACACTCTCCCATCCCCCAAAAAACTATCAGAAGTACACAATACAGAAGAAAATACCTGCCAGGTAGGGATCAGATTGTAACTGAGGTGTCTATCTTGATAATTTCATACAGGTCAAGTAGTTAACAATTCAAAAGTAGAATGACCTACATTAATTTTTTACACATGTAGGAAGATCCTCAAAACGGAACCTCAGCATCCTAGGGAAAAATCATAAAAGAGTATACTAAAATATAGGCGTAAAATATTTATTACATTAGAATATGGAATAAAGCTTAATTTATAAAATTAATTTTCAAAGCTCACTTCTAACTTATATTTAGTATAAAATTTTTGTCTTTACTTAAGTTTTTTGGCAAAGCTTATTAACAAAATGATTAATTATATTATTACTTTCATTTCATCAAGAAAGTCAAGCCACTGAATACTTAACATTAAGTTTACAAACATCACCCCACATATGACCTGTATTTGCCTCTCTTACGGAAAATGATGGAGGGAACCATTTAAAAGAACTAAATTTTTCTTAATTTGATGCTAATAATATAAATAAATATATTTTCTATATAAAACTATAACAGTGGTTTGAAATCTCTTCTAAATAAACATTTTCTAGGGACTTCCCTGGTGGTCTAGTGGTTAAGACTTCACTTTCCAATGCAGGGGGTGCAGGTTTGATCCCTGGTCGGGGAGCTAAGATCCCACATGCCTCGGAGCCAAAAAACCAAGACGTAAAACAGAAGCAATATTGTAACAAAGGTAATAAAGTCTTTAAAAATGGTCCACATTCAAAAAACCTTAAAAAAAAACACCAATTTCTAGAAATCATTTGTTTTTCAAAAATGATCATTGCAGTTCAAGTAGGCTTAACATTCAGTCAATAACTTGAATATTTTGCCTACATGTTACCAAATATCTATTTATTTAGTAACACCTGGATACAGATGTGGAAAATTGTTACATTCTTTATTCATTCATAAATTTTGATGGATACAGCAATATCAATATTAAGATTCCCTTTGCTTTTATGTGTATACACACACACATACACACACAGAGTAACAGTAGATCAGCTTTTCTAACAAATGTTAAAAAACCAAAGTCATAGTGAAAGTTCCATGTCTTGCAAGAATGTTATTCACTATAATCTAATTATGGAGGAAACAATCTGATAATACCAGTTTACAGTAGCCTAGCCACTTGATATCAATTACTCAGTTATTAGATATTTACTGAGGCCTTCTGGAAGGCTTTGCCCTTCCTCAAAGAGATCCAATCTAATTACAGAGACAAGAAATAGGCATAAAATGTAAACTAGCAATATTGAAACTTACGCCTATCCACATTATCAGTGAGAAATAAGGAGCACATAAGGTAACATGCTATAGGAGTTTAGAGGCAAGAACTCTCCTTGTGGACTTGGGTGGTCCCAAAGGACCACACTAGAGTTATGGTTTTGAGTTGATCTCAGTGAATGGTAGATTTGAGTCATGAAATGACTGCTTTAATTGTCATGGCCTATGTACCTTAGCAAAAATAGCTTTAAAGCCCCCAGTCCTAAAGCTGGCTCTTCTCCTGCTTTTCCAGAGTCTTTTTTTTTTTTTTTTAATACAGGTGAATCTAAGAAAGAAATACTATTAATTCTTAAATTAACAATGCTTATAATTTGATTGGAACCAATAACTTTAGAAATATATTTTGAGCTAGAAACATCATGAAAATATATATTAAAATAAAGAAAATATATACACACCCATACATACAAACCTTAGATATGATCAGAAGCACCTTGGACTATTCTCCTTAAGCCAGAACCACCAGTCATCTTTCTCTTTCTTTCTCTGAGAAATCGCATAAATAAAAAAAGGAAATAAATCCACTTCTTTGCAGAGATAATGGCTCACACTTAAAACATACCCTAAAGAATCTCTCCCGAAGACTAATGTAACAAGCTCGTATCTGTAAATATAAATTGCAGAGAATGGAATCCTCAAGTGAGAAATTATTTCTTTCCTGTTATCTTCTAGTTTCAGGCACCAGCTTTATATAACGATTTGAATTGCTGAAGTCCCTGTTTGGTTATTTGTAAGAACACTCTACTTTATTGCACAAGTTAATGTATATAGCTTTGTTAGGGAACAGGCTATATATTTAATGTCCATTCAATGTTTTGGGAATCATCAATTGCTTGCTCTTGTTTGGTGTGGGGGTATGTTTTGTTAAGTGCATCACAACCAAGTTAAAAAGCAGATGTGTGGTTTGTGTCTTTGTCCATATAGTTTTCTGTTTAGACCAAATGACATTATAGCTGAAAGTAACATACCCTGATTTTTCCTGGTGCATGCAGATCCTCCAAAGTTTAATAGGATATGGCCGAATATTTCTTCCCTTGAGGTTTCTAATCCAAAACAAGGTAGGAGCATGTAAAATTCCTACTGATATAAAATCCCACATGTTTAGGGGGAAAATCCCATACTCTATTTTTTAGCACTAAATAAGAGCATTATCATAAATGCCATGTCTTTGAAAGAATCATAATTCAAATATTTTTTCTAATATGAAGTGTCCCAGAAATATTATAGTAAAAGATGTAGAAAAAATTAGACAGCATAAAAGTTACAAGCACTTTATCAAATTTACATTGAATGTCAGCCATCCCAAGAGAAGCCTAGAGTTTGGTTGCCATCACAGTGGGGAGTATAAATAATATATCATAAAAACTTGTGAGTGACACAGGTTTCCTTCCACTGTCTCACTTTTGCTTTGCTTTGGTAAATTGGCTGTTACGTCAGTTGTATTGAGGGTCAGGGAAAATACATAAAGGCAGTATTGCAACCCCTAAAAGACCTGTTTTTGTTTTGTTTTTTCAACTGTCGTTCCTTATTGACTGACAGGAATTTGGATCTCTCTCTCTCTCTTCCCCTTCAACGTCACAGTGTATTTTCTCTGCTGAGGCTTTCCCTCTTATCCTTTATGAATTACCAATAATTTCTGCCAGGATTAAGAACAACGTGTTTTCTCTCTGTCCTTAGAGCAGTAATTATTTTCTGACTTCTAACATAATAAATAAATAAATGAAAGAAACTGACAGACAGCAGTATGGTTACACAGGAAGAAATAGAACCTTTAAAAACTGGCCAATAAAATTCATAAGATTCAGTGTAATGTTAAAATTACATTAACGTCTAGCCTATAGATATACATAGACGTATATAAATAGTTTATATTAAAATAAAGTTGTCTTCTTTTGCGTCCTTCCTTCTCACAAAAAAGAGGCACATCTTTGGCTTCCACCTTCCTTTGTTACATGCAGGATGTTCCTTTTAAGCTCTAATGAATACAGATGGAGGAGGAAGTGAGCAAAAGGAGGAACCAGGAAATAGCTGCTAAGCAAAACAAAATATATTAGCAATTTGTTGAGGAGTCAAATTGGAAGGGCTGCATTTTCAGTCCTTGATCAGAGTGATGAAATCAAGACTGTCCTAGATACATATATTACTAGCAAATAGAATTATCTTAATCATCTGCTCCAAATGAATTTTTTCAAGTTTCTGCATACATATGTGGAAGAAGAAATACAGATCAAGCTCAACCCATTAGTATAATTCTGTGAGGATTGTGGGAAGGTTTAGTGGCTTTGTTCCTCGGCAAGTTCAATGAGAGCATCTTCAGTGAACTGTCACTCAGTATTTCCCATTGAATTTCATAGCTCAACAAATTATACAAGACAGGATCTAAGACTTAACACTTCTCCACAGTAAGTTTTGTGCTGAACAAGATTATGCATTGTTTAAAACCTGAAACAGACCCATTTGATTATTTTGCTATGTTTTCTGTGAGTGTCACAAGACTAAAAGCTTTCAGAAATATCTTTAGTTAATGCCAGTTGCACTTTTTTAGAATGTGGATAAAGAGTTCAAATAAATTTATTTGAGAAGCTCACAGTTGAATAAAGTGCTTGAACTTGACATTTTAGCTAAAGGTGCACTTTCTAGCAGAGGTCAGTTCTGTGCAAACATAATTTATCTGGTCAACATCTGCAAAGAACATCAGGCTCTACCTTGTTTTTGCTATTTTCACAAGCAACACTTCAGGAACAATTGGAAAAGAAAGGCAGGCAAACTTAGAAATTCCTGCCATTAACACACTGATATCATATACGTAATAAATGTTGAGAAAAAGACTACATTTTTGAAAGGTGGACAGATTCGAGGTGACTCTGAGACTGAGATCCAGATTCCGCTGAATGGTTGACCATTGTGACTATCTGTAATGTCTAATCAAATCAGCAAAAATAATCTAACTGGTTTATAGGTAGATGAGATTACGGGTACACAGAGAGAAAGACATGGTGAATTGAGGCAATGATATTGCTAAGTAACTCAACAACACAACTACTATTTTAAGAGAAGAACAGTAGGGGATCCTAATATCCATATTGTTATTGGAATAATCTCTGCATAACTGCGTTCTTGATTTAAATGGTAATTCTTTTTGCCTCTGAAAATAAAGCTTCTAAACATTATTACTGACAAGTTCAAACCATTTTCAGCCAAATACAAGACTTCCTTTGTGATTGAAGCAAACTCCCAGAAACAACAAATACAAATATTCTCTTCATTTAGGGCCACTTTTCAAGCGGGTTGATGATAAGTAATTACAATTTGAACGTTTCACTATTGTTTCTAATGTGCTGTTCATTCTTTTAAACCTATCCAGTTGCTCCCAAATTAACTTTGTCAACAGTTTCTTCTGTTCAAGTTGCAAACCACAAGAGAGGTAGGAATTCTTGGATTCATACAGTGATTTCATGGTGTTATGTGTTGTGAAACATTGCACTGTATGAATCTGGAATATCTGTGAAGTGTACCCATCAGCTTATTGGTGAGGCATGTTGACTGACAACGATCAATACATCAAATAGTACTGAGAATGTCATCTGTAAGAGGAAAAAAAATGCTTCACTCAGAAAGTTGACTGCTGCAAATTTAAAATGCTGCAGTATTTGTTTTCTGAAAGATTAATGTGTGAATAAGAATTATAACACTTTAGGTTCCTGTTTGGAACATGAATGTTAGAGTATTAACATTGTCACTCATTTGCATTGAAAATAAGGAAACTCACTTACAGTGAGTTTCAAGGATGCTTTTCATGAGAACAGAATGGTAGGTTCATGTATGGTGCCCATTTGACAAATGAAATACCTTGGAATTTCTACTTCCAAATATTGTTTGAAATAAATTTGAACAAATACCAGTGAAGAGCTACACTGGGTTAAGCATTGATTATGACCCAAAAATAATAGTTACGTTACTTTCTTTAAATGAAAGTGAGCAGAATCTCATCTGTGACTCATGAATGGCCCATTCCAGCTAGCATCTGTCATTCACAGACTGAAGATTTTTCAGGAAACATAAAGACTTCTGTTTTTATTTCACCATTTTCCTTTAAATGTCCTATGTGACAGGTGTGTCTTGTTTTCCACCCTTGACTGTTGGGTATATGTCATGTTTTAGGGAGTTTTTGGTTTTTTTTTTTTTTTTCATGAAGCACCTCTTACAAAGAAATATATTTATTAACAATACCTAAATTTGGTTTGACTCACTTGGTGAAAATGACCATAATAGCTTCCCTATTCCTTATTGAAAAGAGTCAAATCATTTTCCAGATTTTAACCAACTTGAATTGTTCCTTCTGTGTCGTATAGAGAAAAGGAGGAAGCTGGTCAGAAAATGGGAAAGGGAAACCGATGATATTTAAACCAAGTCTTTAAATTTCCTCACAATGTACTTTTACATATCAAACATTGGCAGTGCCCTTCTGAGGGGAATCCAAGTGGATTTGAAATCTGGGGAACTAAGTTCTTTAGGAACAGAGCAGCCACAAGTTCATAGGGTGTCAAGCCTATTTTGGACATGTGTGCATATAATAAGCCAGTCATTGATGCCACAGTAGGGATGTCCCTCCTTATCTATGATATGCAAACCTACACAGAGAAACCAAGGAGGTGAAGGAGAAAGGAAGCATTAGGGACCTTATAGAGTCCATCTTTTTTCTGTCATATCAAGCACTGGATATACAAGAGGACTCTTGACCTGAAATTTGACCCTGTATCATTGAATCTCTACTTTCTTGGAGTCACAGCACTAATGAGATCTGAACACATTTCCACAGGCAGGAAAGAGCCACCTAATGAAGTAGATTTATCATTAGAATAATCCAGATTGTTATCAAATGATGTACATGGAAGGGCTTCAAAAGCTACCTAAGGTTGCAAGACAGAGTTGGGGGTGGGTGAGAATCAGGAAAATGCTGCAGCCACTTCATTCCCACCCCTGGGGGAGGCCCCTGGAGGCTTGTGACTTTGCTAATGTAGTGAAGGGAAAATACTTTATAAGAATTCTAATTCCTTCAGCTTCTGTCTATCTAAAGTCTTTTTTTCCAAATCCTTTCTTTTTGAGTGACTACAGTAAATTTCCACCAGCTCTGACTTTAAATAAACTTTCCTCATTTGGCCCCAGCATAAATAAATAAACCTTCCTGTGCCACATTCAGAGTACTTTATCTTATATTCTGTAACATATGTCATATTATGATACATTGGTGACGTAATAATGGAATTAGAGGCAACATGGGGAACAGTAAGAAAGAAGACACCAAGACTTTTAACACCCCCCTTCTTATTCTTAACATTCTTTTTCTTTCATTCTCTTTCTCTCCAACCTTTTGTTTTTCTATAACTCTTTCCTCCCCAGGCCTTCCGCAGCCAGTCTCAGTCAGAAAGTGTCTTTAAACCTTAGAAGAGGTTTGGATCTTTCCTGATCTAGAAAGGCAACTTTGAACCCTCCTTCTTCTAAAATGCTGCTCGCTTAACTAGCCAGTTACTACGTACCATATTATCATAACTGCCTTGTATGATGTCATATACATCAGATGGGGGATTTTGCTCCCCCAGGGAAATTTTGGTTGTCACAGCTTGGGAGTTGCTACTGCTTCTAGTGGGTAGAGGCCAGGAATGCTTCTGAATATCCTACAACATATGGGAAAAACCACGGATTATTTGGCCTAAGATGTCAGTAGTGCTGAGGTTGAGAAACTCTGCACTGGACTCTTCAGGACTGGGCTTCATGGTCCAACGTGGCTCGTTGGTCTAGGGCTATGATTCTCGCTTAAGACTGGACCTCGTTCAAGTTGTCCCCTGGTATAAGGTGGTCCTCAATAAATATGCATTGCCAACGCATGCCATGCTACACCATGAAAATGTGTTTTAGAGGACCCCGTTAGCTTGTTTGCACAACAGTAATTAAAACTTGTCTGAAAAATAAAATATAGCCTACAGTGTGATTTGAGATTGCAAAAGTATATAAAACCATGGCAATTTTTGGAAATCTCCTTTTTCCTAACTAAACTAATCTGCATAGACATATAGTCAATTTTCAGCTAAAATATTTAATAACTCAGTTATAGTGTGATGTATGGCTGTTGTTTTTCTCAACTCTTTAATATTTAAGGTATAGCCAGACTCTTACAGAATTTGAATGGTGGAGGAATGAATTTAAAAATAACTTTCCTCTGTGTCTTCCTTTGTTTCCCAAAGTAAGATGCCTCAGGATCATCACTGATTCGTTGACATCGATTCATTCATTGGACAACATTTTTTGAATGCTTAGTATTTTGAGTTCTGTTTACATCTGTGAACAAAATGGACACAGTCTGCACACATTTATTTACACTCAAAGTATAGGGGAGAAATTTTTTTTTTAATTTAGTCTTCAGATACTCTAGGTTCTACAAAAAAATTAAACAGGATTAGTAAATGTGGGAGGGGGGATTAATGCGTTTGGGTCAGGAGCTGTTATTTCAGATAGAGTAGTCACAGCATTTTCTTTGAGCAGGACCTAAAAACAAAGTGAGGAAGCAAGTCATAGGGAAGTCTGGGGGAGGAGTAGGCCAGACAGAAGTAACAGCAAATGCAAAGGCCCTGGGGAAGTGCTTGGCATGTTTGCAGAGCAACATGAAAGTATTGTACAGCGAGTGAGGAGGAGAGTGATAGCAATGAGCCCAGATCAATTGGGAATGAATGAATTCAAACTCTGCCTTTTATTCTGAATGAGGCAGGAAGCCATTAGGATTATGGGCAAAAGGATGTCGTGACCTAATTTAAGTTTTAAAAGAGTCACTCTGACTGCTGTGTGGAGGAGACTATCACAAGGGTGGAAGCCAGGGAAGCAGTTTGAGGACAACAACAATAATCCAAGTGCCCTTAACTAAAGATGAGATGGTGAGAGGTGGTGAGATTTAGAATGTATTTTAAACGTGTAGTCAAGAGGATCTGCTGACTGATTGATTGGGGGCGTGGGTAGAGCGGGATGAGAAAAAGATTGGTGTCAAGAGCAACTCCAGGAATTTTGACCTAAGCAATTGGAGGAATAGAGTTGTCATTTACCAAGACAGATCCAGCTGCCCATGTAAGTGGCAGGCTTGGGAAGGTAACCTATGAGGTCAGTTTTGAACATGTTAAAGTTGAGATATCTATTAAATGTCCAAGTGGAGACATTAAGAAGACAGTTGAATATATCAGTCTGGATGAAGGCTCACTAACTGGGAAGTTGGTCCAGGCTGGAAATAACTATTTTGGAAAGGTCAGCATATTGATGATTTATGTAGTCATGAGGTTGGGTAAAAAACCCTGGTTCTTAGTGAGCCTAAAGAGCCAAGAGGTCCAAGGGCTAAGCCCTGAGTCATTTGAGAAGATACAACAGAAAGCAGAAGAGAGGAAGAAGCAATGGTAGGTGGGGAAGGAGGTAAACCAAGACAGAGTGGTGGCCCAAAAGCCTCCTGGTTCAGGAAGGGTTGCCAGAATGCCCTGAGGGCCCCATTGAAGTTTATGGTCATGAATTTAAAGTGAGACTTGTTTCAAAATAGTTGGAAAAAAACTGCAGCCACATTTAGCTGCTGGGGTATAGGCATGGAGAAGTGGAGAGTTGGATTTAACCAGGATCACATTTTCCCAGGAGACTGTAATTGGGGGCGGGGGGGTTGGGGGTGAGGGAGATGAGAGCATATAAAAGGAAGTGATTGTAAGAATGGACCATGAACTCTATATTTTGTAAAAAGGGAAAGGAGGAAATGGTAGGTCAGTGAATTAGGGGATCAAAGAATTATTGAACTATTAATATCATCCCTTCAGGATCTTAATAAGTTAGTGCAGCTCTAACTCTATCATTAATGATCATTCATGAATTCTGGGCCTATGTGGAAAGAACAGTTCCTAAAGAGTGGGAAATTAACAGAAAACTGAAAAATAATACAGCAGTCTAATAATTACATCTGAAATGTCTTGCATTTATATAGTGCTCTCATGTGTTTCAAATCACTTTCAAAGATCTTTTTATCATTTTATATTCTCAAATACACCATGGCCAGAGAAGACAGCTTTATCAAAGTCTCAGAAGAGTCTTAGAAGTTTTAAAGAAATAAAGTTACTATTAGCTCATTTCTTAGGTTATAAGACATTTAAAGTAACCACTTATCTTCTGGAAGAAGTTTGTGATATTGAGTGTTAAGCTGTGTATGGTTTTGTATATAATTATTTATAGAATTTATATTATTTAACTCTCCTATCAAAATTAATAAATTGATTTTCAAACAAAACCCAGAAACAAATAGTGAATGTCACAGAAATGCATACTATTCATTAAATTCATTAAATTCAAAGAATAGGTAACAGTGTCTACAGAGATTCATGGATTGGGTCTTGATTGAACTTGGATGTCTACAGACACATTTTTTGGTGAATAAAGCTTTGTCAGATGAAGCTCAGCATTGGGTGGATCTTATCCACAAAGGAACCATTCAATACTTCCAATAGTATTGGCTACTGGGTAGATCTTATCTACAAAGGAACCATGTTATGAAACTTCTCCAGCCCTGTTCTCTCCCATTTCCCAATGTCATGTCTTTGCACACTCTATTCCTTTCACTGGAAATGCTCATTTCCTCCTTTTTTTTTTTTTGTTTTTTTTTTTTTTTGTTAAATAAACCTTGCTGGCCCTCATGGAAGATTTAGTTTTAACTTAGTTTTTCCTAATTCTCCTCAAGTGAAATGAATTTCTCCTTATATCACTTTGTGTCTCTGTTTTTGGTTTTGTTTTTAAGCACGTCCTCTTTTTTTTCTAGTTATCTGAGCACATGTTTGTCTTACCCACTAAACAAACTTCTTGACAATGAGGACTTACTTCTATGTGGTTCTGAAAAGTTCCTAGGATGATTTTCAAAAGATTCTTTTGAAAAAATCTGGATTAATTATATTAGGTACACCAAGAATCAACCTAGGATGAGGTTATGTGAACAACAGTAACCACTTAGGAGCCTCTTCTAGAGAGGGAGAGCCTGAGGACAGGGTGTGTGCGCCCACGCCTCCAGAATTCCAGGCAGCTCTGAAGAAGTCCTTGGGAAACAATTAGATTTGGGACATGGGTCTCCTCCCTGCAACTACTACTCTGAGGTGACTCCAGGCCAGAAAGATTCTCCCTGTTCCAAACCCTCAACTAAGGAAGGTTGGAGAGGCCCTTTAGGTTTCCTAGGTAGTCAGAAATGCCAGCGTAAACAAGGTTGAACTCAGGGAGATAGAATGTATGGGGATGAAGTGCTTGTTTTCTAAGAGAATTTAATTTGGTGATATGTAATTCTATTATTTTTCTTGTTGCTATTATTAATTTGGCATGCCTTAACTACAAAATTTTTGTGGGATTTTCTTACCCCATCTCCCATATGGCCTCCTTCTTCCAGAACTCTCCTTCTCCCGCTGGTTCCTCCGACTCCCCACTCCCACTCCCACTCCCCAGCCCTAGCATACATGCACACCATGACAAAGCTAGCCTCCTGTAGAGGAAGGAGCTTGCCTTCAGGAACCTCCCATTCTTCTTGCCTTTCTTTTAAGCATCTGGGGACTCCAAGGTGCTAACCCTATTCCTGGGTGTCTTCCACTCCACCATTTCCGGTGTCCTCCTCTGCTTCTATCCAAATTTGATTTCATTCTGTTGGGACCTTGACCTCAGCTCTCTACTGTAGTAACTGGCTCTCATATGAATGAATCCACACTGTTCTGATGAGTGTCAGTATGTTAATTTATTGGGTTAGCCAAAAAGTTCGTTTGGGTTTCTCTGTAACATCTTATAGAAAAACCCAAATGAACTTTCTGGCCAACCCAATAGAAAAAAAAAGATATTAATTATCTTTTATTAATTTTATTAATAAAAGATTAATAATTCCTTTTTAATTTTGACAACACTTACTCATTTTTACTCTGGTCATCAAATGCAGTGCTTCCAAAATTTTAATCTATGCCAAAAGAAGAACTCAGTACCTCACATAGTGCCTGACACATAGACCAACTGAATGTATTATTTATTGAATGAATGAATAAATTAGCTCAAATAGTGACTGTGTTTGGCTTCCTGGTGGGATAAAATAAAAGCCAGACATTAATGAGAGGGATATTTTTAGGCAAACAAGGTTTGCAGTTTCATAATTGACCTTTCTTACAAATGTGAGTTAGGCCTACCCCCATATTTTGAGGAGATGAAACAGATTCCCCACCTAGTTACTTCTCACACATTTTTTTTCTGTCTGATTTAGTAACTATTGTACCAATAGAGGCTTTGTTTTTACTTCTTTTAAAAAGGTTGAATTAGGGCTTCCCTGGTGGCACAGTCGTTGAGAGTCCGCCTGCCGATGCAGGGCACACGGGTTCGTGCCCCGGTCCGGGAAGATCCCGCATGCCGCAGAGCGGCTGGGCCCATGAGCCATGGCCCCTGAGCCTGCGCGTCCGAAGCCTGTGCTCCGCAACGGGAGAGGCCACAGCAGTGAGAGGCCCAAGTACCGCAAAAAAAAAAAAGAAAAAAGAAAAAAAAGGTTGAATTAGATTAATGACTTGCTTTGGTTGAGGTGCAAAAGAAAGACAATCTAGTCACTCTCCACTCTTCCCTATGTCTCCTTGTCTAGTTCTTATCACCATCACCCCTAAGCCTCAGAGCCTCCTCCAACATTTTGGGGAGACAAAGGAAAAGCAATCTGAGGGTACAGTAGCTGCCTGACTCTTCTTTTGTAGCAGACTTAGCTTGAAACTTGCAAGAAAAGGAAATCTTAAGAGCACTTTTTTCATACCAATAATCTCCCCGTTTTTTGTATTCTCTCTCTCACATAAGCAAACATGCAGATTTGGCCTGATGAAAGGCTTACAGAAGTCATCTTCTCCTCTTACCATTTGGAAAAAAACAAAAAGAGTTGTCTAATTGTCTAGATCCCTCTTAAATTTGCCATGATTTCTTCTGTGAAACTCTGACTGAGTTACTGTCTTGATACAAATGATAGTAAGACTCTAAATGAAGGAGTCATGGGTGATGGCAGACTCAGGCCTTAGATGCCTACATTCATCCTTCCTTCTTTTTTAAGATTGCAAATATGAAGAGAAAATGAGGGGAGTGATGCAAAGACAGTGAAGTTTTCAATGTGCAAAAATTAGACTTTTGCATCAATGGAAACAGAGTCTTCCCAAATTTTAAAAGGTGTACACCTGCAAATGCTTCTGTTCATATTGTCTGCCAAGAATTAACACTCTCCGATCATGTTCTGAATGTCCAATCTTTCTCTCCTGCCTGAAACAGATGCTACTTCCATGCCAGTCACAACCACCTGCGGTCACCATGTGTCATGTGGAATCACATACATGTAATGCCATTCCGCCATCTTTTCTCCACTTCTCATTTTATCCAAGCATGTAGTGTGCTGTTATTCTGCGACTGTATACACTCTGTATACATTTCTGTTCTTCCTTGCAAGATTGTGAATGCTTCGGCCACTCCAATCGATGCAGTTATATCGATCTGCTAAATACAGTCATTTGCGTGAGCTGTAAACACAACACTAGAGGGCAGCACTGTGAGTTATGCAGGCTGGGCTACTTCAGAAATGCTTCTGCACAGCTGGACGATGAGAATGTGTGCATAGGTCAGTTCCATTATAATTTCAGCTATTGTTCTGTGCCTTTCACGAGATGGGGAGCTATTTAAGGTGGAGAGGCTGGTGATTTGCACCACAGCTGAGCCAGAATGAACTTTCTCAATGGAGAAAACGTCCTTGTGGTAGACTTAAAGAATTCACTTGTGCAGATTGAAATCATAGTTGGGGGATGTATTTTGAATCCTTGTCTAATTGTTGCTTTAAAGATGATGAGCTGAAAAGTCATGTTTAAGAGATGAAGTAATTCTCTTTTTGTTTTTCTTTTTTTTTGCATGAAATCTTAACACCTGGTCATTTCAACCTGATCTTAAAGTCTTAAGTTGTACACTCAACTTTCAAAATGTAAACTCTTTATAAGGTTTTTAATTATAGATACGAGATTAGGACACAAACTTTTGTAAATAATTGGTAATTAACTAATATTGATTTAAAATATTCCCATTTGGAATTGAAAGCCACTAGCAATTGGTAATGTAGAAGTTTGCCTGGCTTTTCCATCCATAGTAATGAAATTCCACTTACTGAATTTTCCTATAGCCCTCAAAAGGAGAAGCAATTTTTCAAAACTATTCAAGGCAATTAATTCTCTTAGCTTCCAAAGTACATGAGCCCTGGAAAACTGGGGCCACAGGATTCCGTTGAGCATTCTTTCCACCCCCTGTGATGACTGATCATGTCAACTGGAGAGAACCAGGTGCCCTTCACATCCAAAAGAGCTTCTCCTACCTTTTGCGTAGTAGAACCTATCTTTAAGAAAGGGAGCTGATGAAACATAAGAAATAAGAAATGGAATTTCACTTCGTAATGTACTTTGAAGAAGTGCATATATTCAAAATGGTGAAGGGTACATATGTATCTGTTACCATACCAATAGGTAATATATAGGCAACCAATGTTAAAGGTAGATTTTTTCACATAAAGACTAGATTGAATACACAAGCTGAAAAATGAAAGGTGATCTTTTCATCAAAAAAGAAATCAAATCAATCTGTAATTCTGGGATCATTGTTTTCTGATTGGATTGTCAAGGTTATATAGTTATTTGCCAAGTGTCATTTAAAATAGCTGGACAAGTTTTTTCAGTTAAAATGGGCCAAGTTTTTATAATACTGTTTATGTCTATAGTATGTTCTATTTTTCAAAGTGCTTCCTTATTATTTGTGAATTAGTGGAGAAATCCCTGGACTTAGAGGCTGGAGAGCTGGGTTCAAGTCCCAGTTTGCTATTTAATAGCTGTGTGCCTTAGGTAAGTCGTTGAAAACTCCTGGTCAAATTGGTGTCATATGGGATGCACAGGAAACACTTGGTAAACTGTGAACTGACTTGCAAGTATGTTTTTTGTTTGTTTGTTTGTTTTGTTTTTACTTAATCCTCATTAACAAAACCATGGTGGTAAGTACTCCACTGATAATTTCCCCTATTTTCTAGTTGAGAAAAAGTAAGGCAAATTGACCCAAATCATACAGCTTTAGTAAAGAGTTAGTTTTCTGACTTCAAAGCTTTTGAACGCTTTCTCCCAACTACCCTGACACAATTAGCAAAGCTAAGCTTGTCAGACTTTTACTTATGGTATGTTTTTAGGATGACAGCAGCAATTCCACTATGAGCTTGTGAACAGAAGTTCAATTGCCTTTATAACATTTGGGTTACAAAGATTTGAGAATATTAATAAAAACCAAAAGGCACATAGCTGTCTGAATTTTGAATGCAGTTACATTTTGCTGAATGTCATTTGTAAAAATATATAAATGTCATACTATAAATATGTTAACAAGTGGAAAGGTAAAATAAATAGGAACACAGGAATAAAAGCTAATCAGTTTTTCAAAATACAAAACATTACAATAAGATGTAAATGTTTTGCAATATCAATTTCATATTATTTTCAATAAATCAAAGAAAAAGACCTTAAAAGAAAAGATTTTATTCCATAAAATTTCTCATAGCAGGTAACTTAACAATATCCCAATATATTTTACTCAGAGTATTCTATTCTAATGAATTCCTCCCCTTTTCCAGTTCTAAAGTAATCTATGAACTACAAAATCCACAATTCCTGTCTAATTCTAAGAGTCATAGTTCTGTTATAAATCCATATTTGATTATCCACAGACAAGAAGTTGCCATTCAGCTTTTGTCTTTTAAATCATGTAAAATACAGATGAATGGAAAGTTTAATATACATTCTTGTATTTATTTCTACTTAAAAAAATCAAACACAGTTCTTTTCTCCCTTTCTAGAAACTTTGTTAATTAAAGTTATAAATCTTGGAGAGGATTTTATATTATTGAGGTAAACATATCCCTATTCAGTATTTTGTGCTCTTCAAACCAAGTGGATATAGGTAAACACAAAGATGAGTATTTTTAGATAGCATTAAAATTAGCTACAGTATACCTCCACATACCAAAATTCCTTAAATTGTTGCTCTTTTCCTAAGGGGTAAAATTGTTTTTAAAGAATGAACTGAAAAATTTGGCTAGCTGGTATATGCTACATCCGGTCTATCTTTTGTCTTTAGTCTCTATAAGCGTACGAAAGTTTCCTAAAAGAGTTATAGCTTCCACTTTTCCCACTGGAGGGGCCAAGGGCAGAGCTGTCAGGCTGCCTGGGCATGAGACTGAGGATGAGGTGTGCTCTCTGAAGGCCATTGGAAGCCTGTGGCTCCATTACCAAGGTTTTCCCTATGGGGCAGCACCAACCTATTCTCTATTTTTTACATTTAAGTTCCCCAAAGGGCTTGCAGCAGGACTGAGAATTAAATTTGAGAGGATGCACCTCAAGTAATTGAGTTAATTTTAATGCCATTTTGTATAGAAAGCACTAATGAAAATGAATGGATATTTACCGAATTCACTTTCACAGAATTAGGCACTAATCCCTGAAAATTTGAACTTCATCTAAGCCGTCTCTAAACTTAAGGGGAAAAAAGGCACTTTGCCATTTCTTTAACAATTGGCAATGAAATCCACCACCCTGGCTATGAGGGAACAGCACATATCTTTGACAAAATGTTGACTGTGTTGAAATAGATGTCTTAAACTATTTGCATCATTTTATATTATGGCAAATATAAAATGCACGCTACTCCATGTTGTCACAGTGATCGCTGCTTTGTGATTCCTGGTAAATTTACCCATTTTCATACAAATTCCAAGCCAGCCATGTTTCCGAAGATGCATGTAATTAGCCTGTATGATGCAGCAATTTCATGAAGATAACATCCTTGCATGCTTCCATTTCATATAAGCTCAAACATTAAGCAGGAAGCTAGAGGATATGTGGCTTGTGACCTTGGGTAATCACTGCTAATAATCCCTGATAACAAGTTTGACATCTGAATGAAATGCAGGGCTCAGCAGCTGCTACTAAACATATCTCCAATTATGATGTATTATTGTTTTCATTCCCCTGGAAACCCAAGATCAGGTAATCAGAGGTACCTTCTGTAAAACAAAGCAAACATAAGACACTTCTAATACTTATAAATCAATTGTAGTATAACTTTTTAATCAGACTTCCAAAAGTATTTCATGTTGTTTTTTAGTCTAACAGTCCTGTATATTCTTCCTAGTTTCATGGAATAAAATATAATTCTCCAAGGCCATCCTCATCACCCCAACATCTACCATTGACTGTCGTTCCAGAAATGATATTTTTTAAACTAAATTATTTGTATGTAATGTGGAGTGTAGACCCCACCTCTCCTTGTCACTTATTTTCCTGACTAACATTACACTTACCACCTTTTGTATGACAACCACTGAGATGTACCATGGTTTAGATGTTCCACATTTCTAAAAATTTTGTTTACTTTTTTTTTACATCTAAAACCTTTTATTAATCAGTTGTTACGGGCTAATTGACTAGCACAGTATGTGAATTCATATTGGCCAGATGTAACTGTACTCCCTGGCTTATGAAATGTTGGTGATTCATTGTCAACTTATACACTTTATACACTAAATAGTAAGAAACATATTATAGTAGTTTTGCTATAGGTATATACTTATAGTGTGTGTGTGTGTGTATTTTTAAAGCCACAACAAAATTGCTATTTAAAAATGTTTTAAACAACTGCTGTATATACACACATTAAAATAGAAAATGCCAATTTAAAATAAAACTCCAATTATTAAGTGCAAATCAGTCCAGACAAGGAGAGAGCATTTTAGACTTTATTTGGTTTTATTTTTACCTATGTATGTTACTCTTAGTCATACAAACGTTTGTGTCTTAAGGATGCTGAACTTCAAAATTGACTTACTCAACATGAAATAAATGATTCTAAGGTACTCCACATTCTTTGAAGAAATTATATGATTAGTCCCTATGACAAAAACAGAACCAAACCTCTGGATCTCTCTATTTAACAGTAAACCCTGAATCTCCATTGCCAATCTAAGATGCTAAACTTAAAGTTATTAAACTAAAATTCTCAGGGTTTCTCACAGTTGGTTGCTTGGTTAGTTGCTTGGTGTGATTTTATTTGGTTTTTTGACATGAAAACCTCTTAATGGGACCATTTTAAAATAAAGGAAATCAAGAGACAGAGGGGCGTAATAACTTGCCCAGTATTATACAGTGGGATTACAAAAAAAGTAACTTTGGCCTACAAATTCCAAAAGCTGGAAACTAGCTGCTGTTACCTTTCAAGCTAATGGAAGCCTAAGGAATTCTTATTTCTGATTCAGCCTTTAAGAAAAACAGAGCTTCAGAAGTAAAAATATTCTGCATAATAATGTGTGAGGAATCAAGAAATTATTCTGTTTACTGTTTATTACACAAAGTTATATTGTTCTGTCCATAGACATTATAATGATACAAGTCTCAAATTATGCCTATGTTGAAATTTATCTAGGATTACAAAATTCATTTTTCTTTCATGATTGTTAACCTAGGTTGCATAAAAGCTATACTAACTTAACATGCGTAGCAGATACAATATCTAAAGGCTCATCACAACATTGTATAAATATATATATAAAGCACCATCCCAAATCATATAGTAAAACTGACTTTGAATGAACAAAGTGCGTTCATATTCCACTTTAACAATGTTCAGCAGTTCTCAAATTTTGAGTGTAACCGATAAGCTCATTTGAATAATTTAAAACAGATTTTACACTGATGGCATATTGATTTATCCTTGATATATAAAGGATATATAAAGGATTCTCATTGCATTCATTAAACCATCTAAAAATGCCCTAACAAATGGAACCTCCATTACGATCTGTTACCAGTGAAGAGCATGATGTCTTATTTCCTTGGAGGTTTTCAGTTGACTTCCTCCCATAACATAAAAATGATATCATGGAAGGCTGAGCAAATAAATAAATGGACCTGAAATAGCCATATTTGCCAAAGCATTTCATTAGTGGACATCTTTCTTTAAGTGATGTATTTAAGTAAGCAACACTCCTGTGTTGATAACTTATAAGCCATGCGGACTTGTCTCCAGCCTGTGTGTTGTCTTGTTTCTACAGAGTGTTATTGTAACCCTTTGGGCTCAGTCCATGATCGTTGTAATGGCTCAGGATTTTGTGAGTGTAAGACTGGAACAACAGGGCCTAAGTGTGATGAGTGTCTGCCGGGAAATTCCTGGCACTACGGCTGTCAACGTAAGTAACTCTGGGAGCTGTCCTCTGCCTGCTGCAGCATGGCTGATCCTGCTTGTCTAGGCCGGTGCGTGCAGCTTCTCAGAGCAGAAAAAGGCCCAAACCGCTGACAAGCTTTAAAAACTACATAATGCCTCAGCCTATGTATAGGAGAGAGAGCAATCCATCAGCTATCCAGCTGGCTCCTTTGAAGCCCACCCTTGTCCCCTCTGATGGCTGGAGAAACTTACACTGACATACTGTATGCAGATCCATGTACCTGGCCAGACCATAAATTAAGTGGCACAATAGGGACCCAGCTTAGAAATCCTTACCGCAAAATGAAGGGTGATGTGTATGTGGTTAATATATTTCTTGAACTACCCTGGAGCTCCAGAGTTCATAAATTAAATGATATCTGCATAACTTATTACCACCCTTGTATCATACCCATCACTGAATCTGAACCAAAAACCTAAAGGTAATAAATCTAAGGGATATTTAAATGCCAGGATAAAATAAATGATGAAAATCAATATTGATTTTAAGCCTCTGAGGTTAGGCACCATGCAGTGAGCCTTAGACAGATGCCATTTGGTTCAACCTCATTTCTCTGAGGATTATCAGGCGTTCTTAAAAGCTTGTCAAGGCAGGTGGCATGTTGGTGTATTCAGGGAAGAGAAATTTTAAAATCTGAGCAGAAGCTTCCTTCTGTCATTCATAACCATTTTTGCATTTTAATTCTGCATTAACTTTCCTCTATCTGTACACAGTCAGCTTACTAATATTAAAAAGCCACCAGGCAAAGCCTCTGGAGAGCGCAGTCCAATACAAAACCATGCAAGCCACACGTGTAACTTTAAATGTATTGTTATCCACATTAAAAAAGTAAAAATAAATAGAAGTGGATTTTAATAACTTCTTTTATCCAAAAAAAACCCTGAAATATTATCATTTCAACATAGAATTAATGTTAAAGTTGTTAAGGATATATTTTACATTTCTCATAGTCCTTGAAATCAGATGTTTAATGCTTACAGAACTCTCAATTAGAACTAGCCCTACTGCAAGGCTTAATAGACACATATGTCTACCATATTGGACAGCACAGCTCTAGAGGTTTTTTGCTTACTTTTCACTTGAAAAATCGTCAGTATGCAGGAACTATCTAAAGCAGGTTTCTACCAGGGATGTACAGAATATTTTATCTGCTATTTATGGAATGTATAGTTATCTGAAGGCTACATTTCTACATATTATAAAGCCAAAGTGAAATTTACTGCCATACTAATGCCATGGGCAGCGGTGAACTATGGTGATAATTGAGAGATTTGGCATTGAGCAGGCCAAGGTTAGGATAGGATCTAGAAGCTAGAGGATGAGCATCTCCAGCCATGCTGGAGAATCATTAAAAGCGTCAAATAGTGAGAAGTCAGGCAGCACTTCTGCACATAAGCTCTGGATAAGGCCGTGGTTTTAACGTTGTACACACTGTAGGTTCCCAGAAAGCACCTGAAGGGTCTGAATGAGTTTGGGATCCCAGATACAATGTGAGGAGCCAGGACTCAGAGGATAAGTCATCAGTCCTGGAACATCTAGATGTAGAGGCCCAAAGAAGGCTGACAGTCAGGAGGAGAGAAGGAGAGACAAAGGAAGGGCCGAAATCAGCAACAAGAGTCAAAGCATAAGGAATGAGGAGACTTTATAATGAAGGCACACCTTCTCAAAGGGAAAGTCTCATGTAAACTACCTGATGCAACAGGACCTAATGAATGGGTTCCTGAAGTGTAATCAGCGAAAGACATTGGAGAGGAAAATTAATCAAGCCTTAGAGGAAATGTATGCCAAAAAAGGGCCTAACTTGATTTTTCTGTGTTAATTTCCTGGAGTATTATAAAAAATGTAATGTCCTCAAATTTTTCCTTCTGGCATTGGAAGACTGGATTTAAGCAGGGCTCTACCACACAAAGGCTGTATGGTGTACAAAACCCTCCATGCCTCAGCTCCAGCACCTTACATCCTTGGTATGTAGATCAGTGAGATTATAGGAGCTTTATCCTCTTGAGTGTTTCTTTACTTATTTTTTTAATTTTTGAATTTTATTTTATTTATTTATTTTATACAACAGGTTCTTACTACTCATCAGTTTTATCCACATCAGTGTATACATGTCACTCCCAATCGCCCAATTCATCACACCACCACCACCACGCCCCCGCCGCTTTCCCCCCTTAGTGTCCATACGTTTCTTCTCTACATATGTGTCTCAGTTTCTGCCCTGCAAACTGGTTCATCTGTACCATTTTTCTAGGTTCCACATAGATGCATTAATATGCAATATTTATTTTTTTCTTTCTGACTTACTTCACTCTGTATGACAGTCTCTAGATCCATCCACGTCGCAACAAATGACCCAATTTCGTTCCTTTTTATGGCTGAGTAATATTCCGTTGTATGTATGTACAACAACTTCTTTATCCATTTGTCTGTCAATGGGCATTTAGGTTGCTTCATGACCTGGCTATTGTAAATAGTGCTGCAGTGAACACTGGGGTGCATGTGTCTTTTTGAATTATGGTTTTCTCTGTGTATACACGCAATAGTAGGATTGCTGGGTCAAATGGTAATTCTATTTTTAGTTTTTTAAGGAAACTCCATACTGTTCTCCACAGTGGCTGTATCAATTCACATTCCCACCAACAGTGAAAGAGGGTTCCCTTTTCCCCACACCCTCTCCAGCATTTGTTGTTTGTAGATTTTCTGATGATGCCCATTCTAACTGGTGTGAGGTGATACCTCATTGTAGTTTTCATTTGCATTTCTCTAATAATTAGTGATGTTGAGCAGCTTTTCATGTGCTTCTTGGCCATCTGTATGTCTCCTTTGGAGAAATGTCTGTTTAGGTCTTCTGCCCATTTTTGGATTGGGTTATTTGTTTTTTTGATATTGAGCTGCATAAGCTGCTTGTATGTTTTGGAGATTAATCCTTTGTCAGTTGCTTCACTTGCAAATCTTTTCTCCCATTCTGAGGGTTGTCTTTTCATCTTGTTTATGGTTTCCTTTGCTGTGCAAAAGCTTTGAAGTTTCATTAGGTCCCATTTCTTTATTTTTGTTTTTATTTCCATTACTCTAGGAGGTGGATCAAAAAAGCTCTTGCTGTAATTTATGTCAAAGAGTGTTCTTCCTATGTTTTTCACTAAGAGTTTTATAGTGTCCGGTCTTACATTTAGGTCTCTAATCCATTTTGAGTTTATTTTTGTGTATGGTGTTAGGGAGTGTCCTAATTTCATTCTTTTACACGTAGCTGTCCAGTTTTCCCAGCACCACTTATTGAAGAGACTGTCTTTTCTCCATTGTATATCCTTGCCTCCTTTGTCATAGATTAGTTGACCATAGGTTCATGGCTTTATCTCTGGCCTTTCTATCCTGTTCCATTGATCTATCTTTCTGTTTTTGTGCCAATACCATATTGTCTTGATTACTGTAGCTTTGTAGTATAGTCTGAAGTCAGGGAGTCTGATTCCTCCAGCTCTGTTTTTTTCCCTCAAGACTGCTTTGGCTATTTGGGGTCTTTTGTGTCTCCATACAAATTTTAAGGTTTTTTGTTCTAATTCTGTAAAAAATGCCATTGGTAATTTGATAGGGATTGCATTGAATCTGTACATTGCTTTGGGTAGTATGGTCATTTTCACAATGTTGATTCTTCCAATCCAAGAACATGGTATATCTCTCCATCTGTTGGTATCATCTTTAATTTCTTTCATTAGTGTCTTATAGTTTTCTGTATACAGGTCTTTTGTCTCCCTAGGTAGGTGTATTCCTAGGTATTTTATTCTTTTTGTTGCAGTGGTAAATGGGAGTGTTTCCTTAATTTCTCTTTCAGAGTTTTCATCATTAATATATAAGAATGCAAGAGATTTCTGAGCATTAATTTTGTATCCTGCAACTTTGCCAAATTCATTGATTAGCTCTAGTAGTTTTCTGGTGGCATCCTTAGGATTCTTTATGTATAGTATCATGTCATCTGCAAACAGTGACAGTTTAACTTCTTCTTTTCCAATTTGTATTCCTTTTATTTCTTTTTCTTCTCTGATTGCCATGGCTAGGACTTCCAAAACTATCTTGAATAATAGTGACAAGAGTGGATATCCTTGTCTAGTTCCTGATCTTAGAGGAAATGCTTTCAGTTTTTTACCATTGAGAATGATGTTGGCTGTGGGTTTGTTGTATATGGCCTTTATTATGTTGAGATAGGTTCCCTCTATGTCCACTTTCTGGAGAGTTTTTATCATAAATCGGTGTTGAATTCTGTCAAAAGCTTTTTCTGCATCTATTGAGATGATCATATGGTTTTTATTATTCAGTTTGTTAATATGGTGTATCACATTGCTTGATTTGCATATATTGAAGAATCCTTGCATCCCTAGGATAAATCCCATTTGATCATGGTGTATGATCCTTTTAAAGTGTTGTTGGATTCTGTTTGCTAGTATTTTGTTGAGGAGTTTTGCATCTATATTCATCAGTGATATCGGTCTGTAATTTTCTTTTTTTGTAGTATCGTTGTCTGGTTTTGGTATCACGGTGATGGTGGCCTCATAGAATAAGTTTGGGAGTGTTCCTTCCTCCACAATTTTTTGGAAGAGTTTGAGAAGTATGGATGTTAGCTCATCTCTAAATGTTTATAGAATTCACCTGTGAGGCCATCTGGTCCTGGGCTTTTGTTTGTTGGAAGATTTTTAATCACAGTATGAATTGCAGTGTTTGTGATTGGTCTGTTCATATTTTCTATTTCTTCCTGGTTCAGTCTTGGAAGGTTATACTTTTCTAAGAATTTGTCCATTTCTTCCAGGTTGTCCATTTTATTGGCATAGAGTTGCTTGCAGTAGTCTCTTAAGATGCTTTGTATTTCTGCGATGTCTGTTGTAACTTCTCCTTTTTCATTTTTAATTTTATTGATTTGAGTCCTCTCCCTCTTTTTCTTGATGACTCTGGCTACTGGTTCATCAATTTTGTTTATCTTCTCAAAGAACCAGCTTTTAGTTTTATTTATCTTTGCTTTTGTTTTCTTTGTTTCTATTTCATTTATTTCTGCTCTGATCTTTATGATTTCTTTCCTTCTGCTAACTTTGGGTTTTGTTTATTCTTCTTTCTCTAGTTCCTTTAGGTGTAAGGTTAGATTGTTTATTTGAGATTTTTTTTTGTTTCTTGAGGTAGGCTTGTATAGCTATAAACTTCCCTCTTAGAACTACTTTTGCTGTATCCCATAGGTTTTGGATAATCATGTTTTCATTGTCATTTGTCTCTAGGTATTTTTTGATTTCCTCTTTGATTTCTTCAGTGATCTCTTGGTTATTTAGTAACATATTGTTTAATCTCCATGTGTTTGTGTTTTTTACATTATTTTCCCTGTAATTGATTTCTAATCTCATAGCATTGTGGTCAGAAAAGATGCTTGATATGATTTCAATTTTCTTAAATTTACTGAGGCTTGATTTGTGATCCAAGATGTGATCTATCCTGGAGAATGTTCCGTGCGCACTTGAGAAGAAAGTGTAATCTGCTGTTTTTGGATGGAATGCCCTATAAATATCAATTGAATCTATCTGGTCTATTGTGTCATTTAAAGCTTCTGTTTCCTTATTTATTTTCTGTTTGGATGATCTGTCCATTGGTGTAAGTGAGGTGTTAAAGTCCCCCACTATTATTGTGTTACTGTCGATTTCCTGTTTTAAAGCTGTTAGCAGTTGCCTTATGTATTGAGGTGCTCCTATGTTGGGTGCATATATATTTATAATTGTTATATTTTATTCTTGGATTGATCCCTTGATCATTATGTAGCGTCCTTTCTTGTCTCTTGTAACATTCTTTATTTTAAAGTCTATTTTATCTGATATGAGTATTGCTACTCCAGCTTTCTTTTGATTTCCATTTGCATGGAATATCTTTTTCCATCCCCTCACTTTCAGTCTGTATGTGTCCCTAGGTCTGAAGTGGGTCTCTTGTAGACAGTATATATATGGGTCTTGTTTCTGTATCCATTCAGCAAGCCTGTGTCTTTTGGTTGGAGCATTTAATCCAGTCACGTTTAAGGTAATTATCAATATGTATGTTCCTAGTACCATTTTCTTAATTGTTTTGGGTTTGTTTTTGTAGGTTCTTTTCTTCTCTTGTGTTTCCTACTTAGTTAAGTTCCTTTAACATTTGTTGTAGAGCTGGTTTGGTGGTGCTGAGTTCTCTTAGCTTTTGCTTTTCTGTAAAGCTTTTGATTTCACCATGGAATCTGAATGAGATCCTTGCCAGCTAGAGTAATCTTTGTTGTAGGTTCTTCTCTTTCATCACTTTAAATATATCATGCCACTCCCTTCTGGATTGTAGAATTTCTGCTGAGAAACCAGCTGTTAACCTTATGGGAGTTCCCTGTTTGTTTCTTGTCATTTTTCCCTTGCTGCCTTCAATAATTTTTCTTTGTCTTTAATTTTTGCCAATTTGATTACTATGTGTCTCAGCATGTTTCTCCTTGGCTTTATCCTGCCTGGGGCTCTCTGCGCTTCCTGGACTTGGGTGGCTATTTTCTTTCCCATGTTAGGGAAGTTTTCGACTATAATTTCTTCAAATATTTTCTTGGGTCCTTTCTCTCTCTCCTCTCCTTCTGAGACCCCTATAATGCAAATGTTTTTGCGTTTAATGTTGTCCCAGAGGTCTTTTAGGCTGTTTTCATTTCATTCTTTTTTCTTTATTCTGTCTGCAGCAGTGAATTCCACCATTCTCTCTTCCAGGTCACTTATCCGTTTTTCTGCCTCAGTTATTCTGCTATCGATTCCTTCTAGTGTATTTTTCATTTCAGTTATTTTATTGTTCATTTCTGTTTGTTTGTTCTTTAATTCTTCTAGGTCTTTGTTAAACATTTCTTGCATCTTCTCAATCTTTGCCTCCATTCTTTTTTTTTTTCTTTTTTGCAGTACATTGGCCTCTCACTGCTGTGGCCTCTCCCATTGCGGAGCACAGGCTCCAGACATGCAGGCTCAGCATCAATGGCTCACGGATCCAGCCGCTTTGCGGCATGTGGGATCCTCCTGGACCGGGGCACAAACCCGCGTCCCCTGCATCGTTTGGCTCCATTCTTTTTCCGAGGTCCTGGATAATCTTCACTATCAATATTCTGAATTCTTTTTCTGGAAGTTTACCTATCTCCACCTCATTTAGTTGTTTTTCTGGGGTTTTATCTTGTTCCTTCATCTGGTACATAGCCCTCTGCCTTTTCTTCTTGTCTATATTTCTGTGAATGTGGTTTTTGTTCCAGAGGCTGCAGGATTGTAATTCTTCATGCTTCTGCTGTGTGCCCTCTGGTGGATGAGGCTATCTGAGAGGCTTGTGCAAGTTTCCTGATGGGAGGGACTTGTGGTGGGTAGAGCTGACTGTTGCTCTGGTGGGCAGAGCTCAGTAAAACTTTAATCCGCTTGACTGCTGATGGGTGGGGCTGGGTTCAATCCCTGTTGGCTGTTTGGCCTAAGGCTATCCAGCCCTGGAGCCTACCCGGGCTCTTTGGTGGGGCTAATGGCGGACTCTGGGAAGGCTCACGCCAAGAAGTACTTCCCAGAACTTCTGCTGGCAGTGTCCTTGTCCTCATGGTGAGGCACAGCCACCCACTGCCTCTGCAGGACACCCTCCAACACTAGCAGGTAGGTCTGGTTCAGTCACCCCTGGGGTCACTGCTCCTTCCCCTGGGTCCTGATGCACACACAATTTGTGTGTGCCCTCCAAGAGTGGAGTCTCTGTTTCCCCCAGTCCTGTCAGAGTCCTGCAATCAAATCCCACGAGCCTTCAAAGTCTGATTCTCTAGGAATTCCTCCTCCCATTACCAGACCTCCAGGTTCAGAAGCCTGACGTGGGGCTCAAGACCTTCACTCTGAAGGTTTGTGATTCACCCACCCAGCAGTTATGGGATTTGATTTTATTGTGATTGCGCCCCTCCTACCATCTCATTGTAGCTTCTCCTTTGGCTTTGGATGTGGGGTATCTTTTTTGGTGAGTTCCAGTGTCTTCCTGTCAATGATTGTTAAGCAGTTAGTTGTGATTCTGTTGTTCTCACAAGAGAGAGTGAGAGCACGTCCTTCTATTCCGCCATCTTGGTTCCAAAAACTTCTTGAGTATTTCTTGAGTACCTACTATAAATTAGGTATTGAGCTTGCAGTAGAGGCTAAAGGTTGAAGAGAGATAGCTGCTTTGGACATGTAGACATGAAGTTCACAAGCTGGAGTGCGAGGCTGACAAGCACCTAACTGTTAGAAGGTGATCAGAGCCAAGCGCTATGTGCCTGATTTTAGTGAAGCCCAGATGGGGAGTAAGGCCTCCCAGAGAGGTGACATTTGTTTGTGTACTCTAGTATTAGTAGATGTTTTCCAGGATGGAACTTCTTGGGCAAAAAGTTCATGAGGTAATGCACTATGTTCCAGAAATATCAAATGGTTTTGATATGATTAGAGGGTAAAGGGTGTGTGTGTTGTGTGTGTTGGGAAGAAGGGAAAATGTTGAAGAAGCAACCAGAGACCAGATCTTGTAGTTTCTTGAATGCCAAGCTACGAAGTTTTATCTCACCAGAGAATAGGTGTGAGGACCATCATACAGGGGAGATATGGGATCCACCATACAGTTTCAAACAGAGAAAGGATAAAATTCTGTTTTAGGAAGATTATTCTGACTACTCTGTAAAGGAAGGACTGGAACAGGGTGAGACTGGATTTACTGTATAAATTTCACATATTTCAAATACACCTTTGAGCATACAATCGTTTTATCTCATTCTGCAATCTTCTTTTCTTTCCTCAACCCACCCACACAGGACTGATATTCTTTGTTAAAATATAGAAATCCTTCTGCCAGTTGGTAAATGGCTATTGCATTAAGATCCTTAAGTGCCTTCCCTAGGATCTCTTAGGTGCCCCCCAAGATCTAGCAACTAACAGGGTAATACCTGTCAGTGGTGTGCCTTCAGCACCAGCTGGTACTGGATACCAGTACTAGAGCAGGTATTCATACTAAGTAGTTAGTGCTTGTAAGTTGATAAATACTTTTCATATCATTCCTTTGTCTGCATATACATGAATACATTCAAAAATGCCTCTCAAATCAATCTCTCTCTCCCCTCCCCAGTCACTCCCTACATCACATGTGCACGTGTACACACATGTGCGTGCACACACACACACACACACACACATATGCTTCTGCTTGCCCTGAGTTGAACCCATCCTTGGGTTGGCCACATTATTAGTGACAGTGATATTAACCTGGCAAGAAGAAATCAAGGCCAAGAAGAAACACAGCGGCCAACTAGGGCTGATAGCAGCATTCGCAGCAATGAGCAGGGATTAAGTGCACATTTAGGTAAGTGGGGCCAGGGAGGAGATGTCGTAATTATCAGGACAGAGTCCGAGGGATCCAGACACAGGGTTCCAGTCCCCCAGAGGACTGGCAAGAGGAGCAATGTAGAACTGCAGTCCAAAAGGACTTGGATTTGGGAATAGAAAATAAAGAAAGAGATTCAGTTGCTGACACTGTCGCTTACATCCTATGAATAGAACTACATGAGTACACACTTAGGCTCTGGAGTCATACAGACCCGGGTTTGAATCCCATCTCCACCCCTTACTACCTGCAGGACTTAGAGGAAATTACTTGGGCTCCCTAAGGCTAGTTTTTCATCTAAAAATTAGGATAATACTAGGACCTAACACATATGGTAATTGTGAAGATTCAAGGAAAATAATGTGGAGCTCATGGTCCATAGTAAGATCTCAATTATTATTAGCTAGTTCCAAGCACAAGTTGATTTGTCAAAGAACGAGGTAAGAATCCATGTTTAAAACTAATTGTACAACGATAGTGCAGAAAGTGCAGCCAGAATGGCCACTATTGAGTATCAAATTGTTGACCTAGGGGATTCTAAAAATCCCTTGATCAGAGACAAGACTAATTCAAATGATTGAAACAAAGGTGACCCCAAAAGCAATTGTGTGTCTTCAGCTGGGGAAATCGATAACTCCAGGCTCATTAGTGAACTTTCTCGTGAGGGGGCCACTGATTGTGTGCACCATGAATGTAAGCTGGTCTCTCAGACAAAAGGTGAAACACTTGAAAACCATCAGAATGAGTGGACTTTAGACAGCATGGAATGCACAATTCAGGAAAGAAAGCAGAAATAAAAAGATTTCAAAGAGGACAGGCAGAATCAAACTTAGTACTGAGATTGCTCCACAGAAGAATGAGATTGAGGAGAAAGAGATTTTTTTTTTAATGCACCCCTTTGAAATCCGAGAAGAGGCATGAGCCTCATCCCAGAGAATAAAGCTAAACCTTCTAAAGAGAAAGTAACGTTTCGTGCTTCACACAAAATACGGTTGGTTAACCTGTATTGGAAAATAATGGAACACTTGTTAATGGCACCAAGAAGACTAGACATAGGTCAGGTGTGTGATTTTTTTGGTTTGAAAAATGAAATAGGAATACTCTCACATAGAACCAGTGAGGCTAATGAGGAGATGTATTGTCTTCCTGGTGAATGTATAAGCTACACTGGAACATCATGCCATGTTTATTAAAGCCAGCAATTTCCCCACATTTTTACCTAATTTATATGAATACTAATGGTGCTTTCAGAAGAACTTATAGTGTGAATATTTGGGTTAAAGTCAAAATATTTCGTGACGTAGCTAAATGTTATGATTTGGAAGATAACAGAGAATGTAGGAAATCAAGAACTAAGCACACATAACAACAGGAAGGCTGAGATTAAGTTGCTGGACCATGGTCTATAGTATCAGAATATGTGTTCTTGGAAGGGGTCAGTACATATATTACCAAGAACAGGAAAACATGTATTTAGTAGGAGGCTCAACGGCCTGATCAAGAAGATTTTTCAATTAAATTTAAGAGAAATATAGTGAAAATACCCTTATAAAACTGTAAAACCAGACACTGTGGCAAACCATAAAGTTAAAAAAAAGGCAACGGTTATTCTCAGGAGAAAAATAAGAGAAAGTTTGGGGAACAAAATTCCTTGGCTTAGGTGTATCCCTTCCCAGTGTTTGCATAATAAGTATATTTATTTTCTACTGCTGCTGTAGAAAATCATCACCAATTACCACAAATTTAGTGGCTCAAAACAACACAAATATATTTTCTTACAGTTCTGTATTTAGAAGTAAATAAGGGTCTCACTGGGCTAAGATCACGGTGTCGACAGGGCTGCATTCCCTGCTGGAGGTTCTAGGGGAGAGCCTGTTTCCTTTCCTTTTCCAGCTTCTGGAGGCCACCTGCATTCCTTGGCTTGTGGCCCCTTCCTCTACCTTCAAAGCCAGGAACTTTCCATTTCTCTGTGCCTTTCTTCCATCACCACATCTTTCTCAAACCACAGCCTGGACACAAGTCTCCACTTCTAAGGACCCATGTGATTAGAGTGGAGACCCACAGATAATCTTTCCATCTGAAAGCCCTTAATTTAATCACATCCCTTTTGTCATGTAAAGGAACAGGTTCCAGGAATTAGGATATAGACATCTTTAGGGAGACATTTTTCTCCACCTACCACAATAATCATCAAGAATACAAGCTTTTAATTCCAGGGATAAATATGCAGGTATTATGGAGATGGAATGTAATGCATGCTTGCAATAAAGATATTCAAGGGTAAAACTTTGAAAGAAATACATAATACAATTAGAAAGGAGAGATGTATGTCAAGAAGGTATAGACTTGCACTGTGAATTAGAGACAGTGCAATATTTTTCAGTGAAGATCAAAGATCTTATAGAAAAGGTATTATGAGTGTATATTATAGACGATACAACCATTTAGAGGATATAGATATTGTCCAAAGCCAAATTAGGAAATCTAAATGCTCTGTAATCTTCCAAAATGGGGGAATTCACATATCAAGATATTTGCTAAAAGATGTGTCCTGCTGATTGTTGGCTTGCATGATGAGAATTTCTTCACCTAAAAGAGTGGAAGAAGCAGTCAGTGAACTACTAGTATCACTTATTGGTAGTAGGGAGATAACAACGTCACATAAGAGACCAATGCTATTAAAAACCTTTAAGGGATACTGTCCCGAACCTTAAGAAGAATACAAAATATTCTTGGGGGGGAAACGTAGGATCTTAGACCCTCTTTCAAACACAAGAACACACAAGTTAATGTTTTAAATAAAATCACAAACTGTTTCCAATAGACTACCTAGAGAAAACTGGGAGACTTCTAAACTCACCAACAGGGCTATATGAGGATTTCTTATAAGCTTTTGGTGAACATTTATTAAGTCCCTACTATATACTAGGCACTGTGCTACAAATTAAGGCTATAAAAACAAACTGCAAAAATGTAGAATGGCGTAGAGCTGTGTTAACAAGTTGTTCAATTGGCAAATATGTGGGAATCTTAGCTTCCATTCAAGTTCAATTCCATAAACATTTTGTCATGAGTGGCTAAGAAGCTAACACAATTTCACACAAAACAAGGACCAAAACAGTTTTAGTTCCCCTGACACGTGCCCTGGACAGCCCACAGCAAGAGTCCAGTCATCGGAAAAAAAAAAAACATTTTAACGAAGCAGTGGCATAGGAGGGTTCTGTCTTTGATGAAGGGTTTTTCATATGAAAGAGAGTTTAAAAAGGCTGGTAAGCATATGATTTAACGTGTTACAGTTGTCAACCAGTTTTAGAAGACTATTACGTAACAGAAGGAGTTGTTATTTCAGGAAGATAGAATAGGGACCAGTGGGTAAAAAGAGAGAGTTGGGTTTTCAGCCTTGTATTTTCCAACAATTATTCTCTCCATGTGTTTGAGAATATACAGTAGAGTGCCTTGAGTTATGATAAATCCCCAGACTCTGGAAAAGCTCAAACAGAAGTTGAATGGGCTCCTGTGAGTGATGCTTTTTGGCGAGTTTCTGCTTAAAAGAAAAGTCAAGTGAAAAGATCTCTAAGGCCTCCCCAACTTTCCAGCTCTGACTTTCGGACCAAGACCATGGGGCAAAGGGAAGGTAGAGTGAGAGACGCAGCTCAATTTGTATTAAGACCCCCAGTTCAGCTGCTCAGCTGTCCTCTAGAATCTCCTTACCAACAGACAGACTCTAATACTCTCACTAGCCTTGTTCTCAGTCCTCACTTCTGGTTTCTAAGAATCAGACTTAAGACTTATATAACTTCTTTTTTCTAGAGATTAATTGGTTCCTGTCATAGCTTTTCTGCTACCATAGTTCAGGGGGATCTCTTTTTCTTTCTTTCTTTTTTTTTTGGTCTGAGATTAACTTCTACAAGCCTGACAACTTGTGATCATTAAGATGATGCTTCCATTTGCTTCTCTGAGATGAAGATTATACCTCCTTGGGCAAATACCTTAAACCTAACTTGTAATTTTTCAATTGCTCTAGTCGGAGTCTCCTGCCATTTGCTGTGTTATGCTGAAATGTCCAGTTCACATTTCACCAGTTGCCCTCACATGTTGAATCCATTGACAGGTGGCATGTCACTTAAACAAGGATGTCTGCGATGCTTCAGAGCATTTGCAATCCTAGACACATGATTTCACTCATTTGGTTCTTATATCTCTGTTGGAAAAGTGAATGGCGTCACCGAATCCAAGTTTTTAATTTCCTTGCTGTCAACTTGAACACCGGTCTCATTTCCCTTGCTGAGCACCACATACATAACAGTGATGAAAAATAAATACCTGGAAGGGCACTTGATGTTACTGTTTTCAACTCCTAAGTGTGGGAATGAAGTGCTCGTTAAATAGAACCAGTAGGAGCCTCCCAGAGGTAATTTAGAAACGAAAATATTAGAAAGAAGGAAGATAGAAAGTGGCTATTCGTAGGTATTACAGATATGCTGGGTTGTCCTCCTGGAGGGAAATGGCTCATTTTGTCAGCTAGAAGAGCAAACCCAGGGTTGCTCCCACTTGTGAAATTTCTCCTGATTCAGCAGAACAGTGCCAAACTACTCGGTCATGCTAATAGCCATCACTTTCCAGTGACAGTCCTGTTTTCCCTTCATTCTTTAAGTTGGGATTGATAGGAAAATCCACTGACCTCTAATACATCAGGGACCCAGTGCCAGCTATGAGCAGAGGAGTTGGGGTTTACACTTACACTGTGGAGAGTGCTCTAATGCTTCACACCACTAATGGCTCACTCAGAACCACCACAGAAGCAAAGGCTGATGGAGCAGGTTGGAAGAAGTGAGTTTTTCAGAATGCCCTTCACAGTAGGATCATATCCTAATACATTCAAAACCTGAGTCTCTTGAATTGCTGAAGCTCAGCATAGAACAAATACAAATAGTGGAATTACTAACAGCAATTCCAGGCTCCCTCCTGACATTCTGAGGTTACCTACTACTCTGCTAACCTGTGCTCAGCTTAGAGAGGAACCTCAGTTCTGACCTGGCTGGGCAACTTTCCATATTACCTTGGCAACCCACGCTAATTTTCACCCCTTTATTTGAAGAGAATCTTGAGAATGACAAGTATGCACAAATTATACCATTTCACACTGTAGAACCATTCAAGTTTAACGGTGAAAGTTGTGTGAAAGGCCAAAGCTCATGAAGAAAGCCAGGTACAGTTGTATCTACTAGTAGCCCAGAATCAAAGCAGCCTATCTGATAGTGAAATGATCAGAAGGCCATCAGAAACACAATACATGTAGTTCTTTCCTTACTTTAGACAGTGCCTAAGTGGAGTTTCACCTTGAGCCATTCTTTACACACTAGTGAGTGTGTGTGTGTGAAAGAGAGAGAATTCCAAAATCTTCTAAAGTTACATAAAGAAAATGTCTAAGTATGAAAATCAGCTCAATTGGAAAAGGGCCAACCCACCTGAAACTTGTAGGGGAATAAGAGTCAGCACAGTGACTTGATCTGGGTGTGACTGTTACCACCTCCCCAAGGGATGTTTGCTCCACCACTTCAGCCTTTCCTATGCAGCTCCTCCTGTGAAATTCTAGACGTGGTTTGGATGTTCTAAGGCTCCTTCTTGGTCTGAAATTCTGTGATCCTGAAGTCGCAAAAATGATCTGACCTGTTTCCATATGCACCAATTTTTTAGGAACAATAATTATTTTAAAATAATAAAAATTGTTATCTATTGTACACTTTCTATGTGTCAGGAACATGTATACATTATCTCATTTTTTCCCTTATTTTATAGACAGCAAAACTGAGACTTAAAGAGGGTAATTCCCCCAAGCCAAACCCCTGAGAAGTGGCAAACCAGTGAATATTTATTGCTAATTGAGTTGCTATTGCATTTTTAGGATTTTGTCATTTTTACTCTGCAGATGGAGACAGAGGCTTTGGTGATTTATTCCAAGAGTCAGCAAACTTATTTTGTGAAAGGCCAGATAGTAAGTGTTTTAGGCTTCCTGGGCCAGACAGTCTCTGTTGCAACTACTCCATTCTGCTGTTGTAGCCTCAAATCAGCCATAGATGACACTGAAATGAATGAGTGTATCTGTGTTCCAATGAAACTTTATTTGCCGACACTGAAATTTGAATTTCGTATACTTTTCACATGCCATGAATTCTTCTTCTTTTGATTTTGTTTCAATCACCAAAAACCTTGAAAACCAGTCTTAGTTCATAGGCCATAGTAGACAGGACGCAGGCTGGATTTGGCCTGCAGACCACAGTTTGGTTTATTTTAAACTCACACAGCAGTTAAAAATGAAGAAACAGAGGACCTCTTACATAAAATGGAGAGAATATGAAGCAGGAAGCAAGAGAGAACATTAAAAAAAAAAAAAAAGCCCAAGCCATGCATTTCATTAAAGTGTGTCCTCTATCTTGATATGAGTATCACAGGAAGTCAGTCTTACTGATTCATATTCACCAGGCCCTAACTGACCTTAAGAAAAATGTTAGGATTTTCAGAAACATGAAGGCTTTGACCATATAATTTCCAGAGCAAGATCACAGACATAGTCAGTGCCAACTGTTTAAAGGCTTACAAGCCAGCCAAGTCAATTTCGCATCAATTTAGTACAATCAGCAACTAATGAAAGCGAAGTCAGAGTGGCCATAATACAATCGGGATTGCTCATGTTTGTGTGAGGAATCGTTCTGTTGCATTCTGCAGAACAACCCATCACCTTGAATATCAGCAAAAAGCTCTGCTAAGGGAGAATCACAGTAATAATACTGGCTACAACATTAAGGGCACAGGAAAAAAAAAATACATACAGAACATATGGAGAATTTATTTTTTTACCATCAACTTTGATATCAGGCGTAATTATTCTGAATAAAGTGCTCATCAGTGCTGTGAACCCCTACCTTTTCTGTCCAATGCTCTTTTGAGCGTGAATGAGTCTGTCGAATCCAGGATATTTTAAATCATGTAGCTCTACCTACAGGGATGGAATGTCATGACCCATCTCTATTTAAGCGCTACATGCTTTCCATCCCATCTTTGTCAAGTGTTCTATTTTTAAAAATTACAGCCAACCTTCAGTTATCTGTTGCTGCAAGGTGTGGAGAAGAGGTATGTGTAAATATAGGGCAATTGATTACCTTGATGTAAATTCCAGTAAAGTTGGATTTCACCTGGAACAGGCACATAGACACAGAAATTCAGACCCACACATGGTTCATCTGCTCTGCGTCCAACCTCAGTCCCCACCTCATCATTATGCTTCAAAGTCAAGATCATCCAGACATCGCTGGATATATTAAAAGAGAAACAATTGCTAAGATGTATTTTTAACAATATTCCTTCCCATATTCTGCAAAAGTATAGGACTAATATTATGTATTGTGGTTATTTCTTCTAAGCTATTATGCAACTCTTTGGGGGAAATGAGCATATGTCTCAAAGACAACACACTACAAAAATAAGGAAATATTGATGTAATTATTTTTAAGAATCACATGTAGACCTCTTTTTAATTAGTATTATTGACCCTATGGACTTAGTCTTACATTAATCTATATGCTTCATCATGAAAATCAATAATATGGACAACTACATTGTTCACATGGACTTTGAGTATAAAAAGACAAAGTTTGGGAGTTTACAGGAGGGCTTATTACTGAATAATTTGGCAATATATTAGTGATGTAATGACAGAGATGACAATCACTGCATTTTCAATGATTGCGTTGATCCAACTTTTACTAGTGCTCATGTGGAAAATACTTGGATGCATTATGAGGTCTTTCACGAGATATCACACCCCTGTTCTTTCTCTTTTATTTTTTAGTGACATTTATTTTCTTTCTAATTTTATAAGCTATACATGTTCATGGCAGACAACTAGAAATACATAAAAGCGTAAAGTAAAAATTAACAATCACCCATAATCCCCACCCCCCAGAAATAACCATCATTAGTATTTTTATATATTTTCTGTCCGTGTCTACATATTCTTTTAATTGACCTGTATCACTATGTTAGTTCCAGGTGTACAGCATAGTGATTTGATATTTCTACACACTTACAAAATGATCACCATGATATGTCTAGTTGCCATCTGCCTGTTATTTCGTTAAAATGAAAATAAAATTGCTGATTTTGCAACAAGGATGCTAAACTACTTACGGACATATAGATATAATGTATGAATTCTACCAGGGTATATCGGACCTTAAAATTTGAAGTCACAGTTTTACTAAAGACTGTCTGGTGTCTTAGGATGGAGGAGACTATGCTTAACCTATTGATAGGCACATCTAATAAGACATGATTAAATCAGTCATGTTCAATATGTTCTTCATATAAAACAGATGAGATCAGATCATCCCATACTCTATAGAAAAACTCTGCCCTTCATTTCATCTTTGGTTACTAAGTTCATTTTAACCAAGGTAATAGAAGGGCTGCTTAACAGAGTCTTGCTAAACCTTTGAATTCTCCTCCCCAGCCAACTAGGCTGGCTTTGGGTTCATGCAGTCATTCATTCACTCATTTACTCACTCGTTTATGCATACTATCATTCACTTAACAAATAGTACAATACTACTTATGTGTCAAGGATTGTGCTAAATTTGAGCACCAAGAGACAAATAAAATGTGATCCCTGCCCTCTAATAAGGGCTGACAGTACAAGAGAGGTGTCAAATCTGACAGTGCCTCACTCCTGTTGAAATCTGAGAAGACTGACTTCCAGTACCACTTTTCTAGCTCACTTTTCTGATCTTCGGTACCTCTGCTTTGACCTATAACCTTAGAATCTTATATCTGAATTGGCATCTCAGAGATATCCTAGTTTAGCACTGAGGTCATAGGTTAGCTCTCCTAATTGCAATGAGAACAATGGTCACTATTTATTAAGTGTGTGCCATGTGCCAGGAACTGTGCCAAGCCATTTATACTGCCTTGTTTAATCTGCATAAACCCCGTTAGCAGTTATCCCCATTTTACAGATAAATGAACTGAGGCTCAGAGAGGCTAGGTAACCTGTATACAGCCATCTAGATTCTTACAACTTAAATGTGTGACCCTTCAACCAGTAGCATCAGCACCACTTAGGAATCTGTTAGAAATGCAGAATCCCAGGTTGCACCCTAGACTTACTGATCTGCATTTTAACAAGATATCAGGTGATTCATATGCACATTAAAGTTTGAGAATCAAAGGATGAGGTAATACGTATGGACTTAACCTAGGAGGCTGACTTCAAAGTCCAAGTTTTTTTGTTTGTTTTTGTCACTTATTGTTCATAGAATAATGGTGGCTGGGAAATCAAGGGCATACATATGCCTTGGAAAAATTTTATAAGGGGCAGGAACTCATACAATATCTCATGTCATCAGTTTTTACCCGCATGTATTCTACAAATCCAAATCATATTAAAATAAGGAGAATCATGAAAACTTAAACAAGTAGCCTATCTGTTTTCTTTCATCCATATAATTTAAAAGTGGTTAATATTTGATAGGTTAATAATAAATATTTTAATACAGTATATTGCATTTGGTTATGAATATATCAAAAGGAAATACAAAGTGAGTTCCAAAAGATAAACTTTTATTGGGCACATGAAATAATAGAACATAAAATTTGATAGCAATTACCATCTAATCTATTCATGTTTGGAAACGTATTGAAAGAGAAAGTCATAACTCAGTTAATTGTTATGAATTATTAATTGCTCATTTGAAAAGCGATGAGCAGAACTGCACTTGTTGAAAAACTTTCTCAGTGGCTTTAACCTTTGTGTCATTGGTTTTATGAGAACAAAAGGGAAAGAATGACAGCAAGATTCTAATCATCCAAAACTAGAAAGTGACAAGACTGTGAACATCTCAGTGACTATATAAAGGTTAACTGAGATTGAAATGAAAGAGTTATCACTGGCCCCACTCCAGCATACTTAAGTGTGATTCTCTGGGGGGTGGACCCTGGCATCGGTATTTTACAAAACCCTCTAGGCAATAACAATATGTAGCCAGGATTGAGGACCACACTTTCATTAATTATACATTATCAAAGAGATTTAAACCACACATGAATTTGACTCAGGATATTTGAACCCCAAGTGAGATGCAAGCTGGGCTCCAGTCTGCCATCCCTAGTTAGACTTTGAGGCAGAAGGGCACACAAATAATGCTGATGCCAAAGTGCACCAGTGCCAAATCGAATCTCAGAGAGAGAGTTTGGGGTGAAGTAGAAAAGAACAGCTTTGCCAGGCACACAACAGGGCTCCTAACCTCATAAACTGTGTGTCCCAACCCGGGAGGATTTGGTGAGGGATTTTATAGCAATAGTTCAAGGGTGGGGTTGCTGACAAGATTAGGGTGTGTGCAGAGCCTTTAATCTGGTCTTGGGTAATCTCTTGATGAGCTTCTCTGTTTCCTTTAATCTGGCCTCAGGTGGTCTTCTCTGGAATTAAGAATGATGACATCTTCCATTTGTTGGGTTTTAGTTCTGAAAAGAGCTCCAAGATATTGTTATGTGTATCCCTGGAGGTGGAACTAGGACCCTGCCCCAAGGCTGCACTATTGTTTCTTGGCTGTTCCTCCTTTGTCTCTGTCTCCTCCTCCGTTCCCTGATTAGCAACTGTTGTCATAGTGTCAGGACGGCAGTGGTCTAAGGTGCCAGACTCAAGCTTCTGTCTTCCCTGATTAGCAACTGTTCGAATCTTTGGAACTCGGGGGAGGTTATGGAGGCTGGAGTCTGTTCCCTACAAACAAGAAACAGGGGATATGGGATGGCTTTCATACCCAGGAACCCCACAGGGTCCTACTCGGTTTCAATGCCAGGAGCGTTGTAAACCTTGGGTGGCTTTATAAAGATGTATTTCCCAGATGGCAAGTGATTTCTGACTCAAGCAGGCAGACAGATCAAGAATACATCTGGATTTAAAGATACCTGATGTCAACAGCCCCTTATTTCTCAAAAAGAATCAATGTTATGAGTTTCTTTCGTTGAATGAAAAACACAAACCTTCAAAAAGTGGAAGCTTTTTTTTATTAACTAAATCCAGGGATTTATTGTTTACTGTCAGCAGCGTAACTGCTTTATAATTGATTTTTCTGAAGAGAACTGAAAACTTAAGCCACCTTAATTTCCTTTATCTTGACACACATGATTAGCGTTACTCTGAAATATATTTTGCCAGGTTACCAATTACCATTTTTTTAATGGTTTTACTGTTCTCTCCAATTATGTTGAATTTCTTGAACTCAATGCAAGCCTTTTAAGCCCAAGGGATTTATTTTTAATTTTAATTTTTAATTTTATTTATTTATTTTTGGCTACATCAGGTCTTCATTGCTGCACGTGGGCTTCCTCCAGTTGCAGCGAGTAGGCGCTACTCTTCATTGCAGTGCAGGGGCTTCTCATTGCAGTGGCTTCTCTTGTTGTGGAGCACGGGCTCTAGGTGCACAGGCTTCAGTAGTTGTGGCACAAGGCTCAGTAGTTGTGGCACACAGGCTCAGTAGTTGTGGCTCGTGGGCTCTAGAGCGCAGGCTCCGTAGTTGTGGCACACAGGCTGAGTTGCTCTGTGGCATGTGGGATCTTCCCGGGCCAGGGCTCGAACCCATGTCCCCTGCATTGGCAGGTGGATTCTTAACCATTGCGCCAGCAGGGAAGCCCCCAATTACCACTTTTTAAAATCTACTTCCTTGGGCTTCCCTGGTGGCGCAGTGGTTAAGAATCTGCCTGCCAATGCAGGGGACACGGGTTCAAGCCCTGGTCTGGGAAGATCCCACATGCCGCGGAGCGGCTAAGCCCATGAGCCACAACTACTGAGCTTGCGCGTCTGGAGCCTGTGCTCCGCAACGGGAGAGGCCGTGACAGTGAGAGGCCCGCGCACCGCGATGAAGAGTGGTCCCCGCTCGCCGCAACTGGAGAAAGCCCTCGCACAGAAACGAAGACCCAACACAGCCAAAAATAAATAAATAAATTTATTTTAAAAAAAAAATCTACTTCCTCACTTCATACTTGTCTTGATAAAATATTTCTAAGACAGAGAGAAAGCTAGTGTATAAAGATAAAAATACGGCTGCTTTATTCCTGTTGATAGCTTTATCCTCTTCAAAAATATTTTTGTATTCAGTTACGTTTTTAAAAATGAATGGGATTATTAAATGTATTAACATCTGTTAATTTTTAAATCTTGGGATAAAGAAGTAAGAACATTATGGGCAATGACAGGAATTTAAAGATAATGAAACAAAAGTAATATGTGCAACTTAGACTAATATGCCTAAATCCTTATAGATGCAATCAAATATTTTGTGTGCCAAAACGTCAGTCCTGTACCAAGAGTTACTCTTATTTAGCTTCAACTTGCTCATGTAAAATGAAAATAAGAATTGTATGTACCTCACTATCTGTGAGAATTAAATAATATAACAATATTTAACCCAAGTTCTGTCACACAATAAGGGCACATAGTGAGATAATAAAATTATAAATGATGGTACCTGCCCTCAAAGTTTCATTGAAAATGCTGGGGATTGGGTCAATGAATTTAAAAAAGCAATCAAATTACAAACAAATGACATGATAAAGTGAAAACTATGATCACCATGGCTGCTTCCTTTAAAAAAAACAAAAAGTCTAAAAATGAATGGCATTTAACACTTGTTGTGTCATTTTTTTTGTGGTTATTTTAAGTTGTAGTTGCCATGTGCAAATGCAAAATTTCAGTTAAGAGTTTGTCTAAAATCAGTGACTTTTATTTTGCAGCTTCCAAAAAGGGAAATAAAGCCCTTACAGTAAACTTTTATCCATTAAATTCACCCTAACCTTGGCAGCACTTCATCAATTTTAGGATCATCCTAAATCTTGGAAATTACCCTGTAATATTAAAATGCCTGCCTGCTAGCTGGGTCTTGAATTATGGTGACCCCTAAACAAACTGAAAGCTAGAGCAGGTTCTGTACTTGGACATAAACCAGTATCTCAGGAGTGGTGATTGGACAGTTATAATACACTGAGTCACCATCAGACCTACTGGATACTTGACTATTTTCAGCTTGGTGACTGTTGACACCCTTATGGATTTGTATGTCAGAAATGTATTAAGCTCCTTCTTTTTTTTTTTTATCTTTTTATACTAAAAAGATACTCAAATTGAGGTTCTTACTTTGAAGGAAATAAGGTCGTTAATTTCTGCAGAAGATTAAAAAATAATAAGATGCGTAACAATTTAACCACACGTCACGCTGCCCTTGAAGAAGGAAGGCTAACTTCTATAGTGAACCAAAAGACACTGAGGAACAGAGGATATGTTAATATTTCTGCAGCCCTAATAATGTCACTACAACATGTGAAAATGAGAAGGAAACATAACCTCCAAAGAGTAAGGAGAGTATGAGGGAAGTGTGACTGTCACTAGCTTACAAAGGGCTCATTGTCAGGGTCAGCCAGTCTGGTTTAGTCTGTTCATTTGAAATGTTCTGTCTCTCTACACACTGTATTGTCATATTACTTTACGTTTTAACATGAATGTACTAGTCATTGCAACTACATACTGAGTGGGGAATCACCAAGGGAGAGAGAAATGGTGTAAGAAGTACCACTCTGATGGAACATGGCAGGAGAGACCCTGGGTGGAGGGATTCATTAATAAATAACCAAATATTTATTGACCATTTTTTATGGACTTCACACCATGATAGTAAAAAAAAAAAAAAAAAGAAGAAGAAGAAAAGAAAGAAAAAAGAAAATTTAATACAGCCTGCACCCTCAAGGAGTTTACCAAACTTAAGGAGATTGGAATAAAGCAGATAAAATCACAGAGTAAAGCAGAGGTTTCCTGTCCAAAGTATATAAGGTCCTCCTAATGGCTCTGGCTGTGAAAAGAAACTGGAAACTATTCTAAGTCTACTCTAGCTGAGTAACTCTCACTTGTATAGTGGTTGGAATCCTGGCTCTGCTTCTTCCTGTGTACCTTGTTAAGCAAATTATATAATCTCTAAAACCTAAGATTTTACTTCTCTAAAAGAGATGATTTCACCTCACAGAGTTGTCAGGGAATTAGATGAAATGCTTATAATCTACTGAGCACAGTTCCTGGGACATGGTAAGCTCTATACGTGATCACTGTTTATTGGTACTGCTCTACTGTAAGCAAACCCCAGTAGGTAACAGGGAACCTTGATGAAGAGCCGGGAAGGATTTGCAACTGGCAATGAGCCATTAAACGTGTAAATGGAGATCCCAATCATAAATGTTGTTTTTTTAAGCAATATTTGACATTAACTTTTGTCTGTCCAGTAGCCATCAGGGGAATGTGGGAAGTCTCTAATTATGGACAGAGACCTTAATATGGATTCTCTGATGCTCTAAGATTCAATAGGGAATGGAAATGTAGGAAAGATAAAAAGCTGAAAGTTCTTCCCATATTCAGAGATACCTGACGTTGCAGGTCTGCTGGTCCTAGGGAAACGACTAAGATCTAGAGAGTACCTGAGTCCCCAGCCTTGCTCAAGATTTGTGAACACTTCCCTCTGGGTCCTCGGAGTGAGAAGACGATGGAGCTTCCATTAACTGTGTCTCACTTCCCTGATACTAGTTTCTGTTGCAAAACAATGGTCAGCATTAGCCATTTGTATAGAAGACAAGTTCTCGCTTGTGTCCGCTTTCAAATTAGAACTGCATTGTTTTGTAAGACATACAGTGAACTTCAAATTTGGTAATGAATCTGAAGGTAAAGTTAGTATTTTCATTTCTCTTTAATCAAGAAGACAAGGCACTGCCTGTTCCTAGCCCCAAATTTAACATTAATATAACAATGATTTAGACATGGATTTCTGTCTAAAACTTCATCCTCAAACTGACAGTACAAAAGGATACTGCAAACACATTTCTTTTCAAGAGAATACAGGAGTTCACTGGGGATCTTTTCTTTCCCTTAGCAGGTTCCTAGTTTCCAGCTACAAAAGTATGCATTACTCACCAAAGAATACATTTGAAAACACAGCTAGAGATCATGACTGAAACTCCCCAGGTGGTCTCTTCAGTTCAGCATAAATCTATTTCTGTTCCTCCTGTGTATTTAAACTTTTCCTGCTGACCATGTCTTTCTTTTCAAGCTGCCATGCCTTTAATAAACAGGAAAGATGAATGCCATATATGCAAGAGTCTTACAAATAAACACAGCCATAATATAAACACTTCATAAATTAAATTGCATTCAAAAATATTTCAATAATAAATATGCCATATGCCATAAGCGTGCTTGGACATTTCACACATATTATTTCATTTATTCTCCCCAATAACTCTGCAAGGGAGTGCTAGTATACCCATTTTATAGATGAGGAAACAAACTCAGAGAGTTTGATTTGTTCATAGCAAACAGCCAGTAGGTGATAGAGCTGTTATAAAACCAAGATATAGATCTGACTCCTTGCCCCAAATACCACACAAACTCAATGCAGTGCGTTCAAAATAAACCCACTTTAAGCTCAGTCCTCCTTTAGAGCCGGGAGGGTAATTGGAGCTTGCAATGTTCTAGTCTTGGACCACAGCCCAGCTACAGGATCAGTTTGCTTTCATGAGATGGAAACAAGCCTCAATACTTATTAATAGGAGTGTTCAACAACACAAACACCACCACACAACAGAGAAAGAGACTTCTGGATAAAAACAAGCATCAATTGAGAAAGGTTACCAACTCTCTCTCATCATCACTTTATCGTCTGCCAACAGGAGCAAATTTATTCAGTGCCCTCTATGTGCAGTGAATTTATTTCTCAGAATCAACAACCGGTCTAACCATGCACACTTGGAACAAGCAAGTTATACTCTCAGGTTCCCAGCTCACAAGGTCAATGCTTAGATGCATACAGAGGAGAGTTCCTGCTGTAATGTACAAACACTGCTGAGACTTAGCATCTTATATAGGCCTAGGATGTTAGAAAGAATGTGCCATCTTTTGAGGATGCAAATCATGTGATTCAAGACAAAAATCCTGTGCCTTTTCACACAAAAATATCACCCAAAATAGCCATTAAAATATTTTCTAGGGGCTTCCCTGGTGGCGCAATGGTTGAGAGTCCGCCTGCCGATGCAGGGCACACGGGTTCGTGCCCCGGTCCGGGAAGATCCCACATGCCGCGGAGTGGCTGGGCCCGCGAGCCATGGCCGCTGAGCCTGCGTGTCCGGAGCCTGTGCTCCGCAACGGGAGAGGCCACAACAGTGAGAGGCCCGCGTACCGCAAAAAAAAAAAAAAAAAAAGATTTTCTAACCAATTCTTCAAGCCTGTCAAAACTTAAAATCAATAGACATCGAACTGTGGCCTGATTAGCAGACCCTATGTCACCTCACAAGTTAATACCCCAAAGAAGGAAATGGCATACATAAACAGCTGTCAGATATTTAGTCACTGGATCATGTATGACATCTTATTTAATCTTCACAATGTTCCTATAATAGAAGGTGTCACTTTCTGCATTTTCATATGAGGAAACTAAGAATTGGAGAGGTGACACAAATGGTCTAAGGTTACGAAATTAGAGGAGAAAAGAACGGGACTCAAACCCAGCTCTCTTCCTCTCCAGGTCTCTCCAACATGTATTCATCATTCAGGTGCTGTGCGCAGAGCACTGAGCTACAGCTACTCAGTACTGAGCCCCGTAGGGAAGCCCAGGTGAAAAGTGAGGTGTGATGAGGAAGACTGCTGAACATCAGACACTTGCATAATGATTCTTAGAAGCAATAAAAAGTCATTATTCCCAATGTTGTCCATTAGCCTAGCCCCTCAGGATCAAACAAAACAGACTGTCGGATGCTAGAAACAGGAAGGTGTCCATCTTCTCTCAAGCAGCAGGCTTGTTCTTCACCAGCTGTGTTAGTGCTTGTGAAAAGTAATAAATGCCTGACTCACTCTTAGGGTCCAGTATTCTCAGCCAGGCAAGGCGACTACAAAGTGACTCTGCTGGGCAGGAATCTGGTGAAATGGGAAGTGACTGCCGTTGCATTGCAGCCATTCTTATGAAATGAGGTGACAGCATGGCAAGAACAATACGTTGCCATATCAACTTTCTTGATGTCATGTCAGTACTATATGGTCAGGCTCCCTCTGTTGCCCTGGAGACAAGAAATGGCAAGAATTCTCTTCATTTATCAGATCATTAGCTGCTGGTGGCAGACACACTGTCTCAGCTCTCGTGTCCTGTGCCTGTCATCCCTTTGGAAGAGTGTATGAGGAGGTGTGGAGATGGCTCCAGAGAGTGGCTACAAATACTATTAACAGGATCTTTGAAAACTTGGCTAGGTGTCACAGAATAGTCCCCAGTGAGGGTTGGAAAGATGCATCTATTTCTAGAAAGGATAAGAATATTCCCCAGGCCATAACACAGTGACCCATCCTGATGGGAGACAGGTCATTTTATCTTAGAAAGTGAAAACCATCTCATGGAAAAGGGGGATGAGCAATGAAGGACAAGGAGATGAAATAGGGCAGTGGAAGTCACCCTGGATTCACTTTGGGCTTTAAGTGGGGTGAATGGGTCTGCCTACAGTAAGTAGAAGGACAATAATGTGACCCACAGGAAGCCTTGATGCCCTCCATGGGCTGGTCTGATAAGCTATAGGCTAACTTGACTGTAAGCTACTTGAGTTTAACAAAAATGAAACTCCTTGGACATCAAGCAGATGTCCACATCCCTGCTTTCAAACTTTAGGAGAGAGAGCAGGATTTGGGCACAGTGGGCACAAGCAAGTTTCCTCTCAGCCAGACTAACTTTGGAGTCTGTTGTAAGTCTTGATCTTGACTTGATCACTCTCGGTCAAGTAAATCAGACAGACCTCTCTGTCTGTGAGACAGAGAGCTCCCACCAGAAGCTAGTGGAACCACCAAGGGGCCCAGCCTACTTGCTTACTGGGACTTCTGTCTGGATCTTAGAAAGCCTTTGATGTGGCTGCTGATAACACCCTGCTCTTCATCCAACTCTTTACTCCCGAAGTAGATTCAGTCACCTGGTACTAACCAGGGGAGGGGACCTATAACCCAGGGTTAGAGGTTCCATTTTGTTTTTATGTTGGTCAGCAAATACCTCTGTCTGGCTACACATTGCAATACTGTTGCTTACATAACATGATGTAAGACTTTAATCCCCAGTTGGATGACATGTGTGTTTTGATATACCATTAGCTATCAGACCACCGTGAAACCAATCTCTGTAAGACCATACTGGAATGCTAGGTCTTAGGCCCATGGAATCATACATTTAGAATATGATGTGTCATGTAACTCAACATATAAATGAATTAGTGATTATTCTGCACAAATTCTACATACAACACCATCCACACATTTAGGAAATGGCTTCCTTTTTGTTTCATTATGAATCTAATTACAGGCACATCTAAGTTGTATTATTTGAAGAAAATATAAACCTCAAGCCTCAGACTTGTGTGGCTAACACCATCCTTTTTGTATTGCTTTTTTTTTTTAACTTTTTCCCACAGTTTTATTGAGATATAATTGACACACAATGTATTTGTCCAATGTGTACTACACAATGATTTTATATATATATATACTACAAAATGATTACCACAGTAAGTCCAGTTAACATCCATAACCTCACACAGTTACACATTTTTTTCTTGTGATGAGAAATCCCAAGATCCACTACTCTCCCAGCCACTTTCAAATATATAACACAGTATTGTTAACCATAGTCACATGCTATACATTAATCCCCATAACCTATCTGTCCTGTAACTGGAAGCCCACACTCCCTGACAACCTTCATTCTCCCCACCACACACACACACACACACATTATTTATTATTTGGGTCATCTGATTTAGTCCTGACAACAATTCTTTGAAGTAAGTATTATCATGCCCATTTTACAGATGAAGAAAGAGAGTCTCAGAGAGGATGAGTACTTTCTCGAATGTCTTGCCTCTAAGTTGTTTCGGTAGGAATTCACATGTAAATTAGATGTGTACACCTGGAATTGTTCCAGTCTGTTTTCCTTCATTAGAAAAACATTTGTGTAAAAAAAAAAAAAAAAAAAAAGAAAAGAAAAAGAAAAACATTTGTTAGGAGAAATAAAGGCCAGCTGGCAACATACCCATGTTGGAAGGAAACACCATACATGCACCTATCGTTTGGCTTATTTTCCAGCATGAATTTCTGGGCATTTTGGTACCAAATTCCCAATCCAATGCTTTAACTACAAAGAGCAATATATATTTGGAAAAGTCTGGAAGCAATGGGTTTGAATTCCATTTGCACCTTCCACATGTACCCATGTGCATGGCACTCTGCTCAGTGCTGAAGATATACATGGATACAAGCACTCATCCAGCATAGTTACAATGAATGTGTTACACTCAACTAACAGAGAATTTGAGAGTATTATTTAATATTGTGCTTAAGTATAACATGCACGTGTCTATCAGATAGTCATGTAATGTTCTAAGAGGCAAATAGATGTTTTGTTTAAGGTTTATCTAATGATAATTTTTTTTATTAAGATTTTTTGTAACAAGAAAATTGCAACATTCTTTTATAAATATTACAGTTTGAATCCTACATAAGCTGCCAGAATGAATTATTAATATCAGTAGACTTACGGGTTCATAGTTTGAGGATGCGTTTGCCTCCTAAAGTATTAGAAAATTATGAATCTAATACTTTGCCATAATATCTAAGAAGCAGAACATTAATTTCTTGGCTTTTTGTGTAATGAGTAGCATGAGGAAGTTTTGCTGAAGACTTTTTTTTTCATTTATATATCCCAGACTCCTTAGTTAGTGATATTAGAAAATGGACCCATCCTCCAGATTATATGTTTTTATTCATTATATTAAAGGGAAAGGCTTGGTTTCCCGTTAAAAGTTGATCTAAAATTTGCTCTAATAGCCCAAGTGCAGATAAATTCAATTCTGACATGTTCTCATCTGAAAGTTTGGGAATGTTATTCACCATATGTCTAATGTCAAATATTAAAACACACAGTACAATAAAAAGCTAGTTCAAAATCCCCTTACTTTCAATCTGTTAGTCAGATTAATGCAGATGACACATTAGTTCCACTGTGATACCACTCCGTTGGCAATCTTCTAAAATTAGGAACTGCCAATCTGGGGAAGCAAAAGAACTCTATATCATTTTAAATTTAACTTCAGCCTACTCTGAAGTCGTTAGAGACAATTAAAGGAGATATCTAGCCATTATATTCAGCCCAGAGTTCAAAAGGTGAAAAGCACTTTTCACGATAAATAAACTGAGAGACAAAATCGTTTTCAATGAAGTTTCAATTTTAGTGAAAATAAAGTATGTAATTACATTGTCCATTACTGAGGTCACTGCCTTCATTGACCATCTGGCTTAAAACTAAAAAACAGGTATCATTTGTGACATGGGCAGAAGTGAGCAGTGTCCACAGCCTCCTTTTTAAAGACCAACAAATTCAGTTAATTCACACATTGATGGTCCTCATGAAACAGTTACCAGAAAATAGCCTGATGGCCTTTTGAAGCTGAACAACTCAGGGGAAAGAAAAAAATATGTAATGTCTTACCATTACCATACCTATTGTTGCCGTTTTCCATATGATGGCTCTTTGCATAATATTTTTGCATGCCAAAACCTGGTAGGCCAAATTTATCATTCCAATTACTGTAGTTCACCTATAAATGGAATCCCATTTGTTGAATATAAACTTTGTTTTTAAGTTGGAAGTGTTATTCCCCCAGTAAGAAGCATAATCTAATTTTTGTCTAATTTTGTCCTACTTCCTACAATCTCAGAAAGCATCAAAATAGTTTGGAAAGTTGGATGAATGCTGTTTTAAAATCATTTTCAATGCATATTTTTTATTTTATTTCTTTTTATTAAACTCTTTACCTCTGAAAAAACGTTATTATTGGATTATTATGTAGCATCAGTTCACACTATTATTACCTAAAGCGTATCAAAGAGAAAAAAGTTAGAGCAGTTCATTGCTTTTTCCTTTGGCAACTTTGAAAGGACTTCTAAACATATCGTTCAAGAAGACAGAGAAAGAAATTGCATTAATTTGGTTTGAGTCTTAAACCTAGGATAACTTTATTCCTATATTCTTTGTAAAACCCAGGTTCTGTGGTGTTATGTCTTGTTTTCCTAACACAGAGGCCATTAGCTTCAGGTTATGCTATTCATTCAGCCTCAAAATAGAATACATACTTTCTGAAGATCCCATTCTCTGCATTCATTGCTGTTAGAGAGTCTTCGAAAATACCCTTGCCAGTATATATAGATGTCAGCCTACATTAAGGAAAGGAAAGGAAGAGGCGGGAGCGAGGCAGGAGTCGCCAAGAGAAAAAAACTGTATTTTCAATTTGAGGTTATTTCTATTCAGTCAAGTCTTTTGAAATTATTCACAGTAAAGATTAATGATTCCTTACAGGTAGGGGTAGGCCTTAGCATCCCCACTAGTTTCTCCTGACAAAATCCATTATGCAGTGATGCTAGCAGGAAACCAGCAGGGGAGAGTTTGTTAAAACACCTTCCAAAGGAAGTTCTTTAACCTAGAATCTGGCACAAAGGAGCTGTTCCAACACAGGGTTTTGGAATGTTGAAGAGACGTGCCCACAGCAGCGTTTTCAGATGTAGCACACCAGGTACTCCCAGAGCAAATGATTTGCTTGTGGATTTACCAGTGGGGGATTTTAAATTACAAATCAGTATCCCTCCTTCCCCAATAGCCAGATGAGCACTGAGGGAGTGCAAATGAATTGATGAGTTAAAGTACAACTGTGGATCCTCTTTTCTGATTTCTGTCTTTGTTCTTTTCCGTTTCTTTCGAACATGAAGAGTAGAAAACAGTTTGCTCTGCTCAAAACACTTCTCAGCACAATGAGTGCGCAGGCTGAGACCCACCTCAGAGTTGCAGATGACTAGTCCTGGCTCTCATCACAACACTCACATCATGCCTAGTGCTACACGACTAAGTGGTGCCCCTGCACAGTTCCATGATGACAGTTCACCAGAAGCACGCTCTCAGGCCATTATTGGCCTCTTTTACCATGACATCATTCCTCTGCTCTTTCACTCAGAAAGAGGTGAGCTGATAATATTTTATCAGGCAGGACAGATATTTCGAATTTGGAAAAACTCTGCCAATTAAATCTCACAGAGAAATCCAATAGTTCCTGTTTGTGATATGAAATTATTTCTTCTATGGCCCATGGTTTAACACTGACTTCTTATGAATATTTATATTCCTAGCATCTTAGCTGCACTGCCAGGGAAAAAGGCAGTTCTGTTGAAATAATAGTTGTAATTATTTGATAGGTCCCTTTTTTTGACAGCAGTACATCCTTCAGCTTTCACTTTTATACCAAACTAAAAATTAGGAGGTAACCTAGCTGTGGAAACCGATGCTGGAAACTGTCCATCCATCATGAGGAACGATTCTTTCTCTGAGGGGAATTTTCTGCTGGATTGCCAAGTGCATAATATTCCCCTGGAGCAAGTCTGCATGAAACAACACTGCTGTGACACGTCCCGTGATATTTAACTCTAAGGGTCTGGCAGCCAATGCATTGGGGTGCTAATTGTATTCTCTAGTTATCATCACGGCTTAAAGACCAGAAGGTCAGAAGAGTTTATCTAATCCTGGGGTAGAAAAGCAATTAAAATCCATCCCAGCCAGGAAAGCTTCCACACAATCCATTATCCCTGCCCTATTTTTAGGCCCATAAAGGAAGGATGCTGGGTGAAACAAGCCATAGAAGGCTTCAGTTTATTTAATAAATGTGCATTGAGCATGAACTCTGTGGCAGGCGCTGTTCTGGGTGGCACATTCTCTGGGTGAGAATATGGTGGTAAGAAGACAAACATAGACCCTGCTCTCAAGAGCCCATGAGCTGGTGGGAGGCAGGTGGGAGACAAGGAAAGGAATAAACAGTGGGCAGACGGACACCACTTGAGACTGGCAGTCAGCCAACGCTTTTCTGAGAAGTTAACACTTTGGCCGAAACCTGTGTATCAAGCAAGAGCCCACCATGGAAAGTTGTGGAGGAAGGGTATTCCAGGCAGAGGAAACATCTCCTGAAAAACCCAGAAGGCAGAAAGGAGCTTGGCCAGTTCAGAAAATGGAAAGAAGCGAGTGTGACTGGAACACAGTGAGTGACAGGGAGGTGGCATGAGATGAGGTAAAAGAAGGAGATGGATATGCACCAGATCACAGGTCCCTGTGGGCTAGGACAAGAGGTGTGCATTTATTCTAAGTGCAGTGGAAGTCAAGCAGGACAGTGGCATGATATGGGGGCTTAAGTTTAAAAATAATAATTCTGGCTACTGTGTGGACAATGGATTGTAGAAGGGGCAAGGGAGGGACTACAGTAGTCCAGGTGAGAGGTGTTAGTGGCTTGGACTAGGTTGGGAGAAAAGTACGTAAGAAAAATGGATGGATTAAGGACCTATTATATAGTCTGTGTCTGCCTTTGCTGAGACACTCAGTATTAAATCTAAATTTTGAGGCGTCTGCAACAGAGATGTGCTTTTTCTGTTTTCTATTGCCCTTACCACATGGATGCCTTATAATTGATTAGTATTTGATTCTCTTTGGTAGAGAAGGAAACAGACAAAAAGTAGTAGTCTTCACAGCATTTCAGTAGGTGAGAGGGGCTTCCCTGGTGGCATAGTGGTTGAGAGTCTGCCTGCTGATGCAGGGGACACAGGTTCGTGCCCCGGTCTGGGAGGATCCTACATGCCGCGGAGCGGCTGGGCCTGTGAGCCATGGCCGCTGAGCCTGTGCGTCCAGAGCCTGTGCTCCAGAACGGGAGAGGCCACAACAGTGAGAGGCCCGCGTACCGCAAAAAAAAAAAAAAAAAAAAAAAGAATAGGTGAGAGACCAACTATACCAGGCTAATTCCAGTTCTCTTAGCTTCATCATCAAACAAGCCAGGAGGTTCTCCCTTGCTTTCCCACTGCCAGCTCAAGTTTTCATTTGTGCCTTGACTGGTTTCTATTCAAGAATGTTCCCAGCTAGATTCCTGGTCTAGTTAGCATGTGTTGATAATACATTTTGATGTCACTAGGCAAGTACCCATCATCAACATGAATTCACTATGTGCTTCTTAGGAAATAAACTGATGAACGTTGGAAATCCTTTACTTTTTTCATGTGGTCATTCGATTTTTTCCCATTATTCTCACAAGATTACTCTTGGCAGTATAGTTAAGGATCTATTGATATTAGCATTCAAAAACAAATCTATCTCTTGTCGTTTATAACTTGGTCATACCAATTCATTTACCTCAAAATGTTGGCATCATTCTTCTTCCCTGACTGAACTTTTGCCATAAACTTTCATCACATTAGTTATGTAATGCTAGGAAAAATAATTCACAATCTCAGTTCATGGTACCTTTGTTTCTTTTTTTTTACACTTGTTCTCAGAAAATAAAATGGATGAATTTAAAACAGTAAATGAATAATCTGTAATATTAATTAAAACATTTTTAGGTAGTTAAGCATTCTATCAAAAGAAAGTCTAAGAGTGCTCATCAGAAAATTTTCAAGAACCAAAATCTACTTGTGTTTTGAGAGAATTTTTTCAAGCAGTTTGCTACCTCGTCTATACAAGAGCCTGGTTATGTCCTTAGGAGTCACTTCCAAATCATAGGACTTATTTATTCTTCACGTCATCATAACCCTAAAAATTGCCAAATGCAATGTATTCATTTTTAGATACATTTCCATTTTGATGGATTTGGGAGATTTAGGGTCATTTTGAAATTATATACTTCCTTCTTAAACTATGAAAAAGAGGCTTCTCATCATTATTTTGGAAATATGAAAGCAATGAGTGGCAGCAAGTTAATGGCTTCAGTATTCAAGTTTAAAGCAACTTAACTTACCTTCAACTTAACATCCTGTGAATTACATTTCTTCTCTTCTACTTAACGTAAGCAGAGACATCATCCTTCCACACTCTAAAAACCTCGTTGCCCACCCGTACCTCTGTGAGTCTTTCCTTTCTTTGCAGTCTGTGAATAAACTGGCCTGCTTTGTCTTGACTAAGCTAGGCCAGACATAGGCTAGCCTTTTGACTAGAGCATTTAAACATTGTAGGTTGATTTAAGAGGCATAAAAATGTATAACCAGCAACATCATTGGCACAAAGGAATTGCCTGATTGAACAGGTTGGAGATGTATCTGAAACAGACCTTAATAGGCTAGAGTGATATTCAAAAGATCTGACTAGTTAGGGACACCTGGTGTAAAAAGCAAGCACTGCATAGAAATGAGTGACTGGACACAGATAAAAGGTCTAATGCATTAGTGATAGGTAGCAGGAATCCAGGGAAAGAGGGGTGAATGAGAGCATAGAACTCTAGATTAACCAGAGGCCTACATGGAACAAAACAATTAGAATGCTAGAAGATAAAACCAGATAAGACGATCCATGTGGGATCACACGGCATACCAAGCAGCACAGCCAGTGACAAGAAACGTTTTCGTTTGAATCAAGGTCTTAGCTGTGGCCTCAGGACAAGTATGAATGTAAATTTGTGGGGTGGCCTGTTCACCCTTCTGTGCTCTTTTATGGGCAGCACATGGGAGTCATTCATCCTTCTGATCCTTGGAGTGAAATAGCCTGGGTAGGAGCTAAATCCAAGAAACAGTTCAGCTTAAGATCTTGAAGGTTTTAAACTTCAAATGTGATACAGCTCCAAAACAAACAGAGCTGGAGACAGCCCCACTTGGTGCCGCATCTCCAGGTAGGTTTCTATGGGTATTTCTCTCCCAATCGACCCAATTCCATGATTCCCCTCTTTCCCAGCTGCTCTCCTTAGCTCCATGACAAAAGGAACAGAAACAAAAGGTGTTAAAAGCTAAGCTAAGGGACTTGTCTGAAGCCCCTACTTGGAGTTAGTAATGAAACTCAGATTTGTTTCAGTTCTATTCTCAGGACCGATTTAACTCTTACATGATCTTAGTAATGCAGAAATCGCTAGAAGAAACATCATGAAGAATATCCTCTTATGTACCAGAAAATAGTATAGATGCTTAGAATACAAAGACAAAAGATGGCCGAGTGCACAAAGTGATGTCTGCTACCCTCAGGAAGTAATATTTATAGATTGCCCACCTGCTCTGCACAAAGCACCACGTTGCTCAGTGCAGACAATGAAATGAGGCACAAGACAACAATAGCCCTGCCCTCACATTGCTTATGCTTTAGTTGGGGAGATAAGAAATACACATGAAAAAGGAGTGTTTGTTGTAGGTTTTGAAGAGTCAAATAAAACTTAACATTTACTGAGGGACTTTATGTCGTGCATTGTTGCAATTGCCTTATATGTCTTAATTAATTTATTTAATCAACACAACAGTCCTATGAGGTTATCTCCATTTTATAAATGAAGCAAAGGTAGGTCGAGTGATTTGCATGGGCTCACCCAGCTAGTGTTTGGTGGAAGCAAGATGTAAACCCAGGCCATCCAAATTATATTTACCTTTATATCTATGTCCAGATCTAGATCCAGATCATCTGCCATAAGGTTTGAAAGGCAGAACTGGTGTCTGAAGGCTGGAAGAGTCAGAGAAGCCATGGGTGTTGTCCATGAGTTAGACATTCAAAAATACGTGGGGAGTTTAGGGAAGGACAGGCCAGAAGCAGAGGCACCATCTCAGAGGCCAGGATACAGCAGTCGAGGGACAGGAAGGCACCAGGCACTGACAGTGCTTTGGTGTCAGAGTAGTTTAAGTTCTAGTCCTACTGCTGTACTCAGTCACTGGTGGGGCTTGGATAAGATCCACAGGTTTCCTATAAAATGGGAATGGTAATAATAATAGTAAGTACCTATCCTGCCAGGTTAGTGGAAATATTCTCCAAGATGACATGTAAAAGTGTCTAGCCTCTTATTTATAATTTATTTTAATTTTGTGTGTGTATGTGTGTGTGTGTTTAAAATAGTGAATAGATTAGCCAGGAGTAGCAAGTTCATACTGGGGAGTGAAAGCAGACAGTGGGGAGATTCTGGTCTCCCCACATTGTGGAGGATTCTGACTTCAGAATTATCCATTTAGCAAGCATTGAAGGCTGTGAGTGAGAACTCAATCTGGCTATACCACTTCTGTGCAGTAGAAGTGCTATAAATAAATAAATCCCTTTGATTTAGGGGATAGAGAGTAAACACCATGGGAAAGTATTCTAGAAGAAGAAATGAAGCAATGGATACGGAATATGTGAATTTTTTCTATAAAATTCACTTGTTCATTCACTCAAAAATACTCATACTCATTGGATATTGGATACTAGGCACTCTTCAGGGCTTGCACATACAACTGGGAACAACACAGTCAAAATCCTTATCTTCGCAGAGCTTATATTCTATAATAACTCTTTATTAATATAAAGATTATATATATTCAAAGATAAGAATTAGAGATGTCGAAGAAAGTGAAGTGTGTTAGAACAAGATATTTTCAAAGTACATCATATGATTTCTCTTTAACCAGCCACCCAAATCTTATTCATCCCTGCTTCATCTAACCTTGCTATGCCTTAGTCTGCTTCAAACAGAAGCACTAACATTTTTTTACTGTTTTAAATAATGTTCACAGCCTCCCAGTTGTATCCAAACCAATTTATAATGTTTTGTTTTGTTTTTTTTTCTGCCACTCTATCTGAAAGCTCCCACACATTGCTTGCTAGCCTCTTGACGTCCATCTAACTAGCTCTCCTCTGTCCTGAGATACAACAGCCTTGCTCTTCTTAGGAAAAGCCTTAAAACACCCTTCTACATACTTGCAGTGACTTCATTCCCTCCTTTTTATGTCATCTACTGTATAGATTTATTCTCATCTCTATACCATTTTCTTAATCAATTATGAAAGGATTCCTTTGAATGTTGAGAAAGGACTCTGAGTACCTCTTTCTAATGCCTCATGTTTGAAGTTTAGTTTCAGTAAAAGTTATGTTGCATAGAATTACTTAATGTTACTCCTGAGCTAGTCTAGCATCCCTGTCTTTTTTAAACACTTTCTTTAATAAGGACTTTTGTCTGTTTTCCTCTTCATTAAAGAAAACTAAATAAATTGCCATTGTTTTTTCATGTAAGGGGCTATAGTATTGAAAGATGATATTTTTTCAAATCAAAGAGTATTTAAGCACCAAAGAAGCTGAAATTATTAATGATGAAAATGAACTGAAAGACACAAGAGCATCCACTTTGTGAAGTTACATTATCTAATGAGACATAAATACATGAAGCTATAAAAATAAACACTATTTCTGTGGCTCTTCCATTCTTTTTATTTTAGGACTTTGAGCAGTGCCTGGCACTTAAAAAAGCACTTCATAATAATCATTGAGTTGAATGATCTCTCATGCTCACAACAGCCCTGTAAAATGGCCTCTGTTACAGATAAAGAAACAGAGGCACAGAAATTCAGATTGGAGATCCACGAGTGGTGATGTCAGTGTTCGAACCCAGACTTCTGGATACCACCACAGTAAATAATTAAGTACTAAACTTTGCAGTTCAAATTTTGACTGTCTCAGGAATTTAACAATGGGGAAAGACAATGTGAGTGGCAATGGTGCGTTGTGACTTTATTGAAAAGGTATGCTTATGACTTGTCTGTAATTGTAACCCCTTTGTCCTTTCCTAACCTCACTAATGTATTTTAGATTACTTAAATGTCTGGTCCCCAGTGCAGTGACAAATGCATTTTTGAAAATTAGCAGTCATTTTATTTGGATCCTGGCATCCCTAAATGACTCATCATCATTTTGCACATTCTCTTCATTCCATAACGTTGTTTTCCTCACCTTGAATTTATTGACACCAATTCATTTTGCCTTGGCATTGGCATTAACAGGGAAATGGCTTTGTTTCATCCTGACATTATAAAACCACCTCCCAAGACTTGGTTTGACATTGTCAGGAGGTGGTTATGGTGACAGCAAGGCCACAGAAGACCAGAGTGAGTTACAGTGATTCCCAGGGAAAAAAAATCATTAAGAAATTTACTGCTGTGTGATTTCAGTAGCTATTTTTCATACTTAAATATCCCTGCTGTTTAAAAATCCTAAGGGGGCTTAGACCGTATTTAGAACACTCCTGCCAAGCATATATAGGAAAAATTAAGTCTCTAAGGAGACATTTGGCTATAGCTCGACAAACAGGAACCCCAAATTATATTTTAGCTTTACAAAGTGCTCAAAGGCATTGAAATTCTGTCTCCAAAAAAAAAGAAAAAAAGAAAAAAACCCGCGCATGTGAATTAATGACACAATTATCTCCTTTCAGCCACAGACACTTGAATATCTTAATGCCGAATATCAAAGGCCTGTAGTATGACTCTTCCTCCTCCTCAGAATGTGAACCGTTTTACAGATCTGTCTTCAGCATTGAATGGGGCTGTATGGATTTTCTTTTACAATTCTTAAAGAACACCAAGTCCTTTTTCTTGCATTCTTCTAAGTGCCATGATGATCTCTCACCTCCACCCCAGTGCCACATAGAACAGCTCCATCTGCACCTTCCTTTAGCCTGTTTTCCAAATTTAACTAGTCACGTTCCAATTAAAAGAAACATGTCACTAAGTTCCTTCAGGGCCATGTTTCTTTACCTTCATATTACCCACAATGCCAAGATTGTGAGAGGTAATACGTTGTGACTAATGAAACATGAAGGGAGTGCTTCTGATCTTTTAACTCATCTGCCTACCCTTGCTTCTTCCCCTCCCTCCATCCCTTCCCAAAGCATATATTGTATCATTAAAGGAAAAAACCCCAAACTAATCACCATTCTCTTCTAGCTAATATTCTTCATTATGGAATCACTTATGAGAAGCCCTAACAAATCATGACACACAAGCTGAGCTGCAATGTCAAAGCTGACCAGCGATTTTTCGGTGTGTCCCTAGATAGCTTCCTCCCATTCCCCGCCAAATATCTATCCCTTCCCTTAAATCCAGAGCATGAGTTAACCCCAGCTTAACTCTGCCTCTCATGCTCAGCAGAAACCTTACCTCCCACTCCACGGAAACTGAAAGGAGGCCACCGAGGAAAAGTTCCTTCTACTTCCTGCTCTCCAACCTATGAGCTGTATATATCCACTTGTATTGATAGCAGTCTACTAATAATAGATTTGTATCCACCACTCAGAAGGAGGCAGAGAACAAAGGATGAATTTTATTTACTTGCTTAATAAATATTTATCAGGCATCTATTTGTGCCAGGGACAGGACTGAATATTCATGACACAGCCACAATGAACAGGTCACAGATATAGTGCAGACATGTACAAGTGTAGCAGGTATGAGTCTCCCACAAACTCAAGTAGTACGAAATATGCTTTCTTTAGGTTAAATCTGACTATGAGCCCCTCTACTGGAAAGGTGGTGGGAAATTCAATTACAGTCCTCACTATGGCTTGATCTTCAAATGTAAAAATGTCCCCTCATTTTGCATCAGTCTGCACTAGTTCACAATGAGATGGCCCTTGGGCTACAGATCACTTTAGCTCAGGAGACCCTACTGGTTCCCTTCACACCTGAGGCTGTACAGTGTTCTGCAAGGCAATGAATCCTAGTGTCTTTGTCTTTCTTATGAGTATAGGATTGTGTATGAGTATAGATTGTGTATGAGTATAGGATTGTGTATGAGTATAAGATTGTGTATGATTATAGGATTATGCCTTTCCTGAGATAGTTTTTGTAGACATTTAAGATAATTGGTAGTTTGACTAGAAATACATATTAATAACAAGTACTGAAATGTGGCAAAATGTGGTCACATGATTCATTTATTGAAATTACCTTTATCATCTCAGTAAAAGATACTTTTATTTTCTCAAGTAAAATTCTTTTTATTAACACTTTTAATATTTTCAAAGGACTATACATTTATTCCAGGCAATTTGGAAAGAGTAAAATGTATAAAGATGAAAATTAAAGTTACTGAAATCACTTGCACGCCTACCAGCCAGAGATGAACACTGGTCACATTTCGTTAGACTCTGTCCCAGTACTTTCTCTAAAGTTTATTTTACAAAAGGTACATGGAGAGGTATATGTTTGTACTTTTGGGTATCACACTAGATAAATATTTGTACTGCTTTCTCTTCTGACATAATGACATGTACTTTGAAATGGTGGTTTATACCCTGATGTATGTTGCCATCGTGTGTGACTATGCCTCCCAATGAATGCCGTCTTTCGCCATGGGCAAAAGAGTAGAGGTTGCACCTTTTTATTAAACTAGACAAGTGCATTTTCTGATACCAGATGAGAAACTCTGTGATTTCTCAGCACCGTTTTTATGAGCACCTTGCCTGCATCTGTGTCTGAAGGTGTTGACCTAAATAGGATTTCAATACATCATTAAAGATCGCTTTAGGAAAGGTGCCCAGCCTTTGGCTTGTGGGATTCTCAACAAATTAATTATTTCTCAACATCAGCAAAGGTTTTTTTTCAGTTTGCAACAGCTAAAAACTCGGGGGGTGTTTGGGCAGTGCCTCTAGCTCCTGCATTCGAGTCACCTGTTATTGCATTCACGCTAGCTGGGTTACTGCATACTGCAGGCATAGGCTCCTTCAAATGAATATGGCTTTCTTATGATGTTTTGAGTAGCATTTCCTTTGATTGGACAAGAGCAAGTGTCACTCCCATAATCAGTGCTTTGTTATTAGATGAATAAGAATAGAATGGCTGCTCTCTAATGTCAGAACCTGCTGTACTAGATTACCCAGACATGTCTGACCACCTGCTGACAGCTCCACATTGTTCCCTTCGGCCCCTTTAGTTCTGCTTCTTGGCCTCATTACACTGAAACAAAGTAGGCTGGATGCTGTCACACGGGGATCATGCCACCGGCATCACTGTCCCATGATGGATACAGGCACAGACAGGAGTATAGGTTGAGAGCAGGAAAGCAAGGATGTTTTCACTTAATGGCTCCCAGGTTTCAGTCTAGATAGATACTGTATCCCCTGCTTTACCATCGCAGAAGCTAAAGGTTGGCCAAGGGGCAGTACTCCCCTGGTATTCTGAAAACACACCTTATGTACTCTGATTTGTACAGGAGAATGCTCATTAAATGCAAGTATACAAGTCACCTTTGAGAAAACAGGCACTGCTGGTCCAATCTGACCTTGCAAGTACACAGCAGTTGAATTCAAATATTCAGTAACTGCATGTTTGACCCCGTGCTGTCTCAAGATTCATATCTACAGAGGACATATACAGATGATGTCTTTGAGTGAGGACATTTACTTCCTTTTCACTTCAAGTACCTTGCATTAGAATCGTAGTGATTAATTCATTATCCTGGCAGATGTAAAACTAAAAACCCTGCTCTTCCACTCTGAGCTTCTAGCATTAGGAGAGATTGGGAAGGTATTGAACATTAGCAAAGTATACTTAGGTTGTGTTTTATATTTTTTAAAGCACCACCACATAATTCTTCTTGAAGCTCCCAACAACTGTGAGGTCGGTGAATAGGACAAGTGTTATTACCCTTGCTTTAGAAGTGAGGCAAGAGAGGCAAAAGAGGTTAAACGATTTCCCCGAGTTCACCCAGCCCATTAACCACAGAGACCAGACTTGAATCACAAGTTCTTCACCTAATTCTCTTCATAGCACCTCATGCTTTTAGTGAGGAGAAAAACGATCTCTGTTCAGTGGGGCACCAGCAGGCAAAACCGATCAAGCCAACAGCCACCTACGTCATCACCAGGACTATAATACTGGAGAAGTCCAACTGGTATCATGTATTTGACGAAAAAGAGAAAGAATTCCTCACTCTTTGCCTTTTAAGATGATAGGCTTTCCATGAGAAATATTCACGCAAATCACAGAGCTCAAGAGAACTTTAGAAACACCTACTTCAAACTCTTTCTCTAACTTTATAGCTGTCACTAGAATGTGAGCCCCACAGAAGCATCTGCATGGCCCGTCTGGCTCACACTGTGGGCCCAGCATCTAGAACAGTACCTGATTGGATGATGGATGGATGGATGGATGGATGGATGAATGGATGGATGTCACTAAGTGGTTTCGTGTTATGTCCAAGGCCTTACAGCAAAGTGACGACTAGAACTCAGGTTTTATGACTCTTAATCAGTGTTTTTTACCACTAAGCCATATCCCCAATCATGGCCAGACATAAGTAAGAAAAGATAGGAGAAATGTACCTAGAATTCCCCAAAAGGCCATTAGACAACAGTCTATAAAGTTTCTTCTCTATACTAGGAGCTAACCTGTAGGTTCAGTTTTACCTCTCACATCTCACAACTTAGTAAAACAGCCGCCAAGCCTGAATAAATGGGTCATAATCACAGCTCTTCATCTCCCTGCCACAGACTCTCAAATGCCTAAATCAGAACTGAATGTTGCACACATGCCTTTGTTATTAGCCTGTTTCGTGGAGGTTATTTGCTCTTTGACGTTTCTCTGAAAAGGACGGGAACATTTGGAACATCTTTCCCTCAGCAATCCTAGGCTTGTTTCAGGTGGTGAAGGTAGAGGTCACTTTATTAATACAGCCATCAAGGAAGGCTGTCATGGTAACACATTGCCTCGATTCCTTGAAGTGCAGGAGACAAAGCCAAAAAGAGAAACTTTCAAGTCTATAAATACAGACCCAGCATTGCTCAAGCCTAGCAGCTCACTGACAGGGCAAACCTAAATGTATAGCTTTGAACAAGACCCAAAGAGAAGAAAGAAACCTTCCCTGTGGTAATGTAATGGGTTATCATGACTATAACAGGAATAAGTGACCCTTCAGGTCATAAAAGAAAAGAAGAATAGAACAAGTAGCTATACTAAGTCCTGGCTTGTGCCCCCTTTGCACATTTTGGTTCCCTCTCTAAGTCTGCTTTTCCATACCTTCCAGAAAGGACTAATAGAGGGAAAAGGAATCAAGGTCTTATAATTCACATTTTGACAATAGTTTGCAGTTTAGGAAGAGGCAAAAATGAATGGCAATCAAGAAACTTACAAAAAAAAGTTGAAGGAGCAAATGATTTAGCCACATCCCTGTGACTCTCATTATCCAACCTAGAAGAAAACTAAAAAGAAGTGAAAGAAGGAGGAAGAAATGCTGCTTGTCCCTATTCTTTCACTGTGAAAATTCCTAGTGTTTTTATAAACTTGTAGCAACTGTGGGAGTTTATTTGTCTACTATGGTGTCTTGCTTACTGAAGCTATGATCAGAGCTTGCTGACTTCAGCCTTTGCATCAGGGTTCCACACTTCATCTTTTTGCAACATAACTCTGTTTGGGTCTAACATTAATACTATAACCTTATCTATCAAGGGCCACAGATTATCTTGGTTTGAAAGCATTCCTAATTTTGAAACATCATGGGATTATAGGATATATGGTGTGATATTGGACACACCATAATGAATTTATTTCTATCAATAGTAAAATGATCCTTTAGAATATAGTCAAGCTATTACCAAAGTAGTATTAGCTTTTTCTGTATCTAAGGATTATATTTTATTATAATAAAAAGAATTGTGTCTAGCAAATAACAATTTGTATCCAATACTAGATCAAGTTTTGTGTAAGAGATTTAAAAATGAACCTTCACTATTTATTGAGATAGCACATTGTTAATTTGTCAAAAGCAACGTAGAAATAATCGGGACATGCTTAATGTAAATACTTAACAAAATAAGGTCAGCGTTTTCAGTTTGAGGCAAATCCACACTGAAGGACACCAAATAAAGAAGTGATAACTGCAAAGTGCTTATTGGGTAGAAATCCCTAGTTGGATTTTTAATCTGCAATGCTATGCAAAATGAAATGGAGATAATGCCAGGATTTTGTAAATGGGTGTTTATCCTCATGCCAGTTCTATCAACTGGTGGTAAATGCCTGAAACTGTTACCAAGTCCAAGCTCAAACTGCTTGCTACACAACAGGCCAATAAATCGAGAGAGGAGCTGTTGGGGCAAGGAATAGCAACTTTATTCAGAAAGCTAGCAAACTGAAAAGATGGTGGACTCATGCCCCAAAGAACCATCCTGCCTGTGTTAGAATTCCGGCTTCTTTTATTCTAAAAGGGGAGGGAGTAAAGTCAAATATTTCCTGGTTCTGGTCCGCCTCTGGAACAGATGTGTTAGTTTCTTCCTCCCTGCGGTCATTCACAGGTGGGCCTGGTCAGGATGTTTCCTGCGAGCTAAACAAAGGTATTTTAGCTTAACGCTCATTACCTGGGAGGCAGGGTTCCCAGAGATGGGCCATTATGTATAACTTCAGCTTATAGGCGACATCCCTTTAGTGATTAGCTTGTAATAGAATACAAAATGTTCTTATTACAAAACCTTGTGTTGAAAGGAATTCTGAAGTTTAGTGCAAAAGAATGCCATGATTAAGTAGCTATGTTTTCTACATAGAGGAAGAGGAAATCAAAGCATATGCAACATATTTGCCTTTCCCAAGCTAGACCTTGATATTTTTGGTATTTTATGTATGAGCTGATTTGTATTTGGAGCTCTGCCAGAATGTGTTGGAACTCTAGAAGATGTGAAATTTAATGCTATCAACAAAGCCCTCCGCCCAGTGTGGTATGAAAACAGATCAGTTGGTCAATACAAATGAAAGTCTACTGAGGAGCTACAGAGGAGTTACTTATGTTGTCTTGGGGAGCGTAGAATGCATTTCACACTGTGCGGCACATTCACTGCATTTCTCCTGACTGTTCTCTTCTGTGTGAAGAGCAGTAATCTGTAAATTGGGAGACCTGGATGCTAGATCTAGAGCTACCCTTGTTTTCGGTTTCCTCGTCTAGAGCTTGTCTAGATAGTTTTTGAAGTTTCCTCAAGCTTTGATTTTACTACTTCTATCAGAGCAAGGTAGGATTAATTACATGACAAGGGTGATTTTGGTTCCTCTTTAATTGTGAGCAATACTAAGTGGTCTGTCTTAGACCATTTAGATCCCAGTCTTCTGATTTAACTCCCCCAGGAAGATAATCTGCTCTTAAATTTCAGCTTTGAGTACTACGTTCGTCTTAATTCCTATGGTTCTACACCTGAAAACTCACTCTCTCTGATCTAAAGTCACCAAGGCCTCTTCATTCTCCTTTCCCCAATATACATAAGGACAACTGCCTATCTTCTTTGCTGTGGCTGATACCCTGATCCAGACCTTCAACCTTTTATCACCAACATTAATTGAGGAGTAATTCTTTTTTGGCAGGGGAGGAGGCTGCCCTGTTTATTGCAGGATATTTAGTAGCATCTCTACCCACTAGATGCCAGTAGCATGCCCTCCCCCGAGGTGTGACAACCAAACACATCTCCAGACATTGGCAAATGGCCCCTGGAAGACAAAATTCATCCACTGTTGAAAACTACTACTTTAGACTGACAACCAAAGACCTCTATTAAATGTTAATTCCTCCAATCCTTTCTCTATTCTAAAATCCCTTCTGCCAGATTCTATCAAGAGCATGAAATGCTTATTTTGCGTATTTCCTTTATCCAGCTCAAAGTGCCCTTCCTCTCATACTCTTCCCGTCTATTTATTCCTAGATACAGCCAACCACAGCAGGAAGACTTCTATGATTAATTTTATAACTTCATTTCATCACTGCATTTTGTTGAGATCTTTTTTTCTCAGCATCATTCCTGGTCTTTCTTTCTCTGCCTATGGCTTAAATGCTGATGTTCGTCAGGGTTCTGGCTGCAGTCTTCATTTTGACTTAGTCTATATTCTAGCAGGATGAGGTCTTCTATTCCTTTCTCTTCAATTTTTGTAACAATGACCACCATCACCCCTGCTCCAAATCTGTATCTCCAAGATGAACTACCTCCTGAACTGTTAACTAGTTTTTCCAGCTAATAACAAGACCCCTGCAGAAGAGCCTATAGATCCTTCCAAGTCAATAGGTCCAAAAAAAGTTTATTTTCTTTTCTGACCAAACATTTCCTCCAATCTTCTTTTCTTAATAAATTGCATTATGATGCATCCAAATGCCAAAAACAGGAACCTCAGACTCTCTCTTACCTATTTCAAATAACCTGTCTCCAAATCTGTTCCTTCTTCCTTCTCCCCATTGCTCTAACCCAGACCAAGCCTATTCTATTGAAGTATCTGGTCACCTTGCCTCCAGCCTGTCCTTTCTCAGGTCTAGCCTCACCTTTTCTCCCCCTTTAAATCACCACCCTGCCCATAGGTCTTTGACAGCTTCCCACTGCCTATTATCTAAACTCTGTAGAATGTTACATAGAACCTTCAGATCCAGGCCATGCCATTCATCATTCACCAACATTTTCCATGTGTCTCCCAGGCTCATTCATCATTCACCAACATTTTCCATGTATCTCCCAGGCTCCAGTGAGAAAACTGAACCCACACTATGTGTTTCAACGGAGAGAGAGAATTTACTAAGGGGAATGGTTAAACAGGTGCTTTAGAATTTAAACATGAGAAGAGGACACTGAAATAACACAGAGATAGTAACTGTGTAAGTAGGGAGCAGTTATCTCTCTTGGACTGAGGAATTACAGGAAAGATGATGGGGTTATTAGAAACTAACAGTTTGCGTATGGACACCAAGGGGGGAAAGCAGTGGGGGGGGTTGCCGTGGGGGGGTGGTGGGATGAATTGGGAGATTGGGATTGACATATATACACTAATATGTACAAAATAGGTAACTAATAGAACCTGCTATATAATAAATAAATAAAATTTAAAAAGAAAAACAAAACAACCACCACAAAAGACCTCATGGATAATCCTCTCACTTCTATCTATAAGTGATTTATCAATAAATAACCACTGATTAATGATTAAAAAGAGAAAGAAACTAACAGTTTGGAGGAGAGACTCCACAGATGTGGGAGCTGTACCTCTTAGGAGGGGTAATGCCTGGCTGCTGCTCTTACCTCTGAAATGCTAGGCAGGGGCCCCTTGGAGCTGGGGCTCAAACCTCTAGAGAAGGAATGCTGCCAGGTTGGTGTAGAAACCTCTAAGGGTGAGATTGAAACTGGTTCTGAAAAGGCTGAGCCCCAGAACCAACTGCTGCTTTTGGGATGTAGGGCCATTGGTGGGGCAATACTCTTAGGAAGAGCCATGAATCAGGAAAAGGGAAATCTCTGCTTCCTTCCTCCTACCTTCTCTGTTCCCTCTAGTGCGCCCTGTTGGCAGAAACCAGGAGACAGCTTGCAGGGTTTCAGCCTCAACAACAGAAGGAAAGATGGATTTAGAGTTGAGAGACAAGTGGTTAATGACCAGCACAATGTATTTTCACGTCTTCTTGCCTTTACTGATACAGTTTCCCCACCCATAATGTTCTTTCTACCAATATCTGCCTGATGCATGTCATTGTTCAAATACAATCTCCTTTCTATAGTTTTCTCTAGTCTTCCCCCAAATAATTATTTATACCAGCATCTGAGTTCCCCTAACAGTTGGCAAATACTTCCTTTATAGTATTTTTTTAATATTGTATCATAATTACTTCTGTGTATGTTCATTTGTTTGTTTTCTGCAAAACTGTGAGCTCCTTTAGGGCAGGCAGAGTTACAACCATACAGTCTAGCAGGGCACCTGGCACACAACAGATGTTGATTGAGCTGGACGGAAATGATAAAAGCATTTTAATGAAATTAATATTAGATTATTTCTTGTATATATTTTATCTTCCCAACCAGATGTGAACCTTATAAGAGCAGAGATCATGCTTTCTATTTCTTTTATTTTTTTCATGGTGGTCAGTACAAGGTTTCATATGCTGAAGAAGAGCTCAGTGATATTTGTTAACCACCTAGTTTATTCATTAAGCACCACAAATTTGATTCAAAATGACATGAAGGTGGAGCATAAGTTTATGAATAGCAGGTAAGATTTGTAGTTAGGTTTAGATGTACTTCTAGCACATGATTCCAACAGAGAGATCGGTGCATATGGTAAAGTTCTGTATTTGTTGAATAGCACAATCAAGAGACCAAATGTAGTGTGTCTTAAAGTGAACTCTAAAGTAATTAAATATATTCCAGGTTTCATTTTTTCTGCTTATCTCTTACAGAAAACATATTACCCCAACTGATGTGATTATTAATCCTGGGTTACATCTGGTCCTTGAATATTTATTAAATTTCTCACAGTCATCAACATCAAGTAGTAGATTATTTAAATGTAGGAAAGGTATTGAATTTTAACTTAATCACAAGCTTCTTGAAAAAAAGAAACCTCTGTTCAACAACTGATTTACATTCAGGTCCAAGAAGAAGAAAAATAGCTTTTTTTTTTCTTAAGGGGAGTGATATTTAATTAACTATCGATTCCTTCTCAATTATTCAAGGCAAGCAATTATCGATATTGATGGAAACAATACTTCCCTATGTGTAGTGCCCAAATGAAAGGAAATATCCCATTCAGCTATCTGCTGCCTGGAACAAGAAATGCTGAGAATCTTTAACTTTAAATGGAAACAGTTATTTGGATCTGTTTATTCCATGTTGCCCCAATTAAACAGATATTTCCTAAAGTGTAAGCAAAACAAAATCCTGAAAACTTATGTATGCTTTCCAAATGAACAACCACCAAAAAAAGAGGCTTTTTGTCAGTTTTGACCATGAATTTAACCACTCTACCCTCGTACACTTTGCCTCAAAGCTACAGATCTTGACATTTTAAACCATGACTCATGAAATACTATAATTTGGGTCTAATATTCATGGTTTCTAAGCCACCCAATGAGAAGTAGCTTACATAATCATTAGAACCCCTGGAACACTACCTTGTATATCAATATTTTGAGCCTGAAGGATTTATAGGCCTTAATAGTCACTTCTAACATTTACAGATAGCAAATGTGGATACATTTGTTAATTATACCAATCCATTATGCAACTATATTAGAGGTCGCCAAGGAATTGTTGTGGAAGGTGGGAAAATAGGGCCCTGTTTAGGGCACTTTGTTATTAACCCTGTGAGCATCCACCACCATCTTTTTTCAGCTCATTTGCACACAGAGCATTAGCACGTTTGCATTTAAGAAGCTTCTTTTGAAGGTGACATACTATTGAACATAATTAATGGACAAGGCAATATTCTCTATTGAATTATTACTTGGGAGATGAGGGTTTTTTAAATACTTTACACTTGATAGTAATAGTATGTGTGTGTGTGTGTGTGTTTAATTCATGTGGTATCCCTGGGGAAATTTGACTATGACATTTTTAAAAAATGAAGAATGTTATAATTTATAAGAAGCTACTTTTTCTGCTCTGTGCCCTGCCCCCCCTACCCCTTCCAGAGTGGTTCTATATATTAAGTGCTTAAGCAGCATATGTTGCTGGCAAGTGTTCTTGGCTTTTTTGCTCTTTGGTGTTGTTTTAATTTCTCTGTGTTCTATTTATCATTCTGCTAAATCAGTGAAACCTTGATTATCTAAAATAATAGGAGACATTGAATTAATGAGGATAACTAGTTTTTTGAATGAATAAGAAATGATTAGAGATGCAAGTTACATGACAGGGACTGTGAATGAATTTTAGTATCTGAAATTGCTTGCTTGATTTATTCCAACTGATTCTGTAAATTGATGGACACAGTGAAATTTTGATAATCAGGGTTTCACCATTGCATTTATTATTATTCCTGGAAATCAAGGTAACCTTGGACTCTACTTGCTATATTTACAAGGCAATAAATATCCTAATAGGCTATTAGGGGCAGATGGGACTGCTCTTCCTCACATTCCTCCCATGAAAAGCTTTCTCTCTTCGGATCTGCCTGCTGCCTCACCGGGAGCATGCTGCCTGCCCCCTGCCCTGTGCTTGTCCGTGGGTTCCTCCTGCCTTCCTGCATGCAGCCCTGGAATCACCTGCAGGGAGAATGGCCCACCCCTTAGAGGTTCTCGGTCATTTTAGCAATACTGCTTTGCATTTTAATTCCATTCATCTGGCCTCAAAGTTCTGCATTCTTGTATCAGGCACTATCCTTGAAACACCCTGGAGGTCACAACAGGTCCCAGTTCCATGAAGAGAAGATACTGCCAAACCAGGAGTATCACATTGCTTTGTATTTGATAGCCTGAAATGGACAATGATAATATCCAAGATTGCAGCAAAAATCTATATGAAAAGAATTAATATGATCAAAACAAAGGCAGCAGACTACATTTGTTTGGAAATTGGAGTCACATGCTTAGTTTGCGGAGGGGAGGGGGGAGCACAAGATCGATAAGAGAGTTTTTTAAAGCTGAAAACATGATGTAGCAGATGAACTTAAATTGATTCTGCTTCTCCTCCCCGCGCCCCCCTCCCTCGTTCTGCAGCGAATGTCTGCGACAACGAGCTCCTGCACTGCCAGAACGGAGGGACGTGCCACAACAACGTGCGCTGCCTGTGCCCCGCCGCGTACACGGGCATCCTGTGCGAGAAGCTGCGGTGTGAGGAATCGGGCAGCTGCGGCTCCGACTCGGGCCAGGGCGCGCCCTCGCGCGGCTCCCCCGCGCTGCTGCTGCCGCTGGCCGCTCTGCTGGGGACAGCCGGCCCCCTGGCGATCTAGGCGGCGCATCCAGCCACCAGATGGGTCCGGCCGTGGGGAAGCAAACACAGCCCCAGCATTTGCTACTAACATAGGAAACCCACCCTCAGACCCCCCCACTCAAACACAGTGTACAAACTAAGAAGGCCCAACTGAACTAAGCCATATATAACAGCCGTGGACAGCACACCGGAGTCAAGACTGGTAATTTCTGACTCCAGAGGCGTTGGCAGCTGTTGATAGTATCCCTGCAAATCACATTGCCCGCTGCAGAGCTTATCGCCGATTGGAAAGGCTGTGACAGCCCCCCGAAAGGAACGACAGAAAAACAACAACAAATCAACCAACCTAAAAACATTGGCTACTCGCACGTGGTGTGCCCCACGCACCACCCGGCCCCGTGTGTGAACCAACCAAACTGAAGCATCCTTTGCTGGCAGTGCATTGTGGGTCTAAGGAAGTGTGTTACAAGCTGCCATATTGGCCTGCTTCAGTCCCTGAACCCCTTCCAATCTGTGCTTTGGTGAACGTTGCTCTGTAACCCTCGTTGGTTGAAAGATTTCTTTGTCTGGTGTTAGTAATGCACATGTGTAACAGCCCCCCTTCAAAAGCTCAAGCCAGTCGTACCCCGTATATCTTAGCAGCACTGGGTCCACCCAGTGCTAGCACACATCCACTGTCCAAGAGTGGCTGTAGGAAAAAAGAGAAAGTGTATCTATCCTTTTGTATTCAAATGAAGTTATTTTTCTTGAAATACTGTAATATGTAGATTTTTTGTATTCTTGCCAATTTGTGTTACCAGACAATCTGTTAATGTATCTAATTCAAATCAGCAAAGACTGACATTTTATTTTGTCCTCTTTCCTTCTGTTTTGTTTCATTGTGCAGAGATTTCTCTGTAAGGGCAACGAACTTGCTGGCATCAAAGAATATCAGTTTACATATATAACAAGTGTAATAAGATTCCACCAAAGGACATTCTAAGTGTTTTCTTGTTGCTTTAACACTGGAAGATTTAAAGAATAAAAATTCCCGCATAAACGATTTCAGGAATTTGTATTGCGATTTCTTAAGATGAAAGGAGCAGCCGCCAAGCAGATTCACACTCGCTTTACTGATTTCTGTGTGGACTGAATACACTCAGTTGATGAATTTAGTAACCAGAAAGGTGGATTGGTGTTCACTAGCTTGGACAACTTCTGCAAAATATGAGACTATTTCTACTTGGGAAAAATTATAACAGAAAAAAAAAAAAATCTAAGTGATTGCCAAGATTATGCCAAAGCCTGTTGGCAGAGTACTAAGAGACTTTTATTTTTAAGTCATGCTATTTTCACAGATTGATGTGATCATGTGACTCTAGAGATGCTGATCTATGTATCTTTCCAATTACAGTGTTTACATGGAGTATCGTAAGAGGCAACCTGGGGAACCAGGAAAGTCGCAGGGAAATTGAGTGATTAGCAATTTGACTTTGAATATATTCAGACTAAGTATTTACAGAAATATCAAAATATACAGCAGCAAGTAGACATAACTGCTGTTCCTGAGAATAAAGTTTGTTTTAAGTACTGCCCAAGGTGTAATCAATTCTTGTTTCTGCCTTTTATTAGGCCAATTACTGTGCAAAACAGCAAGGCAGGGAGAGGAGGGGAGAAGCACTGCAAAGTTTCAAAGTGACTAAAACAGTGTGTATTCCATTCCCAGCACACTGTTGTCCTACAGGTTACAAATGTGTTAGCAGCAGCATCTTCTGGCATCAAAAACAATGAACAGCCCAAGCCAGAGTCTGAAGGACAGTGAAGTCTTACATGACTTGGTAGAGCAATAGCCTATGATGGTGGTAGGTCAGAAGCCCACTTCCAGTCTGAATTCTTCACCCTCCTGCCACTCTTTGCTGAAATTGGGTGAGGGGGAGTCTTCTGATAAATATCCTCGGTAAAAACTAGACTAAGGAACAGCGTGTCTTATTGGTTTTGTTCCCAGAAAAACCAATTCAAAGAAGGCAATAAAAGGTAAACAGGTAACGCCTGTGCTGCCTGCCATCCCACGTCTAAGTCGATTGAATGTTTGTTATTCAAACCCACAGTCTCTTTTGATGTAAGAAATAAGAAAAGATAGAAATAAATTAGAGCTCTGGCTTAGTGCCGGCGTGGCCAACCAGAAACTGGAAATTTACATTAGAAGCATAAACAGCAAATTATATTTCAGGCTCACCAAAGACTACACGTGAAAATGCCGATAACATACAGTTTGAGATTACTTATAATGAGGTGGATTTCTAATATTAAAATTGGAGTTGTCTTATAGTTTATTAGCACAAACCAAAGGTAGACTGTGTTATTTCCAGCAATGATGCACTTTATCATTACTCACTCATGGCTTTGTCCCTATGCTCAGGAATCAGACTACACATTTCAATACATGGTATTTGAAAGCTAATTCTAACATTTAATGAAGGCCTGATCTAAATCAATTCATCTGCCTTTTATCTTTATGAAGCTATAAGAATCTAAATTGATGAGGCATATCTGGCATTCAGTGTATTTAGATATAGTTTTCTGAATTTCCTAAAGTGATGTGACCTGCTTTTAATAAATTCACTTTTAGGTATATAACAAATGGAAATGAAATGTTCTTTTTAATCTGGATTCTCAAATTCTTCTAAAGGGTATATTACTTTGGTGAAACCCCAAATCAGTAGATTTTATTCATCTGCTGTTTTCTAGCATTCTTGCAAAGCTGGTTCCATCTACAATATTATGTCTAAGGACAGGATTGGGGTGAAAAGTGGATACTAAGTTGTTCACATATTTAAGGTCCTAAATCTTGCTTTGTCTCTACTTGGATTAGCCCTTAGGATTGGTTAATCTATCAACTTTACCACAAATACAATTTCTTCCATCAACACCTCTGATGAACATAAAACTTCAAAGAAATCTTTGTCCCAAGGTTCAGCTATATAGAAAGTGTTGGTATTTATAGGAACGTAATTAGACTGCCCTGTGATGATGTGGGATTGATTCATTTCTGAGCCTGTGCACAGGGTAGAGGGGGAACTTTAGTCCCAGAAAAGAGCAGCCCTTGCTTAGTGCGGCCCATTCTGACCCTCCTCCAATTTTGTCTCAGTAGCCAGGAACCTAGAATTCTGTCCTCCACCTACTTTTAGGGTGTATACGCCTCTTCTGAGGGTCCAAACTCCTGAAGGCAGGCAGCATAATGAGTGCACATCCTTGAGTGCAAGAGGTGGCAAAGGGTGAATATGTATGGATAGATGAGTGACTTGGGCCTGGGAGTATATGCTGGGGAATTCACACGCGAGTGAGAAGAGGCTCCTTGCAGTGAAACCCAGAGCTCAGGGATAGAAAAGAAGGGGCTAAGGGGTGGGAGAGAGAGTAGGGCTGCCTCAGGGCCAGGGTCCAGTACAGAACTCTGAGCAGTCTAAAAGATTCTAAACCTATACCTGGGTTTCCGATTGTTATGAAGGTATTTGTGTTAAAACAGCAGAATGGAACATAGTGTTATTTAACACTATGTTAGCTTGATGTATAACTTTTAAATATTTAGACGTGTGGCCTATGGGCTTCCATTGGTACTTTTGTCCTGGCCCCTGCCTGGTGGGTCTGCCTGGAGATGAACACTGCATGAGGTGCCCTTGAGTCAAATGACTAAATGGGTCAAATCACTTACCCAGGTACAGGTTGGGAGAAGACATACCGGTCACAGTTCAACAATTCCTATAGTTAATGCTCCACTTCACTTTTTCTCCAACCTGTGGCCTTACTGAATATAAGAACGTTTGGAGGGACTGGGGGCAGCTGTGAGGAAACCCTGAAATCAGATCTTTTGTCCCATCATCTTCACTCTCTGCCATCAATAATCCAGTATTTGGGGGATGTAAGGACCCCATATTCTGAGATGGGATGCTCTGTGTTATACGGGAAATGGGTTGTTGCACTTCACCTGTTGTTAAATACTAAATAAAATACCTATTTAACAGTTTGTCTGCTCAGAGAGTTACACGGAATATGTGAGAACTTTGAACTACATGTTCTATATATTTGTTATGCATTGAATTCTATCTGTTTATGATCTGATGCAATTTAGAACTTCAGCTTCTGAACTAGAATTTCTTACCCACCATTTTGATTCCCAGTCTTTACCAAGAAAGATGACAATGGTGACAGCAACTAAGCTGCATCTTAGAACAATCTGAATAACTAGGTAAAACTCTAGGTTTTTTTTTTTTTTTTAGAAAATCTAATTGGGCACCCTTAATGGCATATAGGAATGAAAAACACAGATAAGGAACATCCCTAGAGTGTGGATCCAAATATGTGGTTGTGAAAATTTCTTTCTTTGCCTCAGGAAATCAGGACTGGATTCTATTCAATTTTCTTTCCAAGAAATATCAAATGTCCACTTGGTATAAATATTCTGACAGTTCTGACCATTTCCATATGGAAGAATTTTTTACTTTTAACTATGTTTTCCCTTTTTTTACACTACAAGTAGTTTTTTCCTTTAGTTACCTAAAACAGTTGCCAATAAATTCTCAGCATAAACTGCACATAAACATAATGTCAGAAAGAGTTAAGAATGCCAGTTATCATATTTTGAAGTTTCACCAACAATCTTGGGAACATGGAGAATTTTTATTCTTTACAACACCTGGTAAGGTGTGACTCACATATTATCATCTTCATTTTGCATCTGAAGAATCAAATAACTAAGAAACAGACATATCCCTTGTATAAATCATGTTATTGCATTTAACTAGAAAAGAGAAAATAACATCTGGGAAAACTTTATATTAATATTGAAAAATGCAGTTATTTGAGATCTATTATGGCAGAAAAATTCTACCCCTAATACATTTTTAGAGTAGGTCCTGGAATATGTCTACCAAGAAGACTTAAATGATTTTAGGGGGTGTTGTTTAGATTAATACAGTTGAGCATTTAACTATTGCTGGAATCCCCTCTCTGCCTTTTCCCATCACCCAAGAGCTCTTTTTAATTGACGATTGAATTAAAATGGAGTAGTAACATTTAAAATTATGTGATGTTTTTATTAACCTGAAATGATAGCTGGTAAAATGGGCCATTATTCTGCAAGACCTAATTATGTTAACACTAAAGATTTAGCTAGGCTGGCTGGAGCAAACTGCCGCGAACTGGAAGTAAAAAATAGTATCATTTTCTTAACCTAGTCTCATTTTTTTCAGAGGTGTCGCTTTTAACTATTATTTAATTAGTGAACTATGAAATCTATGGGAAAAAGAACCTGACTGGAAGAGAGAAAAATAATAATTACTACCCCTCCTACATCTGTCTGAATAGACGCCAAAATTCCTGTGTGGCGAGAATGTGTCATTATGTTAAAGACACAGTGTACCATGGTGTGTATCCTCTAGCCACCCTGCCCTGAGAGTACCACATTACAGCTTTGCTCGTACCGGGGGAAGTCATTCAAATCTAATAAAAGAAAGAAAATGGCAGAAAATCACACACCGGAAGTCCTGTTAAGAATAGGTGATTCTTTTTGACCCAGACAGGAAAGAACACAATGTCATCTTTGTTTACTTGTATTTTGCTCTGAAGGAGGGGTCACTCCTGTAGGGGTATGATTTTCCCTCTACCCATGTGAAACATGGCAAGAAAACATTCTCCAAGGAAATAGCATTTTGCTATTTACCAGTCGTGCCTACCCCATGAAGCCCTTAGTAATCATTTTGGCTTTCATGGTGTGATAAACACCTAAAGGCAAGAGATTAGTGGCATCACTCTTCGTCTCTTTTTCTCTCCCTTTGGAAAAAAAAAAAAAAAAAAGGGTCCAAATATAGAATGATGCCATTTGCAAGAATCCTTCAGTTAGTTGATGCCTAATTATGAAGACTCCAGCTAAATATTTAGTTTATTAAATTAATAGTGTGGCAAGTATTGGAGCAGCTTTACAACCACTTAAACTTGTGTTTACATCCTGTGTGATTACAATTCATAATTGGGAAAGCAGTCAAAACTAAATGCATTCTGATCAATGGTTCCCATTCTGCAAATAGACCCAACACAACACGTTGCAGTGAGTGACTTAAAAGCGGGACTTCTGTGTCTAGAGTTCCAACTAGACTTGGGAAAGACAATGGAGGGATTCCAGCACTGAAGTGCTTTAACTTAGGTGTAAGATTTTCTGTATAAGTGATTTTTTTTTCTGGGCAGAGGGTCTATTATACTCTCTTTCTCTTTTTTAATTTGTAAAAGGCCTGAAAATATAAGGATAACTGCACTAAAACCTCAGGTTAAGATTTACCCTAACTATGGAAGTTTTTTTTTTTTTTAAATAATAAACTGTTGAAAGGGGATGAGTGAAAATAACACGTTGGTACTTGAAAGCACGTATTTTCCAGCAATTGGCTCTTTTTTCATCTCTTACTGACCTTATCTCTCCTGAGCTGCTAAGGGCATCTATATTCTCTTTTGTAGATATATATTTTAACATGTTCGTGTTTGTTCTGGAAGCCACGTGAAGTAAAAGTGAAAATAACCTAGGTCAGGAGTGTAGTGTGAGTGGCAAATGATGAAAATGTCTCGGCAACTCTGCTATATTTCTCATGGCAGCATGTAGTATCAATGGACACTCACTTCCTCTGGGTCCCTGGGTCAACCTTCCTTTAAACTTTGAAGAATATTGGTTCCAATAAAGAGTCCCAAATAAAGCTCTTGGGAGAATCTGAATAATATAAATATCTGCATTAATATATTGATAATAAAAGCCTCATACCTCATAATCAGTTCCAATTAAATGGTAACTAAATCCTGGCAATTGGATATATAACATTTTTCATTCAATCTGAATATGTACATATTTCTATGTAAATTCTCACTTTAATGCACACAACATATTTTCATTTACAATCACATACCTGTACTATTAAGTGTGGGCTACCTCTAATCAAAGGCAGATATCACTAGGTTGATTTGAGACTTGTCTATTCGAAGATGTTGCCACTGAGACTTAAATCCCTCTGCATTAGTCAGTTTCTGTCACCTGAAATATGAACACACTCTGAAAAAGTCAGAAATAATGTGGGTTCTGATGCTGTTCTCAGGGTTGTGAGAAACACAACCACTCTGACTTCTCTGTTGCAGACATTTTACTAGAAAGGGCTCAAACTTGTACACACTTGTACATTTAAAAAAAATAAAATATGTGTGACACTGGAACACACTCAGGTTGAATGGCACAAACTTATTTTCCTTTTGGCTGGTTTGTTTCATTTTTATGGTGACTCTCGCTACAAGCATCAGATCAGGAGCAAAGGTCTTTCTAATTGTCTGTATGGTTCCCTGAGTTGTGAGCACTATTCTCTCTGTTCTGTTTGGGGGCCCTGATTTACATTCCCACCCTGTGCCCTAGACCTGTGCTATCCAAATCGGGAGCTACTAGGCACCTATGGCTTTTGAGCACTTGAATGTGGTTAGTCCAAACTAACATGTCCTGTGAATATAAGATACTCACCGGATTTCAAAGAGTACAAAACAAATGAGAAAAGAATGTGAATTATCTCTTTAATCATTTTCCTATTGATTACATGTTGGAATGATAATATTTTGGACACACTGTGTTAAATAAAATATATTATTAGAATTGATTTTAACTGTTTCTTTTTCCTTTCTAACGTGGCTACCAGAGACACTTTAATCACATAAATGGCTCACATTATATTTTTATTGGACAGCTCTGCTCCAAACACCTAATTTTCCCATCTCTAAAATAGGGCTAATAGTATTCATTCTCCAGAGTTAATGTGAAAATCTAAGTGAGCTAATGAACGTGAAATTATTGGCAAATTGTAAAGTGTAGGAAGTGTCTAAGAGTGTTGATGACCATGATGGTGATAATCATGATATTTTCAAGCTGTAGTTCCACCTTTCTAGATTTCTCTGGAAATTTTCAGCCAGAGGTCTCACCAAAACTTTCTCTAAAAGTGCTCCAGGGCAATGAATGCAAGGTTTTAAAAGTTTTGAATGTGACATATGACCTGAACAAGAAGCTTACATTTGTAACAATATCAACAAAGAGAATACTAATGGTAGTAAAAAATCATAGTAATAGCAACCACACAGCTAATCTTTGATGAAAGCCTTGAGCCAGGAACTGTGTTAAGTATTTTTACCATCTTTATTCTAAATAATGCACTGCGTTTCTGTTAGTGCCGTTTACGAGCATATTGCTGACTCATTTTCTTTCTGCACACTTAATTGTTTCTAAGTTCTGTATGTAGACAATGAATGAAAGGTGGCAAAATGTGACTTAGCAACAGCAACTCAGGGGACAAAGGCAAAATGTGAGTCGACAATATGTGCATACACTTGCATAACAGTTCTAGCATCGTAATGTGCACGGTGTTAGGATTTCTATATAGGCATTCTTCATTTTACTGCACTTCACTCTGTTGCTCTTTGCAGATAGTGAATTTTTTACAAACTGGAGGTTTATGGCAACCCTGAGTCAAGCAAGTCCATCAATGCTGTTTTTCCAACAGCGTTTGCTCACTTCGTGTCTCTGTATCCAGTGTCGGTAATTCTTGAAATATTTCACATTTTTTCATTATGATTATATGTGTTATGGTGATCTGTGATCAGTGATCTTTGATGTTACTATTTCAGAAAAATTACAACTCACAGAAGGCTCAGATGATCGTTAGTGTATTTTAGCAATAAAATATTTTTAATTAAGGTATGTACATTGTTTTTTTAGACGTAATGCTATTGCACACTTAATAGACTACAGTGCAGTGTAAACATAACTTTTATATGGACTGGGAAACCAAAAAATTTGTGTGACACTTTATTGTGATATTCGCTTTATTGTGATGGTCTGGAACCAAACCCGCAAGATCCCCAAGGTACGCCTTATAGTTGGATTCAAGTGTTGACCCTCTCGTTAATTTAAATTCTGTCTGCTTAAAGGATGGTTTTCATGAGAGAACACTTTTGTTATCTCACCGCTCCATTCATAGCCTCTTGAGATAAACTGCTCACTCCGTAGCCTTGAACTCAATCCCCACCTTCATATTGTCCTCAGTACACCTCTCTAATCCATGAAGTCTGAAAATGCCCTGTGCGTTCTCATCTTCTTGACATGTTTAGGTCTTTTTTTTTTTTTTAAGATGTTGGGGGTAGGAGTTTATTAATTAACTTATTTATTTTTGGCTGTGTTGGGTCTTCATTTCTGTGCGAGGGCTATCTCTAGTTGTGGCGAGCGGGGGCCACTCTTGGTCGCGGTGCGCGGGCCTCTCACTATCGCGGCCTCTCTTGTTGTGGAGCACAGGCTCCAGACGCGCAGGCTCAGCAGTTGTGGCTCACGGGCCTAGTTGCTCCGCAGCATGTGGGATCCTCCCAGACCAGGGCTCGAACCTGTGTCCCCTGTGTTAGCAGGCAGATTCTCAACCACTGCACCACGAGGGAAGCCCCATGTTTAGGTCTTTTTAAAAACCTGGAATGCCTTTCAACATTCTTCACCCATAAAAATCCTACCCCAAGTCAAGTTCCGCCTCTCCAAGAAGCCTTGTCAATCATCCGCACTACTTCTACTCATGCTTAACGATCTGACTCACCACTTAGCTCTTGTTACATGTGATTTATACTGATTTACTTGTTATCTCTCCTAATAGATTATCATTGTTAATACTAACATTACACATATAGACACACACACACACACACACACACACACAGGATTTTGCTTATAACAGGGCTCCGTACATTCATTCACAAATATTTATTGAGCACCTATTCTGTGCCTGGCACTGATCTAGATGATTGAAGCAACAGAGTCTAATACAAATTTGAGTGTGTCCCTCTCATTATATTTAAATAGTGCAATTTAAGTAAATTACTATATTAAATAATATAAAATAAACTGAATTTCTGAAGAGAAAATGTGTATACATTAGATTTATAGATTGAATATCATTTTAAATACTTTAGGGGAGTATTCCTAATTAAAACCTGTGGTTTTAATTAGGAATACTCCCCTAAAGTATTTAAAAAGCAAGCAGTCCTTTATAATATCATCAATGTATCCCAGTTTACCTCTACTAATTTCAGATTTTGATATACATTGCTTTTTCTTAAAATAGAAACATCTGTATTCCTCATTCTTTGTTGTACTTTGCCCTTGAGCAAATCGTTCTCGACTTGGGCGTGCACCAGAATCATCTGGGGGGCTTTAGTAAAACCGAGTGCTAGAGCTAACTCCTGAGTTCTGACTCAGGGATTCTGAGGTGAAGCCCAAAGGTTTGATTTGTAACAAGTTCCCAGGTAAGGCTGTTGCTGCTGGTCAAGACATCAACCTTTGAGAAACATTGCTTTAAGCTAATTAAAAACCTGATGGCAATTTCCTGAGAAGCTCACAGGGCTTAACCTAACTCCCCTTCCTTGAGACTCAGTGACCTAACATTAAAATGGGTATCATGATTTTCACCCCACAGGCTTGTGATGAGGATTAAATGAGATAATGTACGTGAAACTGTCTTATCTGAGGTTCACATTCAGGAAATGTGATTTGAAACCACATACTTTCAATTTAGCCATAAAATAAGGCAAAGGCATTTATTTCACTAGATTCTCTCACTCCAGCAATTCAAGCTATCTATTAGGAATTCTGGTCTCTAAATTCAAGTGATTTCACCTACAAAATGATAAAATAATAGGATCTTACAGTCGACAAAGACCTTAGAGATTTTCTGGAAGGAGCCGTTAAATGTTTTGGACCAGGTAAATCGTCAAAACTTTTTTGTTTACTTTCTTGATTCAATAAAGCGATCAAGACAATTGAACTGGTTGCTTGCATCATTCCTCAACTTGAATATTTGGTTCTTCCTAAATTGAATTATTTGTCCGAAACAAGCTCCATCCAGACTAAAAGAAAAAAAAAAAAATAAGATTCTCGTTCTTCTTGTCAGCTCATGGTTGTAGCTTCCACACGGAAGCTCTGCGGCCCTTAATTAAAGCCCAGTTCCTTCTGACTCCGGCTTGCCCTCTAACTCACTCTGTGGCCTCGCTCTGTGATGTTTCTCTACCCACTGGAAGGGCTCAGAGGGCTATTAATGCAAGGAATCAATGATCAAAAATTAATTTTGAAGCCTATGTTAAGAGCCCATTAACAGTGCAGCTTGCCTAACCAAGAGTCTGAGCAGTGCAGCTGAGATCTTCCAAAGGATTTGAGAGCAAAATTTTGCAGGTACAATGTATCTTGAGAATAATGATGCATGTCCCTAACAGCCTAGTGCTAAGTTATAAGCCTAAATTGGAGACTTTAAAGAGGAATACACAGCCTCTGTAATTTCCAGTTTGGTGTAATAATGTGGAAATGGCTTTTGATGCCGGGATTGGATCAGCCTAAATGAGCTGGAATTGATAGATGCCTGTAATACCAGGGGCAGGAGAGAGTGATCACGTCTGTGTCCTTGCTGACTTATCTAGGGCTCTCCAGACGTGACAGTTTTAAGGAGTGAGACTTTAAATGTGTTACGGAGACGCACTACACTATCCTTCAGCACAGAGTAAGGTACTTCTAAAATTGCCTTCACGAGAATACAGAATGGGGAGGCTCCTTTCCAGGAAGGGAAAAGGGCTTTTGTTTCCTGTAAAAAGTAAAAGGAGATGGTAAATTCAGAAAAAATGTGATGGAGGTGTTCTGAGAGCACAGAGAATTAGCTCTTCCTCTAGGAGACCCACAAGCCCAGTCCACCCACTCTGCCGCCTTGAAGTGATAGCATTCCAAAAGGCAGACACCTGCACCCTTTGGGGGGGCAACGTAAGGGACACTCAAGGGCAAGACAGTTACACTCATGATTAACATGTTAAAACAGCAAAATTCAAAGCCTGTGGTGACATAGGAAATAAGGAGCTTCTTTAGTTTCTGTATAATCGATAACATCTAAAGTATTACCTAACAGTTTCACTAAGAAGTTGTCACGGCATGGATAAATCATCAGGATGTGTGGAACAGTGGCAATTTTAGACTAGCCCAAATGGAATCAAACTTGATGAGATCCTTACAAAGCACATAAGACTTCCTATTATTTGTTTGCTTCAGCCTCATCTTCTTGCCAACCTGTGCTCCAGCTGAGTGCGGTGATGGCAATTCCCTGAAGGCACCAGACTCGGGTGTCCCATGCACCTTTGCACTTGTTGCCCCTTCCATCTGATGGGCGCCTCTCCATTGTGTCCATCTAGTGAGCTCATCCCTTAAGACCCAGTGGAGCTACCTCCTGTTTCATGTACCGTTCCGGTTATTTGCTGTGTACCAACCACCCAAAAACTTATTGGGATAAAACAAGACCAGAAAGGATGGTTTGTCCCTCCTCCACAATGTCTGGTATCTCAGTTGGGAGTGACTCAAATGTTGGAAGACTCTCAGCTGGGACTGGGAGATCCACTGAAATATCTGGCATGTTTTCAGGGAGCTTGAATGCCAAGCTTAGCTGGGATCATCAACCAGACTACCTACACATGGCCCCACCAGCATACCAGCCATAGGGTTGTCAGGTGTCTTATATAGAGGCTCAGTATTCCAGCAAACAATATGGAAGCCAGAGGCCTTTTAAGACCCGGCTGCAGAACAGATATAGTATTACTTTTTTCACATTCTATCACTCAACACAGTCCCAAGATTCAAGAGGAGGGGACAGACTCTGCTTCTCATTGGGAGAAGTGTCAAAGAATTGGGGACCTTTTTTCTCCTCTGATCCTCCCAAATAGGGTGGTACTTTCTCCTTTACCCACCCCTGTACCATGGGATCTCTATCACCACCTGCTTCTGGCTGTACTGTGTGGCTGTTTAGTCCACTGGCTTCCACACTAGACCCTGATATGCTAGCAGCATCGTATTTGCAAGACCTGGCAAAACTCACGTAAGACATTGGACAAAAAGTGCTTAATGAATACTTCTCAAATGGAGGGTCTGTTTTACATTTAGATTCCAAACAAAAATTCTTCCACCAAGGGGTGTGTAACCCCTGCTCCAAGCGCAGCCCCACTGTGCTGTGTGGAAGAGCAGTGTTTGTGAGCAGAGGGCATGGTGGCCAGGAGAATGTAGACTCAGACTTCTCAGTGAGAGGGACCACCAGAGGCCACAGCCCACAACCTTTTTAGGGCGAGTTATCAAAGGCAAATGCCAGTAATGATCAAACACCCACCAGGGCTGTCAGAGGCACAATCTTGCTGTCATTCTCCTCTGCCATTGCCATCTCAACCTTCCCCTGGAATCCAGCCTCATGTGTCCAATGGCCTATGGGACACCTACCTGGATGTCTAATAGATGTGCTCTACCAGCATGTCTCAAATACCAAACTCTCATGTGCCCACCTCCTGCAACTCCCATCTGCTCCTCCTAAGCTTTCCCATCTCAGGTCGTGGTACCTCCTTCCCCACCCCAGTTTCTCAGACCCCAAGCTTCTGATCTTCTCATCCTATCATATCTCCAGTCAGCAAGCCCTTCCAGCTCCACCTTCAAGTTCCATTCCAAACTCAGCACCTATCCCACCTGGTCTTCTGCAACAGTGCCCTTACTGGTTTCCTTTCTTCCAGGCTCACCTCTCTTCAGATCTCCCCTCAGCAGGCAGAGTGACCCTTTATATAAGGAAATACGGCCGTGTTCCTCCTCAGCTGAAACCCACCAACAGCGTCTCCTCACACGGAAAGTCCAAAGGGATTGCTAAGACTCAAAAGGCCTACATGGATAGCCCTCAGCTACATCTCTGCCCTAACTTCCCACCACACCACCCCTCACTCTTCCCACTTCACACGCACTCTGCCTTTCCCTCCAGCATACTCCAAATGAAACCTCTCCACTTGTTGCTTCCTCTTCCTGGAATCTTCTTCCCTAGATATTCTTCATAATTCATTCAGGACTTGACTCAAATGTCTCCTTGTTGGAGAGGCCCCTCTTCCTCACCAATCACCTTTTTTTTTTTTTTTGATGTGGACCAATTTTAAAGTCTCCACTGAATTTGTTACAAAGTTGCTTCTGCTCTATGTTTTGGTTCCTTGGCCGCAAGTCATGTGGGATCCCAGCTCCCTGACCAGGGAGCGAACCTGTACCCCCTGCATTGGAAACCAAAGTCTTAACCACTGGACCGCCAGGGAAGTACCACCAGTCACCTTCTATTCCTTCATCCAGCTTTATTTGCCTTCTTACCGCTTATCACTACTGACGTTATATTTACTATCTGTTTGTTTATTGTCTATCTCCTTCCACGAGAATGTCTGCTGTGTTTACTGCTGCATTCCAAGCATTCAGAACAGTGCCTGGCGTTATAGAAGGCACTAAATAAATATCTGTGGAATTAATGAAGAAATTAATGAATGCTCCTGGAAGACATGGATCACAGTGCTCTTGCCTGCAGATAAGGCCTTAGGACCCCTCTGATCTGTGCTCCAAGTGACCACTAACAATCTAAAAGTATTTTGGTTCAAGAAATGAAAAGGATATGCCATCCCTGAATGAAACTGTGGGATGCTTTTGTTTTTGTTTTGTTTTCTTTCTTTACAACAAAAACAGCTTTGTCTCTATATTCCCAGTACCTCACAGTGTCTGGAACTAACAGTACTTGATAAGTGTTCGCTGAACTCATGCTCAGTAGACTAGAAGTACACAAGATGCCTTGATGACTTACCATGTGTAAAAATTAACCGGTGAAATGGTAGCCCCAATTTAATTCTGCAAATACTTCATTGACACCAAGTATGTATCAAGCATAGTGCCTCGGCACCGTGTTTCTCCCCTCTCTGCTCCATGGCTCATTTGAGGGTTTGGAAGAAAGGAGAAAGTGGTCCTCACTGCTAACCAGCTCGTTCCAGAGAAAAGTGTACCTGGATCCTCTTACCTTCGTTAGCACAGCCTCTCTCCCAGCACAGGCTAGAGTGATGTGGCTGGTCACTCCCTGCTGGCATCTCTCCCTGAATTTCAGGGAGATAAGAAATAGTGCTGTCTTTATTCTGTGCTTACATATATATAGGATAACTTTTAAGGAAATTAATGCTTGAGTTTGGACAAAAGCCCTTAATTTACATTTGACATTTCCTGTCTTCAGATGTTAACATTCAGTCACTCAGGTGACGTGATCTTTCAATAGTCCCAAGACACTGTGCTTTCTGCATTGCTTTTTGCCAGAATGGCCCTCTTACGATAGGTGCTAAATAAGGACAAAGTGAGACGGGGATGCTGCTTTGTGTTTGTAAAACTTCTTTCAACCCAGGCTTTCCAAGCATGGTACAAACATTAAGAGAAATTATTATCCCCACTTGACAGAAAGAGGAGAAACGTTTGATTTCTTTAGTAATAGCCTCTTATAACAGTTTCCAAATGTAATTACATTGGTTGGAAATGCCAACTTGTGCAATGAAATTATCAGCACATTATGTGAAACAAGTAAAGGGAAACAGTACTTCCTAGGACATATCACGTACAAGAGGAGTCTCCTCTAGATCCTGACTCCCACTCTAGCTGGGGGTAAAACACCAGCATCGCCATAATGAAGAAATCTGATTCATCTTTTTAGGTCATGGTCGAATGTTCTAGCATTATCATTTGAACATTATTATTTGGGCCCTGACTAAACCTTGCTGTGCCTCAGTTTCTTCACTGCTAAATGGGTTTAATAATTCTACTTCACACTGTTATCATAGGAATTGAATGTGTCACTACAGATTCCATTATGGAGGTGCTATTCAATCAGGAGAAACAGAACCAAAGGAATGACCATGGAAAGGTTTCCAATACTACCTTAATTTCCCAATTACAGGCAGAGTTCAACATTCTAAGTAAAATACAGTCATAATCAATGACACCTGGGTCCCTTTGCTTTCCAAGCCTTCCCCTCTTTTTCTCAAGACCTCTTTCTCCTTGATATAGCTGCCTACAGATAAGACCAACTCACAGTCTCTAGATGATATTCCATCCCTGACCTACTCCTGTCGCTATGAGATGGGAAATTGTTCTCTGAAGACAGAAATGTGCTTACAGTACATATACACATTCTCATCCCCTTTGGCAATAAAGCCTTAAGGAAAAAAAAATGTGTTTTTGAAGATGTGGCCATAAAACTATCTGGTAGGACCTTATCATCTCAGGGCCAAGAGAAAAAAAAATAGCACAAAAAGGGAAATTTCAATCAATGTTACAGAACCACAGCAGTAAAGAAGCTGTTTCCGGAACAACATAATTGCTGAGCCACGTGACCTTTGCTGTCACGTGAAGAGCGAGGAAATTCTCTAAATTAAATCGGTCAGAATGGTGAACCCGAGCGGTGCCTCCTGATTGAGACCTCCAGCGGCAGGGCAGAGGGCCAGGCTGGGAAATCAAGCAGAATTGAAGTTTCCCTGAGAGAGCAGTAAAGAGCCAAATGGTAGGTGTTTATAAGTTTTGCCAAGTCGTCTCTTGCTGACAGACTGTTGCTTCTCAATTGAGTATTCCACTTCTGTTCTATGCTTCTGCTTCTGTGTCATGGCCTTGCAAATACCATAATGTAATCACAGCTTGTTTCCATCCTCTGAACCTGTACCAGAAGGTAACTCCCAGCTATGTGTGTGTGTTGGGATTAAAGACCAAACAGGCTCATAGCCTCGTGATAATTCAGATACACTTCTTTTGAAACAAGGCATTTGGGCTGAGCAGATCTGGGCTTCGTATGTACCTGGGAAGAAGAATAGGTGACGTCTCCCTGACCTTATTTACATATGGCCGAGCAGGAGCTCAGGTGCTGTTCATTAATGGTGTTAAGAGGCACCTTCCCCCACTCAGCCAAGAATGTTTAGGGCTCAGCTGCTACCAAGGAGTGGGGTAAGGCAATGTCCGCCATTCTTGTCCCTCCCCACCCCCATGTACCAGTTTGAGTCTCCAATTTATTAGAATACTAACTTGGAATGGATCACACCCAAAATCATATTCCAAGAAAGGACATAAGGGTCCATGGGAGGAAAATGACTTTGGAGTCAGTATCACAGCCTAAGATGCAGGGGAGAGGTTTGGAGTCCAGTCCAGTCAACCTCCTGCCATGGGGGGTGCCTTGGGGAAATGGCTCTGGGTATAGTCAGAGTTCCAACAGGAAACAGACATCATGCTCTAGGAGGTGGCAGTTGAAGAGAATTTAATGAGGGGACTATGTTCACAGACTTGAGCTAAGAGAAAAAGAGTGGTGAAGTATCTGGGTTTGGGGAAGAAGCTTCCACCCCTGGGCCAGAAGGGCAAAGGTAGTGAGCCATCCCCAGAACCTGGAGAGACTGGTGGCTTCGGGAGAGGTGTGGGCTTCCATAGAGGAACCAGCCTCTGTCAACCTGCATCCTGCGAGAGGGGATCCTGGGGAAAAACTCCAATTCTTCTCTGCCCTTGAGTCCCTGTCAGTGAGAAGCTCTGTCAGTGGCCAAACTCAATAGGAATCAAGAGGGCAAAGGAACCTATATGATCCATGAAGCATTACCCAAGGCAGAAAGAAAGCAGAGAAGAGTGGTGGGTAGGTCTGTATGTGCACATGGAGAACGCCCCCCAAGGTCCTGGCCAATTGGGGAAATCTGAGACTCTTCATGGAAGTCAAGCCAAGTGACTTGATTAGGCTTATCTCTGAGACGCTGTCAAGGCTTGTTCTGTCCTAGTTGGCAGCACCCCAGAATGTTGACAAGTTTATGGTTCTACCAATAGCAACTAGGACATTTTGCAACACGGTAACCAGTGCAGAGGTGGGTGGTGGAAACTATGGCCATCAGGAGTGGATGATCCTGCTACAGTGGCCCCTCTGCAGGATGACTGGAGGCCAGCAGTTTCTGAGCCCGGCCTCAAAGGACACATGCAAACTCCCAGTTCCCCAAAATGGACATCTGTAGAGCAATGACCAGAGTCGACATGTAAGCACCCTAGGGGAACCTCAAAGATTCTGGAGGCGTGGGAATAGGACTCAGCAAACTTTTCTGTAAAGAGTCATATGGTAATATTTTAGGCTTTGTGAGCTATATGTTTTCTGTTGTAACTATTCAATTCTCTCATTGTAGCACAAAAACAGCTACAGTACAGCTACTTTACAGACAAGTAAACAAATGAACGTGGCTGTGTTCCAATAAAACTTTACAAAAATAGGTGGCAGGCTAGATCTGACCTTCAAGTAGTAGTTTGCAGACTACTGGCTTAGAACATTGAGATTTAGGGGGTTCGTGTAATCCTGACCTCATTTGTACCTGCAAGATGGCAAGGCTGGGGTCGTATCTGTTTTATGTATTTATATATCTGATTTCTATTAGGTCGTAAGCCTCATGAAAACAGGAGCCATGTCTTATCGTTCTGGGCATCCTTAATACCCAGAATGACACAAATGAATGAATGAATGAATGAATGGATATCCACAAAAGGTTTACTATAATTTGTAGTTCCATTGCAGTTCTTGTTAAGTTAAACCTTCTGCCTCATTCATATATTAAAATATTGAATGGTCAGAAGATAGGTAGAGAAAAAAAACTTTGTATGGGTCCTAAATCTCTCATAAAATTGAGACACAGTTTTATGTGCTGACTGGTGCTGCTTTACTTTAATGAAAGTGGAATAGGTTAGCTCAAACAAACAACTGTTGACAGTAGAAAAGTAAACAAGATCCTAATTAATGCCTTTGCTAATGAGACTCCCTTAACCATGACACATGAATTAGGTGTTTATTCCTAACATATGCTTAACTTACGGGGTTGGGTATTTGGTGCTTTATTTATCACACGTGGCCTTCAAAAACTCCAGAAAAAAAAATCCTTGCAACTCTGTTTTTTTTCATTTTTATTGGAATATAGTTGATTTATAATGTTGTTTTAGTTTCAGGTATATGGCAAAGTGAATCAGCAACTCTTTTTTATGATCTTGCATAAGTTCCCTTTCTAGTTTCCCTTCCTCCCACCCCAGGGTACTTATGGTGCACCTGCTATCATTAGTGCTCTCATAAAAGATAACTTTGGAACTGCCTGTGAGATACTAGTCTTAGCATCCCAACCACTAGTGCAGATCCAGGACTATATAAACCCATTTGCAGTGAGGTGGAAAGAGCTGGAGAGGAGAACAGCAAATAGTTTATGTAGTATAAGGTCTCACCACCACCCTCCTTCCCAAGTGAAAAGCAAAAGCACATATGCCTTCCATGTAGTCTGATTCTTCTTTGTGATGAATGGAATGCAGCCAACAAAGAAATGGAAGAGTGCTTTTGCTTTTTACTTAAACAGTAGTTTGAATCATTTGACCATAAAATCTTGAAATAAGGGAGTTCTTAGCTTTCCCACAGCAGAAACAAACTTTTGGGGATGGTGGAGTTTAGGGAGCCCAAAGACTCTAGTAAATGTGTTTTGACATGAGTGGTTGGAAATGTCTATGATCAAGCATCAAGAAAGAGATATAACCTTCTAGGTCACTGAATTCATTCAATAATATTTATTGTGCATTCACCAAGCACCCAGCAGAGATGAATCCGTATCTGGATGCTGGTACTTCATCCAGTCCTTTGTTGAGCCTACCTACAAACTGTTTTGCAAACTTCTTAGAAGGTATATATTTGATACTTGTTTGATAGTCATCACAGAATCAGAAACAAGTTCCCTGGACACTGACACTCTTGTGTCTGTGTTTGTGCCATGTTTTGCCATGCCTTGCCTTGACATAGTTAGCCAAGGGAATGCAAAAAAGAAAAATTGTAGTTTATTGACAGGCAATTGATAAAGTATTATTCTCATTTGTTGGTGAAAACAAAAAAAAACTTTTGTAGTTTATTTCAATCTAAGTAAAATGTGAATTTCATCTTTTTATTTTTTAAAAGGGCAACATTTAATTCTTCATAAAACCTGTGGTCCAAGTATTCCTATTTTGATAAATTATAAAATGACTTTCCCTTCTCCCACCTTTTCCTGCTGAGACCTGGCACTACCTAGATCTTCCCTTCTGCCCTTGCAACCCCTGGTGTATGTCTATTACTCAGAGTACCAAGTAGAGGTCAACAAGTTACTGAAAAAGGCCAGACTAATGAAAGAAATCCTACTGCTTCTCAATGAGTGTTGGCCTGAAAGCACAGTGATTTGTTTTACACTGGGGGGACAAGTTATTGTATGTCAGCCTATGTATGGCAATACATACAGTAAATGAGCCAGACTAATAGCAATATTAAATTGTTTAGGTGCAAATATATTTAAAACTCTATGAAATAAAAAAGGTACCATCCTCATTCTGCTAAAATTAATTCTTATGAATAGTATGACATGAACACAGACCATGAAAAATACTGGAATTTTAGATCAAATAACTAATGTAACTAGAGCTGATTGGTGGCAGATAGTTACATATACAAAGGCAAACTTAAATCAACTACTTTCATGCTGTTTCTGGATTTCTTATTTACTTTGAAAAATAGTTGTTTTGTTCTAAAGGAGCTATAAGTGTAAATAGTAGAAGACATACTCAGCTGTGGGTGCTGAACCATCAATGAACAGCATTATTGATACCATCAGCTGTGAATTTAAAGCTCTTTTAGTAAGAAAACAGGCATATTTTCAATTCAGATTGACACTATTCAAGATACAGGCACAACTGACATCTCTTAAGTAATACTGTACTAAGATATATCACAGGATCTGAGAAAGTGTCTGATACTTAGAGGAAGCATTAAGTCAAACACTGGGAAAAATACATTCCAACTGCCACAGATGTTCTCAGCAAAAGTGTGTAGGATGTTCAGCTGATGGAAAATTCAACATAAAAGGACTATTTGATGAATTATATTATGTTCTTAAAAAAATTATCCAGGTTTCTGTGTGGTGTGATTCTTTGTTTTGAATTTGCTAATTGGAGATAAGATATAAATGCTAGTCCTCGTTCAGCTGTTATATCCCTCTGGGTCATCTTTAAGAGAATTATGTGGGAGAGAAGGGGTTTTTAGATGCCATTTTAAACTCTCTTTGGAGAAATGAGGCAGTGGACTAACGATATGGATTTGACAAAAGTGTTTGAGAATTAGAGAGCTCAAAATATGATCCTGTGATTTCATGAAAGCATTCTAGTTTGAGTGTGATAGTAATAGAAATATTGAATAATGTAGTCACACAGAACAAAAATTGTTTGATTTGGGTAGCAGGTTAAGACACTAAAATAGAGACCAGAACTCAGATGATCAGTCAAGGGGCAAAGATTGCACAACCAAACTCAGCACATGGAATGTGATTCCTACTTGCCAAAGAAAATGCCAAACCCTAAATTAGAAGCATCAGTAACTGAAAGAATGTTGGTTATATATCACCTCCAGCCCTCTTACCCTAGATCCATTATTTTGCAGATAGAGAGACCAAGGTCCAAAGAAGAAAAGTGATTCCTCTGGTCATATTTTTGTATTCATTCATTCACTCAATAAATATTTAATGAACATCTATGATGAGCCAGGAAACATGCTAAATAGTAGGCAGGAGTAGATCTGTTACTGAACAAAACTTGGGTCCACCTGCCTACACACAGTAAAGCCAATCTACTGACACCAGGTTGTGGTGAAGGAAAGTGCAGCGTTTATAGCAGGGCACCAAGCAAGGAGTACAGGCAGCTAGTGCTCAAAAGGCTCAAACTCCTTGATGGCTTTCAAGGAAAGGTTTTTAAAGACAGGGTGAAGAAGAGGGTTGTGGGGTGTGTGATCAGCTCATCTTCTGATGGTTTGGTGGTGATGTAATCAGGAGTCAACATCATGAGACTTCTGAGGTCTATGTGCTTGTGGGTAGCATATAGTTAACTTCTTCTACCTAGTGGGGGTTTCAGTATCTGCAGAACAGCAGATGTCCTTTGAAGGACATGGCTCAAGATATTATCTATAGCCCTTGAGGAGGAATTAAATGTCCTTGACTTTGTTTAATTGCTAATCTATTATTATTTTGTCTTGCTTGACTATTTTCCTCTCTTTCTGCATTTTTTCACTTCTCTGATTAAATTTATTCTTTGGAACTCAGGGAAAGCCTTGGATGCTAAAGTTTTCTTCATGCAAAAGGCAGGTGGAGGACATGGGGGGATCTGTCCCAGGAAGGCCCCATGGGGTCCTGCTTGGTTACAGATCCAGCTTTGTGAATCCTGAAGCTTATATAGTTTTAAGAAAATAATGTAACTAATACAAATTGTAAATCAACTATACTCCAATAAAAATTTTTAAAAAAGGAAAAGAACGTAAAATTATGTCAGAAAGTAGGTACTCGTGTAGAATAATAGAAAAATACAAATGAAAAAAAAAGTTAAAGCCAAAAATCAATCATCACAAGCATCACAAAATCCAGAAAAATAGAAAAATATCTTTATTAATTGCCTAGCACACTTTTTTCTTTTTTTAAATTTTTATTTTATATTGGAGTATAGTTGATTAACAATGTTGTGTTAGCTATCACACTTTTATAATATCTTTTCCTGACAATTTTGGCTGCATATTCATTGATCACCTTTTCAATGACAATAATTTTATAATATTTTCTATAGACAGAAAGGAAAAATATTTTAGTCTTTCCTTTGACATCACTGACCAAAATTTGTTTCTGATAATTGGCAATTTGAAATGATTTTTTTCAGCTTTACAACTCATTATTGGTTATATAATATAAAATTTCAGAATTGCCATCAAATTGGGGAAAACATTCATCAAGGAGAGAACTTCTCATTTGATTTGGTTCCAGCAATGAGAACAAAACCCTCTATGACTTTATACAGCTAGTGATTGGAAGAATTTTTCATAGACTAACTTCTGGCGCCATATAGTTCAAACCTTGTTTCTCTTCTACTACTCCCTTACTCCTCTGCTTGAAGCTGTAAGAACACACTCATTTCAAACCACAACCTCTGGTCCTTCATCGTTATATCCCAACCCCAGATGAGTGAGCTCAGAAGGCAGTAGGATCCTATCTGGAAGCCGTTCTTAGACTGGATCAGCAAGCAATAACTTAATGATACAAAAAAGTGAATATGAACCACGTAAATATCTCTCATTAAACCAAAATTAAATATATATGCAACTCAGCTCTTTCTTAGCCGAATTCAAAAATCACTGCTGGACCTACTAGAGAATGGGCTTGAGGACACGGGGAGGGGAAAGGGTAAGCTGGGACAAAGTGAGAGAGTGGCATGGACATATATACACTACCAAATGTAAAATCGGTAGCTAGTGGGAAGCAGCCACGTAGCACAGGGAGATCAGCTCGGTGCTTTGTGACCACCTAGAGGGGTGGGATAGGGAGGGTGGGAAGGAGGGAGACGCAAGAGGGAAGAGATAGGGGGATACATGTATATGTATAGCTGATTCACTTAGTTATAAAGCAGAAACTAACACACCATTGTAGAACAATTATACTCCAATGAAGATGTTAAAAAAAAAAAGTCACTGCTCGTCACATAAACACTTCTCAACATGAGGAAAGTGTGACAGAGGGGAAGTCAGTGGGGAAAGACCTGTAAGTTTAACTGATTGTGTTTGAAATATTTTACTTATGCAAAGTTTACCAAAAATAAATGGCCATGTGAACTTTTGTTAAAGACCCCACAAGTAAAGGGACAATGCAAGTTGGGAACCTGAAGCCTAAACCACACTAGCTTTATGGTAAATGCACTTCAGGTGGTAGTGATTCAATAATGAACATCAGGAAGCCATTTGAAAACCATCCAGTGGCTCTCAGTCTAAACCAGTAAATCGGCAATTACCACACAATGTGTTATTTGCTGACATGGAGAATAAGCATGTGGTCTACTTATAAAAACACTAGAAAACATATCTGTTCCTCAGACCCGTCAGGGAACAAGGGAAACTGGTTATAATTGAAAGTAGAACCCAGTCCCATTTCACTTTAACCAGTGCCTAGAGCCAGATAAAAGATATTTTCCAAAGGCTGTATGCTATTCTTTTTTTTAATATAAATTTATTTATTTATTTATTTATTTATTTATTTATTTATTTATTTTTGGCTGCATTGAGTCTTTGTTGCTACGAGTGGGCTTTCTCTAGTTGCGGCGAGCAGGGTCTACACTTCGTTGGGATGTGCGGGATTCTCATTGCGGTGGCTTCTCTTGTTGTGGAGCACGGGCTCTAGGTTCGTGGGCTTCAGTAGTTGTGGCACACGGGCTCTAGAGTGCAGACTCAGTAGTTGTGGCGCATGGTCTTAGTTGCTCTGAGACATGTGGGATCTTCCTGGACCAGGGCTCAAACCTGTGTCCCCTGCATTGGCAGGCGGATTCTTAACCACTGCACCACAAGGGAAATCCCCCAAAGGCCGTTTGAGCTTATGATGAGCAAAGTTTTAGTTTATGATCCACATGATGGCCACTAACGAAGGACACAGTGAAGCTAATTGATAAAGGAGTCTTGTTAGATTTTCAAGAAGTGATAAACTAGATAGAGCAGCCCCCAAATTATTTATCATCTGCCAAGCAAATTTTCCAAGAATTACAAGTTAGAGATCAGCATCTTGTCCCTTAGACAACTTCTATAGCCCCTGGAACCCTGGCACCCATCTATAACGCACCTATAACTGCTTTGTATTGACCACTCATCATCAACAGGCTCTGGGCTAAGGGCTATATACATGGTGTGCTACATTTCATCCATTTGAAAACCTTCATGTTTGGGATTCTTAGTCTCTTTCCAAATACGGAAACTGATGCTTCAGGAAGTTTAAATGCTTTGCCCAGGATATACAGATAGTAAGTTGTGAAATGGGATTTGCGATAAAGACTTTCTGACTCCAAAGCCTGTTTTGGGCTTACTATGTGTCAGGCACAGTGACCGCCACAGGAGATAAACAGGTGAAAATAACAGTCCCTGTCCTCACAGAGGACAGACTAACAAGGAGCAACAACAAAACCCCAGGCAGGTCGTACCTCATGGGTGATAAGGGCTGTGAGAAACTCTGTTCATCCCCAGCTATCACTGCCCCCCCTCACTCATTCTGTTCTATCACTCTAGACTTCTTGCTTGTTCCTTAAATACACAAATATTCACATCTCAGGGCTTTTGTGTTCGATGTTTTCTTTGTCTTAGAACAATTTCCTCCTAGTTTCCATATAGTTTATTCCTTACCTTGCTGAGGTCTCTGCTCAGGTGTCATTTTCTTAAAGAGAAGTTTGACCAAACTGCCTGCCTTTCACTATCTTCTTCCTCTGTTTTATTTTTGTTCATATCACTTAGCATTACCTGTATGCATGAGTTTACGTACATTTACTCATTTATCTGCATTGACTTTCCCACTAGCATTCGAACTTCATGAGATCAGGGCTTTTTTTTTTTTTTTTTTTGATAAATTTATTTTTATTTATTTATTTTTGGCTGTGTTGGGTCTTCCTTGCTGTGCACGGGCTTTCTCTTGTTGCGGCGAGCGGGGGCTACTCTTTGTTGTGGTGCACAGACTTCTCATTGCGGTGGCTCCTCTTGTTGCAGAGCACAGGCTCTAGAGCGCAGGCTCAGTAGTTGTGGCACACGGGCTTAGTTGCTCCACAGCATGTGGGATCTTCCCGGACCAGGGCTCGAACTCGTGTCCCCTGCATTAGCAGGTGGATTCTTAACCACTGCGCCACCAGGGAAGCCCCAAGGCTTTGTTTTATTGTGTCTCTGTCTCCAGTGCTCAGAACAGCATCCAGTCTATTGTAGGTGACGGGTGAATATTGGTGAATAAATGGATGTGCCTCCTGTGTGGCCTGATATCACGAATGGTCAATGAGATAGTCTGTCCCTGAAAAGCAAAAGCAAAAGAAAGATAAAAGTCCCTATCGACCTGTCTTTCCACTAAAGGTCTGGATCTATAGTCTGAGTTGTTAAGAGTCCCAGAGAAGCCTCCTGCTTCTACAAGACAACATTCTTTTTCTTGGTCAGGTAAACCCTTTTCCTGTGAGAGGGCCAGATTTAAGACCAAAATTGAGATTCTTGGCAATACATTTGGTACTCACACGGACTTTAGTACTTTGCCATGAGTCACACGTACCTCTACTTGACAGCAAGTCTGACTCTTAAGTTATACTTATTGTGTTTCTCTGGGAAGCTGTTCGTGATATTTAGAACAACTTTGTCTGCCAGGTTATAAAGTAGACAGGTGCTATGGAAAAATGGCTAAAGTTAGTCATATATGCCTCGTGGAAGTGGGACTAAGGATTTACTTGGCAAAAAAGCTGGCTTTGAAACTATTGTTCCTTGGGCCCTATAATGATAGCCTCCTAGTAATAACACATTTAATGACGAGGATGCATTCCAATGAAACCCTTAAATGCAACAATTCATCAGAGGAGTAATGACCTAGAAAGTGTCAGGGTGTGCTCCAGATTTGGTGACTAGTAAGTTGCTTCCATTTTCCTAAATTGCCTAAGAACAGAGTGGGTTCAGACAGGCCAGTGTGTACAGAAGCATCACTGCAGCTCCATTCCCCAGTTGAGGCCTCAGCCTCATCCCCTATAGCCATGGCTACCAAGAATTTGTGTTATTAAAAAAATACCATTACCTTTTAGAACAATGATGTACTTTATAGATACCGGATGCTCCTGAAATCTCTGCTGGTGAAACCTCATCTCTTGCCATTTGACCCAACCCTGGACACATAGTATGGTGGGAAAATGCATTTATACTCCATAGGCATAGATATTGATTTAAAGCCTTAATTTTGGGGAAGGATTGCCATCATGCCACAGCAGTACAGGAACACCTCCATGCCCTGCAGTCGTCAGGTATGATTTACGAGGTCAGAGGTAGGGCTGGGGAGATAAGGTCCCCTCTGCTCCTGGGGCTGTACCACATTCAGTCATAAGGATGGAAACAGCAAGTTGTGCCTTGCCTGCGCTCACCTATTCTCATGACTGGGCAAGGACCTATCTTCTTCTTGAGATAAATTCCCTGCATCTTCAGATGCTGCCTTGTCCACCATCACCTCAAAACATAGACATTAACTGGAATTGAATATTCAGTAAATTCTTTGAAGTCTGAGACCAGAAATTCTCTAAGCCCACTCCAAACTCTGGTCAAAGGATCTTTGCATCTAAAGGTCTATAGACAACTCTTATTAATTAAGCCCTTTACTATTTGCCAGTGACGTTGATGCGTAGTAGGCAAAGGACAGAAACATACCAGGTGAGGGCAAACAGGTAGTTAAGGGCCAGATCAAGAAGAAACTGTTCATGAGGATTTGGGACACCTCCTTTTGCACTAGGTCACAAAACTTGTTATTGACAAAGCTGGGACAAATATGCAGGCCAGTCTGATCCCACGGCCCAAACTTTTAACAATGATGATGTATCCCTAACTGTATTTATTACCGTTATAAGTCAATTGCCTATAGAAATTTCAGTCTTATTTGTATTTTATCTTATTTCTGTTTCCAGTCTAATTTCTCATTTTTTTTACATCCTTTCATTTGATGAATTTTTTAAAATAGCTATCTCTACCCATTGCCTCCCAATTCTCACCACCTCTTGCTCTCTGTCTCTTAAAATCTGTTCTCTGCTCTCAATAATCTTTCATGAAACCCCTTCCTCAAAAAGTTCTAGTGTGGTTATTGAACTTCAGCTCTAATGGGATTATTTTAGTCCTCATTTTTCTCAGTGTCTCCACAGTGTTTCATACCCTTTCCTTCCAGAAAGCCCCTTCTCCTTTAGCTTCTGTGACACAGCAACACCCCCTCCTTTGCTCCTTTACTGTCTACTCTTCCTTTCCTGCCCCTAAATGTGTGATTGAGCTTCTGTTCCCAGTCCTCTTCTCTAGGTCATCATTTTCTTCACTTCAGTTACCACCTAGACATAGGTGATGCCTATGCTCTGAACTCTATCCTGAATCCTTCAATTTTAATTGGCCCCTGGACCAAATTCTTCTTTCCTCTCCAACTCATTGTTCCTACTGCATTTCTTATTTCTGCTAAAGGCAACTTAATTCTTCTAGTACCCCAGGCTGGAAAACCTAGTCATCCTAGACACTCTGCTCACCTCTCACAGGTAACCATTCAACGAGTCCTGTAGATTCAGCCATGACAATATTTCTCCTATCATCTCTCTTCTATTCCACTGTCAGCATCCTAATTCTTGCTCTCACTATCTCTGGCCTGGATTATTGAACATATTTTCCTGCTTTCCAATAAACTGACGTGAGAGTAGTCTTTCAAAAATGTAAGTTCTGAGCCCATATGCCACTCCCCTACTATTTAAAAAATAACACTCCAATTAGTCCTCATTGCCCTCATAACAATATTGAGACTCCTAACCACGACTTGTGTATCAATCAGGACAGGATACAGTCTGCTGAAGTAACAAACAATTCCCAGTGTCAGAGTCCTTTAAAATAATGCATTTATTTCTCATTCACACAAAGTCTGATATGGGTTCAAATGGCCCTCCAGGGACACCATCCTACATGTGATGGCCCAGTGTTGAATTTTCATGTCAACACATGTTTTTGTAATCTCATAACAACCGAACCAGATATAGAGTTAGGCACCAGGAATTAAATGTTTCTTCCCACACGCCTCCCATTAGCCAAAGGCGATCATGTGGCCATGCCTAACTTCCAGGAATGCTGAGGGACAGTCCTCCCATGTTCCCAGAAAAAGAGGCCAACAAGACTTCAGTGAACACTAATAAGGCTGTCCACACCTCACAAACATTTGCATGGTCTGTTCCCTGCTTATCAAGCTAAGCTCATCTTTGGCTACTCCATCTCCCTTTGACAATCTAAGTTCCAGCATTCCTGAGATAATTTCAGTTTTCCCAAATATGAGATGGCTTCCATATATTTTTTTTAAATTCTCAGGCCTCAGAGTTAAGGTCATCTATCCAATAACCCTTTTCTGACCCCTAAAGAATATGTTAGGTACCCTAGTAACATGTCTGCATAGACCCTGCATTTATTATATTTCCATGAAGTTTTCCTTTTGTACTATAACTGCTTTTTGCATTGTGATATTATCCTCAGAAAACTGAAATTTCCTTGAAAGTAAGTAGCATATCTTATTCATAGGGCTACCCATTTAATAGATGCTCAGTAAAAATTGGCTCAGTAACAGCATCGTCTATCGCATAAAGTCCAAGATTTTTGGCTTAACCAGAATCTGACTCGTATTACCTTTCCAGAGTTATCTGCATTACATGCCTTCATGAACCTTATTTTATCACACAGTTATGTTACTTAATACGTCCACTACATGCCCCACATTTTCCCATCCTTGTATCTTTGTTCACACTGCTTCCTTATCCTGGAAGCTTTCCTGACCACATTTTTTTTTTTTCAAGTCCTACAGATATTTCAAAGACCAGCTCTAAAGACAATTCTCTTTCCATCCTGAAATAATGTCTCCCTCCTCTGAACGCCCATCAAATTTTACTCATAGCCTGTAATACCACTTTATCATACAAGGTGCTCAATAATGGTTTGTGGGATGAATGTTGAATGCTTTAAGTAGTATAAAATCCTTTCCATTTCCTCCCCACCTCAGAAACAAGACGTGGACATCAAAAATCTATGAAATATTCAACACCCTATTCAGTCCCTATTAACAAGCTGCTGGAACAATGACCCTAGAGTGCAGAATTATCTGTGAAACTTTAAATGAATTATCAACAATCAACATTTTGCCAAGGAAGACCAATAGGTATATCGTATTTGTCGTTTTGCCTATTCTTTCTTCTTGTTGGACTTATTAATGCCCATATCATCAGAGATATAATAAGCCTTAAAATTAATGTCTGATGTCTTTTATAGCTTAAGACTTAATTTATTGCCCAAGTCTTAGACTCTGGCACAATTAGATTTTGATACATGGGCATTTCTGCTTACGCGGGACTTAGTAGTAAAGGACTCCACATTTTGAACAGCCTCATAAATATATATTGAATTTAACTTTCTAACATGCAAAACCCATTTTTCTGTTGTTTGGAGGTTTTTCTGGCTTGGGGTAGAGCAAGTTTCTATAAGTATTTTTGTTGTGTGCCATTAATTAGTTCATAAATCAAGGTGTCTTAGAATCGCACAGATTACCCTAAAGCCAATACGGTTAACATCGCAACGTACAACTGCATTTTTCGATCTCACCTAGGTCTTGCAAAGGTTTTGTCCCAAGCAATTAAGATTGCTAGGGTCACTTGGACATTAATAAGAAGTTAGTGATACTTCAACAGTTTTTACTGAATTCCTTTTTTTAAAAAAAGGTTACATTTTTTTGTTATAAAATTTTATCTATGAAATTATGAGCCACTAATTTTCCAAAGACTAATGAGCAAATGTTACTATCTTAAATTACACAATTACATAAGTTTTCCCAAAAATCGGTGGAGAAAGATAGAGAAAATACTGATGAACTAAAAGATAAAAAGTTGAGTTAATGTCTCCCAAGCTTCTCCTACCCAGAAACAGCCACAATCAATATACATATATTTTATTACATCCCTTAGGCCTTTATTTGTGGGGTTTTTTCTTTCTCATTTATGGTCAAACTGCCTTATCTGCTTTGTTGCCCACACTCATCTGTTGGTTGTTATGCATATTTTTGATGAGGCTGTGAAACTGTGAATTCTCTCACTCCGTGATAGAGGCAAATAGGAGCAAGACACTCAGAGGATAAGAACTCTCTTACACTGGATATTCTCCAACACTTCTGGTTTCACCAAAGCAACAAATGGGTCTGGCTCCATTACATCCTTCCTTGGTGTAGCCACTCTACCCTCACCTGGGCACATGCAAGTAGTATGCCCAAAGGCCATGCACTACCATTCCTGGCCTGATTTTCACTTCTGACTTTGGAATTGATAACTTCAATGAGGAAACAAAGCCACATGACGGAGAAAAATAACCAAAGATTGAAAAGTGACTTTGGCTGAAAGCAGGTTAGCCTAGAGATAAATTCATTTATTTTTCTTCACCTCCAGCTCCCAAGCTCTTAAAGAGTTAAATAAAACCAAAGTGATCATCACTGACCATGCTTCAGGGTAGTGGTCATTAAAAAACAAGTATGCACGTTATCCAGATACTGTGTCTGGTTAACTACCCCAGCTCCCCCCAACCCTCCTAGAGTATGATTGCACAGAGGATCTTTAGATGGGCCTGAAAAGCTCAATAATACACCCCTGATTTAACAGGAATATAGAAGAGTAGGCACATTCTCATTTCAGGTCATCCCCAAAATACAGACCCAAGCTTTCTTGACATCTAGACCCACATAAACCTTACTTTCTAATTTATGAGGTAAATTCAAAAACTTATAATACTTATTCTTTTCTCAGAGGTGGTAAGACTGATATTTTCTCTTCAATCATCCACTAAAATAGATTAGTCACGTTAAGGATTAAAAACAAAAGGAAGCAGAAAACAGAAACATTTGAAATAAAGATTTACCAAATATGGGCAACAGAAACTTCTTTATGAGAGATACTGGCAAGTATGGCTGCAGTACAGGGTTGGGTAGAAGAGATTAGTGTGCAAAACTGAACAGGAGAATAAAGAATGGAGAAGAATTGCAGGGGAGCAGAGCAAGAGACATTTAGAGGTATTCAAACAGATCAAACAGATACACACAGGGGAGTCTTCAGGAAAAACAAAATAAGCTGATATACCTTGGGGGGAAAATATTATAGCAGAGCATGCCGTATGTCAATAATTAAAAGAAGAGGAGAGAGAAGGTGAAGAGGCAGAGTGAAGGAAGAGGCTGAAGAGGAAGAAGTGAAAGTGAGAAGGAAGTAGATGGGGGGGGAAACTCCCAAGCATTCTGCATGCTTCCGCATGTGAGAAATGGACTCGAACCTGCCTTTCACATCCTTACCAAGGCCTTGAAAAAGGAACTTCATTGAGGGAGAAAAGCAGTGGCCATGTCTTCAGTTCAACTTGAAGTATAATTTTCTATGTGGCCTACGATGAAATCTGTAGTGCAGATGTTCCAATGTCTCCTCTTATGTTTTTCCATATGTTCAGCATCTATTTTTTTAAAATAATTATAATTATTTAAAATAATTATAATTATATTAATTATATAATTAATTATATATAATTAATTATATTATATATTATAATTATATTATAATTAAAATAATTATAATTATTTAAAATAATTCCCACTCTTTAGTAAGTAAAAAACAATTTTCTAGGCCAGAGAGGCCTCCTTAAGTGACGACACTGTGACCATGGAGAATCATGAATCCATCCATCCATTTATGCAGCCATTCTTTATTCATTTATCACCTGTTCAATTATTCTTTATCAACGCTTATTTATCCATTCTTTATTCCCTAAAGGCCCTGATATTAGGCATGAATAGATCAATAAGATGAAGACCTTAAGGAGTTTACTCTCTAGGATATCATTACATTTCTCTTCTGGTAAAAACACACAAGTTCCTTGTTTTTGTCTTAATCCTGAGGTTCCTAAGATTATATTGCACATGCACACACACGTGTGCACACACACGCACATACACACACAGCCCTCTTCAGAGCAATAACCTAATAATTTTCATCAACTTAAGGGAAAAAATTATATTTGTACATTTTTCAGAGTTCAACAGGTTTTCTTTTACTAGAAGAAATAAATCATGCCAAGCTCCCAGCCTTACGTTGCCTGGCATGCAGTGAGTAGCTGACTTTTACTTCCCTTTTCTCTTCCCCCTGTAAGAGCTGTCTTATGGGATGTTCACATCCACCCACCCTGTGAGTTAAGCTGAATAGGGTTTGATCACTCTCATTAACATATGCAGAAAAGAAAAATCTAAGAATAACCAAAGTGACAGAATTGGGAAATCCATGACTGTTGACCCCTAATCCAGTATTCTTTACACTCAACATGAAACAGCTATTGCTAGGACAATTATAGGGGGGAAATTGCAGTGCAAAAGAAAATCCGGTTTGGAGTTGAATAGTCAGAGCTGTTACATCACAGTGATTTTTCTGAGCCTGCTTCTGCATAACCGACCACTATCAGCTCACTCTCACATTGATCTCTCCAGCATATGAAGTCCTCTACTGCGACAGCAGCAAGAACTTTGGTTTGCTGTCATCTCAGAAATCCCATGTCAGATAGAAAGAGAGCACTTTCTCAGTGACAACCACTGCCATTCCCTTCTTATGCCATCAGCATAAAAGCCAAAGTTTTCATAATGAGCTTAAGGTAAGATGCCATGAGGCCCTCAATCTTCTGCAACACCCCCCTTCTCTCTGCTCCAGCCACACAGGCCCCCTTGCTGTTCCTCAGAACAAGCTAGGCCTACTCCTGCATTCAAGCTTTTGCTCTCCTCTTTTCTCTGCCTGGAACACTCTTTTCCGAAATATCCTCATGGAATCCTTCCATACTGCCTCAAGTCTTTGCTTAGAGTCACCTTTTCCATAAGCCTCACCTTGTCCATTATACTGCAAATGTCAATTACCCCACCCCTGCCATTACCCTTCCTCTACTTTTTTTCCATAGCGCTTATTATCTTCTGAAGTATATATTTACTTAATATATTTATTATTTATCTTCTGTCCCCACGTCCTTTGCCAGTCTTATTCAAAGATACATCTAAAGTGGCGCAGAGGAAATGTTTATTAAGTTTTTGTTGAATGGATGAATGAACACATCCCTAAACACATCCCTGAAGAAGTCAAGGATTTGATTAAGATGGATGCATGGGAGATATTGTTCATATACTGAGATTCATAGGAGGACTCAAGCCTTTCAAACCTTACTTTTTATAACTATTACAGTTACTTAAATATCTTTGGTTCTGTTTTTTTCCCCTCATGAAAATAATTCCCAAAGGGATCCGGAGTTCCCTTAATCCTGCATTGTCTCCCTGTAGGAGCCAATTTCCCCCAGGGCTGCCAGCGCTGTCGAAGCAGCATGGGCGTTGCACTAATTGGCGCTCGTTCCTGCCCCCACCTGAGACAGCAAACGCCTTCAATCTGCAGGCAGTCTACTTGCAGACACACTTCAGTGCCCAGTCAAAGCTGGTACACCTGGGCTTGCCTTGCCAGCAGCATGTTTTCCCGTTCAATCCGTGTTAACATTCAGTGCAATCTGTCCTAACTGGCACGTATTCTGTCTGATAAACCTCATCCTCCCCCTTCTGGCTTCTGGCTTCTTTTCTCTTATAGAAACGTTATTTACTTATAACATTTGTAACAGACATCTCTACAGCCAAGAGGGAAGTGTACTTCTCCCTAACAATCCCCACATAAGATACTAAGGGTGATATTTCCACTTGCAAGATATAGGCTAGGAAAGTAGCATAGGTTTGACAGGAACTGGAGCTGGAAGGAGAAGAGATGGAGATCCGAGGATGCCCCTGCATCAGGGTAGGTTTGCTAAGCCATCTCCTCACAGAGCCAGCTCCGCGTGCCTCAGCCTCCCAAAGCACTCAGAGTGCTTCTTCCTTCACATGACTCTGATGAACATTTGGAAGTGGACAACGCTGACCTCTGATCTGTTTGACTGAGCCGTACCCCACAGAATATATCTTGCCGGGAAAGGAGCAAAAAAAGCCTTTAATTTTCTTTAATTTTCCATGGTTTTCATTTCCATTTGAATGGTAGGTGTCAGAAGACCTCTGTGTCTTCCCCTTGTCATCACATCCTCTCCACAGTCAGCCTCATGCCCATGAACTACACCCTGGAGTCACTTCTGGCAGGAACCCATCCTGCCTGAACTGCCTGGAGATCACTTCCTAATTCACATTTGTTAGTGTTATAACGAAGGTCCTGTGTGAACATTTTTAAGGGAAGGGACATGTGCTTTCAGGATGGTGTTTTGCTTGGCACACAATAAATAATTATTGACCAAATGCTTAACCACATAAGACGTTTGTAATCTTGCCATTATGTTGCACATCTGGAAGGCCACACGATCCATTATTGGAGAGAATCCAATCTTACACTTAGCCAATCACAAACATGATTGGGAGCCAGAGAAGGGTGCAAACAGTATCTTTATTGCTCTCCTTGGAAAGAGAGGGAAGCCTTCCATTCTTCCTCCCTCCTTTTTCCTTTAGGTCTCTCTGCTCCCCAAGGTCCTGGCTTCATCTAGTTGTGGCTCCCACAGCACAAATCTATGGGATGCATTTCTGGCTTCATTTAAAGAAGTGAAAACTAGGTAGATAATCACACTCTTCAGCATAAAACATCCAAAAGATGGACTTTCATTTGCTAATATCTATCATCTCTCAAGCGTAATATTAAAAGCTACAAATCAATGGAGTTCTGACTATATGCCAGGCATTGTGCTAAGCCCCTGACATGTACTATCTCCTTTAAAGTTCATGAAACCTATGGGTTGAATACTATCATTTTTCTGATGATTTCCTAAACTAAAAAGTTGAGATGTGGAGATCATACAGCTAAGTATTAGTAAAGAATTCAGAATCCAAACCCAAGCCGTCTAATTCTAGAGCTGGCATGCAGTAGGGTCTAGAGCAGTGCAGAGGAGATTAAAGGAGCTGAGACATGCAAAGAACTTAAAACATTGCCTGGAAATCGTGAGACTCAATGCAAAGACGTGCTTCCCATCAGGGACAAACGTAGAATGGAACCAAATGGTAAAAAGGAAAGGAGAAGCGAATGTTGCCACACACTCATTATTTGGAGAGTGTATGTAAAGAATGAAGGTGAAAAAAAAGTTGCATTGGGAAGATTTCTTTCCCTTATCAAATATATATAGAGTAGCTCTCATACTAAGGGCAAGGCCCTGTGCTAAGTGGAAAGATTCAGCCTAATTTTCGCCCCAAAAGAGACAGAGGAAGAGACTGATAAATGGATAAGCCCATGAAGTGGGCTTACAAGATTTATAGAGAAGGAGGGGTTGATTCCTCCAGGGGCAGGACTCAGGTAAGGAAGGACTTCATAGAAGTGCCACTGGCCAGAATAAAGACCTCCAATTTGTAATACAACTGCCATAACAATAGGGGTATGGAAGTCAACATTTTCCTCAATTCCATCTGCCAAGACTGGAAGCACCCAGAAGCCACTCACAGAAGTCTGAAGGGTATTCCTGGTCACATTCCCCCTCATCAGTACAGTGGGAAGCAGACATTCGCTACCATATGCTTAATGAAGGGTAGAGATTAAATCCAAACAGGCAGTCACATAAACCTGCTTCAGCTTCGATGACTAGATCATCTCTTTCTTTTTTTCTAGAAAGGTCATGTTCACTGTAGATATAAAGAGGGTGTTAGGCAATGAACTTGGGTTTACATTTCAGTGTTATTTTGTGTACATAGCCCCCAAATTCTAATAATTTTCTATTATACCCATATTATCACGTTTTCCTGTTGTCGATATACTAAGTTAAACTGACTTATTTCCCTGTCTAAATTTTATACTTACACAGTTGGAATAAACTCAACAAAATGTGACACAGTGGAAAGGATGCTGGACCTGGAGTTGGATGGTTTGGCATCCAATCTCTCCTTTTCCATTTACCAGCATCACTTTAACTTGGATTGCTCATCTATAAAATGGGTTTTATAGATTCTCTCTTTTGAGAGCACCGGATCACAACTAACTGCTGAACAGTCATCGACAGGAAGACACTGGAACTCACCAAAAAAGATACCCCACATCCAAAGACAAAGCAGAAGCCACACTGAGATGGTAGGAGGGGCACAATCACAATAAAATCAAATCCCATAACTGCTGGGTAGGTGACTCACAAACTGGAGAACACTTATACCACAGAAGTCCACCCACTGAAGTGAAGGTTCTAAGCCCCTCATCAGGCTTCCCAACCTGGGGGTCCAGCAATGGGAGGAGGAATTCCTAGAGAATCAGACTTTGAAGGGTAGCAAGAATTGATTACAGGACTTTGACAGGACTGCGGGAAGCAGAGACTCCACGCTTGCAGGGCACACACAAAGTAGTGTGCAAATCTGGACCCAGGGGAAGGAGCAGTGACCCCATAGGAGACTGAACCAGACCTACCTACTACTGTTGGAGGGTCTTCTGCAGAGATGGGGGTGGCTGTGGCTCACTGTGGGGACAAGGACACTGGCAGCAGAAGTTCTGGGAAGTACTCCTTGTTGTGAGCCCTCCCAGAGTCCACGATTAGTTCCACAAAAGAGCCAGGTAGGTGCCAGGGTTGAGTCACCTCAGGCCAAACAACCAACAGGGAGGGAACCCAGCCCCACCAATCATCGGACAAGTGGATTAAAGTTTTACTGAGCTCTGCCAACCATAGCAACAGCCAGCTCTACCCACCACCAGTCCCTCCCATCAGGAAATTTGCACAAGCCTTAGATAGCCTCATCCACCAGAGGGCAGACAGCAGAAGCAAGAAGAACTACAGTCCTGCACCTGGTGGAACAAAAACCACATTCACAGAAAGATAGACAAGATGAAAAGGCAAAGGGCTATGGAACCAGATGAAGGAACAAGATAAAACCACAGAAAAACAACTAACTGAAGTGGAGATAGGAAATCTTCCAGAAAAAGAATTCAGAATAATGAGATTGAAGATGGTACAGGACCTTGGAAAAAGAATGGAGGCAAAGATCGAGAAGATGCAGGAAATGTTTTACAAAGACCTAGAATTAAAGAACAAACACCTAGAAGAATTGAAGAACAAACACCTAGAAGAATTAAAGAACAAACACCTAGAAGAATTAAATAACAAACAAACAGAGATGAACACACAATAACTAAAATGAAAACTACACTAGAAGGAATCAATAGCAGAATAACTGAGGCAGAAAAACGGATAAGTGACTCGGAAGACAGAATGGTGGAATTCTCTGCCATGGAACAGAATAAAGAAAAAAGAATGAAAAGAAATGAAGATAGCCTAAGACACTTCTGGGACAACATTAAACACAACAACATTCGCATTAGAGGGGTCCCAGAAGGAAAAGAGAGAGAGAAAGGACCCGAGAAAATATTTGAAGAGATTATGGTCGAAAACTTCCCTAACAGGGGAAAGGAAATAGCCACCCAAGTCCAGGAATCACAGAGAGTCCCAGGCAGGATAAATCAAAGGAGAAACATGCCAAGGCAACATACTAATCAAACTGACAAAAATTAAAGACAAAGAAAAATTATTGAAAGCAACAAGGGAAAAACGACAAATAACATACAAGGGAACTCCCATAAGGTTAACAGCTGGTTTCTCAGCAGAAACTCTACAGGCCAGAAGGGAGTGGCATGATATATTTAAAGTGATGAAAGGGAAGAACCTACAACCAAGATTACTCTACCCAGCAAGGATCTCATTCAGATTTCACAGAGAAATCAAAATCTTTACAGACAAGCAAAAGCTAAGAGAATTCAGCACCACAAAACCAACTCTACAACAAATGCTAAAGGAACTTCTCTAAGTGGGAACAACAAGAGAAGAAAAGGACCTACAAAAACAAATCCATTACAATAAAGAAAATGGTAATAGGAACATACATACTGATAATTACCATAAACATGAATGGATTAAATGCTCTAACCAAAAGACACAGACTCACTAAATGGATACAAAAACAAGACATATATATGTTGTCTACAAGAGACCCACTACAGACCTAGGGACACATACAGACTGAAAGTCAGGGGATGGAAAAAGATATTCCATGCAAATAGAAATCAAAAGAAAGCTGCAGTAGAAATACTCATATCAGATAAAATAGACTTTAAAATAAAGAATGTTACAAGAGACAAGGAAGGACACTATGTAATGATCAAAGGATCAATCCAAGAAGAAGATATAACAATTATAAATATATATGCACCCAACATAGGAGCACATCAATACACAAGGTAACTGCTAACAGCTATAATAGAGGAAATCGACAGCAACACAATAATAGTGGTGGACTTCAACACCTCACTTACATCAATGGACAGACATCCAAACAGAAAATTAATAAGGAAACAGAAGCTTTAAATGACAAAATCGACCAGATAGATTTAATGGATATTTTTAGGACATTCCATCCAAAAACAGCAGATTACACTTTCTTCTCAAGTGCGCACGGAACATTCTCCAGGATAAATCACATCTTGGGTCACAAATCAAGCCTCAGTAAATTTAAAAAAATTGAAATCATATCAAGCATCTTTTCAGACCACAACGCTCTGAGATTAGAAATCAATTACAGGGAAAAAACATAAGAAAAACAAACACACAGAGGCTAAACAATACATTACTAAATAACCAAGATATCACTGAAGAAATCAAAGAGTAAATCAAAAAAATACCTAGAGACAAATGATGATGAAAACATGATGATCCAACACCTATGGGATGCAGCAAAAGCAGTTCTAAGAGAGAAGTTTATAACAATACAAGCCTACCTCAAGAAACAACAAACATCTCAAATAAACAATCTAACCTTACACCTAAAGGAACTAGAGGAAGAACATACAAAACCCAAAGTTAGCAGAAGGAAATAAATCATAAATATCAGAGCAGAAATAAATGAAATAGAAACAAAGAAAACAACAGCAAAGATCAATAAAAATGAAAGCTGGTTCTTTGACAAGATAAACAAAATTGATGATATATTAGCCAGACTCATCAAGAAAAAGAAGGAGAGGACTCAAATCAATAAAATTAAAAATGAAAAAGGAGAAGTTACAACAGACATCGCAGAAATACAAAGCATCTTAAGAGACTACTGCAAGCAACTCTATGCCAATAAAATGGACAACCTGGAAGAAATGGACAAGTTCTTAGAAAGGTATAACCTTCCAAACTGAACCAGGAAGAAATAGAAAATATGAACAGACCAATCACAAATAATGAAGTTGAAACTGTGATTAAAAGTCTTCCAACAGGGCTTCCCTGGTGACGCAGTGGTTGAGAGTCCGCCTGCCGATTCAGGGGACAGGGGTTCGTGCCCCGGTCCAGGAAGATCCCACATGCCGTGGAGTGGCTGGACCCATGAGCCATGGCCGCTGAGCCTGCATTTCCGGAGCCTGTGCTCTGCAACAGGAGAGGCCACAGCCGTGAGAGGCCCACGTACCGAAAAAAAAAAAGTCTTCCAACAAATAAAAGTCCGGGACCAGATGGCCTCACAGGTGAATTCTGTCAAACATTTAGAGAAGAGCTAACACCCATCCTTCTCAAACTCTTCCAAAAAATTGCAGAGGAGTGAACACTCCCAAACTCATTCTTTGAGTCCACCATCACCCTGATACCAAAACCAGACAAAGATACTACAAAAAAAGAAAATTACAGACCAATATAACTGAAGAATAAAATCCTCAACAAAATACTAGCAAACAGAATCCAACAACACATTAAAAGGATCATACACCATGATCAAGTGGAGTTTATCCCAGGAATGCAAGGATTCTTTAATATATGCAAATCAATCAAGGTAATACACCATATTAACAAATTGAAGAATAAAAACCATATGATCATCTCAATAGATGCAGAAAAAGCTTTTGAAAAAATTCAACACACATTTATGATAAAAACTCTCCAGAAAGTGGGCATAGAGGGAGCCTACCTCAACATAATAAAGGCCATATACGACAAACCCACAGCCAACATCATTCTCAATTGTGATAAACTGAAAACATTTCCTCTAAGATCAGGAACAAGACAAGGATGTCCACTCTTGCCACTATTATTCAACATAGTTTTGGAAGTCCTAGCCACGGCAATCAGAGAAGAAAAAGAAATAAAAGGAATACAGATTGGAAAAGAAGAAGTAAAACTTTCATTGTTTGCAGTTGACATAGAGGATCCTAAAGATGCCACCAGAAAACTACTAGAGTTAACCAATGAATTTGGTAAAGTTGAAGGATACAAACTTAATACACAGAAATTTCTTGCATTCCTATACACTAATGATGAAAAATCTGAAAGAGAAATTAAGGAAACACTCCCATTTACCATTACAGCAAAAAGAATAAAATACCTGGGAATAAACCTACCTAGGGAGACAAAAGACTTGTATGCAGAAAACTATAAGACACTGATGAAAGAAATTAAAGATGATACCAACAGATGGAGAGATATACCATGTTCTTGGATTGGAAGAATCAATATTGTGAAAATGACTATACTACCCAAAGCAATCTACAGATTCAATGCAATCCCTATCAAATTACCAATGGCATTTTTTACAGAACTAGAGCAAAATATCTTAAAATTTGTATGGAGACACAAAAGACCCTGAATAGCCAAAGCAGTCTTGAGGAGAAAAAAACAGAGCTGGAGGAATCATCCCTGACTTCAGACTATACTGCCAAGCTACAGTAATCAAAACAATATGGTACTGTCACAAGAACAGAAATATAGATCAATGAAACAGGATAGAAAGCCCAGAGATAAACCCACACACCTATGGTCAACTGATCTACGACAAAGGAGCCAAGGATATACAATGGAGAAAAGGCAGCCTCTTCAATAAGTGGTGCTGGGAAAACTGAACAGCTACATGTAAAAGAATGAAATTAGAACACTCTCTAACACCATACACAAAAATAAACTCAAAATGGATTAGAGACCTAAATGTAAGACCAGACACTATAAAACTCTTAGAGGAAAATATAGGAAGAACACTCTTTGACATAAATCACAGCAAGATCTCTTTTGATCCAACTCCTAGAGTAATGGAAATAAAACCAAAAATAAACAAATGGGACCTAATGAAACTTAAAAGCTTTTGCAAAGCAAAGGAAACTACAAACAAGACGAAACGACAACCCTCAGAATGGGAGAAAATATTCACAAGAGAATCAACGTACAAAGGATTAATATCTAAAATATATAAACAGCTCATGCAGCTCAATATTAAAGAAACAAACAACCCAATCCAAAAATGGGCAGAAGACCTAAATAGACATTTCTCCAAAGAAGACATACAGATGGCCAAGAAGCACGTGAAAACTTCTCAACATCACTAATTATTAGAGAAATGCAAATCAAAACTACAATGAGGTATCACCTCACACCAGTTAGAATGGGCATCATCAGAAAATCTACAAACAACAAATGCTGGAGAGGGTGTGGAGAAAAGGGAACCCTCTTGCACTGTTGCTGAGAATGTAAATTGATACAGCCACTATGGAGAACAGTATGGAGGTTCCTTAAAAAACTAAAAATAGAATTACCATATGACCCAGCAATCCCACTACTGGGCATATACCCAGAGAATTCAAAAAGACACATGTACCCCAATGTTCATTGCAGCACTATTTACAATAGCCAGGTCATGGAAGCAACCTAAATACCCATCGACAGACGAATGAATAAAGAAGATGTGGTACATATATACAATGGAATATTGCTTAGCCATAAAAAGGAATGAAATTGGGTCATTTGTAGAGATGTGGATGGATCTAGAGACTGTCATGCAGGGTGAAGTAAGTCAGAAAGAGAAAAACAAATATTGTGTATTAACACATCTATGTGGAACCTAGAAAAATGGTACAGATGAACCAGTTTGCAGGGCAGAAATAGAGACATAGATGTAGAGAACAAACGTATGGACACCAAGCGGGGAAAGTGGTGGTGGGATGAATTGGGAGATTGGGATTGACATATATACACTAATATATATAAAATGGATAACTAATAAGAACCCACTGTATAAAATAATAAATTAAATAAAATTCATTAAAAATAAATAAAATGGGTTTTATAATAGATACAGAGCGAGTCGCTGCTCTGGAACTTGGAGAGACATAAGATTGGCATCTGGGAACTCAACTAGTAGAATTCCACACAATGGATGTGACAAGCATCTACGGTAGCAAACCAAGAGATTCTCTGTGACTTGTAGCTTTAGAAAGATCCCAAATTCTGATCAGGTTGCTCTCAGGGAGGGTTAACTTGAACCTAATTAAGATTTAGTAGGAGAAAAAAAATCAATCATATTGAGCCCTTTTTGTAGAAAGATTTTGTGAACAAGGAGATAATCTAGGACAGGCCGGGGGTTGGGGAGGGTCAGTCATCCAGTATGGCTCATGGACCAAATCCAGCTTGTTGCTTGTTTTTGTAAATAGAGTTTGACTGGAACATTTGTTTACATATTGTCTATAGCTGTTTTTGTGTTATAATTACAGAGTTGACTAGTTATGGCAGAAATCATATGACGCACAATACCTAAAATATTTACATCTGACCTTTCACAGAAAAAGTTTGCTAGTCCGTAATGTAGAAGATCAGTCTTTGATCTCTTCTGGCTCATCTCCAGAATAAAATATACTCCCATTGGTTCCCAAAATGGGGCTGAGCGGTCCTGGTTCTTATCAGTATCCCTTTGTGTGGGGTGTAATTATAAATGTCCCCTAGTGTGGATATAGTGATAGAAACTCCAGAGTTTCCAAGTTTGGAAATGTTTACAGTGAGATGCCTGACGAGTCCAATACAAGAAGTTAGAGCACCTAATAGCCACATTCCCATCTTAGAGATGAATGCATCAAGCTATCAGAGCTTAACACTGTTTAGTATTCAAATATATAATTCCCAGGTCTATTCCACACCCCTAAAGCAATCTTCTAATAATTTGACTTGCCCTAGAGAGCTGGTCAAGTTGACATCTTTCTGCTTGCCTGTTGTACTGCTCTTTACACATGGCTGAATTGCTGTTCTGGCATATCTTTGTCAGTCTCTGTGAACTCGGTTTTTGTGCCTCAGTCCCTGAATGGGAGATGCCCTCTCAATGTACCAAGACATTCAGGGTTCTGAACCCACAATGTTGTCATGAGAATTATATAAATAATGAACATGGACCCAACTTGGTAAGCTATAAAGACCCACTGTGCTGCTTTGATCCCAGTGTGCATAGTTAGTAAAAGCTGGGGGCGGGGGGTGGGACTATCCTCTGTGGAAGAGGCTTTGCTAATAGTGGAAATAATGTCATACAGTTTGTTAGCACTTTTTTATTGAGGTGACTGGTAGAAACTTATATGCCAGTTTCAGTTCAAGTTCTTATTTAAATGGCTTGTCAATCTATCCTGCCCTCCCCCTTAGCCCCCTCCCAACCCTCAGTGAAGCTCTCGTCATTTCTGACCTGGGCCTGCAACATCTGCCTGCCTCGAGTCCAGCCACACCAAGTGATCTCTCAACCGCCAAGTAATAGACTGCTCTACCCAAATATGAAGCTCAGTATGTTGGCCCCATTCAACTTTTTTCAGTAATGTACTTTCAGACTCCTCCACATCCGGGTCCCACCCCACCAGACATCACCGGCCACACCGGCCATGATCCAGCTACCCTCCACCATGTACAAATTCTCCAAATCAGTATTCCCATTAACTCCTTTACTATGACAGGCTGCTGGTTGTTCCCCACAGCTCATTCTTTCTTTTCTCATCTTATTAAAAATACATTTCCCTGCCTCCCCATCATCACTTGGTAGGCTCCAGTTCACCATTTTTGCGAAGAACCACGATGCCCTCAGGACGAAGCAGAATTAATCCTTCCTTGCCTATGCACTCCACAGCTCATTTACTTGATTATATCACCAACACCAGCCTGCTGTAATTTGATTTTTGACAGTTCAGATATACATATATATTTTTTATGGCTGCGCTGTGCAACTTGCAGGATCTTAGTTCCCTGACAAGGGATCGAACCCAGGCCCTGGCAGTGAGAGTGCCGAGACCCAACCACTGGACCCAGGGAATTCCCTGTAATTTGATTTTTGGCTTGTCTGCTCCATAACCATACTCTCCCATCAGCAAGTTGAGAACCATTTTTAGTTCATCTTTGAATCTTTAAGCCAAAGTTTATCATGTGGTAGGAAGTCAATATGTTTTAGAAAGTAAATGAATAAAAGTTCATCTCCTCATCTTCTAGCTCAGCAGGAAGGAGCATTTGAAGGGCCAAGAAGCAGAAGACAGCAACTAGAGAAAGAGGGTAAATTAGAAGGAAGCAGGGAAGGGTGAGGCATAGACCCTTCCCTCCAGGTCTTCTGCATCCTCACCAGCACCCGGCCCTCTGTAGGACACAATAACCGCTTATTGATTGGACCCAATCTTTGCTTGTCATTATTGCTTCCTTCTGTCGGATCCCAAGGAAGCTGTTATAGGAAGTCACTCAGGAGACTAAAAGAATAATGGGGGCAGGGTGTCAGATTGGCTGTTAATTAACAACACCCATCACTCAAATCATTGAGTAAGCACATCTACCTTAGATGTATGCATGTGTTTGGACATATGGCTTTATTTAATTCAATATATTTCAGTTTATAACATGTTTCACAATTACATGAAAGTTATTAAAACCTGTTTCTTTATACAATATCATTGGATTTTCAGACAGAAACTTTCAAAGGAGATTTCTTCTCTAACTGATCCTATTTCTTTCCTATAGTCATGTCCACTCATGATACTCTGTAAATACAGCCCATGTTGGTTGTATTAACACATGCTAGTGAAAGAGCTGGGAAACTCAGTGGCCTTTAATTATTCAGGATTTAATCATGCAAGCATGTACAATCAATATTTGTTCACCTTAATCTGATTACCAGCTAGTGGTGTTCAGTACCTCCATCAACAGGATAACAGTATGACACATCTCATAGACCTTCCCTGGACTCTTCTAACAAGCTTATTGGGAGGATTTTAATCAGCTAATGAACTCATCAACGGCATTTTCAGGAACCAGTGCACCTTCCTGCACTTCCATCCCATGACCATATCTTCCTGACATCTTGTGGCCACAAGGAACATGACAGTCTATAAACCCAACATCTGTACCCAGTGCGAGCAGCATCTTTGAATGCTAATGTCAGCATTACAGTTAGAGCAAATACGAAACTGCTTAGAAGATGTGTGACATGTAATTGTTTCATCTAATTAAAATGGAAACTAGCCTTTTTGTTTTATATTTATGAGTCAAGTTGGAACACGTGGTTCAATTCTTCTCTAGGAAGGAATGGGGCCTCTACCCAGGCTATACATCTGGCTTGATGTCAGCTGCCTTGGCCACAGAACATTTCTCCTGTGAAAGATCCAGCAAAACAGAATGTGGCTCACTGGGCTGAGGAAAGAAAAAATACCTGCAGTCAGCTCCTCTGGGAAAGAGGATTTCAAGTGAGGATTGTTGGAACAAAGAGTGAAGAATCCTCTGAAAGAGGAGACTGATAAAAGGATTTATTTTCAACATATATGGTATAATTTCGTGGCTCACAAACTTTTCTTTTTAGCACTAGAAGCATTTTGTTTAAAACCAAGTTTAGTGTGGAGTCCTATAATATAAAGCCGGGGGGAAAAAAGGTGCTTTGATTGAATCAGGGGTTCTGAGCTCCACTGGCTTAGCTTTGCTCACTGCCCTGAAAGACCTCCCCAAATCCATACCTTTAAGGGAACAGCTTGATAACCAATGGAAAGATGGAAAGAGTTTAGATTTGAAATTGGGACTCCTAGCTTTGTACCCCAGATCTAGTCCTTAGTAGCTGGAGCATCATTTAATAAGTCATTAACCTTTCTGAACCTCAGGTTCTTCATCTATAAAACAGGGGAAATAATATTTATTCCACAGGGTTATTGGGAACATGAAAAAGAGGCAGTAAAATGAAAGTGCTTTGTAATTACTAGACAAATGATCATGTTGTCATCATTAGGCAACCATAATAGGCAGTCACACAACCAAGAGGAACAGGCGCCAGACAGTGCCTGGCCTTGTCCTCTTGCCAAGCTCCATGGGAATCCGGAGGAATCTATTGGAAGTCTTGATTGATAAATATGTGTCTGAATAGCTTAAAATAGCTAAGACACAGCAGAATGCTCTGAACACTAGTATATAGGGTCTCCAAACACTTGTTGGTTCATTGTCATCACGTTGTTTGTGAAGGATAGCTATCCCTGAATCTGTTACCCACTCCCACCTTATGTGATAATGAAATCAGAAGATCTATACTTATATGTCTTAGAAGAAGGTACAGATACAGAGTCACAGAGAGGATGTAACTTGTCTCTGAGCATACAGCAAGCTTATGACTGAACTGGGACTAGGTTACATTTCTCTTGTCACTCCAGTGACCATTCACCTGCCTAGGACACCCTGTTTTATAAAGAATACGTGTCTATGTCAGTGAAGGAAGGGAGGCGAACTAGTCAATTCCAGAATCACTTCTAGGAGCTGGGAGCTGGCTGAGGACAGCAGATAAAACAGCATTGAAACATAGCATTTGCTTCCCTTGCAAATTTAATGAATGGGGGATGGAATCTGTTCTCTCTGCTGGGAAAAGGACCAGGAGATATTTCTAAGTGTTTCCAAGGGAGGAACACTCTTCACTGATCAGCAGTAGGATGTCAGCCCTTGGAGCCCATGACTCTGGGCACACAGCACCATGAGTGTGTGATACCAGGTGAAGGGATGAAAGGAGGTGTCACTATCATGACAGCCAGCTGGGTGTTACCGGTGAGCTAGGATGTGGTCAAACACATAGGACCTGGCTTATCCCCCAGCACACCTTGAACACTTTAGAATAAATTCTCAAGGAAAAGTATATAATTTCCAGTGGAGAACTTTACAAATAAGCTGTCCGATGTGTGATCCTGACCCCAAAAAGAAGATATAGGCAGAATCAGCTTAACACCTTCCTTTTAAGCTGAAAATTATATGGTTGTATTGTGCCATTAAAGATAATTTTAAAGAAAATGGATATTTAATTTAAAGATCATTTCTGGCAAGGCTGACCCCTATCTTCACCAGCATTTGAAGCTATTATATAAACCAGCAAAATCAGAACCACGGCAATCTTGTCTATTAATGGTCCACGCACTAGTGCCTTTTCTCTCATGCTCTTTAATATTTGCTATTTCCTTTATTTGAACCAAAAGGAGAAAAAGCTCACTCGCAGAAATAGAACATGTCACACCTGAATTCAGCAGAGTCTTTTTTTTTTAAAGACTCTTCCGGGGCAAAATGATAAATGGCTAATAAGAAACAAGGGTGCCTGGGGGCTGGCGAGGAGGGGCTAAGTGCACATTGGAGAATTCAGGATTCAGTGATAGGGAGATGCCGTTTGTACCCTTGAAGAAAGAGCTATTGATTCCCTTTTAAGGAGAACAGTTTGGATCCTGGGCACTGCTGAAGGTGGAGCGGCCGCTTCTCTTAGGCTGCCACACCGAGTGACCTTTGCACAGGGCCGCAGCAAGAACAATGGAGAGGGGCCACTCCGAAATTACTCACTGGGGCTGTTTGATTTGTTTCTGTGCCAGATGTTTTCTCGTTGATCCCTGCCTGGCCCATATGTCCTCTGTGAACAAGAGAGCAAGCAGAGCCAGCAGCCACCACTTCAGAAGCAGCCACCAGAGCGGGCTAATGGAGTCCTTGGCAGGAGGTTACCGTCTGATTGGTTCTTCAAGCGTTTCTCTTAGAGATCAAGGGCATTATGTAGACAGCACACCTGCCCACTCCCGGGGCCAGGCTCAGGGCAGCTAGGCAGCCTTGATTCCCACTGAGCTCTAGTGAGCGTCACGGAGCCCCTCAGCTGTGTCCCTGGACCGCTCCCTCTTTTCATCTCCTTCACAAGAAGCCCCTGTGGAATTTAATAAACAGCAGCGGCCGTGTTCAAAGTGGGACCTAATCTGGCCAGCAGGTTTTCTGTTCCCACTAGCAGTATCCATCTGCTGTTCACCGAGCTGAGGTCGGGGGGTGCTCTGCCATCCTCCGAGTGAAGGGGGGAGGGGGGATTACCATTTTAAACTGGCAGGTAGAGACAAGAGACTTGAGGGCTTGTTCATTTGGGGAGTAGGCTGGGTTTGTCCTTTGTATCAAGGACTGCATTGTGGTGTAAAAGGCAAATGCACCTTTCCCAGCTTCTCACAAGGCCTGTAAGGGACATCACTTTTGTCTGCTCACCTCATCCCCTTCTGGAATATCTGCCTCTCCCTGTTCTTGGGCACCTATCTCATGCTGGAAATCTAAGAATTTCTCGGCAGTTTTCAAAACAAAACTGGACCGAGAGTCAGTCCTGCTCCAGGAATGGGAACTGTAGGATGTGAGTCTCATGGCAGAAGCCAGAGTGCCATGAACAAGGCTGGGTAGACACCAGCAGTGGGCCAGCCCATTCCCAGCCAGCGACTCCTGAGGCCCCGCTGCAGCTCTGCCCTTCCCGTTTAGCTGTCTGACCCTTCTTTCAATTACACAGGATACTCCCATAGCCTTCTAGTAAATTACTATTTTTGCCAAAGCCATTCTGAGTCTCTGCCCTTGAATCTGAAAGAGTCCTGACCAGTAAATTGATCACATCAAATGGAAAAACAGGACAGTACCCTGAAACACCACATTTTTGAAAGCCAACTCTCTGATTAACCAATTTGCCAAAAATCAGTTCCTCAGATAATCTATCAGTATTTACTGGGAGACCTAGTCACAGAGCTGAGGACTTCCCCAGACTTCGGCTTAGCAGTGGCTTCTCTGAGGCTGTCACTAACTTTTAGCTATGATGTCATTCAGACTCTTCTAAGCCTGAATGTCAGTTTCCTGTGGATTTCCTATCTTGAATGCCCAGGATGTTTTGAAGAGTAGAAGTTTTACATGCAAGTGAAATGTTTCCCTTAAATACAGTTTGCCAACTTTCTAAGTTAAGACCTTATACCCCTATTTCTGCCTGTTTCTTTTCTTCATCTTCTGCTGCTGCTGCCTTGTACCTCATCCGTATCCATGCCCACAAAACAGTTGTGACGAACTGTTTGAGATCCAGTTAAAGATGGCATCTGACCAATTTTAGTAATTTGATCATTCACAAGTTAGTCTTCAGGCGAAGTGTGAATAATTTATCTCCAGTGACTTGACCATGATTCCAAGCACCCTTACCATTAAGGATAGGCTGGAAATCCAAGAGGAGCCTACATAACCCAGCTTTTATTTACTCCTTTATCCTTCCTGTTCAGTAGTCTAGTTCATTTACCTCGGTAGTAGCTCTCCCCATCCTCCAAGACAAATTCTGAGCCTGTTCTGTAGGGTCTGTCCTGTTGCTTTGAGAGGGCCATGGCTCCCTCTCGGACTGGGCAGGGTGATCGCATTACCCATACCCTCATTATAGCTGTTACTTCTTCACAGCACATCAGTCAGCTGCATTCATTCATTTTTAGTTATAGCTATTTGCTTCCTATATCCTTCCCCGCTAAACTGCAAGTCCTTGGGTGCAAGAACAAATTCAGTCCGGCGTCATCAACGTATCCCGGGTACCTGGCCAGTCAATGGCACCGTTTGGAAACGATCCTATCTTCAGCTTCCTGTACCGACTCTGCCATTGTTCACTTAAACCTTCTGTCTTCAGCAGACTGGGGATCAGACCCCAGTCATCCATGCCTTCTCTAGCAATCCTGGCTCTTCCGATGGCCACGTGACTGGAAGAGCCTGGTCTCACCTGCTGGACAAGCCCAGCCTAGGCTTCTGCTTCCAATTATTTGACCTGAGCAACTGTTTCCTTCACGTGTCAGGTAAATCTTTGCCACTTCTGGGTCTACCCAAGAGAGGAGAATGAGACACCTGACACCCATTATCTGCCATGACAAGAGAAGGGGACTCAGGGAGATGCTTCGGAAAGAGCGGGGACTGCTCCTGTTGAATGAATTGAGGTTACTATCAGGTTCTATCATTTTGCGTGATGTGACATGTTGTGAAGAAGAGTTAATAATAACAACTGTTTCACAATGGCTGTTGTGAAAATAAATACAGGAGCAAATAGAGAATGCCTGGCCCAGAGTAGATGCTCGTTAGTATCCTCTCCCCCTCTGCCCCCTGTTGGGTCACACTTACCAGCTAGCTAAAGAGATTTCACACTTAGAGTCTCTGCCTGAGCTCACACCCTTGGCCCCTAGGACTTCCTACGCTTCTCTTGCTTTAAGGGAAAATTTAAAAGCCCTGGAAAAAGTGTGACTGGTTTTAAAATTACCATCCAGTCTATACTCACATCAGGCCAAAGTCGGGCTGGACACAGAGGTGCTGCCTACAGCTTCCCCCCGGACCCTGGTGAAAGCCAGTTTCCTGATTTCCCCACTGACTGAGGGGTCTCTGCAGCTCTGCACAGCAAGCCTACTTCCTGAGCAGAGCCTATGTGTCCTGTGCAGCCCACCTCCTCTAGGCTGCTGCCCACCTGCTTTATCTGACCTTGACCTCTTAATTTAGGGTGGACAAATTTAGCAAAGAAAAATATAGAAATACAGAGTATCTATTTAAATTTCAGATAAACAACAAATACTTATTTCATGTATGTCCCAAATATTCATTGTTTACCTGAAATTTGCATTTAACTGGGTGCCCTGTATGTTTTCTGGCAGTATGTAACTTTGCTGGTTTCCTTCTCTTATGTGGCTTCCTAAATACTCCCTACCCCGCCTCTCCACCCCACCACCCCGGGTCTCTCTCTGTCTCTCTCTCTGTCTCTCTCTCTGTCTCTCTCTCACACACAGACAGACAGACACACACACACACACACACACACTCGTAACCCAAGCAGACCCATGGAGAGAGCTCAATAAAGTGAATCCTCTCCCCACCCTTGCCTGTCTGCCTCAGTCAGGAGTCTCTAACAACAGTCCTGTTCTTACTTGTTTATCCAGCTGCTAGCCTCACTTTTCCATGTCTGATCATTTACACTGGGCACTAGCCTGGCTCAGGCCCATAACAAACCATGCCCTTGGCCCAATACCAGCTGTTTCTGTAGCCAGAATGGGTACCGTTTTTCCTTATGCACTAAAATGTAAGAAGAATAACTTAACCCTTTCCATTTCAAGTCCCTGTGTTGCATCTCCCTCTAAAAAAGTGATCACCCAGCAAGCAAGGAATCATTCAAGGTCCTGCACTATTTCGTTTTCCCCCTCTTTTCTAGGCATCAGTGATATATTCCAGAAAACCTCTCTGGCCCTCACTTTCAGTCTCTGCTGAGCTCTTTGTACTGCTTTCTTAAGGTGTTTTTGTTGTTGTTTTGGCTTGTTTGCATGAAGCTACACTCCAGAGTGCTTCCCTGAGGTAAAATTAAGGAGGCGCAGACTGTATTTGGAATTTTCAAGTTTGAGAGTTGATAAGTCTTGGATCTCGGACCGGAAGAATGCCAAGGTCTGGTAGTATATCCAGAATTCTTTCATTTGACTTTATGATTTCCAGAAGCCACAGATTTTCATCTGAGACTAGAAGAGCTACAGTTTAAATTGTCAGAGATCCCCAAAACACAAAGCAAGCCCCAGGCCCCATGATCTCATGATTCTGAAGGGAAAGAGTGAGAAAAAAATCAGAGAAGCTGAACCAGTGCAGCCTGCCAGATATCAGAGAGAAAGAAACACCTGCTCCAGCCACATTGAAGACAAAACAAAGCAGTGCTCAAACTAGAGAAAGAAGGAAAATCTTTTGTCATTGCACGCGAAATGTTTGGCAACTGAACGAACTTACGCATCAAGCTCATTTTGGTAAGAGTTATAAATACAAACATCAAAAGATTTTTTCAGCGTGCCCAAGAGAGAGCAGGCATTAATGAGAACGAAATTGTAGCAAGGCAGGCTGAATTTTGTTTTGTCCTGGTGTTGCATTATTAGTTCATCACATCCACTTAGCACTCCAGCCTGTGCAGAAAAGAATCTATGCAAATAGTCTGGGCTATAGAAGCCATGATCAGAGTGTGGTCCTGGGCCACAGGCATCAGCACAGCAGAGGAACGTGTTAGAAATGCAGTTTCTTGGGTCCCCCGTCAGGCCTGCTGACCTCAGGCAGTGGAGCCCAGCAAACCCTGTTGCGAGCCCTCCAGGTGACCCTGATGTACTAGAACAACCACTCAGACATCGCCTCCATGGTTCATGGTGATTGCCTGGAAACTCACACTCTCTAAGGCTTTGGGACAAAAGAAACGGCTAGTGGTTTTTTTGTTGTTTTTGATTTTGTTTTTGTTTTAAATATGGCAGGAGTCTAACTTGGTCCCTACCTTGCTTCACATCAATATCAAAGTCCGTGTGGTGTTAATTCCGGACACAAAGAGTTATTTATTTAGTTACCCACAAATAACAAAAGCATTGTTTTCTTACTCCTTACCCTTGTCTGGAGTTCTGAAGAGGGGGAACCAGAGGTAGAGAGAGAGAGAGAGAGAGAGAGAGAGAGAAGGGTCCAAATTCCTGTCTGTCGATATGGAGCAACAGTAAATGAAAACAGGTCTCTTAGGGGTTGCAAAACTGCCTTTACATATTTTCCCTGACCCTGAATACAACTGATGTACCAGTCAGTTCACTTAAGAAAAGCAAAAGGGGGACTTCCCTGGTGGTCCAGCGGGTAAGACTCCACGCTCCCAATGCAGGGGGCCCAGGTGCATCCTTGGTCCGGGAACTAGATCCCACGTGCATGCCGCAACTTAAGAGTTCGCATGCCACAACTAAGACCCAGTACAGCCTAGATAAATAAATAATAAATAAATATTTGAAAAAAGAAAAACAAAAGGGTGACAGTGAAAGGGCACCTGTGCCACTCACAAGTTTTTAAGCCAGTTTCCCACTGTGATGGCAAAATAACTCTAGGTTTCTCTTGAGGCTGATTGATATTTAATGTAAATTTGATAAAGTGCTTACAACTTCTACGCCATCTACTTTTCCCCTACATACTTCACTATAATATTTCTGAGACACTCTTTACATTAGAAAAAAGATTCGAATTATGATTTTTTCAAAGACATGATGTTCATGAAATGACTCGTAATTGTTGCCAGCTGGGCGGCCCCTTTCCCACAAGGTGAGGGCTCCTAAAATGATGAGGAAAGCATCCGAATTTTCTTTTGCAGTCAGTGAAAATCAAACGCTTTCGAATGAGAATTAAGCGGGCATTCTAGAATGTCTACATGTCTCCGTTTTCACAGTGGAAGACTTGTGGCTTTGGTCTCTGTCTCAGAGGTCAAGAGGTGAGAGTGAGGTTGCTGTGCTTGAGATCTAGTAGGTGGCTCGTTGCCCCTGACTCAAGCCCCATCTCAGCACATACAACCTCCATCTAGATTATTTTTACCCTGTTATATGGCTCTTAATTAGAAGCCCATACATTTTTAAACCTTGGGTAACTGTACTGATCTTAAGCAACGATTCTTGGTAGAGGCCTGACAGTGAATGAGTCATATCATACTCTATGGCCTTCCCAAATATAACTTTGCATTAAAAGTATGCTCACAAGGTCCTAAACTTCAGTGTGTCTATCAAATATTAAACACACGCACAGTGATTAGTGAGATTTTGGGGTTTTGTCTGTGAGATTGGTGAAACTCAGGCTTTCTGCTTTACATTTACTTTTGTGATCAGGAAAAAAAAGTCGATTTCATTTTAAAATAATAAAACTATTTGGCTTCAAAGTAACTCCCCCCAAGTATTTATTAATTTCTGTGGTGGTTTTAGCGTATGTTCACCTTCCTCCTCCCCCAAGTGTGGGCTGGAGTTAATGTTTCTCTTCAAAGGAATAAAGTAGGGAAAGGGAAGAACAGTAACTTTACAGTGGAAGGTCCTGGAAAGTACCACCTTAACCAATCCAAGGAGAACATCACCAATAATAAGTCATGGTGATGTCATGTTGATATCATGTGATGGGAAGGTTAACTCAGTGGCATTCTACCCTGAAATCCAAAACCCCAGTCTAAGCATGATCAAGCATCAGACACACACAAATTGAGGGACATTCCTCAAAACACCTGACCAGTACTCTTCCGAAGTATCAAGGTTGTAGAAAACAAGGAGAGACTGAGAAAACATCACAGATTGGAAAAGACCAGCCAGCTGAACGCAGTGCGGCATCCTGGAAGAGAGAAAGGACATTGGTGGAAACACTAGTAAAATGCGAACAAAATCTGTCTCAGTGTGAATTTCTGTGTTTTGAAAAATGTCCTGTGGTTGTGTAAGGTGTTAACATTAGGGGGGAAGTATATGGGAACTCTCTGTACTGTCTTTACTTCTCAAATGATTTCAAAATAAAAAGTTAAATATATAATAAGGCTGGGGGCATTTATAAAGACACTAAGCCATCCCTCTGCCAACCACAGCTTATGTACCTAGGCAGCTGTTATCTGAGGGCATTGCAGTCAGTCCTTACAGACACGAGAACTCTCATAACTTTGAGCATCCTTTTGACCACCTCCCACAGGAACAGCACATCCTAAGAAGATGTGAAATCACCCTCTGCTTGGGGAAGAGAGGAGTTGGGACAGGAATTCTGCTCACAGCATGCCCTGCATGGCTCCACTGTGGCATGCCCTGCACCTTTCTTGTGGCTGCCCTGGAAAAGAAAGGGTGCATCTGAATATTCAGCCATTTCATCTCTTCCAAGCGAGCCCAACCAGCCAATCTGCTTAATTCTCCATTTGCCATAAACACAAGACTAGGACATTTTAAATGCACATTTTGCTTGGTTTTGTTTTTTTCTCCCAGCATGAAAGGAGCTCTTTTACCTCTGAGGGTTTATGTTCCATCATTTCATGGGCATTGATCTCTTTGCCACATAGCCCAGTATTTCAAACGCCTGAAATCTCTCCTCACTATACTTTGCCACTGGATTTCATTTTCTATACTAGTTCCCAGGGATAGCTTCTCTTTTTTGAAAAACAAAGGATCCTGCCAGTACAGCAACCTTGCTCACAACCTATTTCAGGATGACATCTGACCCAGGAGGTTTGCGTTTTAGCTCAGCTGTTGCTGGTACTGTCATCACACAAGATTCTCCCGTGAGCAGAAACCCTCCTACGCCTCTGTGGATCGCAAAGGGCGTAATTGAATAGACAAGAATGGTAACAACGGGCATCCGGTATCTACAGGGCACTTCACCTTTGGAGACCACTGGCAGTTCATCTTTATGATCATTTGCAAATATACACTGAGGAGACTTTGATGAGGAGATAATGAAAACATTGAACCAGACAAAGGAAAACCTGTCTCAAAGGTTCTGGCCGTGAATTCTTACTAGGTTCCTGAGGCAAGTCAGGACCAGAGGAAAAGAATGGGAAGAGATTAATCATGTAAATATTTGGTTCCCTAGTCTCCACCTAGTCTCAGTGGAGACTCACATGTGCTCCAAGGAGCTCTGACTGTTTTTTTTTGGGGGGGGGGGGCGGGCGGACGGGAAATATTAGGACATGCTCAGAAATGAGACTCCTGAATCATTGTGGGTTGATCTGGGAGATGAGATCCTTGCTGACAATGTCCATTGAGCCATGCGCAAGTATTGAACTCCAGCTCTGCAACTCAGCAAGATAGTGCCTATGATTATATAAGACGGAAACTCATTTGCTTCAAAAACAAAAACAAGAACAAAACCAGATTTATCTTACTTGTTTGCATGCTTCGTTTACAAGTAACATTTTCACAATATTTTTTTTAAAAAAACACCATAATTCCAACATTTAGCAAGTCAACTCTTTGTTTATTCAAGTGCCCTTCTAGGAGTTGTTCACGTATGGCCATGTTTTACAAAATTGTAATCATAGCATAAACAGATTTTTAAATTTTGTTGTTTAGCTTTAAATGACACAGCATTTTTCTAAGCTCCTATAAAATATACCTAATTACTGTTTTTTAGTAACTGTACAATATTCTATTTTGTTGGTATACTGTAACTTATTTAACTAGCCCTTCTTACTGGGTATGAACTGCTTTCCAGTTTTTTGCTATTATAAATCAGAATTCAATATGTGTGGCTTTTCTCTTTTTCTGGATAATTTATTTGGGATAACTTCCCAAAGGTTGAATTTAGAGGCTAAGGAAAACTTTTTAATTTTCATTTTTATAGCTCATCAGTAATTTTCCAGAGGCATTATCTATAATATGTTTCCTTGTCTAAATGAGTCGAGAAGACTGGAGATAAAAGTGGAATAGACATGCAGCCTTGTTTCTGTTGAGCACCGGAGCCATATATCAAAGTGTCTACTGGACATCTCTATTTGGATGTTTTGTAAGTATTTTAAATTCAACATTTCCACAACTACAGTTGTCGTATCCTTCCCACCTCCTCAAACCTGCCCTCCTCCAGTGCACCCTGGCTCAGAGAAAAGCATCACCATCCACCCCATTGCTCAAGCCAGAAGCCTAGGAGTCATCCCTGATTCCTTCTTTGCCCTCACCTCTCCCTCCATCTAATCCATCATGATGTGCTGTGGGTTCTGTCTCCTGGGAATCCCTTGAACCTGACCATTTCTCTAAATATCCACAGATCCCATTCTAGTCCAAACCCCGTTGTCTCTCACCTGAACTACTGCACCAGCCAAGTAACTGGACCCCATGCCTCTGGTCTTATACTCTTCTAATCATTCTTGTTGCACACAGGCAGATCTTTCTAAAGCATTTCATTCCTGTGCTTAGAATTCTTTGTTTTCCCATTTCCCTTTGCATGATTCTAAACTCCTCAACCAGATTCACAGGGCTATGTAGGATCTGACCCTTTCCAATCTCTCCAGTTTCATTATGAGTCATTCTCCTCCTTGTTTTCTCTGCACTAGCCATTCTTGTCTTATCTTTGTTCCTGAAATGGCCCTTGCTCCCTCTTGCCCTGGGGCTTACACATGTGCCTTTCTCTCTTTTACCGCCCCCGACCCCCACCTCCTAATCCTCCTAAATCCTGCCCACCCTTTGTATCACATCTCAAATGTGTCTTCCTCAGAGAGGGCCCCGGCATCCATCACTCCCACCACCTGGACTGTCGTAGTGGAGTGATACGCTCTCGTAACACTCTATGCCTCTCCTCCAGTAACGTTTATCTCACTCTGTTATTAAACATCTGTCTCCACCCACAGATTGTTAGCTCCATGAAGGGAAGAACTGGTTTTTGCCTTGGTCATCACTGCATCCTCAGTGACCAGCATGCATTTGAGACATCATAGGTACTCAATCTATATTTGTTCAATGAATGAACAAATGAATGAAGGGCCTAACCCTATTCTCAGACCCTATTTTTAAGATGTCTCCCATCACATTAAACAGGATATTCCAAGAATCCTACTCCCAAATATATTGCTTATGATTCACACCTCCACATTTTATACTGAATGTGCACTAAACTGCAATAGGAATATTTTAACAGTTGACTTTTCTCCCCCCAAGTGGATAGATTATTAGTACAACAGCAGACCAGTGACTAAAGGTAAGGCTAATCCTACGTATTTTCTCCTCTTCCCTGCTTCTCAGACTTGTCCTTTTGGAGAGGAGTGATAAAGCGGATGGATTTAGTTTTTATGTCAGTCATCATCCGCTGAGTGGAGGTTTTCTGTGTGAAAGGAAAGGCTAGCATTAAACTGATTGATGGTTCATTTTTCCTATTTGCTCCTTGGCCACTGGAGTGACACAGGGAGGGCTGTCTAGTTAGAAGTGTGCGAGACAATGGCTCTGACAAAGACTGTTACACACACAGAATTCATTGCTTATAACCGATCCCTGGAAACGAGCATATTCACACGTAGTCACCTTCATGTTGAACTGCTTGGGAAAATCCATCCTGCACTTATTCAAGGGCTATAAGAAATTAACATTAGCATGTAATCTCACAAGGAATATTTGTTAATTGTATTTCTCTAACAAATGGGAGATGACAAATAATTCATATGTATATTAATAATTTCACCTTTGAGTTTTCTTCATTTCTCGTCACACCAGGTCCTGTAAGATATGCAAATATGTGATTTCCATGCACTGCTGTAGTTGTATGCAGCACAGGTGCTGTATCCTACCAAACTTCAGCCTTAGAGCCTATTGCTGTTATCACTTCCCTTATTAAAACATCCACGGTTTTTGCCCTAGAAGGTGAAGCTCCAGGCAGAAAGAAAGAATTCACCAAGTGGATCCAATATTGTCTACCAGGGTTTATTTTGCCCCTGGGGCTTGCTCACAGAAAATTCCTCTGCCACCAGCCTGCCACCGGAAATGGCTGCACCCTCTTGAATGCTCCAGCACAAGTGGGGACAAAATCTTCTGCCTCTGGCTGTCCTTAGCACAGCTAAGCCTGGCTGGGCCTGTCAAAAAAATTAAAGTACAAAAGGAGCACACAGGAGGGATAAACACAAAGAAAGCAAGAATGATAAAATGCCCTGCTTAGAAAGTGCAGATTTCTGAGCCTGCCTTAGCCACCTTGCTCTGGAGGCTCAAAGGCCCTTCTCTTTCTATAATTTTCCCCTGAGGATGATGTTATGCTTTAACCTGAAAAGGGAGCCGTGCACCTGACTTCCTGGCTTCTCAGCAGTGGTGTCACTAGTTCCAGACGAGCCTCCATCCGAAGTCCAAGTGAGTTCTCCCCTTGTTCCTCCTATGCAGACAGTATAAGAGTATCTCACCCCTCTCCTTCCAGCAGGAAATGTGAATATATGAATAAGAGCAACCATCTGTTGGATTCTGGTTCTGGGCCCAGCATCGCAATAAGAGAAGTTTCTTAGGGTAAGGGGCAGGGGTAGGGTGAGAGGCAATAAGGGAGAACTTGTTTTGTGATTCACAGGAAAGGGCAAGTTCACAAGAAATGGAACATGAGTCCATGGGGGTCATTGGTAACCAGGTCTCTTGTTTCTCTCTCCCTCTCCCTTTCCCTCACCTTCTCTGTCTCTCTTTCTCCCTATCTATCTATTATCTATCTATCATCTATCTATCTATCTATCTATCTATCTATCTATCTATCTATCTATCTATCTATCATCTATCTATCTATCTACCTATCTTTGGAACTGCTAATGGGAATGTATACAGATGCCAAATGTGGCAGTTATCTTATGCCATACCTACTGGCCTGCTGGTGAGAAACATGCTCTAGACCAGTGCTGTTTGCAGTGATGGAAATAGTCTGTACCCAATGGTGCTGCCCAAGATGGTAGCCACTAGGCTCATGTGGCTACTAAGCACCTGAAACGTGTGACTAAGAAAGTAAATTCTAAATTTCATTTAACTTTAATTAAAGTTAAATAGGCACACACGGCTGGTAGCCAATGTTTTAGGCAGTGCAGCTCAAGAGGCTAAATGTGTCAGGGACCCAAACGAAAGTAGGTACAGCATCTCTGCCACAGGGGTGAAGTCCCACACCCACCAATCCACTTGTCAAGCCATCTGGCCCAACAAAAGAGACTCTTCAGGACCCCCTGTTTATTTCATAGACCTGCACACATCCTTGATGATGTGCTCTCACAGCACTCTGTGATTTTTCCTTTGGGGCACTTTTCACAGCTGTAATTTAGAAACCATTTGTGAGGTTCATTCATTATTTATTTTGTTTAACAAACAGATATTTATCCAGCGTCCCAGGCACTGTTTCAGGCACTGGAAATGCAAAGTGATCAAAGTAGGTAAAGACCCTCTCAGGAGCCTGCTTTCCAGTTGGCAGAGCCAGACCATAAACAAGTAAAGGAATAAATGTATTTATTTACCACTTCACTCAAGAAATTCCAAGAGTTTTACGCGTTTTGTGCCAGGAACCAGGGATGAAAACCATATATACATTAGTAATATTACAATGTCACATCATTCTTTTACCACCATTACCATAGAGTAAGTAGTCAATAATATTTGTGGGCTAAATGATTTGCAGATAGATGATGGCAGGGGCAGAGTTAGGGGAGACTTTGCACCTTCTAGCCCACCCTCTGTATTCACTGTTGCCTTCACACTGACCTAGCCGCGGTCAGGTTTTATGAGCCATGGCCAACCATGCAAGGAGGCAGGTGAGTTGCTATGAGCGAGGTAGAATGGCAGGAGTGCCCCTTGGCCACCCTTCCCACCAGTTGACCCGGTGCCTAGTTGACTGAGAAGCTGGAACAGTGTGGCGAGGAAGCAGATGGAGGGCGCAGCGGAAGAGGTGGTGTCATGGCTCGCGCTGGCTGCTGAGCTCCATGGGGAAATGGATGCTGACGGCTCAGGTGGGTGGTGACAGGAGAAGCCGTGTACGTTACGAGCTTGCTCCGCATTTCTGTAACAACAACGATGAGGGCAACTGTATCCCCATCCTCCCCCAAGGAGAAAGGTTGGTTATGCTCCCGCGCCCCACTTTCACCTCTTCCTCCCGGGCAAGACAATGCCCCCAGTGTGCCTGGGTCTAGCAGGTATATGGGGAGACCTCACGTGGGGATGAGACCTGTACATCCTCTGGTTCAGGATGGGTGGAGGGGGGCACCCTTTTCCCAGGAGCCTGATGTAAGCACAGGACTGAGGAAGCAGAGCTGCAGCTGCCCTCCCTTTCCTGTCCCTCCTCCAGGGAGAACCAGGTGCCGCCCCTTCTGCTGCCGCTGCTCTTACATCCCGGCTCCTCCGCGGCTGTCCAGTTACTAAAAGATAGTTGCCAAAGGCCCGGCCCGAGCCCCGCAGGTGACGCACACTGAACACACAACAACTTCAGCCGTCTGAAGGGCCCATCTTCCACCTGCAAGGGGTACCTGAGTTACCAGTTACGTGGAGATCACAATGACCCCCAGCGATTTGTATGCACCGCCCTCTTGCCACCACCCTACTCCGAACCAGCAGCGACCGGAGAGTGAGACATAACTTCTCACGGGGCAAACGTGGATTTGAGACATGCAAGACCAGACTGAAACCCTGGGGAAGGGCACCGTGACCGCTGCTCAGGGCTGGCCCTTCAGCCTACACCTGGCCTCTGGACTGAAAGGTGAGAAGTTCCCAGGCAGCAGCGCAGGGAGGAGGGGGAGGGGCAGCTGAGATGGAGGCAGGGCTGGAAGGAAGAGAGCAGACCAACAACAAAGGTGGCGGCATGCCAGGCGGGGAGGGTCTCCTTCCAGCCTCGGGGCTCTCGGTGAAAACCAGCAGAAGGCAATGTGTGAAACTCCCGCTTCTCCTAGGGGTCCGGCCCTCCTGCAGCTCTCACGCACCCCTACCTTTCCCCTGTCACATGGCCTCACTGCTCCCTGCCACGTAGCCTCCAATCCTCTCCTGTGCTTTGCACCTGCTGCCTAACTGAGTGATCATCCGGGGCTTTAGGGTCCCCAGAGGGAGGCTCCTCTTCTATTTTACCTCCGTTTCTAGAACCTGCTGCATCATCGCGGTGGAGACCAAGAGCTAGACCCTACACCTGGGGAAGTAGGCTGGGTGGAAAGGGTGGAGGATTGACTGTGCCCCACCACCTCAGTTCTTACCACGTTCCCTGTCATGGGTGCTAAAGCAAGGGTGAAGACGGAGTGTGGTGCGAGACACAGCCCTCCTCTGTGGGCTGTGCAGCACGGCCTCGTCAAACCAGACCCTGGACCACACTCTGCCCCTGACTCTCAGACATCCATCATGTCCCTGACTTCAAGCCCCACAGTGTGGAGCTCCTCCCAGGGGAAGGAGAAGGTCCAAGGAGGAGCTGGGAGGAGACAGAAACTCAGCTCAACTGGCACATCAAGGTCAGGGGCCTCACCTCTCCTGCTATTAAAGAGGAGGTTCTGTAAGCAGAGAAGGGAAGCCAGCTGAGTGACCTCTGAGTGGAAATCAGGGCAGAAGTCTTTTGCAACAGGATCCCCATGGGAAACATGACAAAATTAGTAATGGGAATGAGGTCTCCCTCAGAGGATGTAAGAATCACTGGCTTGAAAATAACCGCAAGGTCTAGTCCAGCTGCCACCAGTTGCCTGAATTTTTCCAACAAATTTTTGGACAAGCAGTTATCCAGCCTCACACAGCAGCTCAGTGCACCATGTGGCAGCCCCTCCTGTTGGGGGACAAGGTTTTAAAACCCCCTGCGGGTCTAGCACTTCCAGGGGCAGCTCACGGTGGGCAGAGGGCAGCACACAGGGGCCTGGATCCAGCACATTCCTTCATCAGGCTGGTGTGCTTATACTCCCCTGATTTCCAGCAAAGACCCTTGGTGAGATCAAGATTTCTTTACTTTGGCCTGCTTATGTGGCTGCTTTAGTGAACCAGTCTTAAAATGTTCCCCAGGGGAGGCCAATCTTTTGTTGTTATTGGCTTTTATTCTTATGAAAGCTCTGGGAATCATGATTTCAGAACCAGAAGAAACTTAGTCATCTAGTCCAACCTCCTCGTTTGACTTATGAAAACTGAAGGGAGCCATGAGCCTTGGGGTGGAATTCAGACAACATCTCCGCTGTTTCCACCCAGTGTGTCCTCTGAGGTTGCAGCTCCTGTAGCTCTGGGACCCTCATAAAGGTGTTCAGTGCCCTCCTTTCAGTTTCCCATTACCTGATCCACTGCAGCACTGGCCCTGTTGACTCTTCCCTTGTTGTCAAAATCCTCCTTCCTTGGGCTTTGCATCACCGTTCCTGGTTTCCACTCACCTTCTTTCCAATCTTCTCGGCTGGATGTTTTTCTACCTGCCCCGTAAATGCAGGTATTCCCTACAGCATGCTCTGGCCCCACCTTGCTACTCACTCCAAATATTCTTTCTCTTGGTTACAATCACTGCCTATATATGGATAATTTATCCATATCCGTCTTCAACCCACAGCTCTCTCCCCAGCTAGTGGTTGTACTTCAGAGCCATTGATCCTACTACTTACTGTTTCCTTCTCAGTGTCTCATAAGCATCTTCACTCAATATGTTAAAAAGTGGAATTCATTATCCACTCCCCCCAACCTTGTTCCACTCCTGCATCCCCTACCTCCCCGATACCTGCCTCTAACTGTCATAACACTCAAACCCAGAAGTTATTCTAGACTCTCTATTTCGCTCAACTCCTACTTCCAATTTGTGCCCACCATGAAGAAATGATGGAAGGAGTACAGCAAACGATTGCAACAAGATTGAGGAAAGTGGACTTGCTTCCCAACCTTGAGGGATGTCAAGACTGTGACAAAGAACAGATTCTCAGACTCTTCCGTTAAGGTCAGCAGACAAACCAGGTTTGCATTACCTCCTACCATTGCACAGGGCAAGGTCCGGGGAAAGGATGTGCAGCTTCCGTGCTCTCTTTGAGGGAATCACCTTCCCCATGTCTCCACGTGTTCACAGACCTAGGAGCGCTCCAAACCCTCTCCTTTTGGGTTTTTTATGGAGGCCTCATTACATAAGACATGCTTGATTAAATCATTAGCCATTGATGATTGGACTCAATCATCTCCAGCCTCTCTCCCATGCCAGAAGACTGGGGCTGGAGAGGGGCTCAGGACTGAAAGTTCCAACCCTCTAATCATGTGGTTGGTTCCCCTGGTAACAAAGCCCCATCCTTAGATGCTTTCCAAAATTTACCTTATTAACCTAAACCCAGTTATGGGGGAAACGGGCTTGTTATGAATGGTAAGACATTCATTTCACCTGTATGGCTCTGAAGAGATGTCAGGAACTGAGGACAAGAAATCAAACATTACAACAAAAGATGCCCCCATTCCTCTTATTGCTCAGAAAATTCCAAAGGTTTTGGGAGCTGTGAGCTAGGAACGATGGAACCAATATCTATGAGAAACATATTTTGGTCATCTGAATGAGCAAATAAATATTCTTATACATCACAATATCTCACGCTGCCAACGTCTGCACAGCCCCTCCTTGACGACTGCCTCCTCCAAACATTTCAGCCACTTAAGCCTACTCACCTTAAAAATAATGTGCTCATTTGGGCAGCTTTGCTCCACTGATTGTGCCTCTCACAGCTACATTTCTTATCTCCTCTCTGCTTCCATTTCCCCACCTTCCCTTCTTCTCTCACTGCCTTATCTGCCTTATGCCCCAATGCTCCCATGAAACTGCTCTCACCAGTGGCCTCCATGTTCCTAACTCCAGTGTTTACTTTTAGCCCCTGCCTTGCTTGATCTCTTCATAATATTGGGCACAGCTGACTGTACCTTCCTCTGTACCCTTGGCTTCCTTGACATCTTTTTCTCCTAACTTCATGGTAGCCTCTTTTGCCTACATGACCCAGGCTTTGAAATGTTGGAGTCAGGTGGCATTCTGCCCCAGCCCTCCTTCCTTATTCATCCTAACCCTTTCCTTGTGGCCCCACCCACCCCAATGACATGGCTCACCATCTGTCTGTAAACTAATGGCTCTTAATATCTGTTGCACCTGCTCAGGCTTGCTCCTAAGCAGGAATATCACCACAGGGATGTTGCCTATGTATACGTCACACTCAGAACCTTCATGTCATGACTCAGAACCTTCTCCACCTTCTCACCCTCACCACCATATCACTCTGCATCCCAAACCCCACTTACTTCAGGAAGCCTCCCAGAAAATGACACACAACTGCTGTTCAAGGCTGACCGTGAGGTTCATCTTTAACCCCTCTCACTTCCAAATCCACCCAAATCCTATTCAAACAGGCTCTAAGTTCATGTCCTTCTCTGTAATGCAGACTGCCCCAGCCTGTGACCATCATCTCTCAACTGCACTACAGCAATCACCTGTCATCACATCTCCCTGTGTCCACTCTTGACCTTTCCCAACCCATTCTCACACTGCATCCAGAGAGGACTTTATAAAATGTACACAGGACTATGTCACTTGACTGCTTAAAAGCCTTCGATGGTCCCCATGGTTAGGGTAACACCCCAAACCAACAACCAAATCAACGTGGCTTAATTTCTGTCTCACAATGCCATTTCTCAAACCCAGCTCTCCAGCTTAATTCAACATTTTCACTTCTTCAAACGCTTCAATTCTTTCTCATGTCTAATTAATTAATTACTATTCCCACCCATTAGACTTGAAGATCCATGAGGTCATGAATCTTTGTTTTGTTCACCACGGTATATACAGCAATAAGCACAGTGCCTAACACATATTTGGGAAATATATCATTTATTTATTCATAAAATAGCTTTTGGGCTTCCCTGGTGGCACAGCGGTTGAGAGTCCGCCTGCCTATGCAGGGGACACGGGTTCGTGCCCTGGTCCGGGAAGATCCCACATGCCGCGGAGCGGCTGGGCCCGTGAGCCACAACTACTGAGCCTGCGCGTCCAGAGCCTGTGCTCCGCAACAAGAGAGGCCACAGCAGTGAGAGGCCCGCGTACCGCAAAAAAAACAAAAAAATAGAAAATAGCTTTTAGGTGCCTAATGTGTATCAAGCTCTATTCTTGGTTCTTCATGATATGGAAATAATAATTTTTTAAAAGAGAGACAAAACTCCTTGCCCTTAAAGGAGTGTATATTCTAGTAGAGAGAGACAGAATAAACACAATGAGAAAAATATACAATATATCTGATGGTGATAAATTCCACAGAAAAAAATTAAGTGGGGAAGGAGGAGGAGGATGGAAAGAGAAAGAAAAGGAGGGAGAGGGAAAGAGAGAGAAAAAACCAAGTGGATATTTGGAGGAAGAATGCTCCAGCAAAGGGAGTGGACAACTTCAAATGTCCTAGATGAGCATATGGCTTCAGAGTTCATGGGCCAGAAAGGTCAGTGTGACTGGAGCAGAAAGAGCCTGGGGAGAGCCATGCAAGATCAGTGCAGAGACACAAGGGGCTCCCTGACACAGGAGCTGAGGGAGCTTTCATGCTGTGCAATGTGGAGCCACTGAAGTGCCTTCAGTAGAGGAGTGCCATGGTGTGTCAGGGATTCCAGCAGTCTCACTCAGAATGCTAGGTTGGGAATCGACTGAATGGGAGTACATATGGGAGCAAGAGTGCCAGGTAGGTGGCTTCTGCCACCATCTGGATGGCAGCTCCAACCAGGGTGGTAGCAGAGAGGTTGAATACCATACATATTTTGAAGGTAGAATTGACAAAGTTTACTGATGAACTGGATATTGCATATGAGAGGAAGAGGAAGCAAGAATGATTCTAATGGTTTTGGGCCTGAGCAAATGGATAGATGGAGTTGCCACTGAGATGGGAAAGACTGTGGAAGTAGTAGGTTTGAACATATTAATTTTAAGCAGCCTATTAGACATTTGAGACATTTCATGCTGATCAGAGTTGCATTTTTTTAATTAAAATATCACTTGTCAAAATGCCTGATATCTTTTTGCATGAGTCTCATTCCTTTCAGGTCCAAGGCTCTGGCCCTATCCCAAACTTTATAGATGTTGTAAAACTTGTCTAAGGGGATACATTAGTTTGCTGCCGTCTGTGGTGCCAGATCTTCAGAACTGCTGTTGTCTAGATTTACTCTGAGCATCGTTTTAAAAATTTAATAAGCAAAACATTCCTGGTTGTGCAGAAGGATTGGAACTACTCTTCACTCTAAAACTTCCCAAACTCAGAGGTATTAGATGAGATTTTCTTGGCCAAACCATGTGCCAGGTCCTCTGATAAACCATCTGCTAGGAATCTGTCCTTCCCTAGCCCTGAGCCAAGCTCTCCAGATGGGGCTGGGAAAGGACTCCAGTCTGGATAACGAAGGCAAAGGGATAACCATGGGCATGTTTTCAAATCATTGTGCCCGGGTCAGCAAAGACATCTTCAGCTAATGCCCTTTCAGGCCTTTCTTAGACTGGTAAAATCATTGCTGGCCCAAGGATGGGATATTTAAGCTCAGCAAGTCCCTGAAAGAACCTCTGTGGGTAAATTGGGGGCAGATGTTGCCCCCATGAGTAAAGTGAAAAAAATCAGAAAACTCCAACCTGCTGAAAGACAAACGTTTTATCTCAAATCTACAATGCTAAACGAGTGAGTGCACTTTCTTTTCTTAAAATAACTTGCTTGCTAAGGAAAAAGATGTGCACAGTTCTGAGACTCAAAAGTGCATCCAAGGAAAAGAGCCAAGTTCTACAGACAGTGCATGACCCACCCGCAGGTTCTTGTGACAGACCTTCGGGTGATTCAAATTTTAGTGTCTCTGTTTGGAATGAGTGGTCCCCTCTTGAAGAACTTATGAAGCAAGGGGTCCAGCTGAATTCCTAGGGTAGTCCTGGACAGTACCTCTCTTGCTATTCTCATATCGAATAGAGGAACAATATTTCCTGGTGCCGGGGACAGGAGCATCCATCAAATAACCAGCCTGGTTTCTCTGAGAATTAGCTCACAGGACTGATTAGCAACAAGATTTCCAAACCCTTCAGGGAAAAAGGCAACAGCAATGAAATGGGGATAAAGCTCTTCAAAGGGAGGCTTTGAAGACAATAACATGCAGTTGGATGTAGAATCACTATAGGTTTACTGTTTAAAAATTCATCTAGAATAGATAGGTAAGTAATGCACTGGGTAAATAAGAATAGATGGAGTCATTTTATTAATAAATGTGTTAAATAACATGATACTCATCTATCTAAACTTTAAAAAAACAATGTAAATAGTTCAAGTAGATTCTGTTTTCGTCAGTATCTAGGGTAGGGGTTCAAATGGGGAGACCCCTAGAGGGATGCACGAGAATCTCAGAGATGTAGAAACCACACTTGTCTCTCCCAACCTGGAAACTGTGATCTGCTGCAGGTACAAGACCCATAACTCTATCCCCACAAAATACCCGCAGGGGAGCGCGGGTATTCTCCAGCTGCATTGGGGCAGATAAATTTTGGGAATGAATTGATGTGTATTCATCATAATGTACATTTGTAAATTTGTGATGGTAGGTGGCAGTGATCCTGTCCTGAAAATTACTCTGGAATCATGCCCGCAACACTGACACGCTAATCACGTGTTTGGGGGTTTAACCAGGGAGGCAGGGGTCCTATGTGGGCCACTTGCTAGCTGTGTGATCTTAAGCAAGTGAAGAAAGCTTTATGTGCTTGGTCTCTTCATCTGTAAAGTGGGTAATAATAGTACAGCCCTCATAGGAAGTTGATGAAATGACTTAGTATGTACAAAGCTTTTCTTCCGGTTCCCGGCCCATAACAAGTGCCGTATAGTTTTTGCTATTTTAATGTCCCCATCATTGTTGGCATAGACACAGATCCTATACAGAATCTGACCAAGAAATGGATTAAAAGGATGCAAGCAAACAAGTCACTGTGTCCCATATCCTGAAGTGACTGCCACCCGAAAATGCCCAGGAACCAAGGCAGGATGGGAAATCACAGAGCGCAGGTTGAGCACTTTTAGACCCTGCTGTGCAGGGAGAATGAACTGGCAGAGCTTTGTGGCTAGAGGACAAAGAGGGAGTTCAGATAGCTTTTGGTCTTTTACAGAAATTGAAATATGGTAGTATCGTTCTCTCTTCCACCATCCCCCATCAAAAAAGAAAATAACCCTAAAGATTGTGGCATCAACGTGTAAAGTCAGAGGAAAACATGAAATTCTCAGCTTTTTCCTAATCTGCTGATGTTCTGGACAAACACAACACATTTAAAAATTTTGCATTTTAATGATTTTGGTAGATCGGGCCATATAAAATTGCTGATCTGTGGATCAGATAAGATGAACTATCAGCAATTTTCATAGGGGTCAATTTATAATATGCCCTGGATATTGCTATTCTGTGCAGTACACTTTAATTGTTATTTTTTATGCTTTGTACCTGAGGGAAAATTTATTAAAAGGCATGTTTAAAAAGATGTATATGAAATAAAAACATTTCAAGGCTGACCTATGGCTACATAAACATTGAGTTTGCATAAAAACTTCCATTTTTTCTCGCTGATACATGGAACTTCTAAAATTGGAAGGGGCTTTAGGGAACACCTTTTCTAAACCTTTCTTCTGATGAGGAAACTGAGGGGTCCTGAGAGGTAAATGTATTTGGTCAAGGTTACAGAAAGTTTCATAGCCAAGAACAAATCTCAGGTCCCCCGAGTCCCTATTCAGTTTCTCTTGTGGGAAAATCGAATCTCTATTGTCAGGAAATTTGTCAGTCAGGTGCAGGCTGTGTTCATAAAGAAGCTATATTCATGGTGTGGGTAACACGGGTCTGAGCAGATCTACTCTGACCTGAATGCCAAGACCCACCTTCTTCTTAGCCAGGCTCCTGATTCTGGGCATAATAAAGCTTGAAAAAAGAAAAGCTATCTGTATCCAAGAATTCTCAAACCCCTTCAATCAAGTGATGCTGCTGTTACAACGTCCAGGAAAGAAATATTGAAAAAGAAGGTGTAAGGGCATCTACCGTGCTTTCATGCAAGGTACCTGATGTTACCCCTGCTTTACAGATGAGGAAACAAGTTCAGAGAAGCTTCCAGCACCCAGGTCTATCCATATTAGCATAGAAAGAAGGGGCCATCTTCCTTCCAGCTTCCAAATCTCACAGGAGTGTATTCAGTTGGGAGAACTTCATGGGAGAAACCTGGTCTCAAGGAGCCTTGAACATGCAGTAGTTAGCCTTCTAACCTCCCAAATTGAAAAAAGCATAAAATAGAGATAAAGGCAATCCTAGGAGGAGGCCCTGTACGGAATGCCTGGTACTGATTGGTTTGGGTCTCTTTCCCTGACCCAATAACAGAGGCATAGTCTCATGGCTTAAAGTCTCATGGCTTAAAGCAATCACGGTTTATTTCTTAAGCTGAGGGTTTGTTCATTTCTTGAAGTACAGCTGAGCCTTGAACAACACAGGTTTGAAATGCACAAGTCCACTTATATGCGTATTTTGTTTTCAAAATATATATGGGTAAATTATTTGGAGGTTTGACACAATTTGAAAAAACTTGCAGACGAGCCCTGTAGCCTGGAAATAACAGAAAATTAAGAAAAAGGTATGTATGTCATGAATGCATACAACATATGTAGATACTAGTCTATCCTAACACAGGCATGAGTGATACTTAACATAAAATTCTTAATGTGTTACTTTTCTTACTGTTTTATAACTTTGCTTTCAAAGAATTACATTATCATACAGTATGCCTCTCTTGTCATTGTGAAACTGAGGGTTAAATCCACTTCATCTGCCTTCACTAATCAAGGTAGTTTTAACACTTGCATGTCCTCGTAGCAGCACATCGCCTAAACAATAAGATGTTTGCCCCAGTTGTTTTCTAGGAACTTGAAGTCAGCTGCGTCTAGTTGGAGCTGAGCTGGTTTAAGACCACCGACCCTTCAACTGGGCATGCGCGAGTGACCTTTGCAGCCTGCAGAGGCCTGTAGCCTGGTTACGCCTGCGCAGAACCATGACTACCGCACCTTTTTCCAATCACTGTCCGCGCACCCTCCAAGTGCCCCACGCCTCAGACTGCCTTGCTGCTTTGTTCGTTACCCCATAAATACCCCGAGCTCCCTTGCTTTTGGAGAAGCTGATTTGTTCTTCTGCCTCGTCGCTTGCTGCCTTGCGAGTAACCTCCACACACCCCTCTCTTTGCTGCAAACCTCGGCGTCTCAGCGTTCTGGCTTGCGGTGCATTGGGCAAGGTAAACCTGATTCAGTAACAATTGACGCAACTGCAAACTGTTCGTTTGTTTGTTTGTTTTAATGTAACATGTTTCCAATATGATGTTATGAATATGGCTATAATACTGTATGCCATAAAAAATGTTATAATTATGCATTCATTGGTGTATAGGCTAGGCCACCGTGAAGCCAATTGTATCGATTACACTAAGCTGCCGTAAAGCAATCATGTTGCTGTTTCTTCGTTATCAATGCATGAATCGTTATATCTGTAAATACAAGTTTTTCACATTTTTTCATTTTTGATACCTAGTGTTAGTAACATGTGTGATATTGACTGTCTTTTGTATGAGACAATATTGATGTAGGTACCGACTATCCATCTTGTAAAGAGATGACAAAAGCTTACGGTATTGATAAATACAGTACAGTTCTTGTAAATGTATTTTCTCTTCCTTATGATTTTCTTAAAAACATTCTTTAGTTTGCTTTATTGTAAGAATACAGTATACAGTACACGTAATATACAAAATATGTGTTAATTGACTTTTATCAGTAAGGCTTCTGGTTAACAGACTACTAGTAGTTCAGTTTTACTGAACTAGGGGCGTCGGCAAAGTAATCCCCACATTGTTCAAAGGAAAACTGTATATGCGCAGGTGCCGGTGTAGGTAGGAAGAATACCCAAATGAAATGTGATATTCTTAGTAAATGGAAAGGGGAAATGGGTGCTGGGTAATCAGCCAACAGATACCTGGTAGCGTAGCCTGTATTTAGATATGCTATAATTTATTCAACAGATTTACTACTGTTGGACACCTATGTTCTTTCTGATTTTTCAGTCTTCTGAGTTGTCTCTGCAAACACTTTGTTGGTAGCTCTACATTTGTACACATCCGTGATTATTTTCCTAGAACAAATTCTTAATGTTGAATTGCTGGGTTAAAGTAGATGAATGTTTTAATTTTTATTGGCGTATAGTTGATTTACAATGTTGGTTTCAGGTATACAGCAAAGTGAATCTATTATACATATACATATATCCACTCTTCTTTAGATTTTTTTTCCCATATAGCCCATTACAGAGTACTGAGTAGAGTTCCGGGTACTATACAGTAGATCCTTATTAGTTACAAAGTAGATGAATATTTGATTTGGTCTTGATAAACTTTCTCCCAGAAAGTTTGTTTCCCACCAGTTAATACCTCATAACCCTGGGAGTTGCACGTGTACACACACATGGGCGGGTATGTTTTAATTTTTGCAAATTTGATAGGTAAAAACCCGTGCTTCTCAGATTATGTTCCACGGTGGTGTGCTGGGGTGTGTGAGGCCACAGAAAAATTGTCACATCTTCATGCAACTGCAATTCTTTCAGACTTACAGAAACTATTTTATATTTCATGATATCATAACGCAGAATGAAAAATCCGTACAAATTTTATTGATAAAACATGAATCTTCAAGTGAATTTCCTGTTTACAATGGGGTGCACCTATCATCTCCTTCCCAAGATTCTCCCTAATTCCAGAAATTCACTTTCCTCTGTATTAAGAGACCTTCGTAGAAATATTGAAATAATTGCTCTTCACCAGGGTTCTCTGATTATAATCATTGATTAAATAAAGCTGTGAAGATGCAAAGAGATAGTGCTGGCCCTGAGCGTAAGAATCATATTCAGAGGCAAGAAGTAGGAGAAAGAGGAAATGGATAGAAGATGCTAAAACCTGACATCAGAGGGCAAGTAGTTTCATCAAGGGTAAAGAAATTACTCCAGAGGTTTAATGATAGAGCCATGGCCTACCGTTTCTAGTGACAGAATCCAAGGCTCTTGCTTTTTGCCTCAGGAAATCCCAGCCTGCAGTCGCCAGCAGATTGGTAGGGGGATGAAGCCTGGCAGCTGTGTGTCCCACCATCATAGGGAAACCCTTGTTAATTCTCAGCACAAGTCAGTCCACAGATTCTTTGTGATCGTATGCCATTTATCTGGTTAAAATGGTTTGAATTGTTTTGCTTATAAGAATCACATACTATTTGGAATGCAGTGACATTCAATGAAAACTCCAATGGTGAACGAGGAAGAGGTAATATCCAATTCAGTTCACTTATGAATAGCAGGTGTCATTGTGAAGGCATCATTGATGGGTTTTCTGCTCCTCAATTTTCCTAATGATAAAATTCCTGTTCTCTGGGCTGTCCCAAATTGTAGGGGTCCCAAAACAGTTCAAAAGGTTTTTTCATGCACTGCAGCTAAATTAAAAATCTATGTCATCATAGCTCTTAAAGACAAAAAAAAAAGACTTCATAGCACTCAAGCCAAGTGGTTTCCACCTGAATGAATATTTGCACATCAAGGTTAGCAAGATAGTAGCAGATAGAGCTTAACTGCACCCTGCTGAGTGAAGAGTGCCCTTTCAGGCACATTCATGCAGGATGCCTCTAATAACATGTAATAGCATGGTGATTACGTCTGGGATAAGACTAGTTTTCTCCCCTATAAATCTGGATGCAATAGCCTGTGTGGACATCCTATTTGCCCCTAGATCCATGCTCTACCCTGTAGGCTATAGGCAGCTGATCTTTATGGACAGCATCAACCGGAAGCCCTTGACCTCTTGCTTACGATTGTGTTTGGAAGTGGGAGGTCCTGGCAGAGATGGGAGGGTGGAAGACATTGAAGCAAAGGTATTTATTCCCCAGACCTCTCTGTAGGGCTGTGGGTTGGCAGTGACTCGTCCCAGGCCCTCTCCCCAGCTTCCTCCACCAATTCGAGTTCCTGAAACCACTCATTCCTCTTGCTCCTTTGGTCCCTTGTTCTCCACTGTTGCCAGCCCAGGGATGCTTCACCAAGCCTCACTGGTTTCCTTTAACCCTGTCCTGGGCTCTGTAAACAGTCTCTTCATTAAACTCTCCATTACTCACGTGCCATATGTTTCTTGCTGGGACCATGACAAATGAAGCTCTTGTAGATGCTTGAAATGAAATGTAATTCCATGATTTACATTGCATGAAATGTAGTTCCAAGAAGTGCTTGGGGAAAGTACTCGATTTCCCCTAACCCACACTCTGAGTAGAAATGAGCACTTGACCAACCAAGAATTTATTTGGGTTTTTGAAAGTGTTTTTACTGTCTTTCAGAGATGACACTAGTCATCCTGTTCATGACTTGGTGTCCTTTCCAGTTGTACCCCCAAGAGATTAAGTAGCACTGATACACAAACTCTCCTCTAAGGCCAAGGGTATTGGTATTATTGGAGGGGGTGGGGGGGGGGTGCCTAATACTCAAAAAAATTCTAACATTAAAGAATATGTTATAACAATACACATTCCATAAAGAACAGTTAGTGTCATTAATGCGACCTTATTTTTGTTTGTTTTTGCGGTACGTGGGCCTCTCACCGCTGCGGCTTCTCCTGTTGCGGAGCGCAGGCTCAGCGGCCATGGCTCATGGGCCCAGACGCTCTGTGGCATGTAGGATCTTCCCGGACCGGGACACGAACCCGTGTCCCCTGCATCGACAGGCAGACTCTCAACCACTGCACCACCAGGGAAGCCCACGACCTTATTTTTGACTTGTAGTAATTGTTAAATGGATTAAGGGAGGTCTTTGGCACTCCTAACTCTGGTCTGCAATAAAACATTAAATGTCTTGTCTATCCTTCCAGTGCCTAGTAACTTAACATGAAAAATCCAAAGTTGCGTGAAATTTTGATAACAGAAAATGCATTCCTTGCCCTTCTCCTTGTAACCAGTCTCGAGAAAAAGTAAAATGCTCTCAGATCCTTCTCATGTGGGAACTTATAGGGCCACTGTGAGAACAGAGATGGTCAGGGCATTAGATGTTGGACATAATGAAAGTTATTTGTGGAGAATTTTAGGTAGTGAATCTGCCAGTGAGGGAAGTGGAGTCACTATGAATATTATGAGATAAGGGCTTTATTATAGGAATTAGACCTCACACAACAGCAGAAGTAAAGGTTGGAGGGGAGTTGGAGGAATAGAAAATAAGTCACAAACTATACCTTCTGAAGCACTGGAATGGTAGGCAGGTCAGAGCAGGAATATCTAAGAAGTCACTGGACCACAAAAAGGAAGCTTGTGGAAAGGTCTAGGAACCTGTTGCCTTTGTGGAGCTACCACCTCTGTGGTTCCACCATCAAGCATCTGGTAAGAGGCCTAGCACTGCTGTTGGTCAACAAGGCCAACCAATAGGAAGAAGAGCAGGAGGCAGAGTAGAGGAGAGTTGGGAAAAGCTGTAACCTCCCAGGCTCTCCCATGCTTGTCCATCACCATTTATCCAACATGACTCCTTCTGGGAGTAATGGACACTGTTTCCTTTCTGTCTTCCAGATCTCAGGCAAGTTCCTTGGTTGGCTCTCACTGGGAACCACACAGAAAAGGGAATTCTGGGAAATGTATTTCCCAGATTAACCAAGTCAATACAGCATAATCCAGCACAGTTCATTCCTTTTCAACTATACATTCCTCTTCAAGCATATTTAACTTCTGAATAAAGACAATAACAAAATCATGCTTCTACCTAACACAGAACAACTGTTTGAAAGTGTACAACCTCTCCTCCAGAAAGGACATATGAAAAATCTCCTATGTCACTTTATCCACCTTTTGGTGATATTCATTCCTCTTCTGAGTCACACTCCCACTCTGATAGCCTAAAACCTAAATATTGAGATGTGAGGTTAATCACTATGAATACATCTTATGTTCGATAGTAGAAAAACTGGTTAAATATGTCTATATCATCTATATATCAGTACATTTATATAAAAGCAAGAATGGATTTATCACTACTACATTCCTCATTTCTGCAGCTGACCGTGTGATTACTGGTATTTCTAACTTCTTTCCTCCACTGTTTATTCCATATCCCTATTTTTTCCTAAGTTGGTCATAGTTCCTTCTTTGATGAGTCGCCAAACTTTGTGCATGAAGGGTTTGAACATTAATAGTTTACTGTTCTGTTGTAGCTTTCCATTAACTTTTATCACAGGTTATGGTAATACTAATACACAGCCCAGAGGAACTCTGATTCTAGACATACTCTTCTCTGACCCGTTGTGCAGTAGCAACTTAATTTCCCCTTGATAATCAGGTCTCAGTATAGTAATCTCCTTTTTGCCTATTGGCTCAGTGACTTGAAGCCAAATGGCCAGGTGGCAGCTTCAACTTCCAGCTTAATGGATTTGTTGAATCCCCTGGTGGAAGCATTCTGCCTTAGAAACTAAGGAGTCAATGGGTTTAGCCCAAAACTAACGGGATAGGAAGCAAAATTTCAATAAGGGTCACTAAGGGTAATTGTGAAAGGACCCACTCCCATATCTATCCCTTGATTACCAGACCTGAAAATCTTGGCTATGGGAAAAACAACATATATTGATTCCTATACTATACTGGAGAGTATTACCCCAACTTTATAATATTGCCAGCCAGCTGGACCCATAACTGAATCTTTAGTTCCATCAGGTCAGCTGCTTCAGCAAGATGGGGAAATATGGTAATACCAGTAAATTCTGTGAATACAGACCACTGTTGAACTTACTTTGATACAAAATGAATTCCTTGGTCAGAAGCAATGCTCTATAGAGTAATAAGACGCTCTACAAGTCCATAGATGGTGATTTTGGCAGAAACACTCTGGGCAAAGAAGAAATCCATATTCAGAGTAAGCATTTATTCCAAGGAGAACAAAGCACTGCTCTTCTATGATGGAAGTGGTCCAAAGTAATCAGGTGGCTGGCTGGTTCCCCTGGGGAATGGCGCCATATTTGGTACTCAGGCCTGGTCCCTGTTGTTGGTAGGTTGGGAGCTCAGCATAGGCTATAGTCGGATCAGCCTTGAAGAGTGGAATCCCTCGTGGCCGAGCCCATGAATATCAATGCCAATAACCAAGGTTTAATCAGGAAACTAGAGCCACTATGACTGTTATTGGATAAGAGATTTATTACGGAATTAGACCTTATACAACTGTGGCAAATACTTGAAGTTTCAGCCAGAAGGGAATGTTGGAGGAACCAAGACAGTTGCCAGTCAGTCCTCTTGAAGCACTGGTGTAGGGTGGACGAGTCCAGGCTTGCAGGGAAATCTAGGTGACCCTACAGGAGCTGCAAAGGGGAAGTTTTTGATAGTTCTGTGGGAAGCTGTGGCCTCTCTACTCCTGACTCTGTGCATCCTAAGCCAAACATCTGGTTTTGAACGTGAGAGTCAGGTCTAGTAGTTGGAAAGAAGAGCTAGATAAATAATGGAGAAGAGAAATGACAATTGGCATCCCCTGGGCACTTCTGAATCTGTTCTCTACACATTTGACTGAAAGACCTTCTTTGAGTAATGCCTATTGCTTTACTTTTAGTTTCCAAATCTTGCACTAGTTCATGTTTTGCCAGCTTTACTCCAGGGACACGAAGGGAATGAGAGTCTGGGAAATGTAATTCCATTTTAACCAAGTTGATCTGGCACAATCCAGCACAGCCCCAGAGGAAAAGACTGGTTAATGATTCGTTCATTAATTCAAGCAAGAACTCTATTGTGCCAATAAGACTCTAGGTACTCATTTTGCAGACCTTAAAAACAGCCTTAATGAACTTGAATAATAGTGGGACAGATATTATATGTGAATTTCAAACACTGAAATCCATAATTATAAACATGATAGTGTAGTGATGGAAAATAAGATGAGACCATGAGAGAGCATGACAGAGGAAGAAACCTTAGATTGGTCAGAGAATATTTTGCTGAGGAATGACATCTAACCTGAGACCTAGAAAAAATGCAAGACAATGTTTCAGAGAAAAAAGTAAGACAAAGACATTGCAAAATGTCTTGAAAGGAGTTGAGGACGCTTGCTATAGACTCTTCCTCACCTGCCATTGTATTTGGAATCCACTCCACAGTTTTTTTATCCCTTCACTAAAACTCATGATGTCAGTGTTACCATCAAGCCCCTAATTGTCAAATCCAGTGGTTAATTCACAGTCCTCATCTCCCTTGATTGCTCAGCATTACTTGTGTAGCTGATCACCTCCATTTTGAAACATTGTCTTCACCTGGCTTCCAGAATGCCACTGTTTGTCTCTACCTACTAGAATGTGCTATGCCTCAAGACAGCAAGGGCTTTGGCTTGTTCGCTGCTGTATCTCCAGCGGCAAGGACAGTGTAGGCCCAGAATAGGCGCTAAGCATCAATACTTAATGAATTAAAGGAGTCTAGGAAGAAACAGCTAGGGATATAGGAAAGGGAACAACCAAAAAAATGGTGTTCTAGAAGCTAAGTGAAACAGTTTATTTCAAGAAGGAAAATGTAATCAGCCATTTAAGTGCTGCTGAGAGCTGACTTTTGGATTTGGCACTGTGGAGGTTTTATTTATTTATTTTTAAAATTTTCATTGAAATATAGTTGATCTACAATGTTGTGTTAGTTTCAGGTATACAGCAAAGTGATTGTTTTATATATATATATATATATTTTTGTTTTACATTCTCTTCCATTATAGGTTATAACAAGATATTAGGTAAAAAAAAAAAAAAAAAGATACTGAGTATAGTTCCCTGTGCTATATAGTAGATCCTCTTGGGTTCTCTATTTCATATATAGTAGTGCATATATTTTAATCCCAAACTCCTAATTTATCACTCTCGCCTCCTCCCCTTTGGTAACCATAAGTTTTTTTTCTATGTCTGTGGGTCTCTTTCTGTTTTGTAAATAAGTTCATTTGTATCATTTTTTAGATTCTGCATATAAGCAATATCATATATTTGTCTTTATTTGTCTGGCTTATTTCACTTTGTATGATAATCTCTATGTCCATCCATGTTGCTGCAAATGGCATTATTTCATTCATTTTTTTATGGCTAATACTCAATTGTATATGTGTACCGCATCTTCTTTATCTATTCATCTGTTGATGGACACTTAGGTTGCTTCCATGTTTGGCTATTGTAAATAGTGCTGCTATGAACATTGGGGTGCACGTTTTTTTTTTTTTTTGCGGTATGCGGGCCTCTCACTGTTGTGGCCTCTCCTGTTGCGGAGCACAGGCTCCGGACATGCAGGCTCAGCGGCCATGGCTCACGGGCCTAGCCGCTCCGCGGCATGTGGGATCTTCCCAGACCGGGGCACGAACCCGTGTCCCCTGCATCGGCAGGTGGACTCTCAACCATTGTGACACCAGGGAAGCCCCATGTATTTTTTTTTTAAATGATATCTTAATATATTTTCTTTACTGCCTAGGCCATTCATTCAAGACCAAGTAGCACAGTAGTATTCCTATTAGGGACCACAAGTCCTAATGAAGGAAAATTATCACTAATTCTCTTTATTTCCATTGGTAAGTTTGAATTCAGTTTCAAAGGTTTGAAAGGTGTTTTATTATTTTTTTAAATAAATGTATTTATTTATTTATTTATTTATGGCTGTGTTGGGTCTTCGTCATTGTGGTGGCTTCTCTTTTTGCAGAGCATGGGCTCTAGGTGCACGGGCTTCAGTAGTTGTGGCTTGCAGGCTTCAGTAGTTGTGGCTCACGGGCTCTAGAGTGCAGGCTCAGTAGTTGTGGTGCATGGGCTTAGTTGCTCCACAGCATGTGGGACCTTTCTGAACCAGGGTTTGAACCCATGCCCCCTTCATTGGCAGGCGGATTCTTAACCACTGCGCCACCAGGGAAGTCCTGAAAGGTGTTTTGTTTTTTTTTTTAAGTATAGTTGATTTACAATGTTGTGTTAATTTCTGCTCTACAGCAAAGTGACTCAGTTATATACATATATACATTCTTTTTAATATTCTTTTACTTTATGGTTTATCCCAGGATATTGAACATAGTTCCCTGTGCTATACAGTTGAAAAGTTTGTACACTTATATCCAGAAAAATGATAGAGATGGGAAATTATGATCAGGAATGTGTTCCCTCCTGTGCTCACAATGTGTCTTACAATAAATGGATGGAGAGTTACATAAAGTTAAGATCACTGGATGAGATGGACTTGGGATCAGGCAAACAAAATCAGAAAAGAGAGCCCTCTGAAACTGATGATCATAAAAATAATGACTAGAATCCACTGTAACTCAGGCTACATCACAATTTGGAGAGTGCTTATAAATGAAATGAAGCTGCATCCTTTCATAACATCAGAAAACAACTACTTTTTTTTTCTCATGCTAGATTCTTCCTTCTTTTATTGGCGTATAATTGCTTTACAATGTTGTGTTAGTTTCTGCTGTACAACGAAGTGAATCAACTATAGGTATACCTATATCTCCTCCCTCTTGGACTTCCCTCCCTCCCCCTCCATCCCACCCATCTAGGTCATCACAGAGCACCAAGCTGAGTTCCCTGTGCTATATACCACAGGTTCCCACTAGCTATCTAGTTTACACATGGTAGCATATTTATGTCAAACCTAATCTCTCAGTTCATCCCATCCCCCCCTTCCCACCCTGTGTCCACACATCCGTTCTTACATCTGTGTCTCTATTCCTGCCCTGCAAATGGGTTCATCTGTACCATTTTTCTAGGTGCCACATATGTGTTAATATATTTGTTTTTCTTTTTCTGACTTACTTCACTCTGTATGACAGACTCTAGGTCCATCCACAACTCTACAAATGACCCAATTTCATTCCTTTTTATGGCTGAGTAATATTCCATTGTATATATGGACCACACCTTCTTTATAAATTCATCTGTCGATGGACATTTAGGTTGTTTCCATGTCCTGGCTATTGTAAATAGTGCTGCAGTGAACACTGGGGTACATGTGTCTTTTTGAACTATGGTTTTCTCAGGGTACATGCCCAGTAGTGGGATTGCTGGGTCATATGGTAGTCCTATTTTTAGTTTTTTAAGGAACCTCCATACCATTCTCCACAGTGGCTGTATCAATTTACATTCCCACCAACAGTGCAAGAGGGTTCCCTTTTCTCCATACCCTCTCCAGCATTTATTGTTTGTAGACTTTTTGATGATGGCCATGCTGACTGGTGTGAGGTGATACCTCATTGTAGTTTTGATTTGCATTTCTCTAATAATTAGTGATGTTGAGCATCTTTTCATTTGCTTCTTGACCATCTGTATACCGTCTTTGGAGAAATGTCTATTTATGTCTTCCACCCATTTTTTCATTGGGTTGTTTGTTTTTTTGATATTGAGCTGGAAGAGCTGTTTGTATACTTTGGAGATTAATCCTTTGTTGGTTGCTTCGTTTGCAAATATTTTCTCCCATTCTGAGGGTTGTCTTCTCATCTTATTCATGGTTTGCATTGCTGTGCAAAAGCTTTTAAGTTTAATTAGGTCTCATTTGTTTATTTTTGCTTTTATTTTCATTACTCTAGGAGGTGAATCCAAAAAGATATTGCTGAGATTTATGTCAGAGTGTTCTGCCTATGTTTTCCTCTAAGAGTTTTATAGTGTCTGGCCTTACATTTAGGTCATTGATCAATTTTGAGTTTATTTTTGTGTATGGTGTTAGAGAATGTCCTGATTTCATTATTTTACATGTAAGTGTCCAGTTTTCCCAGCACCACTTACTGAAGAGACTGTCTTTTCTCCACTGTATATTCTTGCCTCCTGTGTCATAGATTAGGTGACCATAGGTTTGTGGGTTTGTCTCTGGGCTTTCTACCCTGTACCATTGATCTATATTTCTGTTTTTGTGCCGGTACCATACTGTCTTGATTACTGTAGATTTGTAGTATAGTCTGAAGTTGGGGAGTCTGATTCCTCCAGCTCCATTTTTCTTTCTCAGGATTGCTTTGGCTATTCAGGGCCTTTTGTGTTCCCCCACAAATTGTAAAATTTTTTGTTCTAATTCTGTGAAAAATGCCAGTGGTAGTTTCATAGGGATTGCATTGAATTTGTAGATTGCCTTGGGTAGCATAGTCATTTTGACAATATGGATTCTTCCAATCCAAGAACACAGTATATCTTTCCATTCATTTGTGTCATTTTCAATTTCTTTCATCAGCATCTTATGGTTTTTGGAGTACAGGTCTTTTGCCTCCTTAGGTAGGTTTATTCCTGGGTATTTTATATTTTTGGTGCAATGGTAAACAGGAGTGTTTCCTTAATTTCTTTCTGACCTTTCATTGTTAGTGTATAGCAATGCAACAGGTTTCTGTGTATTAATTTTGTATCCTGCAACTTTACCGAATTCATTGATGAGCTCTAGTAGTTTTCTGTTAATATCTTTAGGATTTTCTATGTATAGTATCATGTCATCTGCCAACAGTGACAGTTTTACTTCTTTTCCAATTTGGATTCCTTTTACTTTTCTTCTCTGATTGCCAAAACTATGTTGAATAAATTGGCTAAGGGGTACATCCTTGTCTTGTTCCTGATGTTGGAGGAAATACTTTCAGTTTTTCACCGTTGAGAATGATGTTGGCTGTGGGTTTTTCATATATGACCTTTATTATGTTGAGGTAGGTTCCCTCTATGTCCACTTTCTGGAGAGTTTTTATCATAAATGGATGCTGAATTTTATCAAAAGCTTTTTCTGCATCTAGAAATGCTGAAATGATCAATGATCATCATTGAGATGATCATTTGTTTTTCTTCTTCACTTTGTTAATGTGGTATATCATACTGATTGATTTGTGGATATTGAAAAATCCTTGCATCCCTGGCATAAATCCCCCTTGATCATGGTGTATGATCCTTTTAATGTACCGTTGGATTTGGTTTGCTAGTAATGTGGAGGTTTTTAGAGGACATTTTGTTGGAGTCTTTAGGTCAAAGGTCAGATTGGAGTAGTTTCAAGAGAGACTAGAGGAAGAAGTAATGGTAGCTACTTTAGCTCTTTTGAGGAGTGTTGCTTTAGAGGAGATTGTAAAATGGACAGTAGCTGGAGTGAGATATGGCATGTAAAGGAGCTTTTGCTTAATTTTTAAAAGAAATTTATATCCTGATGAAAAGGGTCTGTTAAAGAAATGAAGCTTGAATTTTCAGAATGGAGAGGGCTAATCACTGGAGTGATGTCCTTGAGGACAGGAGAGGAATGGGATTCCATGTGTAAGTGAACTGGTGGGCTTTGGACAGGAACATGGACAGTTCATGTAACTACAAGAGGGAAGGATGTTGGTGCAGATGCGAATAGTTAAGCGGTTGTGGTAGGGAAAGTCTGTGGATGGGCTTCTGTGCCTTATCTCCAATTCTGGCATCTTCTCCACCTCAACTGTAAACGCTGGAATGCCCCAGGGCTCAGTCACTGACTTGCTTCTCCTACATTCGTTTGCTAAGATGATCTCATTTAGTCCCATGACTTCAAATATGCATCTCATTTCCAAATGTTTGTATCCCTCCTCAACATCTCAAACCACCAACTCATACCCAACTGTCTACCTAGTGTATGTGCTTAGATGGCTAACAGGCATTCTAGGCTTAATGAATCTATACCTGAGCAGTTGACTTCTCATCTCCCTTCCCAAATCAGCTGCTCACCCTTCACCATGCATGCACATGCTTAAACATCATTTAAGCCAAGATGTTGACATCAGCCTTAATGATTCTGTTTTTCACATCATTCCACATTCACACTGTAAGCAAGGCGAGCAGTGATTTCAGTATATATCTGAGATGCCAATACTTCTCACAATCCTATGATATCATCCCAGTATGAGCCACCATCGTTTCTCACCTGGATTACATGATCATGATTTTATGGTCTCTGCTTCCACTCTTGTCTCCCTTTAGTAAAACTTCCACCAATAAGCCAAAATGACTCTTTAGAAAGAAAATCGGATCATGCCACTTCCCTCCTCAAAGCTCTCCAATGAGTTTTTCAAAATTAAATCTAAATTTCTTTCCATTTATCTGCAAGGCCCTCAGTGATCTGGTTCAAGATTAGGTTTCTAACTCATCATCTGCCCATCTTTCCCTTGTTCACTCTGCTCCAGAAGCACAGGTCCACCTGCTGTTACTTGGAAATACCAAACCAAGCACACCCCACCCCAGGATTCTGCACTGGCTCTTCCCTCTGCCTGCAGTGCATTTTACCCTGATATTCGCAGGGCTCCCTCCCTCACTTCTTCAGGTCTGTGTTCAGATATTGCCCAGAGAGGCCCTCCATGGCTACCATGTCTAAAGTAGCACTTTCCTCTATCTCCTTCCTCTGCTTTGATTTTCTTCATTGTATTTATCACTTCCTAAAATTGTTGTGTGTATTTGTCTGTCTCCCTGTTCTTGCCAATAAAAAGTAGGCTCTACCAGAGCTGAGAGTTGTCTGTTTTGTCCACCACATATCTCCAACCCCATGCCCATACGTCAGTACTCAGTACATGCATTGAATGAATGGGAGCTGTTGAAAATTTTGAAAACAGAAATGAAGTGATATAATCAAAAGAATGGCTGCCTGTTAGGGGCTCTTGCAATTGTCTAGGTGAGATGAGGTTGACTTGGAGTAAGGTAGAGGGAGTGGAGCTATTAAAAAGAGACTGAGTTAGGTCTTCTGCCTTTCAAAGTTGTACACCCCAATTTTGTTTGAGCCTTTCTCTGACCCATTTACAAATTTGATTCCCTGGCCAAATATCTATCGAATGTCTTGGCACAGAATAATAGAATGCTAAAACTGGAAGTAGGCACATAAATTATCAAATTTGATGCCTTCCTCCTACAGATGAGGAAACTGAGCCCCAGAGAGATTAGAGATTCCACTCAGAGTCTCTTGACTTGTTAGTGGAAGGAGTCAAGACTAAACCTGCTTTGCCTTATTCTCACTCCTATGCTTTCACCTCCCCACTTGTTGTATTACAGATTTTTAAAAAAATTACATGTACTTGTAACATCTTAAGGACTTTGAAACTGCTAATTGTTTTAAAAATAACTTGCTATGTGATTACAAGTTCAAGTTTGGCTTTTTGCACAATTTTAATTGTATTTTGGACTGTGCTCAGAAGTCCCAAGAGAGTATATCAGATTTTTGTTGGAATCTTTCTGTTCAATGGCTTCAGACTAGTGGTGCAGCAACCAAGGCATCATTCCAGGGTTGTTTATCCCCCCTTTCCTTTATGATCCTCCTGGATATCTACTCAGTGTCATCTTTGAGGCAGGATCTTAAAAAGTGGGATTATGTCCAATGTTTTAAGGAGAATGAAAAATAAATTGAGTGGTATCAGTAGACCAGACAGTCTGAATAAAGGTAAAGGTAATAAATTTTTTCACACTAATGTAGATTCATTTCATCACGTACCATTAATGTAAATTTTCACCTTCAAAGCACCCAGGCAACAATACTGTCAATGTTAAGTGTAATAAATGCTGAGGGCATTTTCCCGCCTTTCTATAAAACCACAGCACACTTTTCCTTCCTCCTTCATATTATGCAGGTCTAATTTGCACAGGATTCAGGAGCATTTCACTAGTTCATTTAAATAGGTTGCTTGTTCCTAATGAGCTCATCACACAAGAGCACTTAAGAGCTTCCCTCTCCTTAGCGAGATGATGTGTGACCCTGACATACAGGGTGAGAAAAAAAGGGGTCCTTCACTTGGGCCTGATGGCCTGAGAAGCTGAAAAATAAATGGGTAGAAGTAATATTGTTTCTATTGGCAACTACTTAATATCTACTGAAGTTTGTCTTTGGTTTACACCCCTCGAACCTGAGCAATACAGACCCTGGATATGTTTGAGAGGTGTGGCTTTGGCTTCCCTTTGCCACATTTTATCTACCCATGCTGCACCTTCTCCCTACTAATCTCTGCTGAAGCTGTTTATTTTAATTAATTAATTAATTAATTAATGTGTCTGGACTTCGTTGTGGCATGCGGGCTCTTCGTTGTGATGCGTGGGCTTCTCTCTAGTTGTGGCACGTGGGCTCCAGAACACGTGGGCTCTGTAGTTTGCGGCATGCAGGCTCAGTAGTTTTGGCACATGGGTTTAGTTGCCCCGCAGCATGTGAGACCCTGGTCCCCTGACCAGAGATCGAACCCGTGTCCCCTGCATTGGAAGGTGGATTCTTCACCACTGGACCACCAGGGAAGTCCCTGAAACTGTTTATTTTCTAGGAAGCTGTCATATTTTGAGAATATGAGGAAGAGAGCTGTTATGGGTTGAATTGTCTCCTCCCAGAATTCATATGTTGAAGTTCTAACTCCCCAATACCTCAATGTGACCTTATTTGGAAATAGAGTCCTTGCAGATGTAATTAAGTTGAGGTCATACTGAAGAAGTGTGGGACCCTAACCCAGTATGACTGCTATCTTTACAAAATGGGGAAATTTGGACATACACAGGGAGAGTAGCATGTGAAGATTAGTGTCATAAACCAAGGAACTACCAGAAACTCAGAGAGAGCCCTGGAAACAGATCCTTCTCTAGTGCCTTCTGTGGGAGCATGGCTCTGATCACACCTTGATCTTGGACTTCTGCCTCTAGATCTGTAAGACAGTAAGTTCTTGTGTAATCCACAGGGTATGTGGTATTGATACATTGTTACAGCAACCCTGGTAAACTAATATAGGCGCTGCTAATGGAGGAGTGGCAGAGTGTTAATTTCACAGGTTTAGCTCTGTGTCAGGCCAAACCATCCCCTGTAGCTTCTGAAATGTACATGGGATCATGTCACTGCCCAGCTTAAAACCCTCCAATGGCTCTCACCTCCCTCATTAGAAGGCCTACAGGACCTACCCAATCTGCCCCAAGAAACTCTCTGATGTAACCGCCTGTTACTCTCTTCTTGTTCACTCTCTCCAACCCCACTGCCCCCTGCGGTTCTATACAAACTCTAAGCACTCAGGTATTTACAGTTTTCCTCTCACTTAAATTTGGGCTTTGTTCAAAAATAATTTCCTCGACCACCCTATGAAAAATAACACTCTTATTTTGCTTTTTCCCCCTTCAATAACACCTATCAGTACCTAACTTGATGTATCTCTTTATTACTTGTCACCATCTGCATGCGTGTAAGCTCCTCAAGTGTAGGAATTGTCAGGTTTGTTGTTGGGTCCTCCAAGCCTTTGAATGGTAGAGTACATCAGAGGATCTCAATGTATCTTTCTTGAATGAATGAATGATTTGCCAGATATTTGGATTTTGTAATTTGAAAATTTCAACAGCTATACTTCCAAGGCATGCCTGGCTGCTGCTTTCACTTTTTTGTTACTGTGAGATTGATTCCACTTCCTATGTGTCTGAAAATTCTCCTTTCTCATTCTCTCCCAACACTTTGAGCCTCAGGAAGGGCATTTTCTAAATGAGAAAAGACAGAAAATTAGCTCCTCTGAGAAGTCATTCCTCTCTTATTCTTTCCTGTATCCTCTGCAAAGCCTTGCACACAGTAAATATTGATTTAAGGAATCAACAGGAATTTTTTTTTTTTTAAGCAAAGAACCAAATTTTAATCAACTAAATTTCTCCAAAGTAACCCACGCTTTCCAGGTGAACCTCATACTTGGCTTAAATGATCTTTCAATTTACCCACCCATGGTAAGCAGCTGTTGCCATGGCTCACAGTGATCCTTTGGTCTTGGTATTCACGCCTTGGGTAATCCCCTCCCCTTGAGTGTAAGCTGGTTTAGTAGCTCACTTCTAAGGAATAGACTGGAGCAGAGTGATGGGCTGTCACTTCTGAGGTTAAGTTATAAAGAGGCTAGCTTTCACCTTGAGTCCATTTGCTCTTTCCCTCTTGGATGGCGCGGTTTGGGGAGAGGCCAGCTGCCATGCTATGAGGCAACCACGCAGGGAGGCCCACATGACCTAGCTTGAAAGCTGATTATTCCCCACTTGAGCCATGAGATGACTGCAGCACTGACTGACTTGATTGAGGGCTCATGGGAGACCCTGAACCAGAAACCCCGACTAATCTATTCCCCGATTCCTGACCTACAGAAACTGTGGGATAATAGACATTTGTTGTCCTCAGCTGAAAGGGCTGGACTAATTTGTTATATGAGAGTAGATAAGTAATAAACCATGTTTAATTTGTGCTCATCACTTCTAAAGCACTACTGATGTGAAAAGTTATCTTAAGATGTTTCTTCCAAAGGCTAATATACATACAAGAGGGATTTTTTCCATGTCTGAGTTTAGTTTGTAACATTTATTTTTGTAAAATGGCCAAAATGCAAATATAAAACCTCTGTTTATACATGTTATCCCACTTAATCCTCATGAAAACTGTCTGAAATAAGGTGCTATCATCACCGCATCTTTTTTTTTTTTACATCTTTATTGGAGTTTAATTGCTCTACAATGCTGTGTTAGTTTCTGCTTTATAACAAAGTGAACCAGTTATACATATACATATGTTCCCATATCTCTTCCCTCTTGCGTCTCCCTCCCTCCCACCCTCCCTATCCCACCCCTCCAGGCAGTCACAAAGCACCATGCTGATCTCCCTGTGCTATGCGGCTGCTTCCCACTAGCTATCTACCTTACGTTTGGTAGTGTATATATGTCCATGCCTCTCTCTCGCTTTGTCACAGCTTACCCTTCCCCCTCTCCATATCCTCAAGTCCATTCTCTAGTAGGGCTGTGTCTTTATTCCTGTCTTACCCCTAGGTTCTTCATGACATTTTTTTCCTTAAATTCCATATATATGTGTTAGCATATGGTATTTGTCTTTCTCTTTCTGACTTACTTCACTCTGTATGACAGACTCTAGGTCTATCCACCTCATTACAAAGAGCTCAATTTTGTTTCTTTTTATGGCTGAGTAATATTCCATTGTATATATGTGCCACATCTTCTTTATCCATTCATTCGATGAAGGACACTTAGGTTGTTTCCATCTCTGGGCTATTGTAAATAGAGCTATAATGAACATTTTGGTACATGACTCTTTTTGAATTACGGTTTTCTCAGGGTATATACCCAGTAGTGGGATTGCTGAGTCATATGGTAGTTCTATTTGTAGTTTTTGAAGGAACCTCCATACCGTTCTCCATAGTGGCTGTACCAATTCACATTCCCACCAGCAGTGCAAGAGTGTTCCCTTTTCTCCACACCCTCTCCAGCATTTATTGTTTCTAGATTTTTTGATGATGGCCATTCTGACTGGTGTGAGATGATATCTCATTGTAGTTTTGATTTCCATTTCTCTAATGATTAATGATGTTGAGCATTCTTTCATGTGTTTGTTGGCAGTCTGTATATCTTCTTTGGAGAAATGTCTATTTAGGTCTTCTGCCCATTTTTGGATGGGGTTGTTAGTTTTTTTGTTATTGAGCTGCATGAGTTACTTATACATTTTGGAGATTAATCCTTTGTCAGTTGCTTCCTTTGCAAATATTTTCTCCCATTCTGAGGGTTGTCTTTGGTCTTGTTTATGGTTTCTTTTGCTGTGCAAAAGCTTTGAAGTTTCATTAGGTCCCATTTGTTTATTTTTATTTCCATTTCTCTAGGAGGTGGGTCAAAAAGGATCTTCCTGTGATTTATGTCATAGAGTGTTCTGCCTATGTTTTCTTCTAAGAGTTTGATAGTTTCTCGCCTTACATTTAGGTCTTTAATCCATTTTGAGCTTATTTTTGTGTATGGTGTTAGGGAGATATCTAATTTCATACTTTTACATGTACCTATCCAGTTTTCCCAGCACCACTTATTGAAGAGGCTGTCCTTTCTCCACTGTACATTCCTGCCTCCTTTATCAAAGATAAGGTGACCATATGTGCGTGGGTTTATCTCTGGGCTTTCTATCCTGTTCCATTGACCTGTCTTTCTGTTTTTGTGCCAGTACCATACTGTCTTGATTACTGTAGCTTTGTAGTATAGTCTGAAGTCAGGGAGCCTGATTCCTCCAGCTCCGTTTTTCGTTCTCAAGATTGCTTTGGCTATTCGGGGTCTTTTGTGTTTCCATATAAATTGTGAATTTTTTTGTTCTAGTTCTGTGAAAAATGCTGGTGGTAGTTTGATAGGGATTGCATTGAATCTGTAGATTGCTTTGGGTAGTAGAGTCATTTTCACAATGTTGATTCTTCCGATCCAAGAACATGGTATATCTCTCCATCTATTTGTATCATCTTTAATTTCTTTCATCAGTGCCTTACAATTTTCTGCATACAGCTCTTTTGTCTCCTTAGGTAGGTTTATTCCTACGTCTTTTATTCTTTTTGTTGCAATGGTAAATGAGAGTGTTTTCTTGATATCACTTTCAGAGTTTTCATCATTAGTGTATAGGAATGCCAGAGATTTCTGTGCATTAATTTTTTATCCTGCTACTTTACCAAATTCATTGATTAGCCCTAGTAGTTTTCTGGTAGCATCTTTAGGATTCTCTATGTATAGTATCATGTCATCTGCAAACAGTGACAGTTTTACTTCTTTTCCAATTTGGATTCCTTTTATTTCATTTTCTTCTCTGATTGCTGAGGCTAAAACTTCTGAAACTATGTTGAATAAGAGTGGTGAGCGTGGACAACCTTGTCTTGTTCCTGCTCTTAGTGGAAATGCTTTCAGTTTTTCACCATTGAGGACGTTGTTGGCTTTGGGTTGTCATATATGGCCTTTATTATGTTGAGGCAAGTTCCCTGTATGCCTACTTTCTGCAGGGTTTTTGTCATAAATGGGTGTTGAATTTTGTTGAAAGCTTTCTCTGTATCTATTGAGATGATCATATAGTTTTTCTCCTTCAATTTGTTAATATGGTGTATCACGTTGATTGATTTGTGTATATTGAAGAATCCTTGCATTCCTGGAATAAACCCCACTTAATCATGGTGTATGATCCTTTTAATGTGCTGTTGGATTCTGTTTGCTAGTATTTTGTTGAGGATTTTTGCATCTATGTTCATCAGTGATATTGGCCTGTAGTTTTCTTTCTTTGTGACATCCTTGTCTGGTTTTGGTATCAAGGTGATGGTGGCCTCGTAGAATGAGTTTGGGAGTGTTCCTCCCTCTGCTGTATTTTGGAAGAGTTTGAGAAGGATAGGTGTTAGCTCTTCTCTAAATGTTTGATAGAATTCGCCTGGGAAGCCATCTGGTCCTGGGCTTTTGTTTGTCGGAAGATTTTTGATCACAGTTTCAATATCAGTGCTTGTGATTGGTCTGTTCATATTTTCTGTTTCTTCCTGACTCAGTCTTGGCAGGTTGTGCATTTCTAAGAATTTGTCCGTTTCTTCCAGGTTGTCCATTTTATTGGCATAGAGTTGCTTGTAGTAATCTCTCATGATCCTTTGTGTTTCTGCAGTATCAGTTGTCCCTTCTCCTTTTTCATTTCTAATTCTATTGATTTGAGTCTTCTCCCTTTTTTTCTTGATGAGTCTGGCTAATGGTTTATCAATTTTGTTTATCTTCTCAAAGAACCAGCTTTTAGTTTTTATTGATCTTTGCTATCGTTTCCTTCATTTCTTTTTCATATATTTCTGATATTTTTATGATTTCTTTCCTTCTGCTAACTTTGGGGGTTTTTTTTGTTCTTCTTTCTCTAATTGCTTTAGGTGCAAGCTTAGGTTGTTTATTTGAGGTGTTTCCTATTTCTTAAGGTAGGATTGTATTGCTGTAGACTTCCCTCTTAGAACTGCTTTTGCTGCATCCCATAGGTTTTGGGTCTCATCACCCCATCTTAACTATAGAGAAACTGAGGAACAAGCAGTGTAAGCAGCTTGCCCAAGGCCATCCAGCTAGTAAGTGGTGGAGCCTAACAGTCCAGTTCTAAGGCTGACAACTTGACCACTAATCTGTGCTGCTGCTTAGATGAAAAATTCGATTGTAATATTAAAACAGGCCAAACTGCCTTAAAAACTAGCTCTAGCTCTAGTGTAGAAGAGTTACTCTCCAGGACTAGAGTTTTCATGATTCAAAGATGGGACGTTACCAACCTTTGAATTCTTAGAAAAATTACATGAGGTGAGATTTAAAAAAAATATCCAAATGGGAAGAGACAAAACCTAAATTATCATTGGAAAAAAACAGAAACATTTCCCTCTCTGAGGCAAAGTCATTCAAATCACTAGAAAATCCAAAAGCATTCGCTGATCAGACTTTGAGTCATTATGAGATTTACTGACACACTTCCAAGTCCTCAGTATGTGCTGACAGCAAGAGGCACGAAGATTTTTGACCCAGCTGCACTGCCACCTGACCTAGGACCTCAGCAAATGCACACAGTGTAGACAGCAGCTCCCCAGAACGACTCTCTGAAGAAAGGCCTTAGGAATTCTGAAATCTTGGAAGCTCCTGTGCATTGTCGTATCACAGATGAGGTTTGCCCTACCTGCCTTTCAGGGCTGTGCTGCTCCAAATTCAATGAGATGAAGTATGTGAAAAGGCTCCGTGATCTGTAGGTCTCAGATGAAGGGAGACCTTTTATTTTTTATCATTGGCAGAAGGAAAAGGTGACTAAATGAGATCATTTGTATTGTGCCTTCTGTGGGCAGAGAGCAGTACAACTGAAATGTACTGCTGTGGTGGCAGGGCTGGTGTGCTGTCCAGAGCACACGTGCCAAGCAGTTAATTCAGAAAGAGAGAGAGGTGGCCGGTGTCATGACACTGGCCAAGAACTGGCCAGTCTCCAGTGCGACCATGAGTAGCGGTGGTTTCAGGGGTTCGATTGTAACCATCCACACAGAATTCAACTGCTGGAGTCAAAGCCAAAGCACATTTAGCTGTGTAGCCATAGAATCTAAAGCTAGTGCCCACAGGTCCCCACATAGGAGTGCTGGGGACTCGCTCACTGTACAAACATCCCCTGACTTCTGGCATGTGGTCGTGGACAGGTGCTAAGGGTACCAGTGTGAGTACAGCAGACCCTTGGAGCTGCCCCTGTGCCACTAACAGCCATGAAATGACTGTGCAAAGAATTGTGAGTACAACTGGACAGATATTTGACTTTCACAGTTAAGTGCTAGCATATCTTAAAACCTCTGCGTTTCAATGAAGTCTTTGAATTTCTTTGTGTTTCCTCCATGGTTCAGAATAATTTCGCAAAACCACTGGAGTTAGGATGGAGTCACAGTTTTCAACCAGTTAACCCCTTCATTCTCCAAATACACAGGGGCTCTGTGTGCTTTGCCCAGGGTCACTCGGCTGGTGAGGGGCGATGGCTGTGCCTGCAGAGGGCAGGTCGGCCATTCTGGAGTTCACTTTCCCCCTCAGGACTCAACACGGACGCCAGTGTCCGTTAGCGGACAGGGCATGGAGTGACTTTTGTGTTCATTCTGTTTCTGCTCTGAGGTGTCTCGATTTCTGGGTCACTGTGATTGTACTGTGCCTAGAAATTTTGGAACCTTCTAACAGGGCCAGTCTAGAGTGCTTCAGGAGGAACTGTTTGCTCTTCTGTCACTATGTCCCCGAATCCTAATTGATGGCGCCTAACTAGAGAAAGGATTCCTTTCTGACCTGTTTTTCAGGACTTGTTCATTACTTACAATAAGGTACCTTCCAAAGTCTGCCAGATGCGAGTGCATAACGTTTCTAATCAGAGTCCAACCAATCCCAGAAAACTAGTTTCAGTGAAAAATGAAGTGACTAATGGACTAAGTTTAAATGATTATGAGCTGGGTGAAAATCTCATTTTTCTAGTCAAAATAGTGTGGAGCTGTTAAATTCAACTTCTGAGATTGTGGGTTTGAATATTAATCTTCCTGAACACACACCTTTTTATTCCATCTGTAATTGGAATGCTTAAAGTGTAATCATATGCAAGAAACAAAGCATGTGCTCTAGTATTCAAAATAAAAACTGCCAGTCCATAATTTGGTTCTGAAGTATTTTACAGTTCTTCAGGGGAAGGGGACCAACATTTCCTGAGGACCTACCATGTGCCAGGCTCTTTACTGGCATCTTTTTTCATATGTTATGGTTTATTCTTCATAACAGCTCTCTCAGACACTTATGATTATCCCTTTATTACAGAAGATGAAATTGGTGCTCAGAAAGTCACTGACAGGGCTGGGGTATAATATTTATTATATTGAAGCCAGATGTGACTGCTAAAACTTCCACTTTCTATAATACCAAACGATTTAACTTCCTTCCTGGAGACACTGTCTAACTGAGAATCTATAGTTTTGCCCCTTAATCCAGTAAGTGAGTCTGAATTATACTGAAGGAATTCAAAGATTAATATAGCAACTACCCACATTTTGCCAGCAAATCCATCTGACAATGGTAGCCATGATGATGATGATGATAAAAATGGCTCAATGTAAGCAAGGCACCATTCCACTTTATATCCTACGTATGGCCTCAGTTGAGTCTCACAACCATCCTGTGAAGTACCTGCTGTTATTATACTGATTGGCTGAGGCCCTGTGTGGCAAGGATGGGATGTGAACCCAGATACGCAGTCTGAGGTCTGGGGTTATGCTTTCATCACTCTTCTATACAGCGGTCAAATTAAATAGAACAAAGCAAGGCACCTAAAGACTAATTATCAACATATTTTACTTCAATTACTTGATGGAAGACAAAATATTTGAATGTTTTATAAAGGATATTCCCATGTTAACTAATAAATCGAGGGAGTTCTTATCATGATTGGCAGTGGTGGTGAGAGTGGTGATAATAAGATACAAGGTCTAAAGTCACATAAATGTTAACATGTCGAAGAGAATTCCAAAGGAATCAGCCCTTCAAGTAAAGGGAGTAAGGGTTGGGATAACCCACTGTACTATAATGAAATAGGGGAGATCTTATATTTCTGAGCATAGTGGTACTGGTGACATCAACCAGAAGCTACTACCGTGGAACTGACTTTTCCTTAGAAGGAACAGGCTTCCACCCTCTCCTGAGCTAGCCGGTCTCCACCACTGTGGACAGCCCGCAGGCCTGCTCTGCCAAGGGAGACTTGCCTCTGTGTCTCTCTGGCTTAGCAGTTCATCATTTTCTGTGGAAAAATTGAATCAAAATAGAAAAAAAGCTCAATCTCCTCTGACACCTCTCTCTCCAGGCAATATCTGTTTGGGGCTTTCTTTTAAGAGGCAGGAATAGGAGAACATTTCTGAATTCTGTGTTCATCTTCTATCGTTACGATATCTTGTATCATAGCTTCTCAGCTGTGCAGTCTTAGAAACATCCCTAATCTCCCTCTTGACCCTAGTCTAAGTGTCATGGTACAGGCTCTGGAGCCAGACTGTCCAACTTGGAACTCCATCTCTGACGCTCGTCAGCTCTGAGCGCTGAGTCAAGCTACAGCCTTTTGAAATGCCTGTTTCTTCATCTGAAAAGTGGAGATAATATGGGATTATACCTCCTGGGGTTACTGCAAGTTAGAGTACATAAAGCATTTAGAACAGTGCGAGGCACATGGGAAGCATGTCAACAATATATTATTTGCAACTACTGAGTATGTCTTACAGGCCACTGTTCATAACTGTTCAGGCAGCAAGCCTGAGCTAAACCAGATCAAAGTTAGGGCTTCTAGTCCTGTGTTTCTGATGAGGTTGGTACATGTTGAACTATGTATGGAATTGTTCTATGGAAAGACTTCAACTCTCGATATAATGCAAGTAGTAACTATTTATTATATTGACATATTTACAAAATATTACAAAGTGAAATACCACTCTAATTCACCATATTACACAGGGCTGCATACAGGCAAGACAAAGTATGGAAAAACATTTACTTCTGTCTTTGGTATTAGAAATCTACACAAATTCGCAGCATTAAAGTTTCCAATATGAAGTATTAAACATAGACAAAGATGTAATTGGCAACGTCATGAAAAGGACTCTACTATCCTCTGCTGGGAAACCCCCAGGTCCATGAAATGCAACAAGAAAGAGAGGGAGTCTATCGGCTAAAACAACAATAAAAGAAACAGCACAAGTTACAATACTGTACACAGGAGTGTTTATGAAGCTGCCCTCTCCATAACATTTGGCAGACAGTAACAGACAAAACATTCCCCAGACACAGTGTTGCAGATAAGACTTTATGGGAAAGAATCCACTCCAAGATACACCTTGAGGGTATAACTTTACTGTACAGAACATCTTATAAAACTCAATTTCATGATCATTTACACATATACAAAAACTTAACTGGTTTTTGCAAATAATAACTTTTCTAAAACACAATCACAGTTTACATAATTCTGAGGTAAAGGTCCTGAATCTATTCTATTTAAGAAGTCCTAGCCCACGAGGGTCTCTAAAGGGAGATGTGTCCAATGAACATCAAGTTCTGGCCCTCAAGTGGGTTGGGGAGAAGGCCAGCCACGCCCACCTCATTTTAGAGATGGTCCAAAATTTCAGAACTAAATGTTCCTACTTTGGCTCTATTAAGTTAATGCTTTTAATGTTTTCTGCAAACACTCTCCGAGTCTTGTCAGAACATGACTTCCGCTATGGAGAAAATATTTCATCAGGAAAGGGCCAAGTTAGTGTCTTAACTTGACTGTCTTGACTGGGCACTCTGTACATCCCAGGAAAAATATACTTAGACTCCTCACATAAAGGGTGAAGACTTGGTCAGATAAGTGCACTGCAGACTGATCTTGCCACTGGTTAATACACACCCAGAAATGGCCTCAGATGGGAAGAGCCTCAGTGAGAGCTGGGATCCCCCAGTGAATAAGACCAGAAAAGCCTAGTGACCCTCCTTCTGTCCCTGAAATGCATAAAGGACCTTGCTGTGCTTTCCTTCAAAAATCCTCGACAAGGTTGTTTGTGCTACTGTAAATCCTCTAGGAAAATGTGGGAATCGGCAATATATCGCAGGTCTTTTTTCTGTGGGTGGGGGAGGGGGGGCTGGGGGGGAGGTGTCAGGGGAGAAAAAGGCATATGTTAATAGATGTTGCTTCTCTAAAATGACTTACTATAAATCATAGCCCTTGGTCTGTTTCTGTAAACAATGCTACCTTAATTCAGATTATTTGTGACTACCTAAAACATACCCAACCAAGATTATCTCATAAGTGAAGTACTACATTTCCAAAATAACCCTATGAAATCATGAAGGTTGTGAAGATTTAATATGAAGATACTCTTTTATGTACTCTTCTGTATGTCTTCTTTTTATGAAAAAGTTTGCAAATCTCATCAGGACACCAAATGAATAATGGACCCCCCCTCCCATATAATATCACTTATGAAGCAAACCTGAGCATTTGTCTCTTATATTTTAACATGAGTAACATCGGGGGGTAAAAGTGTTTGCCAGGCAATGAGTCACCTTGTGAAGCAATTTAAGACAAGTAATGCTGGATCTTTCCAATAAGCTGCCCCAGTGGCAGAACTCCCATTTTTCTTCATGCTGGGAAAGGCAAAATTAAACTTCTGCTTCTCTGTACCATCAAAAATTCTGGTGAATGGCACGTGAGAAGAAAGTAACGATGTGTTAAGCATTTACTAATGGCTGGCTGGCATTCATGGCGTCTGACTGGACGAAGGAAAAAGAAACATGAACCAATGTGTTTGCAGGAGGAAGAAAAGCTTTTGGCTTTGCCCTGGTCCCTGACGATGACAGGCGGGCAGGCTGTTTCTTGCACAGCTCTAGGCGAGCCATTAATCTGTCCGTACCAGCATCTTTAGAAACCCCAGCATTAAGACTTAGGAGGGGAAAAAGAGGGAGGATGTTGAATAGCCAGAAAGGCAGCTTTTTAAACACTTCAGTGAATTCATAATGCTGTGCAGGCTTCTGTGTATCCCTTCTCTGAAATTCCTGGTGCGGGGCGCAACGCTGGATTGGAATTTATTCATCTTCTTCCACATACGTGGATGGAAACCAGCCCACCTAAAAGGGAAAAGCAACCAACACAGCAACGTGACTCTGCATCTGGCACTTCAAAGGACTCTACAGAGCATTTCATTTTCATAACACCCCGAATTAACCTGGCCTTTTATGCCCACTGCAGGTGAAGAGGATTGGTTTAAACTGCTCCTAAAAGCCCAATAGAGTGAGTGACAGAAAGGGTGGAATACAATACCCTTAAACGGTGTTCTAACCTGCTAGCACACAAATATGTAAATTAAGGGACTCTACTAGTTAATGCTTCCTATTTCTGCTGTAGAACAAGATATAAAGACAGAGGTCCTATGCCCCACTCTTTCCAATTTAGATCATCAGCTCTTCTAGATATTTTGTACTCCACATAAAGTTTATGCTCTAGACTTAAAAAGAGGCTTAGAGACTCAAAAGAACTGATATGCTCAACCCTTTTCCCAACAGAAAGCCATCAAACTTGCCCAAGTAAACTTTATCGATGCCGCTATCATATTCACTCAACACGTTTTTCTTGGGTGCCTATTTTCAGGAAGGAGCACCACCGTGCGGAGCCAGGGCTCTGGGGGGGTGAAGCCGGCCACACGGTGTAGGGTTCCCCCCACCACAATGGGCGCCGGCGGCTGCCCAGCCCCCTTCATTCATGTGACGAGCACATTGAGAGGGACAGCTCACCCTGCCATTTACTTCTCCTCTCCACCAGCCATTCGCACTCATCTTCGTGTAAATCTTCACCACATCTCCTTTCAACAAGGACAATTCTCGCATATCTCTTGCACAGAAGTCATACCGAGCGATGGCGATGCCCAGCACCTTTGGACTTAACACTGTAAAGAAAGGATGGGGCGTCAGAATTGATGTGCAGTTTACCAACCATAAGCACCTAATCAGATGGATGTCATAGATGCTGTCAAAATGCACGGCCGTGATTTTGTCACAGACTAGTGATGATGGCAGAGGGGCTTGAAAGCAGCAGAACTGCTGTTTCAATTCAGTCAGGTGTAGTCAGGTTCATTTCACCAAGTTTAAAAAACTTGTTCTGTTTTCACATTCTTCATAGGAACTTCGAAACAGGGACTAGTTTTTGTAGTGTAAAAAAAACAAAGGCTAATATCTAAGTTACTACCTAAGCAGATAGAATCTCAAATAACTAGCATAAATTTCCTATTGATGGCATAGTGATCCATTTTTAACTTGAACCTCTATGGTAAAAGCTTCACATTTTTATCTTGTAAACTTTTCAACTTAAGACTCAAAGCAACCAACTTTTTTTGCTCTGAAAGTCTCTTGTTGAATCCATGTCATCACTTCTATCCTCCCCCCTCCCCACGAACAGCCTTTGTTTTCAGTTAAAACTATTTAGGGACAGTTACTCTTTTATATATAATTGTACTCGTGAAGAAGCTTAAATCATGTTTCACAGAATAAATAGATTAACACCATCCATTTATCTTGTTTCAAACAAGTACTGCCTTATAGAAAACCTTTACTGAAATACTTAATCAAAAAGAAGATTCAGGGCATCTGCCTCCTATATTCAGTTTTTTGTTTTTTTTTAAATGGTAGGAGAGGAGCTAACTTCCTCCCTGCCCTCACCTGCCTGTCCTGAAAGGAAAAGTCTGTTCAAGCTGGACATTTGTTTGCCTCTAGTGTTTCAGGACACATTTTATATTAACATCTCTACCTGTTGCTCCTTGGGGTTATAAAGTGTTTTCAATCATATGTTCAGTGATTCTGAGAATCACTCACTTGAGATTGGTGGGACTTTATAAACCTTAAATGGTAGAGAAACTGAAGTATAAGGAAAAAAACACGGGAAATGCCACACATCCATATTTTTAACAGTTCCCAGTGCCTAGGCAGCTGCAGTTATGGCCTGTTACCCTGGAAGAGCCTGCCCACTTGGAGACCGGGATCTCTGGCCTATTTTTCAGGGCTCTGCAATGACAGAAATTTTTTTTTAGTCTCCAGGTGTCCGTCATAAGATAAACGCATAGCAATGCTGTAGATTTCAGAACTGTAAAGGAGCAAAAATAGGTCATTTTATTTTACTGTTCAGACACAAACCACTTTAATAGTTTTCTTACTGAAAACCATCCCATTACTGGGGCACTACTCTTAGAGTCGTGCACATAAAAACATCCCAGTGATGGAAAAACCCATCCTCAACTTAACTGTGTGACCTTGTACAGGTCTCTAAACCCTTCTGGGCCACATTCTCTTCACCTAGAAAATGAAAGGTCTATACTAGATGACTTGTAAGGGCCTTCTGGTACTAAATTATTCCACTGGGACTTAGAGGTTAATTTTTAAAAATCTGTAAGAAAACATACTTTATCCAGCCATCATGTACTCCCCTATGTGTCACATAAACAGCCCTTACATTCTCTGGCTAATGACAGAAATCAAGACCAGAATGCCCTGCACAAACCGATGGGCACAGTCATCCTTTAAAGCAATTTGGACCGAATTGTACTCTTATATTTGGAGATAAAGTTGGGATTTGGGTCCTATTTATTTTCTTAATGGAAATACATGAACACTGGCTTTTCTCAACTCAAATTTCTGATCCTCAGGAAAACTAGTTTTATGGAGTGCTTCATTCCCCCTTTATACTTTCGGCTCTCAACTCTTTCCAGCTGATGAAAGAGAAAATGTCTTGCTGAAATACATAACATGAGCACACACACAAAACCAGAGGAGTGGTATGTCAAGACAGACGATGACTTGATGACAGAAAAGGCAAGTGCATGGTGGGAATGGGACTCGAGGGGCTGTTTGTGAGGAGATGTATCTACATGAGAAGCCACACACAGAAGTCAAAATGTTTTATTTGCAAACAAAAGCAAGTTGAAAAGACATATAAAAGCAGTAAAGCAGTACCTGACCAGAAAGGAGTGGAAGAAGGGGGGACAAAGCTGTAGTCTGGAGGAGTTACAAAAGAAAACCCACAGAACAAAGAAGGGGCTTAGAGAAGGAAAGAAAAAGAGAGAAGCAAAGACCATTTAGGTGTTGGCAAAACATATTTCGACACAGCTATTTCGTTGTCTATAACCTTAAGAAAATTGTCATATCAAAGTTGAAATATCAAGCTTTGCTTTCACCCACTTGTCTCCTATCACCATTTCTAAATGAAGAACAAGCCGGATTATTACATTTTGACATTAGTTCTGCAGTTCAGAGCGATCTGTCCCTTTATAGGTGAACACAGCATACCCACTCTATCCAAGGACGGCCTTCTCCTCTTGATGTGGTGCACAATTCCCACTTTGTCACATCAGTGGAGAGGGGGATCCTGTAAATTCTTAACGTAAAATATGCTTCACATCAAAACTGATACAAGAAGTAAGAGCCTATAGGGTGGTGTCAATGAAACATGCAGCGCCCGTTGAAAATTCAAGAAAATCACTCAGACGATTTGTTAGGAACCACACACACCCTCCAAACAAGCATGCACATGCTAGGTTACTTCCAAAAATAAAACGTAAACCACTTTGAATTATATCTGGAAAAGAAAGTAAATCTATCCCCAACTTGTAGGAACGTACAGAAAATTTCTATGCATTCGGATGCTCAGAAACGTCTCACGTTTTAATAATCAGAGCTAAAATGATCAAATGGTTTGGAAGTGTTAGATGCCATGCTCAATGTTTTATATTCATTTAATTATCACAGCAATGCAAAGGGGAAGGTACCCATGCTATTTCTTCTTCAGATTTGAGAACAACCTAGATTCAAACCTAGGCAGTGTGACTCCAGAGCCGAGGCTCTTCACTGCTACCCCGCTCTGCATCTACCCCTCTGCTTCAGGTACCACCTTAGGCGGTTTTAAAACTCTCCCTGCTGATACCATGGTGCCATTGCAATGGAGGAGGAAGGTGTGGTTGTAAACTTTCTCCCAATATTTATCCCTCCCTTAATCCATGTAATAGGTTATTTCGTTGGGCTATGTTTGCCCAGAAGGGATACTAAGTTCTTGCTACTGGGATATATACAGAAGTATCATAAGGCAACTTCTGGTACCTTTCCTGGGAAGGCAGCTGGCACACACCTTCACCCTTCTCTTTGATTCTTTATTCTACGCTGCTGTCTGGAATGTGAAAGCTACCATTCTGCTTCTTGAGGAGGCTGCCCTCACCTTAAGGATGAGCTTCAAGGAAACTGAGTTACTGAAAATTTTATGGCAGAGATACTCCTGTCAAGAAGGGGCCCTAGAGATACTAAGAACGTCAGTAGCTCATTAACGGGATACTTAGATTCCAACCAAGTAAACTGGGGAAAGGAATTGGAAGGAAGGGTTCAGACGTTCTTTGGTTCATATATACATTGTTGCATTCAATGACACTTTTCTCATAAATGGCTTCGCATACTTACTTTTAACCTGCCCTGGAGTATATCCTTGTTAATAATCAAGGTTCTTTTCTAATCCATTGCATGTTCCAAGTTACACTTTTTTATTTTAAAATGCAGCAGTACATGCTATTGCAGCTAATTTTACAATCTGCGCAATTCACTTATTGCCATGCAGTGTAACTGGTTTGTTTTGTGTTCCTCGAGATCATATTATACCCACTGTTAGAGAGAGGAGAGGATGTCATCTTTAATTTAAGGAGGAAAAGGCACCCTAACGCTACTTTCGGCAGAAAATCTAGTGCCACGATTCCTACCCCACGTTTGTGAGAACTTAAATGAGAACTCCTCATTCTCTCCATTACTTCTTTGTAATGAGGGGCGTTTTCTCCCCAAACTGCTTTCTCAAGTGTCCATCCCCGATTCTATCTCTGGGACTATTTATCCATGGAGTAATAAGAGCAGACAGTATTTCCCCAAAATTTCTAATGAAGGTAATTCAAGAGTCTGAAATATAACAAAAGATAAGTTAACTCTAGAAGGAAGAAATAAGAAATCAGTGAAAACACTATTAAATGCTATTTAAATCTCAAAAATAGGTTATCTAATCTATCTACCTTTCTCTCATCTTAAAATATCTAACATTCCTGAATACGGATAATGCCTCACTAGAGGACTTGAATCTGTTCCAAATACATAACATCACTGTGCTACCCCTCCCTCCTAACCCTAAAAGCCCTGCAAACATTTGCATTCACGTCAAGTACCTATAATTTGAACCATCTTAAATCTTATCTAAACATTATCATCTTTACTAAATGGTAGCTCTTCCCACCGTGGTTAGGCCTCCGCTCCTCTGCTGGCTTCACTCTAATTTTTTCCCCAATGAATGGAACAGATTCTTGGATATGCCTTGGGGCTCCTCCCCTGAATTCCAGTCTGTGATTTCACACATTTTCATCACCCTGCCATGAGGTACAGTCATGATCTCCGATTTAACTTGTCTGAAACCAAACTCATCATCTTCCTCCCTGTAACCTAGCTCAACCTCCCACAATTGTGTTATTTTTCCAACTACTCCCACGTTCTCTTTGCAAACCATCTTTGCAAGGTCAGTATACCTCTTTAGCTCTTTCTGTCCACTCTCCTCTTCCTCTGAGATATAAAGTTGTTCCTTCACTAAATTCTCAGTTCCACCATCCCAACTCAGGGACTTACACCATTTCTAAACTAAGACAACTGCCTCCTAATTGGTCTTCTTACTTTCAGCTTTCTTTCCATTCTATTCTAAATGCCGCCCCTCAGCTACTCACCGTAAACAGACTCATCATTCCTTTTCCTAAATTATAAAATCCTAACTCTTGACTTCAATTCCACAGCAATTCGTAGTCTGGCTATATCCTGCCTTTCTCACCAAGTCTTCCATCATTTACCCACACAAATTCTTTTCATCTCAGCTTCCTAACTGCCCCCCACCCCCCAAACACCAGCCCCACCCTCATTCTGGCACGCTGTTCCTTCACCTTGCTTCTGCGAACCTTAACCTCTTTGTCTCCGAAGCTCAGCTCAGGCCCTTCCCTGACCAATCCAGATAACACTCGTCCCCTTCTCTGTCCTCTGCAGCCATCTGTGAGGCACTTACATCATGGCGCTCCCCGGCCCTGCTGTTTAATTACTGCATGTGCTCCTGTGTTCTATCTCAATGAATCGTTGATTCTGGAGAGTAGGGACTGGCTCTTACGCTGCTTCTGCATCCCCACGGGATCAGGCCCAGGACTAAGCAACTGAAGCTGCTAAGTGGATGAGGATCTCGGCAGGCTATTTAATTCTGCAAGCTCCTTATTTCTCCTCCTCCTGTTTGTTGAGCTAATCTTTTGCTCACTTAACTGCTCAAAGACTTCCAACAAAAGCCAGCACAACGTAAAGGGAAGAACGTGAAATACGTTCAGGTTTTATTCCCCAGGATCCCTGAGAGCCATAATCTATCCATGATATTCCTACAATAACTATAATATTTCTGAATGTCTCATGGCATTAACCATACTGTACACCTGAGGAACCTTCTCAGGAGAAACTGATTAACCTTTTGCTCCTGTCACCCAGTACGTAGCTCTCAGCCAAACACTTTAAAGCTTGGTAAGATGCTTTCTACTTCTCTACACATCGTAGCGTGACTTATTGTTGCCGCTCTTTCTATACATAAATTTTCAATGTGTTTGGGTCCTTAATTCTCGTAAGCTGGCAAAACAGCATTTGAATGTCTGGCACCTATGCAGACGAGTATAAAATAATGTGTTTCCCTAGGAAAGTATGGATTTAAATCTAGATGTAAGCAATGTCAGAATAAGGTATTTGATAAAAATATTTTGTAGAATGGTTTAACCTGCAAAACGTATTTCTGTCCATACTGAGAATACATCCACCTATTTCTACACACACGTACAGATACGTGTTTTCTTCATCAGACTCCTCCGACTATACCGAGATGACGCTAATATAAGAATTATTGGTACGTGCAGATCCTGGAATGGAATAGAAACAGCTGAGTAACAGTGACGTTCAGATGGGAATGTTGAGGGATTATTATTTCCTATCCCTTTCACTTCCTGGCCTAATAGTCACTTCACCACCTAATATTATAGGAAGCCTGCTGCTAGTACATTACATTATTCTGGGAAGCTTCTTGAGAGAAAGAACTTTTATTCATGTCTGTATCCACTGAGATAATAGTAAATCTACGTTGAGACCTTTTTCATTGAAGTAATCATTTGCAAACTGCATGCTTTAGTTAAGGGCCTAACTTTCGTCCTTCCTCAAATACTTTCAATTCCTTATTAGCACAGACAAAGGAGAACCTTGCTCAGAGAGACCATCACACTTAGGTGGGGGTCTCTGGTTATTTTCACAAGATACCTGGCACTCAAATGGGCTAATGTTCATGGAACATTAGCAAATAAGTGGCTCATAGTTTAGTGACTTAAGAGGTCTCGTTAGGAGTTATTAAAATATTAACTCAAATATTAAGTCAAATATTAACTTTTCCAAGTTAAATGAAACTTGAAGTACTAAAATTCTCTAATTGAAACAGAAGCTATTAGCATAGCCATAATAAACTGACTGGTACATCATAAGTGAATATTATCCAGTTCTGAGACTTGACTGAGAGGACAGAGCCACAGAAGCATGTCAATTAAAAGAGGAACACAATGTTCACAGAATAATAAATTACTAGTGAATTGGTATCTGATACCTATACTTTTGTTAAGGTTAACTAAGCATTGCTTTAAAGTATTATGCTCTGCTTTGATTAGGCTATTCATGTTCACAAGCAAATGAAAATCCACTCAAATTTCAATAGCATTTGAAATTTGTACACAGCAGAGACCAAGCTCAATCAACACTAGTCCTTAAGGTACTGGTGACCAAATCAAAGTATTTTTGAACTACCACTTAATTATCCATTATATGTATAAGTGAATATGATACTAAGCATTTGCTAATTATTCTCTGGGATAGACATTACCTAATGCTCAGCCTTAAGATGTAACAACCACATGTGTTTACACTCATTTATGTTAAAAAAAAAAAAAAAAGTAAAAATATCAGGTGGTTGTACCAATGATACCATCATCAATACAGCTATCCCTGTGAGTTTGGGGCCCAGCAGTTGCCTAGAGATTTTCCTGAAGGACTACGTTCCCATGTGGGACACTTTGAGGGATCCAGGAGGTTCCTTTTACCAAGATTGTATACAGATGGCCTAACAGCAGAGAACATGCTGAGAATTTAATGAATGTTTAAATTTGTGACCCTTAACCTGGTTTTATTTTAGCACGTAGCCATGTCTTCTTCTTAGACTCCCAGAAACATTCATAGGCATAGTATCAAATATGTGCTCCCCATCTCCCTCAAATATATCGTATTTATAGTATATTTTATATATTGTCACTGAAAAGGTAGGAATGATTCAGATGGGTTTCATTTAATTGAATGCTGACATCTGGTAAATGGACAAATCTCTTTTAACCTAAAATTCAAAGCTATGACAAGGAAAACTTAGAATTATTGTGAAAAGAAACAGCTACTTTATATTCAGTACTGCACAGTCTAAATACATAAAGCCATTAACAAGCAAAAGTATGAGTATAAGGCCTTATTGTTATGGAAAATTAGATCATTTGACATTTCAAGGGATTTTGGATTATTTCTAGGCATCTAGTTTATCAAGATGTGACCCTGATCCTAAATCCTTACTCTTTAATGATAATTGGCAGACATCTATTAAATAACTACTAATGTGCCAAGGACTGTGCTAAGGTGCTATTGGAGATTAAACAGATAAGACAGAGCATCCACTCTAAAGGAGCTTACAAATTAGTAAAGAGACAGACACAGAGATGATACAGAGATATGGAAATTACCCATCTTGGATAGAGTGCTATGACTAGACTTTAGGCTCCATTTGAGCCTTTCCCTACAAAAATCTCCAATCTTCCGGTTGCTCAGGCCAAAAGCCTTACAGTCACAGCCTTGGGTCTTCTCTTGCTATTCTGTCTTACATCTGATGTGTCTGCATGTCCTGTTCGGTTACACATTATAAAGGTGACCCATCTGGCTACATGTTGTTCCAGGCTGCTACCATCTCTCACCTGGATTGCTGCATGAGCCTCCTAACTGGTCTTCCTGTTTTTACACAGACTCTAGAACAATCCTATCAAAGTCAGACCATGTCTCTCCTTTGTTTAAATCCTTCCAATGGCTTCCCATGTCTTCTGGAACAAAAGCTAAAGTCCTATAAAGCCTCACAGAGGCTGGCCTCCCTTGCCCCTCTGATTCCATCTCTGCTGCTCTGGCCACATTGCACATGTCATACATGCTCCTTACTTTGCACTGGCTGTTCTGCTCGCACTTCCTCGAATCTTTACTCAAGTGTTACCTTCACAACGAGGCCTAACCTGATGCCCCATAAAAGAGTCACGGACGCATAGCACTTGTGCCATGTAGTGCAGAGAGAAAGCAGGGTTTATGGGGGGAGGGAGTGATATACAAGCAAAGAAGTAGGTAGAGGGTCCTCAATCCCCTAATTTCCCACTGTCCTACTGCTTAGGTTGGGCATGGATGGTTTGTACACGCCATGGTCAAAGTTCCAGTAGCCTGCTCTTCAGATGGACGGGGTATTTATGTGAGTTTATGATAGCAGAAGCTCCCTGTTTGCTATGGACCGGATATTTGTGTCCCCCTCCAGACCCCAAAATTCATATGTTGAAACCTAATGCCTCATGCCATGGTATTAGGAAGTTCAGCTTTTGGGATGTGCTTAGGTCATGAGAATGAAGCCTGCATGAATGGGATTAGTGCTCCTAAAAAGGCAATCCCGCAGAGCTTCCTCGCCCCTTTCCACCATGTGAGGACACGGATGCCTTCTATAAACCAGAAAGCAGGCTCTTACCAGATACCAAATCTGCCAGCACCTTGACCTTGGACTTCCCAGCCTCCAGAACTGTGAGCCATAAATTTCTGTGGTTTGGAAGACACTTGGTCTATGGTGTTTTGTTATAGCAGCCCAAACAGACTAAGACACTGGTCATACAAATGACCTTGTTAGAAAGGGGAGCTTCGGAAGCCAGTGGCTAGTATTAGCCTGTTCTACTGTTGAGAACTGAAAACTGCTGAACCGGCTCTCTATTAAGCTACCAAAAGGAGGAAAAATGAATCTCTACTTTTGTCCCTCATCATCTGACCACCCCAGTTAAAATCATAAACCATCCCCAGCACTCCTGAGTAGCATTACATTGTTAGATTATCTTTTCCAGAGCACTCACCAACTTTAATATACTATATAATTTATTTTTAATCTATTATTTGCCTTCCCCATTATCATGTGAGTTCCACAAAGGCGGAGACTTTTTTTTTTCCACTGCTGCGTATCCCCAGCAATTTGAACAGTGCCAAGCCTGCAGTAGGCTCTCAATAAAGGTCTGTTGAATGAATGAATGTGGGGACCTGTGGGGTTATTGGTGGGAATGTAATAACTAAAGATGAGATGAGGAGAGAAGTTCTTGGAGAACTGCCCTATGAGGAAGAAGAATAAAGAAAAAGAGGGAAAATTAACAGGGGAAGATGGAGTTTTGAATAGAAAGACTGAGCTTTGAATAGGAAAAGATCTGAACGAGCAAGTCAGATATCTTGAAGTGTTTATGCTCAATTCTGACAAATTTGAGTGTATTCAGAGCAGAGTGGCCAGGATGGTGACAGATTTGGCAACCACGTGTATGACAACGGACGGATAAATCTGAGTAGCTTATTGAAAAAGAAAGAAATACAGTGGGGAAGGGAAAAAAGCACATCAGATGAAAGGTAATCACGGTAGAGTGTGTATGTAGTATATTTAACTTTGAGTAATTCTGAAGAGATGAGCTAATGATAGTAAATAGCTCCAATAAGTCAAGTTTCTGGATCAACATAAGCATTTAAAAAATTCTGTTCAAAAAATAAATTGGGGGGCTTCCCTGGTGGCACAGTGGTTAAGAATCTGCCTGCCAGGGGCTTCCCTGGTGGCGCAGTGGTTGGGAGTCTGCCTGCCGATGCAAGGGACACGGGTTCGGACCCTGGTCCGGGAGGATCCCACATGCCGCAGAGCCACTAGGCCCGTGCACCACCCCTGCTGGGCCTGAGCTCTGGAGCCCGTGGGCCGCGGGTACTGAGCCCACGTGCCACAACTGCTGGGGCCTGCGTGCCTGGAGCCCGTGCTCTGCAGCAGGAGACGCCACGACAATGAGAGGCCCGCACACAGCAACGAGGATCCAGCATAGCCAAAAATAAATAAATTTATTTAAAAAAAAAAAGAATCCGCCTGCCAGTGCAGGGGACACAGGTTCGAGCCCTGGTCCTGGAAGATCCCACATGCCGCGGAGCAACTAAGCTCGTGCACCACAACTACTGAGCCTGTGCTCTAGAGCCTGTGAGCCACAACTACTGAAGCCCACACGCCTAGAGCCCATGCTCCACAGCAAGAGAAGCCCTTGCACCACAATGAAGAGTGGCCCCTGCTCGCTGCAACTAGAGAAAGCCCGTGCGCAGCAATGAAGACCCAACACAGCCAAAAATAAATAAGTAAATAAATTTATAAAATAAATAAGTTGGGTGATTTGTATGGCCGTAGACATAAAGTCACCTGAGTGTCAAGTAAAGCCAGAGGATGACCTCTCAGCAATGTCACAAAAAAATACTTGCTAAAAAAGCCTCTACCAGGGTTGACATTGCTGCTAAGTCTGAAGTGCCTCAATACCAGAGTCCCCCTGCATTCCTGTCCATTGTTCAGCTGTTAAGCTAAACTGTATGTAACACCCAAGGGATATGTGCAGTAGAGTGTTCAGTGCAAGTAGATGCTCAAAAATGTTGAATGCATAAAGCAGTGAATGAAGGGAAACCCTAGCCAAGTCGGACCGGCTCCCTTATGCAGATCTGGAATTCAGTAGGGGAAGCTGCGTATCAGTGGTATATATGAGGAAAAAAAGAGCTCTCAGCATTGTTCGTCAAAGCTAGGAGACTGATCCAAATTTTAGCAAGAAAAAAAGGAATTCCTCTCAATTTATGTTTGTTTTACAGGGAAGAGAGACTAGAAAAACCAAAGCCTTCGATCAGGGCTGCCACCTGAGGACACTATAGTCAATTAGGGAACATTACATATATTGAGACCAGTTTTTAATTTAGAAAATAAGGTTTATAGAAAGAACAGTATACAAAATGAGACATATTAAAACATAAGGACTGCTCTTTGAGTTTTGAAACATGAAAAAGGACAGCTTTGAGTGAGGTTACTTGAATCTGTAGAATTTCGATCTGCAAGCTACCAATTTCTGAAGGGACCCTGGGTACTGGCTACTAATTCTTAAAGCCATCAGGTTCAGGATAAAAATCCCTCACAGTAGCTACTAAAGCTCCTGAAGCAAGTAAGTAAAAAAGGGAAGCCCAGAATGACCTAATAATGAACATGTTCGGCTGTAGGTGATTAGTTGCCCAAGAACAGTAAGTTCTGTGGACATGATAGACATCCTGAGAAAAAGAGTATAAAAATGACAGCAACGTGTTAGAACCACCTTAGCCCATAGAAAAGCACGCACAGAGCACTTCCCATGTGCCAGACATTGTTCTAAGTACATCACATACACTAACTCTCTCATGGCTCATAATACAAACATTATACATTATGAGACAGTGCTGCAGGATGAAATAAACTAGGGAAACTCATCACTTTCCTATATCATACAAGCAGCACTTCTGGTACATCTGTTTAACGAACGAAACCTTTCATGATGCTTCTCCCAGGACTGGTGATTCATGAAACACTCAGTTGGAGACATTAATATAAGTGAAAGGGGTTTGAAAAATATAGTGTTCTTTTAATCATTAAATTATTGAATATCAGACAGAATTACTAGGTTCTTATTCTATATCAAGTATTTTATATAGTGTTTCAAACAATCGGTCATGTAGACCTTTTTGGGAAACTTTCATTGGCTAGAAGTGCTCTCTCTCAGGAAGACAGTGCATTTCACTGCAGGAAAGTTACAAGCCATTGAAAACACTTCATTGTATTAAGGTAATGTTTCCCTTGTAACTCCCCATCCGTTGACTACCCATCTGTCCTAATAGTGCAAAGTCCTCTAATAACTCCAATAAAAAACAAATAAGGATGGAAAAATTTGGAGAAAAATTTAAAATTAGTATGATGAGATTATAGTGAGTTGAATGGTGCCTCACCTCCCCAAAGACATGTCCGCCTAGAACCTGTGAATGTGATCTTATTTGGGAAATGGGTCTTTGCCGATGTAAGTTAAGGACCTCAAGATGAAATCATCCTGTATTATGATGAGCTGTAAATGCAATAAGTGTTTTTATAAAAGAAGAGAAAGGGAGATGACACACAGAGGAGGAGGTTATATGAAGACAAGGCAGAGATTGGAATGGTGTGTCTGTAAGCCAAGGGACAGCAAAATTTGCCAGCAGCCATCCAGAAACTAGAAGAGAGGCATGGTAATGGATTCCCCCTCAAAGCCTCCAGTAGGAGCCAACCCTGCCAACACTTTGATTTCAGACTTCTGGCCTCCAGAACTCAAGAGTAAATTTCTGTTGTTTTAATCCCCTTCATTTATGGTAATTTTTAAGGCAGTTCTAGGAAGCTACAGTGAGATTAAAACAGATATTTAAATTACCAGGATAAAATTAGATTAAATCAAACCCAAATGCCAAATGACCAAGGAAAAAGACAACAAAAGACTGAGGATAAAATTAGGAGATCAGAATAAGAGTAGATGAATATAGATATGTTGAATTACAAGGGCAAGAAGGTAAAAAATAAGTGGATGTTTGAGGAGTGTGTATGAAGGAGATAATAAATATTATCCACTATTACACTGTGATAAAACTAATAAATAATGGTTAAGGCACTATCAGATGTTTCAAGAATTATCAGGAATAAGCAAGTTATATAATGTGACAGTGAGTTAAATATGAACGATACAAATTCTCCAAGTTTCCAAAACACTGGCTAAAATGAAGCTTAAGCACCTTGTCAGATGGCTAATAGAATAACGGGACGACCTGCGTGAAAGGAATGAGACCACAGTAGGGAAAAGCAGCCTGGGCCCTGGCTCTGGCTTTTACTTTTTCCCGCAAGGTCATTCGCACAGTCCCAAAGACCCAGGAAGCCTTTGTCAATTTTTGAAGAATTGCTATAATATTTGTCACCACCTCAAAGGATCATGCTGTTCTATATTTTGTTTTCAAGCCCACCCATCTCTCCATGCTTTTTCAAATAACAACTACACATAGTGCTTTTAATACCTGCTATGTCTCCTACAGACCTTAGGCTCTGACTTCACTCACTTAGCCCTTTCTGAACACGTGTTTCATGAAAGGCACTGTGCAAAGTGCAATTTGAGAATGGGAAGCTCAGGAGCCTGGTTCCTAAGGCTTCAGGAAGCAATAGACCAGAAGAAATCATTAAAACTATATAAAAATAATGCTATATTTTATGTAAGCTGAAACGAAGTGTGAGCAATTCATAAAACTCTATCTTCAACCCCAACCACTCTTCTTAGTGTCAAATGCCTACTGAACCACTGAGTGTGCACAGGCACTGAAAGTCTGTGCACAACTGAATGTATTACCTTCTCCTCTATACATGTTATGTCTCTTTTGCTTCTTGATCAGTCCAGTGGTTTCACCGTTTGCCAGTCATCCAAGGCAAATAATTGTGTATCATATATGTACCACTTCTACCTCAATTCCTTTATCCAATCAATTCGACTTCCAGATTATACCAAAATCTGCCCACTGTCCTGCTCCACTGTCTCTATTCAGCTTTTGTCCAAACCTCCATCATCCCTCCCTTGGACATCTGCAGTAGTTTCCTCACTCATCTCTTTGGTCCATGCCTCCCTTCAAGCCACCCTCACGGAGTAGGCAGTGATCTTTCAAAACAGCGTAAATCAGTTCATATCATTTCTGCTTCTAAAGCTTCAGTACGTTCCCAATGTATATATTAGAATCCACTCACTATGCCTTAAACGTTTCGACCCCCTTCTAATTCCTTAAACGTGTGAAGTTATTTCCTGCTAAATGTCCTTCACACAAGCTGCTTCTTCACTGTGATGTTTCCCTACCGCCACTAACCCACACCTTGCCAATCCACATAGATCCTTTAAGTTTCGTCTAGATGCCACTTCTTCAAAATGTCCTTCCCTGACCCTACAGGTTAAATAGGCCCTCTTGTTGTACACTTTCACTTTGCTTCTGCTTCACAAGACTTATCAAAATTTGTGATTATTTATGAAGTTATTTGTTTTATGTTTGTTCCTATCCATCTTATTCACTGTTATATTTAGCATCCAGAACAGGACTCGGCACATAGTAAGTGTTGAATAAATAACTGTTGAATAAAACAATGAAGGAATGAGTAAGTAAATACAGTGAGGTTACAGGTAAGGAAGAGATGGTTCAAATACGTCCTACTCCGTACTCTACACACCCTAAAATCAGTGCACCAAGCTGCCCCTGCTCCTGGAACAGGTGAAAGAGGAGAATGCTGCCATTTTCTCCCAATTCTGTTAGTTCTCAGGTAAACGGATCATCTCGAAATTTTAAAACTTTTACTTCTGAAATAATTCAGACTTAAATGTAGCAAGAATAGTACAAAGAATTCTTATATATTTTTTCACTCAAACTCCTCAAGTGTTAATATTTTACCATGTTTATCATCTCTATATTTTCCTGAACTATTTTAGAATATGTTGCAGACAATGCCCTTTATCTCTAAATATTTCAGTGTGTCTTTCCTAAAAACAAAGGCATCTTCTTCTCTTATATAATCACAGTACAATTATCAAAAACAAAAATTATTTAATCTAGAAACTTATTCAAAATGTGTTAATTGTTCCCTGTGTGTCCTTTATAGAAAAAAGCAAAAAAAAAAAAAAAAAAATTCTGGTCCAGGATTCAACCTAGGATCACATGTTGCATGTAGCTGTCATGTTTCTTTGGTCTCCTTCTCTTCAATTTGAAACAATTCTGCAGTCTTTCATGACATTGACATTTCTGAAGAGCATAGGCCAATTATTTTGTAGAATTCATTGAGTTTGGGTTTCTCTGATATTTCCTCATGATTAGATTCAAACTGTGCACCCTGGGGGGCAGGAATACCACAAAAGTGGTGTTACATCCTTCTCAGAGCATCACATTAGGAGGTGCATGATATCTAGTTGTCCCATTACTGGTGATGTTAACTTTGATCACTTTTAGGTGTTTCTGTTTTCCCTCTTTAGTAATTAATAAGGTCTTGTGACATTTTTTTTAAACATGAGCCACCTCTGTGGTCCAACTAATTCTCCATTTACTTGGGAAGATGCTTAAGGTCTATTAATAGGTAATGAAACAGCTAATTGTGCAACTTTTCCAGGTGTAATGGTCTATTACCATTCTACCTTACCTCCTTCTCTCATGCATACAAAGAAAGAAACCTAGCATGCTATTTTTTAAAGAACATAATAAAATATCTAATCTCATTCCTTATTCATCAGGTGAGAAAGCTGAGGCCCGAATAGGCTAAGTGACTTGCCTGGGGTCAGACAGCTACTCAGTAACAGACCTGAAAATAATTAAGCGCTCACTGTACAGAAAGAAAGGCAAAAGTCAGTTCAGTGCCCTTCAAATACACAGGCCCTAGGGGTACACCCGCAGCAGTCTAAGGCACGTTTCCTGCGACCGTTTTTGGAAAGTAATGGGATTCTTACACAGATCCACAGAACCACGGAGCCACTGCAGTTTCTAGGGAAGCACAACGGCTCACTGTTGTGCCTGACTGCTCTTTGTTCTCTTCCTTCCTCTCGTCATCTCTCTTGAAACACTCAAGTCATTGCGGAGGCAAAAAGTCTCACAGCCCTAGGAAAGAGCCTTGCTTACAACGGGCTCCTCACCTACAAATGCTACACGCTCCTTGCCCAATACTCTGGATGTCTGTTTAATTCTAATTAGTGTCTTTATATATGTTTTTTGTTTTGTTTTGTTTTTTTTGTGGTACGCGGGCCTCTCCCTGTTGTGGCCTCTCCCGTTGCGGAGCACAGGCTCCGGACGCGCAGGCTCAGCGGCCATGGCTCACGGGCCCAGCCGCTTCGCGGCATGTGGGGTCTTCCCGGACCGGGGCACGAACCCGTGTCCCCTGCCTCGGCAGGCGGACTCTCAACCACTGCGCCACCAGGGAAGCCCTATATATGTTATTTTGCAATTGCATGAGGTAGGCCTGTCATAATCTTACCATATTTTACAAACTTGAGAAGAGTTTTTAATTCTCCCAAGAACATCCAAACCTAGACTAATACAGAAGCAAGCAGCCTCTTCTGCGATGCCCTGGGACTTTCTTTTCCAAGGTGACTATGTAGCATGTAGGAGAAAAATAATAATAAATCGCAGGTTTCGGGAGTTAGAACTCCAATCTCAACCTCCACCCAGAACACAGCGTGGTCCTAGGCTTTGGCTTGCCTGCTCTGCTTCCCCATTACTTAGAAGCAATGAAGATGCCATGCCCTGTCCTGTATCCCAAGGTACTACTTCTTCATAAAAGTTATTCTGAGATGGTATTCAGCAGCACGCCCAAAGCTGTGAACCAGAGGTAAGGACTCTAAAGACATCCTACACGATCTTTCTATACAGAATATGTAGAGTTTCCTCTTTACCACTTCCTGAGAGACACGTGTGTAAAAATTGAAGCAGTGTTTTAATTAAGGGTTAACCTTTAATCAGGACTTGGTATAAAATAAGCAAGGGGTATTTTAAAAAATCATAAAAGCAAAGATGTAAATTGCTATGAGTTAAAACTAGTAATTCAACAATTAGAAATACAGGAAAATGTTTGCTGTGTTACAGGAGTGACTAGTAGTAGTAGGAAAGCAACAGCTGTGGTAGAAGTGGTAGAATCAGCAGCAGCTGACTTTTATGGCGTGTTTACCATGTTACCAGCACTCTGCTAAATGCTTTAATGTATAGCACCTCATTCAATGCTCAGAATCATCATAGTGTTCTCATTTCATACGAAACGTCAGCAACAAGTAAATAAAACACTGGGATAATATACACTTGATCTAAGATTATAATCCTGCTGAATAATCTTGGAGTGTAGACCATCAGGAAATTATTGCTGACTGACATACCAGCACATGCCCTCACTTCTTTCTGCTCACTTTAGGAGTGAGATCTTCCCTGATCATCCTATATAAAAATATCAAACTCCTAACCCAGACTTGCCAGAGCTGCCTCATTAAAATATAAGCTCCATAAGGATAGGGACTCTGCTGAATCCCAATACCTAGAACAGCGCGTTTTCTGCGTTAGGTAATTATTATATGCTGAAGGAACGAGTAACTGAATGTAGCTTGCACGGACGCTCAAAATCATGTTATTGGTCATGCTTTGAAAAAGAAAAAGAGCCTGTAATGCCATCCCTAGTGGCTAAACAAGTTTGAGCACTGAATACTTGGTCAAACACTAGAAAACAATTTTAGCTAGGCAACTTCATTCGTAGTTGACCAATATTCTCTGAGCACCCACCTGTGCCAAGCACAGGAGTGCCTGAGAGTGACCACACAGTGAAATAGAGGGTTAAGAACCTTCCACTGACCGGGATACCGGCTCTCCCTGACTGCCAGTCCCTCTCACCCGGACTTTCTAAAACTAAGCAAACAACTCAGACAGGATTTTTAGTGTAACTGACCTCCTGGGCAACTTTATCTCCTGCTACTGGGAAGGCAAAGTAAAAGAATTGAAAGTTATACTTTTCGTGTAGGGAAAAATGTCATAACCCTGGTAGGCTTTTAAGAAGTTTGTAGAAAAAATTGTTTCTTAAGGGGAAGTTCCATTTTTTTTTTCTAGAAGATGTTGGGGGTACGAGTTTATTAATTAATTAATTTTTGCTGTGTTGCGCCTTCGTTTCTGTGAGAGGGCTTTCTCTAGTTGTGGCAAGAGGGGGCCACTCTTCCTCGCGGTGCACGGGCCTCTCACTATCGCGGCCTCTCTTGTTGCGGAGCACAGGCTCCAGACGCACAGGCTCAGTAGTTGTGGCTCACGGGCCTAGTTGCTCCGCAGCACGTGGAATCCTCCCAGACCAGGGCTCAAACCTGCGTTCCCCCACATTAGCAGGCAGATTCTCAACCGCTGCGCCACCAGGGAAGCCTGGGGAAGTTCCATTTTTGAATGAGTAAAACTTATGGCCTATATGAGCATCTAAGATAACTGGGTAAGAGTGGGCTAAAAACTGAAAGATAAATTTTAATGTGTTTATAGTTTCAACAGAAAGTGTGCTCTGACTACTTTCATTGCACAATCTTGTTCATTTATCACTGATCCTTGTGAAGAGAACAGCTATTAAGTTATTCAAATTGAAAAAAAAAGTCAGTTGATGTGACAAATTACTTGTATATTTACTTTATGGAAATGTTATGAAATTTTACTGGTGGTGTTAGTGCCCTGAGCGTTGCTTCCCTTTCAGTTTCTGCTTTTAGGGAAAAAAAGTTATATTACATGATGCAAATTCTTTTTATTTCAAATACCTCTAGATATTCCTATTTTTCTTAGGCTAAACCTTCTGAGGGTAATAAAATTGTATTCCTTTCTCTTCTAAAAAAGTTTTATGAAATTAAAATAAGAGGATGAAATCACACTTTATTCATAGCATTTTTTCATCATAGTGTTCTCTACATGCTATATCTATTAACAGGAAGATTATATGACATTAAACGGTGACGAGAAAAACGTTTTTGAGTTGAACTCACACTCAAACTATAACATGCTTTCTGTTTGTGTGCTAATCTTTTGTGATTATTTGTGGCACAGTACTCATTCTGAAAAGAAGTGGCTAATGTTTACTTTTAAATATTGGCATCAGAGGAAACATGCTTTTAGCTATTTCAAAGTTCCGAAAGTAATCATTGAAATAGAATCTATAAGAAGACTTGCAGTGCAAGGTTAGATGGGAGAACTGTGCACCAGCCTTGCTTAAATACTGTTAATCAAACAGGATTATGACCATAAACATGTATCAGTTAAAAAGCGTTTGGCTAATATAAAAGTCAGTGAAAAGTACAAAACTTACATATTAACATACCCTATATTTCTGATGGATTTAACACACACATGATTTTTAATTTGGCATGAAGAACTAAATCTAGGCATGTTCATAAACCTGTTGGTCCATCTGATTCTGCTTTGCTCCAGAAAAATTCCTTGTTAAATGCACCAGCATATTAATTGGTTCTATTCCAAAATCTGGAATGAAGATGTTTAATGTTATCATGCCTTCGATCCTTAAGTGACAGCAAATTGTATTCTAAATTACAATACTCACAGCTGTTGCCTGCTCTGTTACCCCTCTGTCCAGATGAATGTTCTGGCTCCTTGTATGGAAACTGCAGAGTTGTGTCCAAGGTTCTGAATCCTTCTTTAAGAGAGTGATGCTTGTAGTACTCCACAAGTTCCTTTAGGAAAAAAGAATCAAACACATGAATTCCTTGACACGTAATTATATACAATCGAGGGATGATCAATTTAATGCTAAATTTTCCATAAGCCTATCTTAGTGTGAGTAAATGATCATCTCTCCCTGCAGCCTGGAGGTGCATGACACCTAACTAGTAATTGCCCTTGCTACCCAGGCCATTTATAATGTGAGTTACCCCCTCTTGCTGCCCAACATCCTGTAGTCTTCAGTCAGTTGTAGTAAGTAAAGAGAAGCCATACTAAACCTCAGTTTCAGAGCAGTAATTATTGTTCTTATTTATGAAATAACTCCCTTTATTTTTGTTTAGAAAGGCAACAGCTGTTTTATGAATATATAGCAATTTCTAGCTTCCTGCATTTTCTTTCAACATAAGCAGAAAAACAAACTCAATCCTAAATGTACTCTTCCATGGTAAGCCAAAGTTGTTAAGCTACAAATGCTACTTACTTGACATTGTTTCTGGCTTATGAGGAAGTGTTAGTGCCCTTCTCATAGCTGTCATCTGGTACTTAATGTCATCTGGTACAATAATGTAGTTCTTTCCAATTTTCTCTTATACCTAATTTGCCCCAAATGCATCCAAGCCTAATATAATAACCACCCACCATCTTTCATACTAAAATTTCAGGAAATTTCTTTCAAGATGTTGGTTTCATAGGTTCTGCACAAATCTGAATCCCTCTACTTTAAACGGAAATTGAAAAATGATTAATTCATAATGGAAAAATGCATACTATCATTAGATGAGTACTATAGACGTTTCTTAGAAAAACCTGAAATGAAAATAAAAGCATAATCACTTTTAATCTAATTAGTCAGTGCTTCTACTACAGCACTATTGTTTAAAACAAACAGTATAAAAGCAACTCATTTCTTTAAAAAACCACACTGTCGTCGATTCAGTATCTCCATTCAATGGGTATGTTCAAAGTTCCCCAAACAAATCAGTCGGGCCAAAAATCACCCAAAAGAAGAGAAAGAGGATCATCAATGATTTATTTATTATTTTTGACCAAACTCGGATGAGTTGTGGAATGCATCGTGCGGGGAGTTCCAGGGGGTCACAGAGATTTTGAAGATAAGGTTCCTAGGTGTCCTCACCCTTGACGGAAAGTGAAGGATTATGGGAGTTCAAAGGCAAGAAAGAGAGCTTCCTTTTCTGAGTCCAGTGGGGAGGATGAGGGAAGAGTTCATGATGGAGGTAGCTTGGCTTAAATTGAAGAACAGGTAAAATTTCAAAAGCCAGGAAGGAGGGAAGGATTATTTTAAGTAGAGCAGTCAGGCTGGGAACAGACACAAACATAACAAAGACCACGTTCATAAACTAAAAGGAGCCTGGTTTGGCTAAAGTACTGGATAAGGCAAATGGAGATTCTTTACCTTTCACATCTGGGGATAATAAACCATTTCACAGGCTATAGCAAAGAACGTATAAAGTGCCTGGTACGTGTGAATAATCATGAGAGTTACCATGATCCCATGTGCCAGGCCTTTTATATAGTTTCTTACAATCTTCAAACAAGAAACAAGAGATGGGCCTTTTCCCCCTGATGCTCAAGGCTCAGTGAGATTAATCAGCTTTGGGCAAGTCTGTATAATTGGTGTCTGGCTCCAGAGTTTGTGCTCTGAACTACATCATATTATTAGCAGATAGTACCTGGCAAATGTAAATATGCAAAAAGTGAAGCAAAGGGAAGGAGCATTTTCTAAGTATCTATGGTATACCAGGAATTTGTTCTCTTAGACCCAAGATGCTATGGTTTGACACTTAAAAATATTTTCTTCCATCCTTTCTTCCTTGCTTGGGCCCAGATTATGGGTGCCCTTGATGAAGCAAAGGAATGTGGAACCTGACCAACTTAAAAAAAAAAAAAAGTTAAAATATCAGAAGATCATATCCTCAAAATGACTTCACTGATCAGAATATGGCATTTATATTATGGTGATTTTAGCATGGCTCGCAAAGGCAATGTCTGGAATTAAATTCTACTTAGAGACCAATATTATCATTTAATTTCTTTAAATGCAAAATTTTGTAAGGTCTCTGGAAGAATGGTACACTTTATTATCATTTGCATCAGCGACACTATATTTATATATATATATATATATAACAGTTCTCTTAGTCTTCTCATTTAAACTGAATGAAATGTGTTCTTTTCTTTAGCAAAAATGTGAAAATCAACCTGAGAGTAATTATAAGCCAGTAACTTTGAACTTCAGTGTAATTTTGTTATAAGTAATATGAATTTTATGCATGATATCATGAATTAGTATGAATTAAGGTTTATGTGAAGTTGGCTAGAAACTACAGAATTATCATTACTGAAAAGGACTTGGTCATCATTTAATACCTACCCACCTCCAAATTTTATGGAAGAAAAAAATGACTTTTCCAAGGCCTAGGGTCATGTGGCTTGGTAAGCTGTAAAACACTTTTTTATCACTTCACTGAGCATGGAAGATATTTTAGTTCCATTTTTACAGTCTTATGAGGGTAAATCTCCCTACATCTTTCTAACTGGGTAGAATTAAATAGTGCCATGGTGGATCTCTTCCAACTTATGCCTTTCAGTATTTTAGTCTAATCCACTTCTGCTTTAGCAATCATTGACCTTCAGGTACTACAAGTAAAGAAGAAGACTCTAAACAAAAGAAATTGCTAAGCTTTCCTTATCTCACACTGACACAGTGGTGTCAACAATTCAGGTCTCTCTGAAAAATAATGAGTGAGAGCCAGTCATTCCAATTACCAAGGAAACAGGCAGTGGAGTTGATTTATAAACAGCATTTGGACATGGACTGTCTGGCATACATGAAAATTAGAACAAAATTAATGCCTTGTAATCTGGATACAGAAATTCATTTAGAATTTGGATTTACTAAGAAAAACAAAGATTTTGATTAACCAAGCCATTGAAACCAGAGGGAAAAGGTTAGGTCATAACCACCTGAGGCCAATCTTCTTTTCGAGAAACTGGCTAATTTAAAACAAATTCTGGATTTCGTTTTCATTTTACATCCTTTCCAAATTAAATTTAATTCCAGGCCCTAATGAGTGTCATTAGGTAGATGAATATAACTTTACCAGCCATGATGGGAAGATACTGAACTAAAGAAAATGCATAGACTGTTACGTACTTATAATGGGAACTGTGTTATTTGACACCAACACGATAAAATGTAACCTCCTTGAGGTTGCATGATGCAGGTTCAGAGAAGCCCCTACGTTCCCAAGGTGCCTATCAACCTTCTCTCTTCTTCCAGGGGGGCTAGTTACTGAGATAGGAGCCATTCCTTCTGATCAGGTATCCACGTGGCATTTCCCAGCGGAGGGTCAAAGGACAGCACTATTGTGAGGTTCTCAGTACACAGAGATCTACTAATTTGAAAGCTGTTTTGAACAGTTGAGTCCTTTTTGAATTGTGCAAAAGCACAGTAACTTCACATAGTGAGGACTCAATATAAATTTGTTCAACAAATGAACAGAAACAAAGAGGAGGAAGTAGGTCCAGACAACTTCAACACTCTCTTCAGCAACGTTTACAGTGATTTTGTAAGAGCTGACAGAAGTATTCATCTAAGGCTGAGATTTTTCAGCTCCTTGTCTGTCATATCCTTTTGCTGCAGTTTTTTTTTCATTGTAGTTTTGCAGTTAATTCTTAATCCCCTCCCTTTAACCCTCTGCACTATGTACTTCCTTGCAAAAGATCCCCAGATATGGAGGAAAAAACATGCATGTGTCTCTTGCAGTGGCATTTCTGATGTCTTACACATAGCATATAAGGGGAGCTTATTTTAGCTCTGTGACAACTACTTTTAATTCCCTTTCCAGAACATCATTGCAGAAACTTTTACTGCTCTCTGGTCCAAGTTATTTGAATTCTGGGTCTTTATTGCTTATACTATAATAACAGCTTTACATGCAGATAGGAACTTGAGGATCTGTGTCCACTAATCCAGGTCATGCAGTATTTACTGGCTTTTCACATCTGACCTTAGAGGATGAGGAACTTTCTTGAGCTGAATCCAAGTGAGAAAGAGCTGAATTGATTGGCCCTCTCCAGTGACTATTCCTTTCATCCTCTTCGCTTATCTGCTGTGATGGAAGTCCCTTTTGTTGCTTTCAAAGTCATCAAGGCTGGTAGTCAGCTTTGGCCCTACAGCATTTTTTTTTTTTAAAGTCTCATATTAACTATAATACCACGGAGCAGCTTCATTACCAACCACCCTAATTTCTTCAGGTGAGTCAGGCTGGTGTGTCTCGCAGCGATGTGGAGACTCCCTGTTCACGCTTTTATCATGTCTCGGCTGGGGCTGTTACTCATTATTTGTGCATCCACTTGCTACCTCCCTGCTAGGTTTTCCTTTAGGGAAGAACCTCCTCAGGTCCAGTTTTCTCTGTGCACAGCCTGCTTGTTCCAGCAGAACATAACTCACTGCCAGCAGGGAGGATACCTGGATCTTGGTTGCCAACTTGACAGGGTTTACATTTTCCAGGACACAGTCTTGCTACCCATCCTTAGCTTTTGAATTGGGAATGTGATATTTATGTCCAGAGAGGTTTTCTTACTTTTCTTTCAACTCAAGATGCTTCAATTTCTTTAAAACGCTGATTCCTGTCTTGAAGCAGTTCTAAATTTTTAGATAAGGCTTTCAAGCTGGCTTATTTTGTAAGGCTCTCTTACGCTCAGTTTTAACTTTAATGTTAACATCTGCAAAGTGCTTTGAGATGTTTTCTGGAACGATGCAGTGTGTATCATTTGACTGATGGTTCAATCAATGAGTGGTCCTTCCCAATGTTACTCAAAGTACTTAGCAGAGTGCTACAAATGCATCTTACGTCCTATCTCCAAATTCTTCATTATCTCAAGAAATGCTTGCAAACTTGAGAAACACACTTGAGATCATTTTTCATGAAATAAGAACTTTCTTCTTTACTGTCAATGCACAAGCATTGACAGTAAATGCACAAGCATTGACAGTAAATGCACATGTGCACAAGCAATGCACACGTAATGACATACTGATATATGTATTGTTGATATGACATATACTATTCTTATATGCTAAGTTACACTTTTAAAAATCATCAGAATTAATAATCTTTATTTATTTGAAACAACTTGGTAACAACATACTGTTCAATTTAAATGTAAAATTCCTATGAAATATCACTGTCATGTGGTAAAAATGCCACCTTGTTAATGTTTAATTGTCCAAGGTAATGAAGGAGAACTGTAGTACAGGTCACCTAAAATAGCAGAAAATACAAAAAGGTTTTCCATTTGACAGTATGTTTTGCATGAAATGAACCTAAATGTGAGCGGTATTTTACCAATTACAACTTTTTAATGTTATAATTTAAAATATCTTCCTCTGCCTGAATGAAGAGATAGAGGCAGAGGAAGAAAGAAGCACGTTAAAACTCTGCTGTGTGTCATTCAAACAAGGTAAAACACAAATAACTGAAAGTTGATTGTTTTGAACGTGTCTGTGGCTCTAAGAATCTTCTAGTGTGGACTCTGAAATATTATCTAAAACTTGTAAACTTAGTTTACAATGAAAAATATGTCTAGGGCAATATAAAACTTAACTAGAATTCTTACAATTAAAATTTTCAGGATTCTGCTGCATAATTATGGTATGATTCTCTTTAAACAATGTTTCAGTGAGCAAATACTCCAAGAAACTAGAATTAAACTGACCTTTCTAATAGAAGAAAAATAAGGACCACAGATTGAAAAGAACTAATCAATGCTTACCATTAAGCTTTTAAACTTTCTATTTTCTGCAATGTGAAAAAAGCCATCTCTTGTTAAAATCTTGATGTGCTTTGCTTCATTATTGTACCTGTGGGCAATGAATAACTTATGAATATAAATGTGTTTTTAATCAGTAGAAATCAATAATTACCAGAGGGCATGCCCCAATAACATTATAGGAATTAATTCTGAAGACAAAATATATACCTATGCCAATACACTGGTGACAGCTAATTAACAAAATATATTCACTAGATTGGTTGAAGATACAACCAATATTTGAAGTGAGATGAGGGGGTTGGGTTAGATTTGATCAATCACTATGCCCAATTTTTTTATAAGATCAATTTGGGAATATGGAAAAACAAAATAAAATCTAGTAATTTATAATTCTTAGGATTTACTAGAAACATACACATATCAAGTACAATGTTATGAAAGAAATGTAGTATGCCAATTAGCAGCCTATAACACAATACCATTTTTTCTAACAGATATTTTCAAGTATTAATGAACTGTCTGGAGAGATGATACATTATTTCTGCTGCAATTAGAACCTTGGTTTTCAGCTTCAGTGTTATATATGTCAGATGATCTATGCAATTATGAAAACAGGAACGCTATTTCTGTAAAAGTACTTGTCCCACTTACTTAATGCTAATTGCATATTCTCCTGACTCTTTGGTCCTGTGCCTCACAAGGTAAGTACTATTTACCCTGTTAATAAGTTCAGTCTCTGCCTGCAATCTTTCCATTGCTCCAGCATACCTATAAGAAACAAAGATGCAGAAAATTTGGGTAATGTACCTGGAAGAGAACAGAGGCTAAAAATATGTATCTGTTAGGATTTTAATTTAGTGGCAGATCTGAACTGTTTTTACTTCTGTACCAATTATAGTACTTCAAAAAAATAATGCAGAAAAAAGTCCTTTAGATACGTCCAAACACAAATGCTCTACAAAGATTACAACAGTGAAGTGAATATTGCCTAACATACACTAAATATTTATCAAATAAATCAATGGGACAAAGACAAGAATTAATAGGCATCGGGTTAGAGAGAGAGTTGTGGGGAATTTAAGGACAAGAAAGAAAAAGATTTGTAGGGAAGGGTTGCCCTGCCTAAGACACACACAGATGTACATACACGTATACACACATACACGCACTCCTCCAAAATTTCACCTTTTCTAGGTAAAACAGTATGAAACAAAATTTCCTTTGAGTATTTTTGTAAGAAAATTCAGAAACAATTTAAATTATTTTAAAATAATTATTTTTTGGATATAAGATTAATTCTTGTAGTCCACAATTTTGATAACCAATTTTGTTAAGAAACTAGTAGTAAAGAATAAAATTTTTAAAAGGTAGATATTTTCAAAACCAGAATTCAATTCTTCCTAAACTATACTGGTCTTAAGCATACTCAGATCCCATAACAATAATAATAAAAGGCCTAAATTCAATGTTAAAATATTCTTCAATGACCCTTCGCATCAAATACAGGTTTAGCATTTATTGACAAAATATATCAGATTATGGGTAATAAAAGTTAAAGGAAAAACTTTTATGTTGAGATCAGCTATCTTTCAAGTCAATATTCTAGAAAATTTTCTGATTCACATATGGACTCATGTAACCCAGTGAAAATACCCACATCTAATCTATGCTAAATATTGGGTTGGCCAAAACGTTTGTTCGGTTAGTGAATATGTTCAATAAAATTCTTTGTGAAAATGAAAAATGTTTTATTTTTATTTAAAACCGAACGAACTTTTTGGCCAATCCAATATTTAAAATACACATGGTAGGCATTTGACAAGTTTGTAAAGGGAGGAGGACATGTGAGGTTTCCACCAAGTACAGAAGAAAAGCTAAGGGCATTTTATGTAGATGGTACCTTGGGTTAAAGTTAGGATAACCACTGACTCATTACTACCTAGTAAAATCTGACTCACATCTTCCTCTTAAATCTTATCCCTAACAAACCCCTTCTTTACTAGTCTCCAGGCTTCTTTCAGGTTCAAGAATTCTTAGAGTTGTGCATGGACTATATTCCTGTGTTGGAAAACTCTCACCCTCTGTCAACCCACATTGCTTCTCATCCTTCAGGTTTAGAGAGTCTTTTCTGACCATTCCAGCTAAAGAACACTGTCCTGTATCTGGCACTCTCCACTCCATTATTCTCATTACAGTATCCCTAATTTCCTTCATAGCATTTATGGCAATTAGCATACAGCATAAGCATTTTTATCAGAGTAACACATGAACGTAATTTTTAAAAGTCAAGTCGTACTATAAAACTATAATGAAAAAGCAGCACTACCCCATCTTATCAGATTCTACCCCAAGTCCCATTTCAAGTATTTCACCTATTTTTCCTTGTTATTTTTTAATATCTACTTGAATATTTCTAAATAACATGATTAAACTACAATTTATCAATTTTATTTTTATTTTATTTATTTATTTTTTTGCGGTACGTGGGCCTCTCACTGTTGTGGCCTCTCCCGTTGCGGAGCACAGGCTCCGGACACGTAGGTTCAGTGGCCATGGCTCACGGGCCCAGCCGCTCCGCAGCATGTGGGATCTTCCCAGACTGGGGCACGAACCTGTATCCCCTGCGTCGGTAGGCGGACTCTCAACCAGATTCAGTTAAACATATACATATATTGATTCTTTTTTGGATTCTTTTCTCTTATAGGTTATCATAGAATATGGAGTAGAGTTCCCTGTCTTATACAGTATGTCCTTGGTTATCTATCTTATATATAGTAGTGTGTGAATGTTCATCCTAAGTTCCTGATTTATCCCTCCCCACAACGTTTCCCCTTTGGTAACTGTAAGTTAGTTTTCAATATCCCAAAGTCCATTTCTGTTTTGTAAATAAATTTATTTGTATCATTGTTTAAAATTAGATTCCAGGGCTACCCTGGTGGCGCAGTGGTTGAGAGTCTGCCTGCCGATGGTTGGTTTCAGATTGCTAGTATTTTGTTGAGGATTTTTGTGTCTATGTTCATCAGTGATATTGGCCTGTAATTTTCTTTTTTTGTGGTACCTTTGTCTGATTTTGGTATTGGGGTGATGCTGGCCTCATAGAATGTGTTTGGGATGTTCCATCCTCTGTGACTTTCTGGAAGAGTGTGAGAAGTATAGGTGTTAACTCTTCTCTAAATGTTTGATAGAATTTGCCTGTGCAGCAATCTTGTTCTGGACTTTTGTTTGCTGGGAGTCTTTTAATCAGTTTCAATTTCAGTACTTGTGATTGGTCTGTTCACGTTTTCTATTTCTTCCTGGTTCAGTCTTGGGAGATTGTACCTTTCTGAGAATTTGTCCATTTCTTCTAGGTTGTCCATGTTATTGGCATATAGTTGCTTGTAGTACTCTCTTATGATCCTTTGTATTTCTGTGGTGTCAGTTGTAACTTCTTTTTCATTTCTAATTGTATTGATTTGAACCCTCTCCCTCTTTTTCTTGATGAGTCTGGCTAAAGTTCTGTCAATTTTGTTTATCTTTTCAAAGAACCAGCTTACAGTTTCATTGATCTTTTCTATTTTCTTCATCTCTATTTCATTTATTTCTGCTCAGATCTTTATGATTTCTTTCATTCTACTAACTTTGGGTTTTGTTTGTTCTTCTCTCTCTAGTTGCTCTAGGTGTAAGCTTAGGGTGTTTATTTGAGATTTTTCTTGTTTCCTGAGGTAAGACTGTATTGCTATAAACTTCCCTCTTAGATCTGCTTTTGCTGTGTCCCCTAGGTTTTGGATCATCGTGCTTTCACTTTTGTCTGTCTCTAGGTATCTTTTGATTTCCTCTTTGATTTCTTCAGTGATCCATTGGTTGTTTAGTAGCATATTGTTTAGCTTCCACGTGTTTGTGTTTTTTTACAGTTTTTTTCCTTGTAGTTGATTTCTAATCTCATAGCGTTGTGGTTGGAAAAGATGCTTGATGTGATTTCAATTTTCTTAAATTTACTGCGGCTCGCTTTGTGGCCCAGCAGGTGATCAATCCTGGAGAATGTTCCATGTGCACTTGAGAAGAATGTGTATTCTGCTGCTTTTGGATGGAATGCTCTGTAAATATCAATTAAGTCCACCTGGTCTTATATGTCATTTAATGCCTGTGTTTCCTTATTGATTTTCTGTCTGGATGATCTGTCCATTGATGAAAGCGGGGTGTTAAAGTCTCCCACTATTACTGTGTTATTGTCAGTTTCTCCTTTTATGGCTGTTAGTATTTGCTTCATATATTGAGGTGCTCCTATGTTGGGTGCATGTATATTTACAATTGTTATATCTTCTTCTTGGATTGATCCCTTGATCATTATGTAGTGCCCTTCTCTGTTTCTTGTAATAGTCTTTATTTTAAAGTCTATTTTGTCTGACATGAGTATTGTTACTCCAGCTTTCTTTTCATTTCCATTCGCATGGAATAGAATTTTTTACATACCTTACTTTCAGTCAGTATGTGTCCCTAGATCTGTAGCATTGCTACTGCATCTTTCTTTTTGTTTTCATTTGCATGGATATATCTTCTTCCATCGTCTCACTTCAGTCTGTATGTGTCCCTAGATCAGAAGTGGGTCTCTTGTAGACACCATATATATGGGTCTTGTTTTTGTATCCATTCAGCTAGTCTGTGTCTTTTGACTGTTGCATTTAATCTGTTTATGTTTAAGATAATTATCAATATGTATGTTCTTATTGCCATTTTGGTAATTGTTTTGGATTTGTTTTTGTTGGTGTTTTTTCTTCCCTTCCTCTTTTGTTCTCTTGTGATTTGATGACCAGATTTATAGTGTTGTGTTTGGATTCCTTTTTCTTTTTTTGTGTGTGTATCTATTGTAGATTTTTGGTTTGCAGCTACCATGAGGTTTTGATATAGCAGTCTATATATATACAAGATTGTTTTAAGTTGTTGGTCTTTTAATTTCAAATGCATTTTCAGTATTCTGCATTTGTGTTCTCCTCCACTCACAGTTGCTGGTTTTGATATATTTGTGTGGAAATGATTTCCTACCTTTACTGTATGTTTGCCTTTACTGATGAGATTTTACATTTGTAATTTTCTTGATTCTAGTTGTGGCCTCTTCTGCCTAGAGAAGTTCCTTTGGCATTTGTTGCAAAGCTGGTCTGGTAGTGCTGAGTTCTCTTGGCTTTTGCTTGTATGTAAAACTTTTGATTTCTCTGTCAAATCTGAATGAAAGCCTTGCTGGGTAGAATATTCTTGGTTGTAGGTTCTTCCCTTTCATCACTTTAAATATATCATGAAACTCCCTTCTGGCCTGTAGAGTTTCTGCTGAAAAATCAGCTGATAACCATATGGGAGTTCCCTTGTATGTTATTTGTTGCTCTTCCCTAGTTGCTGTTAATATTTTTTTCTCTATCTTTAATTTTCATCAATTTTATTACTATGTGGCTTGGTGTGTTCCTCCTTGGGTTTATCCTGCCTGGGACTCTTTGTGATTCCTGGACTTGGGTGACTGTTTCCTTTCCCATGTTAAGGAAGTTTTCAGCTATTATCTCTTCAAATATTTTCTCAGATCCTTTCTCTTCTGTCCTTCTGGGACTGCTATAGTGTGAATGTTGGTGTATTTAATGTTGTCCCTAAGGTCTTGTAGACTGTCCTCATTTATTTTCATACTTTTTTCTTTATTCTGTTCCATGGCAATGATTTCCACCATTCTGTCTTCCAGGTCACTTATCCATTCTTCTGCCTCAGTTATTCTGTTACTGATTCCTTCTAGTTTATTTTTTCATTTCAGTTATTGTACTGTTCATCTGTTCTTTAGTTCTTCTAGGTCTTTATTAAGCATTTCTTGTATCTTCTCAATCTGTGCCTCCATTCTTTTTCCAAGCTCTTGGATCATCTTTACTATCATTACTCTGAATTCTTTTTCAGGTGGATTGTCTATTTCCACTTTACTTAGTTCTTCTGGGGTTTTATCTTGTTCCTTCATCTGGGACATATTCCTCTGCTGTCTCATTTTGTCTTTCTGTGATTGTGGTTTCTGTTCTGCAGGCTGCAGGGTTGTAGTTCTTCTGCTGTCTGCCCTCTGGTGGATGAGGCTGTCTAAGAGGCTTGTGCGGGCTTCCTGGTGTGAGGGACTGGTACCTGCCCACTGGTGGGTGGAGCTGGGTCTTCTCCCTTTGGTGGGCAGGGCCATGTCAGGGGGTGTGTTTACTGGGCAGCTGTTTATTCAGGAAGACTTTAAGCAGCTTGTCTGCTAATGGATGGGGCTGTGTTCCCGCCCTGTTGGTTGTTTGGCCTGAGGTATCCCAGCACTGGAGCCTACAGATTGTTGGGTGGGGCCAGGTCTTGGTGAGATAATGGCAGCCTTCAAGAGGGCTCATGCCAATGAGTTTGTCAAACCTGCCACTACCAGTGTCCTTGTCCCTACAGTGAGCCAGAGCCACTCCTGCCTTCACAGGAGACCCTCTAATACTAGCAGGTAAGTCTGGCTCAGTCTCTTATGAGGTTACCACGTTTTTCCCTGGGTCCTGGTGCACATGAGATCCTGTGTGCACTCACCAAGAGTGGGGTTTCTGTTTCCCCCAGTCCCGTGGAACTGCTGTGATCAAATCCTGCTGGCCTTCAAAGACAGATTCTCTGGGGGCTCCCTCTCCTGTTGCCACACCTCCAAGCTGGGGAGCCTAATGTGGGGCTCAGAACTTTCACCCTTGTGGGAGAACTTCTGTGGTATAATTGTCTTCCAGTTAGTGAGTTGGCCACCTGGTGTGTATGGATTTGATTTTATTGCAATTGTGCCCTTCCTACTGTCTTGTTGTGGCTTCTTCTTTGTCTTTGGATGTAGAATATCTTTTTTAGTAGGTTCCAGCGTTTTTTTGTTGGTGGTTGTTCAGTCGTTAGTTGTGATTCTGGTGTTTCCATAAGAAGGGGTGAGCATGTGTCCTTCTACCCTGCCATCTTGTCTCCTCTCATTATATATCTCCCATGAGGTTTTGATGTAGCAGTCTATATATATACAAGATTGTTTTAAGTTGTTGATCTCTTAATTTTAAATGCATTTCCAATATCCTGCATTTGTACTCTCCTTTTCTCATTATTGCTGGTTCTGATATCATATTTGTGCATGGATGACTTCCTACCTTTACTTTATGTTTGCCTTTACTGGTGAGCTTTCCCATTCATAATTTTCTTGATTTTAGTTGTGGCCTTTTCTGTAGAGAGAAGTTCTTTTGGCATTTTTTGCAAAGCTGGTCTGGTGGTGCTGAATTCTCTTAGCTTTTGCTTATCTGTAAAACTTTTGATTTCTCCATCAAACCTGAATGGGAGCCTTGCTGGGTAGAGTACTCTTGGTTTTAGGTTTTTCCCTTGCATCATGTTAAATGTATTGTGCCACTCCCTTCTGGCCTGCAGAGTTTCTGCTTAAAAATCAGCTGATAACCATATCAGGGTTCCCTTGTATGTTATTTGTTGCTTTTAATATTTTTTGTCTTTAATTTTTGTCAGTTTGATTGATTTGTGTCTTGGCATGTACCTCCTTGGGTTTATCTTGTATGGGACTCTCTGTGCTTCCTGGATTTGATTGATTGTTTCCTTTCTCATGTTAGGGAAGATTTCAGCTATAATCTCTTCAAATATTATTTTCTCAGGCCCTTTCTCCCTCTCTTCTCCTTCTGGGTCTTTATCAATTTTAGATGTCAGGATGGAAAATCACTGTTTCTCCACTTATGCTCATGCCTTCATAGTGCTGCACCTCATTCTTTGTGTAACCTCTCCAAAGCTAAGTCATCATCTTACCCAGTTGTGTCATGTTGTCACGTTCGAAGAACATCTGACATCAAAAAACAAGTCCTCGGGCTTCCCTGGTGGTGCAGTGGTTGAGAGTCCGCCTGCTGATGCAGGGGACATGGGTTCATGCCCCGGTCCGGGAGAATCCCACATGCCACGGAGTGGCTGTGCCCGTGAGCCATGGCTGCTGAGGCTGCGCGTCCGGAGCCTGTGCTCCGCAACATGAGAGGCCGCAGCAGTGAGAGGCCCGCATACCGCAAAAAAAAAAAAGTCCTCAAGTTTTTGTTTTGCTCAAACTTCTTTGTCTCTACCACAGATTTTTTTCCAAACTCTCCAAGAGGATTATAAACCCCTCAGTGATACATTTTCAACACCATGTACTGTACATAATAATTTTTTCTATGGGGAGACATTCGTCTTTCCCAAGCAAGCTCTCCACCCTCTTGGTCTAATCACCACTGCTTGCTCTCTAAGCCTGCTGAATTACTGTAGTCCTGGACATCCCTTTACTCCCATTTCCTAGATTCTGTATCTCCCTCTTTTTTGGTTTACTAGCTCATCCTTCACATGGGATTTAGTACTCAGAAGGCCTCACATCTATGAACATATTTTTATTTTACTTAATAATCCTTAATTCACAGTTTGGCTGGATATAGAATTATAGGTGAGAAATTATTTGCTTCTCAAATTTTAAGGCATCGCTCTACTGTTCTAACATCCAATTCAGTGCCATCTTGGTTTCCAAGTCTTTGTATGTAATCTGAATTTTTTTCTCCCTGGAAACTCTCAGATGCTTTGTTTTCTCTATGTAGCAAACTTTCATGTTAATATGCCTTTCAGTTATGTGCTGTACTAAATGTTCAATATTGTCCTTGGCCCTTGGTAGCATCTTTGATTTGGAGCCATGTACCCTTCAGTTCTAAAAAAAAATTTTTTTTTTTTTGGTTTTTTTTTTTTGATAATTGTTCTCAGTTTCCCTTTCTGGAGTTCTAGTAAGTGAAGGCTGGACTTCTCAGGTCACTTGTCTACTCTATCATTTTTTTTCTTTTTTAAAATTTATTTATTTATTTATTTATTTTTGGCTGTGTTGGGTTTTCGTTTCTGTAAAAGGGCTTTCTCTAGTTGCGGCAAGCAGGGGCCACTCTTCATCGCGGTGCGTGGGCCTCTCACTATCGCGGCCTTTCTTGTTGCGGAGCACAGGCTCCAGACGTGCAGGCTCAGTAGTTGTGGCTCACAGGCCTAGTTGCTCTGCAGAACGTGGGATCCTCCCAGACCAGGGCTCGAACCCGTGTCCCCTGCAGTGGCAGGCAGATTCTCAATCACTGCGCCACCAGGGAAGCCCCCTACTCTATCTTTTCTCTCATATTATCTCTCTTTGATTTTCTGAAGGATTTACTCAACTTTATTTTCCAGTTTCTGTACTCAATACTTAACTAGAAGAGCTCTTTCTTATTATCTGATTGTTGCTTTTATAAAACATCCATCTCACTTCTATGGATACGTTGTCATCTCTTAATTCTGAGAATATAACTTTAAGGCTTCTTTCTTCTGCCCATTCTAATGTCTGTAATTCTTCCAAGTTTCTTTTTCCTATTTATTCTTTACTTCAAGGCTTTTCTCAAATGCCTGGTTACTCCTTGTTGTCTGCTTATATTTAAGAGGAAGGGCATCCAAGCCAAGAACTGACTGGAAGCTCTGTGTGGAGGAAGCAAGGGAGGCTCATTGGGTGGGAACCTGATCGTTTGGCAAGAACCTTATGATGGGGCTGGATTTTAGATTTTTTATTTTGAGTCTATTCTGTTTCTTTAGAGAAAAATCTTCCAAATTCCTATCTGGATGCAAGAAGAGAGTAGTCCATGTGTGTGAGACACAGCTGTCACAGTACTGAAATTGAGCTACACAAAGGAACTGGGAATCATCATCAGTCTGTATATTGACTTTCCTTAATTTGACCCATCTGGTTTCAGTATGACAGCTCTCCCAATCTCTGCTGGTCCTGCTCTTTCCAAGTCTAGGCCCCATATGGCTCAATTTTTCCATGTAATATACCTTCTAACTTATGTCTCCTGCTAAGGTAGGGAAAGGTAAGTTGCCTGACTACTTGGAGGATGAGGTAGGTTCCTTGGCATCTGTATCCTTTTCTTCATAAGGATTTTCAGACAGTTCCCCAGATTTAAGCCCCATGCCTCATCCCTGCCTTCGTGACACCCCAAAACATAGATTGTTGAAGATAATCATCTTGAATTCTGTTTTATTTCATGGCCTATGAAAGAGATAAAGTTTACCTTATGGGAGCAACTTGTTTTAAAATGTGGAAATAATAAATACACCATACAGTTGGTGTTATTCACTTTCTTAATGACTTGAGAACCACAGTGTAATTTTTCTCTAAACAGTTTAGTATTTCTAAAATTGAAGATTTCATTTTCTGATCATTTTGTTCCTTAGCAGAAGTCATTTCACATGAAACTGCCTGCTTAGTGTGAAGAAATTGTCCAAGTTGCTCAGAAAAGAAGAAAAAGTAATTATGAAATTATACTATATCTATTTCTTACTGTTTTCAAGGGTCTTCCCTCATCTGAACATCTTGATTTTTTTTTTTTTTATCAGTAGGAACGATACTTTTCTAACTGGTCATATATTCAATAGAATTTTACATATTGGCAAGGGTACATTTTAAAACAAAGGGCTCAAAAACAAATCTCCTGTGCCCTGACTGGTTCCCAGGTACCTGATTGGTTTATTTCATAAAATCCATCACAGACGTAGAGAACAGACATGTAGACATAGGGGGAAGGGGAGGGTGGGATGAATTGGGCAATTAGGTTTGACATAAATACACTACCATGTGTAAAATACATAGCTAGTGGGAACCTGTGGTACAGCTCAGGGAGCTCAGCTTGGTGCTCTGTGATGACCTAGGTGGGTGGGATTGGGGGAGATGGGAGGGAGGTCCAAGAGGGAGGAGATATAGGTATGCATATAGCTGATTCACTTCGTTGTACACCAGAAACTAACACAATATCGTAAAGCAATTATACTCCAATTAAAAAAAAATCCATCTAGTTTGTGGCTTTAGTATTTCTCATTACTTTTGTAACTATTATGCCTACTTACATGAAAAATAGTAAAAGAAACGAGAAGGAAACTATCATCACACTCTCATGATTTCACCAGTCCTTGATGTTTTTCAGTTTGATTATCCATGCTATCAGCTCTATTCTCCAAACTTAATTTGTCAGGATTACAGTCTTTAATTCCACGAAAAGTAAGACCTCAAATTTATCTTAAACCAGGTAAACATGTAGCAAAGATTTCCAGTTCCATTACAGACCTGCTACAATTTCTCCAGCAAGCTCAGTGCTGAAGCCCAGAGAGGGATGTCAGAGAAAGCAGACAATGACCACAGAAGGCAGAAATTGCTGGGGAGGGAGAGCAAGACTGCTGAGGAGAGGATCTGATACTATGGACAATATATTCCTACAGTAACCCGGCATTTTTCATGCTTTGGTTATATAACAGAAAATGATCAGAATTTAAAATATCAAAGAACTCAGGTGTTAGCTACACCTGCAAACTGAACTAGTACTATATACTCTCAGAATATCTCATTTATATACATATCCTGATATCTAGTTTGTATACATATATTTCAATATGAAGAAAGTAAAAATAGATGCAGTCATTTTAAGAGGAGCCAAACTCAAAATTCAGGAAGCAAATATCAATAAGTAAATATGCCCATGTTTTGTACTTTAACAGGTGGTGTGCCAACGTACAGACAGCATAACTTGGAATCCTGGCTGTACCATTTACTAGCTGGTTGGCCTTAACCTTTGTTTCCTCATCTGTAAAAATAATAAAAATAACCTTCCTTATACAGATGTTGGAAAAACAAAACAAAATGTGTAAAATACTAAGTACATACTAAATACCCAGAATATGTTAGTTATTATCATATAATGATTATAACTATTCTAGATTCTGAATAGTTTTTCCAGTTGAGGATATCATTTCCCCTTAAACTCATAATGTCTAAAAAATAATAATCACTATCTACTGCTTCCTTGTTTCTGTTAGTGATACTGCTAACCTCCAAGTGTTATGTGAGCTCCACAGAGACCTAAAACTTTAGACTTGGACACATCTTGCTCCTCCAATATTATATGTTATAAAATGTATTTTTAGGATCTACTGTCCTTTCTGGGTTAAATTTTAGTTTCAGAAAATGGAATCATACCTTTTTTCTCAACTCCATGAAATTTACTCTTCTAAAATACAATATACATATTTGCCCATGTCCCATTCCTCTCTGTGGATGGTATAAACTTTGGATTTACAGCCAAGTACATGTGCTTGTACACACACATGCACCACTCTCTGATAAAGATATGGAAAGGTCAGCAATATATAAATTCATTATGGTGTTTTGTTGCATCTGAAAACAGCTTTAGCCAGGACAAATGGAAATGGAATGTAGTTTACTACTCCCTCATTTAAGGCGTCCTCGAGCTAAGGGTATGGTATTTCAACTCAGCTACATAAACATTTTTAATACTTACCAGGGTTGGCAAGAATAATCTACTGGTTTGGGCACCTAGGATGTAAAAAGGCAAAAATAGATTAAGTTTACTTAAGGGAAGCTTTTAGAAATCAATCATTAATTCAGTTCAGCTGACTCAGCTCTATAAAACCCTAGGTAGCACAGTCCTAGAATTATCCATTGGCAATATTATACAGAGCGAATCATAGTATATGTCAGATAAGTAGAAAATAATTCATTTCACTTTAATTCTTTCATTCATTTTACTGCCACTGTACCTCTAAAGGAAGAGATAACAGGAAAAATATGAATTGGAATCTTTTGGTATTTATTATCAAGGCAGTTTAATCCTATCATAGAAAATTAAAATGAAAATGTTAGGAAAACCAAATAGCACACTGCTTTCCCAATACACGGGGAAAACAGGCAAAATAAACCATATACACCTGATATAGACTCTTATTGTGTATCACAAATTTTAAACTCTGATTTAGAAGTCTACCAACTGGAAAACCATTTATTTATGAAAAAGTCATAGGAAATACTCATTTTTCCCTTTTCTCCTATGGAGTTTTACAAAAGAGAAAAACTTTATTTTCTATGCAAATAAAGAAAGAAAAAGAAAACTTCTAGTTGCTGATTGCAATTAGAAAATGAGCAAAGCCAAAGAAGGCACACCAATATTCATAAAACAACAAATACAATTCATACTGTGTAATTTTCATGAATCACCTGAATCTTTGATGTATACATTCCATGTTATTCCTGGGCCTTTTAATACTGCATGATGAAAAATACTGTTACCCTCACTTGTAACTGAGGTCTGGTTAATGTGAATATATCTCTAGCTATGTCCATTTTCATAATGGGCTGTTAATATTTTGACCTTCCAGGTTAAGAATTATTTGTAAAAAACTATCCTTCTGGTCAGAACATCTCTAAAGTTACTAATCTTTAAATATTTTATCCTATGGATCACATTTTCAATTTCACCACTGTGTAAAATCCTGATACACAGATAACATATTGAAAGTAAATTATACCATTCGACTCCTGCGAATATTTTCTTATACCATTTTGTTTTCGCAAATAGAAATCAATCTTCAATAGTTTCCCTTTTAGTAAAATATACATGACCTCAGAAATCTGATGGGGAAAAAAGTGTTTTCCTCCTTCCCTCTACCTCTCTGTATTCTTCAAATGTATGCTTATTCCTAAACCTATCTCTCTCTTCCTGGAGAACGACAACAAAAAGAAAGAGGACAGAGCAGGTAAAGACCTTCAACATATTTTGACTGGATTTTCTTAGCTGGGAAGGATCCACAAAAGTGAAGAGTGACATAAAATTCTAAAGTAGAACAGAGATTGAGGCTGTTCCATCCGGATGTGTCCTTCTGAAGCTTTTTCTCTCTTTGGTACATTCTGATGCGTGATGAGCCAGGACTGTCTTCTCAGCTGTGATCCCCATCATCAGAGTAGGATCCTGTCCTTTTCCATCTGACATGAGCCCTCCCCATTTCTATCATGTGTACTTTGGGCCCTCGTCTAGAGGAATATCTCATATATAAGGCTATAAACAATTTTGTTCTCATCTTTGACAGTTTTTCCCTAATGCCTTTTTCTGCCTTCATCATAGGCTGTTTACATTGTTAAAACTTCTGCTGTGGATGTAGCGTTTTAAAAAAATTTCATTGGGAATATAGCATACATATAAAATTAAATATAAGATATATGCTTCTTCCCAAGTACATTTTATAAAAGCTAGATGAGACAGAAGTGAACTTTCTGTGTTTGTTAGGCTAGAAATGTCATTATTTCATCCTCATTGAGGAAAGATATATTTCTAATTTTCTTTCAAAACTTTGAGTATATTATTCTTACTGCTTCAAATATTGAAATTTCATTGTATAGAATTCCCATTCAGTTCTTTTTTATAGTTCTTATTTCTCTGCTGAGGTTTCCTGTCCATTCATTATAAACATGCAGTTAACCCTTGAACAAAACGGGTTTGAATTGCATGGGTGCACTTATACGTGGATTTTTTTCAATAGTAAATACTACAATACAACACAATCTGCCTTTGATTGAATCTATGAATGTGAAACCACAGATATGGAGGAACTGTGAATATAGAGGGGCGACTATAAGTTATAGGTGAATTTTCCACTGCTTGGAGGATCAGCACCCTAATCCCTGCATGTTTCAGGGGTCAACTGTATTTTCCTTTATTTATGTCCTTGAGCACAATTATAATAGCTACTTTAAAAATCCTTTCTTGCAAATTCTATCATTTGGGACATCTGAGGGTTGTTATCCTTTAATTGTCTTTTCTTTTGAGTGTGGTTCACGTTTTCCTGTTTTTTTGTATACTGAGTGATTTTAGATGGCCTCTTGGACAATTTGAATGATATGCTGTAGAGGCCCTGGATTCAGTTATGCTCCTACAAAGACTGTGGTTTTTCTTAGAGCAGGCAGTTAACTTGTTTGAACTCCAACTGCAAACTCTGTCTTCCCTGTGGTAAGGGGCAACTGAATACTTCGTTAAGTTCTTTTAGCCTAAGCTGAGCTACTTGAAGTCTGCACCGCTCAGAGACTGAGGCAATGTTTATACACAGAATTTGAGGTTCTCCCTCACTCTTCTTTCCTTTCTAAGATTTGTTATCTCCCTTTCCAGACTGTGTTTGCTTCAAACTCCATATTCTGCCCTTCAAGCCAGTAATACTGTGAGGTTTCTATCTGTATTTCAGCCACCCTGCATGGTGCAGCCCAGTGTTTGTCCTTAAGCTAGCCTTAAAGCCAGGAAACTCACCTAGTATCCTTCTTCTGAATGTCAAGTCCTCTCCTAGCCAGTATGTTCAAATAGTTGTTTTTGTAAAAAATATTTTGTCCAGAGTTTGTAGTTATTTTCTGTGGGAGGCTTGGTCCAATAGGAGCTACTTGACAATGACCAGAAGTGGAAACTCCTATTGTTTCCATTATTGCTGTTGTTAGCTATATGTCTAATCATCAACCCTTTATAGGTAATCTGTATTTTCTCTCAGGTTGGTTTTAATATTTTCTCTTTGTCTTTGATGTTCTGCAGTTTCACTAAAATGTATCTAGGTATTGATTAAGTTTAATATACTCTTCTTGACTATTTAGTTTTATCATAAATTCTGGAAAATTCTCAGCCATCATTTGAACATTGCTTTCCCACAATTATTTATATTCTCTCTCTCAATAGACATATTTGAACTTTATCATTCCATTCTCTTACATTCTCTATCTCTTAATCTTTCTGGACTGTTCACTGAGAAATTTATTCAGATTTTTCTTCCAATTTTCTGCCCAGCTGGGTCTCATACATCATGTAATGTTTCCATTGTTCCTCATTTCAATTGCTATATCTGATTCTTTGTGAAATATGCCCAAACAAGAGTGACTTGTTTTCCTTTTAGACTTTTATTCCCCCTTTTATTTCTTCAACCATATTAAACATACAATTTTGAACTTAGTATCTGATAATTCCACTACCTGTTGTCTTTGTGGGTCTAATTCTGCATTTTATTGTCTCTGCTGACTTTTGCTTAAGGTGGGTTTGTTTCCTCATAAATATAATTATTCCAAATTGTGAATTTATAATCCCTGGGACTTTATCAGTAGAAATCCTTTGAGGCGCCAATCTAGAGAGAATCTGTACTTGCACTGGGAACACAATCAATGTGGCATCATTTTATACTATGTTTCTTTTTAAAAATTTTATTTTATATTGGAGTATTGCTGACTAGCAATGTTGCATTAGTTTTAGGTATACAGCAGAGTGATTCAGTTATACATATACATATACATCATATACATATACAAGTTCTTTCCCCATTTAGGTTATTACAGAATGTTGAGAAGAGTTCCCTATGTTATACAGTAGGTCCATGTTGGTTTTCTGTTTTAAATATAGCAGTGTGTAAATGTCAATTCCAAACTCCCAATCTATGCCTCCCCTGCACCGCTCCCCCTGGTAACCATAAATTCATCCTCTACCTCTGTGAGACTGTTTCTGTTTTGTAAATAAGTTCATTTGTATCATTTTTTTAGATTCCGCATATAAGCGATATCATATAATATTTGTCTTTCTCTGTTTTACTTCACTTAGTATGATAATCTCCAGGTCCATCCATGTTGCTGCAAATGGCATTATTTCATTGTTTTTAATGGCTGAGTAATATTCCATTGTATATATATACCACATCTTCTTTATCCATTCATCTGTCAGTGGACATTTAGGTTGCCTCCATGTCTTGGCTATTGTAAATATTGCAACAATGAATATTGGGGTGCATGTATCCTTTTGAACCATGGTTTTCTCTGGATATGTGCTCAGGAGTGGGATTGCTGGATCATATGGTAGCTCTATTTCTAGCTTTTTAAGGAACCTCCATACTGTTCTCCATAGTGGATGTACCAATTTACATTCCCACCAAGAGTGTAGGAGGGTTCCCTTTTCTCCACACCCCTTCCAGCATTTATTGTTTGTAGACTTTTTGGTGATGGCCATTCTGACTGGTGTGAGGTGATGTCTCATTGTAGTTTTGATTTGCATTTCTCTAATAATTACTGATGTTGAGCATCTTTGGATGTACCTCTTGGCCATCTGTGTATCTTCTTTGGAGAAATGTCTATTTAGGTCTTCTGCCCGTTTTTTGATTGGGTGGTTTGTTTTTTTTTTCTTTTTATTGAGCTGCATAAAGTGTTTATTTTGGAGACTAATCCCTTATTGGTTGCATCATTTGCAAATATTTTCTCCCATTCTGTGGGTTGTCTTTTTGTTTTGCTTATGGTTTCCTTTGATGTGCAGAAGATTTTGAGTTTAACTAGGTCACATTTGTTTATTTTTGTTTTTATTTCTATTACTCTAAAAGATGGATTGAAAAAGATATTGCTGCAATTTATGTCAAAGAGTGTTCTGCCTGTATTTTCCTCTAAGAGTTTTATACTATACAGTATTACATTTAGGTCTTTGATCCATTTTGAGTTTATTTTTGTAAATGGCATTAAAGAATGTTCTAATTTCATTTTTTTACATGTAGCTGTCCAGTTATCCCAGCACCATTTATTGAAGAGACTGTCTTTTCTCCACTCTATGGTCTTACCTCCTTTGTCATAGACTAATTGACAATAGGAATGTGGGTTTACTTCTGGGCTTTCTATACTATTCCATTGATCTATATTTCTGTTTTTGTGCTAGTACCATACTCTTTTGATGACTGTAGCTTTATAGTATAGCCTGAAGTTAGGGAGCCTGATTCTTCCAGCTCCGTTTTTCTTCTCAAGATTGCTTTGGCTATTTGGGGTCTTTTGTATCTCCATACAAATTAAAAAAAATTTTGTTCTAGGTCTGTGAAAAATGCCATTGGTAATTTGATAGGGATTGCACTGAATCTGTAGATTGCCTTGGGTAGTATAGTCATTTTGACAATATTGATTCTTCCAATCCAAGAACATGGTATGTCTCTCCATCTGTTTGTGTCATCTTTGATTTCTTTCATCAGTGTCTTATAGTTTTCAGAGTACACGTCTTTTGCCTCCTTAGGTAGGTTTATTCCTAGGTATTTTATTATTTTTGATGCGATGGTAAATGGCATTGTTTCTTTAATTTCTTTTTCTGATCTTTTGTTGTTAGTGTATAGAAATGCAACAGATTTCTGTGTATTAATTTTGTATCCTGCAACTTTACTGAATTCATTGATGAGTTCTAGTAGTTCTCTGGTAGCACCTTTAGGATTTTTGACGTATAGTATGATGCCATCTGCAAACGGTGACAGTTTTACTTCTTCCTTTCCAATTTGGATTCATTTTATTTTATTTTTCCTCTCTCATTGCTGTGGCTAGGATTGCCAAAACTATGTTGAATAAAAGTGGCAAGAGTGGATATTCTTGTCTTGTTCCTTATCTTAGAGGGAATGCTTTCAGCTTTTCCTCATTGAGTAATGATGCTAGCTGTCACATATGGCCTTTATTACATAGAAGGCATCCACACTGGTCCTTTCATATTTTCTATTTCCTCGTGGTTCAGTCTTGGGAGATTGTAGCTTTCTAAGGATTTGTCCATTTCTTCTAGATTATCCATTTTATTGGCATATAGTTGCTTATAGTAGTCTCTCATGATGCTTTGTATTTCTGTGGTGTCAGTTGTAACTTCTTTTTCATTTGTAATTTTATTGATCTGAGCCCCTTCCCTTTTTTTCTTGATGAGTCTTGCTAAAGGTTTATCTATTTTGTTTAACTTTCCACAGAATCAGCTTATAGCTTCATTGATCTTTACTATTGTTTTTTATCTCCATTGCATTTATTTCTGCTCTGATCTTTAGGATTTCTTTCCTTCTATGAACTTTGGGTTTTGTTTGTTCTTCTCTCTCTAGTTGCTGTAGGTGTAAGCTTAGTGTGTTTATTTGAGATTTTTCTTGTTTCCTGAGGTAAGACTGTATTGCTATAAACTTTCCTCTTAGAACTGCTTTTGCTGTGTCCCATAGGTTTTGGATCATTGTGCTTTCATTTTTATCTGTCTCTTGGTATTTTTTGATTTCCTCTCTGATTTCTTCAGTGATCCATTGGTTGTTTAGTAGCATATTGTTTAGCTTCCACGTGTTCATGGTTTCTTACAGTTTTTTTCCTTGTAGTTGATTTCTAATCTCATAGTGTTGTGGTTGGAAAAGATGCTTGATGTGATTTCAATTTTCTTAAATTTACTGAGGCTCACTTTGTGGCCCAGCAGGTGATCAATCCTGGAGAATGTTCCATGTGCACTTGAGAAGAATGTGTATTCTGCTGCTTTTGGATGGAATGCTCTTTAATATCAATTAAGTCCATCTGGTCTAATGTGTCATTTAAGACCTGTGTTTCCTTATTGATTTTCTGTCTGAATGATCTGTCCACTGTCGAAAGTGGGGTGTTAAAGTCCTCCCCTATTATTGTGTTACTGTTGATTTCTCCTTTTATAGCTATTAATATTTGCCTCATATATTTGGGTATATATATATATTTATAATTGTTATATCTTCTTCTTGGATTGATCCTTGCTCATTATGTAGTGTCCTTCTTTGTCTCTTGTAATAGTCTTTATTTTAAAGTTTATTTTGTTTTATATGATTATTGCTACTCCAGCTTTCTTTTGATTTCCATTTTCATGAAATACCTTTTTCAGTCCCCTTACTTTCAGTCTGTATGTGTCCCCTAGATCTGAAATGGTTCTATTGTAGACAGCATATATATGGATCTTGTTTCTGTATCCATTCAGCCAGTCTGTGTCTTTTGTTTGCAACATTTAATTCATTTATGTTTAAGGTAATTATTGATATGTATGTTCTACTATGTTTCTAGCTTAGTATTATTTAGGTCACAAAGCTAGTATGAATTCCAACCCCCCATGTGGGTGGTTTTTGGATCTAAAGTTAAGAATTCTTAGGGGAGAGAGACTTTTTTTTCTGTTCCCCACCAAGATCCAAGACAAAGATAGGCATATCTTCTCCTGTGGGATAGTTTTCTTCTTGTTCACCCACTGAGCGCTCTGCGATTCACAGAGAGACACCCAAGTTTGCACTGTGCTTTAGCTCTAGGCTTTCTCTCCAGTAACCATATTGCCAGAAATGAAATTGTCTCCTGTGTTTTTCCTCCTTCTGCTTAGCTTCATTCACCTAACTTAACCTACAACCAACAAATGAATCTATAATTTCATTAAATAAAGCAGTAAAAATTTAATAGCTATTTATTAATTTTAAGCTATAAAAACAATCATATTTATTTGGTAGTCCTACCCACAATTATGTGTTCCTCTACAACTCTTCATTAGCTAAAATTGTAAGCACATTTCTTTCTTTTTCTAGTAACTAACCAGATCACAAAATATCATTCAGTATTATCCTATAAGCTGATTTAATTACTATCTGCCATTGTTAATTACCTACATTTAGTTAGGAACTTTTGTTTGCTTTTTCACTTCTTTGTTCATTCATACAACAAAAATTTATTAAATACCTACTATGTGCCATACTATTCCTAAAATAAAACTTCAAATGCTCATTCTATGCTATATTCAAGGAGCTGTGAAAAGAAAACAGTACATGGTACATGAAATGCTTAATAGTTTTTTTTTTTATTGGAGTATAATTGCTTTACAGTGTTGTTAATTTTTGCTGTACAATGAAGTGAATCAGCTATATGTATACATATATCCCCTCACTTTTGGGCCTCCCTCCCCTACCCCCCCCATCCCACCCATCTAGGTCATCACAGAACACCAAGCTGAGCTCCCTGTGCTAGGTTCCCAAAATCTTAATGTATGTGCCTACATATAAATATCAGTTCTTTAAGCATAGGAAGCCTTAATCTTATTCATATAAATGACAGAAAACTAGCTGAAGAATCATTTTTGCTTATCTAATTAAATGAGAGTGGTATGAAATTTCAATAATTGTTTTCAAGATTACAACATAACCTGAACAATATGTGGCATTAGATCATAGAACCAACAGAAATAGCAAGAGCTTTTTTTCTTTTTGATTCCCTTTGCTTTTGAAATTAATTAAGCTTGAATGAGTGGAGTAAATTATTCTTCAGACTACATCTGAGGTTAAGGATGGCAGACATTCCCATTTATAATATTAAAAAGAATGTTCAGTTTAGAAAACTGGGAAAGACTGAAATAAGGCAAGCAGAATAGTTTAAGAAGGTTTTTTTCCCCACAAACCAATAACTCCATTGTATTAGTAAAATAATTTCCTTTAATTAGAGTTAAGAACTTGAAAAGTGTCACAGAAAAATCTACCCCAAACACCAAATTACGATGATAAAATAACATCACCCTAAACAGAAATTTATAAATTTCATAAAGCATCAGAGAGTATATTTTATGTTATATTCATCCATAATAATATTTGAGTAAATATTCATTCTTCTTGTATCTGCCTAACGTGTTTGATGTTTTCAGAAAATGTCATTACGACACTAAATAAGCAGTTATGACAAACTAAAGCACAGAAAAATATATTAAGAGATTTGACTGAAGAATCTGCGGACATTCATGCTTTCTAGCAGGCTTTCAAACACACTAGTTGAAGTGCAATCTCTCTGTAACCCAAAGTGACTGGAAATATATTAGACCATACCATTCTTACCTCAGAGGGAAAAGGGAAGTTTGTACAATACATCTGATCAGTAGCTTTAGTTTATTCCTTCTAAAACCTTATAAAAATGTTAATTTTGTAAATTATACTAAGTAAAATTTTCCTGTTGCATGTATTCCCTTAACATTGTTTTTTTTTGCGGTAGCGGGCCTCTCACTGTTGTGGCCTCTCCTGTTGCAGAGCACAGGCTCTGGACGCGCAGGCTCAGCGGCCATGGCTCACGGACCCAGCTGCTCCGTGGCATGTGGGATCTTCCTGGACCGGGGCACGAACCCGTGTCCCCTGCATCGGCAGGCGGACTCTCAACCACTGCACCACCAGGGAAGCCCCTTCCCTTAACATTTAAAAATATTTCCTGACAATGGAATCATCATAATCTTGGAATATGTTATTAATAAGAAAATATTAATAGAATTAATGAGGGGCCAGACCAGTATCCTTTGTACTTTCTTGACAATTCATTATAGCATCAAAAAACAAAGTAGAAAGAAATAAAATACTCACACATGGGCAAGGCTTGACAGCATCACTCGGAAAAAATCCAACCTCTCCAGATGTTAAATTTCTACCCTAAATTAGAAAAAAAGATGCCAGTTTTGAGAACAAATTTACTATAATGATGATCCCATAGCAGTAGATGCATAATGTTGTCAGTTGGGATCCTCAGAATTACTTCCACATTGTATCCAGTCCTAAGCATTAACTGACTATGGCTCAGGAAGGGAAGCATAAGCAGAAAGGTTTTAAAATTGTTAAACTTTACATATGGCTTCATATCACAATTATAAAATAAGAATTCAAGTTTGACTTTCCAATCTACCATTCAATTTTGTTAACTTCACACCCCTCAATTCTATAATAGAGATAATAGCATACTATATCTTTCAAATTTATATTCATAAATACAAGTAGATCACATTGGTTTTGTGTAAGCTCATAATTAATTAGGATATTGGTATCCCTAACAGAACTCATGAGAATGTTCCTCCAACAGGATGAGACATTTCAAGACATGTGGAAATGGAAAACAGAACATAATATGACATTTTAGATGATTTTCAAATTTAGGAGAAAGAAACAGGATACTGATTAAGGGAAAGGGACAGTTAAGATGTTGGAAGAAAGGATTACGACTCAAAACGCCATTGTAAATGAGAAAAGAGGGAAGAAATTAACAATAAGAAATGAATTTATTCTTGGAGACCTTTGGTCAAATTCCTCTTTAAAACAATCTCATGACACAATTGTTTCCCTTTTCTAGAAAGACAAACTGTATTCAAAACATACTGCAACAGGGCTTCCCTGGTGGCGCAGTGGTTGAGAGTCCGCCTGCCGATGCAGGGCACACGGGTTCGTGCCCTGGTCCGGGAAGATCCCACATGCCGCGGAGCGGCTGGGCCCATGAGCCATGGCCCCTGAGCCTGCGCGTCCGGAGCCTGTGCTCCGCGACGGGAGAGGCCACGACAGTCAGAGGCCCGCGTACCGCAAAAACAAAACAAAACATATGGCAACAATAAGCACATGTAATTAAAAAGTTCTTGTGAGATTATTTCTCCTTGTCCAGATATTGGGCTTGTTTTTATTTGCCATTTAACCATTGCTTGCTTCTCAGTAGCTCAGATGAATAAGTTGCATTATAATTGAATGCTACATGCTCTATTATTTTTGACAAAGAGAGTAACAAAAAACGATCAGAAAACATCTCCCTCTTGAAGTAGTATCGCTTTGTTCCCACAGATCTTGGCTATGAGTTTGTGGAGGAAATTTTAAAAAGTGGGAATCTAGAATTCAAGACAATGATGAGGAGGAAGACGAGGAGAAAAGGGAAGATGGGGGAGGGGAGAGTGGGAGAGAGAGAAGGTAAGTGGAGCAGAAAAGGGGGAAGAGTCAGAGGTATGGGGAAAAGGAGGGAAAAAAGAGAAGAGGAAAGGGTGGGGTTAGGATAGAAGGAGATCAATTACGTAACCAAGCAAGGAGAAGATAATAATTTTGGCCAGGTTCTCAAACCACATTGCACTTGCATATTAGGGAAAAGGTAAGTGAACAAGAGGGGTATTCATTCATTTAGTCAACAAATACAGTATCTCATGTTTGGTTAGACACTGAGAAAAATGCAAAAATTCATAAAACAGTTCTTGTTTTCCCCTGTATTTTCAGAAGATATGTATACACCTAATTATAATACAAAATAGAAAGGGCTAAATACTGAAAGAGGTACAGGAGATGCTATGGAAATTCAAAAGCTAAACTGAGTATTGGGGGTTTGCCAAAAAGCTACATGGAAGAGGGGGCACATGAATGTAAAATGTGCAGGGTTTAAACAAATAGAGATGGAAATGGAGAACATTCTGAAAACAAAATACATCAAGAGAAAGGCATGGGGCTAGGAAATTACAGGATGTGCATGGGAAATGCAAATCGTTCCCTTTAAATGGAGTCTAATAATGAGTAACACTTATTGTACCCCTAACTGTATGCTAGACACTGCCCTGAGTGTTTCATTTAATCCTTATAATAATCCTTTGTCGTAGGTCCAACTACTATCCCATTTTAAAGGTGAGAAAAATGAGACATAGAGGAGTTAAGTGATTTGACCATGATCACAGAGCCAGTAAGTGACAGAACCAGAATTCAAATTCAATTGTTCTAACTTCAGAGTTTTGCACTGCTTCTCGCTACAGTGTAAGACTCATAAAAGGGCACAGTAGAAAGAAAGCTAAAAGGTACTAAGGAACCAGTTTGACAGTGATATCTGAATTTATCATTGGCCATGGGGTTTCAATAAAGGGGTTATATTATATTTTAGAAGAACTAACCTGGCATCAGTATGCAAGCTGGCTTATAGATGGGCATGACTTTATAGGTGAGAATAACATTAAAGAAATGGTGTCATAGAAAGGGAAGGAGGTCTGGAGGAAGGGAAACAGGTGCTAGAGACATCATTTAACTACAGTGTTTGGGACCTGCCTATGGATTAGATATGGGAAGAGAAGACTATGGGAGTTAAAGATTGGGGGAAAAGTCAAGGATGGAGGTGATCCATCCAGATAACACAGATTTAGATGGCAGTCATATAGAGGGGAACCTTGAAGTCACAGGAGCAATAACGTTGTGGAAGGAAATGTAGACAGAAGAAAACAATACTTAGAGAAATTAGTCTAATTAGAAGGCAGGAAGGAACCACCAGGAGGGAGGAGAATCAGACACTAGAGTGTGATGGCAGCACAGTAACTATAAGGTTGGAAGGAAATGTTCCTTTCATTCAACTGTATTTACTGAGTGCTTTTTGGTGCTTTATTTTAAGCATGACACTGAGATACAAGTAAGTATAATATCTGGGGACTATATGACTAGCTAGACCCTTTTATAAATATAAATGCACCACGATGCTACCTGAGTAGAAAATATAAGGGTGTGCAGGTGGGAACCATGTACTGACCAAGGCTCATAAGTGAAAAAAAGGGTGATTGTTTTAAAGTAAAATAAGACCTCTGAGAGTACACCAAAGGAGGTAAGTCTGTTTTTCAGGGGAAAGGCCTAAGCAAGAGCTTTACAATGGTTTTTTAAAACCTATATTTGAAGATGTATCAACAAATTGGAAAACTTTGGCAATTATAAGAACGGTGAACTGTCAATTCCTATCCTTCATCAGAAAAAGAACAAAAGGTCTTACTCTATTGAATGCAGAGTTCGGGAAAAGCAGTGATATTCTGTGACAGTGCATTTAACACTATTGGAGAACTCCCAGGAGAAGGAATTTTTCTCACTAAGCAGACTACTAACAAACATCATTCTGAATTTTTTCCTTAATGAAATGTCCTAGCAGTGCAGGCTACATTTCCTTAATGGTCACAGGCATCCCTCAGATGACAAAGAGGTGAGAAAGAATTTAACATAACAGACAGATAGATGAATAAGGTCACATTTCCTCACTAATTTCTATGAGATGTCAGTTTCAGCTATGGGAAATAATATGTGCTATACTTAATGATTTTCCACTTATAAGGCAGTAGCCATCCTACAACATTTGGAAGATTAAAAAACAAAGTAGTGTGTAGGTGGGGTGTCTTTGGTTCCCTGGTGTTTGTGTGTGTGCTGTGCATTGATCACTCATTAATACTAATGGGCGGAGCAGCTATCAATCTCCTACGCATGGATGGAACTGCAGACTGTAGCTATGAAATCAACCATTTTCAAAGGCAATGACTTTGTACACTTTATGTGATCTATTTATGAAATTTTTACTAACCTTGATAAGAGACATGTAGCTGAATTTCCTTTTTCTTTACTTTTCCTGTGTGGGCATTTTATTCCGGGTCAGATAATCAACTTGTCATTCCTTTTATGCCTATTACAAATGCCAGAGATAGGGAGTCTTCTTTTCGTTATCCTCCTGTCTGATGTTTGTTTTTGTGAGTCCCTTAACATCTTCAAGGTCAACTTGAAAACATTTACAGTTATGTGTCATCTGATGTACCATACAGTGCTATCATCTTCATATGCATTTAGTCTACAGGGCATTCTCTACGTTATGTGATGGGACTTTTGTAAATCTAACAGTATAGTTTGGGTCATTATGAAAATATTCTCTTTGGAAAGTACCTGAGAGAATAGGTTATGGGCTGTATATGGTAAGAAAAGATGCACCTTTATAGCTTTCATTAAATATTGCAGACATAAAACAATATTAAATTATAATTCATAAAATAATCCCTTTTTTCCTGAAAAGCAAGTTGCTTCCTGTATAAAAATGAATCAAACAGAAAATTGACAACTGTCTCTGAAATTCCTGAATGTCACAAATATAAATGCATATTCAGACATTTATTCCTAACTGACCTTTGGTTATAACGATTTTTCATTTTTCTTCAGTAGGAAACTACAGGGACTCATAATGAATTAAAACTACTTAGAAATGCTGGTAGAAATGATATTTACAATCTACCTATATGGAGAAAAGCATTAATGTATGCTAGAATGGCAGAGCTAAAACTGCATTTTTAAACTCATAAACAAGGATGGCTGAAAATGATAGAAAATATCCTCCAAAAATCTTAATCGTAAATTGCTTGGCTCCTAACTTTGTACAAAGGAGAAAAAATTGCTTTAAGAAAAATACAGAGTGTCTTTTCCCTGTGGCTCATTTATCCCCTTAATACCACCTGCACTGGAGCTTTAATGCACTCCTGGAATAGCACTGAACAATTTGAAACAGATGTGGAAAGCTGAATGTGAAAGGGACAGATTAATGGTTATTTATGAAAGATGGGAAGTTCTCCCAAGTTACAATGCCCTAAACACTTTCAATGTATGCATGATGGTGCCGTGGAGATTACTAAGCGATTTATCACACATGGGTAAGGGCCAGAGCAACTGTCACTCTGGCCAGTCACTCTCTCACTGTCAGAAATACACAGTCTGCCATGGGGGGCGGCGGAGGGGAGATGTACAGGGTGGCCATGAATTATGGGAATACAGGTGAATATACAAATTAATTGACTGAATGGATGGATAGCTTTTAGCAAGCACTACTTTGGGAATTATTCTGACCGGCTTCTTTTTTTTTTATTCTTCACTTTTTGTGAGTACGTGAAATGGAACCAAAGGGCCAGAAAAGGAGAGAAGACCACGACAAAGAACCTGTCTGAAATTGGCCTTTGGTAAGGAATGATCTCTGATGATAGTTGCAGCCACACTGTAACCAGTGTCATCAGTTAGATATACATCAGTGTTAGTTGTTGGAAAACAGAAAAAGGCAGTATCAGACAGCAGGGATGTGGCATCAGAAGAGCTCATTCTCTTCCCAGCTCTGCTATAAAAATCTGTGCAACTGCAGGCAAGCCTCAATGATAAGGAAGAGGATAAGATCTGCCACACAGACCTCACCAGGGTGTTACAAGGATCAAAGAATTAACATATGTGAAAGCACTTGGTAAATGCCAAAAAATCCCTATTCTTTGTTTTTTCCTCCAATATTGCTTTTTGATTTATCTCAATTTTTTTTACTCCTAAATTTTCATTTTTTTTGGTTGGCCTATTCACATGTCATTAAAATAGAAATACCTGGTTCTGCGTATAATCCCACCATCTTTCTTATTTATATTTATGCAAGTTTGCTAAGCCACAAGTAACAGGCTCTCATATGTTTCACCTGAATAGGAATTAATTGCATTGCAGACAGTCCATTTCTTTATCTCAATGCTTTCTTGCTAGTACACACATTTTTTTCATTGTTAATTGCTTCTTGTATGTTGAGTAAGGTAAGAAACACATTTTTCTACACGTGAACACCATGAAAATTTGCCAGACATAATTGCATATGGTTATACTGAATGGTCCTAACAGTGAATTCCAAAATATTCATGCACACACACAAAGGAACAAAACCATAAACCATGTGCTTTTACCATTTCTCAGTCAAAGGAGAACAGGGTCTTTAACTTTTGTCCAACGTAAAAACAGTAAACACAAGGTTTTTCAGAAGGCTGTATGAAACTCACATTCCTGGTATAGTTCATCTGTAGGTAAGTGGCTGTCATAAGCTTAGAATTCTGAATAACTCTAAAAAAACTTGCATCTTGATCTAGGATCTTTGAAATTAAATTTATCTTCACTTTGTAAAGGTTTATAATTGCATCGAGTCATCAAAATATGTGACAAAGGCCTTTTATATTTGATGGTTTTTCCAATGCACACAAAATAGTTTATGTTTACTATATATGAAATTTTGGCAGACAAAAGTGTCAAAAACTACAAAAGAAAAGAATTGTGAAATGTACGCTAAGAAAAACCCACTAAAAAGCCATAAGCTGTATTTCTACACTTATTAGATGTGAGATGAATATAAAAGCAGAATGAGACTTGAGACTGCAGTATATTTTTCTTGCTATCCAAAAAATGTATTCTGTGAGGTTCTTGGATTTCTCCAGCAGGGAAGGGAACTCTATAGTTATGGGCGTCTTGAGGCTTTTTCTCCAGATTCTCACTGGCTAAGACACTATACTACACACAGTGCAATCTTGAATCAAAATCTTATAACTGATGAAAGAAAAATCAGCAAGCAAAAAACCAATCTGCATGTAGGTAAGCCAAATCCTAAGTGGTTACTCAGTACAAAATCTGGAAAGAAAAACACAGTTCTACCACATCTTGGAAGAAATCCTATTTGGGGAGAGGCCACATAGTCCCCAAAATAAATCAGGATTACCAAAGGTCCAAAATATAGATATTTGTTTTTCTACTCCTAACAGACAATTGATGAATGTTTTCCTATCCTTGGTGATTTTAATTTTAAGTAATCACAAAGGAAGTATTCTGAGTAATAGCACCTTACAGAGTATATGCTCATGGCAGCATTAGGCATTTTTAAAGAAATTACTCTTCTACTAAGGACAGAATTAGTATTTTAATGAAAAGTGTATTGGCTTCTTTATTTACACTATGCTAGGTACCAGGAGATTAGAAATGAATAACATGGCTACTATCTTCAAGGATCCCATTCAGATCATGTCTTAACTAGCTTTTGATTTGGTTATTTCCATAGAGTTTTATAGAATTTTGGATCAGAAATAAAACTTTTGTGGTAATATTGATAATTTGATAGGTATAGAGAATCAGGAACCCAGTATTCTCTTCCTGGCTTTCAGATCTTCAGTAAGTCATTTAATCATTCTTGGCTTCAATATTCTCACCTGTAAAATGACAGACTTTGAACCATGAATTTCTGAGGTCTCTTTTACTACTAAAGTTCTTTGTTTATATGATCATGTTTCCCAAGTCCCTACAGTTCTCTGGTCAGTTACTGTTACTAAGAAATATCTGAGCTACAGACTCTTAATTACAGATACTACGTGTCAGTAATTTAATCTGGTTGTACTTATAGAAGAGAACAACATTTCAGGTCCTTAATGACTTTCATTCTAACTCAGTGTGAAGTCTTCCGTTTTCCAGGGTACACAGGATTGACTTGTTAGGAATGACATTCCTTCATTCATTCTTTAGGAATTCACATTACCATGAATAATTAAAATTCAATATATGTTATAATCTGATAAATTACTTGGCCCAAAGCCTTAAGGGTATGCACACGTGCACACTCTATTGAAACCCTTCACAGTATCAAATCAATTGCAGATTGATGGCCCATGGAAGGTATTCTGTGCTTGACACAAACTTGTAGTAATTATGACAGAACATAGCTTATATGGTGGTAAAATAATAGAAGAAAAAGGACCAGAACAGATTTCCTCAGAACTTTTTCCTTAATAATGTTACTCTCTGTTTGGAAAAGAAGAGGTAATACTCTGCTGTTGGAACTTCTACTTAGACAGCAGAGACTTCATCTAGTCATATTATAACCTACATTTTGCCCTGTCCCAAATGTAGGTTATAATGGGAAACACGGGAAAAGTACCAGTAAGAACTGTTAATCAAAAATGCCTGTCTTGCGAGTTAACAATTAGGACCTCACCCACTTTGTCAGGAGGTTTGCCAATTCCCACAATACAGTCTGTACACTTGGAAACATTCCTGCAAACTCAGTTTATGATCTATTCAATCAAAGCCAGTTGGCAGTTACCCAGGGAAAATGATTCTTATAGGCCTTTACTAATGTCTATTATCTTCCATAATCATCTCTCCCGGGCCTCTCTTGTTCTATTACAGCCACATTCTGCCTTTATCTACTTTCCTGTAATTAGGGACCCTGATTTAGCTCAATATTTTGAGGTAAACACCTGTAAAATTAAGATCTCATAATTACAGGACATACTTATACCAAATCAGCCTCTACTCTTTTCACACAGCTTCTAATCTTCTAATGCACAATTTCAATTCTGCCTTGGTTTCTCCTAGGTTTACACAAGGGATGCGCAAGTGGTGAGAGGCAGTGTAGAAGCCAAGCCAAGATCACCTGAGGAACACCTTGAACCTGCTCCAGTACTGCCTAAAAAGGTATCGCTGTCATGATAAAAACCAAGTTTCAGATTTCACAAAGAAGCGCCCTGGAGTAGGAATCTCACCTAGGAAAAACGGTTCCCAGAGATGTTTACTCTCTGGTTTGTAACGCCAAAGCAATGAGTCTTTTGGTATCAGGAATCAAGTTTTCTTAACAAAAGAGATACGATTCTTTCAGAAATATTTCTTTTGTGTTCTGTTTGCCTCTGATGATGATGCAGTCTGACACTCGAATTTTAGATCAGGAGAAAAAAATGCATAGTTTTAGAAAATTCTATTGTAGCTAATATTCTTGTGTGGTCTAGAAGGAATCAGAAAAGTCTCCTCCTTATTTAGGGCAAAGGAAAAGAATGCTTTGAAGTGACTTGACTACGAAAGTAGCAGGCAGAGATGTTGTTGGGAGGAAAGATCCACTAATTCCCCTCCACTTACCTCCCTTCTTTGGACATCAGAGGGTGTCTGGGTCAGGTCCTGTGTTATAGGACAGATGGCTTAAGCACAAAAGGTCAACAGTTCCCACAAGTAAGCACACCGTTCCCTAAGCAAAGTTTCTTTTCTGTAAACCCCTGTCCCTCTGTTTCCTTCCCACTCTCCTTGAGGTATCTAAGGCCTTCCTGGTCCAAACCTGCTGTGAAGAAAGGGCTCATGATTTTATCCTGTTTATGTCAACTATGTCCTTCAGAATTTATCATTTGTGATTTTATGTCTAATTATGAAGTAAAAAGTTTAATATCTAACTAAAGAAATTTCAAGAATTGGGTATCAGAATTGGGTGAGCAGAGTGGTCTTCTATGAGCCTGTGTATATTAGCAGGACTCTTCATATTAAATGTGGGGAAGATGAAATTTTAAGCTTTTTAGAAACCAAACTGATACTCATTTTCCCACTTCTGAAAAATGAAGCTCTTTCAAAATCATTAACAATGATATTTCAAATCAAAATCTTTCAAAATCATTAACAATTACACCAAAATATACTTTTTCTCCTTTTCAATTTTCTTTCAAGTTTACTTCCTATTTCCTATGATTTTTACAACACCAACATGCTTGTGAGTCATTTAAATATTAAAATCCCCATTTTATAGATAAAGAACTTGAGGACACAAGGTTAAAAAGCTCTAAGACTATTCTGAGAGAACAAAGATAAATTTAAATCTGACAAGATGAATGAATACTTTTATGGTTTTTCAAATAACAGCATAAAGTGTAATTTGAGTTAATAAACAATGAATTTGAAAACTTGTAAATAACATATGTGTTATGGAAATAGGAGCTCTAACCAGTTATTCATTTTAAACCCATGGACTGAATGCCTCTTTTATTCTAGGCATTAGAGATGAAGATGTGAAAGCCATGGTTCTTACCTTTCTGGAGTGCTCTAACTGGACAGGGAGACGGATGAATAAACCATTAGGATACAGTATGATGAGTTACAAGATAGAAGTCCTTTTGGTTCAGATAATGTGACCCCCAAATTGAGTCTTGATGGTAAAGAAGGATTTATCTAAGAGAATGTGGGTAGAGGGGAAATTTCAGGCAGAAGGTAAAATATATGTCAGTGACTGAAGGTTTGAGAAAACATGTCTCCTATGAAAAAGATCCCTTCAATTGAATCCTCCAATTTTTTCCAAGTTAGAATGAGAAAAAAATGCCCCTGTAAAAAAATATCACCTGGATTGTTCGTTTGAACACAAATAAATACAGCAGTCATGTGGGAAGCAAAAGTTCTGACAAGGTAAACTAAGACAAGGGTCAACTTGCTGCAGTCACTACCACTGTGTCTTGAGGGCTCAGATGGTGGTAAAGGGGGATTTAACCCCTTTTTGCCCATGGCCAAGTCCAGGGCCAACCCTACCCCTCCCCCACCCCAGGCTCCTTGCCTCGGGACTCCGTGTGGGTAGGAATGCTTCCCTCCTGTTGAGACTCTCCCTAAACTCAACTTATTTTCTGACTTTTTATTCTTTCCTTTGAGGCAAAGAGTTAAAAAAATTTAAAAAGCAAATACTTCTACGTAAAGCAATGTTTTGTTTCCTGATTATTCTACCAAAACAGAACTAAACTGCCTTTAAAAAATGTGTTTTCCTTAAAGGTATAAAAAATTACAAGTGACTCTCCTAAAACAAAGAAAGGATGCTCTAACATATAGAACTAAAGTAGGAGACCAGAAGTCTGGAAGAGAGTCTAATTTTAATTCTGCACATGCCATCCTATAGATGGATGATAAATTTGGCCCTTTAAAAACCACAGTTATAATTTACCTTCTTCATGGAGATTTCTGTGAATTAATCAGAATGCGTATAAAAACATTTTCACTCCTTAGAATAAAGATCATGTAGATGTATGATTTGTAAGTGTGAAGTATCACAACTATTTACTAGGTTATTTAACTTTCATTGTGGATAAAAAATATCTTTGGCACACTGATTACAGTTTACTGCTTATAACCGCCTTTTGGTTCCAATTAGCTTACAAAATTCTCCCTGTGGAACATTTGGGTATTCATAAATGACAATGAAGCAAATAAAGCCCCATGATATAGGACACAGGATCCTCATTGTTTCAGTAAGCTTTATTCTAAGAAGAAAACACATAAAAAGCACTCTATTGTAATGGAAACCATAGATGGCATGGCAGGATGTTATATTTGCCTGTTTCTCTCTCTTGCCCTCTTTCCCTCTCTGATAAGTAGAAATCTGTATCTTTTCTGGGAAAATAAAGTTTCCAATATGAACAAATCTCTTTAGGCCAGAAGGATATTTTCCTCAGTTACTAAGCCCTTATTATCACATATTGCAACACGTTTATCATCAGTCCAATGACATGATCAGGATTGTTCCATATGTTACACTCAGTAAAAACTGTGCCTTACACCTACACTAGGAAACACACTAAATGGCCCATTTCCTATTTTATATTCATTTCACTGGAAGGCAATTTTATAGAACTTTCGAGGAAAGAAAAAGACAACAAAAAAGACTGAGAAAACGAATCCCTTCAATGCAAAGATTAAACAGAGAACATTTTTACAGCTCAAGTGGCAACTCATTGTTTGAAAGAAGTTATAATGAAACTGCAGATAGCCCACTCACTTCAATAGCATTAGAAATTACTGTTGTTATAATAATAATACAGACTAGACGAATAGCTATTCAAAGAAAGAAAGTTCCTGACAGATAGTAGAGGATAATTTGTATTCTCTGGACATAGAGTATATAGAAAACATGACAGACTACAATAAAATCCAACTTTCTACACTAATGAGTGAAGTGACTCGCTTGGGAAAAAAAGAAGAAAACAGTTTAGTTTAGAAATCATAATTTCTTGAAAATTTCCAAATAAGCCAAAGCACTTAACTAGTACAAAAGACATTTTTGGGATGCAAATGCAAAGCCACTGTAACAGCCCAGTAGCAATCCTAGATTAACATCCTCAGGTTTAACTCTAGATATATTTGTAACAATATGATTTAAAAAACTCTTAATTAAAAACTTAAAATGGAAACCAGCTGCATCACTTTATCCTGAGCTTTGATCATTCCTCAGATCACTAAGGCCATGAGATTAGAAACCAGTTGTCTTGTTTGTGGTCCTCCCCGGATGAAGCACAGTCAGACACATAGTAAGCAATTTATTAGTATTTGCATGGATGAATTGGTGATCATTCATCCCTGAACTGATGAATGGGTGAATAAATAGAAGCTACTGTTTAACGAGCACTGTGCTAGAACTCTTCCATATTTTATTCTGTATGCATTTTACAGATGATAAAGCTGAGGTGCACAGAGCAAGTAGTCTATAAAGGTTATGCTGCTAGATGGCAGAATCAGTAACTAATACTCAGCAAAATGAGCTATAATTTCCTAAATGCTAGCACAGGAAAGAAAAACACTTAACTTGCTTCTCTGGTGCGAATTATGTACAATCTCAAATGAGACCAAACCAATTGAGTAGAGAACAAAGAGAGTTGCTTAAAAACTATCTTCTCAGAAGCAAATGAAAAAGAAAAACTCCCCAATGCAGGAGTCACATCTGATAGGGTGCAGACCATAAAGCACTTGTCACATTGAACACGAAAACTGGCACATTAACGTACCTGATCCACTGTAAACACACCTACAGACTCACATGATTTCAGAGAATCAAACCAGCAACATTCTTTGTACGCTTAGACCCAACAAGGAAGAGAGTTTTGTTCAGAAATTTAAAAACCATGTCACTGTAGAGCATGCCACTGAGTAAGTACACATTCAGGCCAGTTTCCTACAGTACTTCCCACATGTACAGCCTGTAAAACAAAAGCTGATTTTATCACGACAGCCTTAAAGTATTGCAAGATCTTAATTGCCTTTTGAATCGGACAAAACAATTGTATCAAGTTCAGTATGAAGGGTGCAGCAACTATATTTTCAATGTATACAGATTCTTTGAAAATACACCCTTTACTCGATATCTGTCAGAGCCAAAGTACTGAGTTCATTTTAACACCATATTTTGTAGTTAGTTTGCTATAAATGACCAAATAGTGAGCTGGGGATAATGCCGTAACTCTCATGGAATCTTACCAATTGGATCATCTAGTCAGTGGCTGACATTAAATTTCTCTGCGATTGTATACAATCTACTCACGCCTGGGCTCAACACAGACTAACTGTATCCTAATCTCTGGAAGTGGAGTTGTGTGTTGACATTTTACAAGGCACCCCCTCCCAGATGACTCAGTCAGAGTTGTGAGCTCTGCTCTGGTCCAGCCCTGCTCTTGTAACAAATGAAGAAATTAAGCCACATAGCAATTAACTGACTTGACCCAGGCACAGAGCTATTGGGCTACAGATGCATGACTTGAATCCAGGTTTTCTCATTCTGCCACTACTCCTTTCAATAAGGCTAGTATCTGTTAGCTAAAAATCCTTTGACTGGCTTAGAGGTACCCATAAGACAATTCTGAGCCACGCTATATCCTTGTCAGAAATACTTAATGAACTTGTAACACATCTTGGAAATTCAAACAGAGCACTAGCTGCCAGCAGGCATGAAGGGTTCTTCTAAAGACAGGCAACCTAATGTCAAACCAATAATTGGAGCTGATTATTGAAGTGTGAGCTATGTCTGAGCAGTGAGTACAGAGCTGATACTCAATACACACTTGCTGAACTGAACTAAATGTGCTAATTGTTTTCCTCTGTTCTAGACATTAGCCTTTCTTGTTCCTATCATATATCATCCCCTCAACAGATACACACACACGTTTTGTCATCGAGTGGTTCTCATTTCTCCGGAGAGTTTCCAAAGCCATTATACCATCATACGAGAAACACCTCATGTTTCCAGGCTGCTGAAATGAAATGACAATAATTTCTTTCTTATAGTCTAAAGAGAATAGAAGGCAGTACAATTTAGTAAAAGAGTGCTGGGGCTTCCAGTTCATCACTCCGTCCTAAGAAGAAAGAAGCTGAATGGGCTGAAAAATCAACAACTTTGCTTGGATCCATAAGAGAGGGGAAGACACAGGACAATCCTTGGCCCTGAAGACCAGAGAGACAGACAGGCAAACACAGGGAGTCACAGAGGAGGAAACTCACCAGCAGAAACTACTACAAGACCCAGTGCTGACGCAGCGGCGGAAAACCTGCACTGTAACTGACAAGTTGCTGGCCCCTTAGTGACAACACCCCTCAGAGTTAAAAACTCCAGGAGCCCAGTCACTGGGGGAGGCCCACCATATTGTAAGACTTACCTTAAGGAGCTCAACCAGATTCCCATGGTAAATATGAGAAAAAAAAATTCCCCCTTGGCTACATGCAGAGGGAGGGCAAAAGGCATTCCCCTCTTAACAAGGCCTGCCCTTAGAGGAAATTAGTTAACCAGAGCACAACCTGCTGGGGTATTTTCAGAGCCTACCGGACCTGGGGAAGAAAAACACTCAACTCCAGCCCACTCTAGCCATCCTATACCACCTTAGAGGGGAGAAAGAAAACTGAAAACAAAACAAAACAAAACCTGTGAGGTTTATCATCCAGAGGCACAAGCTCACTAAAAATGGGACCTAATCATAGGACTAATATGTCCCCTCCTGCCACACTTCACCACACCACTAAAGGCCTATTTACCTCAACTTTGTATAGACCATATATGACAAACCCACAGCCAACATCGTTCTCAATGGTGAAAAACTGAAACCGTTTCCACTAGGATCAGGAACAAGACGAGACTGCCCACTCTCACCACTCTTATTCAACATACTTTTGAAAGTTTTACCCACAGCATTCAGAGAAGAAAAAGAAATAAAAGGAATAAAAATCAGAAAAGAAGAAGTAAAACTGTCACTGTTTGCAGATGACATGATACTATACATAGAGAATCCTAAAGATGCTACCAGAAAACTACTAGAGCTAATCAATGAATTTGGTAAAGTAGCAGGATATAAAATTAATGCACAGAAATATCTTGCATTCCCATACACTAATGATGAAAAATCTGAAAGAGAAATTAAGGAAACACTCCCATTTACCATTGCAACACAAAGAATAAAATACCTAGGAATAAACCTACCTAAGGAGACAAAAGACCTATATGCAGAAAACTATAAGACACTGATGAAAGAAATTAAAGATGATACAAACAGATGGAGAGATAAACCATGTTCTTGGATTGGAAGAATCAACATTGTGAAAATGACTCTACTACCCAAAGCAATCTATAGATTCAGTGCAATCCCTCTCAAACTGCCAATGGCATTTTTCACAGGTCTAAAAAAATTTCACAATTTGTATGGAAACACAGAAGACCCCAAATAGCCAAAGCAATCTTGAGAAAGAAAAAAGGAGCTGGAGGAATGAGGCTACCTAACTTCAGACTCTACTACAAACCTACAGTAATCAAGACAGTATGGTACTGGCACAAAAACAGCAATATCGATCAGTGGAACAGGACAGAAAGCCCAGAGGTAAACCCACACACATATGGTCACCTTATGTTTGATAAAGGAGGCAAGAATATACAATGGAGAAAAGACAGCCTCTTCAATAAGTGGTTCTGAGAATACTGGACAGGTACATTTAAAAGTATGAAATTAGAACACTCCCTAACAGCATACACCAAAATAAACTCTAAATGGATTAAAGACCTAAATGTAAGGCCACTTACAAATGTAAGACACTATAAAACTCTTAGAGGAAAACACAGGCAGAACACTCTGTGACATAAATCACAGCAAGATCCTTTTTGACCCATCTCCTAGAGAAATGTAAATAAAAACAAAAGTAAACAAATGGGACCTAATGAAACTTCAAAGCTTTTGCACAGCAAAGGAAACCATAAACAAGATGAAAAGACAACCCTCAGAATGGGAGAAAAGATTTGCAAGTGAAGCAACTGACAAAGGATTAATCTCCAAAATTTACAAGCAGCTCATGCAGCTCCATGCCAAAAAAAACCAAACAGCCCAATCCAAAAATGGGCAGAAGACCTAAACAGACATTTCTCCAAAGAAGATATACAGATTGCCAGCAAACACATGAAAGGATGCTCAACATCACTAATCATTAGAGAAATGCAAATCAAAACTACAATGAGGTATCACCTCACACCAGTCAGAACGGCCATCATCAAAAAATCTACAAACAGTAACTGCTGGAGAGGGTGTGGAGAAAAGGGAACCCTCTTGCACTGTTGGTGGGAATGTAAAGTGATACAGCCACTATGGAGAACTGTATGGAGGTTCTTTAAAAAACTAAAACTAGAACTACCATATGACCCAGCAATCCCACTACTGGGCATATACCCTGAGAAAACCGTAATTCAAAAAGAGTCATGTACCACAGGTCATTGCAGTGTTCATTGCAGCTCTGTTTACAATAGCCAGGACATGGAAGCAACCTAAGTGTCCATCGACAGATGGATGGATAAAGAAGATGTGGCACATATATACAATGGAATATTACTCGGCCATAAAAAGAAATGAAATTGAGTTATTTGTAGTGAGGTGGATGGACCTAGAGTCTGTCATACAGAGTGACGTAAGTCAGAAAGAGAAAAACAAATACCATATGCTGACACATATATGTGGAATCTAAAAAAATAATAAAGGTTCTGAAGAATGTAGGGGCAGAACAGGAATAAAGATGCAGATGTAGAGAATGGATTTGAGGACACGGGGAGGGGGAAGGGTAAGGTGGGACAAAGTGAGAGAGTTGCATGGACTTATATATACTACCAAATGTAAAATAGCTAGCTAGTGGGAAGCAGCCGCATAGCACAGGGAGATCAGCTCCGTGCTTCGTGACCACCTAGAAGGGTGGGATAGGGAGGGTGGGAGGGAAACGCAAGAGGGAGGGGATAAGGGGATATATGTATACGTATAGCTGATTTACTTTGTTATACAGCAGAATCTAACACAACATTGTTAAGCAATTATACTCCAATAAAGATGTTAAAAAATTTAAAAAGGAACATATAATTCAGTCTAGGTCTTGTTGGTTTAGTAGAGATTTTATACGTAAAAATGCAGAGGACATTTGAGTAGGGGAAACAAGCTAAAACAGATAAAAGGCAATAATAGCAAGATGGGATATTTGGGTAGTGGTGAGAAAAGGCAATCCCTGCTTTTTAAGTTTTCAAAATCAACATAATCTACTTCATGTGTATTGAGAATATGACAGGATTTAAGCGTATGGGGTTTGGAAGCAATTGTCTGGGTTGAAATCCATCTTAACCAACTACTAACTGCTGTATATATTTGAGCAAGTTATTTAACTTCTCTGTCCAACAGTTCCTCAGATGTAAATGTCACCAATGCTAATATATATATCACAACTTATTGTGAAGATTAATTTGGTTAATATATGTAAATCACTTTAGATAATGCCTGGCACAAAGTAAATGCTATATGTGTGATTGTTGTTGTTATATCATGTCTATTGTTCTGAAAGAGAAACTATACAGATAGACATCTGCAAGTCAAATTCATAAATGTGCATTATTATGGGGAAATATACAGAAAATAATTATGAGTTGAAGTTTAAATAAACTTCTCCACACATAAAGCTGCAGATATAAAACATTAAAAGCTAAAACATGAGCTTATACAATAAAAAATTTGGATTTTACTAATTAATTGAATAAAAAGTTTATTTCCTTTCTCAAAGGAAAAAAAAAGCTGCTATGAACATTTAAGTGTAAGTCTTTGTATGGACACATGTTTTCATTTCTCTTAGGTAAATACTGAAAGATCGTAAGTAGATATATGTTTAATTTTTTGAGACTACCAAACTGTGTTTCTAAGTGACTTTATCAAGTTACAGTTCCACCAGCTGTATATTACACTTCTAGGTGCAGTATATCCTCACCAGTGTTGGGTATGGTCAGTCTTCTAAAATTTGTCTGTTCTAACAGGTATATAGTGGTATCTCATTGTGGTTTTGATTTACATTTCCCTAATGACTACTGATATTGAGCATCTTTTTCTGTGCTTATTTTCCATACATATAACTTCACTGATGTAGTGCTTGTTCAGATATTTCTGTCAAATTTTTTAATGGGTTATCTGTTTTCTAATTATTCAATTTTGAGAGGCCCTTATATATTTTGAATACAAGTCCTTGATAAATTATATTATTTCCATATATTTTCTCCTAGCCTGTGGCTTGGCTTTTTATTATCTTAATAATGTTATGCATAGAGCAGAAGTGTTTACTTTTGATATAGTCCAATTTGTTAATTTGTTCTTTTGAGAAGCTATGAGCACTGTATCAAAGAAATCTTTGCCTTCCCCAAGGCAACAAAGATATTTCCCTGTGTTTTCTTCTAGAAGCTTTGTAGTTTTAGGTTTTACATTTAGGTTTATGATCCATTTTGAGCTATTTTTGTATATGGTAATAATAATTATTGTTTTGCATATGGATTCAGTGTGTTCCAGCACCATTTGTTGAAAATCATTTCTCCACTGGATTGCCTTTACATTTGTACAAGAGTTTTTTCATATATGTGTAGGTCTGTTTCTGGACCATCTGTTTTTCTGATCTTTTTCTCCATATCTGTACCAATATGATGCTGTTTTGATTATTGCAGCTAATAGTAAGTCTTAAAATCAGATATTGTTAGTTCTCCACATTTTTTCTGTCCACAGATGTTTTGGCTATTTTAGGTGCTTTGCATTTCATATGAATTTTAGAACATCTTGACAATTTTGTCAATAAAAGCTTGCTGGGATTGGGATTGGGATTGTGTTGAATTGTAGATCAATATGGGAGAATTGACATTTTAACAATATTGAGTCTTCTGACTACTGACCATGATACATGTCTCCATTTATTTAGGTCTTTAAATTCTCAGCAATGTTTTGTCATTGTCAAAGTAGAAGACATGCACACCTTTTGTTATATTTATCTATAATTATTTCATATTTCATTTTGATGCTACTGTAAATGGTAGTTGTAAAATTTCAATTTCTGCTGTTTATTGCTAGCATATAGAAATAAATTGATTTTTGTAAATTGACCTTTTATCCTGAAACCTTGTTGAACTCACATAGTTCTAGTAGCTTTTTTCTATAGATTGAAGCAGATTTTTTTTTAGACAATTATGTTGTCAATGTATAAACACAGTTTTACTTCTTCCTCTGCAATCTGGGTGCCTTTGATGTCTTTTTCATGGCTTGTGACAGTGGCCAGGACCTCCAGTAAAATGTCGAATGGAGGTAGTAAGAGAGTACATCCTCGCTTTATTTTTGATCTTAGAGGGAAAGCATTAACTCCTTTACCATTAGATATTATGTTATCTGTAGTTTTTCATAAACGCCCTTTATCAAGTTGAGGACTTTCCCTTCTAGTCCTGGTTTGCTGGGAATCTTTATCAGAAATGCATGCTGGATTTTGTCATGTTCTTTCTGCATCAATTGAAATGATTAGTTTTTCTTTTTTAATTTGTTAATATTGTGAATTACATTGGTTTTCAGATGTTAAACTAATCTTGCTTTTCTGAGATAAACCCCAGTTGGTAAGGATATATTGTCCTTTTTGTTGTTATTTTATTTTTTTGTAATGTCTTTGTCTGGGTTTGTTAATAGTTAATACTCAAAGAATGAATTGGGAACTATTCTCATAAATTTTCTGAAAGAATCAGCATTATTATTTCTTCCTGAATTGTTTTGTAAAATTTACCAAGAAGCTATTGAGGCCTGGAGTTTCCTTTATAAGATTTTTTTCAATTACAAATTCAATTTCTTAAGTAAATATATGGCTATCCAGGTTATGCATTTCCTTTGGAGTGAGTTTGGTAGTTTGTGTGTAGAATCTGTGGTGTCATCTCTCTCATTTCTGACATTAGAAATCTGCGTCTTCTCTTCTTTTCTGGTCAATCTAACTACAGGCATACCTCAGAGATATTGCAGGTTTGGTTCCAGACCACCTCAATAAAGCAAGTCACACAATTTTTTTAATTTCCCAGTGAGTATAAAAGTTATGTTTACACTATACTGTAGTCTGTTAAGTGTGCAATAGCGTTATGTCTTTTTTTTTTTTTAACATCTTTATTGCAGTATAATTGCTTTACAATGCTGTGTTAGTTTCTGCTTTATAACAAAGTGAATCAGTTATATATATACATATGTTCCCATATCTCTTCCCTCTTGCGTCTCCCTCCCTCCCACCCTCCCTATCCCAGCCCTCAAGGTCATCACAAAGCACTGAGCTGATCTCCCTGTGCTATGCGGCTGCTTCCCACTAGCTATCTATTTTACGTTTGGTAGTGTATATATGTCCATGCCTCTCTCTCGCTTTGTCAAAACTTACCCTTCCCCCTCCCCATATCCTCAAGTCCATTCTCTAGTAGGGCTGTGTCTTTATTCCTGTCTTACCCCTAGGTTCTTCATGACATTTCTTTTTTCTTAAATTCCATATATATGTGTTAGCATACAGTATTTGTCTTTCTCTTTCTGACTTACTTCACTTTGTATGACAGACTCTAGGTCTATCCACCTCATTACAAATAGCTCAATTTCGTTTCTTTTTATGGCTGAGTAATATTCCATTGTATATATGTGCCACATCTTCTTTATCCATTCATCCGATGATGGACACTTAGGTTGTTTCCATCGCCGGGCTATTGTAAATACAGCTGCAATGAATATTTTGGTACATGACTCTTTTTGAATTATGGTTTTCTCAGGGTATATGCCCAGTAGTGGGATTACTGGGTCATATGGTAGTTCTATTTGTAGTTTTTTAAGGAACCTCCATACTGTTCTCCATAGTGGCTGTACCAACTCACATTCCTACCAGCAGTGCAAGGGTGTTCCCTTTTCTCCACACCCTCGCGTTATGTCTTTTAAAAAGTTCACACCTTAATTTTAAAATACTTTATTGCTAAAAAATGCTATTATCTGAACCTTCAGTGAGTCATAGTAGTAACGTCAAAGATCACTGACACAGATCACCATAAAAAATAAAATAATAATGAAAAAGTTTGAAATATTGAGAGAATTACCAAAATGTGACACAGAGGCATGAAGTGAGCAAATGCTATTGGAAGATGGTACTGATAGAATTGTTTGACACAGGGTTGCCACAAACTTTCAATTTGTGAAAAATGCAGTATCTGCAAAGCACAATAAAGTACACTAAAAATGAGGTATGCCTGTAACTTATGAATTTTGTTGCTCTTTTCATAGAACCAGCATTTGGTTTCACTGGTTCCCTCTATTATTTTTCTGTTTCCCATTTCAGTGATTTCTGCTCTGGCCTGGTTTATGTCTAGTATTTTCGCCTTAAGCATCTTTGCCATAGACATCTTTGCCACAAGCATTTTTACCTCATAATTAATTGGCCATAAGGCAGTCTTGCCATAAAAAATGTTGCCATAAAAGATGAAACAATGAAAAATAAAATATGTGTAGTAGATTCATGACAGTACTGCACAAATAACTGATTTTATTTTGTGGGTTGTCCCTAAGCACTTATCTCCCAAGTCTTTTGTTCATAGTATTATATGTATATATATTGTTCGTTTGTTGATTTGTCTCTTTGTTTGGCATTACACTTTCTCTTTTTCACTAAAATTTCTTCCTTCATTAAGAGGGGTATCAGTTTCCAAACACTAGGATGCATATTCGTACCTGAGCTTTGTATTGTGTTGTGAAAGCCTCTGCACTGTTGTTTGTTCTTGGTATATTGTCACATGTCTTGATAGATGTTACAAATTTCTAGGGGAAATGTGGGTTCAACTCTGTACAATTTCTAGGGGAAATGTGGGTTCAACTCTGCACCTTTGAGGCCCTCAGCCTCTTTCTCCTCCAACACAGTGTGTTTTAAAATAAGAAACAACTCTTGGGGCAAATCAACTTCATCTGTCAGCTGGATAAAGCCATCAATAACATTGCTGACGGGAAGAAATGCTCACACATCTCAACCAGTTGAAACCAAATTGTCAAACCAAAACCTGTCAACCAGTTGTTTTATCTTTTGCTGCAAAGTTGCTTTATGACCAGTTAGTTAATGTGACAAAAATGTTTGCAAAAGGGCTTCCCTGGTGGCGCAGTGGTTGACAGTCCGCCTGCCGATGCAGGGGACGTGGATTCCTGCCCCGGTCCGGGAAGATCCCACATGCTGCGGAGCGGCTAGGCCTGTGAGCCATGGCGGCTGAGCCTGCGCATCCGGAGCCTGTGCTCTGCAACGGTAGAGGCCACAACAGTAAGAGGCCCGTGTACCACAAAAAAAAAAAAAAAAAGTGTGCAACAAAAAAGGTTACAGCAAAAGTACCTAGAACTAGTCTGGTTATTACTTCCTTTCTTCTTATTATTTTGGGTTTAATTTGCTCTTATTTCTCTAGTTTACTAAGGTAGAATATTTACTTCCTGATTCGAGAACTTTCTTTTTCTAATATAGACATTTAGCACTATAAGTTTCTAAGTACTACTTTTGCTGCCTGTCACCCAAATTTTGGTGTGTTTATTTGGTATTTTAAAGTCAGTTCAGAATACTTTCTAATTTCACTTTCACTTTCTTCTTATGGGTTATTTAGAGGTGCATTATATAGTTTCCAAATATTTGGGATTTCTAATTTTGATTTTTTTTTACATCTTTATTGCAGTATAATTGCTTTACAATGCTGTGTTAGTTTCTGCTTTATAACAAACTGAATCAGTTATACATACACATATGTTCCCATATCTCTTCCCTCTTGCATCTCCCTCCCTCCCACCCTCCCTATCCACCCCTCTAGGTGGTCACAAAGCACCGAGCTGATCTCCCTGTGCTATGCGGTTGCTTCCCACTAGTTATCTATTTTACGTTTGGTAGTGTATATATGTCCATGCCACTCTCTCACTTTGTCACAGTTTACCCTTTCCCCTCCCCATATCCTCAAGTCCATTCTCTAGTAGGTCTGTATCTTTATTCCTGTCTTACCCCTAGGTTCTTCATGACAATTCTTTTTTCTTAAATTCCATATATATGTGTTAGCATACGGTATTTGTCTTTCTCTTTCTCACTTACTTCACTCTGTATGACAGACTCTAGGTCTATCCACCTCATTACAAATAGCTCAATTTTGTTTCTTTTTATGGCTGAGTAATATTCCATTGTATATATGTGCCACATCTTCTTTATCCATTCATCCGATGATGGACACTTAGGTTGTTTCCATCTCTGGGCTATTGTAAATAGAGCTGCAATGAACATTATGGTACATGACTCTTTTTGAATTATGGTTTTCTCAGGGTATATGCCTAGTAGTGGGATGCTGGGTCATATGGTAGTTCTATTTGTAGTTTTTTAAGGAACCTCCATACAGTTCTCCGTAGTGGCTGTACCAACTCACAGTCCCACCAGCAGTGCAAGAGTGTTCCCTTTTCTCTGCACACTCTCCATCATTTAATGTTTGTAGATTATTTGATGATGGCCATTCTGACTGGTGTGAGATGATATCGCATTGTAGTTTTGATTTGCATTTCTCTAATGATTCATGATGTTGAGCATTCTTTCATGTATTTGTTGTCAGTCTGTATATCTTCTTTGGAGAAATGTCTATTTAGGTCTTCTGCCCATTTTTGGATTGGGTTGTTTGTTTTGTTGTTATTGAGCTGCATTAGCTGCTTGTAAATTTTGGAGATTAATCCTTTGTCAGTTGCTTCATTTGCAAATCTTTTCTCCCATTCTGAGGGTTGTCTTTTCATCTTGTTTATGGTTTCCTTTGCTGTGCAAAAGCTTTGAAGTTTCATTAGGTCCCATTTGTTTATTTTTGTTTTTATTTCCATTTCTCTAGGAGGTGGGTCAAAAAGGATCTTGCTGTGATTTATGTCACAGAGTATTCTGCCTATGTTTTCCTCTAAGAATTTGAGAGTTTCTGGCCTTACATTTAGGTCTTTAATCCATTTTGAGCTTATTTTTGTGTATGGTGTTAGGGAGTGATCTAATCTCATACTTTTAAATTTACCTGTCCAGTTTTCCCAGCACCACTTATCGAAGAGGCTGTCCTTTCTCCACTGTACATTCCTGCCTTCTTTATCAAAGATAAGGTGACCATATGTGTGTGGGTTTATTTCTGGGCTTTCTATCCTGTTCCACTGATCTATATTTCTATTTTTGTGCCAGTACCATACTGCCTTGATTACTGTAGCTTTGTAGTATAGTCTGAAGTCAGGGAGCCTGATTCCTCCAACTCCATTTTTCGTTCTCAAGATTGCTTTGGCTATTCGGGGTCTTTGGTGTTTCCATACAAATTGTGAAATTTTTTGTTCTAGTTCTGTGAAAAATGCCAGTGGTAGTTTGATAGGGATTGCATTGAATCTGTAGATTGCTTTGGGTAGTAGAGTCATTTTCACAATGTTGATTCTTCCAATCCAATAACATGGTATATCTCTCCATCTATTTGTATCATCTTTAATTTCTTTCATCAGTGTCTTATAATTTTCTGCATACAGGTCTTTTGTCTCCTTAGGTAGGTTTATTCCTACGTCTTTTATTCTTTTTGTTGCAGTGGTAAATGGGAGTGTTTTCTTGATTTCACTTTCAGATTTTTCATCATTAGTGTATAGGAATGGCAGAGATTTCTGTGCATTAATTTTGTATCCTGCTACTTTATCAGATTCATTGATTAGCTCTAGTAGTTTTCTGGTAGCTTCGTTAGGATCCTCGATGTATAGTATTATGTCATCTGCAAACAGTGACAGCTTTACTTCTTCTTTTCCGATTTGGATTCCTTTTATTTCCTTTTCTTCTCTGATTGCTGTGGATAAAACTTCCAAAACTATGTTGAATAAGAGTGGTGAGAGTGGGCAACCTTGTCTTATTCCTGATCTTAGTGGAAATGCTTTCAGTTTTTCACCATTGAGGACGATGTCAGCTGTGGGTTTGTCATATATGGACTTTATTATGTTGAGGAAAGTTCCCTCTATGCCTACTTTCTGCAGGGTTTTATCATAAAGTGGTGTTGAATTTTGTCAAAAGCTTTCTCTGCATCTATTGAGATGACCATATGGTTTTTCTCCTTCAATTTGTTAATATGGTGTATCACATTGATTAATTTGCATATATTGAAGAATCCTTGCATTCTTGGAATAAACCCCACTTGATCATGGTGTATGATCCTTTTAATGTGCTGTTGGATTCTGTTTGCTAGTAGTTTGTAGAAGATTTTTGCATCTATATTCATCAGTGATATTGGCCTGTAGTTTTCTTTCTTGTGACATCCTTGTCTGGTTTTGGTATCAGGGTGATGGTGGCCTCGTAGAATGAGTTTGGTAGGGTTCCTCCCTCTGCTGTATTTTGGAAGAGTTTGAGAAGGATAGGTGTTAGCTCTTCTCTAAATGTTTGATAGAATTCGCCTGTGAAGCCATCTGGTCCTGGGCTTTTGTTTGTTGGAAGATTTTTAATCACAGTTTCAATTTCAGTGCTTGTGATTGCCCTGTTCATATTTTCTGTTTCTTCCTGGTTCAGTCTCAGAAGGTTGTGCATTCTGAGAATTTGTCCATTTCTTCCAGGTTGTCCATTTTATTGGCATAGAGTTGCTTGTAGTAATCTCTCATGATCTTTTGTATTTCTGCAATGTCAGCTGTTACTTCTCCTTTTTCATTTCTAATTCTATTGATTTGTGTCTTCTCCCTTTTTTTCTTGATGAGTCTGGCTAATGGTTTATCAGTTTTATCTTCTCAAAGAACCAGCTTTTAGTTTTATTGATCTTTGCTATTGTTTCCTTCATTTCTTTTTCATTTATTTCTGATCTGATCTTTATGATTTCTTTCCTTCTGCTAACTTTGGCGCTTTTTTTTTCTTCTTTCTCTGATTGCTTTGGGTGTAAGTTTAAATTGTTTATTTGAGATTTTTCTTGTTTCTTGAGGTAGGACTCTATTGCTATACATTTCCCTGTTAGAACTGCTTTGGCTGCATCCCATAGGTTTTGGGTCATCGTGTTTTCATTGTCATTTGTTTCTAGGTATTTTTTGATTTCCTCTTTGATTTCTTCAGTGATCTCTTGGTTATTTAGTAGTGTATGTTTAGCCTCCACGTGCTTGTATTTTTTACAGTTTTTTTCCCTGTAATTGATATCTAGTCTCATAGCATTGTGGTTGGAAAAGATACTTGATACCATTTCAATTTTCTTAAATTTACCAAGGCTTGATTTGTGACCCAAGATATGATCTATCCTGGAGAATGTTTCATGAGCACTTGAGAAGAAAGTGTATTCTGTTGTTTTTGGATGGAATGTCCTATAAATATCAATTAAGTCCATGTTGTTTAATGTATCATTTAAAGCTTGTGTTTCCTTATTTATTTTCATTTTGGATGACCTGTCCATTGGTGAAAGTGGGGTGTTAAACTTCCCTACTATGTTTGTGTTACTGTTGAATTCCCCTTTTATGGCTGTTAGCATTTGCCTTATGTACTGAGGTGCTCCTATGTTGGGGCGTAAATATTTACAATTGTTATATCTTCTTCTTGGATCGATCCCTTGATCATTATGTTGTGTCCTTCTTGGTCTCTTGTAATAGTCTTTATTTTAAAGTCTATTTTGTCTGATATGGGAATTGCTACTCCAGCTTTCTTTTGATTTCCATTTGCATGGAATATCTTTTTCCATCCCCTCACTTTCAGTCTGTATGTGTCCCTAGGTCTGAAGTGGGTCTGTTGTAGACAGCATATATATGGGTCTTGTTTTTGTATCCATTCGGCAAGTCTGTGTCTTTTTCTCGGAGCATTTAATCCATTTACATTTAAGGTATTTATCGATATGTATGTTCCTATTACCATTTTCTTAATTGTTTTGGGTTTGTTTTCTTAGGTCTAGAGAATTTCCTAGAGAAGTTCCTTTAGTATTTGTTGTAAAGCTGGTTTGGTGGTACTGAATTCTCTTAGCTTTTGCTTGTCTGTAAAGTTTTTAATTTCTCTGTTGAATGTGAATGAGATCCTTGCTGGGTAGAGTAATCTTGGTTGTAGGTTTTTCCCTTTCATCATTTTAAATATGTCCTGTCACTCCCTTCTGGCTTGAAGAGTTTCTGCTGAAAGATCAGCTGTTAACCTTATGGGGATCCCCTTGTATATTATTTTTCCCTTTCTGCTTTTAATATTTTTTCTTTGTATTTAGTTTTTGATAGTTTGATTAATGTGTCTTGGTGTGTTTCTCTTTGAATTTATTGTGTATGGAACCCTCTGTGCTTCCTGGACTTGATTGACTATTTCCTTTCCCATATTAGGGAAGTTTTCAACTATAAACTCTTTAAATATTTTCTCAGTCCCTTTCTTTTTCTCTTCTTCTTCTGGGACCCCTATAATTCGAATGTTGGTGCATTTAATGTTGTCCCAGAGGTCTCTGAGACTGTCCTCAATTCTTTTCATTCTTTTTTCTTTATTCTGCTCTGCGGAAAAAAATATTTCCACTATTTTATCTTCCAGGTCACTTATCCGTTGTTCTGCCTCAGTTCTTCTGCTATTGATTCCTTCTAGAGAATTTTTCATTTCATTTATTGTGTTGTTCATCATTGTTTGTTTGCTCTATATTTCTTCTAGGTCCTTGTTAAATGTTTCTTGTATTGTCTCCATTCTGTTTCCAAGATTTTGGATCATCTTTACTATCAGTACTGTGAATTCTTTTTCAGGTAGATTGCCTGTTTCCTCTTCATTTGTTTGGTCTGGTGGGATTTTACCTTGCTCCTTCATCTGCTGTGTGTTTTTCTGTCTTCTCATTTTGCTTAACTTACTGTTTTTGGGGTCTCCTTTTCACAGGCTGCAGGTTCGTAATTCCCATTGTTTTTGGTGTCTGCCCCCAGTGGGTAAGGTAGCTTCAGTGGGTTGTGTAGGCTTCCTGGTGGAGGGGACTGGTGCCCATGTTCTGGTGGATGAGGCTTGATCTTGTCTTTCTGGTGGGCAGGACCACGTCCAGTGGTGTGTTTTGTGGTGTCTGTGAACTTATTATGATTTTAGGCAGCCTCTCTGTTAATGGATGGAGTTGTGTTCCTGTCTTGTCAGTTGTTTGGCATGAGGTGTCCAGCACTAGAGCTTGCTAGTCATTGAGTGGAGCTCGGTCTTAGCGTTGAGACGGAGATCTCTGGGACAGCTGTCGCTGATTGATGTTATGTGAGGCCAGGAGGTTTCTGGTGGACCAATGTCCTGAACTCAGCTCTCCCACCTCAGGGGCTCAGGCCTGACACCTGGCCGGAGCACCAAGATTCTGTCAGCCACACGGCTCAGAAGAAAACAGAGAGAAAAAAGAAAGAAAGAAAAATAATAATAAAATAAAATAGTTATTAAAATAAAAAAATATTACTAAAATGAGAAAACTAAAAAAGTAATAAATAAAAAAAGAAGAGAGCAACCAAACCAATAAACAAATCCTTCAATGATAACAGGAGCTAAAAACTATACTACGATAAACATAAAAATCGGAAACTAGTCAGTCGCATACAGCAAACCCCAAGTCTACAGTTGCTCCCAAAGTCCACCACCTCAATTTTGGGATGATTCATTGTCTATTCAGGTATTCCACAGATGCAGGGTACATCAAGTTGATTGTGGAGATTTAATCTGCTGCTCCTGAGGCTGCTGGGAGTAATTTCCCTTTCTCTTCTTTGTTCACACAGTTGCTGGGGTTCAGCTTTGGTTTTGGCCCCACCGCTGTGTGTAGGTCGTCCTCTGGTGTCTGTTCTTTGCCCAGACAGGACGGGGTTTAAGGAGCAGCTGATTAGGGGGCTCTGGCTCACTCAGGCTGGGGGGAGGGAGGAGTACAGAATGCGGGGCAAGCCTGCGGTGGCAGAGGCCAGCATGACGTTGCAACTGACAGAGATGTGGCATGTGTTCTCCCGGGGAAGTTGTCCCTGGATCACGGGACCCTGGCAGTGGCGGGCTGCACAGTCTCCCAGGAGGGGAGGTATGGATAGTGACCTTTCCTTGCACACAGGCTTCTTGGTGGCGGCAGCAGCAGCCTTAGCGTCTCATGCCCGTCTCTGGGGTCCGCGCTGATAGCCGCAGCTTGCGCCCGTCTCTGGAGCTCCTTTAGGCAGTGCTCTGAATCCTGTCTCCGTGCGTACCCCAAAACAATGGTCTCTTGCCTGTTAGGCAGCTCCAGACTTTTTCCCGGACTCCCTCCCAGCTAGCTGTGGTGCACTAGCCCCCGTCAGGCTGTGTTCGTGCAGTCAACCCCAGTCCTCTCCCTGGGATCTGACCTCCAAAGCCCGAGCTTCAGCTCCCAGCCCCGTCCTGTCCCGGCGGGTGAGCAGACAAGCCTCTCGGGCTGGTGAGTACCGGTCGGCACCAATCCTCTGTGCAGGAATCTCTCTGCTTTGCCCTCTGCACCCCTGTTGCTGCACTGTCCTCCATGGTTCTGAAGCTTCAACCCCCGCCCTGCCACTCGCTGTCTCTGCCAGTGAAGAGGCTTCCTAGTGTGTGGAAACTTTACTCCTTCACAGCTCCCTCCCCAAGGTGCAGGTCCCATCCCTATTCTTTTATCTCTGTTTTTTCTTTTGCCCTACCCAGGTACGTGGGGAGTTTCTTGCCTTTTGGGAAGTCTGAGGTCTTCTGCCAGCGTTCATTAGGTGTTCTGTAGGAGCTGTTCCACACGTAGATGTATTTTTGATGTATTTGCGGGGAGGAAGGTGATCTCCACGTCTTACTCCTCCGCTATCTTGAAGGTCCTCCCCATACTGGATTATTTGTTACAGCCCCAAACAGTAATAACCTGAAAGCCTCTCAATAGGCTACTGGATAAACTGTGCTAAACCCATACCTGGAATAATAATCAGCAATAAAAAGAAAGAACTTCTTTCACTTAGCATTATGTCGCCCAAGTTCTTCCATGTTTTGGGAGGATTTCCTTCTTTTCAAAGTCTGCATAGTATTCCATTATGTTATATACGACATTTTCTTAATTTACTCATTCATCCACTGATGGATATTTAGGTTGCTTCCAAGTCTTTCCTGTACTTATATGAGGAATCTAAAATAGTCAAACTCATAGAAGCAGAGAGTAGAACAGGGGTGGCCAAAGAATGGGGGAAGGGGGAAATGGGGATGAAGTAGTCAAGGGTACAAGTTTCAGTTATGCAAGACGGATAACTCCTAGAATTCTACTGTACGGCACAGAGTTTATAGTTAGTAATACTGTACTATATACTTTCTTAATAGGGTAGGTCTTAATGTTGAATGTTATTAATCACAAAATAAAAAATAAAGAGGACAGGAGGAAACTTTTAGAAGTGATGGGTATGTTTATGGCATAAATTATGGAGATAGTTTCTCCAAACTCATCAAGCTGTATGCATTAAGTATGTACAGCTTTTTGTATGTTAATCATACCTCAATAAAGCAGTTTAAAAAAAACGATAGAACTATTGTTACACAAAGTAACATGTTTTAAGCTCAAGATAGTTACATTAAATGAAAGAAGCCATATGAAAAAGAATACATACTATATGATGTACTATATAAAATTCTGAAAAATGCAAATTCATAGTGTGAAAGCAGAACCACAATTGGCTGGGGGTTGAGGAAGGGCAAGAAGCAGAGGCAGGAGGGAGATTACAAAGCGGCACACAAAAACTCTGGGGCCTGATTTTATCATCTTGACTAACAGTGCTTTTACTTATATATACATTTGACAAAACTTATCAAATTCAACTGCACTTTAAGTATGTGTACCTGATTATATATCTCAAAGTAGTTGTTATTTTTTTTTAAGTGGCATTAGTAATCCAAGTAGGAGTAGTTTCTGCAGGAGACTGCATTACGAATAGGACATAAGGAGGCAGAGACTGAATACAGACTACTCTCTCAAGAAGTTCAGCTAGGGAATGGGAGAGGGAGAAGATAAGAGGGAGTGAGGGAGTAGGAGACTGACCTAACTAGACAACACTTTGAGTTATATGTGGTTTTTTTGTTTGTTTGTTTTTACATCTTTATTGGAGTATAATTGCTTTACAATGGTGTGTTAGTTTCTGCTTTACAGCAAAGTGAATCAGTTATCCATATACGCATGTTCCCATATCTCCTCCCTCTTGCGTCTCCCTCCCACCCTCCCTATCCCAGCCCTCCAGGCGGTCACAAAGCACCGAGCTGATCTCCCTGTGCCATGTGGCTGCTTCCCACTAGCTGTCTGCCTTACGTTTCGTATATGTATTTTAAGATAGGAGGAACTTGAGCATATTTATAAGCTATAGAAAAGGAGCCAGTGGAGAGAATGAAACTGAAAATGTAGGGGTCAAGAGCCAACTGATGAAATTTGGGATGGAAAACTCCAAGCAAAAGGTAAGCCTTGAGTAAGAGGACTCTTATGCGTACACAAGGTTTGTCTTGTGGTTGGGCTGGGAGATGCAGGAGTGGATGGAAGAGTTAGTAGAATTGAAGTCTGTCATTCTCTCTCTTCCTTTTTTGGGAAGAATGAGGTATGAGAAGAGTAGGATACTTAAGAAGGATGGTGGAGCTCTGGAAAAGCCACTGGCTACAGAAACTGAAATGTGGTTGCAGCTAAATGTCCAACTTAGGGGCATTCTTCTATAACAAGATGGCAGACAATAAGATAGTTTTGTACAAACAAAATAGCTATCATTTACACATGTGCAATGGATTATTATCTAACAGTCCTTTTCTGGTCTCTTCACCCCTAGAAAATGTCACTCATGTGCTAAGCTTTCTGTTGATCCCACCCTTTTCTTCCTCAACACACAACACTTTTAACACTCTTTCTTTAAGATGTTGGGAAGTATTTCTAACATATACATGAAAATACAGAATAATTTAATGAACAGCAATGTTCTACCATCAAGCTGTATCAAATCTTATCACTATACCCTATTTACCTCAGTTAACAAAACCCTTGAACCAAAGCAGGCTAACTGGATGAGAGAGATTTCATCACCAGCAAACATCAATATACTCACTTACTTTTCACATTTTCTTTATTTCATAAATAATGCCCGTGGTACCTGTAATAGCTTCAGGTATACTGTGGGTAGGCACAAATGAAATATAGCCAGAAATGGCCACTGGCAAGCTAGTAAGGTAGTTCCTCTGAAGTGAAGTGCTAATATGTGAAAGCCATGTGAATTAGATGATACCCAAGGTCCTACTTTTGGAAAAAATGCTCTGTCAAAGTATGAATTCTTAATATAAATGGTAATTCTGAGTCATAGCACAGATACTATTTTCTTTAGTGTTCTAACACTCATTGCCACTTTAGCGTGAGTAAATTTGAGGGTGGTTAATAAAAAATATTTTTCCTCACATCATGTAAAATTTCTGAAGCTTGAAAGCATACAATCATTTTCTAAAGATAGCTTTATTCTCCAAGTGGTAATAAATCATCCGTTAAATCTAAAAAACTGTAATGTGGATAGTACCTGCCAAAACAGACTGTGTGCATCTCCTCTCAGAAGTTCAACTGTATCTCCTGCCTGGATGTGTAACGGGGGTCCTTCATGAAGAGCAGGGGCTGGCATTCCAGTATAGTTCCTAATGGCCTGCATCTTTGGTAAACCTGAAAATAAGCAACACAACACTTAGAATTGAGAAAATTATAAAGTGTGAAGTCCAAATGCACTTTTAAAAAACCAAAGCTATTATTAACATTAAAGAGGTTTTTTTTTTTTTTTTTTTTTTGCGGTACACAGGCCTCTCACTGTTGTGGCCTCTCCCATTGCAGAGCACAGGCTCCGGACGCGCAGGCTCAGCGGCCATGGCTCACGGGCCCAGCCGCTCAGCGGCATGTGGGATCTTCCCAGACCGGGGCACGAACCTGCGTCCCCTGCATCGGCAGGCGGACTCTCAACCACTGCGCCACCAGGGAAGCCCAACATTAAAGAGTTTTAAGAGCACCAAGTCCAAGGAAACATTTGAGGCAATCACAGATGGAATGCTTTTCAACTTTCTCATTATCGGAGATGGTTATGGAATAAGATACACATTTATCCCCTGATTCCTTACATTCTTTTCCTCTCCCTCACCATCAATCTCTTTTTAGTTGAAAAAATATTTCTTTCAGCTGATGCCTGCTTCATAAAATACATGTCACGTACAGTTTAATGGAAAAGAATCATTTTTTTCATCCTCTCTATCCTTTCTGCCTGTTATTTTCCTCTTGGGCATTGGCTGATTTCATCACTAAGGAGGCTCACCCTTTCTGTGTATGTATCGCATTGCCCAGTATAAGGCTCATATCTTAAGGTTATCTTTGTAATTCAAAAGCAAAAAGGTGATGGATGTGCCACTGCAATACTTAAGACATTTATATGGAGAAATTCTTCAGGCTCAAATTTAGGCTTGCAAAAGAGACCCAATAACGGGAACATGTCTAAGCCAACAGCATCAACAAGACTTGAAATACAGATGCAGGCCTTTTTGTTGTATTTCTTGGAATGGGCAATGAATGCCTCAGTTCAGTATTTCATTTTCGTGAACGGCAGCTCCAACTGCACCCAGGCCTGGCTGCGTCGGTGCTGCTCACAAATGGATCACCTCAGTCACCTTTTCATCTGGAGGTGAAAAACTACTCCTGCCTACGAGACAGATCGCTCATAAACATGGTACCTGTTACACACTGAGGCACTTAAGTCATCGCTTATTACACTTCAAGACTTTTTATTCTAGTGACTGAACACAGTGAAGCTATAATTGGCTGGAAATGTTGCACTAAATAGAGGAGGATGAATGACAGTCATTCAGTTCTAGGTGTCCAAGTTACCTCGAAAGGACCTCGATATTTAAATGAAATGCTCCAGCAAACAGTTTAATAAAGTCCTCAAAATCTGTTTTCCAATAACCATGCCAGGAGGGGAGAAAACAAGTGCGGCTAGAAACTAAACAGAACTGAAAAGTTTTAGCCAACACTTTCTCATCAACCCAGTCAACCTGAAGGCAGAAGGGCTGAAAAGCCATGTGCCCTTCACCCCAGTTTAATGGCTGTTAACGGCCAAGACATGTTATGAGCTGCCACATCTCCCCTTTCTTCAGTTCTTATGCCACAGAACCACAGAGGGATGACTTTGATCCCATATCTCTCATGGAGTATTTCCCCACCAGATGGTATAAGGTGGTGGCGCCCTTACCCAAACAGCAGACTTTATTGTCTTTTCCAAAACAACACTCAAAGAGAACTCTTCTCAGACAAGTGTTTACCAGATTCAATCTTAACACACTGTAAATTCCTGGAGCATAGAAAGAGCTTATTTTACAGTTTTTATTAAGATACTGTTGTTAATATAAAATGGAACCTAAATATCCCATGCACACCAAAATGGATTTAGAAGTTCAATATATGGAAGAGGATGCCATCTAAAGCAGAATTTTTTCAAAGGAGCGTGGTTTGCATGATAGTTATCCCATGTTGAGGAGCCAGAATTGCAGTTAGCCTCAGTTTTCCTGAGCACTGCTAGAGCAAGGAAAGCATTTTGTTCAGAAGGATCCCTTGATAATTTTGTTTTTACGTCAATTTTTAGATAAAGGCTGAAGGCAAGAAAGAAGAGTTTTTAAACCTGAAAGAGCTGACGTGACCTTAAATACTGGGACGAGGTGAGTAGTGGGAAGGGGCATGGCCTTCGCTGCAATTGTCTCTGTAGACAAGGCCCACAGGGACAAAAAGAAGCAGTGCCACGTGACAAATGGTGGAAACAGTAGTTCTCTTATTGCTGATATGTCCAAGTTATTTTCAAGAAGAAATGATTGAAAATGCATAGAGTATTTAAGAAGAAAAATTAAGTTTGATGACATTTCACCAGCCAAATATAGATTAGGGATTAAAATACAGAATGCCCAGGCTACATACAAAGGCTATGAAGTGTCAGGTATAGAACAATCCTGCCTCATTTATCTTTTTTACTGGACTAGAATGCCCATAACACATGACCTACTAAAGTCATGATATTTAAAACTGAAAGTAGTACATATATTAATATACTTTGGTCAAGGAATGAGACCCAAGTACTAGTCTTACGATTTACTTTGGACTAAGCAACCTTCAGACTGATGGACTTGGTTTTCATAGTCTTATTTATTCCTGATTTTTTTCATTGACTCTATCTTTTCTGCTCTTACTTTCTTCTTGGTTATGAGCTTCTTTTGGAAAGTTGATTGAGTAGCACACTAGCATAGTGTGTGTTGCTGATCTCATTCCTAAAACAAAAATTGTGTGACCTCGCCAAGAATTATGGTTGAGCCCAGGTAATAGTCAAAAGGACATTGCTACTGGCCTGAATTCAGCCATACGTGATTTGCAAACTACAATGTTTATTTGACCCATATGCTTTTTTGTGGGATGAGTTATGGACCTATAATATAATGGAATTTATATCTTTTAGTCATTTGTTAGGATCATCTTTGGCTATTTATTTCCGATTGGTCAGCACGTCTTATTTCAGGATGACCTGTCAGGGCTACAGGGCTATCTACGCAGATCGAAAGATAAAAGGAATGAAACAAGGGCACAGGGACAGGATGAATTCTGACACTCTGCCCCTTGCTTCTGACACCTGCATATAGTAGAAGTTCTACAGTACTGGTGGGATGAATGGTTGCTTTCTAAAAGGCCCCTTTATATTCCTTCCTTTTATTAAAAAAAAAAGACACGGTGACATTGCTAAGAATATGAATATAATCACATTAACTGAGAGATAAAAATGCAATTAAAATAAGAAGAGAGGGAGTGGGTTAAACTTCATGTCAGCACTCAGCCATCAGTATAATTGTTGACACAATCTACTGCCACAGCAGGCATTCACACCTCATAAATGAGATCAAGAAGGGAGAAGAAATTAGATTTACAGATGTTCATATTTCAAATAGCCATTTAGTGTTGATTTAATGTAGGTTTTCTTCTCCCCTTATAAAATATCTGACAGGTTTTAACCTCTGTTTAAAAATGTCCAGGACAGAACATTCACTACACCTTCCTATGACAACTCAGTCATTGTTGCATATAGTTTATTAACAAGCTCTATCTGAAACTTATTCAAAACTCTAACTTCTCTCCGTTGACCTGCCTCCTTCCATCTGGAATTATGCTGAAGAAGGCAATTCTCCTTTTTATAGATTAGTCTTTCAAAATTTGTTCAGGCTTAAAATTCCTAGTTCCTCATTTAAAAAAAAAAATCTTATTTTCCTTTGGTTATCCATACTTCAAAGGATTCTGAGATGCAAAACAGTACAAAGCTACAAAAGCAGAACTGTAGTTTCCCTCATTGATACTGAGCAATCAGCAATAAATAGCTAAAAGTTATTCTAAAAACTGATTAAAATATGTAAATTCCATTATATTATAAACTCATAACTCATCCCAGAAAGCTGCTTTTTTCTTCTTGGTTAAACATGGACCCAATAGTTGGTTGTTTAGTTTCTTTCTGCTCCAGAACTGAATTTATAATGGATATATTGGTATAATTACAAGACTGCTCTTCAAAACCTGAAAAGTTATACTGCAACTACCTTCAGATATTAAATGCAAAATAATCATATGTAATGCCAACATGTACAGGTAAGCAACTGTGGAAGTTCCCAAAACTTTATAATCAAGAATCCTTATCTAAGGGAATATAGTTAAAATGGCTGAGACAAAATTAGATCTCCTGCCAAATGTTTAGTCATTTCAGCTTGTTTTATTCCCTTCAACAAATGTTCTGATGTACAGCCAACTATATCCTTAATGCATAACTTGTGGACAATTGTGCCCTTTAACTTTTGTTCACACTAGCAATTATGCTTAGTCTTGGCATCAGACAAGGTCCCCAAGTCATCCTTATGCACGAAGAATTAACAAACAGAAGGATCAACAATATTAAAATGACGGTTATACTCCAGTAATAGTCACGGGGTTCTCGTTAAATAAAACCGAAGCCAATGTAATTATGTGGAACACTAGGGTTTTCTAAAACAATACAGAAGTGTTTTTAAAAAGGGGATCTGAAGCAAGATTTCCTTTCACATCTGAATTCAATACCACTAAGAGTGATATATGCCAAGAAATGATTTAAAATGTACTTTTTAAAAAGGAGTTAATTCTAGGTAGAGTTCTATTGGAAAGTTGCTAGATATAAACTATTTCACTGATAATTTTCACATAAACCCTCAATGAACTTAGCCTACTGTACCTGTATCAGCCACTGTGGCTTCTGAGAAGAGTGACCGGCACAATAGAGATTAGTATCTATTCACGTGGCTGATATCACTGCCCTAATGCAATGGGTTTCCCTGGGGCAATAACTTAGAGCAGAGTCCTGTGTACTAGATAAATGAGCTGTCAGTAATGGTACTGGCCTTTCACCTCTGAGGCCTAATTTAAAATCTAAACACAGCCGCATTAAAAAAGAATTAGTTTTGCAAGATGTCAGAGGATGTGGTTAGTTTATCCTGGGAAACTGATCATAAGCATAACAGAGCAAGGCCAGGCTTCCTGCCCTCAAAGAGCCTGTAGTGTACTGAGTAGACAGGTGAACTAAAGACAGTAATACAATTGGGCATGGGCTCTTGTCCAGGGGGACCTTTTTCCAAATATGCCTATTAAGAAAAAATTCAGGGGATTGTTTTTTAAGTCTTCAGTAGGACCCTGAAATAATGTGTTTTATCTTTTCTGTAAGTCTCCTAGGTGTGGTTTCCAAATCCTAGACAGGTATGGGAATCACATTCTCATGGGGACAGGAGCAGGTCCCATGACCAACATCCACCACTTCCAAACTTGCATTTGAGAAAACTGTGCTGCCTGGCACATCTCAGCTCTCCCTGACACAAGTTTACAATCTAACCAGCAGGTCTGATGATCAGGCTGAGTCGACTGAACTGCTGGCAAGTGAGGCGGCCCGGGATGCTGGGCCTCCCCTGCCCATCACATCTTCCAGGGCTCTTCCCCGCGAAGCCGTGCACCTTCGTTCACTTACTGATCTTCACGGAGGAGCACGTGGAGCCTTATAATGGAAACCATCTGTTACAACAGAAGCAGACAAGTTGGTGGAAAACAAACTGGTCTAAAGAACTAATTGTTCACAAAGGGAACACTCAATGATTTTGAAGATTTTCACCCAGAGGATCCTACTTTAATTTTATAAACAATGATGAGTCAAGTGAAGGAAACAGCACTGTCACTGCTCACATAAAAACAAGCATCAGACAGAGATACTTTTCTCCAACTTTATAAACACTGCCTAGTCACTCTTTGGCACTATGTATTGGAGTATTAGTGAACCAAGGGTGAAAGATACAATAATTCCTTTTGGAAATTTTTTCTATTTATTAAAAAGATTTTATAGGCTACCAATTATAAAAGAACTATACAATTTCATGTGTTACTTTAAAATCCATGCAAATTTAACATTCTGTTCTGTTGAATAAGTGACAAAAAAATGTTTCCCTAAAATCTTAAATAAAATCAAAGCTCTAAAAGCTTGTGCCGTTTGTCAGACCCCTAGAAAACCACCACTCCTAGGGGTGGGAGGAGAGCCATCTGAGGAGTGCAGCCTGAGCTATCTCAGGATCTTCTTTAAAGACAGAAAGAGAACACAGTTACACAAGTTCAAGGCAAGAGCTCTGCCACCTAGTCCAACCACCTATGTTTCTACCTTATAAAACTCTTAGACTTGCCTCCTAGTTCAGTCCTCCCGGGTACAGGCCAGTCATTCTCTGCAACCTGCAGGGTACAAGGTTGTGGCAGAGAGGGGTCTCCTGATGTCAACTGATACGTGTTTGGGGATCATCTGAATCCCTGCTGGGTATGCAGTGTTATCCTGAGGAGCAGGAAAAGAGGAGGAAGAACTCTCCTTCCAGTGGGGAAAGATTGGGAGCTCCCAAGATTTACTAAATTCTAGGAGGAGAATAATAACTCTCACTGGTGTATTCTAAAGACAGAGGCTTGAGCGCCTCAACTTCAAAAAAAAAAAATTATTCTTGACAAGCTATGGAACTCTCAGTGACTGACACGTCCCCATGCAGCTCTGTGGATCTGTGAACAAGTGGCCACATGAAGTTCTTTCTACAGTAAATTAGTATCACTTAAACCACATCATTCTGCTGTTCTGACCACACCCGAGTGGATCAGGGATGGTGATTAATCCCAAGGTTGCAATGAATATGCTGACCATGTGAGACACGAGTGGCTGAAAAGGAGCATTGAAGGGAGACTGCCCAAAGGGCGGCCCTCAGAATGAGGGCCCTCAGAATGAGAATGAGAAACAAGACAGTCCAATTTGCTCTCACAACATGAAAGCAGCAGGCAGATACAGGTCAACAGGGAACAATGGTTTCTGACCTTAGAGAAGAAGAGATGACTGGGATTACTAGTTTCCAGAACTGTTGGTCCTGAGAGATTCTTATATAGCCTGCTGTACCTTTCCCCTTCATGGAAAGTACTAAGATATGGAGTGACTATTGAGAAGATTTCCTGGGCTGTTTTCTTACCCCCTGAGCAGAAACCCGCATCTCCCAAACCACTCAGCACGTTTCTTTCTTGCAACCAAAATAAACCTTTAATAATCCAGTCTTAAAGGCTATCTAAGGAATAAGATAAAGTAAAAGTAAAAATGATTCAGGGAACTCTGCAATAACCTAGTTTCCATTCTTTGTTCTATGAGTTCATTCATTTATTCAACAAATATTTACAGATTATTCATCATGTGCAGGTACTGGCCTAGCCACTGGGATTGCAGCTGTAAATAAGAATGAGTTAATAAAACTCACATTTTAGTGGAGAAGACAAACATAAAAACAAATGAACAAATACAATAATACCAGATTGAAGTTATATATAGAAGAGTTTAGAGAAAGGTACTGGATTAGAGAGTGACGAGGGTGTATGTTTGAGTGGTGAGGACACGTTTCTTTAGAAAGTGATCAGGTGAGGTTTAAGACCTGAGGAGAAAGCAGTGATCATTTGGGGCACAGCTGGGGGTTGGGAGGTGGAAGGTGGTAATTAAACAGGCAAGCGAGACAATAAACATGAAGACTCAGACTGCAACGACCTTGAAGTACTTGAGGGACAGAAACATGGCCAGCAACTGATAAATTTTAAATATACGCGGTCTTGAGAGTCTGGCCCATTTCATCAGTTCTTTCATACATGCATCCTGTTGAATTATTTGAAATTTATTAAACAGGTCAAGTTCTCATTAACATGCTGCCCCTTCTTCCTGGCATATACTTGCTGTTGTCTGTACACCCAGGTTACAATGCACCCAAGGAGGGGGGAAATCTAACTCACTCCTCTCATTTTTTTAAAACTCAAATACGACTTCTGCTAAAAAACCTTCTAACATTCTCTTAAGTATGAGTTTAAGTGCCTGAAACATATGCTCCCTTAGACATTCATGCTTCCTGCTTCAATCCCACTTACCACACCAAAATTACTTATCTAGCTAGTATCAAATGTAAATACTAGACCATAAGCATCTTCCTATGTACAGTCTTTGTAGAATTTATATATTAGACTGTGACCACCTTGGTGACAAAGATTGTGTTCTTTGTCTTGATGAATTCTTTTGGAAGAAAGAAGGAAAAAGGTAGCTATCCTCTCCCAATAGCCACCCTTCCAAATACACACAAACACACACATACACACACACACTGAATTACACCCAAATCAGCTCTCTAGTCAACCATTTCTTCCCATTTTTACTTCCTCCCATATTCAAAACTTATGTTTCAAATTGGCCTTTCCTCATCCACTCTTATAATCCTTGACTGTCCTGCACAATGCCACCTGAATGACTTTTGAAAATGTAAATTATGACCTCTCTCGCCTGAGATGGTCTGCATTCTGCCTATGGAATGTATATCTCTCTAAATAACTTGCTTTCATGTAAATATATATATTTAAATAAATATAAATATATTAAAATATATAAATATATTAAAAAATATATATTATAAAATAGCATTCTCTTATGTAAAACCCTTCCCACTGCACTCAGAATTAAATCTGACCTTCTGGCCACAGCCCATAAAACCATATACTTTTAGGCCCCTGATAACTCTCCAATCTCATCTTGTTCCAATCTCACACTTGCTCACTGTTTTCCATCCTACTGAGCTTTTTATACTTGCTTAAACACGCTGAGCAAGTGGGTCCAGCCAAGACAGTCTACATTATGAACCCTGACTTGTAATTCTATACTTACTCATTTACTTGTTACCTGCCTCCTCTCTTTTCATTTTCTATATATTTGTACTGCCTGTTTGTATGATAAACATTTATTATTTTCATAATCAAATTTGGTTTTTATTAAACAAACTACAACTTCATCTTTAGTTTTGACTTGCTTTTGAACTGTATTTATTTGTGCTTTTATCTATAACTATCAGTATGCTACCTGTAACTGAAATTTTGCAGGAAATAAAATTATTTTTAAGGTACAAAATTGCTAATATATTTCATAAAAGCCCTTAATAATGACTCTCTTAATAATTTATAGTCATCCTGAATATCTTTAAATTAGGTGACTTGCCTAATTTATGGAAAAATACTTTTTTATTCCTATACAATCAATTGCTAATCAGCATAAAAATAACACAAGTTCTAACATAAAAAGTGGCATATACTTTCTCGAACAGTCTGCCCTAGCTTCTTCCTTCTACTCCCCGGCTCTTCTCTATTATTCTCTTTTCTCTTGACCTCCCTACTTCCTGCGATCCCTTGCTTGAGTAGCAGAGAGCATATTCAGTTGCATGCCTAAAACATTCAGATGTGCACAGACAGGGTTTATTGATTTGTAAGTTCAAATGAAGAGCATGGGCAGTTGGTATTCCTGACTGCAAGTTTCAGAGAAAGCAAATGACTCTGGACAATCATTTTGATGTGCTGCTTATCTTTTTAAGAGGTCAGGGAACCCTTAGGTCAGAGACCAACAATCAACATATCTACATAAAAATGCACAAAAACTGAACAGTCTCTTTACCCTTCTTATGAACATTCTTCTATAATAAACTTCAGAAATAGGAAAAAGGAAAATTAGAAGAGCCATCTCCTCTTTCTCAAATGGCACAACACTGAAATTATTGACTTGGAAGAACTTCCAATCTGCTAAGTCTTTATAAACTGTTATGAGCCCATTTTCAAACTCTGAGAATCCACAGTCATCACATTATCTGACAGGGAGCTCTGAGGTTTAGTTTCTCCCCCGTTGTTTACCTTGATTTTTTTAAATCCTCTTTAATCTTCTCCTGAAATAAAAAGTAATTCAGTTCAGATAGAACCATTTAGTTACAATCTTATGAATTCAGATGTGAGCTGACTGAGTATAAATTTACCTGTTTGAAATCAAGTGAATGTATAACTATTACTCAAAGCCAGCAATGTTTCATAGGAGCAGACTAGATACTATCTTCATTTCAATGTGGTAAAACTGTCTTTGTTCACATTCCCTTTGCCTGGGGCTACAGATCAACAACCACCATGTCTACATAAGAATGTACGTAAAATGAAAACATTGTCCCCTTCTCGGGAACATTCCTTCTTAACACTATCTATAAAAAGGAGAGGGAAAGATAACAGAAACCACACTGTTGTGTATTGAGTATTGTTGTATATTGAGTTGCGTATTCTTTTGAAATAACGCTGTTCTAGCAATGGAAACACTGCACACTAGCATGGAATGTGATTTGATCAAAGACGCTTCTTAGGATAATTTAGTCAAACATTTTTATTTACATATAAGACAACTCAAGTCCAGTTGCTTATAGCCAGCTAAAAGCAAAAACTGGTGTTCTTTCCAACAACAATCTGTCACCCAGTGAGGGTGACTAGAAAAAACAAGGGAAGATTATGGAAAGGTCATATATGATTGTTTCAGATTTAGGTATTTAATGAATAAATCACTACCTTTCCCCAAGAAAGGGAAAAGAATCAGATTCAAAATGTTCCAATGGGAATGAGTTTTTACATGCAACAGAAGACCCTTCTAACTATTATAGGAAGTTCAGAGATTGCATTTCAAAATCTCTATAGCCCAGAGGTTATCATACTCAGAGTATATATTCCATCTCCTTCCTATAAACTGACTAGGAATACTAAAAAGTTAAGGTATTAGCCTATAAGCTTTTGTCCTCTATAGTTTTTCAATTGAAAATATTTCAAATATACATAGAATATTGACTTTAGAAATAGTACTGGAGTTTTTTTTCGGCCCTTCAAAATCTTAACTTTTTTTCTCCCTCTCCTATCAATTCGAAACTATTACTTCTCTTCCTAGTCTTTTTTTTTTTTCCTCTGTTCTTACTTTCCTTAAGGTTAGCCATATTCTGTCCCCAAATTTTTAGCTTACTATCTTTTTTTTCCTACATAAAGAGCTTCTTTCATCAACCTTAAATACCAAAATTATGTTACGGTTTCAACTTGTTCAAATTTAGCATAATAGGCTATTTAAATGGTTAGACACCATTGCTTCTAATCATCTAAAAAATGGCAAAAATTAAATGAAACCTATATCCTAAGGGTATAATAAAAATATAAAAGTAATAATTATTAAAATGTAAACTGTGGACTACAACGAAAAATATAAATGTTAAAAATAATAAGAAATTGTGCCAAAAAGTTATGAATCATCTAGAAGGCAGTTACACAGCTAAAAGCAGGACTGTGCAAAGAAAAGACATACTGAGATAGAGTGTTTCATTCTGCCTCACTTCTCAAAGACCATTGAATACAAAGACATTGTATTGAAGAGACATTGAATACAAAGTTCACATACAGTTTATAAAAACACCTGATTATAACATATACTAATATGGCACATAACTCTAAAGCCAAACCACTGACTTCTCATTAACTTATACATCATGAAAAAAATGTCTGTTCCTAAAGATGACCTTCTCCTGAGTTCTTGGACAGAGTCTGATCATTTCACTTAGGTGTTTCTTGCTTCTCAATTAAGACAAACTCCTGCAGAACAATGAACAAAACTTCTCTTTCCTTGCCAATATCCCAGTGTTCATCCCATCACAGAAGTGTGGTATACACTGGGTTGAGCCATAGGAATTGGCTGCTGTTGACTGTTTCTGAAGTACAAAAAAAGGCAGTTTTCTATGGCTTAACCCAAGATTCTTTCAATGCACACGTATTGAGTACCTAATATTAATGAAGTCGCAGCAAAAAGGCCTGCTTGAGCTCAAATATGACAAACGCTGGCAAAATTCTGTGTAGAAAAGAACACTCCATGTAAATCTGTACTTGGGCATTGGCTCTGTGGAGCAGCATTAATTAGTAACTGTTCAATAAATTCAATAAACATTTTTTGAGGCCCTTGTTCCCATCTACCTTGGAGCCATAACTCTTTTGAAAAACCTAGTTACAGAATTTTTTTTTCAGGTTTCAACAGTAAGGATATCCTATTTTGCCCTTTGAAGCTAGGGAATATAATTGGTGACAGCAGAGTCCCTATTTATTTTATTCCTGTAAAAATTTTTTCCCTCTATAGAGAAAAAAAATTTTTTTAATCTATTACAAAATCACAAAATAATTATTTTTGTCTTTAGAGCAGAGACTGCTTAAATCATTTATCTTTGTTTTATTAACTTCAAGCACAGTGCTTGGTATGAAGTAAAAACTTGGTAATGAGTGATTAAATTTAATTTTAAAACAAACATACATGGCAAAACCAAATTAATATTTCTTTTTCCTGTTATCTTAACAGATTTAATAATTTATGATATTTGTTCTTAAAACACTTTGATTTAACCACTAAGAAACAGAAATCGTGGCAGTAATTTCTGCATTTTAGTTACCAAGTTTAATTAAACATCAAAGAGGGCATGGTAAACACAAAGTTAAAAAAAAATCCAGAGTGTCCACCTGAGTAACTGAGGCAGTACATTCTTTCTCAAATTCTAAGATTTCTCTAGGGACTATTTCATCAAACAGATAAACTCATAAGCTACTTCTGCAGTATAACAGGTATACCAAGCTTTCCATTGTCTTCCAAATTGTTTCCCCTTTTTCTGTCTCCTAAACTGAAAGATCCTTATAGAATATATCTCTGTTTTTGTCAAATTTCACCAAGACCAAATAAAATGATTTCGCACAAAACTGAGAAGTTAAGTTTAAAAATGCTTTGGGGGCTTCCCTGGTGGCGCAGTGGTTGGGAGTCTGCCTGCTGATGCAGGGGACACGGGTTCGTGCCCTGGTCCGGGAGGATCCCACATGCCGCGAAGCGGCTGGGCCCGTGAGCCATGGCCGCTGAGCCTGCATGTCTGGAGCCTGTGCTCTGCAACGGGAGAGGCCACGGCAGTGAGAGGCCTGTGTACCGCAAAAAAAAAAAAAAAGCTTTGAAAAGTTACAAGTATTTTCCCACATATATAATACTTTGGAATCTACAGATATTTAAACCATATTCATTGACAAGTTTGGTAGATTCTCTGACTCTTGGTTGTCTAATTCAGTCGTAAATGTGAGAGGCATTAGAGATGCAATAATGAGTAAGAGATAAAGTCCCTTTCCTTAAGGAGCTTGACATCTTGTAGGGGTAGGGAGGAACACATACACTCCTACACAGAGTGACACTGCTGTGATTGTGACCAACGTGTTGCTATGGAAATGCTCAGCAGAAGCACCTAAATCAGGGAGCTTAGAAGACTTTCGGGGGACGTAGACTCTAAGCGGAAACTAAAGTATAGATGGGCATCAGCCTGACATAGGAGAGTGTATACATTGCATCCCACTTAAAGAGGCACAAATCTTTGTGCTTGTATGACTTCCTTCAGCAGGACTCTGCAATTCAGCTGCATGAGCAAAGACAGGCTGATTCAGAAAACAGCACAAAAGGGTTCAAACGTTGGACCACAGAAACTAAGCTGATCAGGCAAGGCAGCAAACACAGGAGGGGCTGATGAACAGAAGGCAACAGAGGGGCCAAGGATTGAGGTGAGAAAATGAGATATTTGAATTTAAGGTTTTAGAAATGGAACAACTCTGGGTGATGACAAGGCCCCAGGTGAGGCTGACATGGAGAGGGGCAGAGGTGACTCAACAGGAAAATGTCAGTGTCAGGTGAAATGAGGCTCAGGTTTTGATGAGTCATCTACAATGTGAAGTCATGCAGGTTGAAGGCAATATACTCTTTTTGTGTGAGATAAAATCACGGAGAGGATCCCATAGGAGAGGGCAGTAAGTGTAATGGTCATAAACACGGGTTTTGTATCAAATAGGTCTAAGGTTGAATGCCATAAACACTTCATTACCATGTCTGGAAAATGGGTATATTGATAGCACTAATGATTATGTGAAATAATTAGCATTTAGCACACTGCCTGCCATGTGGTATGAGTCAAAAGATGTTTGACTCCTAACTAGTTCTATGTAATCATTCTTCTGTAGTAAGTTATTTTCATTAACCTACTTTACCTAAGTAACTTAGATCCAATATTCCTATGCCTCAAAATGTTACAAAAACAAGAAACATTTATATGTGATAATAATATCAAGCAATCTTCAGGCAAAATACTTTTAATTTCAATGTAATTACTAAAAAGTATAGTAATTAAAATTTTGTGGTATTAGTGTAAGGATAGAGAAACATATCAATGGAACAGAGTAAAGAGCCTAGAAACACATCATCTATGTATCCAGATGACATAAAGATGAAGTGTGAAAAGCAAAACTGTAAAGCTGGGGCTTCCCTGGTGGCGCAGTGGTTGAGAGTCCGTCTGCTGATGCAGGGGACACGAGTTCGAGCCCTGGTCTGGGAGGATTCCACATGCCGCAGAGCGGCTAAGCCTGTGAGCCACAACTACTGAGCCTGCGCGTCTGGAGCCTGTGCTCCACAACGGGAGAGGCCGTGACAGTGAGAGGCCCGCGCACCGTGACGAAGAGTGGCCTCCGCTCGCCACAACTGGAGAAAGCCCTCGCATAGAAACGAAGACCCAACACAGCCAAAAATAAATAAATAAATGAAAAAAAAAAATCAGATTGCCCAAGTGTTGTAATTGGTTGAAGCTAGGGCTCACTACATTATCCACTTTGCTATTCTGTATATTTGATATTTCTCATAATAAGCAATATTTTAAATGTAATAACTTATCTGGAATTGGAAATCAGTCAAAAAAAACTGTAAAGCTTTTAGAAGACAAGATATTAAACCATCTTTATGATATTAGGTAGAGAAGGATTGCTTATGCAAGACATGGAAAGAACATAATGAAAGATCACTAAATTTGTTTCCATTAAAATTTAAAACTGAAAAAGAGACCACTAAAACAGCAGATGCATACAATTAAGATAACCAAAGGATTAGTACCCCCAATATATAAAGAACTCCTAAAAATCAGAAGAAAAAATATAAACAGCCCAACCAAAAAATGTGAAAAGACTGTGAATAGGTAATTCACAGATAGGAGAAACGGAATGAATCTTACACATGTGAAAAGATGCTCATTGTCAGGTTCAGGTATTTATTTCGGAGGGGGGGCAAAATTTAAAACAATGAAATAGCAATCTAGACTATTTGTATTGGTAAAATCTTACAAATCAATAGCACAAAGCATTGTTGAAGATTTAAGGGAACAGGAACATTTTGAACAGGATCTAACAAATAGCAAAATGTTAATATCTATTTACTCTTAGTAGTAAGTATTACCTACATCTATTATATTATTTTTGGTATGTTTGAAACGTTTCACAAATGTATTTTTAAATTTTATTTAAAGGTTTTTGATCTAATAAAATATTACCTTTTTAAAAAAATTAATTAATTTATTTTTGGCTGTGTTGGGTCTTTGTTGCTGTGCGTGGGCTTTCTCTAGTTGTGATGAGCAGGGGCTACCCTTCGTTGCGGTGCGCGGGCTTCTCATTGCAGTGGCTTCTCTTGTTGCGGAGCACAGGCTCTAGGTGTGCAGCCTTCAGTCGTTGTGGCACGCAGGCTCAGTAGTTGTGGCTGGCGGGCTCTAGACCACGGGCTCAGTAGTTGTGGCGCACGGGCTTAGTTGCTCTGTGGCATGTGGGATCTTCCCGGACCAGAGCTTGAACCTACGTCCCCTGCATTGGCAGGCGGACTCCCAACCACTGTGCCACCAGGGAAACCCTAAAATACTACTTTGAAGAGTTTTAAATGACCTTAAAAGTAGTTTATCTTGTATTTATCATGAATGCTATAAGAAACACAGAAAAAAACTGTAGTTTCAGTGAATGTAAACTAGCAAACACAACTTGCTATGCACTGCAATAGTGCTGTTGCTACTTTGAACTTTATTTAAATCTTTACCATTTGAATATATCTGAACTTGTTGAATACGATGCTATGACTGACAGCAGAAAGTACTAAAGTGTTAAAAAATGCGAGGTCCTATTATACAGAAATTATCCAAGCTCCTGGCTCCCGCTGCAGCGCCTTTTCTCCCCTATATACACTCTGACTACCTGTGACAATCTTTCAGTAACACTCTCAACAAGGGTCCCCACAGAGTGGAAGCTGAGTAAATGTTACTCTGATATACAAGCCTAACCTCCAGCTTCAGCATAACCTATCACACATATTTCAAGGAAGACAATCATTTCTATTTCTTGAATAGTTAATGTAAGACTTCAGTTTATGAAACAAAACAATCTAACAAAGGTCAGGTCAATATGGTAGAAAGGTGACATTTATGAGCAAATTCACATCTATAAAGAAAGCCACAGCCTAAAAATAAGAATTATTTTTTTTAAGCAGAATTTCAAATTTCATAGCCTATGCTCTCTCTATTTTCCCTTTCTGGCTGTCTCAGGTAGTAATGAGTGTCATAGAAGAGGGCGGCTAAGAAAGAATTGTCACACACAGGACTTAATCTCTCTCTACATTTTGTCCTCAGACTGGCCGCTGGGCATATATTGTCTTTGACACCACAGTGGTTCATATAACCTTGAACATATTACTTTTGATCTCACCATGACATGGCTCCAGAGGTCAACTGCAGTTCTACACAGCTACAAGAGGCAGGGCAAAACACACAATTCAATGTAAAGATTGCAACCAAGCGTTTTCTGGAATTCACAGAATACATCTTATGATGAAAGGTCTATTTATTAACTGTAAACATGAAAACAGAGCTAAAAATTAAGATGGCATTTTCATACTTGCTATTCAGTGATATCTGCAGATGTTTCACAAGAACTACTGAAAAATGTATGTCCAGCAACTTAAATACTGAATCACTTTATTAGTACAATCACACAAGAGAAATTGCCAACTGATTGCTATTAGTACAGCTACACAGGGGAACTATAACTAGAAAATCTATAATTGGGGTCCTAGTTTTTATTTTGGCATAGAATTTATAGGAGGACACAAGCATTTCATTAAATGTCATTTTCCCTCAATTCTCCTACTGGGCACAATACTTCAATATGTCTTTTTAGTGGAAAAACACTCCTGTTCAAATAAGTGACCTCAATAAAGTTACTAACATATAAATATAGAACATAGCACTATAAACATACAGCTACAGAATAAAAGGTTTGTTACTTAAAAGCTGTACATAGAAAATACGACTGGGAATTAGATAAGTTCATCAAAGAAATTCACTTGTATAAATAAATAAATGGCTAACAGTTGCTCCTGTCAAAATGAAGAACCACTTACACTTCTAAGCATCCTACAGACTACAGCACTTTACAATATCCATAAGGAAAATGTTGCGGAAGTTTCTTCTTTAAGTACTCTGGAGTACTGATAACGCGATTGCTCTTTTATAAGGAAGCACTTATATTTTTATGTAAATATAACTACATATAAGTACCAAATACAAAAAATATTTTCTGTTTTTACATAACATTCTTGGCATCTATAGAAATGTATCCCAAATTAGTCTTTATTTCTTTTAGGAAATACTTACTAAGCAGCTACTATATATCACCTACTATGTTAGGTCTTAGGGATACCTGATTACCTGTTCTTTGTTTTCTGCTGAACATTTCTTTTCCGCTGAAGGTTTCTTTTCATACATGAGTTTAAATATACAACTAGTTTTCCGTAAAATCTACTGAGTAGGTAATGAAGCCTCTAAAAAAAGTGGTGAGGGCTAAACCAGACCTTTCCTATGGCCCATCTTCACAAGCTTAACTGACAAACAGAACAAATTTAAAAGGGCAAACATTTATACTTTTCTTTCCCCTACCTCTATACAAAGGAAAGCTTCCAAAATGCCATCATGTACAAGGGAAAGCTCTCCTACAACTGAAATTAAAATTCTTTGGCATCTGAAAAGTATTGCCACAGATAACCTGATTCATCTTTAATTTACTCACTTCTTTCCCCACTCCATGTTTTATCTTCCAGAGTTTATTGTCTCTTTAATTTCAGGCTATAGCATGTTGAAAACTCTGCAGTGCTTAGAGAGGGGGGATTCCTTTCCTTGAAGACCTCTTTCATGTGGCTATTATTCTTTGAATAACAGCATTGACAGTGAACCCCACTTTCAAGGTGCTAAACTTGAAGATTTCTTTTTGCTGGGCTGTTGTATAATTGTTATTTTCATGTTAACTAATCTCCAGTGAGTGGGAAGGCATGTTGAGGTTTAGTTCCCTTGGCTTTGAAACAAGATAACTAGAAAAGAAACTAATGCATGTGCCAGTTTTTCTAGACATCCGTCTATCTCTTCACAGAAAGACAGAAATACACATCAGGCCACCACAGTGACCAATGGCTTTACGGCTTCCCTCTCTAACACATGGCGACTCTCACTTACATCCATTTACCCCTTTATGAAACACGTCATTCACTATGGCTGCAAAGTGATGGAGACCTTAGGAGGTAATTTATTTGTTGATACTTTGGCTTTCAGTTTCTGTTTGTTTATCTTTTCCTAAGGCATCCATTTATCCTTGTATTTATTAATTAAAAAAAAAACTTCCAAATGCTCTCTTTATGCTTAGAATGGGAGTAATAAATAAGACAGGCGTGACTTCCCCTATAAAACTTGGAATCTAACAAAGAAAAAGAAAATTATACAATTATTATAAAACATTTTGAGTTTTATGGTGGAAAAATTGCAAATGCTGTGGAAAAGGCAAGAGGGCATAATCTCATCAGGGTTCAGGTCAGGAACCTACGATAGGGAAAAAGCCCTGTTACTATGAGAGCTTGTCAGCATGACTGTAGTTTATGTAATGTGATGCAGATGAAATGTTTTTCTATAAGAAATGGGATTTTAAAAAGTGCTCTTATTAAAGTTATAAAAATTTATGGAATCTTAAATAACAATTTAAAGTTCATTTCTAAAACATAATTAGGATTATCTTTCAAACATTCATTCCAGTGCAGTTTATGATATGAAAGAACTGGAAACTATCTAAATGAATAGCAATAGAGAATGGGTTAAATTAAATTTAGGGTACATCCTTATAATTGAATAGCAAGCTTAAATTTTAAAATAATGTTACAGAAGACTGCCTAATGATATCGAATCATGTTCAAAGAGGTTGTGGGGGAAAAAAAAGCAGGTTGCAAAACAGCAGTGTCATAGTAGACCTCATTTCTTTGACAAAAAAAACCAAAAACAGAAACAAAAACCAGTATAGAGAAGCACAGGAAAAAGTTAGCGAAGACACTCACCACAATGTCAATAGTACGTATATTAGGATAAGAAAATTTTGAGAACTTGTTGCTTATCTAAATTTTCTACAGTTAACATCTGCTTCTTTTATAAAATTTTTAAAACTTGTTGTTGTTACCAAAATCCTTCCAGGACACCTTGGTTGCCTGCGAAGTAAGGGCCAAAACTCTCTGTACTGACCATAAACCCAGACCCGGCCCAGCTCTTTCCCACTCCACCATTCCAATCGCCAGCCTCCAGGGCCGCCTCTAGTCAATACTGCAGCCATATGTGACTCACGGTGAGCACCCTCTCAGGGCGGGCTTTGGCGGGCAGAGGGCACGTTCGTACATAGAAACAGCTCTCCTGAGATGCTTTGGGAAGACACTTTCCCATGCCAGGACCTGCAAGGCCCTGAGGAATGCAGGTTGGAGCTCCGTTCACTAGGCGCCTACGTGAAATGCACCCAGGCCGCACCACCCTTGCCATTCCCCGTGATGCACCCGAAGTGCACACGACCTTCTTCTGCCAAGTGGTCCAGGCACTGTCACATTGCAGGGCCCTGCTAATAGTTCTGTGATCACTGCGGTCCCACCGACTCTGGGACGCCTTCTGAGCCCTCCCAGGCAGATAGATGCTCCCCTCTGTTCCACGGTGTTTCCACAACCTTTTGCATCACTGTGACAGAAATGACTGCGGTGAGCATAAACTGCATATTAGTATTTCGTTCCTCCCCAGTGGGATATAAACTTCACAAGGTCAGGGACCATGAATTACTCAACTGTCTAACCTTACTTAGTATGGTGGTTGGTAGCCAACAGTCTCTCAACACACATCCATTGAATAAATAAAAGGCTGTGTGAATGTTCATCATTAAAGAAAAAATTTGTAAGAATAATTTTAATAAAATTTTAAAATGTATTTCTTGACAAATTCTCCTTGTACAAATAAAACAGCAACATAGGACCATTTTGTATGTTCCATATGTGTTGTTGCCAAATTCTCTATTTCAACTGAGTCATGACTTAAGACTCTGAGGACTTACAACAAAGATCATGAACCTGGAGTTCTAGTCTATACCTAACATACTCTGGGACTCAGCATTACCCTGTTTCTCCAACTGGATCTGCCAAGAAAAATAAAACTGGCACCCTAGATTGGTTGGGAGAAGTATTTTTCTCTCCTAAATGAAAAATAATTGCTTAGATTTTCCAGTCATTATGTGTCTGTAAGCAAATAATTAAATAGCTCTGAGAGCAAATGAAATTATAACTCATAATGTGACTAACTGCTTACATGGTATAGACCTGAAATTTTAACACCAGAGCACTGTGTTTAAAGTGACTGTGTCATTAAAAAAAAAAAAAAGTTGGTTTTTTTCCAACATTGAATCCACTTTGCAAAATGACACTGTCAACAAATTTATATGCCCATACCATCATCAATACAGAGGCATCCAGGCCCCTTTCTCCAATTAAAATTATATTTAAAAATATGACAGTGTTTTAAAAAAAGGTTACAATTAAGGCTGAAACATTGGAGAAGCTCAAAAAACATGTACAGAAGAATACCTTCTCAATTTTTACTTGGCTCAATTTGGATTTTTCCTTAAAGAATTTCTATAGGGGGAAAAAAAGCATCTGCCTGATGTAGTGATGATAAGGTCAGTGGGGTATAAGTTATCTCAGACACACACAGAGCATTTCCAGAGCCCAAATGCTGCTGCTCCTCAGATCAATGCTGTGGATGGAGGGCCACCAGTTATCTCTCCTCCTTTATTTTTTAAAATATTTTTTGTTTTATTTTTTTTGGTATGCGGGCCTCTCACTGTTGTGGCCTCTCCCGTTGCGGAGCACAGGCTCCGGACGCGCAGGCCCAGCGGCCATGGCTCACGGGCCCAGCCGCTTCGCGGCATGTGGGATCTTCCCGGACCGGGGCACGAACCCGTGTCCCCTGCATCGGCAGGCGGACTCTCAACCACTGCGCCACCAGGGAAGCCCTCTCCTACTTTATTAAAAGCACTGAGAGTTGAATGGATTTTATTCAAGGACACTGGTCTTCAAGCTTCTTACATCCCCAATCCAACCAGACTGACAGATTATATGACAAGGTTTTAGCAAGAACATTTACTAACCAAATGAAAACTCTGCAATACACTATGCTTTAGAGAAAAATGCTAACAGAAGCATATTCTCTATGTGCCTAATGGGTAGAAAAAGACATACTAGTCATATGAGTAATGGGCAAGGAAATGAAGCTAAAAGTTTCTAACTCTATCCAACCACTGTTTAAAATACTGGCAGTTAAAAAGCACTTGGAGAATGGGACGAATGTCAGTCAGAAAGCAGGAATTTCCAAACATGGAATGAGATGCCCACTATTTACAGCAATGTCCTGCACATCTGCTTCTATCTGCTGAGGCTGGTTTGTCCTCCTATAGCTTCCCTGGGTTTTTCATTGTTCTTTATAAACCTAATCATATTTTAAATATGCCTAGGAATTTCTGTTTTAATGAGATCAGTGGTAACTGCTGTATAAACCAGGGAATGCATTTATAATCGGGATGTGTTACTGCAGCTCAGCCAGTTAGGAGTCATTGGAAGCCTCTGGGGAGGTGGTAATTACCTAATGCAAAGTTCATCAATGACTTTAAAATATACTTTCCATTTGTGAATATTCAAATGGAATTTTAACATATGAACTTTTATACTGTTGAATAGTCTTGTGTGAATCGGAGTTATAAAGAAATTTTATAATTAAAAAAAAAGGGTTGAGAAATGCATTGTCCTAAAATCAAATATTTCTAGGAGAAAAAAAAATTCCTCCTAACAAAATAAATATACATAATATTCCATTAGGGTTTTGAAAATATCTCTGGGTCTTCTGTAACCTCTACAGGTTAAGCTTAAACTCCCTCTAGATTTTTGAACTTTAGGTACATTTGGATTGAAAAATAAACATAGTGAAAAAACCACGACTGTCTAAATTCCTCTTCCATCAAACTTATTAAACTTAGAAGAATGTGAGAGGCAAAATTACATGCAACTTGATTCAAGATAATTGCCAATCAACTGGTCAGAGTTTCCAAAAAATGCCAATTTGCAAAATGAAGAGTTTACTAGTATTTTATCTCTGCTGAAAAACTGGATTGTCTTGCTTTTCTGTATCAGTAAATTCCCTACTATAATTCCAGCAAATAATGTTACAGTGATATTCTATCACAGCTATTATAGATCCTAAATGCAACTCTTATTGTTTCAGTTTGGCTCTAGTGGTTGATATTAGAAACATGATTTCACTTGAAGATTCTTGTAAAACTTATCAAAATATCACTTTACACACATGCTTGTGTTCTGTATTGCTATGGGTTTAGAATCTTTTATTCGTTGTTCTTGTGGTTTGAAAAAAAATTAACAAAGCTAGTGCAGACTCACTAATATTCAATATTTTTGTTTATATACACTAATCTGAAAAGTAAGCATTTAATAAAAATAGGGCTGCTGGCCTCAATAACAAACCATTTTCTTAATTTCCAAAGTATATATTAAAAAAAGAAGCATACAGCAGTTTGCCAAAGAGGTTAGAGAATCTGCACACCAGAAATCAGTGTTCCCTTGCATGAAGTTGAGCACACAATTCAGTTCAACACAGTTTTACTGAGCATCAACTATGTTCCAGATACTATGGGTATAAGTATGAAAAAGATGAAGTTCTAGCTATTAATTAAGGAGCTTATGAAAATTTTAGAAAACAGACATGTACCCAAATAATTTCCAAAAACTTAAAAAATACTACGGCGGGGTTGTCATGGGAGAGGAACCCATATAGCACACCAGCTGTGAGATACTGCAAGATGAGTTTCTTGGACTGAGTTTAGATGGATAAATGATAGATGAGTAAGATGAATAAAATGTATAGATGAATAATATTTAACCAGATGGAGAAGGGGGGTAAGGTTATTTTGGCCAGAAGCAAGAGTGGGAGCCAAGGTACAGAGGCAAGAAAGAAATCTGTGCATGTAGAAAATGACCACATACATCTCTGCTATTGCTGAAGAGGGCTAGGAATGAGTTCAGTAGGAAGCAGACCTTGGGAGTCTTATACACTTAGTATCTTGTAGCCTTGTTCTGAGGATGAGCTGAACAGTTGAAGCCGGGCAGGGGGCATGTTGTCCTCTAGATTAATCATTTTTCTGATGGCACGGAGGAGGGAATAAGGGAAGTTAGGATTAGACGAGGAGCAGCTAAGAGACTATTACAACAGTCAATAAATTGAATAATTATTTACTGTCTACCTGTGCGGGGTGTGTATGGGAAAGGCTGCAGGAAAGTAAGGGGGGTTGGCATGTTCCACACGAGGCCACATAATAAGGGGGGGGGGCATTGTCTAAGGAGAATTTTAAAACAATAATAAAACTTCCCTGGTGGCGCAGTGGTTGAGAGTCCGCCTGCCGATGCAGGGGACACAGGTTCGCACCCCGGTCCGGGAAGATCCCACATGCCGTGGAGCAGCTGGGCCCGTGAGCCATGACCACGGAGCCTGTGCATCCGGAGCCTGTGCTCCGCAGAGGGAGAGGCCACAGCAGTGAGAGGCCCGCGTATTGCAAGAAAAAAAAAAAAAAAAAACTGACTAAAAGTCAGTTTGATTTTTTTTTTTTTTTTATCACCATGGGCCAGTAATTCTAAGTGAGGTCAGTGATAAAATATTCCTCCTGCCACGGGGTGGACCATTCCCACAGCACCAGCCTCCTTGGTTCATCACAGCTAAACCTTCTGTGCAAGGGGTCCTGCACTAAGACTCTCTGGGAGCTGGAAAGATAAAGACCAAGTGCTTGCCCTGAAAGGAGCTATCACCTTAGCAGGGGAGATAAGGCACACACCCCGATAACCATAACTCACAAAGAGACTTCCTACAAATCTGCCCTTCTCCAGTCAGACCGCAGGATCAACGGTGGGAACCAAACCAGTCTTCCGTCCCCTGCTTGCACATGGGCATCCCTGCTGAGGGCAGAGCCCGTGTCTTTCAGGTCACCTCTGAGACCCCCGTGTTCTGACCCGATCCAGAAGGAGGGTGTGATCCTTCTACATCCAGTCCTACTGTGCACCTGCCATGTTCCTCCCTTCCGAAAAGTCACAGAGCCAGAAGGCACAGAAGCTTTCGTTGTAACTGCTTTGTACCCACACTAGCGATGCATAAATAAGGAAACAAAAGGCAATGGATATCATCTCTGAATGCACTGTTCAAGGGAGGTAGTGGTAACTGAGAGGGGAAGACAGCACACTGCAAAATCAAAGAGCAAGAGGGAGGAGTGTCTTTGGACAAAGCTATTGAGGTCTCTGTATTCATAGCAGCAAGTGCCCCAGAGAGGACAGGCTTTTATGCCATTGTTTCTCCCCCAACCTTCCTCTGCAAATATCTTAGGATACTAAGACCAGAACAGGCATTGGAAATCACCAAATTCAACCCAGCAATTTTCAGGCGTAAAATAAAGCCCAGAAAAGTTAACTGACTTGCCAAAGCCACACAGCTGGCTAACGGCCCTCAGGAATAACTAAGACAGTGCTTACTCTCGAGAGGAAAAAAAAAACACGGGTTAATGTCTGATTTCTTAAAAGCACAGGGCCTTGGAGAATAAAAAGCGACCTGAAGCAAGGCAGTGTCTACAGTTTGGGAAGGGGTGTGTGGGTCTCTAGGACTGCAATGTCAACCCCCCCCTCCAAGCAAGGGGGTGAAATTCTTGCTGCCTGGACACATGCCACTCTTCCAAGAGCAGCACAGTAGATCACCAGGGCTCCCAACTTGCCACTCGGTCTTTTGTACTCCTGTAGCAAGATCATTTACTGAGATCTGAATTTGTATGGGTTCTCCCAGTATTTTCCCTTTCTCCCTCTTATAATCAGGTAGCTCAGGTCTTTGTTTTCTTGCCTTAGTGAACACTGCAGGGTAGAGAGCAAAGGCTTTCAGAAATCACTGATTCGCCCAGCCCTCTGTAAAACCTGAGTTTTGAGATGATGCTAGGTGTGTTCCAGAGGGGAGAGGAAAGAAGGGTCAGCCTTTGAGAAAACCAACAGAGGAAGGAGGAGGTTCCCCAGAGGGAAAGGGGACAGAGGTGTGGGGATTCCAGGGCACCCAGGAACTGCTTACTGATCTGGGGCTTCTCCAGGGGGAAAGCAAGACTTTGGAGCTGCATGGACACCTAGCAAGGTTGGCCCTGAGCCTCAGACACCCTCCTGATCAGGAGTAGACAGTCTTCAAACATCAAGGAGAGGTTTAAGGCCATGGAATTAAGCTGATTTTAAGAAAAAAAAATTTAAATGGTGTCATCTCTTGCACTCTTAAATTTATGGACTGAAATTTCCACCAGCTGCCTTCTGAAGTGTGTGTCAGTCTGGAGACATAGTAGAGGGTTCGACATCCTCTAAGACAGCCAAGCTGCGCCTCGCTTCTTATCCTGAAAACGTTGCACTACCTGCCTGGCACTGTCAGCTCCCTTTAAATATTAATCTACAGCCTTTTAAATATTATAATTACCTCTACATATGACACACTGCTACCATTATCCCCTGATAACTGAAAATCTTTTACTTTTAAAAATAATACTAGCTAACACTTACATAGGACTTACCATGTGTTAGGCCTTAAGAGCTTAATACATATTAACTCATGTTAAGCCTCATGATAATCCTATGAAGTGAGTCTTATTATGATCCTCATTTTAAAGAAGAGGAAGTTAAGGCACAGAGGGGGTAAGTAACTTGAACAAGGTCACAGAGCTGGCAAATAGTGGATACTGTGTTGAAATCCAGGCAGCCTAGCTTTGGAATCCATGTACTATTAATTTCCCCCAAAACATTATAAGCCAGACATGCGGGAGCTAGCAGCCTGTTCTGCTGCCTCTGCTCTAATGGGACTGGTTTCTTAAAAGCAGAACAAACAAGACCACAGCATCGCCACCAGCCTCAGGAGTCTGAAGCCTGGGCCCTACCTCTACAGGTCTCAGCTCGCCTTCCACACCTGCCCAGATCCGGATCCTGAAGACGGTGGTGATGACAACAGATATGATTTATTCAGTGCACGCAAAGAGCCAGACGCTGGGCTAATGCTCTACGAATCCCTCCTCCCAGTTAATCCACGTACAGCAATTATGGAAGGCGGATACCAATATTACTCCTACTCGACAGAGGACAGAATAAGGCAAAAGAGGTTGAGCGGCTTCCTAAAATAAAGGTGCACCACTAAGTGGCAGAGCTAAGCCCTGAGCCAGGCGATGCCAACGACAAAGTCTAATTTCTTAACCACTTATACTGTCTGGCCTCCTACACAATGCACGTAAGAGCATGCCTGTGATGGAGCAACAATGCGGGAAATAGAATCCAACAAGGTCTCCGTATTTGCCTGGGAAATTAGATATAATTTATACTCAAAAGAGTGTAAACAGATTTCTTATAAGGAATATTACCATAATTAAAGAGTGAGACCCTTGACTGTTGACAGTTTATGTTAGGATTACACACACACAGACATGACCAACAATAAAGCATGGAAAAACATAATCAACCTCTATAAATTATTTAAAATACCCAAATCATGCCCAAATCCTGTTTTCTACACAAAAACTAATGAAGATATTAAGGAAGAAGACAGTATGTATAGAGAATAAACAGAAGCAGCATTTATTACATTTGTTTGGGGTCATTTCCTGATATTTTGCTATGATTTTATTATCTAATCCTATTAAAATCAAAGCAAAGACACACTAATGAAAGCTCTAGGATGCTGTAGGGAATGAGCTTCCTTTCCTGGCTGGAAATGTAGTGACCCTAGGTTGGCAGGGACTCGAGGGGCCATCTATGTTCCTACTTGCCTTGCCCATCCCTGCCCAACTGGTGGTCCTCTTTCATCTAGGACCCAAACATTCATCCATGCAATAGCAAAACTCCCCCTGTCCAGAAGCCCTGACATCAAGGTCATACTCCTCCTTCCTCTGGAGATTAGCAATTCACAGTGCATAGCCCTCACTGTGACCAGAACTTTCTCCCTATAGCCTTCCTCAGCCCACTTCCTCCCTCCCCTGAGCATTGGGTGTGATCCACAGCTGAGGCCATCCTGGATACAACATAAATCTCCTTGAGAAGTGCACTGATTTAGCGAATGTGCACTCCCCCACCGACCCCCGCCTCCCACAACAAGAATCCTAATGTTTAGTTAAAAACATTTGATGTGTTTACTGGTTATGGAAACACATATATAAAATTTTTATAAAACTGTGATTGAAAGCTCAGCTTCAGTCTTTATTTATGAGAACTCGAACCCATGCCTTAAACTCTCAGGACAGCTTCCTCATCTGTAAAATGGGCATAAAATCTACCTCGGAGGCCTTCTTGTGAGAATTAAATATAAAGTATATAGAAATTCCTGCACATGAATAATTATCACTAACATTCACCCCATGGTGGATGTCTACATCAGATACGTTAAGAATTAAAGTTGTGGCGCACAATGAAATGTGTGGCACACCAGCAACTTCTCCCTCATGGTATTAAGAGGAGGGAAAGTTGGAAGCAAGGTCCCTGGGATCTACGTTTGTGCAGATTGGAAAAGAGGAAAGTGACAGTCCTAGAAAAAATTTATTCTCAAAGGAATGTACGTGGTTCCATAGGAATTTCTAAGGTTTAATATTAACTTTAGTTTATATTTTTAAGTGAAGCCTACAGTTAGGTAAGCTACACAGGACATGGAATTTTCAGCTTTTAGTTGGCAGTGCCTTATTCTGGAAGCATCCTGTAACAGTTAGTTCCCAAGCTACTTACTGCAACCTGTTTATCTGAATTCTCTTCAACTCTTTTGTAATAAGGGTGTGGCGCTTAGGATTTCTGTGGAAGTCAGTGCTGACTGTGCAGAGAAAATCTCCCAGGGAGAAAGTCAAGAGCTGATAAGAAGGTCAAGAAGAATGCAGGGAAAAAAGAGACGAGTGAGGCTGGCGTTCTTTAAAACTGAAGACAGAAAAATTCTTGCCTGCACTTTAATTCTACTTCACCTTATGAAAACCTCCTGCTCTTCTACTCTGCTCAACCTCTTCTTTCCAAACTATTTCGACTTAAAAAATTAACTAAGCCTTTCTACCTGTCCATATGATTACTTCTTGATCCTTTACTGTTTTATGGGGACAGAAAGAGCTACCCCTGCGCTGGACACTACCCTTGCCGGTCTCCTGGAATTTTTCCAAGGCCTCACGGCTGCATCTTCAACCATAACCTTAGAATGCCTTGTCCTTCCTTTGGCTTTTAACAATGCTTCTCATAGCATGGGCCATAGAAACGAACAAGAAAGGGCAAGTCTTCTGATAGGGACAAGTAAGAAAGCAACTAGTTTTCTGAAGTACCTGAAAGCTTCACCATCCATCCATTCCTACCCCCTGACACTTGGTAGACAACGGGCTGTAAACAAAAGCAGGCAGGAGCCACTTTTTCTTGCACATAAGCTTTTTTTAATTCTATTTATGATTGATTGAATCAGTGCATTTGTCTTCTCACATGTGGTTTGTATTATTCCTTTCTTTTTTTTAAGATTGTCATCATTTTCATCTACTGGCTCAGTACCCTGTTACTCAATTTTTTCTTATTTGTAAATAAGTTTTAAAATTAGGAGACAGGAAAAAAAAAGATGTAAAGCCATACTAACAAAGAAAGAACAGTAACATTTTCAGTAAATGATAATTTAAAGATTGCATAGAGGATGTAATAACTACATGGCTGACCTTAAAATTCCATCAAAACTACAATCAGCTACAGAATTCTAACACTGAGAGACTGAAATATATGGCCAAATAATGAAGATTTCACCACTTGGCACTTATTTTTTACTTTATTACACAAGTTTGTATGTCATGACTAGATTCAGTTTTCTATCTTGACTAGGGCATTATCTCATTTGTGCTAATTGATAATCCTGCAATGTAGGTAAGGCAACTATTTCTACCCCCATTTTACAGATGAAAAAAACTGAGGCTATTCACTTGCCCACAGATTTACACAGAAGCCTGGAATGAAACCCATCTTTTCAAACTTCAAGCTCATACTGCTTCCTACCAGTCAGAGTAAGAATTTCTGTCACTGCCGGTCATTGGCCAGTTACCCTGTGCCAAGCACTGTGACTGAAGTGTTCTGCATGTTGTGACCACACAGGCAGGAAGTAACACAGCCAGGAATCTTTATCCAGATGTCTCTGATTCAGAAGCCTAAAGCCAATCAATATACTCTACTGCTATATGCTATGCACGGGCATCCTCAGAGCGTGTTAAATTTACATAACATTATCACAAATTAAATAACAGCCAAATTAAAACCTTTTCAAATGAAGATAAAAAATAGGAAAATAGAGGGATTTTTTGCCTTTTAGAAATGTTACTGAAAAATTGGCAAGAGACGTGAAGTATGTTTGTTCTTGTGCTTCGACGATGATTAATGAACTCCGTTTTGGAAAGGCAAGATCTGCACTTGGCATTAATATTATAAACTTTTCTCATTGCAGTAGCTTCCCTTTAGGTGGGAAAACTGGTTACATAAGGCAGTGATTAATGAGATGCCACAAATGTTGATTTAGTCCCAGACACGGGTTTTTTTTCTCTCTCAAATCTAAATGCTTCACCAAAATTAATTTTAAGTCACACAACAAATATGAGTAAAGTACTGATTCAAGTTGAAAATACATCACATGCTCAACCTGAGTCCATATGCTTTTTTCCAATTTCTTCCTGTTTTGCTAGAAAAAAAACATTCTTGAACAGTCTGAGATTCCAAGAAGGTGTTGCCATTTTGTTTTTTCAAAACCATTGGCCAGATTCTGTTCTTGAAAACTGTTTGAATTTAAATGGGAGATATATAACTTTTAAAATATCAGATCTCCAAAGCATGGCAATACAGTTTTTAAATGGCAAGTTTCTTCTTCTGGGAGTTAACAGTTGCAATATTAGCAATACGATAGTAGGTGAGTTGGAGAAACACATGAATATTTTCATTTTTCATCTATCTAATCCTTACGATGTACTCTATACCAAGTGAAGGAAGAATTCTTAGTCCCAAGAAGGAAAGTTCTGTCCTGAATTAAAGGTATCACATGATTCCTTTGGGCCATTGGAAACAGTAAGAAGCTACGAGCAAAACTGCTGGTATATGGACATCCAGAGGCATGCTTCCTAAACATATCATTAGTAGCAACACACCAGGTAGGAAATCAAAGTCGTTATTCTAACTGCTTACAACTGGGTCCCCCAAGAAAGACTATTTATTAAACACCTAATGTTTTCATGGCAACATGTAAAACTTCCTAAATAAGAGCTCTAAAACATAGAATTTCTACATTGTTTTGGAAATGAGGATATATCTATGGCATTTTTCAAATAAAGTAGAAGTGAAATTTTCTTACTTTGATGAAAAATTATTAAAACTAAAGATCTCTTTTTTTTTTTTTTTTTTTTTTTTGCGGTACGCGGGCCTCCCATTGCTGCGGCCTCTCCCGCCGCGGAGCACAGGCTCCGGACGCGCAGGCCCAGCGCCACGGACCACGGGCCCAGCCGCTCCGCGGCATGTGGGATCCTCCCGGACCGCGCACGAACCCGCGTCCCCTGCATCGACAGGCGGACTCCCAACCACTGCGCCACCAGGGAAGCCCCAAAACTAAAGATCTTTTAAAATAATAGGTTTAGGCTTAGCCCCAGGAGCTGCTGTGTAAATTTAGTTGAGAAAAGAGTGTAAAATTACAGAGGATGTATATTTACAAGGGGAAAAGAGATTAACGGGAGGTGGGAGATACTCTGAACTCAAATGAATAGCCACAAAATATTTTTTCCTCCTACTTCCAAAGAAAGTTTAGGAGAGGTAATCTTAGTCTGTAATAGTTTACCAACAAAAAAGCATGATTATCTCAATATTAAGTACCTGTATTTGTTTAAAATATTATTCCCTTACTACGTATACAGAGCATATATCATGATATATTTTGCACAAGATAACTTATGATCTAAGCAAAATATATGTAAAATAAAGCACCAAATAAAAATTAAACAATGCAATATCGTTCTTTGGCAACATATAAAAAAGGTAAAGTTAAATTTTGTAAAATGTTGTACTATAAATCCTTAAAAATATTTTGATGTACGTCTTGAAACTGCTCACAGAATTTTCATCTATTACTTAAATAAAAATAAGCTAAATGGCATGGGTGAAATGTTACATAAATTAAATAATAAGACTAGAAGTAAGTATTTAACAAAATTCAGAATCAGAGAATTTTCTAAGCATAAAAGTAACAAAAACAAAAAAACCCATAAATAAAATACCAATAACTATGACCACATGCGAATTTAAAACTTTATATAGAAACAAATAATAAGCTAGAAAAATTTTTTTGATAAATACGACCTTTTCTGGAGCAACCCTCGTGTCTCCATTCATGTTCTGTCGACCCCCTACTCATAATATGGGCTTAAGTTTCGACACCATTTCCTGATGTTCACATCCTTAAAGTATTTGCCCCTTTTAAGCATAGGCCCTGCATTTCCCTGATCTCAAATCTTACACTATTACCTTTGCTCCATGACACTGTGTGTTGTGTGAGGGAAAATATTGAATACATCTTGTTCATCTGTGTAAACTTCACACCAAGCCTGCATACTTGTCAAATGGTTGAACAAACAAATGAATAAACAAATATTCTCATGAAACAAAGTCAAGTGATAAAAGCAGGACATTAAATTGAAAATAGAGACATTTTATAAACACATGGCTACACACAAAGAAAACCAGTATTAGAAAAAAGTGTATAACAAAACAAAACTGTAAAGGATGATTATCTGAGTGAGGGATTACAGGCAATTTGTCCAGGAAACTTTTCTATACCTCCTTAACGTTTTCTGAATTTTTAAGAATAAACTTTTCAAGGTGTAAAACTCTATTTTTCAATTGAAGAACAGTTCATTTACAATATCATATTCATTTCAGGTATACAGCACTGTGATTCAGTATTTTTACAGATTATATGCCAATAAAAGTTATTATAAGATAATGGCTATAACTCCTTATGCTATATAGTATATCCTTGTTGCTTATCTAGTTTACACATAGTAGTTTGTATTTCTAAATCCCATACACCTAATTTGCCCGTCTCCCCTTCCCTCTTCCCTTTGGTAACCACTAGTTTGTTTTCTATTTCTGTAAGTCTATTCTGTTTTGCATATACATTCATTTATATATTTTTTTAGATTCCACATATCAGTGATATCATACAGTATTGTCTTTGTCTGACTTATTTCACTAAGCATAATATTCTCTAGGTCCATACATGTTACTGCAAATGGCAGAATTTTATTCTTTTTTATGGCTGAGTAATATTCTACTGTGTATATATACCACTACTTCTTTATCCATTCATCTGCTGACGGGCACTTGGGTTGCTTCCATATCCTGGCTATCGTAAATAGTGCTGCTGCAAACACTGGGGTGCATGTATCTTTTCAAATTAGTTTTTTTTTTGTTTTTTCCAGATAATGACCAGAAGTGGGATTGCTGGATCATATGGTAGCTGTATTTTTAATTTTTTAATGTCCCTCCATACTGTTTGCCATAGTGGCTGCACCAATTTACATTCCCACCAACAGTGTACAAGGGTAAAAACTCTAATTTATCTAAGAAGTTCAAATGTCATTAAACAACAACAAAAAAGCATGTCCTACCTCACCTTTAAATTTAAAAAACATCAAAACAGTATGTATATATAAAAAATATGAAATATCGTGACATGAAAAATATGTTGACAACAAATATCTATGGTATTGGTCACTACAGTTATACAAAAGACAACATTCCAAAATAATGTGAACACAGTTTTCCAGAACTGCATGTTATTAAAAAATTATACATTAAGTTAGTTAACTCCTTAAAATGGCTTTCTTAAAAAAAATCAATTGCATTCAAGTTTAATATTCAGACTGCCAGAAATCATTCTTTCCATTTCAAAACTGTTAAGCAGAGTGAGTTCTGCTGGGTGTTATCCACCCAGCATGTTTCAGTGCCAGTGTCTACAGTTGTTTGTTTCAGAACCTCTAATTAGCTGCCTTATCTTTTGCAAGGGATTCTTCTGGTGCTAAGTTTTAATCGTCCAAATTAATTGAAATACTGTAGCAATTTCAGATTAACATTTTCAAAATTAACAATGCATAAAATAAAATCACCCATAAATCTGCTTTGTAACAGCAGCCACTAATGAAGTCTGCACAACATACCAGATCACATTGCTAATTTGCACTGTTCTACATAGCTAAACTTTAGGAAATAAGCTTTCCTCTGTCCAAAGGTTGGCATAAGTAGGGTACACAGAAGATCTCTAGAAGAATGAGGTCTCTGGAGCCAAACACTGCAATTAAGTCCTGGTAATTGCCAGGTGCTGTGTGACCTTGGGTAAATTACTCACCTCTCAGAGCTTTGGTTCCCTCCACTGAAAACTAACAGTATCTCCCTCTTAGAGTTTGTAGCATACAGACTCTAAGATGAACCCCAATAATCTCTGCCTCCTGGTATTCACATGCTTATTTAATCCCCTCCCCTGAATGTGGGCAAGACCTGTGACTTGCCTCTGGCCAACAGAAAGGTGATGGGATGTCATTTCCATGATTTTGTCATATAAGACTTAATTTTCCATCCTTCTAGGAGACTCCGTCACCTTCTTGGCTTGTACACTTTGATGAAGCAAGCAGCCATGTTGGGGAGGCCCATGTGAGGACAGCCTCTGGCCAACAGCAAGCTAGGGATTGAACACCTCAGTTTAAGAGACCAAAAGGACCAAATCCTGCCAAGCTGGGAATGACCTGAGCCTTCAGATGAGACATAGCCCTAGCTAACATCTTGAGTGAGGTCTTATGAGAAACCCTGAAGCAGAAGACCCAGCTAAACCTCCCAGACTTCTGACCCATAGAAACTGTGAAATAAAAAACATGCTGTTTTAAGCTGCTAAATGTATGGTAATTTGTTACACAGCAATAGAAAATTAATATAGGAGTATTTAAGTATTAGTAATCACCACCACCACCATCACTTACAGAGCACTTACTATGTGCCAAACCTTGTTGATAAATGCTTTACCTATTATCTCATTTAATCTTCACAATGACAGCAGGAGATGTCTGCTACTATTACCCCCCATTTTAGAGAGGCTAAAACAGGTCTACAGGTCCAAGATTGTACAACTAGTTAAGTGGAGGGGCAGGATACAAACCCAGATCTATGACACTGCACAGTGCTCAGTCTAAACGGCTGTACAGGGCTGCCTCTGATGATCAACAAGTGTCCATGTAAGTGAAAGTGCCTAATACAGTTGGCCCTCCCTCTCTGCAGATGTAGAACCCACAGGTAGGGAGGGCCGACTGTACTATGCAATTTTGTGTAAGAGACTTGAGCACCCACAGATTGTGCTATCTGTGGGGGGTTCTGGAACCCCCGTGGATACCAAGGGGCGACTATACAGACAAAACTAGACAAGATTCTTCCTTCTCCTTCCTTCCCATGATTCTTTTATTGCCACAGAGGCAGGTTATGGTCTAAACTTAATGCCTCAAGGGCTGCAGTCTCTGGCTCTCTGGCACTCTCATCCTGACCCTTCCAGTAGGGAGGGAACATTTCTTCCCACCTGCCTCCACAAAACATGCCGTCTTAGGTCTTGTTTCCCCAGTTCTCTAATTTGATGGACCAATCTACACTAACGTGTATGTAGCTAATGGTGGAACAAAGGATTATCTCCTTATAGAAACAGAGTACCTCTATCTAAAGGAGAATATCACATTGGTATTTTAGGTATAAAGACAGGGTTATAAGAAGATACTGTGATTTAAGAACCCTTCCTTTTTGGTATCCCTGCAAACTAAAGCTGTGAGTACGGATGAGCTTTTTGTCAAGACTCTCCAGTTCCCATTTTAGGTACATTCCTCAGGATTTACCTTGTCTGATACTAGAAAACAATCAAATAGAAGAGACTACGAATGGAAAAAGGCCAAGGTAGAAGAGGTGGAAAACCCAGCCACAGTACGCCCAAGGAGGACAATGTCTAAAACGCATACACTATAACAGATGTACATTATAATCTGCTCAAACCAAGCTGCTCTTCTTTCCTTCCCCCATTCTTTTGTAAGCAAAGCTGTTCTTTCTTACAGAAAACAAATTTCCTGTGAACAGGCTGGGTCAGGCCCTCTCTGCATGCTAGAGGTGGACACAGAAGCCACGTGGCTCATCACATGTACCCTGGCTGCAGTGATGTCCTCAGAGATGATCAGAGATCTGGGCCAGGCCAGTTAAAGACAACTTGGGATTTTTGTTAGATTTACTGGGGCAAAGGTGTCCAGTTTTCTCTGAGAGTGCTAGCTGTGGGGAACTGAGAGTTGCTAGTGGCCAACTTTGCTTCCAAGTGAGATAACCTGCCTGAGGTGCAGGTTGACAAAAAATCAACAGAAAAGAAAGGAAAACTGAGACACAAGGAGAAATGGAACATGATATCATTTGAGCCCCTGGATCTAACTCTGCCTGAAGCCAAACATGCTCCCCTTTAGTTACCTAAGTCAGTAAATCCTCCACTCTTTTTTTTCCCCCTTAAATTACAGATCTTCCTCATATGACGGGGTCACATCCCAATAAACCCATTTTAAGTCAAAAATATTGTAAGTTGAAAATGCATTTAATACACCTAACCTACCAAACATCAGAGCTTAGCCTAGCCTACCCTAAACGTACTCAGAATACTTACATTAGCCTACAGCTGGGCAAAATCATTGAACACAAAGCTTTTTTACAATAAAGGGTTGAATATCTCATGTAATTTATTAAATACTATACTGAAAGTGAAAAACAGAGCGGCGGTAAGTATCTTGGTTGTTTACCCAGCGATTGTGTGGCTGACTGGGAGCTGCAGCTCGCTGCTTCTGCCCAGCATCTCTGAGAGCGTCATGCCACATATCGCTAGCTGGGAAAGATCAAAATTCATCATTGGAAGTACGGTTTCTACCGAATGCATAACGCTTTCACACCATTATTAAAGTCGAAAAATCTTAAGTCAAACCATCTTAAGTCTGTAGGTTTTTTTTTCTTCTGCTTTTCAACAAAATGAATCAGTTATATATATACATATGTTCCCATATCTCTTCCCTCTTGCGTCTCCCTCCCTCCCACCCTCCCTATCCCACCCCTCCAGGTGGTCACAAAGCACCAAGCTAATCTCCCTGTGCTATGCGGCTGCTTCCCACTAGCTATCTACCTTATGTTTGGTAGTGTATATATGTCCATGCCTCTCTCGCTTTGTCACAGCTCACCCTTCCCCCTCCCCATATCCTCAAGTCCATTCTCTAGTAGGTCTGGATCTTTATTCCTGTCTTACCCCTAGGCTCTTCATGACATTTTTGTTTTCTTAAATTCCATATATATGTGTTAGCATACGGTATTTGTCTCTCTCTTTCTGACTTACTTCACTCTGTATGACAGACTCTAGGTCTATCCACCTCATTACAAATAGCTCAATTTCGTTTCGGTTTTATGCCACTTGACAAACAAGAGCACACTGGATGATACAGAATTGAGGTCAGAATATCAAACCTAGCAAGAGACTGATAACTTTATTTAAATATCTGTAGTTGTATATAAATGCACTTTTATTGATGTACTTGTTAGATACCTCGTCTCCCTGTCCTGTGCCCTTCTTTAAACCACAATGAGTCTCCTTCACCCTGCCTACCTAGTCAACAACACCATTCATAAGTGACCATACACACTTTGGTGGTTCCTCATACACCACACGCTATTGCTGTTGGACATGTTTATGTTTGTAGGTCCTATCGCTCCAACAAAATTCCAAGGTCCTCAAAGACAGGGAAGCTTCCATATATTTCTAATATCTCTGCAGAAAAAAGTGAGTCTCAAAAGTTATCTGTAAAGAACAATTTAAAAAAACCCAACAAGCTTTTCTTTTCATTCAGATAATTGCCAGTATGAGTCATTTTGGTAGAAATTCCACAAACTCCATTCCAATGTTCTAATTAATTTGATAACCATTCTCACTATTTGTGTATAGATTGACTATAAAATTATAAACAGTTATGATACTAAGGATTACTTTATCAGTGTCTGTCCTCTTTCCTGGTATCAGGGCGATATTACTTGTATCAAATATTGTTATTTGAAGCCAATACTTTTGCCTCAACTGGTTCCTCTCATTTACCTCACTTCAGACTAAAGTTCTGGAACAAGCTTACCTGATTCTCATAAGTTGTTGGCTCATAAGAAATTTGTGAAGTTTCTTTGTCTACTTAGCATTATATGGCATGTTCTTTTGCTTCTGAAATGGGATAGTATTTGACTACCAGGGCCGTAGATATAACAAAGGAAGTCCAGGCCACACCTGACCTTCCAAGTGAGGAATGATTTTTCAATGATAAAAATGTTAAAAGCAGTTCACCAGGTTCAAGATTTCCTTTTCAGAATATTTTTCTAAATATTTAATAAATGTATACTTTTTTTTCTAAGACATAATTACTCTAGTAATAGAAATTATAAGTTAAAAGTACATAAACGATCCAGAAGTGGGTTCAGTATATAGTACTCCAAATGTTTTTTAATTTCAATAATCACATTACTGAGGCCATGCTTCCCATCTAAAGCCCCCACCCCCACCCCATGTACGTCTTCAAATATTCACCTTCCCCTCTTTTTCCTACGCCGGAGGTAACAGAGCCGTGTAAAAGACTGGGCTCGGCAAGGCATGGGCAAACCTGATAGATGACAGCAATAGTGACACTTTGTGAGCTCGGAATGAGCCTTCAAAGGGAAAAATAAATCCTCCCCAAACGAAAAAAAGATGTGAGGAAGGGACTGTGATGTACGTTTCAGAAAAATATCATCATGGTAAAGGGAATTAGGAAGGCAGTCCTGAAAATAACTACAAGGGGATCAAATGCCTTAGAGCAAAACCAGTCTTTGTGTCCATAGTTTAATAGAAACTTGAGAAAATCAGCTATTTTAAAAACCGGAGCAGGCTCTCCAGCACTCGTGCACAGCTTGGATTTCTCATTTCTCTGCAATGAATCTTAATCACTAAGTTCTATTGTCCCAGTTTTTTCACGTTCATTCTTTCAATGTGAAATGTATTTTTACAGTTTTACAATTATGCTCCTAATATTTAGATTAGGATTTATGTTTGATGAGAAATTCATTTTAGAGGTGACAGAAAAGACAGAAGTAGGTTTGACTGATTAATATGGAAATATTGTAATCTACAGATACTTTATTACTTATTTACTATAGACAAAAGCTCACTTACTAAAACTTCACGAATATACATTTGTCTCCCTCAAAAAAAAAAGGAAAAAAGAAAAATGTAGTTTTAGATAAATAATTTTAAAAATCCTGGGTTGCTATTTTTCTCATCAATGTTTTCTACTCGAGAATTAAAAAGATAAAAGTTCTCTATCGAGCAAATTGGCATTATGTTTAAAAGCAAGTCTAAAAGAAATAAACAATTCTGTTTAGATCTGGAATGAGTTTACCAATAATTTGAAATTAAAACATTAAGGAAAACTGTATTAAGTTGTAATTCAATGCAAAAAAACAGCATAACAAACATTTTATTTATATAAATGAAAACATATATAGACAACTCAGCTTAAAAGCAATCTTAGCCTACATTTGCTTCTCTCTTTTCCAATTCCTTTTGCTTTTTTGCACTAATTACATAATTAGATCTTTTTATATGTTTACCAGACTATTCCCTAATTATTTTTATGACACTATGCCATACTGTAATGAATCAGAGTATAAAATAGAATATTAAAATATTTTATATGCACACTCATCTACATGCATTTATGCAATCAAGGCTCTGTGCCTGTATCTACTCCCTCCTTAGGCAGAATATAAACTGTGGAGGGGGGCCATGCTTTATAATTAATGACATTGCTGGTGCTTATTGTTGTATAAGATACGAAGTTGGTAATGAAAAAAAGATGTCTTGAATTCCTTTCTTCATACAGGAACAGATAGGAATGGCATTATCTACCAATCCTATCCGCCTGAAAGAGAAAGTGACCATCTTTGAAGATGTCTCTTCTAAGAAACAGTAAGACATCTCCTCGGTGAACAAGAAAAAACACTGTTTCTAAGCCACATTTTTCTCTTCGTAATCAAGAGTTTAAAAATGAACACATGTGACGCAAGAGCTCTCAGAAAGAACTCTGTTCACTTACTATTCAAGGTTATCACAAATCACATGAGTTAACGTAAGATCAGAAGGAAAATGAGGTACCTAAACATTTCCCATCTACTCCATCTAATCTTTAGGTAGTGCAACACAGAACAACGCCTGGATTTTTTAAAAGCTAGTGACTGTGGACTTAAATACAAGATGCTATGAGTTCCACAAATATGAGATAATTCTGCAATAGTCTAAAAACACAGGGTTGATTAAAAGAACACATATGCTGGTATATAGATTTGCCACATGCAAGCTAAAATAAATCTTGTATCTTCTCTACTCAGACAGAAGAAAACTTTTAAAGCTCAGTATTAAAATTTAATTGGTAACTTTGACCTTGGGTTCCACTTTAGGTGAAATATATTACACCAGTGCTCAGATTTTCTTGAGATTTATGATCTCATGTTCTTGAAAAAGGCCTAGCACCTCCGTGTTCCTGAAATAATTGATCTGTCTCTTATAAGTGTTATTTTCCTGAAACCAACATCTGTCTCAGGAAGAAAAGTACAAACTGATGAAAATACCCTGCTATATTTAAAAAATCCAAAAGAGCTACCAGAATTTGCATCTTACACATTACTATTACTATATTTATAAAAGCAGTCAAGATCATAAATTGATAAATTTCTTAGCACGTAATAGAAGACAAGAAAAAGTCAACTAAACTGCAAAGCCATTTGTAAATATTATCTATAAAGATTAACTACAATTATTAATAAAAAGTAAAAGTTTTAAATATGCAAATAAGACACAATGTAAACCTCACATCTTTCGTGGTTTGAACTGAACTCCACAATATTTGCTTTTAACCTTGGGAGTTTTTCTTTCTTTGTTTCTTTATTGCAATCACAAACACTACTAATTTCACCAAAAAACTCTCAACCAGCACTGTTGATTGTGTCTCTTCTTAAAGATAAGCAAAATATCTTGGAAGCCATCAGGTAAGTAGGGAACAACAGCAAATCTGAAAATGACTGTGATAATGTAACTTCTAGCTTCACCTAGAATTCAACATAAAATTCTGAGTTTCTTTGCAAAGAAATAATTGGCAAATACTTTTGATTCTCCTACACATGACAAAACGTCCAATATTTAACATGCTCTACCACAAAGTAATTATTATAATAATTGCCACCTCTTAGCATTTACTACATACTTGGCACTGTTATAAGTACTTTTCATGTATTAACTCATGTAATGCTCAAAACAACTTTGTAAGGTAGCTACTATTATTAATCTCCTTTTACAAATGAGGAAACTACAGAGAGGAAGCAAATTGCCAAAGGTCAACAGCAAGTAAACAGCTAAGTTGGGTCCTCAGCCTAGGCAATGTGGCTCAGAGCCATGCTTCCCACCATTGGACTATTCCATATTCCTTGAGTATACTGGTCCACTTTATCAGCAGGAGGAATTTAAAAAGCAAGAGAGCCAGTGCATGCAGAAGTATATAGCCATTCATTAATTCATTTAACAAATATTTATTAAGCACCAACTGAAACTGTATGCAAGCCCCTGTGTCCTTGTCCTCTGAAGTAAAAGGCTTTTGCTTTAATCTCCCAGGCCTCCCTTGAGTCTCAAAAGGCTGGCTCAAGAGTTAATGATTGGGAAATGTGAAGATGATAGAGAAACAAAGAATAGCTGTTGGGCTGGGGAACTGGTAACAATTTAGACTATAAATCCACCACATGGCAGAATCACAGAACTCACAGTTCCCTGAAAGATACAGAAAAAGTCCTGACACACATTCCTAAGTTGTTTTTACAGGGAGCAGACCCCCTCCAGATGAAAATTGCTGATCACAAAAATGTACAACCTAGACTGGTTGAAACCAGAAGGCTGATGATACTTGAAATTTCACCCTGATGTCAACCAATCCAAGAATTGTGCAAGAGCTGATCACACACCTTGTAGTTCCCTCCCTCACACTGCCTTTAACACCCCGTCCCTGAAAGCCTTTTGAGCATGAGCTGCCCATTCTCCTCCCTTGGTGCCCTGCAATAAATGCTGTACTTTCCTTCACCACAACCTGGTGTCAGTAGATTGGCTTTACTGCCCAAGGATGAGTGGACCTAAGTTTAGTTCAGTAACACTACTACCCAAAGAACTATGCATTAAGTTCCTTTCCAGAACAAAAGGTCTATGGAGAAGATATGTAATTTACTTTGGACAGGGCTCTGAAATTTGGACCTGGTGAAGTGGTTACATCTGACCTCCCAAATTCTTTAATCACTTTTTTTCTACAAGCCACTCTAAGTGAGACCCTGGAAAGTAGTCAGTGTGTTAACACTTGGAAAAGACAACTAAAATAGCTAAAAGAGAAAAGATTAAAGGACCTTTCATAGTAAAAACACTGATAGCAAATAATGCTCCTTGGAAGCAGTCTGTCCATGCTTAGGAGGTCTCAGTTTTATTGATCCCTTGTTTAAATATCCTGGAGTGAAACTTCTCCCACACAACTGTGAAAATCTTAACAATAGTTACATCAGGATCAACTCAGAGTAAGACAGTCAGTCATCAAGCTAGGGTTAACTTTGAGCAAAAAAGCTTTGCAACTTGCCAAGAGAAAGTAATAAACAGAAATAAACAGAAATAAGCAAAGATAAAAAAGACAACCAACCCTAAACACAAAATTCAAGCCTAACATCAAAAGACACTCTACAGGGAGAAATGATTGTTACATTAGGATCTACAACAGGCAAGATCATCAACTATTTGCTTTCTTTTCAAAAGTGTGGAAGAATGAGAAAACACATATGTATTTACTATACCTAATGGAAAGCTATGTGTGTGTGTATATATATATATATATACACACAGCTATGTATATTATATATAATGCATATTTTTCCCCCAAACATAACATATGGCACTACTTCTTTTGTATTTGTATGTTTATTCTTCATGAAGTTCTAAAAACTTTGGACAAATATAAATACCGGAAGAGCTATACCTAGAGAAAGCCATCACCTTTAGGATAAAGGAAGATAAACTATTTTATTATTGGTCCACTTTGCCATATTTATAATCTGTGAATTCATTATACCTCCCTTTAAATAATCTAAGGGCTCCTAAAAATTCTGGCTATAATGTACATAGTTAAAAGTCAAATGTGTTCCTACTGACACACTGTATATATAGAAATGCATTTCCTTGGGGGAGAATAGATTAAATGAAAATGCCCACAGAAGAAAGAGAAAATAATATTTATAAAGTTTAGGTAATTTTCAGAAACAGAAATACTATAACTCATACAAAATAAAGAAAAAATATTATGTTCACAGTCATACACTCCTACTAAATAGAACAGAAGAAGTCACTTTTAAATATTATTGTAGAGTTTTCTGCAAAGGGTATCATCTTGGGAAAGTCAGAACCAATAAAAAAGCAAACCAGAACCCCTAATTTTTTTAATGGCCTTAATTTTGTTCTGTACTTAAAAGATTTAAACTGATCTCAGGACACAAGTGAGGCAATTTCTAGCCAGAGGCCACAAAGCTCCCATAAATCTTTTCAAACAGCTCATAAACTGGCATGGCTACCAGGGGTGTGGTTTCAGTGAAAAGCTATAATGCTTTGAAAGCTAAACTTTACAACTAGGTGAACACTGTTTACGATGAGAAAACAAAACACATAATCCAGATTCTTTTCCGGCAAGACTACTCTATATTTCATGTTCTACTTGATTTATTATTAAGTTCATATATTTGGAATCCTTTAGCCATGAATATCTTTTACTCACAATAATATGACCATATACACAACAAATTTTGGGTAATTAAACTATGGAAGGCATTGCTTAATGGACAAAAAATAATTATATGAAAATAATGACAGGGTCAACCTCATGATATTAAACAGGAAACAACTGAACACTCTCTGCAGACAAAGAATTGGTCTCTGGAGAGGACACTTGTTCACAAAGTCCTTAAACTCATTCTTGTATTATAAAATAATATAGATATAGGATAAAGAAAAGTATTTTCCCAAATGGGGAGGGTACCAAAGTTGTCTGGTTTATGACCTCCCCCCACGCCCTCAGAACATGCTGATTTTTTAAGTGCTGGTTGATTTTTTCCAGGTTTGGGAGGGAGCAGGGAAAGGGTGTTGGATATGTTAGCATTAACCAGGCACCCTGAGGCTGTTCAGTAAGCAAATAACCAGCTCAACTGCTGATTGCGGAAAGACTGTGGTACTGATGGTTACTCATCACATGACCCTGTCCTAGGTAAATGATTTACACAGTAGACGGTCACCTCCTGGTCACACATTATATACCAAACTGCGAGGAACACAGGCCAACAATCTGTCTGACTTTCTACAGCAATTCCCATATACTTTCATAATCACTTAACTGAAAAAATGATTATAGATGTTTAATCACACACCTGGATCCACCTGCTTGGGGGTTCTTCGGAGTCCATTGGTCCGTTTCTGTACAGAAAGGTAAAACAAAGAACAACAAAGATTTCGTGTTATCAAATTGTATTATTTTGTGACACTTTGGAAGTCCAATGAATGTTGCACTTTTTCCATTTAACACTACGACATTTAAAATAGATAACCAACAAGGACCTACTGTATAGCACAGGGAACTCTGCTTAATACTCTGTAATGACTTGCATGGGAAAAGAATCTAAAAAAGAGTGGATATGTGTATATGTATAACTGATTCACTTTGCTGTACAGCAGAAACTAACACAACATTGCAAATCAACTATACTCCAAAAAAACTTTTTTTTAAAAGTATGACTAAATTTGATCAAAACACTTGGTTCCAAGGTTTCTTTTTCTAATTTTTGTTTCTCTAATAAGTCTTCCACTTGAACAACACTGCATTTGATAAATCATTGATATAACACTATGGGAAAGAAATATCTTTTCATTCACCATCTCTGGCGATTATGACTCATTTTTTTAAGTCATAATGACTATAGGAATTATGAAAACAAAGCCCAGGCAGCCATTTTTGCTTAGAAAATGCTCCCAACGAAGAGTTTTGATCTCCAAAACTCTAACGCAGCTATTTTTGAGGCCTGGAGATCTGGAGAAAGTCAGTCCGAAAGACAGGGACTGGAGAAATTATACAACCCCAAAACAAAGATCTCAAGCTCTGACTTTAGCAAACACTTAAATGAGAATGGTGTTTTAATTATGGATCAGTGATATCTGAATATTTTAAGGAACAAAACAGCCATGCAGCTTGTGAACCATGAAAGTAAATTCTTATTATAGAAAAGGAATCCATAAGAAAAATTGTGCATTACAAAAATTATAGATAAGATGCAAGACAAAAGAGGTTTTAAATCTTTGAAAATGCCTGTTTACACATTCGATTTCACAAGCATTAAATTAATTCCTACCTAATAACTATGGTAATCTGACTAATTAATAAGAACTTGATTTTCACTTTTCGTTATATAACTGGATGAAATGCTTAGTCTGTAACTACCATATAATTCAGATATTCACAAAAGCAATTTTCTTTCTACATGTGTTGGGGTTTGTGCCTGTGTGTGGAGACTTGGTTTCATTCAGAGCAGACTTGGCTTTGCCAAGCACACATTAGCCATGGGTTTTTCTTAGGGTTCTTCCTGTTGTTTTTATTCATAAGTTAAATGGGCCTCAAAGCAGATGTCAGGGTTCTCAGGTAAAAGCAAATTGGAGAATTATTAAAAATATAAATTTTGTTTTTAACCCAACTACTTTTAAAATGGATTTGTGAAGGCCTAATATGATCATTAAATCAGCATTGAAGCTATACTGAACAAGGTGGATGGCTATACTGAAAAAAAAAAAAAAAAAACCCTAGTATAAAGAGAGCGCTGTGAGTGAGGAGAAGAAAATATCACACTGGGCTTCTTAACAGCCAAGCACAAAACGGGGAAGCATGATGAGTTATAGGTTCATATCCAATCACTTGGAAGAAAACTGCTTTCAAAAAAGAAATCTTTTCTGTCTAAAACTTTATAAAATTTTTGGAGCTCTCTACATAAATGACAATATTTTCAACAGGAAAATATATAATGATGGATGTCTTGTGGCTATTTACCTCCTGCATTTTCCTCCACCTTCTTAATGTACAACAGAAGCTGTTTTTCTACTACTCTAACTCCTCTTACTATCACAGTGCTTGGAAGGCAAGAAAGAATTCAAACTTTGGGTCTTATTCCTACTAGCCCTAAACTAGTACTATTTAAAAACTATTAACTTAGAAAGTGTAAAAGGGAATTTCAGTTCAAGAGCAACTCTATATGACCCTGAAGTTAGGATTAAAATAGGGAACATGGTGCAATTATTAAGAGTATGGATTCTATATAATCTGACTGCATAAATTCAAATTCAGACCCTCCCTGTCACTTGACACCTGTTTGATTGGGAGCAAATTAGTTGAAGTCTCTGCCTGTTTTTTCATCTATAAAATGGGGATAATAATAGCACCTATTTCATAGCATTTGTGGTGAGAGTTAAATGAGTTAATTTATGTTAAATGCTTGGAACAGTTCCTGACACATAGTGAGGATTATTAAGTGATAGCTTATTATTATTGATATAATTGTCATTATTATTCATTTCATGATATTTTGAATGTTTAAACTCAGGTAAATGATACATTTTGCTACTAAAGTATTACCCTACTATTTACATTTTAGGTTTTTCCTCCTGAAAGTCATTGCAAATCAGTGATCCTGAAAACAAACATTTCTACAGGAAGAGTAGGCAGTGGAACAAACTATGATCTGGTGCATTTTAAAAAAGAGAGAAGCGACTTAGACCAAGTACATTGGAGAGCTTGAGATTTATTATACTTAAAAAGCACCTAAAAAGTATTTTATATTGTAAAAAATTTGGAAATGTTTAGCAGAACATATTTAAACAACGTTAAAGTGCAAATTTCAACTGTTATTCTATCATATCTTATCCAACATACTCCTCTCCGCCACCTATATTCTCAAAAGCCTGCGATAGAGCTGGACAAGATGCCGTCCCTAGCAGGGAGAGGAGGGCACATCCAGGTGCCACCCCTGGGAGCTCTCAGTTACAGCCCCATGAGATCCGGCAATCAGTCTTCAGCACATTCTCAACTTCTTTGGTCTACCGAGAAGTAGGGGACGGGCGGGTGGGGACAACCAACCAACCTGATTTTATTTCTTGCTTCATTACCTATTACCTTGTCTTTCTCTAAAAGAAATGCCTTTATCGTCCAAGAATCTCTCTTCTTGCCTCTTTTAGGAGAAACCTAATTCTCTCTGTTGGTTTTACCAACACAACGAGCAAAGTTTCATTTGCTGTATGAAACTGGCTTTGGTTCCTCTACCTATTTTAAAAGCAGAAAAACCTACGTTAAGGAATAGCTTTGAAGTAGATATATATTAAATAGATATGTGATGATAACCTTGCTTCCTGGAGCTAGAAGTGGCTTCTGAAGCTCCACTCCAGAATGGGAGGCAAGATGAACATCCCAGGTTAGGGAGGCCCAGGGCGATCCTGTGGCTACTGAGAACTGACCTACCTTGAGAATGAAGCGTGAAATTAAAAATTCACAATCATGGCCATTGACAGGGGAACAGAAGAGGACTACGAATTGGTACATGGAGAAAAAGAAGACCTCCAAGAGAGGGGGGGAAAAATCACAGAGCTTACAAAAGGTCTTCATTGGTACTTCTGGGAAGACTCCTAAACATCATATAAGCATCTGCCTCAGAGAGTGAATATACCTTCCACAAAGTCTTGGTGGGGAGGTATGGAGTGAAAGATGTTTCTTAACATTCTTTTGCTATACTTCTCCCTTATGCTAAGCTAAAGTTTCCAAATAGGTTGGCCAGTATAAGATTTTACTATAATTATCCATCCAAAGTAGAGATTATTAGCAGAATCACACATTAAATAAAAATTACACTTTGTATAATCAGAAGTTAAGCAAGTCACTGAAGCCAGTCACTAAAATACTGATGCTGCATTTAAGAAAATCAATGTGAAATTAATTCCTTTCAGAATAGGCTTATGTGTAATTTTTAAGAGTATAAAATGCCTGGAGAGAATTATTTTGTATCATTATTTTGTATCAGTGTGAAAATCATTAGCCACTTCTTATTAGCACACTTTCTGTCTGTAAATACGCCCATTTCTCATTGCTTAAATAAAATCAAGTGAAATCATCTCGCCCAGGGCGGGGGTGGGGGGATACATGTATACCTTTATCTAAGAGGATAAAGGTAAAGTAATATTGAGTTAAAGTTCAAAGCTCTACGAGGAAATCTGTCTCAATTAGCTAATAACAGAGTGAGAGTAAGAGAAAGAAGGCTACTTTCCAAGATCTTCATTGACACTGCTGGAAGAATCCTTACAGTTCTGATGAAAAATCTTACCTATTGACTAAACACTAAAAACAAGTTTATGTTAATTTATTTTAACCCTAGCAGAACTCGCATGACCCATTTTTTAAATACTATTATCCTGTTATGCATTCCCTGAGCTAGATTCTAAAGTCTAAAATATAGTCAACTGATAACACTTAAAGGGTGCATGTGAATTTCCTCACATCACATTCTTGATACCCTGTATGTACAAATTATATGTTTATGCAAAAAAGTAAAAACAGTTACCTCTTGTTTGACATCTTGCTGTACTTTTCATTATTTTTACCAACTATATAAATGCCAGCCTATTAAAAACATACTAATACTATACTACTCTTAATGAGATATAATTGTCATGTGCTAAAATAATTTGACATAGAATGTTTTTTGTCATTCTTTTATTCTGAAATTCTCAGATTACTACATTTCTGGTTCATATAACTAATCACAGACATTTTACATTTTAATTTTCATTGCTATGATTTTTTTTGGTGGTCAGGTAAGAAATGTATTATTTTTGGTTGACGCCCAAGGTACCGGTTGCCTGTAATCTGCTATATTTTTCATTCTTTCATATTTTCTTAAAAGAGCTTTATTCTTTTTTTTACATCTTTATTAGAGTATAATTGCTTTACAATGGTATGTTAGCTTCTGCTTTATAACAAAGTGAATCAGTTATACATATACATATGTTCCCATATCTCAAGAGCTTTATTCTGAGAGGTGACAGGGATCTCGTACTTCTAAGCCATTAGACCTCAGACTCTGTGTGAAACCAAAAGGATATGTTATCAGATTTTTATTTCATCAATATGACATGATATGAATCACATTCGTGCTCAAATGGAAAACTGGCAGAAACACGTAACCACATCCTTAGATGAAGAACCTTAGAACTTTTTAGTACTAGCGAATGTTGGGCAGTGACACTGTTTCATGATAGGGGACAGGTCTACTGACTTCTTGGGATGAGGGCCACCCTTCCTTCTGTCCTAGCAGGATTAGAGATTCATTCCAAGAGAACGCCTTCAGACGCATTAAGTTTTTATTTTTAATTACTTTTAAATTTTAATTAAAACATTAAAGTAACAAATAGGAAAACACATTTGCTGGAACAACTTTAGATGGTATAATGAGGCAGGAAGTCAGCTTGAACTTACAGTTGAGAGACTGAAAGCGATGTAGTGCGTCATTTATTTGATTTATAAATTTTATAAAAGTGAATTGATTTGGTTATGTATTAAGTTTTATAAGCCTCAGGGTTTGTGGAATTCTGTAGCTGGGAACTAGGGAAAGGTACCCCCATATTAGTGCCACAACATTGCTACAATATTTATTTGAAATTTACCTGAATAAGTGAGTACCTAAGATTCTGAAATGTCCCATCTCACACACATTCTTAGATGAAATATTCACATTTTTCCTCTACCTAAGATCTTCAGATGGTATCTGAAAATTCCTCTGATTTACCCTGTGCATTTCACTCACAAGCACTTGATTGCTCACTCTAGCTGTTTTCTATCCATTTTAAAAGGCACATTTAACATTCTAGGAGTTCGAGCCTGCTTAAGTTAGCAAACAATTTGAAATGCAAAAGTTATACAAAAAAAAATGTAAATGTTAACCTTACCTCGGATGGTTTGAGCGTCCCTTGTTCTGAAACAAATGTAAAAATTGGCATTGTCAGTTATTTTGTTTGGTTAGCAACCTTAACTTGTTCTCTGCAGCGTGGTAAAACACTACTGCTTTGTTTTCCTAACATTATCTGTAATATATTTCCAGGGTCCCTCAGGCAGGGCTAGTAATTGTTTTGCAACCGGGTTCTCTTGCCTCATTGGCTTGTCAGGAAAGTGACTCATAGTACTAAATGACTTCTTGGTTATGCTTAACTTTTTCAATTGTTTATTAAGCAATTTCAATCCAACCACATAAAGCTCCTTGAAACAGGGACTTGCACTAAGTTTATGTGCAAAAGAGAAAGCTAGGTGGGAACATTTCTTTCAACACACCCAGTTTTAAGAATTAAACACAAATAATTTACAAACGTAGTACACTGACTATAACAATTGCAAACTTAACACATATAATTTGCACATGAATTTTTCTGCATTAAGGGGCTATTGCTTTTGGTTTTAATTTGGGGGGAGTACAGTTTGATTTAAAGATGGAAATTTAAAAAGGACAGGATTCAATTCTAATGCTAATTTTCCTTTCATCTCAGTGTACCTGTCTGTAAATAGAAACAACAATCTCCATTACATTTCAGTTCCTGAAAATGACTAACAGTTAGGAAGGACCCTGCGATCTTCAAGTAAGTAACATGGCAGAGGGCAAAGGGTATCTCTGAAAGGAAAGGCACACACTGCATGTGGAAAATGCTGGTGGTTAATATTTTGCTTCCTTTCCCCATATCCAGGAGCACCTATGCATGTTATAATTTCTCCAGACTGCGAAGAAAAACAACTCATCATTTGCACCTATGCCTATACTTTTCTCAACCAGAATGATCCTCTGAAGAAGGATCTGAGAAGAGAAGACACTGACGGAAATATCAGGAGAGAAAGGGCAGCTCTGTCAGCCTAAATGAACCTCTTATAGAGGTTCCAAGAAGCCTCACAACCAGAGTTCCAGGGGAAAAGTACCAGAACACCTTACTAGCTGCCACAGATTGTTTGACACAGGAAGACTGCCTGGGGCATGGAACAGGAGGTTTTGGGGCTTTTTGTTTTTTAAAGGACTATTCCTGATTAATGGAACTGAAGACGCATGAGGAAAAAGTCACCTTTCTGGAGAAAAGCAAAGCCTGCATTTCTTTGTCAATTTCAACCCTAACATACTAACTTTCATACGTAACTCTCTTCTACGAAGTCATTTTTACCAGGTCTGAAGTTGGCCTTTACAAAGGACAGAAAGGTATTTTCCTTTCCCTCTCTGCTAGAAATATGCAAAGTTGCAGAAGAAAGACTGCCTAAGAGAACTGGACTGGGGAGAGAATCTATGAAAGTACCATTCTGCTGGATACTGTGCCCAGACTTAGAACCCAGGTTAGGTGAACTTGGGTTCCTAACGGAACAGTTGTGATACCTGTTTCACTGGTTTGACCAGAAAGACCTATATGCCAGAAAAGCCCTACACTACTTTCTTCTTCTACTGTTGAGTTAGAGAAAGAGCCTGAACTGGGAGTCACAATCTACAAGAAGCACCAAACAGGAGGGGAGTTTAAGTTTTCCATCCAAGGAGACTGAGGAAAGCTTTGATATTTCCCGATGACCTCTAAAATGGGAAAACCTCAGATCTTTCATGGTCAGTGTTTAAAAATGAGTGTGCACCTTAATTTTAATTCAGAAGTATTTTTTTTCCTGACTCTGCAGAGAAGTGTTTTTATGTCCTGGTGAAGTAGGTCTGTTGTAATATGCTTTAAATGTATTTTATTTTTGGCATAAAACCTATGATAGCCCACGTGGCAGTAGTTGGCACACCACGTTCCAGGAGTGCTCTGGGGTTCCTCAGGAAGAGGAAACGATGGTATCTAAGGTGATGATCTAGCTATGCAGATACTTGCACCTCTTTACCCAGAAAACAGATCTGGGAACAGAAGCCCCTCATTTACAGGCCCTTCTTATGTTGTTGCTTAGTGCAAGCCACCCAGCTCCCGGCATGAGTGAGCACTGACCACGGAACACAAGAGGCATGAATGAGACTGGCAAAGTGAGGAATAAACTAGACTCGGCTGACCACCTTACCCAACACTCTCTCCTTCATTTCTCCCACTGGCTGTTGTCTTCTGCTTTCTTTCTTTGCATCTCATCAAGCAACTCAGCTTTCCTCATAATTCTTATTGGATGTACCTGCTCTTCACAAAGGCTCCTCTGTGTAACCCAGATAGGAAAATGGAAAATGGGCTTTGTGCTGGATGCAACTCCAACTCTGAGGACATGAGTCCTTGATTGGAGCTTACCCTTTCCTTGCCACTACTCCCTGTCCTCAGGGCCACCACATTCCCCCGCCTTCTCCACTGCCACCCAGGAAAGAGGCCTATTTCTTCCATGGACTTGGCATCGAGCAGCTCACACTGTGATCTGCTCATGCTGGGCAGAGCAATAAATAATGGCTCTTGAAAGTCTGAGCTTTTATTTCCTCATATTTCATGGCAAAGTTCTGTAAATATTCTGAGGATAGGGCAAAAGCCAAAGGACTAGAAATAACTCTTAGAATCTGTTCCGAGTTCAGAAATTTTTAGCCAGGCTCCTTTATTTATACTTTTGTACTTGTTCCAGGGGCCGTACCATCAGATTGATTGTCCCCGTTCCAAACACAATCTAAATTCTGATAACCATATTGATGCAACAACTTAAAACTTTCGTGAAACTAACAGTGATGAGAGAGCAGAAAACCCAACTGCAACACTGTGTCATACATTTTCAAAGTAAAATTCCGTTTTGGCTGGGAAAATAGAATAACAACCTCTTCTGATGAAGTATTCTATGGAAAAGTTGCTCTGATTTTGAAGTCTACAACACCATCCTTCATTTCCTCTTGATATATGCCCCAAACTACACTGGTGGGCACTTGGATCTCTAAAAACTCTTTGTGCGTCACAGCGCTGCATCAGGACTAGAATAATAAGGGCTGATGATTGTCAAATTTAGTTTGGCTGAATTCTGACCAAATAGAAAGCTTGCGGGTTGAGATCTGATGAAAAGGTCTCTCTCTCTTTTCTGTCTCTTTTTCTCCTGGGAACTTCCTTAGGATAGTAATTCAATTCTTCAAGTTTCCAAAAGTTTTTAATCCTCGACTTGTCTCTACCCTGCAGCCGATTTTTCAGGCTCCTATTGATCAAACTATAAAATGTTCTTACCCTTTCAAGAACCTTTCTAGGTGGTGACTCACAGGCCCTCAAGGTATTTACACCTTGCGTTCTTTCATCATGTCCCAACTGGTTCAATGTACTTCAGAGAAGTGCTGTTACTGAGGTGCTTGGAGTCTGAGCAGAACTCTATCTTCAACGCTGGCATAGGGTCAGTAGGCATATTTGTGTAAGACAAATGATTTTCACTGAGACTTTAGACTCATATCATATCATTAATTAATTAATTTTTTTTTTTTTGCGGTATGCGGGCCTCTCACTGCTGTGGCCTCTCCCGCTGCGGAGCACAGGTTCCGGACGCGCAGGCTCAGCGGCCATGGCTCACGGGCCTAGCCGCTCCGCGGCATGTGGGATCTTCCCGGACCGGGGCACGAACCTGTGTCCCCTGCATCGGCAGGCGGACTCTCAACCACTGTGCCACCAGGGAAGCCCTCATTAATTTTTATACATAAACTTCAGTCCTATTATATTTGTTTTCCAATACAAGCGACTCTCGATGCATACATTATCACACAATCTGCTTTGTCTCTTGTCTGAAGTTCTATTTCTTAAGACTAAACAAATTGATGCCCCTTCAGATCATTTGTCTTAAAAGGGGCCACAGAAAAGTAATTACCAGGAAAGCTTTTGAAGGTTTTTTGTCATCATGGCTAATATGCTATTTTTATGAAACATTAAAACTAAAAGACAGTTGGGCTGATCAAGTTTTGGAGGAAGTTGCACAATGCTGTGTTCACCACTCAGATCTACAGCAATATTTTGGAGGAAAAAAAAAACAAAAAACTAATACTTGGAAAGAGGCTGTGATTTCAAATCTTTTCAGGAGCTCTAACAGGAATTCAACCATATAATAGTTTTCAGTTCACTTTAATAATTATTAATATATCATTAAACTGACCCAAATAATTAAATGGAAGGAATAATAACTACCCTTGTGTAAAAAATTGTCTTGATGAGTTAAAAAAGATAACTAATTTATATAAAAGGCTTTAAATAATGTTAAATAGAACCAAAGTTATTTTTTGGTTATGAAATCAATGATCAAGCTTCAGTTTATGTAAAAGTCATGAGATAAAATGCCTAATGGTAGAAGGATGAAATAAAATTATATTCTAAAAGTTCATCTCTTATGATAAAATACTGCAATACTATTTATAAAAGAGCCATTTCAGATGCCAATTTGGGGTGCAGGTCCTAGATAACAATCTTGCAGGTTTAAACCATTAGGATACCAAGGCAACTTCCTTCCAATTAGGAGTGGCTGCAGCACCTAGGAGCAGCAGCTGGCCTAGATAAAAGAGCGATTAAACAGATAAGTAAATGGGGATCTGCTTCTATTAAATATTAGAGCAGCTGAGCAGCTGAGCTGCTCCCACGAAAGGAAAAGATGCAATAAACCGAAGTCATCTGCTCCAGCAATATTTCCCTTCCAATGTTACTTTCTTTGTTTAAAATGAGAGGATGCAAAGCAAGCTATAATATTGATCGTCAAGGTAAGAAGGGGCCAAGAGGAGTTTAGCCACATATTACAGCAGGGAAAAACCACAAATGCCCCCAAAGGTTATAGTCTAGGACTAGACCTTCATGGTGGTGTACTGGGAGAAAGAAATGCCACTCTAGAATTATATTATCTTTGCAGTGACTGGCTGAGAAAGTGTCACATAATGGAGTTCATAACTATGCATTATTAAGGTTGGAAAGTTTTGGCAGCACACTTCAGAGTCCGTGTACATGTTGATCGCTGAGGTTGCCATGGGGAATGTGAAGAAGTCAACTCAAGTTTAGCAAAAAAGAGAGTGGAATTGCCTGCTCTTTATATCCATGCAAATCCTCAAATGTTAAGACATAAACTAATCACCAAACCTTCAAGTTTGTGTCCAAGTTGCATAGTTTGTCTTATAAATATATATATAAAAAAATCTTAAAGGACCTTTTATAACACTTGAAATGTACTTGAGTTAATAATCTGTCAGAGTCAAATATTAATAAGAATGAATTTCTTCATTCAGAAATGAACTGCATTTTTACCAAGTAATTATTATTTTGAGGATGCATGAAGACTAGACAAATTTCAGGGATACAGATCATGAAATATAAAAGGTTTCTGAACCCAGGGGAGACAACATCCAAAGAAGATGTAACTTCCACAAAAAAGAAGAGCTATTTCAAATGCTTAATGGTTAGTATTTTTACCACATTCAACACTATCAAGGATTGTATTTGGGTTGAAATATTCCTATTTAGGAAAAAGGAGTAACAACTTGAGATTAAGCACCTTGACTTTGGACTTGGTACTAAGGGATAGATACAAAAGATGAGAAACACATTCCCTACAGTGAAGGAGCATATACTCTGCAAGAGGAAATAAAAAGTGGCAGATGGAATTCCTTGGTGGTCCAGTGGTTAGGACACCTCACTTTCACTGCTGAGGGTCCGGGTTTGATCACTGGTCAGGGAACTAAGATCCCACAAGCCATGCAGCATGGCCAAAAAAATAAAATAAAATAAAATGTTACAAACTTCCATTAAAACAAAAAAAAGGTGATTAGAGAATGCTTATTCACAGTGCAAAACTCTTAAAAAAATAAAATAAAATAAAAAAGTGGCAGAGACAGTAGTGTTCCCCAAACAGTCCATGGGTTCCATTACTTGTCCAGCTCCCCTTATATAATTAAGTTGAGGCCATGTGACTAGTTTTAACCAATGAACTTCTGATGTTAGAAAATGTATTTGCTCACTTCCAGTCCATAGGTCTTAAGAGCAGCAAGCCCAGGAGCCATGTGTTGAATTCATAGTCACAAGATGGAACTAGCTTGGATCCCCAAGCCATTACTTAGAAGGGAAGAACCCAAAGCAAACAGGGCATGTGTGAAAATTAAACTTGTATGTGTTAAAGCCACTGGGGTTTTGGGTTTTTTAGTTACCACAACACAGCCTAACCTTGGCAAAGACATAAAACCTACACACAAACTAATCAGAGAACAATTTAATTCAGATGACTACTGGGTGGACAGGATAAGGTTAAATGATTGACGAAGAGCTTGGAGAGGAAGTAAAAGAAGGGTAGATATTGGAACTGTAGGGAGAAAAGGGAGCATATTTCAGGGAGGAGAAACACTAAGAGCCATGCAAGAATTCTAAAAATGGGACTGAATGGAAAGGGAGTAGATTTCTCCAGAAATAGAGGCATTTTTGTCATTAGGTGTTCCATGAGCCAGTTCATTTTCTTGCTACTTATTAACCTAACCCAAGTGTCCCTTGTCAAGGGCCTGATGATCAATGCTCAGGGCATGAACCTTAACTTGAATAAATACTAGAAAGGAATGCAAAGGTCTACTCAGTTTTCTATCTTTCGTTCTTAAAGTATCAGCCAGGGATTCAGATCAGGTTTTTATTCCACTTATCCCACAACCACTCGAGCTCTAGTCTCTACAAGGGTAGAACCAGAAACTGTCCAATCCCCCACAGCCTCCTGCTTCTGCTTCTAAGACTACAGTGATTTTCAGGACCCAGAAATCCTGGTACACCACAGTTCTACTCATTACTCTATTTGTCGGTCTGTCCACTCACTCATCTATCCATCATGGCTTCCCAGAGGTCAGAACATCAGTTCAGCATGATTCTTATCAGTGAGAGGCTCACCATCTAATTGAAGTTTGAACATTATTCTGTGAGGAATGGAAGTTATAGTGAACAAATAAGTGACACATCAGACTTGATTTTAATAAAGATCGTGTTGCAAATTGCACAGTGGAAGTAAAATTAACAGCAGGGAGTTTGTAGCTGTCCAAACAAGAGACAATGAGCTTTTGTTTAATCTATAGCAATACCATATCAGTGGATATGGTATCTCTCTCCTAGGGAGACTTAGGAGGAGAACTAAGAAGAATAGGTAAGTGAATGAAGATAAAGGAGGCCGGTAAGTCAAGGCTGACACCCAGGTTTGAGTGAGTGTAGGAATGGTAGACCTTTAACTAAGACAAGGAAGAGGAGGAAGTTGGTGGTGATGACTAATGAGGTTGGTTTTACATATGTGAAATTTGAGGTCACTGCAGGACACCTGCGAATGGATACATGAGAAGAAAATGGAAATTTGGAATCCAAAGTTCAGGAGAAAAACCTTAAGTGGAAGTGGAGTCTTATCTATCTGGGTTACAGGTTATAGCTAATGCCCGAAAAATTAATCAGACATACAAAGGATGACCTGGGGGATGTGGTGGATGGTTAATTGTGCCAGATGATCAAGAAAGGTCAGGTAGGGTAAGGCCTGCAATGTGATGACCAGTAGAAATGACAATTACAAGGTGGAGTGGAAGATTCTTTAGCCTTCATTTAGCTCCTGGGTTACTGTGTCATTTTGTACAACTAGTACCTCTTTGCCAACTGACTGCTCCCTTATCTATAAACCTGTCCAATGTTGAATGAAAATGCTCCACTTTTTGGAACTGTCTTCCACCCCAACTATCCAACGTTTATAACTACTTAGCCATTCCTGGTAGCCGTGGCTTTCTGGACCACAAGTGGACTTTTGACTCACACTGAGCCAACTGGAATCTCTTTTTGTCTGTTGAGAATATAGACTGTGTTAACCAACGAAGCCATAAAGCTCTGTAAAGGTGGGGTCAGTCATCTCAAATCACCGATGATTTCATTTTGTGGGGGAACCTGGATTCTATACAAATTTAAGTTTGCCTTAAACCAGTATTATTCACTTGCTTTAAATTTGGCTGTTGGGATGATTTTCCCCAAAGTCAAGTTCTCTCTCAAGTTCTCTCCTGCATACAAAAGTCCCATTCAAGTAAACTATATCTCTAGCCTCTGATATATCATGTCCTTCCTCCTGCCCTCCTTCCTTACACCCGTTTTTCTCTAGTCATATCACTCATGGAAAGTTACCTTGCTGAACTCCTGCAAGAAATTACTCTTGGATGTTGAAATAAAGAACTGTGCAAAACTTAAACCAATATTGGGAATTGGGATTCTCTATAGGATAGGTAACAGCCCATAAAGTCTAGCTTGTCCATGTCCTCAAAATACTACCTATTTTATCACATTCATAACAGACCCACCAAGATGAAACTCACACTCTACGCATGATCACTACCTACATCAGAGCAGGAAGGGGTGATGTTGAGGAGAGGGTATCATGACTTCCAACTTTCAGAGAGTATCTTTTTGGAAGTGAGGGACAGAAGGCTACTGATAGAGCTGTAATGGAAGTTCCTCTTCGCTCTGAGGATAGATCCCTTTATTTCTAAGGGCTACCCATCAAATCTTAATCCAAAGGCAAAAAAGGGGAGCCTCCTTCATAACACTAATTAACTAACTACGAGCATTCAATGCTATCAGTCTCTTAAAAATCTTGAGCAGGAAAGGACAGAAAGAGGAGAGAGGATGAGAATGAGGACACAGCTGTGCAAAACATAAGGAGAATGGAGGACAACTAAGGATGCAAAGCAGAGAAAGAATCAAGAGAGCAAGGGAATTACGTTCAAAACTCCAAGAAGCAAATTTAGCCAGAGGTTTAAAACAACTATTTCTTGCTTTATAATGAATTAAATAAGAGTTTAGAGAACAATCCTACCTTTTGATGAATGAGTATAAGTAAGCATTATCTATAATCTGCAAAGCACTAACTGTTACTCTTATTTTCATACTCTTTCTGACTCAGTTTCCTCATCTTAAAATAAGAGGCCCTGGAGCTTAAGGTGTCTAAATTACTTCCAGCTATTAGACATTCCATGGGGAAAGGACAGGCATGGTCCCCAGAGATACCTGAATTTCTTGCAGCACATCCGAACATTTAAACCTAAAGACGTTTGGTAGTTACTAACTTAATTAAATTTGAAGTGTTTTTTGCTTTAAAAAAACCAAACAAACACAGATTAGAATTTCTCTCTCTTTCACAGAGAAAGCCAAGCACTTGATTATGTACTTGGGTTAGGTACTATGCATTCGACGCACCTGGCACGTATCATCACAGCTAGTTCACAGGACTGGTCGCCAACCCAGCGGTTAAGAACAAACTCAGGAGCTGGCTTGTCTGGATTTGAATTTTAGGTCTACTAATTAAGCAACTCAGACATGTTACTTATTTCTCTGTGCCTCAATTTCTCATCATTGTTAAGATAAAAATAGCAATAATACCAACTTTACAAAATTGTTCTAGGACTAAATGAGCTAACGGTGGTAAAGCACTTAGAGCAGTACCTGTTACTACAGATTTATTCAAAAAAACAAAACACTTTTGAAAGCTAGGTACTATTATTATCCCTAATTTATAAGGGCAGAACCTAAGCCTTTAAAAAGTTAAGTAACTGGGGGACTTCCCTGGTGGTCCAGTGGTTAAGACTCTGTGCTGCCAATGCAGGGGACACAGGTTCAATCTCTGGTCGGGCAACTAAGATCCCACATGCCATGCAGCACAGCCAAAAGATTGAAAGAAAAAAAAAGTTAAGTAACTGTGGACCAAAGTCACCCAGCTAGAAAATTGTGGAGCCTCATTCCAACCCGACCAAGACTCCAGAGCTGATAGGCTTTAATGCCTTCTCATGCTGTCTCCTTCCATAGAGCAACTCATGTACCAGAAGAAGACACTGAACCAATGACTCTGGAACAGACACTGGGAATATACCACTCTCGTATCTGGCTAGACCAGGAATTCCCAACTGTTTCCTACTGACTTGTGTGTAACGTAAAAATTTTAAGTCCTTTTAATGTCATTCTTGTCTATCACTTCAAAGTTTGGTGCTCACTAGTTTCTCTATACACATTTGCTCCACATCACAAAAACAACCAAAATGCAGATTAAAACCCATTCCTTTCAAAAACCGGCTTCTCATCATAACACCTTGGATGAAAATATTGAATTTTTATTGTGTCCAGGCACTTTGCTAGGCATAAACATTAATTCATATGATCCTCACAATAATCTTCTAAGTTCCATTTTTCAGATGAATAAATGAAATGTTTACATATTTTCCCCAAGCTCATGCAGCTAGCTAAGAGCAGAGCCAGATTTTCAATCATCTCTGCTTGACTCACAACCACTCTCCTACACTATTCCCTTTAGACTGAAAGAACCCTGCCAACTATGGGGTCACTTTATACTCCTCCGAGACTGAAACTCATAAGACAGGGCTATGGGGGTTTATAAAAATCCATCCACCTACTGTGAGCAAGTAACATGTTAATTGTCCTCAAAGAGATTAAAGGACAGAACACATAAAGATGGAACCACAGAAATTTAAGTGATAAATTGTTTCAGGTAGGCGATTAAATAATAATAATAATAATAAATATATGTAGTATTTCTTTTATATTTTATACCTTTGTAGATTGTTTCAGACCTTGAGAAGCATTAGTAGGTGCTAATCTTGTCTCCTTTACCTAACAGCCCTTGAGCAAGTTGCATAAGCACTGTGACCTCCATCAGAAACTGGGAAGGGCTCTTTTGAGGACTGAACGAGTCCCTCCAGGAAAGGCCCGGCAGAGGCCCAGGCAGGGCAGGCACAGTGCAGGTGCTCAACTAATGTCGGGCTCTCTCTCCTTGCACTGCCCATGCCTGGCATCGACAATGGCTCGTGGGGCCCTGAAAATACATCTACAGAAGGAGCCGAGTGAGAGGAATGTGCTGTGATCTCAGTCCTCTAATAGGATTCACACCTTTTGTACGATTGCCTATTTTCTGAACTCAGCTCTGAAATGAGCTATTATCCTCTGTTTCACTCTTCTTCGTATTATCCAAAATAATTCAATGTCCACCTTTCCCTTTGGGAAAATCAAAGGTTGACGTGGCTACCTTCTGAACTCAAGCTGTTAAAGATCCCTTTCTTCTTTTCAAAAAGTTTTACTGATTTTGAAAGGTCTTATTGATAAAACACAGAGCAACTCAGGGGAAAAGGACAAAGAGAAAGAAGAAGAAAGAGAAAGAATAAAGAGGCCAGAAAAGAAAGAGAAGGAAGAGAGCCCAAGAGGAGCAGACAGAGGCAAAAGGCTACTGAATGCATAATTGCCAACAGTTTTAGAAACTGGCTCAGGTCACAATCACGGAGCATTATTTTTAAAAACCAAGGGGAAAATATTTACACAAACTCCAAAGGATACGTGCTCTTTGTTAAATGCTGTAAAATGACAGTGTATTCAATTCATGAATTAGTCTGTGTAATGTTTACCCCTGGCAGCATTAGCATTTCGGAGATGAATATTTAAGAGAAAAAAAGGAGAAATTCAAAAACCAAAGACAGAATTAAAGAACCATTTTGTTTTGCTTTGTTTGTACACCTCCATTTGTGTGTTTTAGCTGTATCTGTACAGTGTTGTTAAAATTTAGGGGTTAGGGGTGAATGAAATGGGTGATATGGAACCTTCCAAGTCCCTCTTGAAGCCCTCAGCCTTCCAGGTATGTATAAAAGTCACAAGAATTTCCAACAATTTCCTAATTGTGCTCATAAACGATAGTTTCAAAAGGCGATGTGTTATAATAAACATATATTATGAGTAAATTAAGCCTTAATTGTGTTTAACAAGTTTTACGTTCTCATTAAAAGCAGAATCACAACAATAAACATGACTTACCAGCAGAATTAACTCTGCCGCAATTGTCTACTCTTCCCAAACATTCTTTGTGTGCTCTTGCACCACACTTAACACATAAATAGCCTTGATAAAATGTTCCCCTGCAAGGTAAAATTAGAGGGTGATAGGTTAAAAGGTGCGAAATTCTGCCTATAGGAAATCATTACTGCCAGAAAGCAAAACAAGAGAACACAGTGCTATGCAGTTCCCTTCAGCAGAGGGAGAGGACCTTCCTGGGTTCTGAAGGAACTGTCCAGGCACAAGGCCAAGGAAGGACCTGATGGATCCAAACTCGTAAGGCAATATCCCCACTTGAGAACATTTTGCTGGGACCTTAGCAAAGTCTGAAACATTTGGCAGTTATACCAGTTCCTTTAAACTGAAAACCAGGATCACACAAACTTACCTCAGGAGCATCTGGCAGACTTTGCAGGATGTAACCCGGTTGAAGGTGTGCATCTTGAACTCATGGAAATTGGAGTCTGCATAGTCTGGCCTTATGTTGGACCTATACAAAGGGAAAAAAGTAACATCCTCAAGAAAGTTTCACAACAAAACCGCAGTCTAATTCATCAACATTACATTGGGTAGAGAGGTGATTCAGTCAAATAGGCTATTAAATATGCAGTGTTTTCTAAGCCAAAGTATGCTTTGCTTTAAAATATGCACCAAAATCTGGTTGTGTCAGAACCAGCAACTTGTAGAGATTGAAGCAACCTAATCCTTCTCAGCATTGAGTGTTCCCAGGGAACTTTACAGAATGGCCATGTAGGTCAACCTGTCAGGATATTCACACTGTGTGATCATTTCTTTTCTCTAGCCACATCACTGAAACAGAAGCGAGCTGCAGGGGGCAGGAGGAAGGGGAAGAGGGTGTGCTGCATTTCCACAGGGTCCCTGTCCAAACAGGTATGTGGATTATGTAATGATCTGTAAAAGTGAATACAATTTTATAAAAAGTGTTGAAACAAAGCCTCAGTCTGATCATTAAAAACTTCCTCCTTAACAAACGGTCCACTTTCCTTGCAATCCAAAAACTAAGCAAAATTATTTTATCCTTTATATTATACACATATGCAAAAGAATACTAAGTATACTGCACAATGACATTCACTGTGTATTTACTCTGTGCCGATACTGTGATAAAAATATGATTTGTTCATTATATCTCACTTAACCTTCACACCAATCCTAACCGGTAGGCACTAATAATATCACTTGTTTACAAACAGGGAAACGGAGGCTTACATTAAAGTAAAGGAAATGGCAGAGCTGGGAACTCCAACCCAGGTCTGTGCTCTTAGCCACCAAAGCTATACTGCAAGGAGGAATTCAACAATATTCACCTTCATATAATTAGATTTTCGTGTCTAATAGGCATGTTGGAAACTGTTAAGTTTAGTCATTTCCAGAGGATTTTTTTATATTATTCTTAATTTGTCCATGTCACCAAAGAAAGCAGAAAAATTAGGAAAGGATAACTTAAAAACGAATACAGATCAGAGGTACACCTAGAAAGCGAAGATGATGTTCTCTGAGATGTTACAAGCAATTTGTGAGACTGTAGGAAAAGTTTGAGATACTGATGAGCTAGGATTTCCCCTTTTATAGAACACAGCAACTCTCAACCACATTGGCGTAATGAAGCATGACACAGGCGGGCGACCAGGCATCAATCTCTGAGGTACCAGGAGAAGCCTTATGAAAAAACATTCACAAAGGCAATTGGAGTAGCAGGCAGTGTTGCAGAAGTGTCAGCAAGGTCAGCCTTCCAATCCATCTGCTGAATATGAGCGAGCTCAAAATGAAATCAAATATTAGTGCCATCTGGGATTTCTCTGCTCTGTGCTTCTGGTGACCTCACTTTTTAGGAAAATGTTCCACTGCATGCTGAAAAGCACGGCCGTTTCCATAGAGGCATTTTTTTTGTCACTGATGAAGAAGTAGAGTTCTGCTGCAGGAAGGGAAAAGGTGGGAAAAGATAATGATCTAGAAACAAAACTCTCTTCACATTGTTTAGAAAACATTTGATTCTTGAGTCCATATAGCCAGACGGGAAGGGCCATTGTCCATTTCTCTCTGAGCGTCAAGGTGATAGTCATAGAAGAATTGTCAAATAGCAGCTTCGGTCCCGGGAACTTGAAGAATTCATCACCCTGGAGTTTTAGAATAAAAGTGGGTCTCCTTCAGGCAGGAACTCAAGTAAATAGATACCAAATAGGTAAGAATTTAATTAATCTTAGAAGTCTGCCTGGGATATAGGTAGAACACCTTTCTCCTAGGGTCAACTCAAGTTGTGTGTGTGTGTGTGTGTGTGTGTGTGTGTATCATCATTTGTATTTAACACTTTCACCAACTAACTAGGAATAAGCTGACTTTTCAGAAGACAAAAGCTGAGAGGAAGATGACACTAAGAGGTTAAAAAGAAAAATCTTATATAAAGACAAAAACTCAGAAAATATTGTTAACAGTAGTTGCCGTAAGTTAAGTGAGACTTGAAGTAGTAGGGTAGAATGATAGAAAGGAACTGTTGGAAGTTTTGTTTTTTTTTTAACTAAAACTGCATATTATTTTAAAAATTTTAAATCAAACATTAAAGAATAAAAGTTAACTCTATGACCCTGCAACTGCTATTGAGACATTATAGAATATAAAAGCATAGTTGAGGGCAGGAATCTGAAATTAGACCACCTGGGCTTAAATCCTAACTTGCAAATCACTAGCAGGGTGACCTTGGGCAGGTTAGTAAGTATAAAACAGGAATACTAATAAAATCAAACTTGTAAAGGAAGGTAATTTATATAAAGTGCTTAGGACTTTGCCTAGCCCAGAGTTGGTATTCAGTGAGTCTTGGCTCTAATTTATAAATTGCTGATTCCAAATCCACATTAATAATGATGTGATCAGGATCATGCTTTATGAGTGGTGAAGAGTCCCTTGATAGTCTTGGGAATTTCTAGAGGGTCCCCATTCTCCTGGGAATTTCATTGCAGGAAGGTTGTTGTATGTTCAGTGTCCTTGGGACCAGGAATCCATACATAATGATTTAAGCACAATAAGAAATGGGGTTACTCAGGAGAGGACACATATGCAAAAAGCCCAGGGAATTAGATGAAGTCATATGAAGCACCAACTAAAGAGAAGAGAGACATCAATACACATGGAGATGCAAAAGTCAAACACAGTAAGTTGGCTAGATGGGAAGAGCTAGAAAGGCAGGTTGAAGGAGAAGAGGATAAAGAAACATCAGGTTTATAGATTTGGTAACACAAGGACAAAAATGATCAAAAGTAGAGTTTATTGCACACCTCTAATGTACCAGGCACATTAATTGACTCTTCATATATTTTTTCACATTTACTTCTCATAATAAACCTATAAGGTAGAGTCATTCATTCACTTCATATTTATTGAGCACCTACCATATACATAGGCCGTGAAGCAGGAACAGAAAGAAGAGCCCTTTAGCTGGAGCCTGGTGGGTGAAGAGGGGCAATGTAGGAGATGTGTAAGAGAGGTTGGCAGGGCCAAGGAAAGAGTTGATCTTACATAGGGATTGACCTCACATTTAGTTGACAAAAAAAAAAAATCTCTGGGGCTACTATGTAGAGAATTCCTTGAAGTGCAGCAAGAGTGGACATAGCAAGACCAATTATGGGGTTGAGTTGCCTGCAGATGAGAACTGAAGATCCAATATAAGTCAGCTCACTTGCTTGGTCATGCAGCTATACAGAAAGGATTCCATTTTCATAACCTGCTTTGATATACTACAGTTTACTTATGAGAACGTGAGTGGAATCTCATAGATTCCATTTCTTTTGCTTCATATAGGGCCCATTATTAATACAATTAATCAGTCAATCAAATATGTATAGAGCGAGGCACGTTGATCCTCTTAAGTCTCCTTATAACTACATGTTCTCCTCCAATTGCCCCCTCTTGTCACCTGGTTCCATGTGGGAGCCAAGATAAGGACTACACAGCTCGGCTCAGCCTAGGCATCCTCTTCATCCTGCAGATCTGCATTCCAACCGTTCCTCAGGCATCTCAAACGCAGCACATGCAACACTCAACTCCATACCTTTCCTAACATACTTGATTCTTTTTTTAAAAAATAGAAACCCTTGTGTCGAGGGCTGATTTTCAATAGATGACAGCAATGGAGCTGCTATGTATGAAACCCTGAAGCAACATATCTGATTCTAATCAAATTCTGATTTCAATCCATCACCATTCACCCCATCTTCCAGCCGAGAAACTCAAGAGTCATGATGAATTTTTCCCTCTCCCTGAAACCTTCCTACATATTCATTCTCTCTTAACCTCTCATGTTCCAATTTCTCCTTCCCTGACACTGTGACCAATTTCTATTGATTCAACCTTAAAAATACCTCCTCTAAAATGCAAGTTCCATTCTCTCTTCTCACTACCTAATTCAAGCCCTCAATCTCTCCTAACTAAATTGTGACAATGAACTTCTTAATTATTCCAACTCCTACTTTCTCTGCCTATTTAAGGCCATCTTCCATACTATTCCCAGAATCACCTTTAAAAATGAAAATATGATATGTCACTCACTCCTTTGAATATGTCCACTGGTTCCTATTGCCTACAGGGATAAAGTTAAAACTTCTAGCAATGGCATGCAAAGTGTATTAAGCTATAGCTTTATCTACCTCTCACCTGCCTCTTCTTTCCCAAAGACTCACAAGCCATACACTATAGACACACAGACCTTCTCACATTTCTCAAGCATATTCTTCTCATCCATAACCCTCGGTTTTGTAGTCCATTCATTCTAAATGTTTCCCCTAACTTACAACTGTTAATTTACCTAGTTACTCATTTAGGACCAGATTAAAAAATGTGACTCCTTTGATAATATCTTATTTGAGTCTGCATGATAAAGATAGTGATTATCATATCATCTAGATTTCCAAAGTACTTTTTCAGCCTTCTAGTGTAATACTACATTGTATTATAACCACTTACCATCTGCTTCCAACAACCAGAAAGCTGTTCTATGCTGTTTATGTTTATATTACCATGACCTAGCTCAGTGTTTCCTATCTAATATATATTAAGTTGATATTATTGAATAAATAAATTAATTAACAAATATCCCTATCTATATACTAAGTATTCTTCTACTTAGAGGGAAAAGGACTGAAAAAAGAAAAAGCATAGTCATCACACCCTCAGAAAGTTGTCCACTGAATTAGAGAAACAAAAACAACCATGAAATAACGAAAATTTATAATTGAGGAGCAAAGAAATAAAGAGGGGAGATCAGTTAGAGGTTACATTAGTTAGAGAAAGTCAGTGGTATTTAGTAGATAAAGGAAAGGGGGAAAGTGATATAAGTTTTGGGGGAAAACAAGACTGAAAGTTCACAAGTGAATATCAAGTGTTCATAGAACAATGGACAGATCAGGGCATCATCTGTGACAGTGTGGTGGTTAATTTTAAGCGTCAACTTGACTGGTCCATGGGTTGCCCAAATTTTTGGTCAAACATCATCCTGGGTGTTTCTATGAAGGTATTTTTGGATGAAATTACACTTAAATCTGAGACTGAGTAAAGCAGATTGCCCTCCCTAATGTGAGTGGGGCTCATCCAATCAGTTGAAGGCCCAAATAAAATTAAAAGGCTGACCCTCCCTCAAGTGAGAGAGAATTCTTTCTGCCTGACCACCTTCGAACTGGGACATAGACTCTTTTTGCCTTCAGACTCAAACTGAAACAGTGGCTTTGCCTGGGTCTCAAGTCTTCAGGTCGAAGGACAAAACCACACCATCAGCTCTTCTGGTTCTCAGGCCTTTGAACTCATATGGACTATGCCTTTGGCTCTCCTGAGTCTCAGCTTACTGACTCACCCTAGAGATCTTGGGACTTACCAACCTCCCTAAGTGCATGACAATTCCTTATGACATATAATACACATACACATATACATACACAAACATACACACACACACACACACACATATATATATATATATATACACACACACCTTATTTGATCTGTTTCTCTGAAGAAACCTATTACAGAGATACTAGGAAATAATGTTAGGCAGGATTAGTGGGGCCAATTACCAAAGGAGGGTGTGGGAGCAACACCTAAGTTCAAATTTGTCAGCCTCCATAACATTTTCCTTGACACCCCAATGCCAACTTAATATGAATGACCTAGGCTTTCATTAACTTTGTACAACCCCTAAAAGAAATCACCACATAGCATTAAAAGTGCTTGTTTACATGTCCATCTCACTGCTGGCCTATGTGGTGATTGAGGGCAGGGGGCATGACTTCTCCTTTTTAACTTGGCTCACCTTTACAGCTATCAAACATTCGACTAGGAAAATAAGCTGCTAGACATTTATGGTTGATGGAAATCAGAAAAACATGCTTTTACTATAGCATTTACTTTACTTATTTTCAGAAGGCTGCTTTTGCCACATTATCAGATGGAAATTTGGATGGAGTACAAGAGAGATAAAGATATTTTTACTATGCCAAAAAAATTTTATCTCCCATATAAAAGCTGAAGAAAAACAATGATTAACTGAATTTCAATTAAATGTTGTAATTTATGTTTATTTACCTACATCCTCTCTTCCTTGTGAGAATATTTAATCTTTTTACAAGAACTAGAATGCAACTCATAGATACAAATATATTTCAGTAGTAAGTATGACAGGAGTTAGTTATAGTTATAGTCAGCTATTATTTTAAAAATTTATATATTTAAGATTAACATTCTTCTCAATTTTAACTATAAACTGATATCTTTTAGTAATATAGTTTTAGAACACAGGAAGCAAATATTAGCAAAATAAAATAATGTATAATGATCATGACTAATTAGAGTGGAAGATGAGAATCAATTTATGACATCATACTATCTCATGCCCTGTCAATATTACCAACATTCAAATATTCAGTTCATATCTGGGTGCCCACTCCAACAGGAAAAAAAAAAATCACCATTATGGGCACTGTGACAATTATGCAAAACACAAAATAGTTTATTTCATCATACTGCATTAAAAGTTAGGTGAGAGAGCTGGCAGCATAAGTTGGTGCTTTGAAAAATACTTGTCTGAATGCAGCAGGCTTTTTTTTGCACCAAAAATACACAGAAAAGTAAAAATATATACACACATAGCTGTATGTGTAAATATTGCTGAAATTCAGAAAATATACATTTTGACAAACACATGCTGGGCATAAAATTACAGTTAACTGTCCCATAAGAAAATGCTGAGCAATCTTAATTTTTCTATGTATTATTCTATTAAATTATTTTATCTTCTATGACATCACAAGATGATGCATCTCACCTTGCATCCTTCTACTAACCTCTATTACTTAAAAGGCAGTAAATTACTATAAGCAATAATACTTAATCTTGTTTTCCACAGCAAGAATTAAAACTCATTTAAAATAATATGGATACTCTATTACCTTAGGGATACTTAGTTATATCATGTCTCACTTAAAATAAATTTTTTTAGGGATTTCCCTCATGGTCCAGTGGTACAGAATCTGCCTTCCAATGCAGGGGATGTGGGTTCAATCCCTGTTCAGGGAACTAAGATCCCACATGCCACAGGGCCACTAAACCCACATGCCACAGCTACTGAGCTCGCGTGCCTCAACAAGAGAGCCCGCATGCCGCAAACTACAGAGCCCACACACCCTGGAGCCTATGTGCCATGACTAGAGAGAGAAAGCCTGCACACCACAACTAGAGAGAAGCCCGTGTGCTACAACTAGATAGAAGCCCGTGCGCCGCAACGAAGAGCTCACACACCGCAATGAAAGATCCTACGTGCCTCAACGACGATCCCACATGCCTCTACTAAGACCTGACACAGCCCCACCCGCCAAAAATATAAAACAAAATAAATTTAAAAGTTTTCTGAATTTTAAAAAATTTTCTATGTATTATATATATGTGTATATATGTGTGTGTATATATATATATATATATAACAATTTCTCAGATTAATAAAGAACCAAAGAAAATGGATCATCTCAAAGGATGTCAAAAAAAGACATAAAATAAAATGTATCATGTGCTTCTGATGAAACTCTAAGTGAACTAGATGTTAGACTAGATGTTAAGGGATGTTTTCATAACACGATAAAGAATATTAAGCTAAAGACAACTGAAAACATATTTAAAACACTATCACAATCATGTTAAAGTTTCCTGAAGTCAACTATACTACTCGACATTTTTCTGGAAGAGCTGATCAATATAATATGACAAGAAAAATAAACGTGAGAGATAAATATTGTTAAAAAGTACACAGAATTATCCTTTGGAGGTGACATTATGAAGACTACTAGGAAAAGCCAAGAGAAGAAACTTAAAACTAATGAAACTAATAAGAGAAAAAGACATATCAGGTGGTGTCTGGAGAAATCCATCTGTAAGCTTCCAATGTTCTCCATCAGTAAAATGCAGTAACACGTGTGTAGTGTTTTTACCCAGCAAGATTCCTTGAGACTCATGGCTCAAGGATTTTTGGGGGGTTGGTTACACAGGCAAGATCAGCCACAATCATTAAAAACTCTCAGAAGGAAAGTAGGTGCCCATCATAAACCATTGTATTATTATTATTATTTTTAATTTAGGCAGGCTAGCACAATGAAATTCAGTACCCCTGGCACACCAAATAACCTTACCACTTAGTACCATAGGGAAAGGGAACATTTCAAAACCCAAGTTCCCAGATGCCAATCAAAGTCTGAGCCTGAAAGCAGACTTTGCTAAAGATAGCAAACTCAAGCCTGCCATGTTAACTCTTTCCTGAACAAAAATGTGTAAGAAAAATCATAGCATGAAATGTTCAGGTTCTGGATGAATAAAATTTTAAAATTAACTGAGGGAAATAAAAAACATTCAAGTAAATAAAAGCTACATACCAAATTCCTGAATAAGAAGCTTGCATATTTTATTAAAAATACACTGTCTTTCCTCAAGTTAATTTATAAATTTAAAACGATTCCTTCCTCCCAAACCAACACATAGACACACACACAAACACAAATATACAATGAGAATTTTTTGAACTTGGCAAATGATTATAAAATTCAAGTGGAAGAATAAATATGTGAGAATAGTTGGAAAAGTTTTAAAACTATGATGAATTATTATAGGGGGTACATGGTAAGCCATCATAACCTAAGAGATACTAAAATGTCTTCTAAAGCTAGCATTATTAAATCTGTATGGGGCCGATAACAAAACAAACAAAGATCAATAATAAAGCCCTCAAGGGGATCACACATGTGCAAAAACTCAGTATGCAATTTTTGTGGCAGTTTGTTCATTTATTTTTCCATTCAAAGAAAAAAAAAACTTAATATCTAATACCAGGCAGTGGGATATAATGATAAGCAAAAACAAGTAAAGTCCCTGCCTGTTTGGTGCTGGTAGGGAAAATAAATATCTAAATAACTCTACAAACAATTGTGAAACTGCAGGAGTGACAACTGTCACAAAGAAAGATTGCATTATGAAAACTTACAATTTGGAATGTGACCTTATCTAACAATTATCACAGAAGGCTTTCCTACAGAAACAATGCTTGAGCTGACATCTAAAGATGATCAAGAATTCAGGCGATGAAAACGAAGAATGTTCCGGACAGAGGAAAGATAACAGATTATAAATACATTTTAGAAAGTACACTTCCAGCTTTTTGAAAATGTTAGGAAAGGACATTTCTATCACCCATTTTATAACAAAATTAAAATTTAGGTAATTAAAGATTTATATTATTTATTTGATATATATGTATTACATACCTGTGATGGGCCATGAATACTGCCAGCAATAAGGAATAATAAGATGGACAAAACCACTGCCCTCATGGAGCTTATTTAAATGTCAAATTTATCTATAAATCTATATTTAAATGTAAAATTTAGAGAGAAACCTGAAATTCGTTTTAAGCAAAAAACAAAAACATAAAAGTACTTGAAGAAAATACTGATGACTACTTACATAATCTTTAAAGGTAAAAAATAAAGATAGCTAGATTTATTTATTTGTAAAACCCCAAATTTTTCCTTGAATCAAAACCAGTAAAAATGAAAAGGAAAAGCAGGAAAATATCTGTAATTTTCATGATAAAAGATTAACGTCCTTGCAATATATAAATGCTCTTAAAATCTATAAGGAAAAAAAATGAACACTCTAAATGAAAAATTAGCAAAGAAATTAACAGGGCAATTTATTAAAAAAAAGAAATAAAAACAATTAATAAATACACAAAACATATTTAAGTGGCTAGTAACCAAAAGAAATGCAAATTTAAATAAGATATCATTTCACATTAACAAACTGGCAAAAAAGAAAAAAGGAAAAGAAAAAAAGATAATACCTAGTGTAGATGAAGCTACAGAAATATCCCAAACCTTAAAGATGTATTAATCATATGACATAAAATTCTGCTTATTAGAAGTAATCATGAAAGGCTCATTACAACATATGTAATAATTAACATTGGAATTGATTTAATTAAAAATAAGGAACAAGGTAAATTATAGCATATCTATAGATGGAATATTACACAACAATTAGCAATGATAAAGTGAACATACATATTAACCAAGAAAGATATCTGCAATATATTAAAGGAGAACAACTTTATTCCAAACTATATCCAGAACTGTGATTAATATATGACATAACTGCTTGCTAACATACATAGTGAATAGGTAGAGGCATTATGAATTATGAATGATTTTTTAAAATTTAGAGTTATCTGTGTTTTCTAAAGATTTTACAGTGAATATACATTATTAAATTTATTCCTTACACCTACTGTTTCCAGAGACAAAAAAAAGCAAATACAACCATAACAATCCATAAAAGCTTTAAAGAGGTTAAGCAACTTGACTAAAATGCACAGGTAATAAGTCATTGAACAGGGTTTGAGTCAAAGATTTGTCTCAAAGCCTGTGTGTTTAATCACTATGCTAAAAATATCGCAAGGCAATTAAAAAGCAAAGACAAACTGAATGAAATGTTTGCAGCATATGTGAAAATATTCTTGATAGAAAAGAAGCCATTACAAATCAATGATAATACAATGATGAACTGACCCATAGAAAACTTGGCAAAGGATATGAACAAGGAATTCATAAAGAAAAACAACTCATTGACAAGCCTGTAATAAACTATTCAGCCTCATTAGTAAATGTAGAGACATGGGAAGGCTACAGTAGACACATTGTTTGGAAACTGTCATTCCTGGACCCTGATTGCTTTGCTCTTCCCTTCTCACCCCCCTCAGGGATGTGATCTTTGTGATGCTGCATTTAGTCTAAGAGCTCATTATTTGTAAATATTTCCATGAATGGAAAAGCACACAGACTGTTAGTGCTTCAACATGGAAGGCTAGCCCCAAGTATAGAAGGATAGTACTGCAGCATGAATTGAATGTTCTGGAACAGGCAAGATGCTGCCCCACGCAGACAAAGTGACTGATGGTTATGGGCCCAAGAAAAGCTAGTTAAACTATGGTGCATTTGTTTCTGCTCTATCTTCTGTCAATAAGACCCTCTATCCTTGACTAATTAAAAAGGATTCTATTCAGACTTCTTGAGTGTGAGGGGTGGGATGGTTTTGGTTTTTGTTTGTTTGTTGTTGTTGTTTTTCCCCTGCTAAAACAGAACTCTTTAGAAAATCTTGGTTTTCAAAAAAATGAAAAATAAAACAATATATATTTTTTTACAATAGTGAATAATTTTTAACAAGCTGTGTCCAATGATAAGGTACTGGACATATATATTGTGATACTTCTACATAATGGAAAAACAATCAGCCATTTAATCATATCGAAGAAGAGTTTTCACAAGAAAACATAAGTATAAATGTATTCTAGAGACAGTGTTTATGTACATATGTATATATGTATGTGTCTAACTGTATGTAAATATGTATCTCTGTTACCATAGAAAGGGATATAACACTTACAGGAAAAGAGGAATTACAACCAAAATAGAGTCTCATAGCATCATGTAATGTGCCTTCATTGTACTTGTAACAATTTCCTTTTTTACATTTCTTTGTATGATTATTTGATTAATGCTTATTTTCCCCCCAAAGAATTTAAGCTCCATGAGGCTGGGGCTGTGTCAGATGTGCCCATTACTGTATCTCTGGCATCATGCAGGGTGCCTAACATACACAGGCATTCAACAAATGTGTTGATGTTTAATGGAGTATCAAAAGAAGATTAAATACATAAGAGTAAAATAAAGTTAGTATATAAAATGTATCCCAAAATATAATTGATTAATTGTTAAACATGTTACAAATTTACTGCTATACTTCCTAGCAACCAAAGCAAAGAGGAAAACAGGATCACTTGAAAGATAATTGTATAAATTTTCCTGGCACCAAAGTGTAAGAAAAATTGCTCTTATAGATTTTTATAAAAGGGACACTGTGTGAGATATATAGACAATGTCTTCAACAACATCCCTATAAATCAGTTGTACCCCTTCCCCTTCTAGCCCTTCTTGATATGAGTCAAGGGCATAATGCTGAAGTACTGCTCAGCAAAAGCAATTCTATCGGGGGCCTTTCAGGACCTATTCCATCTATGCATCATCACTTAACAGCCATCAGCTCCTCTAAAATTAGATACCAAGTTTGGCTAGTCAAATATTTTTCAAATTTAATAATTCCAAACGTGAAAATTATCTATAAATAAAACAAACATTTGTGCCAAATCTTCAAATACTAGACCTAGAGGTAGTAGTCCTTATAATTTAGAAGAAATTTCTGAAACAGATAAAAGGCTGTTATCTTAATTGACATTAGCTTATATAAATCAATTCTCTATGAGGACTGAAGACAGGTCAGATAAATACAGAAATCCCAGAGCTTAAAAAAGACCTGAAGTTCTTTGAAACAGAGACACCATTTCCCACACAGTCCCCCATATGCAGGACAGATCCCTGAGCTACCTGGGCAAAGGATCTCACTCAGTAATGTCTCGTACACCATTAGAATCACCAAGTAAACGTTCAAGAGTGTCCCAATAGTGCATCCAGGTTGTTTTTTGTCAAGTTACAAGCACTTCTGAGGTCTCCAGTTCTGAATAAGTGTACTTCAACCAAGTAAAGTCTTAGCCAAAAATCAAAATAAGATCAATCATTTTTTACCTCAAATTTAGGTTTTCCTGTAAGATCCAACTTTAACAGTCTCATTAAACAGTGTTTTCTTTCCCCCTTCCTTTGTTAACATGAAAAATCCAGAATAAAATCCAAATATTTATTTTTAGAATATCCTACATTGTGAAATTAAAGCTACCAAACAGGTAATGGATAAATACAAAAGGCTTTATTCATAAAAAAAAAACTTTCAGTAAAGTATCCTAAATCCTTACCTGTTTTTTCATAATTTGTTCTCATAATACAGTAGCATACTAATGACACTGCTGGCTATTTGAAAGGGCACAAAAATGAAAAAGAAACAGGTCCTTCAAAAACCAAGTTAAAAAAACAGGGTTCAGAAGGGACATCTTCACCTATTTCTAAGGATTCATAAAAGGAATGAAAACAAAAAAGAGATTTATAAATCACATCTAAATCTTATTCTTTGTATTCCAAATCACGTACCATTTTTTATCTAGGGAAATTAATAAATACTTTCAAAATACCAATAAAAATAAGATAATGCTTGGCTCTGAAAAATAGTATTTTCTTATCTTCTATATATAGCACTTCTTTATCTCATTCAATGTTGACTTTATAGTCAATTTTAAATATACATCCATCACTGAATTTCTGTGACATCTCAAAGAAACTGTTGAATGAAATGTAAAGTAAGTTAAATCCATAATAAATTTAAAGTGGAAAAAATGTCAGACTACATATAATTTGGGTCTTTGTTATAAACTTGATGTGTGGCTTCTGGCACATAACATATTGATATCTTTCTATTTCTAGTCTTCTCACCAATCAAAGAACTCTATCTGTCATCCCTGCTATAGAAGGAAGGCTATGGTCCAGGACTGGGAGAAGGAAGAAGGGTCACCATTTTTGGATCCTTTTCTATTCATCATTCAGATTTCTTCTGAGGATAAAGTGAAAGCACATATATGTACAGCTTATTAAATTTTATTTATTAAATGTGAAAAGCGTTATACAAATGCTAGATGCTATATCTACTATTATTGTTAGTATTGTCATAAGTGACAAGGATATAGTGGAAAACCCTGAGGCCTCATAAAGGTGGAACAAAATAAATGATGACCTACCCATCACCATATCCTGAATCAATGGGAATAAAGCTCTTATTGTATTAAAGAGTTAATAAGTATATTAAAACATTTTTTTATTTGTTCATACAGTCAAATTAACTAAGTGCCTATGATATGCCAGTCACTTTCTAACACTGGGAACACAATAGTGAATTTATCTCTCCCCAACCATCACGGACCTCCAGTTAATTTGGATTATCTTGCTTTACTTCAGTTCTTCCATTAAAATAGATTGTTTATGCTCTTGGCAGGCAGGGGTGGGGAGAGAGAGAGAGAGAGAAAGAGAGAGAAGGAGAGAGAGAGAGAGACAGAAAAGCCATGCATCTCCCACTGTGTTAGCTATTCCATGTAAGGGATAGGTTCTAGAGAATTCGGATTTTCTCATTCTCTGGTCCAGTATATCTGTAGCATAACTCAAACATTCAAGATAACATGGATTAGGAATGCTGAGTGGACACAGTAAATTTAAGTTCTTGTAGCACATTTTAAATTAAGTCCGATAGTATGAAGTTTGCTGTTGAATTAATGTGTTCTAGAAGCATATGGGGATAGAGATGATACTGCTGTGAAGTAGTATTTGGAAACAACAGAAGGAAATCTGAAAGGTAATCTGACAAGCTTCACAAGAACTTCACCTTCAAATTCTATAATGATTATATATGAAAAAAAGAGTTGTTATCAATACTCCCACTTTTGCATATAAAGCCTCTGTTTTACACTAAACTCCACGTGTAGAAATTCAGTATAAATTGAGCAGGATTTCAGTACAAATTTGTCATGAACTGAGGCTACTACCATTTATCAAACCAAAAATCACTCTTCAGCAAAAGGAAGGTTGAAGTGTTAAATATACTTATTTTTTTAAAAAAAGCATATTTATCATTAACATTACTGTGACATAACAGACAACTAATAAAGATTTTTAAAGTGGTTTGGTAATATTCTAGGCCTTATGGGACTTACAGGTTACAAAGATACTTGTCATCTCTAAGCTTGCCATAAAGTTGTGGAGACATGACTCACACATCGACCACTTGTAAAGAAGGTAAGAACTTGAGCAGTTACAGAACTAAACACAAGAACTAGAGACCAGAGGAGATAGAGTGTGAGAGGATGGGTAGCTACTGAGAGTCCCCATGTCAGAGCTGATGTAACTACAACTTTTATCAAAGTAGGGGAGGAGTAACTGGTGTTCAAAGATGTAAGCTGGGCAAAGCAGAGACTTGTTCAGGTGAACAGCTTGATGCCCAGAGTTCTAAAGTGGACAAGAGAACCATTTATGGGTTCATGCTTCCAGACTAAGTTCAGGCACAAAAAATTGAATCAGGGCATTAAAAAAAAAAAAAAAAACAACCAAGAAGGTAACAGAAGTCAAACAGACCTGGATGGAGGGGTGAGGGGGCAATGTGCCCCTTCAGCAGAATAATTAGAGTCAAATGACTAATCCCAAGGTACAGGCTGCTACTGTATGCCTTTTAAAGAATTTCCCAGAGCTGGTCAGGCGCTGCTAAAGGCTAACAGATGAGAACCACATGGCCAATGACCTTGACCAAGGTCTAGGACCTCTGGGAAGGTTTTAGCATTTGAGCTGGAAAGAATGGAGAAATTGCATTGAGAAGGCAAGGCATTCCAATGTCTAGAACTAAGCCAGGGTTAGACATAAGTGGGGAAAAGGCTGGATAGGTAAGGAAAACAGAGCCTTCAGAGGGTAGCAAACACTCCTGACCTTCAAGGAGAGAAACATAATGAAAGCTGTGCAGAGAAGCCTGAACCCAGCATCATTCTCCACTGTGAAGTATTAGACTGATCCTCTATTCCGGCCTTTCTGATGAATGTTTTGTTTTGTTTTGTTTTGTTTTTTCCTTTTTCCTTCAAAACGAATGACAGTAGAGAAACTCAGAGTAAAATATTCTGCAAAGCAACTTTTCTCACTATCCTTGTCAATGAACTTCAAATTGTCCTGTGATTTGTGATTCTTTATCCTACAGTCCCTATCCACTATAAAATAATTTAAATTCCTGAATGAGGCTCAAAGCACACAGAACATTAAAACTCAAGTGGCTACAGCCCAAACAAAAATCAGAACAGTCTCACTGGCTGGAAATAGATGCATGTGCCAGTCTACCTCGACAAAAAGAACAACACAACCACCCTCCAAAAAGTATCAAGACACTCCAGCAAATGGACTCAATTTCAAAAAACATTTGGGGCTATTATGCTCTGGACAATATATAATAAAAATACAGTTAAACCCTTGAACTTACAGGGTTGCTTTGTGGGTAAAAGAGGACCTGCCTGAGCCAACAGAGCTCTCCAAGCCCCAACACTGGGTGAGGATCGAGGGTGCACAGCAGCATCAGGACACAGTTTCTTCCCTCAAGAGTTCCCCCACTGGGCCTCGCCTCGGCTCCCAGCCACAAGCATCACAGGCCCAAATTACCGCCACAAGCTCCGCTCAGCCCCAGACTTGTGCCACTGCCCTTCAGGGTTCTATCCCCACACAGACGGGCAGAGGTGAGCACCCTATAAAAACGCTGAAGCCTCCAGCTCAGCCCTCAAGTCAGTTCTCCATTGTGTGCCACCATCCTCCGTCTGGACCCCTCTTGCTTGTGTTGGTTTACACCTAGATTCTCCCTTTGGGCCTGGGCCCTTCACAGATTGCCAGCTCAACGAGAGAGTTAGCTTGGTTTTGATTTCTTCGTATTCCCAGAGATTGCCTTTTGGTCTCACACATGAAAGCCTGTAGGAAATGATCGATCAGGCTCCCGGCCACTGTATGCCATCCTCTGGCCAGAACTCTGGCCTGTGTTCATCTGGAAGGAAAAACCCAAACTATCAGCATCAGCAACCTCTAAATGCCCAGGATCTGGATGCAGCATCATGGTAGCTGCTTTCAATATATTTTCTCATTTAACGTCACAACAACTCTGTGAAGTAAGTATTATTAACTCCATTTGTAGATTATAAAACTGAGGCTCAGAGAGCTTAAATAATTTTTTGAGGCTCACCTAACTAGAAAATCTAAGCGTCATGATTCAAATGTTGTCCAGTGATTTCCAAAATTAATGCTTCCAACCTCTTTTTTACATGACTTCGAGTTCAACACAAGAGAGAAATTTTAGGGGTCTTGGTTTCTGGGACTTTCATCTGGCCCATCCCTGGGATCACAATCAGAAGAGCAGTGCCAGCCCATGAGAGAGTCCCCAGCAGGGCATGGCCCTCAGCTTAGGCTTGGGGTCACACCAAACCCACTGAGCTCAGCGCTCCAACCACAGGTGTTTGCAGTCTTACCACCCCTCCCCAAACCCCAGGCCAATTCCCAGAAGGAGGCTTTCAGTATCACAAGGGGTTTCAGGGTGAAGGTTCCAGCTTGCAAGCTGAAGCTATGCTAGCCACAGGGCACCAAGAAGCTTAGTGGGTCAGCCCACAATTTAGCAGACCCAATCCTACCTTGAACCTGAGGGTGCACTGGTACAATTCAACACGGCTGTCAGCCACCCTATACAGAGGGGCTTATTCCTTTCTTACCCCGAAAAGAATTTGGGAGTGTGTCTCTCATTTTTCCCTCTTTCTGTTTGTGGCACCACCATGTTTCCAATGTTGTAAAGTAAGAACAAAAATATATCTAATCAACGCAGAGCTGATGTAAAGGGTAAAAGAGTTAACACACATAAAGGGCCCTGCACTGAATAGACAGCCCAGAAACAAAGCCACATACCTATGGTCAATTAATCTTTGACAAAGGAGGCAAGAATATACAATGGGAAAAAGACAGTCTCTTCAGCAAGTGGTGCTGGGAAAGTTGGACAGCCACATGTAAATCAATGAAGTGAGAACACACCCTCTCACCACAAAATGGCTTAAAGACTTAAACGTAAGACATGACACCATAAAACTTCTAGAAGAGATCATAGACAAAACATTCTCTGACATAAATCATACCAATGTTTTCTTAGGTCAATCTCCCAAGGCAATAGAAACAAAAATAAATAAATGGGACCTAATCAAACTTACAAGACTCTTCACAGCAAAGGAAACCATAAAAAAAATGAAAAGACAACCTACAGAATGGGAGAAAATATTTGCAAATGATGCAACTGACAAGGGTTTAATTTCCAAAATATACAAACAGCTCATACAACTCAACAACAACAAAAAAACAAACAACCCAATCCAACAATGGGCAGAAAACCTAAATAGACATTTCTCCAAAGAAGAAACATAAACGGCCAATAGGCACATGAAAAGATGCTCAACATCGCTAATTATTAGAGAAATGCAAATCAAAACTACAGTGAGGTACCACCTCACACCAGTCAGAATGGCCATCATTAAAAACTCTACAAAGAACAAATGCTAGAGAGGATGTAGAGAAAAGGGAACCCTCCTACAGTGCTGGTGGGAATGTAAGTTGGTACAGCCACTATGGAGAACAGTATGGAGGTTCCTCAGAAAATTAAAAATAGAGCCACCATATGATCCCTCAATCCTACCTCTAGACATATATCCAGACAAAACTCTAATTCAAAAAGATACATGGACCCCTATGTTCATAGAAGCACTATTTACAATAGCCAGGACATGGAAACAACCTAAATATCCACTGACAGATGAATGGATAAAGAAGATGTGGTATATATATATATATAATGGAATACTACTCAGCCATAAAAAAGAATGAAATAATGCCATTTGCAGCAACATGGATGAAACTAGAGATTATCATACTAAGTGAAGTAAGTCAGAAAGAAAGACAAATACCTTATCACTTTTATGTAGAATTTAAAATATGACACAAATGAACCTATCTATGAAACAGAAACAGACTCATGGAGATAGAGAACAGACTTGTGGTTGCCAAGGGTAAGCGAGGTTGGGGAAGGGATGGAGTGGGAGGTTGGGGTTAGCAGATGTAAGCTATTACGTATAGAATAGATAAACAACAAGGTCCTACTTGTTGTTTAGCACAGAGAACTATATTCAATATCCTATGATAAACCACAGTGGAAGAGAATATTAAAAAAAGAGGGTATATATGTATAACTGAATCACTTTGCTATACAACAGAAATTAACACAACACTGTAAATCAATTATACTCCAATAAAAAAGGGGGGGGGTGTCCCTGCACTGTGCCTGACACATGATAAATACAGAAGAAGTGGTAAATACTGTTATTTTATTTAAATGTTACAACAAACACTGTGAGGTAGATATGATGTCTCCATTTTGTGATTTCCTAACTGAGGCTCAGAAAAGTTCATGGTCAAGCTCATGAAGCTATTAATGGGCTGAGTTCTGATTTGACTCTTAAAGACTACCCAACCCTAAGGGATTTAGAAATTACTATGTAGGTTAGGAAGAGCAACTGAAATATCTTAAATCAGAAAATTACATCTCCAGCGGTAGTATCCTATCATAAGCTCAAAGGAGTCATTTATCTCACTTCAGCCCCAGCTCTAAATTATAATTCCTGGTCATGAATATCCTTCTTTCTTCCCCCCACTCCAAATCCTGTCTATCTCTGTAGTTTGGTCCTCACCTTTTCTTTAAGACTTTCCCAGATCACTGTAGCCCATATGATCTGTGCTTTATCTCAAATCATGTGAAACTTACACTTTATTGTTACTCAGACGCTCTCTAGTCATTCTTTTATTCAACAACTATTTATTAAATGCCTAATATATATCAAGCACTGTGCTGGGGAAAGAAAGTGCATGGCCCCTGGCCTAAAGGTCCTTTCAAACTAGGATGAAGATAAAGACATAAAAAAGAAGTACATCTAATAAAGTATTCCCCAAAGGTATAAGATATGGTGGCAAATAAAGAAGAGATTGGTTGATCCTATAGTACAGGTGCGGGTGGAAGAAGGCATGAGAGCATGAAAAGAGAGCAACTGCCTGAGATCTGAGTCTTGAAAGATGAAAAGGTGTTCCCTGGCAGACCTCAGGAGGGAATAGGTCCCAGGCCAGTAAAGAACACTGTGATCAAAGGCCTAGAGAAATAAAGGAGCCAAGCATGTTCCGGCAGCTCCCAGGAATTCAGTCTGCTTGCAGCACTGGATATGGTCAAAAACGAGGCTGGACCTGGGCACGAGCCAGACTGTAGATGCCATCTGTGCCTCCTCTGGGAATCTGATCTTTTTCTGTGGGCAGTGAGGGACCACTAAAGGACTGTATACAGATAACCAGATTATGTTTGCATGTTAGAAAGAAAACTGGCAGCCATGTTGTGGGGAGGTGGGAAGACAGGTGGGAAGACAGCTTTGGAGACCACTGCAACAGGCTAGGTAGAAGAGTCCGAAGATCTAAGCTAAGACAGTGACATCAGGAGTGAAAATAGGAGTCAAAATGAAAGATAAGTCCAACAAGAGAGAGGAATGCCATATTGGAAATGGGCAATTTAGAAAGGTCACCCTTGCAAAGCCCATTGGGAACTTGTAGGTGGCTATGCTGGCAGCCAGGAGACCAGTTAAGAGGCTAACGGTAGCTTAAAAGACATGATAGGACTTCCCTGGTGGCGCAGTGGTTGAGAGTCCGCCTGCCGATGCAGGGGACACGGGTTCGTGCCCCGGTCCGGGAAGATCCCACATGCCACGGAGCGGCTGGCCCCGTGAGCCACGGCCGCTGAGCCTGCGCGTCCGGAGCCTGTGCTCCGCAACGGGAGAGGCCACAACAGTGAGAGGCCCGCGTACCGCAAAAATAAAAGACATGATAAAGACTTCTCCATGTTTCCCCTCCTCCTGATTCCACATGACTGGTGTCATCACTGGGCAGGGTCTTAACCTCGCAAATGGTTTTCTGAATCAAAGGTGTCTGATACCTAAACTGAGCTTTTCTTACAGATGGTGAAAAGTAAATAGAAGTAAAGGACATAAAGTGAAGAAAAGCAGGGGAGGCAGAATGGAGTAAGCTGACAGGATCCTCAGGGTTTACTGACTTCAGACCAAATGCTGGTCATACTGGGCAGATTTCAATAGCTAATCAGAGCCGGTTTCAACTATTTGGTTATCCCACAGGAATGTTTTCAGTCAACGACAATTTTTATTGACACATTATTCCTTTTCCTTATAGTAACAAGATAACTATATTGTCCTGGGAAGGATGTACTTTTAAATATCAATTCTGATAGACGAAGGCAAACACAAAACTCCTTTGAATTTAGGTTATTGCTGGACGAAAAAAAACATCTTTAATGAAAGATTTCAATATTATGCTATCAATATCCCTCTCTCAGAAATAAATGATGATGTGTGACAGCCTACCTTCAGGACAATTGAAAAAAATCAATGATCTTTTTAAAATCTGACTTCTGATATTTGCAAAGTGCTTTTGGTTCAGATGAGAAAAAGCAGTAGAGGAGTACACATTTAAATAGATAAATAAATCCATTTAAAAAAAAGAAAAAGAAGCTGCTCACAGAAGATAAACAAATCACTCCAAAGCAGATTTTATTAAACTCGACTCAGATCTGATCCTCATACGACGAGCCACAACTCTCCAGAAAGTCTCTCTGAGCTCTGATTGCAAAGGCACACAACACACATCCTTCCCACGGAGCAGTACTGACCGCTAACGGCCAGTTGGCTCACTTCAGTTTCCCCAGTTATGCCTCAGAACTGCCTTTGAAGAAGTCATTGAATAAAGTAATCAATCAATTCTCTATGTACTAATTCTCTGGCTTCTTGTGCTTTTAATATCAAAAAGGCTTCCTCAATAAAAACGAAGAGTAATCAAGTTTCCTGGATCATACACTATCTGTGCTTTTTGATCAAGGGTTCACAGTTAATTTCTTTGGCTTTGCAAGTTGATGTGTTCTACTGAATCAGCACAGACTATCAACCTGATTTCTTTATTGAGGTTTTGAGTGTAGGCAATGCCTTCATTTATAATTAAACTAATTACACTACTTTTGAGTATTACATTATCATCATTATAATTCCACAGATGGAACAAAGCCCACTTAGTGAATTTTCCTGATGGTTTACAGGATAAGTACGCAGAATTTAAAGTACATTATCATCGTTAGGGCATGAAAGCACCAATCTTCTCAGAGGGACCACATTATCATTGTCCAGTATGCGCATTCATGCACGTTCTTGGAAACACACACATATACACATACACACACACAGAGTACTAACGGTTTAATGTAATTTGGAGAAGCAGAAGAGAACAAGCACAAGAGGAAAATGTCATAACTGTTGTGCAGAAATAAAAGAGGATGAGATTCCACTATTATTTTTGTATCACAATTAGCTTCCACACTTCCCACACCTTCTTTTGCCTTTCACAAGCCTTCAACAAATTCAACAAAGAGACTGTACAGAGTCATACATAAGAGCGAATTTTCTAGTGGTGAAGGCAAAAAATAGATCACAAATATTCCTGTCTCCCTTTTAACTAGTGAATGAATTAAGTCCCAGAGAAGGAAAGAGTCTTGCCTGGGTCCCTTGGCAAAGTCAGTGGTTGGACTTGGATCCTGCCTTATCTATTTTCTCTTTGTCCAGCACTCTGAATTCCACCAAAATGTCCTCTCCTTTTGGTTCCTATTCCGTTTTTAGGATGATGAATATGATCTCCAAATTAATTCTCAGAATCTTTAAACCCTCATTACTATTCATCATTAACATTATCCTCAGATGCCTTACCTTTCCTCCAACTTATTAAAAATACTACTAAAGCATACTACTAAATTAATCATTAGGCATTTAACCTCTAAACACCTTTATGAAATCAGGTTTATTGGCAACTTTACATACATGTGAATTCTCACTTTCCAAATGAATTTAAAAACCAATTGCAAATAGTCTACTAATAAACAATTAAAATTAATATTTGACTATTTCCCCCAATCAGTCAGATATTCAGACTGTCAACCTACCTAGTATATTCAAAATGGCCAGCTAGCCATATTTTAAATTAAACATAAGCCCATGGGATCTAGCCTTTGTGGACTCTGCACGTTTAGACTTGTGTCAATATCAAGAGTCAATACAAACCTAATACTAAAACACTCAATCTCTTATGTTGAAATTTTATAAAACCAAGGCATCTCTTAAAGCATCAATACCCTTTTAGAATCATTTTTAAAACCCCAAATAAACTCAGTCTAAGGGGAGATTCATTATAATTGAATATGGAATTGCAAGTTGGACTGTGCAACACATTAAACAATTAAACAAGCAAGAAGTTTAATTAAATTTCCAATTCACTTTGGGCTCACTCTGTCCTGCAATTATAATGTTTCATACTGGTGTCAAGTGTTCAGGAGTCAAAAGTGCCCTGATGAAAAGAAATCTGCAGTGTCAGTGGTGAGCAATGTATTAATGCCAAATAAACAGTGCAATGATGGGTCCCATTGCTGATATCCACTGGAGGATGGTTGAGTTTTCCTCTCTACCCCAAGTCCACAGGTCCCTAGATAGGGGATTCGCAGCTTTTCATGGTAAGGATATTGGGGAAAGAGGTAGACGCGCCCATTTTATGAAAAAGGAACCCGCTGATAGAAGGTTTGCCTTGGAAGAAGAAGAATCGCCAGGAATTAAAGGACTTGGGATCTAGTCTAGTTCCTCTGTTTGCTACTCCTGTGGTTTGGAGCAAGTACCTCTGTAGAAAACGTTACCCCCGGTCCAAATGGATACAAATTCTGAAGCCATCCAGTACATAGACATTTAAAGAAAAAAAAAAACAAAACATAATCTGTTAATTGCTCTATCTATAAAATTGCTGAAGTTACAGGGTAATGGGTATTGCTCCTGACTTCTGTGGTTCCAAATATATGGCTCTTTATTACATTGCCCTGAAGAAAAACCTTCACAAGGAGAGTCTCATGTATATGTATTATGTACATACATAAATATGTATATGTAGAAATGTGCATAGGAGAAAAACACAAAATGTCCCTAAATCAGCTGTACTGAGGAAAAGGCTTAGCACAGAGCTACTTATCAACCTGCACAAGTCTAATGCCACAAGCCAAAAGAATGCTGAGCTATATAACTAGATAAAATAGTGTTTGCAAAACAAGAGACACTAATGCAAGCCTAGGGCTCAAAGTACAGAGTCATCATTGTCACCAAGCATCATTTTAATCTTGATACTTCCTATCTTGAAGGAGTTAGAACAGTTTCTAATTCATCATTCCTGGTCTCCGTGGTATGTGGAAAATCCATTAGGTTGCTCTACAGTGTTTCTTCTAGTAAATCAAAGCCCTGCAAAACAGTTTAGTTTTTTCTCAGTCTGAAAGATGTTTAGGTCATGATAATTAGAAAATGCAATTCAAACCCCAACCACAATTAAACAGGCGAGGAATAGTTTCGCCTTAGTAAACTACATATGACATCAGGTCTATTTTGTTATGTATGAAACACTAGTTCCAAGCCATCTAGTTTTAAAATGCATGGACAGCGACAGCTTTAATTTAAGATGCCGGTGTTCGATATGTCAAAGCTCAAATATTCTCTGAGAAGGAGCCTTAATGCATATATATTATTAATGTGCTATCAGAGAACAGATCCCTGAGTAGATTCTGACCAACGAGTCATTAGTCAAAGACTACATAAAGCAAATTTGGTGTACGATAATAGATGAGAGAATTTTATTTCTGGCTGCTCTTGCTATCCAGGGAGAAAAGAAACAAGGAAAAATACAGGAATTCTGCAGTTTAAGGTTGGAAGACAGAAAAACTGGGTTTAATAAAACATCAGGTTTATTCCTTACTAGCCATTGGGCAAGAAACTCTTTGGAGTAAAGAATGGGGAAAGCACATCCTGGGACATGGACCTGGTAGGCTGAAAGGAGCATGGCTGGGATCTCAACTCCATCATGAGCTGTGTGGCTCAGGCAGGTTACTTATATCTCTGTTCCTTAGTTTTCTTATTTGTACAAACAGAGATAACTGCCCCCCTCATGAGTTTTGGGAAGATTTACAAGACAAATATCAAAACCATATAGCATTGTGCTTGGAATAGAATGTTAATGTCAGAAAATGTTAATTCTCTTATGGGATCGATGCAAGGAAGGGCTGAAAGAATAATAAATACAGAAGGTTTTTTTGTTTGTTTACTCTAACAAACTTTGTTAAATAAGACAGCATTATTTTTTATGAATTTTTAAATTTATGGAGCCCATTAATTTAGGGCATTTGTGACTTTTGAAATTACCATCCTTTTTTTTTTTTCAAAGGGCTGGCTGCTTTGTGTAGACAGTGATGTTACAAATATAAAGGTGTGGATTGGACTAAACAATTAAACTAAACCCATTGACCACTGGAATATTCTAATCACTTCTGAGGCGGATAATCTGAGCTCCCAAATCTCAGTGTTTCCTTGGAGAAAGATGTTTAGAAGAAAGCCCGCTATTCTAATAAGCGACAGACAGGTCAAACACATGGTCCAGATAACTTCAAATCTGGCTCTCCCCAGGAAGAAGAAGCTATTCAATGGTAGTCCAGTTTATCCTGAAGGAGGAAAATGACAGTGTTTTCACACTGCGTTCATACCTCCAGTGACTTATGTAATACACAGCCACTGCTACCTAAGTACTGGACGAAAACACACACACATATTGATTTAGAACTCAACTTAATCCACCTTGAGAACTGGCCAGGGCTTAGTCTCAGACCCTGAGCCTTCTCCTCCCCAATTCTTTTACCTGTAAAAAGGGAATTTAAACTTTGAGACTAAAATCACATAATGCAAATGGCATCAAATCAAATAAAATCAAGTCTTTGCATAAATCATACTAGGCTCAATTCTATGATAAGGTGACCAGAAATCTTGCTATTAATTAACTTGTAAATTAAGACAATTTATTTTACTCTCAGGAAATTCTTTGAAGCCCAAATCATCCTTACTGTTAATAATATTCAATGCTGTTTATTATTTGATTCCATCAAGATAACCACCTCTTACCGAATCACTAAAAAATAAGTAGAAAGTAATTAAGTTCTAAATTATATTTTTCATCAAGTGTATGAATACACTACACATGAATACCTCTTGCTTATAAAACAAACTGGTGGAAACTTTCATCTCTGGAGAACAATAGTAGGTATTCTTGCTATAAATGAGACAGCGTGGTGCAGGGGAAAAGCTCTGGACTGAGATTCAAGACCAGTCTCTTTTTCACTTACTAAGTGAAACACACACACAAAATACTTAATCTCTTCTCTCTTTTCTGACTCTATGTTAAAGATAATATCTCCCTGGCTATCTCACAAAACTCCTTAAGAATCAAATAAGGTATTATCCAAAAACACTTTGGAAACTATAAAGTACCATATAAGAGTAAAGAATTATCCCTATATGCTACCAGACTCTAAATGCTCTAACATGAAGGAATTAAAACCTGAAATCTTCCTTATAATACTCAGAATCAAAAAAAAAAAAAAATTGTCATGCACAATTCAGTCAGAAGTCCCCAAACTGATTTCTGAACCCCTTGAAAATTTAAATTGTCTCATTTACCTTTTTGTGGGAATGATAGTAGCTAGCATCATACCTTGCCTATAATATTAGACTGACATTAAACATTCAATTTACCCATACCTTTATCTGATCAGATTAGCATTCTACTCAACTAGTTAACGAAAGAATTCTCCCAAAGTTTCTCTTCATTTATTCAAAGGGAAAGTATGTTTAAAACATGGACTTGGAGAAGAGCTATTCTCAAATATCTGAAGGGTTACCATATAGGGGAAAGAGTTAAGATGTCCTATTTGGGCCCAAGGAGGGACGTTAGGAAGTTATACTTGAATAGACATGTTTCAATTCATTATAAGGAAGAATTCTCTACAGTCAAAGCTAAACAAAGATGGAGCAAATAATTCCAGAGGTAGTAAGTTCCTCATCACAAGAGGCACTCAAGCACAGGCTACAATTAGAAAGAAGTTGTAGGAAAGGCTCAGGTGTTGGAATAAAGGAACATTAAACACCTCTTCAGAGTGTTTATGAGTTCATAAAACATTACAGTTTTTTAAGACCTTGATTATCACAAACTGGCATTCAGAATAAACGGGAGAAAAACCACCTTGAACAAATTAATTTTTCTGAATTACGTATCAGTGGTAAATGATATTTTTCCTAATTATTTTAAGCAAAAAATGCACATACTTAACCTACAACAGCTTACTTTTCCTAAATTAAAAGGAAAAGGCTTCAGTGCAAATGCCTTCCTTAGATCCTCAGAGGGCCAATAACTCTTTACAAATTTGCCGGAGAGCATCGCATGCATTGGATTTTTCTATGTTCAAATGTCCAACTCCATTCTCCTTACATCAAAATAATGAGTGGTATAAACTATTTCATGTACCTTGCAATTTATCACTGTTTTGCATTGACATTAGAATGCTGACTTGAAAATATAAGCCTTGTTAGAATGTAAACTCAGTGAGAGAAAAGAACTTGTCTTATTCATCATTATATTCTTAGTGCCTAGAATAGTTCCTGGGCATGTATGGGATGCTCAATACACAAAAAAATAAATGAACACAGATATATAATATTCAGTCTCATTCAGTAATTGTTTCAAGTATGACTTTCTTATCTCTTCAACCAGACTGCTACTGTTTACTATCCCATGAAGAAGAAAACTGAAGTTTCTCTCATTGTTCCCATTGTAAGGATGGCCAACCTTCAACTGCAGCTTATTTTGTATTGTGTAGCCCAAAGTAACAATTCCTGTGACCTAACAATTTCTTACCAAGAAATATCTTAAAAGTAGTACATGTGACACTAACTGTAATATTAGGTTTAGACTTATAAATTAAAGCTTGCTTACTATTTTAGAATTCACTGATTATGTCATTTTCTTAGAGGAAACAATATATATAGTTGACTCACTACAACAAACGGTTCCAAAACAAACTATTCTTTGTGTTAACTTCTATATAACCCAGACAAGCTGGAGAGAGCAGTGACCACAACTGCCCAGTTAAACTCTCCTGCTTGCACTGTTACTGTTCTCATATACGAAGAACACACACACACACACACACACACACACACACACAATGGATCAAAGGCTCTGTTATAAAAGCTCAGGGACACCAACACTAATTCAGCTGAATTTTATCTGCATTTATTTTTAACCAGAGTAATGCTTGTTTGCTGATGGAAGTTTTGATATCTATCCTTCATTCTTCCTTCTGCCTATGGCTTCTCCTTCCTTATAAGCATGCTCAGGAATGCCAGAAAAATGTCAAATAGGTATTAAATACAAGCTGAAAAAAAGGAGAGAGGTTGATCTCCACTAGGCAATAACAGAACAAGAATAGTATTTAATATTTACTAATGCTTTGTCATGCGTGAAATGCTTTTGCATGTTTCTGGATCAAACAGGCTACTGAAAAACTCCATTTTATGACAGCTGTGATTTTTCTGAGCACTGTCCCGTGTCCTACTTCCTTTTATTGCTGCCAGGAAACTGTGGTTTAGTTCCCTATACTGACTTAACTGCCAATTTTGAAAGGTTATAGACAATACATGAGATTCGGGGAGAGCTGTGCTGGCTTCAACTTGGGAGATTAACGTGAATAGGTCAGTAGCATGAGGCTCAGCGCAGCCTGGGGGGCGATGGATCGTGTCAGCATGGATTTCATATCCACAAACAAATTCTTCATATTAAAAACTGGTAGTGAAATCCTTTAAAGGAGAATGAATAAAAGGTTGTTTTTAGAGTGAATAATTTCTCCCAAAAAGCAAAAAAGCATGTGGGCAGACAAATTCAGAGATGCTTTATGGATTGATACTTCGGTAATTGTGCCTGTAAGGTTACCAGTTTCCAAGTAGACACTGATGGGCTTCGGACACTGAAAAACTGCCAAAGCAGGTGTCACTGTAGTCAAATGTCACCCCCCACACACAGCTCATCCAGGAAGGCTCACCCTTGGACCAACTCTTGACACCACCATAGCCTTCCTTCACCCCTTCTAATGTTCCTCAGTGTGCTCTCCAAAGAGGGAATTTCAGAATAAACAACAGGCACAAGTGTCATTACTGGTAGGAAGAAAATGCTTCAAGAGCACAAAGAGCCATCACTGACTAGAAAACTATCCTTGCTGATGTGGTCGGCTGTTGAGTAGAGACAAGTTTACCATGTTGTTGCTACTGGCCTGGATTCTTGGGGTCTCATAGTGCTTTCCAATAAACCCCATAATAAAACTTAATGAAACCAGATACCTGGATGGCATTTTTGATATTCAATTGGTCAGTACAAAATAATGCCAAATACATATAATTCATCCAGGTATTTCTGTTCTGGTTTTGGTGGAGTAGAGAACATTTTGAGGCTAAATCATCATGATGACCTAAACAGGAATTAGTGCTAGTGAGAAAATCACACTTCTACAAAAAGCCACAGCATGGCACCAGTAGAGCTGAGACCTTTTGTGGCAACACATACTCACTACATTCCCTAGGCCTGAATCATCATCTCTCTGCTGTAAGACAAGGGTCGCTAACTACAGCCCACAGCCTATCTTACTGGAATATACCACACTCACTCATTTATGTATTATTATCTATGGCGGTATTCTTACTATAATAGACCTGAGTAGTTGTGACAGAGACCATAGGGTCCACAAAGCTGAAAATGTTTACTTTCTGGACCCTGTTCTAAGAGATGAAATTCACAGTCTCAACAGGTACTTATTTATATATTTGAGAAGATCCCAATGGATCTCCTAACGAAGAAAGCAAACAAGAGGAGGGAGAGGAAGGGAAAGGAAGAGGAGAGAGAAGCAGTAGTACCATTATCCTAGTAGTAGTGGCAGTAGTAGCCAGAGCAGCAGTAGTTTGGGCTTGCTATAGAATTCTCTGATTTAGCTTCATGTAGATATTGGGGGAATCTCCATCTAGGCAAAAATATAAATAAAGTCAGCCTATTTTTTTATTTATTTATGTACTTACTTATTTATTTATTTAGCTGTGCCAGGTCTTAGCTGCAGCACACAGGTCTTCATTGCTATGTACAGGATCTTTAGTTGCAGCATGTGAACCCTTAGTTGAGGCATGCGTGTGGGATCTAGTTCCCTGACCAGGGATTGAACCTGGGCCCCCTGCATTGGGAGCATAGAGTCTTAGCCACTGGACCACCAGGAAAGTCTCATAAAGTCAGTCTTTTAAATTTGCACAATAGAATGTCAAATCTGTTGCCAAACCTTTGATATCATAAACATGGGTCTCTCATCAAACAACAACAAGGACCACCTCTCTTGAGACACTCACCAGATTTTTTAAACCCTGAATTGATGGGTAACACAACACAGCTTTATCCCTCCAAATCCCGGGATGGCTAGGGGAGGCACCCTCTCTCTGGCCTGACTAGCCACCCCCCAGAGGAGAAACAGTGAGGTCAGGTCCTGGTCCACTGCAGGGAGCAACATACGGTGGGGAGGGTCACACTCCAGGTGCCACTGAGGGTGTTAAGGAGACCAGGGAAATGGGAGAGGGAACAGGCACGTGAAATGAGTCTCCCTTGTGACGCCCATCAGTATCACGACATGTAGACAGTGATTGGACTTCAGGGGCAAAACAGAGAAGAAGCAGAGCCGCTCTTCTGAGTCTGACAGGTGGAAAAAAATTGAGCAGGTCAGGAATCGGGAGTGTGGACAGAGAGAAATATGAGGAAGTAGGTGGTTTTGAGCATCTCAGACCTTAGAACCAGTCTAAGTTCTATGTCCCCTACATCTTCTAGAGGCAAGAGGTCCACGATTTGCATATTGTTCTGTAGTTTTTAGCAGAAGTATAGATTAGATCAATATTACTTGAAAGAATCTAGGTGATGTGAAAATTAGCCATCCTGCTTGGTTTTCTAAGTTCATCTAAGCATCGAGTAAGACTGCCCAAAAGAAACATACATAGATGGACAAAAAGAAACATAACCTGGAAGCATCAGGTGTCTACAAAAATGCCTTTAAAAAATTCCAACAACCTCATTTTTGAGGGATAATTTAAGAAAAATAATAATATATGACATCAACTTCTAGAACTTCAAAAAAATCTAATGCTGCTCGTGGAGAACATGTTTTTCTGTATCTCTTACTTAAGGATCCACGTTATAAAGCCTTCTTATCATACTAGTGAACGTTTCTTTCCCTCAAGGACTGTTGTATTATTTTGTGAGACAGTAAGAATTTCTTAATTCATCTTTTTTTTTTAAATTGACCTTATTGTCAGAAAACTTAGAGTAGAATTTCAGATTTATAATAAAAATATGATCATCTACTATGTGCCAGGCACTGTGCTAGGATTGATCATGCATGGGAATAGCATTGACAAGATCCCTGTCCTCCTGGTGTTTTTAGTCCACTGGGAGAATAGCCATGAAATAGACAGCTAGATCTAATGGTAATGCCCTCGATCCAAGGGCCCAGGCAGCTCGGCCTTGGGGCATTAAAGGTATACACAGGGCAACCAAATAACCAAAAGGCAATTTCATTCTTTACTTAGCATTTCAAAGGACATCAAAAGGAATATAATTCAGAGTCTACAGAAATGCATTTCAAAAGTCCCTTTTCCCCTTTCCAAACCCCTCAGACCCCATAGCTATTCCAGAGCCTCACTCATACCAAAACCCAAAACTTTCTTTGCATTCCCAGACCCATGAAGCTTTCTTTTTCCCTTCTCCCAACATTATCTATGTATTCAATAGTTCAATTTAGCTTCTCTCCTAATAAGCAATAAAGAATCCTTACTCTTTTGGAGGAGAAAAGACAGGTAAAATAGAGTAGGCAAGTAATAGATTATCTTTAACAAGGAGGGGATTGTCGGGTCTCTAAAAGGCTATAAACACTAAACTTGGATAATTTTTGTCTGGCCATATAATTACAATTGTGAGAGAATACTAGGGAAGTGAGGTTACTCATTTAGCATAGTGGTCAGGAGAGACCTCTCTCACAAAGTGATATTTAAAGTCAAGATCAGTAGGATAAAGAACCAGCTACCCAAGGAGCAAGAGGAAAGACCATCTGGTAAGGAAAGTTCACGGTTGAATGCCTGAGGCCTGTGCATATTCTCCAAAAACTGAAACGCACTCAATCTAGCTACGGCAAACAGGTGTGTGATGTGGCTGAAGAGATGGGTGGGATAAAACCATGCAGGGCCTTCTGAGGTCCTGGTAAGAATTTTGATATTATACGGAGTGCAGTAAATAGCCAACAAAGGCTCTTAAGTAGGGCAGGACACGGCAGATCACCCTGGATGCTTCTGGAAGAATGGAGGGGGCAGGGAATGCAGAAGCTAATCAGAGATGTGGAAGGCTTAAACCAGGGAGGTGAGGGTGAAGATTACAAGCAAGTGGTCAGATTTAATCTGCAGAGATTGGTGAGAAACTGATTCCATGTGGAGGGAAAAGGCAAATCTCGGCCCTCCATCTAATTACACTTGAATAGATGGGATTGGGAGGAAGAGACTATTTTCATAGAAATATCAAGAGTTCAGTCTTGAAATAAAATCCACTATATATTAACTGAACGCTATTATATTTAGAAGCTACAGTAATTAAATTCAATTGCAATAGCTCTCTCAGTGCTATATAGCCAGGGCTTCCAACAGTGTCTGGCAACAAAGCAAATGCTTAGTAAATATTGGGAGAATAAATGCAATTTCCTCTGATAATTACCCTTCTGGTATTCAGAATCTCTGAGAAATACCTTTAGATTAAAACAAATTATATTGGATAAAATATAATTTTATATTTTAAATGTGAAAAACATACTCTTTGCTTTCATATTCAAACTCCAGGAGGCGAATTCCAAGAAAACGTTCTTATCTAGTGGAGCCTGAGTCTACGGAGAATGCTTTGAAACATTGTTCTGTTTGACCTCTGATTATTTAAATTTTTCTTTTTAATTCTGTGGCATGTGTGCTTTCTATGGTGAGTGACCTCAAATTCCTTCTGGAAGTAAATGGGGAATAAATTAGAAAGCTACACTGTGGCTCAGATGAAACGTGATTTGTGAAGTTTCATGGCTGCATTCCCGCCCCTGCCTCACCCCACTTGGAGAGCGCTTCTTTTCAAGGGTTCATCCTAGGGAACGAAGCTCAGGGGCTGCCCCTCCAGATGACAAGGCAGCCTGGTCCCAGAGCCCCTCCCCAGCTCCAGAATTTCCATACCCCCTTTTCCTTGTCTTCTCCCCACTCCCACTAGTCTTAGCAGCTAACAATATATCCTGGGCTCGTATTTTAGCAGACGTTAATGGTCTCTATGCTATTTTTCCTTAGGTAAGCCATGTGGCACTGTTCCTGGCGTGTGGCACACAGTGAAGAAATCTTGGTGTGGTAATAATGGTATATGCATCTTCAAGGGGGCTTTCTTTATTCAAGGGAGTAAATATAAAATGTTAGAATTTCAAGAATTGGGTGAAGTCAGTCAGAAGAAATTCCAGGCAAAAGGGCCTTTCAGTTCCCTTCAATAAATACTACAGAGGCTGGTTCAAAACCTGCCACTTGCTACCATACGCAATGCTTTTCTGCCCCTGTTCTACTTTTTCTTTCTCTAACTTTTCCTTTCAAAAATCTTATTATTCTATTACTCAATTTCTTTATTTTACCCAACTCTGACTTATTTCTAGAAAACTTAAGGACACTGTCTGATCCTCCAGGTCCTAGTCACAGTGAAAAAAAGAAAAAAAGAAACCTGATTTCAGTTTTAGATAACAGGATTTGAGTCCAGGTGCTTATTTTAGCACCTTCCTGGTTAAAAAAATTGCTGGGAACTAAGATCCTGAACTCTATTGTAAATGTTATAGCACTGAACTTGTACAAATGTGCTGAAATACTCCTGCCATTGCTAGTTTCCTGAGCTATAAAATGGGTATGACGTGTTTATCAATTTAAATCTAACAGGAGAAAACATTAAAAACACTTGATTTAAGGGATTTGGGGAAAACACATCCATAGCTTCCTAACAATATTTTGAACATTGCTATGGGCAACGTTCACATCCACACTTTCCAACATCATTATGAAAACTAGCCTAAGCTAATAAAATAACATTTGCCATCCTATTTCACAGATAACTAAATGGAATTGTGGGAAACAGAGACAAAAAGCCCTTTTGAAAATAAATAAGAATAAATGATGTGTATCAATTAGGCTTTTAAAGATATAAATATATTATTTAGAGTGGGATCCCCAGAACTATAGCTCTTGAACATTATTTGGCTCAAAAACTGTTCAAACAACCTCAGAGCAATCAGTCCTGCTACCACTTCTTCTCACAGGGAAAAAAGAAAAGAAGACATCCTTCTTCCTCCCCTATCCAAGTGGGTCACTGCTGCTTTTCTCTCTGTGAAGCCTTTCTTCCGGAGGTTTGCCAAGTTTATGTGATCCAATGCAGATAATGCTGGAAGTGGCTATGGCCAACGAAGGTCAGAGAATAGGGCTACTGAGTGGGGATGGGGGTGTGCTTGGGAAGGACAGAGGCTGAGATTTAGGTCACCTCTGGGGAGATCTGAGTTTACCGGATACTTACTGTTTATTGGTATTCATGCTTTTCTATGGTCCATTATAATAGTCTAAATTAAGAGCAGTATTCTAAACTCCTTAAAGGTGATTTGCAAGTTTTTTAAAATAAAAATGATCCAACCATCCTATAAACAGCAGAATTGCCATCTTCTGTAAATAGAACTGGCAAGCATTTCGTCAGTCTTAAAATATCACCTCCCTTGATTTCCTGCCCCCCTCCCACCCATGCCACCCTTTCCTTTTCAAAGGTCCTTAAAGCGACACTCCAGAATGCTCTAGGGGGACCTACAGGGCCCCTGTTAATGCCAAAGAGACTGGAAGAAGCTGGTCTGTGGCGAGACACAAGGCTTACTGTTTATCATGTATTGTCATGAATGCTGCAGGATTTCTCAGTCTTCTTTTTCTCTATGGCTTATAGACTAAGAGTACTTGAACTTTAAATAGTGGATAAAATAGCAAAATTTGAGCCATAGGCAAAGTCTTAAGCTTCAGGACTTAGATTATTCTACTTTCCTGAGCACAAGACAAGCAAGACCTGTCTCACAAAGCTGGAAGCAGGACTTTCCTGCATAACAAGCTTCAAAAGAGAAAGGAGGAAATAAAATAATGGGATATTCTGATGCTCGAATAAAATCCGACTTTTATTTTGCCTAATTTTAATTTACATGCCATACATGGCATAATCCCTGCTTCAAGAAGCCCTCAACTTTGACTTTGAGCAATTCTCAAAAAAGGGTACTTCCACCCTCTCACCATCTGCATGGGCAAGTCAGTGGAACTCTAAAATACAAACAGAGTTTAATGGATGTTTAATGACATTGTTGAGGTGCTTGGATAAGGCTCAAAGATGAAGAACCCCACCCAGTTTCCCTGTGTGTGGTACAGCCATCTTTCCTGTGATGGAACAATTTAAAGCTACCCATACTCTTCCCTTATGTATATACCTATAAGGCAGCGACTGATAGCTGCATACAGCTACCCATTTCTCCTTTCTTCCATAATAGGAGAACCTTGATTCGTAGCCAAGCATATTCCTGCCCAGAATGAAGATGGCATTTCTTGGCTCCCTTGTCAGATGTGGCCACATGACTAAGTTCTGGTCAGTATTATGTAACAGAAGTTGTAGCATTTCTGCAAAGAATCCTTAAAAATGAGGATCACCTTCTGCTGCCTAGAATGTAGATTATATAGCTAGAGCTCCAGCAGCTATCTCGGACAACATGTGACCAACCTTGAGGACAGAAGCCATGCTGACAATGGCAGAGCAGGAAGATCTGAGCCTGGGTTCCTGGCAATACCCCAGAGAGCCCAACCCACCCCTTGTCTACCTACCCCAGATTCTCTTCCATGAAAAAGAGAGATAAGCATGCATTTTGTTGAGTCTCTTGCATCCAGAGTTTAGCTGTTTGATTTATGGCAAGTGAACAGAATATTAAGTGATGCGCCTATCAATACAGTCCAAGGAGCCCACCTACTCTGGACAACAAATTTAACTTCCCTCCTCTGCAGAAATTCCTTCACTCATGTAAGGATCATATGAACAGAACCCGTAAGAAAATACCAGCCCGGCATCCTTCCCACAAGAGCAAAGGTGTGAGATCAGCTCTGCCTTTGCATATTATCAGCAACCCCAGCATCCTGTCACTCCAATCCCAACTGCTCAAGTCCAAATATTGCCTATCACTTGAAACCTCACTACAACAGCACACTAGGTTTATGATGTAGCCCACAATTCATCAGAGACTGGGTGGGCGGAGGTCACCGACTTCCTCACTTGTGACCCAAACCAAAAAGGTCCCTGTAGAATAGCCATTTTATGGATGCATACAACTACTAAGGTCTTTTAATTATTATAATCAATAACAATAAATTTTAAAAACTACAATAGTATACTGGAAGATGTCCTCTGAATTTATAAGTCCCTATAGGTATATTAGGATCCTAAATACAAAACAATATTAATAATAGTGATAACAACAGACACCTCTTACAATTCTATACCATATCATTGCTGTTGTACTATCTGGCCACCATTCTGCATGACACATATATCTGGAATTCAAAATATCATTATCCCTGTTTTAGAGGAGGAAACTGAGGCTCTGAGAGGTTAAACAAATTGGCTAAGACTATGCAGCCAGTCCATGGCAGGGGTTATTGCTGAACCCAGAATCGTCTATAAGCTTAAAACTATTTTAGCTGCACAATCGTATGTCTCAAAGTGCTAGAGAAAATAATCTAAGGAAAATCTCTATTTTTCTCCCCTCAGAACTACAATAAAATATTCTAATCCTATTTCCATTTTATATTAACATGAGCATTTCCAAAAACGAAGCAAAGGAGAAAGCAAACAAAAACTCTGACAGAATTTGTCTGCAAAAGGTAAATAATGCTAGAATACATATGAAGCAATCACAGAAGTGTTCTTTCTTAATTTCACCTTTTGCTAACAGTTTCAATTTCAGGGTGACCTATATGTTTCCATAACAAGGGTCATTATACACTTTTTAATCCATGAACCTCAAAACTGAAAAGAAACGCCTATTATGACACGTCCTTGTGTAATCATGTCTCTGTATGCATTCCTTTTTGAACATGTCTGATTTATTTCCCACCTCTTTGTTGAGTTTCCACTTTAATAAAAGGAAAAAACACTGAGAGAAGTCAAGCCCTGAAAGCATTCATTGAATACGTCAAGCAATTTACCCAGAATTCAAACAATAAATGAGTTAAAAACAAACAGGAGGAACAAATCAATCTTTCTATTAAAAATAAGATATTTGCATGTATGTATGTACGTGTGTGTATGTGTTTGGGAGTATTTCTACTTAATTTAAAGATATATATAAAACATGGCAATTACATTAAAAGTTTATCATTAGAATAATTAATATTTTCGGGGGCTGCTAAAAGCTAAAGAATTAAAATATGCCCATGAGAAGAAAGTCAAACAGAAGGTTAGAGCTCCCTCTTTCTTTTTCTTGAAGAAATTCACCAAAACATCTCTCCCAGGAGACCAAAGTTATCAAGCTGACAGCCTCGTAGCATAGCACTCATGCTCAGAGCAAAGTGTTTTCACAGCCTCTGTACACATGCTACAAATATTACAGTATGTTTATTGGTAGTTCATTGTTCATAAGAAACTGATGCAGTAGAAAAAAGCACTTTTAAAAGTAGAAATACTCACAAAGCCATTTCAAACTGTTCCAGCCACTTTTTCTTTAAATCTTTTGTTTTGCAATAAAATTCTAACCCATTTTGTCCTTGGATATGGATGAGGTAGAAGCCATAAGACCACTGTTAAAATTAATATTCCTCAGGTTAATAGGTATCATTGATTAATAACATCATGTTTCCAAATTCACTAACACACCACCATAATCATCCACAAACCACCCATAACATTATCATCAGACAAACTGTGAACAATCAAGACTACTGTAGTCAACTTCATATCTAGAACAATTGCTATGCCAAGTGCATTTTGCTGCCTTGATCATTAGGGCATTAGAGGGGATCATTATCACCTGTGGCACTGTCCAATTATTTCTCACAAAGGCTTGCTTCTAATTAATCTCTAGAAACAAAAACACCTGGATGGATAAGCGGCCTCTCACATTAATGTATTAGCATACTTTCCTTGAATAGTCAAAGTTATGAGTAAATTAGTTATTCATTTCCAAGAATTTACCTTTTTATTTTCCTTATCAGTTGTAGGATTGTTGGCTATTTTGTACTGCTGAAGATCTATTATTTCCTTCATTTCATAGTTATCACCTTTCCTTTTACATACAATCACTGCCAAATCAAATAAGAAGATATGCCTGAGAGAGAGAGAGAGAGATTTATTTAAACGATTTGGAAGCATGTGTATTAATTCTTCTCAGATAAAATTTAATTTATCCAGTGAGTTAAAGACAAAGGTAGTGTGCACATTGAAAGAATGAACTGTGTGTCCTGGAACTGCCCTTTACTAAATGAATCACCCTGCTGTGCCTCAGTTTTCACAGTTAAAAAATAGGCAAAATTATAATGAGAACAATATGCACAATGCAGAGTTACTGTCAGGAACAATGAAGCCCTAAAGTGTTGTTCGTGAGCTAGTACTTTCTTTCTTCCAGTTTAAAAGCTAAACATTGATGGAATAATATTAATGACAACAATAGCAGTTAACTTCTACTGATGTTACTAGGAGACAGACAGATTGTCTTGAGAAGCGTTCACCCCTTCCACAAAGATGACTCAATTTAAATCCCCAGGACCATCTCCCGAGGTACGTATTATTATCATATTCATTTTACTTGGGAGGAAGCTGAGGCTCAGAGAAGTTAGATAATTTTCCCAGGGTTACACTGGGATGCACAGCAGGATTCACTCTTGGGTCGACCTGTGGAACCTGCGCTTTTACCCTGTATGTTGCTCCTTGTGACTTAATGGACAACCTAAAACACAAATTGAGTGGTACCTGACCCAAGTGTAAGCTAGAGAAATTATGGTTAAATTTACATGTTGATATTTCTCTTTTATCTTACTAAAAGCAATGTAATTGGGGGAATAAAACAGACCTTATAATTCTATCATCCAATACCAATATTTGTATCTTTTCGAAAACTCTCAGTGATTAACATGCATACATTTTTTTAAAACAATAATAATGAGACATTCACGTAGCTCTATTACTTGCATCACTTTCAAAGCCTTTTTTCCGGGAGAGGCTAAAAGGATGTGTGTCTCCAGGGAGCTACCTTTAGAGCCTGGGTATCAAGGTGGAAGCAAGAGCTGATGCTGCCCCCTACTGGTTGACTTTCTAGTTTCCAAAGTTTCCAGAAAATGGCCATTTCAACTAAATAAATCAGTTTACCACATAATTAGCTCAACTAATCTTTAAGGACTGCACCTACAAATTTCCCTCGAGAAAATCTCACTAAATGGCCTTCACTTGGACTTCCTTAGGACATGTTGTACCGTTTTTAGTTCTTTTAAAATGCATACCAAAAAATAAAATTAAATTAAACAATTGTGTTTTTATAGTAGTTGTCTATTATTGCTTTATTGCTACTCTCATCTTAATGTGTACTTTTTTTACTCTAGCTGACATTCTATATTTGTCTATTCCTTCTTAAGAACTCAAACTTAGGCAAATCAACAGATACCAGAACAAAGAGGGGAATACCTAACATATCTATATGAGAAATTAAAAAACCACAGATCGATCTGACCCCTTGTTTTTATTCCTTTATTTCACTCCTTTGTCCTGGAGGAACTGTTTTTAAGATTTTCGCAATCTCCTGATCCTAATAACTTATTTTGAAAATAAGTACCGATCCTTCTCACCTTTCTTGTTTTGTATGCTTGTCTAGAGTGGTTATTCGAATTTCACCATCTCCCTGAGGTCGTCCAAAAAGCAAAACTGGTTGGTTCTAAAATATAAAATGTGCATCTCAGTTTTTCATAATCACATAAAAACAGAAATTAACATTACTGAGGCTATTTGCTAGGCACAACTATCTTATCACAACTTTTATCATTTTACCTTTTAACACACTTATTCTAAAAAGCTCAGGTCTGTACGATACACTTTAAAAACAGCCTGTCCTTGGTCATCCCAGGAGGCATACTGAAGACATTAATTGATTTTACTTACACCTCTAACGGAGAAGTTAGCTACCAAAAGAGAGAATTAATTGGAAAAATGCAAATCACGAGGAAGTTACAACAACTAATATTTACTGAGCATCCACTGTGTGCTAGCCACTAGGCACAGGACAAAATGGCATAGACTCTGCCCTCATGAAACATACTGCTCAGTGGGGGGAACAAATAGTCACAGAAGAATATAATTACAACCACGTGGTTGCCGTGATGGAAGAGCAGAGGAAGCATGCGTATCTGGGGGACCTAATTTGGTCTAGGGAGTCAAGGATGGCTTCCCTGAGCTAAGATCTTAAGAATGAAAATTTCTGACTGGATGATTAAAAATAATGAGTCATTTCCCCAGAGACAGAAAATAAAAAGTTTTAAGTATTTATGAACACCTACTCTACAAGGTGCTAAAGGAAAAGGAACTGACTGAAAATATCACTAACATCTATGAAATTACGTTCTAATAAAACAAGATATGTAATGAATTAACTGTACTACAAGAAAGTATAAAAATAAATGTTTCTTATCTGTATTTTTTGCAGAAACAGAAAACGCCATCCTAAAACCCATATGGAATTGCAAGGGACCCTTAATAGGTAAAACGATCATAAAAAAGAACAGAGCTGGGATCTCACACTTCCTGATTTCAAAACTTATTACAAAACTATGGTAGTCCAAACAGTGTAGAAATGGCATAAACACAGACTTCTAAACCAATGTAATACAACAGAACATCCAGAAATAAGCCTTCACATATATGGTCAAATGATTTTTGACAAGAGTGCCAAGACCAATTCAGTGGGGGATAGGAGAGCCTTTTTAACAAAGGGTGCTGGGGAAACTGGATATGCACAGGCAGAAGAATGAAGTTGGACCCTTACCTTATACTGTTTCCAAAAATTAACTCAAAATGGATCAAAGAGTTAAAACTACAAAACTTTCAGAAGAAAACATAGGGGGAAAGGTTTATGACATTGGATTCAGTAATGATTTTTTAGATAGGACACCAAAAGCACAGGCAACAAAAGAAAAGATCGATAAGGTGGACTTCATCAAAATTTAGAATTTTGCACAAATAACACTATTAACAGAGTGAAAAGGCAACTCACAGAATGGTAGAAAATATTTGCAAACAAAAATGTGGTAAGTATTGATATCCAATAATTCATAAAGACAGAAAGTAGAACGGTGGTTGCCAGGGGCTGGGAAGAAGGGGGAATGAAGAGTTAGTGTTTAGTAGGTGGAGAGCTTCAGTCTTGCAAGATGAAAAGAGTTCTGGAGATGGATGGTGGTGACAGCTGCACAATATGAATGTATCTAACATCACAAAACTGTACACTTAAAAATGGCAAATTTAATGTTTTATATATATTTTACCACAATATAAAAAAAATACAGCTGTCCAGGCAATGTGCTATGGAATTACAAAGAGAAGGAATTAGGGATCCTTTCAGATGAGGGAAACAATTTTTTTTAAATTGGACCTTGAAGAAATTTGATAGGAAATAATGAAAAAAGATATTCTAGGCTTTGACAAGATTATAATCAAAGGCAGAACTATAAACGCAACTATGTGAAGAGGTAACCAGAGGCTACTGTGATTGGAAAGGTGGCAGATGAGGTCCTGAAAAGGGGAAGTAGCTGTATGTGTGGAAAGAAAGACAGACCAAAGACGTTTCACAGGAAGAAGCAATAAAATTGCTCTACCAAGAAAAGCATCTTAAATCTATTCATTTATCTGTTTTCTCTCCCCACAGCTTTATCCAAGCCTCCATCATCTCTCTTGAAACGACCTCAATGATTTTCTGACTGGTCTGCCTGATGAAAGGGTTTTCATGACACTTAAATCAGACTGTGAAACCCTCTGGTAAGAACCGTTCACTAGCTTCCTACTGCAATCACTACAAAATCCCAACTCAGCACCTTGCCCTCCAAGGCTGTGGTGTGTAGTTCTCCTGCCCCCACTCCCCCACTTCAGAGCCCACCCTTCTTCCTTTCACTCTCAATTTCCAGCCTCTCTTGTCTTGCTGCTCCTTGAACAGCCCTGGCTCTTTCCCATTTCAGGGCATCTCACTTGCTATGGCTTCTGCCGGGAATCTTCTCTCTGCAGACCTTTGTGCCACTGGCTTCCTCTCATCCTTCAGGTTCAGGTGACAAATGTCTCAGAAGGACTTTTTCTGAGCACCTTATCTAAACTAGGACTCCCCTCACTATCCTCTGTTGCAGCAACCTGTTCACAGCATTCATCTCAATAGAGAGAACATTTTTAGACTCTTTTTACTGTCTCCTCAACCATGAGAACATGTTGTTCATAGTTACAGCCCCGGCCCCAAGCAAAACGTCTGGCACACAGCAGTCACCCAGTAAATATACATAAAATGAATAAATTAACGGGACTCCACCATGGTTACGTATGGGGGTGAGGGAAGGAAAAGAAAAAAAAATATGGGACTGCTGCAGGGAGAGGCATCACAGTGTGATTAAAGTGACAGGGACAAGCAATGGCAGAAAGTCCCTGGACGATGATGTATCACAGGTGCCACTGAACGTTCATCCCCGTGGATGCTGCCAAACAGAAGTCGGAAAAAACCTAGAACAACAGAAACTTGAAGGTAAACTATTTTTTTTTCAAAAACAACTGCTAGAACATCCCCCAATTTGTGGGTTAGGGGAGCTGGATGGAATGATAATTACATACCAAATTTTCTATAGATAGCTGAAATTGTTTAATTTCACGAAGGGTCTCATTATCTCTTTTCACTTCATTCACGTATTGTGCCAAGTCCTAAAGAATAAAGAGAAGGGGAGAAAAAGAAGGCAAGATAAGATTAGACAAGAGATGAGCACTGTTTGAAAGAAAACATCATTAATTTCATTAATAGTCAAAAGTTACCACTATAACTTTTCAATGACAATAAAATGAATACCTAATCGAAGCTGCATCTCAAAAGCAATTTAAAACTGTCTGGAGTACAGCTGGGAAGACTGAAGCCTTGTCATTTACCACACCCCTGAGAAGAGTAAGGATCAAACACAGAAACAAACAAAATATGCTGCCATGCAGAGCAACAAAAAGGAAACCAGGTCGGGAGCGTGTAAATTCTAAACACTGACCTTGAGAGAATCACACTTGAACTTGGGTTAGAATAAGGGCAATCATGAAGGATTAGCGGGGAGAAAAAAGTAACTAAAAGTTAGACAATGAATCTAGCAGGGCTGTTGTCTGCATCCAGTTAAGCATCTCGGTTCCTGAGAGGGTTCAGTCAGGGAAGCCAGGTCAATTTCAAAGAGTTAATAAAGGGAAGTGAAGGAGAGGAGAGAAACCAGGGAGCGTGAAAATGAACTAAAGGGCACAAACAATGCTGGCTGTTTCTCCATGTGCCTTCACCTATTTTAAAATGTCTTTTCTCAAATTTGAGGAAACATTAGCTAATCTTTCCATACTGTAACTAGCTATTTTTATGATACGTGCTCCAGATTTTTCCTGTTTTCTGGGTTTTCTTTTTTCCCTACCCTCTTATATTTATCTGCAACAGCAGGAACAGAACTCAGGCAAAAGCAGTTCCTAACTTTGTTCTAAATGAAAGCCCGACTTTTCATAGGATATATCTATAAACGATTTCTTTAAAAAGATTGGAAACTTGATATGATTTTTTTTTATAATAATAAATAATGATGGGCTGTTTCCTGACAGGGTACTAAAGTCAGCTAAACACAGAGCTAACACTGAAACTGGCACAAGGACACAGAGAAGTAATTATGCACTGCTCTGGGCAGAGTCACATTGGCATTTTGTTTTGACCACAAATATTTGTGTATGTTTTAAGCTAGGGACAAATATTATTTCTTTCAAAAAGTCCGGCATAGCGTGGAAATCGGGGTTTTACAGATTCCCCAATATGTTCAAAAAGCCTGCCTTCACCTACTTCTAGTGCTTGATTTTCAGATTTACCTGAAATAGAAACCCAGACTGATCACTTGTACTGGTGCACAGCATCCAAAAAGGTAAACCTGGCTGACATCCTCACTTGAGAAAAATAAGTCACACCAGTGTTCTGAAGTCATCAGCTAAACTGCTGCTTGCACAAGCCAATAGGTTTCTACTAGCAACCATAAAAAGAATGTGAAACAAAACCATTCTATTAAATCATTCCTGGTAGTTATGGAAATTGTCATACTTTCATAAATACTGAAAGTTATTTTAATATACCTCTTGGTTTTATGCTTTTGTCCAACAATTAAATCCATGCAAGGATACTGATTTCAGTTAAAAATATCCAGCTCTCCCCTCCAAAAACAAACCTATGCAAATACTTATAATAACATCTATTAGCGTATCATACATATATATGAACAGTTTACATTCTATTGTTTTTAGGCAAGAATTAGAAATACAAACAAGTTAATGCTGCATTCGTCTAACCTTCATCGCATCAAGAGCCAGTTTCAAATTTGCCTTCTCCATAGGATCAGTGGTATGTTTGACCAGCTCCTATTTGGAAGATATATTTTAGTACTACTTCCATCAAATTAAAACCAACACATAAGAAAACATTTTACAAATAAACCATTTTTATCATTATTCTCACCATAATGTGATAAATCTGATTTAACTAGGCTCTGTTTTCATCAAAAATTTCAAACTGTAAGAAGACCAAATAGATATCAAAAGGACATGAGACAATGGTCAGAAAGGTTTTCCTTTCAACGTTGAACGTGAATTCTATCCCCCACCATCACACTGACACTCTTGCCAGATGTTAAGAAAGATTCCCCTCCTTGACAACTGAACTGATACTTTTGTCTTTTTTGGCTGTGCCACATGGCACGTGGAATCTTAGCTCCCCGACCAGGGATCGAACCCGCGCCCCCTGCATTGGAAGCGTGCAGTCTTACCCACTGGACCACCAGGGAAGTCCCTGAACTGATACTTTTCACTTGTTATCAAACTTGGCTTCTCTATGGCTTTGGATTCTGACAACTCCATCTCTCCTTTGGCCTCAGGGACATCAGGCTCTTCTGTTTGTTGTTGTTATTTTTGTTAGTTCATCTTAAATGTTGCCTATTCATTTGTCTTTCATACCTTCTTCTTTCTTTGCACCTTAGAAAGGAGTTATTATTCCCTAGATTTTCACCTTAGTCTTCTGTTATCCTTACGTTACATACTCTGTGAATTCTATCACAACCATTGCCATAACATCGCCTATCACCTAATGTGACAGTCACCCTCAAATGAATGTGCTCAACCCAGAATTCACGCCTGAGTCCCAGACTCATATGTCCTATTAAATTGTTCTACCTGGGTTTCTCGCAAGCCCCTGAAATACAGCATGTCCACACTTCATGCACCTTCACCCACACCCCTACTCTTGTTCCTGTTTATGTTTTACTGAATGAGGGCACCTCCATCACTTAAGCCAAAACCTCAAAGGTGCCCCTGACTCCTCCCTCTCTCTCACTATGTTCTGTTTGTGTTAACTTTGACCCTTCCCCTTGAAACCTCCTCCACTGGCACTACCTCGGTTCAAGTCCCTGCTCTCTTTCAAATGGGTGACAATAGGCTTCTGATTCATCTTCTGACTTGCAGTCTTTCCTTGCTACAATCTAGTCCCTCGATTGACATCAGAGTTAAATCTCTAAATGTAAACCAGATCCTGTTACTTAGACTTCTGGGAGGTTCACAAAAGCTTCAGGTTGTCACGCATACCTCGTAGATGCTTCATGATCTGAATTCTGCAAACCTCTCCCAACTTCTCTCTCCACTTCCTCTCAGACAACCTATGCCCTACTTCTACTAAGTTAACTGCAATTCTCAAAATAACGTTCTAATATCTGATCCCATTAGGCATGATGTTTTCTCTCCTAGAAAGCCCTTGCTCTCTGATCCACCTGTCAAACCGTCATTCTTCCTTCAAAGCCCAACTCAAGAAACATTCCTCTGTGAAGCTTGTTATGACAGAGGCCTCTTCTCAAGCCATAATTAACTAAGTCTTTATTTGTACCACTTCTGTACCTTCTGCATACTTATCACGTCGTATTGTACTTGGCAGATTACATTTCATTTTCCCCAATAAAACAGTGGACTTTATCAGTGTGAGGGGGGCTGTTTTACATTGTTGAGAGACTCACACTGTATGCAGCTCATGGGATCCATTCAAAAATCTTTGCTGAGGGGCTTCCCTGGTGGCGCAGTGGTTAAGAATCCACCTGCCAATGCAGGGGACACAGGTTTGAGCCTTGGTCCGGGAAGATCCCACGTGCCGCGGAGCAACTAAGCCCGTGCGCCACAACTACTGAGCCTGCGCTCTAGAGCCCGAGTGCCACAATTACTGAAGCCCGAGTGCCTAGAGCCCATGCTCCACAACAAGAGAAGCCACTGCAATGAGAAGCCTGCACACTGCAATGAAGAGTAGCCGCAACTAGAGAAAGCCCGCGTGCAACAAGGAAGACCCAATGCAGCCTAAAATAAATAAATTAAAAAACAAAATCTTTGCTGAATTCAATACCAGTAGTGTTTCTAGTTGTAAACAGAACCTACAGATATCAAATCTGTTAAGTATAATAAACTTGTCAGAGTGATACTCTTTTGTTTCTATTTTTACTTTTCCTCTATTAAATAATAACAGTATTCTCAAAGTTTCAAACCCCCCACTATAAAATATTTTAATTTTATAAATCCGTGATTTCAAATCATAAGGCATTTCAAAAATGATTTACCCACTAAAATACAGTAGTAAGTAGAAAATATTCAAATTCATACCATATTTATTTAACACATTTCTAAACAGTAGACAAATTAATTCTACTCTACACTATTTTGAAATGGAAAAACATTTCTAGAATTTTTATCTAAGTGTGGTATCCCAGATAAAACTTTTCCTATTTTAAAAAATCATCATGGAACTAAATATACTTTTGAAATTTAAAATATCAAACAACCCAAGAGAAATGAGCAGAAAAAGTTCGCTGACTTTCCAAAAGGTAAGGTCATATTTTATACTTTTATAAGTCTGCTTAAAATCTTTTTTTTTAAACATCTTTATTGGAGTATAATTGCTTTACAATGTTGTGTTAGTTTCTGCTGTATAACAAAGTGAATCAGCTATATGCATACATATATCCCCATATCCCCTCCCTCTTGCGTCTCCCTCCCACCCTCCCTATCCCATCCCTTTAGGTGGTCACGAAGCAGGGAGCTGATCTCCCTGTGCGATGCAGCTGCTTCCTACAGCTATCTATTTTATATTTGGTAGTGTATATATGTCCATGCCACTCTCTCACTTCGTCCCAGCTTACCCTTCCCCCTTGCCATGTCGTCAAGTCCATTCTCTACGTCTGCATCCTTATTCCTGTCCTGCCCCTAGGTTCGTCAGAACCTTTTTTTTTTTTTTTAGATTCCATATGTATGTGTTAGCATACGGTATTTGTTTTTTCTCTTTCTTACTTCACTCTGTATGACAGACTCTAGGTCCATCCACCTCACTACAAATAACTCAATTTCTTTTTATGGCTGAGTAATGAAGAAAATAGATATTTCTTGAAAACTGCAACTTTTAAACTCTTCAATCAATATTTGACTATACTAAAGTTACAAGATAAATTATTATCTTCTTTTGGACATGTTTTTAGTTTCATGATATCTCAGAAATTGACTGCCTAAGTCTTCCTTATTATTTTTTCATAAAATGCAATTTGATTAAGTTGCTTTGAGTTTAGGTCTCATAAATGTTTTAACGCATTTGTAAGGAATAATCAGGGTTTGAATTTTTCTGATTTCTCAGTAGAAAATAGAAATGACTAATAATTTTGCAGTTACAGTTCAAGAAATTTACTATACAAGATGTATAAAGCACAGCAAACTCAGAATTATATTTCACATACAGGTAGTAGATCTTTTTAAATGGCATTTCACAAGCATCAGCAAAGCTGATAGACTAATACAGAAAGACATTTCTTTGGAGCAGAACTAATGAGTCTCCTGGTTTTATAAGACTCTCCACCCTCATTAGAAGACTAACCGTGGAAACCATAAGCTTTGGGGTTATAACAAGAATCACTTCAAAATAAATGCAGTCTTATTATAATTTACTATAGCGGAAAGTAACACAGAGTGTGACACAATTCTCTTTCGTTTATGGTTATAAGGCACAAATTCTAACACAATTAACCTGTCAAAATTCAAGTGTATTGCAACACTGAGATTCTAATAAATGATTACTGCTAATGACAGAAGACTTGGTTGAAGGGATATTTGTATTTGTTTTGCCTTGTTTTTAAATTTTTTAATTTTTTTGGAGCCAGTTCTGTTTGAAGAACTCAAAATGTGACTGTGTGAAAGATACAGAATTATCTTTGCTTAAAAGGAAGAAAAAATTTCCAGCTGTTCTGTTATTTCCCACTTAGCTATCCTCATAATTGAAAACTGTAAGGGGATAGGGCTCCAAACATAAAGTTTCTGCAGCTTAGTTGATGCTTCATTAACATTGTGTTGAATTCATGAATAAACAAACAGTTTTAAATTACATACCTGAAGGAGAAGGTGATACTTTAAAACACGCTGCATAGGAACCACAAGCAAGTCTCGAAGAGTAAATTTCCCATTATTTGCTCTTTTAGAACATTCCTAAAGAAATTGTTTTTAAATTGAACTGTTTTAGTTTTAGCAAAAGGAGTCATAATACAAACATTAAAGGATGCAAACGCCATAAGCAAAACTGCTATTATACAATAAATATTTTGCTATTTTCCTTAACAATCCTTCTTTCTTAAAACTAGGAAGTATCGTCAGTTAAAAACCAAAAGAAACAAACAAAACTTGTAGCATTTCAACTCTAAATAAGAATAAATATGTAGAACTATTTTACACATGAAAATTATTTTCTCTAGTGGTCCTCCAGCATTTTTCCCTCACTTACCACTTAACCTTTCACCAGTCTCCCCAAGCAGGCCTGTGGACCAGGCATCAAGAACAAGCCCCATTAATTAAACCCACTATGTTCCCTCCCCACCATCATGCCTTGGTTCATTCGGTTTTCTCCAACTGCCATGTGCTTGGACTAGTTCCCAGCAAAATTCATCATCCTCTTGAAGAACTATACTTCAAGGCTGTTAGTAATAGTCCCAATCAAAATTGTGCTGTCTCTCTGTGCCTTGTGGGTCTCTTAATTATTGTTGTATATGTATAATATCTTCCCCAATATATTATGTCTTTTATACCTCTTGAGAATCTGGTATTTACGACTAAACATTTGTTGTAATGAATGAAATGGAATGATTGACTCCCAAAATTTGCTAAAGTATAAACCCACTACAGGATTCAAAGTTTTCAAAGCCTCAGATTTTATTTTTTTAATCTCACAATCTCCTTTCTTACAAGTTTATCAAAAAATAGCATTGACGGGTTCACTCTATTGACATTAACTAAGACTTTGAGGAAAGTACTTTGAATTTGCAGTGTCAAAGCCTGAATTTAAATCAAGTTTGGCAATTCTTGTCTGTGTGACCTTGAACAAATTGCTTTTCTGATCTTACTGTTCCTCAAATATTCATGGTATCATCCAAAAAACACAATAAGGTGTCATAAAGATATTTTTATTTGTGAGCAACCTAAGTCCAAAATCCTCAGACAATTACATAACCAAGACCAAGGAATTTTCCAGTTCATGGAAGAGGTTGTATTCAAGAAAATACTCTTTAGTTTCCCTTTTCCCCACACTTAGCTTTTCCAGCACATGGAAGGATATATTATATTATCAGAAGCTATAGAAACAAACACCATTAGCTCCAATGACCATATTGAGTTAATGAGTGCTTGACTACAGCTTTCAAACAAGAACTGGTGACACATCCTGACATGTTAGCTCACATCTTGTCAATTGCTGGGGTTCACTGGACAGATAACTATTTCAAATGATTTCTTGCTTCCACAGATTATAGCGAGTTCTGGATCATGGGTCTCAAATAGGAGGTCAAACTGTTAATATTATTGTAATGAATGGGTTTCATCTTCCCAGCTGCATTTTAAGTTCCTTGGAAATTGAGGTTGTATCTTACACTTCTTATGTTATGCCATCTTAACATAGTGTTAAGAACAGAAATGTTACACATTTAAAATTTACTTTGTTATGTTATGGAAGTCAGTGTAAAACTGTTGGGGAAAAAATTATTTCAAGTTCTAAGTTATAAGCTCAGGAAGTAAAGAAACTAACAGCGCTGGCATTAGCTACAATTAGGGGGCCGAGACTGAAGTGTAAAATGCTTATTAGTATTGAAAGCAAATAAAGGGTAGAAATGATCCTTCCAAACATCCAGTCAAGTGCTTAGCCTCAACTCCAATTCTAAGTGAAAAGAAAAGAAAATGTAATAGGGATGAGCCAGCTTAGAGAACAAGGTAAAGAGACTCTATTACCCTTCACCCCATGTTACCTTGGTTCTACAGTAGGGGTGAAAAAAAGACAAAAATCATCAAGAATAAAAATAACCACAAAACAGAAGACATGAAGGAGGCAGAGAGAAACCTAGTATAAGGCAGCTTTCCCTCCATCATGCTGGGACTTGCAGAAGACAGTTCCAGCAAAGACTATTTGTTGAGGGCTTATAGTAAGTATCTGGTTAAATACTTCCAAATCAGACCCACGGTTAACACAACCAGCATCACCTCACCCTGAGCCTTTCAAACTCAGTCTGAGGTTCTCTCTTTCCCTAAGACTTACAGTGACTACAGGAACTATAGAGTATGCTCACTGGGCAGGATTTTGACAGTGAGTCTGAAAGAAGGGAGAGTAACACGCATATAATGCTGAGAATATAATGCAGGTTTGATCGACCACTTTCTGACTCCTCTCTTGAACCAGAATTATATATCTTTATTTTAAAAAAAACTGCCTAAATGGTAGCTCTATTAGGAAGTCGTTGTGTACGTTGTTAACTTTTATCTTACCATCGTGTTTTAATTTGAGTCAAGGTGGCTTATAGTTCTAGACTTACGAGGCTCTGCTCTCCCAAGAGGAGCAGGGGCCCTTTAGGCTAACAAGGCTGTAAGGATGTCACTTAGTGGTGACTCAAACCATCTCCAGCCATAAGATCCGCATCATCAAGGGATTGTGAGAGGTAAGAAAGAAGGATCCATGATATAGAATTAGTACAGTTACTTGGTAGTCTGTTGATGTGCAAATTTTCTCACCAATAGCTCCCCTTTGTGGGAATTATTTTATTAAATCAGACCAGATACGCTAAACAGTGAAGGGGTTCTGCTTTGCAAATCATTTCCCTCTTCTTCTCTGTTCATCACCTGACCTCACTGCTAAACCCAACAAAGAGCAGCAAGGAGGATATGAGAGAGCCAACCAAGCCACACACAGAAGAGTTGACTATACATCTCTACTTGAAATTTAAGAAGATCCATACATATGGATAATATATTTGAGACGACAATTCATATAACATATAAATAATCGTTTTTCAAAAGATTTTTGAAAGTGCAGACTCTTCTTGTGTGTGGGGGGGGGAAAGATGTACCAAAAAAATAAATGACCTAACACAGTTTCCAGACTTATTTTCCATTGTTACCATGTGCTCTATTCATACTAACCTACTTGCCATTTCTCAAACTTGCCTGATCCTTCTGGTCAAGACATACCAATTCTTCCAGAATGCCCTACGTGGACTCTCATCTATCAAGACTCACCTCATTCTTCAGTGACCTAACTCAAATGCTCCCTCTTCAGATAAATCTTCCACAGTCTAACTATACTGAAGTGATCACTCAGTCTTACTCATGGAGCCCTGACTACGAGTGCTTATCACATACTACTTAATCTCATCATATGTGTGCCTGTCTTGCCTTCTTATGGGCAATATCCATGCCCTTTTTTAATTTTTTATTATTATTTTTATTATTATTATTTTTTAACATCTTTATTGGGGTATAATTGCTTTACAATGGTGTGTTAGTTTCTGCTTTATAACAAAGTGAATCAGTTATACATATTCCATGCCCTTTTTATACGTTTTCCCCTAAATATCTTTTGGCCGTGTTATGCAGCATGTGGGATCTTATTTCCCTGACCAGGGATCGAACCCACGTCCCCTACACTGGAAGCACAGAGTCTTACCACTGGACCTCCAGGGAAGTCCCAATATCTTATATTTTTAGTAAACAGTTTACATCTACATACATATTATCTCACATACATCTTACTCATCCTGTACCTTTTACTACCCTGGGCAACTTACTCATGTTCTCTCTGAACACTGGCTTTCTTAACCATAAGATAAAAAAATTAATTGTATGTATCTCACAAAGTCATGAGGATCTAATGAGATAAGACATGTAAAAAAGCCATAAATCTTATATCTCACTACTGTTATTATTACTGCCACATTATTATTTTATAGAGCTATATATTAAAATATTTTATGAAATTACACTTAGAATTCATAGAAATTTGCTGTTGCATAGATCATGAAAAGAATATGTTGGTTTTAGTTTATTTTACTCTGTCATAGACACACAAAAAATAAACAGGCACCTCTAATTTCAGTTTGACATCTTCTTTTGTCTTAGAAATGTAGTCTAAACTAGAGATGGCCAACTCCACTCCACTGCAGTACTGCCCATAAATAACCAACCTGAAAGGAAAAGAGAGAGAGGAAAAAATCTGAGGACAAAAAGGCAAGAATAAAGTGGAAGAGGAAACTCACCTATTTAAAACCACAATTAGGCATAACCAAAGCAAATCTCACTCGTCCTGCTCCTCTTACTTTCCAGGTAACCCTGGGCAGATTACTCATAATTTCTCTGAACCTCAGCTTTCTCGTTTCTTTTTAAGACACACCACACATACAGTTATAGAATGAAAGTCACTCATATTTACAGTATTAAAAATGACTATTTTTAATTTCCAAATTTGAATGGGATTGATTCCATGCATGTTTTTATAGCAGGTAGATTTTACAAACTGGCTTAATGACTGTTAATATTGTTTGAGTGCATATAATAATCAAAAACAAAATTAAAAACTTCTCTTCAAGTTTCTATTAGAGATCAACTTTTACACTGTTCACGCTCACTCAGGAACAGTTTTATTTTCTACTACTGTTTCACTGTAATCACTACTTACAACTCTACTCATTAATAAACCTCCTACTCCCTCCCCCGTTTTAATTAAGAAAAATACATTATCTGAAAAGTGGGAATGAGAGGGCTGAGCTGTGCTGTCTGGGAGATAACTTATATTGCACGGGGTCTGAGCCTGCTTCGGGAAGGGTATCTCTGGGGTAATACCGATTTTTGCAAAGAGCCCGGTTAATTTATTGTTTCTTTTAGCCCTCTACTGGAAAACAAAAAAACTACTACATTAATATTTATCTAATGTTGATGTAAGCAATTAATTAGTTACTTCTTAGTACTAGGAACTATAGTGCTTGATTTTAAAAGAGAGCGCTCTATTTTAAGCAAAATTCCTTGGTACTTCTAATTTATGTGAATTGTTCAGAAGATTTTTTTCAAATTCAGAAAGGGAAACTGACGTTGGCTGTGAATGTAATACTCCAAAATACAGAATTATAAGGTATTAGAGTTGGAAAAAGCACTACGTACCAGATAATCTACCCCTAACATTTACAGATGGAAAAAAGGAGGCTCAGAGAGTTAAAATGACTTCCTGAAGTCTACAGGACTCAAGAGTGACAGAAACTGCACCTTCTGGTTTTCAATGCAAAAGTCTGAACCCTTCTTTTTTTCTTTTTTTTTTTTCCCTGATACACATATAGAGGTCAACCACTACCCAGAAATTAACTGTCCCATGTTCTAATTACTGCCCAGACAGTATCTTAATGAACGATAGTAATAGCTACTTATGAGCAATTTTAATACTAACCCTCACGATAATTACAAACTAATAGCCACAAAATTTAAAATCCAAAAGTTACCTTTCCTTGTAGTTAATGAAAACTTGATACAAGTTCTGGTCGTTTTTATTTACAATGGAATCATGAATCTCTTGCATTAGGTTCCGATGAACTTTTACAAGTTCCTTAGAAAAGAAAACAGTGGCAAAGCAAATTAGGAATCAGAACCAAAAAAATCACCCGGAGCCCAGCATCCCTATTGCTGCCAGACTTGCCATTCAAGGATATGCTGAATACCCTCAATATATAAACCTGCTACCATCAGTAAAGAGGAGAAAAAGGAGGGGAAAGAAGAGAAAAGAGAGAAGGGGAAGGGGAGGGGAGGGAGAGAGGGGGAGAAAGACAGGCCATGTTCACGGAAAATAGCAATTTCAGATCTGACTGTGGAAAAAGAAATTCTCTCTCTAGTTATTAAAGGGTAATTTATTCCTTGTATAAAAATATGTACAGTTCAGCTTCATCTTATAATCACTTTAAATTTTTAAATAAAACTATCCAAGTGCTTAATGTTTTACTGACAGGATAAAGTAATGATTCATGTCCTCGAGACATAAAAATGTAGATTTGTACTTTGGTCAATTAGTGGTGTCCTGGAGCTAAGCTAACAATAATCAGACTAAATTACTTGAAACCAGCCAACTAATGTCATAAATAAGCAGCAAATAAATTGTAGTAGGCAGTTTACTAGGGCAACTCAAAAGATAGAATTTCACATTTTTCCTGATAAGCAAGTAATTTTCGGTCAGACAGTAAAATGCATGTCACAGCCAGGAAATGAGGAGATCCGAATCAAGGTGCCAATTCTCCCAGGATCTCTTCCCGTGTACCTTGGAGCACACATTGATTCAGGGCATGCCCTTCCTTAGGAGGTGCTAAGTGAAACATGAATATGTTGGCCCTGTCACTTTTCTGAGGAGCATGGAAAAGCTATTAGAATAAGGACTGTCAAATGGGTTCTAAGTTACAGTGAGCGTATTTAGGTGGTTTAAGATCCTCATCTTCCTAAAATGTGTGGTTTGTTTTATGCTAAATATTCATCTGATATTGGGATCTTTTTCTTCCTTCTACGTTACAAATCAATAAGAATGTCTTCATTTGGCCAAAATCAGGAACAAGGACAACATGCCATAGCTAAACTGGTGCAAAGCAACACTAAATATAAAGGAATCAAAATATTAGCGACTTTACAGGTGATACAAGCAAGCTGGTTCATAAAAGCTTATATACTGTATATAAGAGCTACATATTAAAACTGAGGGACTACCCTGGTGGTCTAGTGGGTAAGACTCTGCACTCCAAATGCAGGCGGCCCAGGTCTGACCCCTGGTCGAGGAACTAGAGCCCGCATACATGCCGCAACTAGAAGTCCGCATGCCGCAACAAAGGTCCCGTGTGCCGCAACAAAGGTCCCGTGTGCCACAACGAAGACCCAGCACAGCCAAAATAAATAAATTAAATAAATAAATAAATAAATATTAAAGGAAAAAAAGAAAAACTGAGGCCAGTTCTAGAGGTCTAAGAACTTGAATCTTGTCTAGCAAGACCTTACATGGTATTGCATTTGGCTTGCCTCTATGCTTTTGGGTACATATCCTTTTAGGACTGTCAGATAATAAGGTACCCTGAAATTTGAAATGCTATGTAAATGTGAAGAAAAGCTCCTCACATCTTACCATTAAAATAGACTGTTATATCGGGCTTCCCTGGTGGCGCAGTGGTTAAGAACCTGCCTGTCAATGCAGGGGACACAGGTTCGAGCCCTGGTCCAGGAAGATCAGGGGACACACGTTTGAGCCCTGGTCCAGGAAGATCCCACATGTTGCGGAGCAACTAAGCCCATGTGCCACAACTACTGAGCCTGCGCTCTAGAGCCTGCAAGCCACAACTACTGAGCCCATGTGCCACAAGTACTGAAGCCCATGCACCTAGAGCCCGTGCTCCACAACAAGAGAAGCCACCACAATGAGAAGCCTGGACACCGCAACGAAGAGTAGCCCCCGCTCGACGCAAATAGAGAAGGCCCACGCAGCAAAAAAACCCCAACACAACCAAAAATAAATAAATAAATAAATTTATTTTAAAAATAAAAGACTGTTATATCATAAAGAAGCAGTGTATTTCAGAAATGGGAGTTTAGGTTGATGCAACGAGAAGAAGAAAACACCAAAAAGCAGAGGACAAGGAAGTGTAGGAATGGAGGGAAGTGAAGAAGACAGATGGAGCCAGGACAGTGTCTGTAAGATGGGGTTGGGGGGCTGAAAGAACAATAGAGCAGGGAGTGGGGCAGAAGGGGATTCCCACAAGAGAAAGAGACCATAACACCAGGGATTAACTGAGACTACCTTGTTGTGACAAGCAGTTAAGTATAATACATCAACCTTATCCTTTTGCGTTCAGCATACATTCTGACTTTTGCTTGACAATATGACTTACTAGTTATTTCCAGAAAATAAGACTATAAAAACTCAGGAGACAGAAAATTGGGTTAAAATTCTTTAAAAATACAATACAATGTTCAAATAGGGACCCAATAAGAAAATGAGGATTTTATAGAAGTGTACCACAATTTTAGCTAGCATGTTTTTACTTACAGGAATGTTGATGAATACTGAATCAAATTCAGCTGCTGTCAGAAATCTTTTTAATGGTGCCATGAAATACTACCAGGAGAGAAGAGAGGGGTGATAATTAAGCACAACTTATCCTAATCTATATAATACTTTTTCATCAATGAGCAATAAATATTACTGAAGTTAATCAGTATTATGAATACCAAGAAAAAAGCAGAAACTATTTTCTCTACCGTAAAGATTCTATATTTGAACAGAGATATGAAGACATAAATACAAGTTAATACATTTAAAATATAAAATAAAAGATCTGGGCTATAAATCCTTCTGAAAGTAAGAAAAAAAAGAAGAGAGAACACCACTGGCTGAACTGGCAACAAATGGCAACCTTCTGGAGATATGTTTGAGGACTAATTCAAAATATCCCTCAAATGCTCTGTGAAGATTCCAGATCCCTGAGACCAATAATTTGCATATACAATTTATGGATCATTCCCCTTCATTCTTTGAGAATTTTAGTTCCTGGCCTACCATATCTCTGTCCATTACTACTCCCATCTTCATTTTTGGTCGTATCAGTATCTGTGCAGATGGTCCTTCCAATAGCCTGGCCTCTCGGTTCCCTGAACTCCAATAATCTGTGCCCTATCCTAGCTCAGGTCCTCCTGTGGTCATAGCCCAAGACCCCATCATTACCAACAACTGCATATGCTCCACAGAATTAAGTTGAAGCAAGCAGGTCTCTGACCTCTACCCTCCTACCTTTATAGCTCATTTCTCCAAGGACTTCTCCAACCCACTGGGTCTGCCAATCCCCTGACCATCTCACATCCCTCATGTCCACATTTCCCTTTTTACCCAGTTTACATTCCACGAGCCATCATCAGAATCACTGCCCTACAGGTACCCTTACCCTCTCTTCTTTCATTCTGGAAAAATGAAAACCCTGGTTAAATCTAGCTTGCCATATATTTTGTGCCTATACCTAAGAAGTTAAACAGAAGCTACACTGATAGCTAATTAAAAATATAATCACAAAACCCAAATGAGCCTGTAATGCTACAATATCCTAGTACATTTACCCTCCCGTTCTCCTAAACAACTCTTCCATGCCTTCATCTCTCTTTTTAAACTTCCAAAACTTTCTCCTGGTTCTCATTCTCCTAGCCTCCAAATGTGGAAGTCACCAGAGGTGACCTCAAACCTCTTCTCTATCAACATCCATTCCGTTGGTGATTCATCTAGTGCCATGGCTTTAAACACCACTGCATAATGATACTGGCCCAATCTATACATCCAACCTTTCCCCTGAATGTCAGACTCATACATCTAACTTCCTCCTCAATACATCCCCTTGGAAGCTAATAGGTATTACAAATTTAGTAAGTCCCAACAGACTCGTGATTCCTACACCTGTCCTTCTCCATCTCAGTCACCATCTTCACCATTTACACAGTTACTCACGCTAAAAACCTAGCATTGTTAGGAATTCCCACTGGGCAGTCCAAAGGTTAGGACTCTTGCACTTCCACTGCTGTGGGCCCAGGGTTCAATCCCTAGTCAGGGAACTAAGATCTCACAAACCGAGCCATGTGGCGTGGCCAAAAAACAAAAAACAAAAAACAAAAAAACAAGAACAGAAAACCAAGAATTCTTGATTGCTCTTTCCACACATCCTTTACCTAATCCATCATCAAATCCACTTGGCTCTACTTTCAAAATTTATTCAGAATCTGACCACTCCCTGCCACCTCAACCAATTCCACCATTTTCCATCAACTTAATTATTATGATATCCTTCTAACATTTTTCTCAATTTCCACCCTTGCCCGACAAGAGTCAGAATGATCTGTTAAAAACTTACATTAGATCCCATCACTTCTTCTACTCAAAACGCTCTAGCTTTTAGCCAGGTGCTCCTACATGTCCCCTGTGACCTGGGGGCTCACAAAGTCTCTGATCTCACTGCTCCCCTGCACTCATTCTGCTTCAGCCTCCTGGGCTGTTGCTGTTCCCTGAATCACACTGAACACTGTCCCACGTGAGGACCTTTCTCCCAGGGATTGTCCACTCTGGGATATTCGCATGGCTTACTCCCTCCATTCACAAAGCTCTCTGCTTAAATACGATCTGACCACAGAGGGCTTCCATTACCACTCTATATAAGGTAACACCAGCCTCTCCCATCACTCACTACCCGCTTCCTCTGCCTTATTTTTCTTCAGAGAATTTATCACCACCTGGCATACTCGTTTGCTTAAATTATAAACCCTCCCATGAGAGTGTCATGAGAACTAGAGCTTTGTTGTGTTGACTGCTATACCCCCAGTCCCTAGAATAGTGCCATTCACATACTAAGAAATCAATAAATCACTGTGGGATGAGTAAATCTGCTTTGAGATCTTTAAACCCAAAGTTCTGCTGAAAATCAGAATATGCAGACACTGTAGAAACACTGAGCCTAATGTATTAGCAAGGCAGTATTGGAGCGTCAAGAATGATACCTGATGACTTACTTTTTCTATTGACTCCAATGTTTCTGTATATTTTTCCTCTGTCTGCTTGATTTCTGCTAGGCAGCAACTCCGTATGTCATTTTCTGGACATTTCTACAATTAGAATTTTCAAATTAACATTATTTAATCAAATTCATGTATTAATCTTTCCAGTAGAAGATAGAAAGAAATAAAAATGATTGATTTTTTTTAAGTGTTCCATTCTAATAAAACACATAACTGAAAGGTATATTTAACTGCATTTGGGAAGGATCTTTGCTTTTTAAAAGAATCTGAACAATGTAAATGAAAAAGTTTTAGATAATTAAAAATATACTTTTGAGTATACTCTCTTTAAACTGAAACATCTATTTTAGTATAAATGTTACTGAATCTGGAAACATCATGAATGGTCTTATACAGTTTTCTTAATGTACAGCATACTTTATAAGTGCTGTAGAAATACTGCAAAAATCATAAAAAGATATTTGGTAAGTAAAAAATCTTAAAATATTTTTTCAAGAGTTAACATCTTGGTGTTTGGCTCTCTTACGGTTTAAGACTCTAGGCAGTAGAACATAGTAGGAAGATCAAAGTTTTGGGGATCAGATAGAATTTGGTTCAAGAACCAGTTTTGCTGTTATTAGTTTGTCTAATCTCTCTGTGTCTTGGTTTTCTCATCTATAAAACAGAATTACAGTACCCAGCCCAAGGAGCTGTAAATGAGATAACCTGTGTAGCGTGCTTAACACCCTGAGGAATGCACAAGAAGGGCCCTGTGCGTTCAATCATCATCACTGCTCACCCTGGGCCACGTGAACAGCCCAGCACCGTAAGCTCAGTGAAGACGGTCCTTGGGAAAGACAATGAAGAATTTGCTGGTGCCCAAAGAAGTTGATAATTAAAGGGGTATGGACGATACTCCATCACCTAAAACACTCTTAAACTGCTGCCACAGGCGTCCCGTCAGCTCGTGCAGTGGGTTAAGGCACACATTCGTGACGTTTACTGAACACAGGCCAGCCAACTTGTTTCCATCCCACAGAAGCTACTGTCCCCTATGTGGGCACCGGACAACCCGCCGGCCCTTTATTAAATGCAAGAGGTCCAAGAGAGCTGAGCGAATTCATCAAAGCACCGAAGAAACCTAAAGTACCACCCAGCTGATGAAGAAAGTCTTTTGTGTAAAGAAAATGTTAATAAAAGCTTAAGCAACTGACCTTATTTTTCATTTCAAATTATATATGAGAAAATCATTCAAGGTAATTCTGAATGTTTTAGATATTTTAATGCAGATAAAGCTTTGTGGGCTGCTGTTGACTATGGCAACATCTGAAACTAAGTTCATAAAATAGTAAAAAATGCTAGGAGACCTATAATGAAACAAATGACAACAACAAAAATATCTCATATCAACCCCTAACAAACAGGAAGAAATATTCTTTAACCTATACTTTATGCCACATCAAACTTAAAGCAGATTTACCTGCTTTGCAAGAGATTTCCTTTCATAACAATGTAATTTCATGATCCCCTGAAATTATGTTCTATTGCCACTCTGCAATTATTTAGCTGTGTGGCATGCCGTTTACTTGTTAGACTTGATTTTCTTACTAGTAAACGGAGAGATTTAGACCAGAGACTTCCTATGGTTGTTCTGAACTGTAAAATGTCATGTTTACATGTCTCCAAATGCAGCAACACGTCATGGTTATACAGTTACAAGCAAGTAAACATAAAAAACAAACAAACAAAAATCCCAGCAGAAGTTACATAAATAATTATTGTATTATAATTATGCTATTATTTTATAATTATAATTAATATACTTATAACATAAATATTATTTCATATTAATTATAATTATTGTATTCATTCGTCTTTCAAATAATCACTTTCCTAATAAAATACTCAGAATAACAAGTCATGATTATAGAGTTATAAGCAAGATAAAAAAGAAAAACAACGATCCCAGCAGAAGTTACATAAATAATTATAACCATTGTATTAATTATAATTATGCTATTGTTTTATAATTATAATTAGTATAATTAAAACATAAATATTATTTTATTAATTATTATATTAATTAGTCCTTCCAATAATCACTTTCCTAATAAGATACTCAGAGTAACTTAAAAAACAGGCAAGTCAAAGTCCTACAGGCTGATGCGCCTCCTCTGCCTTCATCAAGTCCTCGTACACTTCGCCACCTTCGTCTTCCCCATAAACACAGTCGTACAGACCCTCTTCATCTTCCACACGGGTTTCACTGAAGCAAAAGGTATAACATAAACGTCATTTTCTAGCATGCAGTAAATACAGTAGTTAGAAATAGCTTACTGGTTATCAACAGAAAATCCAGAGAGCAAATCAAATACAGTGGAAGGAGGCAAAGGTTTACATTACAGCTCTGCCCCTCCTAATAAGAACAAGGACAAACGACAACCACAGAATCTGACAACGATGGCAGTGCCCTAACCTTCACTGGGCGTTTACTACGCCTCTCTGCATGGGTTATCTCACCTGGTTTGCCCAGGTCCAGCATTAATTTTGTTATCAGGTAGGCACTGTTGTTTGGCCAATTCAAGTGACAAGGACTTTGAGAGAACACAATGTTCTTTGACTTGCCCAGGATAACACAGCTAATCAGACAGCAGAGCCAGGATTTAAAACCCAGTCTGTCTTACACACTGAGTGTTTTAACTGCTCTATCATACTACCTCCCATTTTTCATATGTCAAGACCTCAGTTTCATTACCTGTATTAAAGGGTATAATATGGAGAAGACACAGGAGTTGGGGAGGACCTAATATGTTATAAATAATCTTTATAAAGCAAAAATTTCTGCTGATTATAATTGTCAATATCTAATGCAATGGTTTTCAAACCATGTTCCTTCAAGGCCACTCAGAGGGTACCCACAGGTTTGATTCTTTCAGATTCTGCTTTTATCTGTTCTATTTGTATTTTGCTTAAAGAAATGGTCCCAAGGCCACAAGACGTTTTTAAAAGCCATTGAAATTCTTCTGCTGGTCTCCTGGCAGTGGAAAATAATCCCTATTTTTTTTTTAACATCTTTATTGGAGTATAATTGCTTTACAATGGTGTGTTAGCTTCCGCTTTATAACAAAGTGCATAGGTTTACAATCTCAAATGAAGGGTTAGGGAAAGATAATCAGTCACTGTGGAAGCCTTCATGGAGACTTTAAAAATCGGGCCCTATTCAGTCAACACAGAAACAGCTGTTTCCACCTATCACCCATTCTGTTACTACTCCTTAAGATTTTCCTTTCAGTTCAAGAGTTCTAGAATTAGCTTCTATTAACTAATAATGCCAAAGAACTGAGATTAATAAATTTAGGTATGTTAGAAAGAAGCATTAATATCTCCCTGAAAAGAAATTCAACTCGTTCAGTACCGCCAGCCCTTAGCATTTCTCTTGGGCCTGTGCAGATAGAACATTATAAATTGACGTACAAAAATAAAAGCACTAACTATAAATGTCACTCTGCAACTCGGAGCATTTTTCAAAGTAGGTGCAATCACAAGGTTGTCTATGTTTGTCATGAAGAGTTATCTGGAGGCATTTGACAGAAATGAACTGTCAGACACCCAGAAGAAAGGAAGGTGCCTTAAGGGAGAACGCTCTGGTGGTGAGAGAAGTTTCAGAGAACCTGCTGTGAGAAAAATTCATTCCAGGATTACCTGTCCACCCATCCACCCACCTACCTGATTCTTAAACTAAGAACCTACTGATTGCCAGACTCACCAGTGCTAAGAATGCTAAGATCCAAGGGCTCTCCCATAGTCTAGTGTGGAAAACAGCACATAAACACATAATTCTATGAGTGCAGAGGGAAGAGTAAGAATAACTCTGACTAAGGAAGGCAGGGAAAGCTTCATGGAAGATACTACATCTGAACTGGATCTTGAGTGTATTGATTTATTCAATAGGTATTTGCTGAATAAATACTATGTTCCAGCAGATATAGCTGCAGACAAGGCAGACACAGTTTCCACGCTCCAGGGTGACACAATGAATGAGAAGAGGGGATGAGAATTCAAAGGACCCCAACCTGTGCGATGGCAGAGAGGTGTGCAGAAGCTGGCGACGTGAGGGGTGGAGTCCCGTCCAGTGGGACCAGGTGAGTGAGGGGAGCCCCAGAGGGAAGAGGTGAACCAATCTGAGAAGGGCCCTGCGCTCTGGGAGCTCAACCTTACCTGGGCATCTGAGGACCACAGTGGGTTATAGAGGGGTAGTGTGGAGGGTCAAGAAGCCAAGCAGGGAGATAGAGAAGCCAAGAAATGAAATGCTGTGGGTGAGAGGTAATGAGTACCATAACCAGGGTAAAGGCAGATGAGGAGAGAAACAGAGACTCAGGAGACCGTGTCAGCTACAACCAACCAGACTTGGGGACCAATCCGGATTAGGGAGAGGGGGGAGGACTGAAGGATGCTTTCAGCTCTGTACTCTGAAAAACTGGGGAGACGGTGAGTCTTATTGGCAGTTCCAGAATTTCCATACTGAGGGGCTTAGGTAGGCAGTCTCGCCTTAGGCAGTCCCGCCTGAGAACAGTGGGGCTGTTAAACTGGTTCAAGCACTTTCTATAACTCATCAAAGGGTAGGAAGGTCTGATGAGTTCATGAAGGAACTGAGATTAAAGAAATGATAAAGGAGTAGGTTCTGTATCAAAGGGGATCCTGTTCAGAAGGAAAACAGGCTGTGAAATCCTTTTCCTCCCTCAGACCCTCCAACCCCCACCCCCAAACCAACCAAAAAAAAGCCAAAAAAACAAACAAAAAAATCACATCGTCTTTCTTAAGTCTTGCTATCGACTATTTTGCATGAGGGCAGAGGTACATATGTATAAATTCACACAGATTCTTCTCTAAGAATTGTAGGAGCGACACACACGCACCCACACACATTGCAACTGGGCTAGAACAGTTTGGGTTTTTGTTATTCAATCCCATACTAAAGCTGTTTTTCTTGCTAACAGTTTGGGCAGTAATCTCTGATTTGCACAAAATGAAGAAGGGAGAGAGGAAAAAGCTGTGATTCTTCAAATGGTCAATAAATCAACAGCAATCTATATTAGCTTTCCTGTGTCTGGGCAACCTAGATATGGTCCCGTCTGACACCCTGGTCATAAAGGTTGAAGGAGCAAGGACACTACCGTTTAGCCATCTTACACGCTCTCCATTCCATCCTGTGTCTCTTTCTCTCCACGTGAGGATAGAATGACTCCCCCTGCCTGGGGAGCAGACCAGTGTTTGTTCTGGGGCCCTCCCTTCAAGCGATTCACCCCCAGAGGTTAAAGGGAAGTCTATGAGCCCACAGAGATCATAACAAAGCCAAGACTGAAAAGCAAACCCTCATAGCAAACTCAAAAGCAGGCATTTGCAGGAAACACACGACATTTGGACCTCCGACCACCTGGTGAAGAGGTGAAGCAGACTGCACCTCCCAGAGCATGTGAGTTGGCACCTCAGAGCAGCCAGTTCAGGGGCCCAAGTTTTCTCCAAACTTGCATCCTCACAGGATTTATCTTGGCATCAACAGAACAAGACGAGGGAAGACTATAAAAATGAGTAGGTGTAGGTGGGGAGTTAAGATAGAACGTCATCATAGCACTGGAAATAATATTCTTTCTAAGACGACAAGGAATTCGATTATCTGATAAGTAATCTTATAGTCACTTTATGAAGATTGTAGCCAATTCAATGAGACAATCAGCAAGTACCTTGCTGAAGATTAGTGAGTTCTTGGAGATTTTAAGAAGAGATGAGAAACCATTCTTGATACACATGTGAAATACAAGACTTCGAGGCCCATCCAAAGGCAGCCTACTCTGGGAAGGGCTACCAGCCTTGCCGGTGGCTCCTGCTGAGAGCTCTCAGAGGAGCAAGGCCTCTGGGAATCAATGCAGTGAGTAAGAGCCTCCACGCCAGAATAAGAACTGCCTGGGTTCCAATCCAAAGACTACTATTACTTATGATCTTCAGGAAGTTATGATCTTCAATATGATCTTCAGCAAGTTACTTTCAAGCCTCATTTTCTCATTTGTAAACTCTGGTGATACTAGGAACAACCTCATAATGTGGTGTTACATGAGAGACGCGTGTAACATGGTTAGGACAGAAACACGCACTCAGTAAGCTCCTATGAACTGACAGATGTCTCATGATAGCTCCAGCCTGAAGCATCATGCCTGGAAGACAGTAAGTGCTCAATGCAGCTTTGGCCTATTAATTCAGAAAACAGATACGTACTGAGGACCTACTAGACACGAGACACTGTTTGAAGTGCTAGGAAAAGAGCCAAGAACAAGGTCAAGTTCCTGACCTCATGCAGCAGGCCTTCTGATGAGGAGACGGACAAAAAGTGAGGCAAGCCGAGACTGCCTCAGGTAGAGGCGAGTACCGTAAAAACACAGAGCAAGGTGAGGGTGGCGGCAATTTTAGATAGGAAAGGCCTCGCTGGCAGAGCCATCTGAGCAAAGACTTGGATGGCGAGGGGTCAGCCACATGGGCAGAAGGGACAGCCAGTGTAAGAGTCCTAGGGCAAGAACAAGGTCCGTGTGCTGGGGTATTAGGATCGATCAGTGGATGAATTTCCACAGGATCTGAATCTCTCCTGGAGCAGAATCTATGTCTTCTTATAATTCTTTGCAAACATACCTGATCTTTGGCATCAGCTCCTTGAGGGGTGAGGATCAAGTTTTACCTTTATTTGTAATCTGCACAAGTCACTCAATCAGCAGAAGACAACCAGCTGCAAAGACCTTTAGCCTCTCCCAACTATTAAATGATACAGCCCCAAAGGATTCTCTCTTCAGAATCAACACCATCTAATGAAACATCCCTGAATAACTCCCACCCACACAGATCTCGTTCGTCCTTGAACTTACACAGCAAGCACTATCTGTCCTACAGATCCGGTGGTAGATTCTATTAATACTCCTCTCGTTAATTGTCTGATTCTAGGTTTATCTACTACCTTTCCTATGCCTTTGAGAAACTTCCAAATGTTACTTCATTGCTGTCTGTTTCTTTACTCTCCATAGAGACTTGCACAATGCAAGGCACACAAGAGGAATTGAAAGCCAGCTGAAGTACATTTTCTCATGAAGCTTTCCATCAGGAGTCTGAGGTTAATTCTCACATGTCTTAATCACTAAGCCACGGTTCCCCTTCAGAGAGCTATTTTAACACCCACGGTTAAAATCCACAAAGGATGCAAAAATTGGCAGTGGTGTACTTTTGTTGAAAATGCTCAACATACTCTATTAAATCAGGCAGGCTTTTGTAGATGTCGTCATCATTAACGCTTTCTTCTGTCGGGAAGGGCCTAGGAGGGAGGGAAAAAAAAAGAGTGAATAGGCAAAAACTAGGCTGGACGTTTACCTCTCACGAAACACATACGCTCAGCTGCTGCCAAAGTGGTCAGATCAGTCACCATGTTTCACACGACTTCCGGGGCTTCTCCCAAAGTGCCTGGCTGTGGCTGTGTCAGGGGCCCCCAGGGAGGCGTGGCACCTGCTACCTCAAATCACCTGCAGCAATCACGGCTGGTCACAGTCATGTGAGCAGTCGTGGAGGTGCTGAGGTGCTCATCTGACCTCCCACCAGCCACACACCTGCAGGCTCACGTCAGCGCCCACTGCAGCCCCCCAGCTCAGAGTGGGTCCTTGCCTTTAGCACCATTCAGATTCTTTGCACTTACAGAATCTGATCTGACAAATAACTTGGTAATTAGGTAACAACCATTCTAGCATGACTCAATTCACTAGTATAGATGAGAATTAGAAAACAAAAATGCCATGCCCTTTATATATGATCATTGACTCTGATATACTTTTCTACTCAGACCGTAAGTTGTGTGAGTTGTATTTTTTATTTTTCATCTATTGGACAAATAAGTCAAACAAGCCTCAAAAAGAGTACGATGTTTTCTTTGTCCCCTGCTCAGAGAAAATCACTTTAGTTTCTACCCTATTCCTAGCCATTGGCTTCCCTTGTCTGCTTCGTACTATGAACTTTATTCATAATACCAACATAATGCCCTAAATTTATGTCTAACAAAATCACAGTGATTATACTATAGTGCCAAAAGTTTTACCCTCTTTTACATGAAGTCAGCATGTCATATGTTCCATAAAAACAAGAGGATCCATCAAAATAAAAAATAAGCACTAGATAATTACTAAATAATTATATTTAGTATAGTGAAAACATTTTCACATTCATTTATGTATTAACTTAGTACTTAAGACATCTGAGGAACATATATTTTTCAAATAAATTAAAATGTGTGAGAAATGCCAGTTTCAAAATCCTTTTTTAAATAAATTTTGACACATTTTATTATACTCTTATATACAAGTCTATTGTAGTAAAAAATTGAAATTATAAGTAAGAAGGAAAAAGTATAAGTAACAAGTTTCAGAACCAACAATACATATATACAGTTTCTTCTATATACAGTTTCAGAACCAACAATATATAAATACATAAGAATAGAATCATGCTATTTCAAAATTTGCTGTTTGCATATAACAAAATATATGTTGACATGGAAAGATAATCATGTATTGAAGAGAAAATGACAAGGTATGGAACATTTCTCCAGCCTAGAGACTACTGTAGAAAGCTGCCAGACTCATGGCCCATTTCTGAGGAAGGGTCTGTGGGTGTCTTCCCCAAGATCACTGTGCTTTGTACCCAGGGACTGGGCTGTCATGCTTGGATCCTCTCTGTTTGAATCTGAATGTGAACAGAAAAATGGAAGCAACAGAAGAAGAGACCCAGGGTCACAGAGCCCCATAACGGCTGGAGACTGAATTATGGAGCCCTGAGGAAATCAGGTAAAAAATGAGATCCATTCCATTTCCATGTGGCCTGGCTGTGTGGCTACTGAAACTGTTTTTCTGTATTTCTAACATTCCTAATAATACAACCTTCTGACTGACCTAACTTGAATATGCAGTATTTTAAACAGAAAAGGCCCAACACAACATAACACATCTACCTTTCCATACTTAACTGACTGCATAATGCTTCACTGCATGGAGAAGGTATAATTTCAACAATTTACAGTGAACCCTTGAACAACAAGGTTTGAACTGCACATGTCCACTTATAAATGGATTTTTTTCAATAGTAAATACTACAATACTACACGATCCACAGTTGGTTGGAACCACAGGTGCAGAGGAACTGAGGATGCAAAGGGCCGAATATAAGTTATACTTAAATTTTCAACCGTGTGGATGGTTGGTGCTCCTAATTTCCACGTTTTTCAAGGATCAACAGTACTTCCAAGTTTTTCACTTAGTTCCAAACTTTCAATACACCTTCTCGAACATATATTATTTTATACTTGTCTGATTATTTCTGAAACGCCTAGAAGTTGTGACTTATTGTTATGGCCTACAGGATATAAATGTACTGCAATATCTTTTTTTAAAATATCTATTTAATTAAGCATTTGTGTTTGTCTTAATGAATCACCTGTATAGGAATGTTAGAGGGAGTTAAAAGAAAGAACTGTATCAGTGACAGTCACCAGTGAGTTGAGAATGATGTTTAGCCAATGTGTCTTATTCAACGCTACGAATAAGTTCTTACTTGCTCGATAAATTTCAAATGTCTATTGAGCACTTATATACCCGGCCACTCTTCATGAATGAGATGTGGTCCCTGTATGCAAAGTGCTTTACACATAGTAGCCATTCAATAAACAATCACTTCATTGAACTGAACAGGACGTACGAACCACAGAGAAGCTAGCTTACCTGATTCCTGTGGCCAGCGCTACAGGTGTGCGAGAGAGTCGCGATAATGTTTCTATAACCTGAGAAAAGAGGAAAGGGCTCACTGGACGTGTATTTCAGAAAAAAATATTTTTTTCAAAAACAGTAGTTTTACAATCTAATATTAACAATAGCAGCAGAAACGTAAGTTTGCAGGTGTCACCAAAGTGCAGAAAGGGAAGAGTTGTAACTGAGAAGTATATACACCTACCTATAATTTTGTCCCTTTCCTTAATTTTCTGACTCTACTTATAATTTTGTCCCTTTCCTTAATTTTATGACTCTAAGCAGATTACTAACCATGTGGTTTGCAGTTTCTTGATCAGTAAAAACAAGGAGTTAGGGTAATTCTAAAGTTCTCATGTCTCCCCTACTACATGATCTGAAAGACCCTGTAACGCCGCTCTGTCCAAAACAGTAGACACTAACCACACAGAGGCTATTTAAATTTAAATTAATTAAAATTTTAAAAACAAAAAATCAGGTTCCTTAGTTGGACTAGCCACGTTGCACGTGCTCAGTAGCCCATGCGCCTAGTGGCTACGGCATTGGACGACACAGACATCAAACACTTCCGTTATCACAAAAAGTTCTATTGGACAGCACTGCTGTATAGCAAAGTGGTTCAGAGGGTGGGCTCTCCAGCCAGACCACGTCATGTGAGTTCTGATCCCGACTTCACCAGTTATTAGCTGTATATCCGTGTGCAAACTACTTAATTTCTCTGGGTCTCAGCTTTCTCTTCTGGCTACTGCCTATAATAATTAAGTTAGGTTATTAACAATCATTATCTTATTATGAGAATTAAAAAGATAATACATGTAAAGCATTTATATGGTAGCTATTCTTTATAATTGCCAACTTCAAGAAAATTACCTTATTCTAATTCTGAATATTTTCAGAAAAGGAATTTCCTAAATTACCCTTAATTATCTGTATCTGTTTCAAAAATTCTTCATAAAGGTCTTCAGTACCTAACCCTCGATGTGCCCTGCTAGATCTTTAGCGTTAGTACATAGCAACTGTACCCTTCCTTCCCACGTTTACACCTAACAGCATCTCTTTCAAAGACTTACTGAGGAAGCTAATGAGCTAAAATGTGTTTTTCTCATGAAACCTCTTTCTATGATAATAGATATAATTTGTCTTAAGTATCTAAACAAAACATAAATACATTCTACTACAAGGCCTATTCACAATGAGAAAACAGAAAGAGAAAAGGTAAAAATCTATCTCTAGGTTGAGGTAGTCTTTGAATTCCCCAGTTCAAAGATGGAAATGTTTCCAGTACTAGGAGTCACATAAGGGTATTAGCCACACATAAACTTATTTATCACCTAACTTCAGGAAGCAGTATATTGTTGTGGTTACAAACTCTGAACTGAGAACACCTGGATGAGCTAGGCCCACCTTCACCAGCCTCTATAAAATGTGGATAACAACAATTACCTACCTGCCTCACAGAGTTGCTGAAAAATTAAATGACACAATGCCCATCAAATGCTTAACTCAACAAATGTGAACTGTTATTAATACATAAAATAAAATAATCATTATATACAAATGAAATTTAATCTAATTGAAGGCCTTTATGCAATTTCTTTCTGGTTTAACCTTGCTGAAGAGCAAAAAACAACCTCCTAGGTAACACTTGATATCGATTAATATCCGTAAGAAAGATAAAGCAACTTCAGTGAGTCTGTAAATTCAGAAGATCATGAACGAAATAATAAATTTATCAAAATAAACTGATTCAAGATAAAAATAATCATCTGCTAAGTTTCCAAAAATATGCATTATTGAGTGAAAAGTCTAGCTATTGGAGGAGTCCAGGATAACCTGTGGAGTAATAGTTAGACCGCTGAATTAACTACATTGTTGCATTTTAGCATGAGCCTTATCCTGATGTAGCACTGTTCTAAAGTTATGGGGTGAAGTCGGCTTCTAATTCGTTTTTTCACAGCAGTGTCACTACTCAATAACAAGAGAAATGGCAACAGCATTAGTACTGCTATGTGTTTTACTACTGCTATTATTTAACACAAATGTTAAAACACCAGAACTAGTCACAACCTGTCCCCGCCACACAAGACTATGTGTAGTTTGATTTTTTTAATACAATTGTCCACCAGAGGGAGCGAGACAATAGTCTATCACTTCACTCCTGCATTGAATGTAAGTACAAACATTTCTGAAAATTAACATGCTGAAACCAACTGTTATTTACTTAAAAGGATTATCTAGTCTATTCAATGACAGAAAAATAACATAAAGATAAAAGTTCAGTGGATGGGACTGAAGGATAATAGGTAGCATGTCTTAAAGTGAATCTCCCAGGGGACTATCACTCAGTTTTGTATCTATCTTATTGTACATCAAGTCCATCCATTAACTCAAGTTTAGCCAAAGCAAATAAGGACTGTTTGGTCAATGTAGTGTTTTTAGAACAGTGTGTATTCTATATAAAGGTGGAGTGTATCCGGATTTGGAATAGACAAGTACACAAATTAATGCCAGATTCTGAAGTCCTCTGTGTGGAGAATGACCTGCTGTTAGAAACATCCTTCAAGTATATTTACAAAAGAAAATAGCCCCAAGGGCGGTAAGAAGACTATTTGCCTTGAAATGTCTTAATTTCTAAATTGTTGCCTCAAATAACATGACATATGGACACTTACTCCCAGAAAGGGGGATAACAAGTTAGAATATTTGCAGGTTAATAGGCTGAAAACCAACTACTAAATCCACATCATGGATTTTCTTTCTCTACCTACATCCATCCCTTGTTTGATAAGAAGAATGGCATTTGCAAAGAAGTGAAAAAATTCCAGATAACAAGAATAAGAGTTACCGTGCGAGGAAGGTGGGAGAGGTGAGCAGGGCTTCTGTGTGTCTGCTTTAGAGGGGTGGGCTAGATCCCAGAATCTATGAAGGGTCATTGACAAGTTTAAGGAAGATAGCAGGGTCAAAACTGCATTTTTAGAAGATCACTCAGCAAAGTGAAGGACAGACCGGGGTAGGAGGACATGGGATACAGATAGGGACCAGGAGACCCACTGGGGGTGGGGGGGTTCTCAATCATCCAGGTGAGAAATGAGAGGTCTACAGGAGAGCTAGAGAAGAGGTGGAAATATGCGAAGTATTTAGGAACAGCGGCTGACACACCGTGGAGGCTGAGGAAGGAGGAAGAACCCGGGACCACCGGGGCCGGCTGTTACAGCGTAGAGGGGCCACAGTGCTCCGGGATGCTCCCGAGCAGGAAACCCTCGTCCTCGGTTCCCTCCAAACGCCTGACTACATTCATCCTTGTCTCGGCCAGGCTGGTCCCCACCCAGAGCCTTCTCTGACCATCTCCCTTCTCCAGTCTGGGTTCTTTCTGTCCCTACAGGACCCTGGACATAATTCTGCGCTACCACCTATCCCCTTATTCAAAATTTATCTGCTGTTTAAAATATTTCAAAAGGACTCGTGTTTCTCTTGTCAACTGAAATAATGCAGAAATACATAAAAGTTGCCCACCCCCACACACACCCCTCTCTCACCTTCTGCCTAAAGGAGACCAGAGCTAAGAATCTGGTGTGACTCTTGCAGAATTGTTTTTTTCTTTTTCTTTATGATTATTATTTTAGGTAATGTGTTTCTGTTATACAGATTTCTCTACCAACGTGCTTTTGTCATTTACCAACATATCACATATAGTGGTGTCAACACATACAGATCTTTATTCATTTTAATGAATTCATTCATTCATTTATTCATTTGAATGTTGTATCACATTCCAGTGTCTGTATATAACATAATGATTTAACACTTCCCCTGCCAGTGAACTTTTTCAACATTTTGCTACAACAATGCTGCAATTACCATCCTTGCCAAATACCTTTTCAATTGTGTGCAGGTATTTCTATAGGAAGGATTCCTAGATGGGCTGACTAGGTATAACCATTGCTCTTCAATAAGTATGCACAAACTCGCATTACCCCCGAAGAGTGTGTAAGAATACAATAAGGCATTCTAATGACCTGTTTGTCTGTCTTTCCCATCCAACAATGGAAAATACCTTAAGGGCAGGGAAACTGCTTCTTCACTGTTCTATTCCCATCACTGCACTCACAGCCAGCCTCCAAACAACCACTTAACACAAAAATATTTGTTGCTCAAACAAATGAATGACTACCACTTACCCTGCAAAATTGTTGTGCGGATTAGGGATAATATGTGTAAAGATATGTAAAGAGTTTAGCCTGCCACAAGTGAGGAATGAATGAGTAATTGAAGAAGCCCATTATGAAAATTAAATATTAAGTATGAGAAAGAGTTGCTTATCTCCTCAAACCTAGAGACAACGTACACAGTGGCACGCCCCTCCCCATCAAAATTTTCCCCCTAATGATAATTTTTATTTAGCTTGGGCTCTTTATTTTTTCCATCCCCATTAGTCAGTTTAAAAGCCATGAAAGAAAAACAGTTTGCCAAAACTGAATGGCAACACTGTACGCCAATAAAGCTACCCATTTTAACTCTTCTCTTCATGAGACCTTCTGGCTAATTCTCACCCTCTGCTTATCTGGCACATTAGTGCTGTTGATATCGTAGTTTGTGAGAAAAGCAAGTCAACCGTGCAGAAGCAGTTTGCCGTAGCTCCTTCCAAGGTCATGAGTTAAGGAAGCCATGGACATAGAGAAGAACTCAAGGAACCATGGGGACCAGCACACAGGTCTGTCAAGAAGTACTAATTAATTATGGCTTTATCTCCTTGAGCTCTCTACTCTGAAGTTTTATCTCTTAACTCTCCCTGAGCCAATGGGAAGGCTATAAAGATTCCTGAACAGGGCTCTGGATTCAATAGGAGTTCCTGGGGAAGTGCTTCTTCCAGGAAGATAGGTTGAAAAAGGGCCATCAGGTGGCTTCAAGCTTGAGCCCCAAGCACCGGACAAGCCTGGCAGTTCAAGAACGGTCTGCAGCATTGCAGCACCATGGCACGAAGCTACCATCTAGCAGCTGAAGCTATGGGCAGGGATGCTGCATCATGGCTCCTACAGGCTCAGAGCAAGTGCCCTGTGGGTTCCTGGAGGAAAAACCCAAAGCCCAGAGGACGTAATTGGAAGTGTGGGCCTGGGGGTGCTGGGCTGAGTAATTCAGACAGGATAGGCCTGTAGACTAGACTGAGTGCAACCAGAAGCAACCCAGAGATCTGGTATTATGCAGGCATCTGATTCTCTGCCAGTGAAGCCTAACTCTAAATCCAACCAGATGGTGAGTTTCAGGCTAACAATATGTCTCACTTTCTCCTAGGAAATCAACAGAACTCATTATCTTAATTTCCTTTGCAGTTCTAATCTCACACAGCAAATTACCCCATTAGGATACACTGCAGCTTAGTGTCATTTCTAGCAACATGTTTACATCTTTCCTAAAATAGCTGGTTGTTGCTTTGAATACTGTAGAAGGCTGTTGAAAAACATCCCTAGCACTTCTTCTGTGGGTAAAGCAAAGCAGTACAACTAGATAAGATGAATAAAACATTACTTCTGTATCAAGAAGATTATGAACTATGGGAAACTCATTTGCATTGTTCAGAAGAGTAGAGTATCTATATGGGTTTAAGTGGTCCAAATTACAGTTTGTGCAGACCTTGATACTGATCATAAATGCAAGAATTATTCTGTATGTATTATTCTGAGTCTTCAAAAGTAAAGCTCTATAGAGAAAAAGAACCTCTCTTTAGGAAAGTCATATACTAGACTGGTTAAGATGCAGGCTTAAGACTCAAATTTTCTGGACTCCCATCCCAGCTCCACCACTCACTAGCTGGGTAACCACAGAAGAATGTCCTGTACTTCTACTGCTATTTCCTAATGCCATTGTTGCCACCATCATCATTGGTAAAGTAAGATTTGGTCTTTGCAAAGCACTTCAGAAAATAACATGTGATGTCTACCTCAAGTTATCATAGGATACAAAGGAAAGCTTTCTAATGGCTGGGAATACATTTAATAAATTATGTTGTACATTCGAGTACTTGATGGCTAGCGTTTGTTAATAGTTGCCAACAGTTGCTAAGCTTGTCTAATTGTAACACTGTGCTTTTTAAAAATGAGGACTGTTGACAGTAAATGTTTTTCTTTTATTTAGCATTCATTTCCTGCTTCCGTGTAATTAATGTTTAATCAAAATAATCAAATAAAAAATATAAACTCCTGTCATACCAAAGTATGTCTAACAGGCTAAAAACAATTGCATTTGACCTTGCTACAGTGAATTTTAGTAAAAAACAAACAAATGTTCCACGCCTAGTCTGTTCGTGAAGATATAACACTAATAACGACCAGAATCACATCCAGCTCATAAAAGAGCTCTAAGAACTGACAGTACAAAGAGATGGGCTCAGAGAAGCTTCAGCACACATCGCCCCACAGTCCCCATCCCCTCCACACCTCACTGCCTCAAATAAATATAAAAATCTATGTAACTAGAGTGTGTCTGTCATTTAACCACAATTTCAGGACAAGTCCTTTAGCTGAATCCCCATCCCCAACCATATGACAATCCCTCCCAACTCCATCCTCTACAGAAATTCTAGAGCCATCCCCACATTTTGTTCAAGTGATTCTTTGAGAGGCTGATGAAAGTTCTTGGTCCTTTCCTCAGAGGGAGGGAAAATAAAGACTGTATATACTAATACACAGATACACATAGACATATAAGTATACATAATTCTGCATTTTATCTCAAGAAATCCAGGGACCTCTTGAAGACCATTCATGGATTTCCTAGATTCTCATTCCATCTCCTTCTTTGCCTATAATAAAACCAAGGCCCAGAAAAATTAACTAGCTTGTCCAAGGCCAAAGAACTGAGAGCAACAGAATTGGTACCAGAACCCAGGTCCCTTTTCCTCTACCCAGGCTACTGCTCTTTCCAACTCACCATCCTGCCCATGGATCTCCTGCGTTTACTCAGGGAACATCTGTGGAACACTCACTATGGGCTAGATACACCTGATAAACTCCATTTTGTTATACTGAGGATAGCAAAATGGAGACTATATAATTCCTACTCTCAAAAACCCACCATCTGTTGGGAAAGACCACAAGGGTGGATAGTGGAAACACAGACCTAGTATTACAAAGTGCGTCCATAGCCCAGAGGAGAGAGCAAGGCCAGCTGTCCCCCTCAGCCTGAAGAACAGTCAGAGAGGCTCAAAAGGGTCTTTAGAAGAGGTGACCCTGGGCTGCATCTTGAAGGGCAACAGGGAACTTCCCAGACTCTCAGCAGGTTATAAGAGGTCTGATGGGTGAGAACCATCATGCTCTGGCTTCACCTCCTCCCTCATCGCATGCTCCAGTGAGAACACTTGCCCCTTACTCTCTGAGAAGCTCTTTGTAGTTGCCATTTCCTGAATAATATTTTCCTTATTTGGTTGACGGTGAATAGTTTTCAGGTTCTAAGAGAGAGGTCACTAAGCAAAGCTTTTCTAAACCAAACAGACCAGCACTTGTCTCATGAGGCACTTCAACACCATCGAGGTCTTGCTGTCTCTGCATTCTCGGCCTCCACACTCGTCACCTGAAGACCCAAAATAGAGCATCTTTCCTTCAAACCTGTTTCTGCTCCCTATTCCCAATGAGCCCACGGTCTCACTCCTCTCCCTCACCTGCCCAGACAGCCAGGAAACTTTCTAGACAGGCACTTCTTCTTCATACCCCATCCTACCAATTCTCCCTTTTAAATGTATCTCAGTTCCAACTCCTTCTCTCTTCCTGTGCTCAGGTCCTCTCTATCTCTTGCCTCAATCACTGGAAAAGCCTTCCAATTCATCTCCATGCCTTCAATTTCACTTCCTTCATCTTCTACATGGCTACCACAGAGGCTGTATGACATTTCAAAACTGTCAATCTGGGCACACCACCATCACCACTCTGCCCACCTTAAAATTCTTAAATGTTAGCCTTCGTGCAGAGATCAGATTATTTAGCAGGACACTCAGAGCCTTCAATTGATTGGATCTGCTCCCCACCCGCTTCCAGCCTTCCCCTGCCACCAACTCTCCCCACATCTCCTGTTCAACCCCATACAACCACCTTGCCTGCTGTGCCCCAGACAGACTCTAGAATTTACTCCATACATGTAAATTCTACCAGATCAAAACATTCTTTTTACTAAAATTCACAGAGGTGGTTTCAAAATGAACACTTTCAGACTAAAGAGCAGGCAGGGAAAAAGCAAACTGGTATCAGCAGTGCTAATTTTCTCACACCAAGTAAAAAGAAGTTACAATTTTTCTTCCACACTGTTCTAACCATCCCCTGGGTTCAAATACCAAAGCAGATGAAACCTGAAATTCATCAGTGCAGAGTTAGGTGTCTGGAAGCACAACTCTCTAGTTAGACATCAGAACAAACATAAATACTGCTTCTCCTAAATTTACACTGGTCTGTGAGGATGTGTTGAAGTCAGTACACCATAAAGGATTCAACTTTTTGTAGGCAACTAAAAAGAAATACTTTAGTTTGAAAACATAATCATATTTGCAAATCATTCCCTGCCTTTACACAGAGTAGAGATACAATCTACAAAATTCATGTGACGCTTTTAATATCTTCACTACTACGAAAGGAAATCTAGTTGTGGGCCCTGTAGGTAAACACTGATTACTCACTGTACAATTATAGTAATGACTCTAGCTCAGCACTTGAGGTGGTAGCAGTGTTATTACCAGCTCACTAAGAACCCACTGTGGCTTTCACACAACTCACTTTAAACAGATGTGTCCTATGTGTTAGCATCAGGCCAGAGGACAGGTTGTTTATGAGACCAGAAATAGACTGGGGGAGTTCTATGTGACTTAAGGGACTTGGAAAATAGAATGAATTTTCAAAGCTGCCTACAAATCATTCAGCTGGGTCAAAGTTAACATATTTTCCAAACCCAGCTCACTTTCAAAGTCACGCAGAGATCTCTGCTTCCTGCATGCTGCCCCCATGGCTATTCCCACTTTAAAGGCTGAAATCACATGGAGTGCAGGAACAAACAGGCAATGCCAGGAAGACAGATCCAATGGTGGAGTAGAACATGTCCCTTTCTGCCAGCCTGGAGATGCTCCATCTTTAGTCCCTACCGCGAGACTGCTCACAGAGCAGAAGGAAATGTCTGCAAAAGTTATTCTCATATTTCAAATCATCTAATAGAAATTGCACCTTGGACTACAGGACTAGGAGAACAAAATGACGGCCCTTAAAATGTGTCTTTGTTCTGGCTGGTCTGGTAACGCTGGTCATTTCATACCGCTTGGAAATGCTCGTTTTCATACGTGCTTGAGCAATTAAAAAGCAGGTAAACTCATTCTTTATTATGTAAGAAACAGTTTCTAGACCAGAGCTGACCATTAGAAATATGTGAGCCACACACATAACTTTAAAATTCTAAGAAGCTACATTAGAAAAAATAAAGACAGGTGAAATTAACTTTAATCTTATACCTTATTTAATTCAATATATTTATAATAGCATCATTTCAATATGTAATCGATAAAAAACAAGACATTTATATTGTTTTATTTTTTTATTCTAAATCTTCAAGATCTGGTGTGTATCTTATAGCACATCTAATTCAACCAAGGCATATTCGAGCGCTCAAGAGCCACATGGAGTGAATGGCTATAGAGTAGACAGCCCAGGTCCAGACAAAACCCTTCCGAGCGCTCACAGCATACAGGAAAAGGAGTCAGATCCGTAGTGAAGAAAAGGTTGGGCCGAACCTTTCATTTTACAGATGCAGGTGGTAGCTACAAGTGGCACGGCCCCCTCAAACTCCACAGCTCCATGTGCTTGAAAGAGAGCCAGAGCCTACACATCTGGACGCCCAGGGTCCGTTTTAGTAGAACCAGCGGAGTGCTAAAGAGACCCTGAAAGGGAGTGGGGAGCCCCCGGGGGAGGAGGAAACTGCCCCTCCCCACAAGCCTTCTCTATTTCACATTTCCCCGCCATCTATAAGTGCCAATTGTTTGATCATTCTCTCCACCTGCCAATCTGACGGTCACCCACCAGGACATTCATCACCTATCCCAGGCCAGCCTTGGCCCCGCAGACACGCGCTGAAAGCTGGTCAAGTCCTCTGCGCCCAATGTGCTCGCAGTGGGGTTGGGAGACAGACAAGGAAATAATCACAAAGATCCAGGTAAGGCATTACACAGGTGGTAACAGTTGTGGAGGGATGATGTACAGGGCTTGTAAGAGCAGAAGGACAGACAGTCTTTGTCTAAGACTTCAGGGGATGCTTCTCTGAGGAACGGACATGGAAGTTGAGATCTGAATTTCTAATGAGGTTTTTAAAATTTTTATTGGAGTATAGTTGACTTACAATGTTGTGTTAGTTTCAGGTGTACAGTAAAGTGAGTCAGTTATACATATACATGTACCCACTCTTTTAGATTCTTTTGAGCAGACACTCCATTCCAGCATTTTTCACACAAAAGCATTAATGTTTTTAGTATGTGCTATAGCTTGAATGTTTGCATCCCCCCAAAATTAATATTTTGAAACCTAATCCCCAATGTGACGGTACTGGGCTGTGAGGCCTTTGGGAAGTGACTGGGTCATGAAGGCTAATGGGATTGGTGTCCTTCTCAAAGAGACCCCAGAGAGCTCATACCCCGCTTCCACCATGGGAAGACACAGCGAAAAGACATCTATGAACCAGGTAGCAGTGCATACCAGACACTGAATCAGCTGGCACCTTGATCTTGGACTTCCCAGCCTCCAGAACTGTAAGAAATAAATTTCTGTTGTTTAAAGCACCCGGTCTCCGGTATTTTGTCATAACAGCCTAAATGGACTAAGAAAATGTCTAACATCATTCCTTCTTTCCATTTATTTCTAACCCTATTTCTTCTTGTTCTTTCTCCCAAACAGGGAAGGTCACTGAGTTCCAGAGATCAATAAACTCACCGAGTCTGTGAGCCGGTGCGACTGTGATGAGAATGGGCTCCCAAATATCTGCCTCCGACAAGGGCTTCTCCCCTCTGACCTGACCGCATTTATCAGACTTGACAAGTTACAGTACAATTTCCCAGGCGTCCTGAGGCGGGTTCGATCCAGGCTGCCAATGGCCATGTAGAAGTTAGGACTGCATTTGATAGGCCACAGAGTTAAGCAAGGTGTTTAAGGAGGACGGTAACATGTTCAGATTTGTTTTCTAGGATAACTGTAACTGTGCTGGCTGTTCAACAGATTAACTGAAAGAGAAACACACTCGTAGAATGGAGACTAGAGAAGAGAGACAACTCCAAGTTCAGGTGACAAAGCACACAGCATGGCCCGGGGCACTATGATGTGAAGGAGGGAATACATTCAAGGGCATTTCAGAATATATTCAAGTAAGGTAAGACAGCTACACAAATGTGATTCTCAGATGGCTAAGACCCATGTTTTCCAACACTGGCTGAAAGTCAGAAACAGCTGAGGAGCTTTTTAAAAACACCTATATCCACGCCTTGCTTTCATAAAATATGACTCAGTCTGCAGTGGGGGTCCAGCATCAGGAGTTTTAAAAAGCTTCCCAGGTGATTATAATATATAGCCAGGGATGAAAACCACTAGCTTGGATACTAGAACAGCTTTTTGAATCCCTAAAGTCAAGCAGAAACCGTATGTTTTTTAATCTTTAATTTAGCAAATAAGTATTAAGTGCTTAAGATAGGCACTAAATTACGTGTTTAGGTTTATTTACTCCCATAAAATCTGAGTTATGTGATTTTCTTATTTTAATACAATAAGAACCCTCTAAGGGTCAGAAGTGGAATGATTTCTAGGAACATGATAAGCCAATAGCAGAACCTAGATTTGAACCCAGATCTGAATACTCAGATCTGCTAAAAGCAGACGATGCTGCCATTACCTTTAGAGTTGGGCCTTTGATTGTCATCTGACTTATAGTGTTCCATAATTTGCAGATATCTTGATCCCCAAGGAGTGTAACCACCTCAAAAGCTAAACCATGCTCCATGTTCCACTGAACCCTCAGCTGTGTCTAACACCATGTGAACAACGGTAGCATCTAAACTCACCTGCTACTAAATTCACCATCACACTGCTGAAGCAAGGGTGGGCTATCTTTTCCTTATTTTGCCAAAACAGAAACCTTGACTATATTTTCACAGAAAACCTTTTTCAGGGTTACAATACACAAAGTATTATGGAAATATAAATCCTGTATATTCATAGCATAAAACAATTCCTTTAATAGTGTAGTTCAAATTCATATGAAAATATAAACATGTCATAACAGTAACTTCCTGCATCTTTTTGTCTGAACAATAAACAAACAGGAAACATATACTACTAAAGTAACCACCTACAAAAGCCCATGTAAATTTCAACAAGTAACAAAGACATTAATATTTACTAAACAAGGGCTGCCTCATTATGCAGTCATGCTAACTGCTTATGAAAATTTATTAGTACATTTGCTCTGTAACATTTAGGTACTAATTCATGTATAATAAAATGTCCAAGAAAACGTGTATGATCATAATTAATTCTAAGTTATTTCCATATCTTATTTGTTTGAAACTCAGAGAGCAGAGTTTAGCTGCAGAAATAATTAATTTATATGTAAAATTTTCTCGTACTGTCAAATTGAACACAAGAGGAGCAGTTAACACAGCAGAACCCACTTAGAAGTGTCTGACTGTTCAAAGCTAGAGCCCATGGGCTCATGTTCCTCCATCTGGTTGGTAATTAAGTAGACTGTAAGGAAACATAGTATTCTATTTTCTCTAAGGGTTATTTCTCTGTTTAGAAGTATAAATATTTATATGGATTTAAAGTTAACCTCATCTAAACAAAAATAACACTGGTAAACAACTGAGTGCTATTATATATTATATATATTTACACGCACACATACACACCCATAGATGCCAATCTTTATGCTGAGCACTTTATTAAATGCTCACAACCACCTTATGAAGAAGATAACGTCATCATCTTCATTTGAGAGAAAGCTAAACTGAGGAACAGAGAGGTTAAAGAGGCCATACTCCAGAGGCAGCGAGCAGTAAAGCCAACAGCTGCACACAAGTGATCTGACCCAGAATGTGTGCTCTCTTGATCACTACACATGCTGCCTCCCATATGAAAGTACGGATGATACATGGTTTGGGAGCTACAAAGAGGTGAAAGACACTGTCCTCGTGGTCCAGAAGCAAGAGCTCTGCCTGTTGGAACTAAGCAAGCCCACACATGCTCAGACCCACATGCTGGAAACTAAAACCATGAAAATCAAGACAGCTCGTGATTACTGCTAGATAAATGGTAGAGCCAACTAGGGAAGGTGCCTGTGCTATAACTCACCACCCTTTCCATATTTGTCATAACTTCTCACATTTGAAATATTACATATCTGTTTATTATCTGTCTCCCTGAACTAGAGTATAAGCTCCATGAGAGCAGGGGGTGTGTCAGCCCTGTTCCCAGCAGTACTTACGGCCCCTAGAAACCACAGAGCTCACAGATGCTCAATAACTATATCTGAACAAGGGAAGGACTGAGGAGCACCCACAAATAGAAGCACAATAGAAGGAGATGGATTCACGATGGGGGATTTTGAAATAGGACTGAAGAGGCTAGCTGGAAGCACATGGTATTAAATGTTAGGCTAAGGGCTTCCCTGGTGGCGCCGTGGTTGGGAGTCCGCCTGCCAATGCGGGGGACGCGGGTTCGTGCTCCAGTCCAGGAGGATCCCGCATGCCGCGGAGCAGCTGGGCCCGTGGGCCATGGCCGCTGGACCTGCGCATCCGGAGCCTGTGCTCCGCGACGGGAGGGGCCGCAGCAGTGGGGGGCCCGCGTACCGCAAAATAAAAAAAAAAAAAAAAAAAGTTAGGCTAAGGAGGCTGTTTATTTATGGGGAGCTAATAAAGATTTCTGAGCTGGAGAATGAACTGTCAGAAAGCAGTATGTTGGGCTTCCCCGGTGACACAGTGGTTAAGAATCGCCTGCCGGTGCGGGGGACACGGGTTCGAGCCCTGGTCCGGGAAGATGCCAGGTGCTGCGGAGCAACTGGGCCCATGTGCCACAACTACTGAGCCGGCGCTCTAGAGCCCGCGAGCCACAACTACTGAGCCTGCATGCCACAACTACTGAAGCCCACGGGCCTAGAGCCCATGCTCCGCAACAAGAGAAGCCACCGCAATGAGAAGCCCACGCACCGCAATGAAGAGTAGCCCCCACTCGCCGCAACTAGAGAAAGCCTGCATGCAGCAACGAAAACCCAACGCAGCCAAAAATAAAAATAAATAAATTTATTTTAAAAAAAAAAAGCAGTAGTTAAGAATACTAATCTGGTAGCTGTACAAGACAGTTCGGAGGAAGGAGCCTGAACCTCGGAAGTTGTTTCAACACTCGCCTAGCTCTGAATTGATTACAGAGTGAGCTTGGGAGGTAGCAGAGGAAATGAATATGGTAAGTGTTATGAAAAAGGGATCAACCCAACTTGTGCACTACTGGATACACAGAACCCCAGAGAAGCAAGTCTAGCTTGAGCAAACTTCAGAAAATCTGATCTGACTCTAGTTCATTACAATGTAGAAGATGCACTAGAGAAAGGATTAAATCCAGGCACTTTTTAGAAATATGATTCTATTCCGGTAGGGGACAAAGATAGCTCTGGTTGACAAAAGCTGAAATAGCTGACCCAGAACTGTCTTGAATCTCAGAGACCCATGTGACTGGGACATTTCACATCAGGGCTGCTGACCTGAACCTGTGTTAGGCTGGATTCACAAATCTGGGGCTGGGCCAGAAGTAGCCTGACTCCTACTGAGGGATTTGCAAGTGTGTGTGTGTGTGTATGTGTATGTGTGTGTGTGTGTTCACACATGGACCAGTATATATGATTCATTGTTTGTTTGTTTTTTCCCTTCATCTTGCTTTTCCTTTTCAGCCTTTGCTGAGGATCATTTGCAAACATGGTACACTGTTTTCCTTCCCACCTAAATTACATTGGATTTAATCAGCTTTTTGAAATTCACTTGCACTATGATCTAAGAAAAAAAGCTGAAGATTAACTTGTGTTTTTATTATTTAATTTCACTTTGAGACGCCATCTCTATTTCATTCCAGGTGTTCGCTGCTGTCCTCTTTAGGAATAACTTTAGCTGAATTACTTAAATAGCTATTTTTGAAGCAGTACAACAATATCTGCTGCTTTAGAATTCTGTTATCTGTGGCTTTTAAACCCTGAAAGGGATTTTACTTTAGGAGCCCTGGAAGACTTCTCTTTCTGGAACTTGGATACTTTGCAATGAGCAAGGAGTACTTTTTAGTCATTAGCTCCTCTGAGTGTATGTGGTTAATCCAGGATAATCTGAATTTTCCTTAGAATCTGAGTATTTACCAAGAACTGGCACAGAGAAAATAATCCTCTCAAAGGCTGTAGAAATGGAGCTCAGCCCTGATGGGCAACATGATACCAGTGAGCATGCAGGGCCGCCAGGCTCTGGTGGTCCTGGTCCCAATTCTTCCTCTGATGCAGTTTTACATTTGATATTTTGTTTGCACTTAACCTCAGATAAAGTATTTCACCTGGAAGAATGGGTACAGTTTACTTACAGGACAAAAAAGAGAGGAAGAAAGAAAGTCAATAAAGTTCACAATTCTTTCACCAGAGTTGTTTGGGAGTCATCAGCCCTCTCTTCTGAAGCTGTTTCTCAGCTACTCTTTCTAGTTTCTTTTGAAAAGAGACTCAGACATGGAATATACCAGAGACACACTGCCTAGCAGCCGGACAGTGCTTGGGTTCACCTGCCAAGCAGGTTTGCCTCCCGGCAGTACCCAGCAATGGAACAGAACTCCCAAGTGAGAAAATAGTCATATACAGAGGACATGATTGAGATAACTCATGTCTAAATAACTTAATAAATTATATCCTTTAAACCCTTGCCATGATGGCATCCTTCACATATCGGTTGTGCTGTATCAAAATCCCTATGCCCCATTAGTAAAATTCCTTGAATGGAACCAGGCTGGATCTACCCTGTATTGGCTTCTATGCAATGATAGATTGTACTCTAATAATAATAGAATGTTTCTGTTTTAATACTGTTGTCCTTTTTCTTTTTATAAGCTTCTGTCTTAAATGTCCCCCCAAAATGAATATCCAGTCAAAATACGGCATATTTAAGAGGTTTTGAAATCTGGATCATCTTTTACGGTTATTTCTCCCAGAGAATCCTTGATAGCACCCTAAATCAAGAGGACAAAACCCTAGAGTGGCAGCCCAGACTCAAACATTTATATCCAGTTATAAAAATTTGCTTAAGTCATGGGTCTTTTAATACTATACAGAGAGGAAACCTGAGCTGATACAAAGAGCCCCCAATGAAGTAGAACATTCAGATCCTTACACTTCGTCCAAAGGGACATTTTGAATGGGATGTTTCAAAGCAGCTGTTTTGACGAGGCCAGGTCAAAAGAGCTGTGCCTATTAGGAAGTGATGAACAGAAAGATACTCCTGACCCCATCAAACCCCTGATCCCTGCGCTGATCTTTACCTCATTCCTAACTCCCAGCCCGTCAGAACCTAACTCTCAGAACTGAAGATGGGGTAAAAGTTCAAGAATGAGGCAACTGACCACTTGATTTAAAACAAACAAAAAGGGGCTTCCCTGGTGGCGCAATGGTTGGGAGTCCGCCTGCCGATGCAGGGGACGCGGGTTCGTGCCCCAGTCTGGGAAGATCCCACATGATGCGGAGCGGCTGGGCCCGTGAGCCTGCGCGGCCGGAGCCTGTGGTACGCAACGGGAGAGGCCACAACAGCGAGAGGCCTGCGTACCGCAAAAAAAAAAAAAAGGACAGCTTCATATTATTTTTTTCAGGCCACATAAGTCCCTAATATCAAATGGTTTATCAAAGTGGCTCCTAGGATGTGAGGGCGATCTGGCTGCGACATCTGTCACCCCATTGATCGCCAGGGTTGATTCGGCTGATCTGGCTGGCTAGGCGGGTGTCCCCTTCCTCCCTCACCGCTCCATGTGCGTCCCTCCCGAAGCTGCGCGCTCAGTCGAAGAGGAGGACCTTCCCCGATAGAGGAGGACCGTTCTTCGGTCAAGGGTATACGAGTAGCTGCTAGAACCTCCAAACAAGCTCTCAAAGTGGCTCCTACACAATGGCTTTGTTAATATGACTGCCTCAAAACATCATGCCAAGAGAACAGGACTCCACAGAGATTTGGATTCTGGTTCCAGCCATGACTTGATGTGAGACCATGCTCAGACCATGTGGTCTCTCTGGGCCCCAGGCCCTCATCTCTAAAATGACGGGCTATTTGGATCTCTAACCTCAACTCTACCCATCTAAGCTGCCACAGCCCCACCTGCTAACAGTGAGCCAACAGTGGCACAATCTTGCCACTTTTTTTTTTTTGAAGTATAACTGATTTACAATATTGTGTTAGTTTCCGGTATACAGCAAAGTGATTCAGTTATATTTTTTCAGATTATTTTCCTTTATAGGTTATTACAAGATATTGAGTATAGTTCCCTGTGCCATATAGTAAATCCTTGTTGCTTATCGATTTTATAAATAGTGGTGTGTATCTGTTAATCCCATATTCCTAATTTATCCCTCCTCACCTTCCTTCCCCCTTTGGTAACCATAAATTTGTTTTCTATGTCTGTTGTCATTTATTCTTTTATGGATCAGTTCTCTTAGAAACAAGACATGTATATTAGTGCAGTGTACTGGACTGTTCATACATGTTATATAATTTGAGGCAAACGATTCAGTGGAAAGGCTCTATATTATTTCTACTAAATATATATAAATACTAGAATCCCTCAATATATGATGGGTACAATTTTTTGAACCCTTAACCCATTTAAAGAGCATATGAATCTGGTTTTGATCTAAATAAGGATCAAAGATTTATAAGAGAGCACATTATAAGTGAATGTAAAAAAATACAAAATAAATTCCTGTCAATCATGGCAGAGTCAATATTTTTTGTAGTAGTCTGATAAGTGGAGTTTGAAAAATAGACATATATTGTTGCTTGTTTTTTAAAAAGTATAGTTATGCAAATTTACCACATAGCAACCTTCTTTACATCATAAGTGTACACTGATTAAAAATTTTTGCCGCCAGTATATTTGATTCATTTTTCTTACCTTCTCCTCCACAAAATATTAAATAGTTTGATTCAATCACATTTATCTGCTTTTTGGTTCTGATGAGTAAAATAACTTTGAAAGATAAGTGGAAATTTATATATAGTATGACTCTGAGGTAGGATAATAAAAGTCTTAAAAATACTGAAATGCACAAAAAGGTACTAATTATATTATGATTATTATTAGCTACCATTTTTCAGAGCTAACTGTGTGCCAGGAACTCTACAAAAAACTGTGAGGTGGGAATTATGCCAACTTTACATAGTAGGAAACAGTATCAGAGAAATTACATAGCTGTCTAACAACCAGTGGAACTCACACCCCAGCCACTTTAGCTTCCTTGTAACACCAGTTTGCCCTACAGTAATTCTCAACTGGAGAAGCTACTATTTTATTGGTTTTCACTTCATCCTTCACCTAACATATATGTATTGAGCATCTGCACATGCCACGAATTCCAGTAGGTATCAGGGATAGAAAGAAGTCAGTGATGCATCTCTTTCCTCAAGGAATTCCCAATAATGTGGAAAAGAGAGAGACATGTAAACCAACCCTGCAATCAAATGTGAAGTGCTGTGAACAAGGTACTCACAGGGCTCCAAAAAGCACGAGTCAAGACCACCCGGATCTATGGGTCAGGGGAGGCGTTCCAGTGAGTTACACTGGAATAGAGTTTTAAAAAATGATTAGAGATTTGCTATGCGAGCAGCAGTGGACAATGACACTCAAGACAGAAAAACAGCAGAGACATAAAAGAGCACAGAACTTTTAAACGACGTTATGTCTCAATAACTGCATTATTTCTAGGTTGGGGTAAAAGTGAATGGAGAATGAGTGGGGAAATACCATGTTAAAAAGAATTTTAAATCTTTGCCTTTATATAGCACAGTAGTTCCCAAACCTTATCCTGCATCAGTATCACCTGGAGGACTTGTTAAAATACAGATGCTGGGCTTCACATCCAGAGTTTCCAATTCAGCAGACCTAGGTGAAGCCTGAAAATTTGCATTTCCAACAAGTTCTAAGATGCCACAGATTGTCAGACTAAGGATCACACTTTAAGAACCACTGATATAGAGAAATAAGCCATGAAGAGGTTAATTCAAGAACACAGTATTTTTTAAAGTTATTCCCTTTAGTCCTCTGGTTTCCCCTAAATGTTAATCGAAAAAAGTTCTTGATTTAAAAACTGAAAGTAACTACATACAGGTCTACTTGATGTAAACAGTCTTGCAGAAGGAACACAAACCAACAGAGGAATAAGGAATTGCATTTTTTTGGCGTTTACTCCAATCCTACCTTCTAAAGTGAGGTTGTGTGAGAAGGTCTCTTGCCTTCCCACTGCTCTATCAAGAGGAAGGGGCCTGTGTAGAAATAGGAGAGGGTCCTCTCAGACCTGTACTGCACCAAGGTGGGCCCCTGCCCCCATGCTTCTCATCCAACCCCCAGCCAAATGTTGCCTGTGCATCCAATAAACAGGATGTTCAAGGGCATACATTGCACTGTCAACAACAGTGGCTATCTGGGGAGTGGAGCTGCTATGCATTTCGCTGTTGCATTTATGTATGTATGTATGTATGCATATATGTATCTATGTATGTATGTTGCCCCGGGTCTTAGTTGCGGCATGCAGGATCTTTCGTTGCGGTGTGCGGACTGTTGCAACATGCATGCAGGATCTACTTCCCCGACCAGGGATCGAACCCGGGACCCCTGCATTGGGAGCTCGGAGTCTTACCCCTGGACCACCAGGGATGTCCCTACTTTTATTGTTTAACATTTCTATATTGTTTGAAGGTTTATTAATAGGTGTACATAAACTTATTCGAAAAAAATTTTTTTTAATACAAAGATGTTTTCAGGATTGTACAACAAACAGAAATGGTTTTCAAACTCTCTTACTGCTCTGTGGTGCCAGTCCTTGGTTCAAATAAAATATTGTCAGAAGCCCAAAACTTAAAACTGATAAAAGAAGAGCTGGTCAGGAAAACGTGATACTCTAGAGGTGAAAGACCCAAAACTTCTTTGAGGAACAACCACCTTATTGTTTCTCGAGATAATTACAGTACTTTGAAAGAGTACTTTTCATTTAGCTATGTAAGGCCTGGATTTTACTTTAAGTTATGTCATGTTTGTACCTTATACAATCTATTGGCTTGTGTTGAAAAATCAATTAATCATTCAAAATTTCCTGATTCAAAATCAGTTTCCTTATTTGTCTTTTCTGTTTCTGATGTTCACTCAACAAAAAAAGAAAACAAAGATGTCAGGTTCTGTCAGGTTGAAAAAAAATCTAAAACTGTAATAACACAAATATAACTTTCATTGTTTTCTATTTAATTTTTTTAGATCCTAATTTGTTAGAACGGTAACTGAACTAAGTATAAAACAAGTTACACACACACACAAACGTGGGGGAAGTTTGTCTGGCATAAATATAGACTAATATGTAAATTAATATAGTAACTTACTTTCCACTAATAATGACTTCTTTCTATTTTCAGTCCTTGAAGGTAGGAACATACTTTGGAATATTTGGCACAATTTAACTTGCTGTGAAAACACTAGTATTTCTAATTTGAATCCTACATGATAAAGCATGGCAAACAATTCTAACTACTCATTATATTTTTTCTCCAAACGAGGTTTCTCTCACTCTAACATTGTAGAGCAAACCTGATATAACCACAAATGTGATGAAGTGCGGTGGATTTTTTTTCTACTGTTCAGCAGCATCATTCAAAAAATAGCTACTTTAAAGCCACTGAAACTCTTGGTTTCTAGGTGTCAAAATGATCACTTCGAATCAGAGTACTTTTCCAACACAGATTATTTCAGTGCAAATGCTACTGCTTTCTTCTCCATCCTTTCTCAAATAGATATATGAAAGGGGAGGACTAGAAACTATAGTAACTCTCTTTCCATTACAGTCAAGACTCAATGTTTATTAGAACTTAACTCTATTGCTTCTCTCCTTATATAGTGGAGACTGTTACTAATCTCTATACTAAAAGATAATCTGATTTGTCCTCTGCTCTTACATATTGAAACAGGGTTTTTAAAGAGAATCACATGAGATCTGATTATGCAGCACCGATTTGATCCCACATAACAACCCTGCTCCTCCAAGGGACAAGCCAGAAGGAGGTCAGGGTAATGGTGCTGGAGGGCCACTGCACAGGGCCTTGTACACTGTGCACATAGTAAACCAAGAAGCGCATCCTCTAGCGATGAACAGTGCATAACTGGCTTGATAGCCTAGACCCACTACTCTTCACACCCACTCCTACTATCTGCCTGCCTAAGCTCTGCAAAAGCCCAAGACCAATGCCGGCAATCCATGTAAAACCTCGGCCTTTTGACTTTGCCTTGAAAAAGCATTAAATGTAATTTAACTTTAAAGAAATGTTTCTTTAAAGGCAGTAAAAAATGTTTGTTGGATTTTCTTTTTCCTCTTTTGTAGGGAATGTGGCGATATATTTCAGTGTCCACGTCCTGGATCCAGGGGAACAAAAATTGAGCAATGTTATTGTCCCCCTAAAGAAACTTATGCATTTACAAATAAGGAGCAAGCGTGGGGATTTAATAATTGACAGAAATGTAATGCTCAGATTATCAGGCAAGACATAATTTTGGCTATTTTCACACACTTGAACGATGATGACTGATTTCAGAATCTAAATACTTGTTTAGAAAAATGCTTTCAACATACATATTTAATTAGGTCTCAAAATGGAGATAATTTACACAGTGTCCTGGGAGGCTTAGCTGACACAGGATTTCTGAAAGTTTTGACGCTAAAATGTCCATCTTTAGTATGAATATGGGACACATATGGGCTAAGCAACGTTAATGCTTAGCTTAGATAACGCTCATAAACCAGGGCCAGTATGGAACACAGGAATCACAAACATGAATAAAGAGAACATGCACTCTAGGCCTGCTAGACCTATGAAGAAAGAAAGCGCTTTTAATGAAAAGTGATTAGGAAGGAAGGAAGGAGGGAGGGAGGGAGGAAGGGAAGAAGGAAGGAAAGAAAAGTGATCAGAAGAGACAAAAGCAGTGAACGCACACCAAATAGCAAATTCTAAAAAGCCACATCCTTTTTCAAATTGCTTTTAAAACTCTATAAACATGATTTTCCTACACTATAATATTTTTGTTGGCATATTTTTTTTCAGGACTATTGGAAAAAGGAAATTATGCTAGTGTAAAAACTAAGAAATATTCTGTCACTTTAATTAAATGGGAGGTCACTTTTGGGCCTTGCTCTCGCACCTCACAGTGAAGACACTTCATGATCCAAATCAGCTGCCCCTACAAGTCATCCTCAATTCCAAAACACTGTGACACAGGTCACAGGAAACTCTAGATCTGTTCCGATTTCAGGTGTCGCCCCAATGACCCAGAGCACACCTTATATTCTTATACATACATACATACATATATATATATATATATATATATATATATATATAAAATGATTGTCTTAGGGCTACACAGTATACTATAGAGGAAGAGGTTACAATGCATTTACTCAACATCCTACTGTTGAACACATGAGGTTTTCCCCCCAACTTAACACAATTACAAACAATGAAAAGAAGAAAACTTTTGAATCTAAATATTTGTCCGTGTGTCTAATTATTTCCTGATAATTATTCCTAGAAGTGAAGTTTCTGGGCCAAAGGGGATGAACATTTTTAAAGTTCCGGATGTATACTGCTAAACCATAGAGGGTTTCTTTTTTTATAACTTCCCTACAAATAAGCTATTCCAAACTGCTCACAAGGCTAAGTGGAACTTGCCCAAAAGGAAGGGGATTGTTGTATTATTCAATTGTGCCTTTGATCCTTGAGAAGCATTCTGAGGTGCTCCTGTGATTTTTCTCCCCCCTAAAGCGATTCTAGTGTTATTCTTGGCCACTGAAAAATAAGCAAAACCATACAGTTCCTTTCTTAGAACTATTTCCTGAAGGTTTCCTTTGTCCACTGTCAATTCAGCAATGTTTGGTGGTGGAGTCATTACCATAATTAGACAGCACCTAAGAGTCTGGGAAATTGACACTATCTAACTTCCAATGAAAAGAAGAACATGGAATGAATGAAACATTTAACACATTCAACAGGGAAGATTACATTTCTAGGCAGAAAAGAGCATTGTTGTATCAGCACTAGGTTTTTAGTCCCTGAACGGTAACATGGCATAGGCATCACCTGGGTTCCTGGGATCCTTAACACATCTCTAATTTATAGACAAGTCAAATCACAAATATTTTATGAGCATTTACGATATGCAAGATCCTGTTCCTAAGTATTATAAAGGAAACAAAAAAAATCTATAAACCAAGGAGCTTATAACTTAGGGTAGGGGACCAGAAAATTACATTCAAAATGCATTAAAAGAGAGGAGAAGATATTCCAACATTCCAAAACAATACATAAAAGTCACAAAGCAAAGGCACTAATTTGTGCAATTACCATAGATGACAATCTTTTTGTGGACACATTTTGTTTTATCTTATACATTAGAATACCGACTTTGTGATCAGGTTACAATTCTTTCCAAATAACCCCAACATTATGAAATTAAGAATGACAGAAACCATTAACAAAACATCTTTTTATTTCTATACATTAAGGCAAAGAAAACTATTTGTATTCAGTGATTTGAATTTCTCATAGAAACACTGTTAGAAAGATTTTAAGAACACTCAAGTTACAGCATAATTTACTGTTACTAGAAAATGACATGTCACAGTAAAAACAACACCTTCTCAATTGCAAAACATGTCTAGAAGCTTATATTTTTATAAAGACCGTATTTTCTGAAATAATTTCTCCCCTTTTAACAAACATTTTGCCACACAAGAAAAAGGTGATAAAATTCTGCTGATAAAGTGCGGCTGACAGGACAAATTCTAGAGATTTCGACAGCAGCAGGCTGGACCAGGATTCTCAGCCCCAAACCTAAGCTCCAGCCTTAGGGAGTCTGGTAGCAGATGCTAGAGAGAGATGGGCGGTCCTGCTCTGACAGGGAAGCTCATGCCTCATGCCTCCCCATCAGCCGGCTTCCTACACTTTCAGAGCCGCAGAACAGAAGAGAAATACACAGAAACAGGTGGCAGGGGAGCTGCATGTTTTCTTCTCAGAACCAGAAGAGAAGGACACTCTTGCGTAGAGAACTGCGCTCGTCAGACTTTCCAGTTACACTTTCAATTTCACATACTCTATTTGCATCTCTAACTAAAGAAATTATGACCGTTTTATAAATTGGTATAACCCCAGGAAATTTTACAATTTCATGAAAATTCATAAAATAGTCTCATTTGAATGTTACTTTAATTATTATATTTACATGACAAGACTAAAATGTGTTTTCTTATAATTTGGTTTTTTTCAGTTAGTAAATCTATGGGATAGTTTATTTTCTTTTCCTCCATACTTCAGCTGGACAATTTTATCTTTCTGTCACCAAATAGGTAATCATGTTACAGTGAAGCTCCCAAACACATCTTTTCCATTCATCCGGATGTCCTGAGATCACCCCACAATGAACAGTAAGAAGACAGCAGGAAAATGGGTGAAAAACAGGAACATTAGGCAAGAGGACCAGACGTCAGGGAAGGAAGATGGACAATAAGGGAAAGGTAGCATGAGAACCACCAGGACAAAAGAAAAGTAAAATTAAAAAAAAAAATAGGAAAACATGTAAAAAGCCCAAAAGTAATTTTAAGAAACAGGAAATAAGAAACTTAAAAAATAGTATTCTCAAAAGGTCTTTTCATTTCAGGAACATGTGTATAATTCAACTGTTAAAAGCCCCTTCCTGACACATGAACGTGTTCTGAATTAACAGACAATTTAACTTTCGTCTAAGACAGACACTTGAAGGCCACATAAAGAAGTTGAAAGAAATAAAATTGACATGGTTTGGGGTTTGATTTTGTTATTGTTTTTCCCTTTTGAATCTCCTTTCATGCTCAGGAAACAAGGTCTTAATTATTCTAAAGCTGTTTAGAAGGTGAACAAATATCTTGAAATGACGCTCCAAGGCTCATTCTCTGCCTTACGCTCACAGATGACCTGGACAGAGAAAGAAGGGGCCTGACAGTCAGACCCACACTGGATGTGATACTGAGCATGATTACTCACCTGCACAAATGAAGAAGTAGGCTGACATTTTATTTAAAAATAGGATGACACTTTGGGAAAGCCTCATATAAAAAGAAAAGTAGAGAAAAAGCTGGCCAGGCATCAATACTAAGTAAGAGAGAACTGGCTGAATACAATCTGATTTGTAAAAAAAAAAAATCAATTACTTCCTCACCATACACCAGAGAAATTCTAGGTCATTAAAGATTTTTCAAAGATGTTTACCATAAGATTAAAAATATCTCATGATGGGGAGAAATCATATGGAACATTTCAACAGATTAGAATTCATAAAAATGTAAAACTATTACATGGTAATATAACCATAAACAAAAGCAAACATATTAAAGACAAACAGTTAATGCTTTTTTCTAACCAAACTCTTACAGATCAATATGAAAACTATTAACAACCACAAAGAAAAATGGAAAAGAGCAAATCCAAGGAAAAGAAATATGATGGCCGTTAACATACTATGAATCAGAGCTCCTCCGAGAAATGTCTTTTGACTTCTAAAAGAGATTTCTATGAAACAAGAATAATTCACAGATTAGATAATTTGGACAGAAATTTTTCTTTTGTTTTAAGGTTTTTCAAGTTGCAACAAGAAGGCATGAGCTCACATCATTTTCTACAAGTGGACAAATTCACCACACTACACTTCACACCAAAATGCTTGCCATTATAAGAAGCCATTAGTATTACCTCTTCCTCTGGAAGCAAACACAAAATTTAAAATGGCAAGTACAAAAGTAAACAAAATCACATAGTCTTAGAATATTACATTAAAACTATTAAAATTGTACCATTTACAAAAGTTTAGAGGGAGGCACAGCTCTACAAGTCTGGCTTGCAGGACGGTGTTTAGCACAATAGCTGAATACACTAAATTACAGTTCCGTCAGATGCTGCATAAATAGGATCTGTGCACAGTGAATAACAATCCCAATGTAAAGATGCTCCAAGGAAATATAGAAAGTGGGAAATCCTATAATAGATACAAGGAAAAATCCTAGGAAAAATAACCTGTCAACTCCTTTGTTTGTTACATGTATTTTATTACCTAAAATACCCTGACAACTGCTGTGCTTTTTCTGTATTATTTCTTACACAGATTTCCAAAGAGTAGGAATAGTGGACGTTAATATTATGTACCTAGTCAATATGAGACGTGAGCAGTTGCAGTTCAGGTTATATATACAGCACTATTTTTAATGTACTCAGCATAAACTTCCATATGGAAAATAACATGCACAGAGCTCAGAAGTCCAAGCAATGATTGATCCAGAACTGCTAAATCAGATTCCTTTCTTCCAATATCATTAAAAAAATATAACACTAACTAGAACATACATCCAAGGTTATATATTTCCCATTCAATTCATCATTAGTCAAGAATCTGTTATGAATCTAACACCAAGAATAGAATAAACATAAGTACATGTCATGGTTCTTCCCGTTAAGGACTTGGGGTGGGGGGCAGGGAGGGATATAAGAATATGAGAATTAAAAACACTTGATGAAATTAGAAATGCTACTAAATAATAAACTATGAACTACAGATTATAAATATATAAGTAGCAAAGAAAGAAAGATCAATAAGAAAGTCTGGGGCTTCCCTGGTGGCGCAGTGGTTGAGAGTCCGCCTGCCGATGCAGGGGACACGGGTTCGTGCCCCGGTCTGGGAAGATCCCACATGCCGCGGAGCGGTTGGGCCCGTGAGCCATGGCCGCTGAGCCTGCGCATCCGGAGCCTGTGCTCCGCAACGGGAGAGGCCACAACAGTGAGAGGCCCGCGTACCGAAAAAAAAAAAAGTAAGTCTGGAATGATACGGGGACTTCACAGAAAAGGAGAAACAAACTATATTCAAGAAAAGGTAGAATTTAGACATTTGAAAGATCAGGGATCACACTCTAGACAGGAGACAGCATCAGCAAGAGCAGACTTCCTCTCTGATACTCTCTTTCATCAGCCACTAACGGGATGCAAATCAGAAAGGATCCACATTAGCAAATCACTTATTAAAGGTCCCTGACTCCTGAATCAGCCAATGGTTAACCATAATAATTCTGAGCAATGAAGAGGGATGATGAAAACAGCACTATGGAATAGTATTCTGGCAGGAATCTGCAGAATGGATCCAAGAGAAGAAACTGGTATTGGAAAGACCAGGGAAAGAGATTATGGGGAAAATCCAAACTCAAGGTCTTGAAGACCCAGCCTACAGGGATGCCCCAGTAATAGAGAGGAAGTGGTAGACCTGAACCTGACTTAAAGCATCAGTAGAATTTGGTGATAATTGGTTCCAGATGATGAATAAGAGAGAATGCCAAAGTTTCTACCCCAAGAGAATGAAAAAAACCTATCTCAGTTTTCTTATTATAAAAATGAGAAAACTTACTCTATAAATTACTCATAATCTAAACATGATTAGATGCCCCTGTGTCTATCTGTCATTCTCTTTGGCTACTGTGTATCTGAATCATCTTCCTATGTTTGAAGAACACCTGCCTATCTTAGGAGGACGAGCCCGCCTCCTACTCTATGAATAAAAATGCCCCATACTCACACCTCAGCCTCCACTGCAGCTATGGCCTGGGCTCATGACCTACTTTCTGCCAGGGAGATACACTAGCCCCAGACTCTTACTAGGAAGTTTAGAAAAATAAAAAAACAAGACATGTAGACATACTGTCATGTCAACTGGTGGCAGCATCTAACTCAGGGTTCCAGCAGCAGCGGCTGGAATCCAGGACAACCATCAAGTTGCATGGACAGTGTCCCTGGCCAACTCATCAGCAGGCAAGTTCAATGGTGCGATTTTAGGGACAAATCCTGGCTGCCTGCTTCTAAGGCCCTCCCAGAGATTCTGTGAACCACTCAACGCACTTTAACTGACTTCCTTTTTTATTTAAGTCAGCCAGAGTCTGCTTCTGTGGCTTATAAGTAGGAATTCTGATTGACAGAGATGCTAATGAAAATAGCCTGTGAAACAGTAGTAAAAGTGCTTTTAAGAAGATGGGATATTTGGAATGAAGTTCAAGCACTGTCTGCCAATAATCAGGGCACTCTTTGTTTAAGATACAGATACTATACCTCCAAAACCTTCCAAAACCCTGGCCTCTTCCACAGGCACACATAGGCACTTATTCCATTGCCTGACAGAGAGGCGATATGATGTACTGACAAAAGAACATGGGCTTTAGAATCTGATGAACCTATGCTCAAGTAATGACTTGAATATTTGGTGACAGAGTAACTTTGGGCAAGTAACTCCCCTTCTCTGAGCCTGTTTTCTCATATATAAATTTGAAATAACTATGTTAATTCCACAAAGTGGTTGCTGGGATTGGATGAGATAGTTGATGCAAAAGTCCTCTTCTGGTGCCAAGTAGATAGCGGTACTCAATTAAATAACTGTCAGTCTCTTAACTGATTTATACTGGCCACACGCAGACTTTCAGTTTCACAATCCTGTCCTGACCCGGGTTATACAATCTCATCTCTGCCCCTGATTCTGCAAACCTCCCAGAACTGTACCATCAGTCACTTAGAAACTTCACTCCAACGCCAAATGGGCCTATCTGTTGGGACTCTCTGATATTTAGGCTTAACATTTTTTCTGCTGGCTCATTTACTTTGGCCTGCTTTGAGTCATAAGAACATCAACCTGGCAGCTCAAGTGTCTAAAGTAATATATTCTCATTTTAGATCATTTGGAAAGCACAGAGAAGTGTACAAAAGAAGAAATATCACAAAACGTTTAGATTTGGAAGAAACCTAAAAGAATGACCCTTCAAACTCTCTTATTTTTTGAAATGAGCCAACTGGAGCACAGAGAGGCTCAAAGGATGGTTCCAAGTTCACAGGGACCATCATTTCATACATAGCAAACTTGTACTGAGCATCTCTAGGTGGCAGCATCGGTGACCAGGGCCAGAGCCCACTCTTTAGCTCTCCTGACTCTGTTGTGATATCCACTCCATGTCCAGAGGCTGAGGCTGCCCACCTCCCACCAAACCGCCACAGCAAGAGCCCTTCAACAACAGCTGCTAACTCCTGAAGAGAGAGGAGGATTCCCAGGGCAGAGAAGGGCATTTGGTGCAGAGGCAGGGGCACAACCAGAGGTGTGCGGCATGCCAGCGCACAGTAGGTCCGCAGACAGTGAACCAGCAGGCACAGAAAGGCCCGTGTGCCAGAAAAGACAAGACATGGAAGTGGCCAAGCCAGTCAGGTCAGGCCAGACTATGGAGACCCTTCAAGGCTGCTTTAGAGACTGTGAGCCTTTTCCTCTGAAGCAGGAGGAGACGTCAAAGGCTCAGGAAGAGCAGAGGAGAGGCAGGATCAGAGCTGGGTTTCAAAACTACCCCAGTTGGAGGGGACACAGAGGGAATGAAGGAAGGCTGGGGAAGTGACCACCAGCAGCCCAGGTAGCAGAAGAGGATGCCCCTCCACAGGCCAAGGTTGAGGAGATGGTGGCGGAAGAACGCTTCTCCAGTAGCTGGCAGAACACAAGAGGGCACTGACAACAGGACAGGGCAATCTCTCTCAGAGATCCCAAGACTCTACAGCTGTGCCACGGGCACACACTGAAGAAGAGAAAGAGAAAAAGGAAAAGGCAAAAAATCTCTGAGATTAGCAAATGGCTTTCAGAGAAGAAAAATGCAACTGACTAATCTGAGTTCACTCTCTAGACTCAACTTCACAATTTCATCTGGCAACTGATGACTTAAGTGACCAGATCCCCAAGGGCCAACCCCACAAGCTCTAGACACCACTCACATGGAGGCGATTAATTCAGAAAGGATAACAGGTATACCCTTGTCATTAAATGTCACAGGGGGACTCCTGACCAGGCCAACTGTTCTGATGAGGTTGCCACCTGGGCCAGGTTTTAGGGGATGAGGGGAGCACAGCAGGGTCGTCTGGACCTTGTGGTAGAAGCAACTCTCTCCCAGAGCTGATGTGAAAGCCACAACGACTCAGCAGCTCATGGCAGCACCCAAAAGCAGGTCTCCCAGAGGAAAGACTATCTGCCTTCCTGTTCAATCTCATAGTCTCCATGGGCCCAACACCAGTCAATCAGGATCCATCTGGAACGTGGCTGCATTCTCTCAGATGTATTCTCCTCAATTAAATTTAGTGGGAATGCACCCAGAGCAATTTTTACCATAAAACGCCAATCGTGCTTTCAGTAATAATGACTCAGGAATCACACAAACACAAGTTTGCTTCCTTTAAAGGAAGGAAGGAAGACTAGATAAACAGTAGGATATCTCCTATATTGGTATTATCTAGAACAGTTAACATAATGTACTAGAACTATATATACCACCAGAGATTTATCTCAAAAACATTTTTTTAAAAAACCTGATTTGTGTCATTTATGTAAATAATATATGTAGGTAAAACGCACAACTAGCATAAAAGTAGTTATGAGTATATACACAAGTAATATATAATATATAATAAAAGTACAAAATGTATAATAAAAGTACAAAATAATATCACACAGGTGAAGGCTGAGAACATTCCCATGAAGCCAGGTCTCCAGGCAGCCGATTATGTAGTCTCCCTCTAGATCCCTGACTCTTGCCATTTCACTCTCATCATTAGGCGAAAATTAAAAAGGCATTTACTCCATAGGCCTCAACTCAAGTACCTGACTTCCCTGAGAATTTTGATTCTTTTAGTCAAAAGACATATGGAGTTTTTTCAATTAAATTTTATGACATCAAAATTGTTTTAAATCACTTATTACTGTGTAGATTTTTTCTGTTTGTTGTATTAGTGATTTTTTTATAGAAATGAAACTGATTTACCATATTATATTAGCTTCAGGTCTATAGTATAATGACTCAATATTTTTATAGATTATACTCCACTTACACTTATTACAAAATAATGCCTATATATCCCTGTACTGTACAATACATCCTAGTGATCTCTGTTTTTAACTCAAGTTTGGGAGGGAAAAGAGGCTATAAATTTTTCTGAACCTTTGATATAGGGCTCCAGCTGAAAGAGCAAAACATACTTCATCAGAGAAACTAAATATTTTGTCTTTAACAATTTAACTTTCTTTCTCCTTCAAAATATATTACTGTCAACTTCCTACAAACAGGGACTACTTTTCTCTTGGTATCACACAGATTAAATATATATAGATATCCAACTCTAGGGAAAAAGAGAAGAAAAATCATAGGTAGTATGGAAGCTTTAGCTGTATATGTGACATATTTTTATACAGAAAAGAAAGTGACATGAAACAAATAAATGTAGCATTTCTTAAATCTTGGTGGTGAGAATATGGATGTCTCAAATTGTACTTTTCAGAGTAATGGAAATATATCATTTTTAAGTTTTAAGTAGAAAAATATGAGGGTGGGGGAATTTGTTACATATATATACTGCCCAAGTACTTCCTCCAAACTGTTTTATCATCATAGAAGTATGGTAAGTGTAGGATTAAACTCTACGACAACACTTTCAACAACAACTGCCTTGTCCTTTTCTCAAGTCTGGGGTTGCCAGACAAAAATATCTGACCTTCATTTCTCTGATAACCAATTTTTAAAAATCTTTCTAATCCAAAATACTTAGAAGAAAAAACAGTGGTCTAGGCCCTTTTTAATTTACAATTGAGGAGCATATGTTACTTAACACCTATGTAACAGAAGGAAAACAACGCAAACTTCCTAATGACTTAGATAACTAAAAGAATACAAAAGCAGTTAGTATAAATCCACTGTCTTGTGTAAGTCATGCTTTGGGAGATACCTCTTTGACTGATAAGCTGTCTCTGGAGAAATACAATATAAAGAAACAAATTTCGGGACTTCCCTAGTGGCGCAGTGGCTAAGAATCCTCATGCCATTGCAGGGTACACAGGTTCGAGCCCTTGTCTGGGAAGATCCCACATGCCACGGAGCAAATAAGTCTGTGCACCACAACTATTGAGCCCGCGCACCTAGAGCCTGTGCTCCACAACAAGAGAAGCCACCACGATGAGAAGCCCACGCAACGCAATGAAGAGTAGCCCCCACTCACCCAACTAGAGAAAGCCTGTGATCAGCAACAAAGACCCAACGTAGCCAAAAATAAATAAAATAAATAAATTTTTTAAAAAAAGAAACAAATTTCTACTTTAGACTTGCTATGGATGAAGATATGACAGAAGCATTACTAATCACAGCATTCAAGTTTCCTAAAATAATCATTTCTGATGCAAATCAAAACTACAATGAGGTATCACCTCACACCAGTCAGAATAGCCATCATCAAAAAGCCTACAGATAATGAATGCTGGAGAGGATGTGGAGAAAAGAGAACCCTCCTACACTGTTGGTGGGAATGTAAATTGGTGCAGCCACTATAGAGAACAGTATGGAGGTTGCTTAAAAAACTAAAAACAGAGTTACCACATGATCTAGCAATCCCACTCCTGGGCATATACCTGGAGAAAACTCTAATTCAAAAAGATACATGCACCTCTATGTTCATAGCAGCATTACTTACAATTGCCAAGACATGGAAGCAACCTAAATGTCCATTAACAGATGAATAGATAAAGATGTGGTGTGTATATACATACAATGGAATACTACTCAGCCATAAAAAAAGAATGAAATAATGTTGTTTGCAGCAACATATATAGACCTGGAGATTATCATACTAAGTGAAGTAAGTCAGACAAAGAAAGGCAAATACCACTTATATGTGGAATCTAAAAAAATTAGACAAATGAAATTATTTACAAAACAGAAATAGACTCACAGACATAGAAAACAAACTTATGATTATGGAAGAGGAAAGGGTAAGGGAATAAATTAGTAATTTGGGATTAACAGATATATATTACTATATATAAAATAAACAATGAGGACCTACTGTATAGCACAAGGAACTATATTTAATAACTTGTAATAATCTATAATGGAAAAGAATCTGAAAAAGAATATATATATATATATGTGTGTGTGTGTCTATACATATGTGTGTATGCATATATATCTGAATCACTTTGCTATACACCTGAAACTAATACAACATTGTAAATCAACTATACTTCAATAAAAAAATAATAATCATTTCTGTTATTACACTTTTAGAACACAAAGTTGTGAAGACAAAGTGCTTTCAGACACCTGAAGAGAAATACAAATGTTAGAGCATGTGTATTCACTGATTTGACAAATAAGCATAAATTGTCAGGAAGTGTGAGAAGCACTAAAATATGAAGAAGAATAAGAAAGACAATGTCCCATTCTAATGAAGCCAACATGGGAAGGAAACTTCATAAACAAAAATATAAAACAATTATAGATTGGTGCTACAAAGAAAACTTTTCTCCGTGCTCAGTCAGTCAAGGATGGAAACCCCATCTCAGCTAGACAGGGCCTCCCTGAAGAGATGACATGTGAAGTCTGACATAAGAGAAGGGGCTAGCCAGGTAAAGATTGGAGAGGAATGTTCCAGGAAGAAGACCAGCAAGTGAAAAGACCTAGAGTTGGGAGAGTGTAATTGGTGTATGCTAGGAGACAGCAGACAACCTACATGTCCACAGAATGGATGAGAGGGAGTAAGATGAGGTTGAAGGGATATGCAGGGGTCAGTTCACCCAAGGAAAAGCCACTGAAGAGCTTCCAGCCAGGGAGAGCACAGCCTGAGATATAGTTTTAGAAGATCATGTTGGCTGCCTTATGGAAATGGATTGGAGGAAGCCATGAGCAGAAGTAGGAAATGCAAAGTTAAGAGGCTACTGCAGTAGTCCAAGCAAAAGATGATAATTAGCTTGGACTAAGGTGGTAGTAAAAGAGACTCATTCCTTCTACAATAAGTATCTTTTGAATACCTACTGTGTAGTAGCACTATTATAGGTGGTAGAGATATAGTGAAGAGTCAGGCTAACAAGGTCCTTGTTCTTGTTAAGATGACATTCTCAAAGAAGAAGATAAAAAAAAAAAAAGTAAACAAATAAACCACAAAATTTTAGATGGTAAAATGCTTTGAAGACAAAAAAGAATACCAGGTGGAAGTGACGGGAAGGACTATGTGAATGGGGAATCCATAGAGACTATTTAGCCTGGGAAGTCAAGAAAGGTAATCTTTTACTGAGATCTGATTGATGAGAAAGTGCCCAGAAGTACAAAGGAGATGGAGAAAGGTGTGTGGACCGGAATACTGCCTGCCATTTCGGTAAACAAAGTGCTGCCTGCCATTCCAGGAAATAAGGATCAAAACATCAGCCACTGCAGCCACCCACCTCCCCACTCTGAGGGGAAATCAGGATAGAGAAATCATTACATGCTTTGGGTACTGGCCCTAGGCAGTTAAGATGCATATCTACAGAATAATTTCAATGACCCCAGAGTCTTGCACCTTCCCATACACAGAAAAGCTCTAAAATCATCAACTATGATAATCAACTTGATGATCAAATCATCAAGATGTCTGTTTTTGTGATTAGCAATAACCTTTCAATGTTCAACTACATGGTTTTTCCCCCAGAAAAACAACCAACCAACCAACCCCCCTATATATCCTTACCTCTTTAGAGCAGTTCCCCAGAGCTATCTGGGAGGCTGTCTACCGGCCTTAGAGTCCTCGGTCAGGTCCCCAAATAAAACTTAGCTCACAGCTTTTAGGCAGTGCATTTTTTCTTCAGTCAAGAGGTGGAACAAATTCAAGATGAATCTTGCAGATAGAGTCAGCCACACTGGCTTACATGAGTGGTGAGAGAAATAAAGGAATCAGAATAATGCCCAGGATTATGATTTTAGAAACTGTAGATAATGGTACCATCTTCTAAGATGAAAGATTGGGGGAAAAGAATCCATAGGCATTTTGGAATTAAGGGTTCAATTTTGGACATACTAACTTTGAGATCATATGAGATACACATTGTATGTGAGTCTGGAGGTTAAAAAGAGCCCTAGGCTAGAGACAAAAATTGGGGAGAATCTTTATAGAGATGGTAGGTGAAGCCATGGGAATGGATAAAACTGCCCAAATGGGCTGTGTGGCATGAAAAAAGGACAGGGCTTAGAATAAGGCTTGAGGAACTCCAAATTTTAGAGATCAAGCAGTGGAAGAGAAGCCAAGTAGAGAGGCAGAGGAATGGTGGGTGGGATAGAAGGAAAGCCGAGAGAATGTCTGCTATGGACTAAGTGTTTGTGTCCCCTCAAAATTCTTCTTTTGAAGCCCAACCTCCAGCATGGCTGTGTGGCTGTATTTGGAGATGGGGCCTCGAAGTAAGTAATTAAGGTTAAATGAAATCTAAGGGTGAGGCCCTGATAGAACAGGATTAGTGCCTTTAGAAGAAGAGACACCAGAGAGCTCCCACTCCCCCACCCCTGTTTCCGTAAATAAAGTTTTATTGGAACAAAGCCATGATCATTCAATTATGTACTGTTTATGGCAGCTTTCCTATTACAGTGGAAGATCTGAATAACTGCAACATAGACTATATGGCCCAAAAAGCCTAAAATATTTGCTAACTTATCCTTTACAGAAAAAGTCTGCTGACCTGTGATCTAGATAATTTGCAAAACGGCAGGGCTGCCACAGAGATCTGTCAGTCTAGAACAGCTGTGTAGTGAGTAGCATCAATCCTATCACCAGTAATGGGTATTTATTGCATCTTCAGGTGACTTTTCTGTAAGCTGTAAAGGTTTCTAAAATAAACTGATGAAAGTGGGAAGGAATAACAATGAAATAACAGATAAAAAGAAAACTGAGAATCCATACAAATACTCTTTAACAAATACGATGACTAATTCCAAAGACAGTACCCTAGTGGGAATAAATTTCTACAGCCTATTGCTCCTTAGTAGACCAAGGAAGAAGGAAATGTAGGAACACTCATGATAAGAGAAAAATCTAGCACTTTTCATTCCCATATGAATAAAGATAACTACTCGCCTACAGAAATCTTCCCATTCTATCAAATTGGTCTACTGTCCTACCCACAAACACTTTGACTCTTCCTATCTCAATGCCTTTGCCCAAATAGAATTCTTTTATCTCCCATCAAAATAAAACAGATTCTCTCAAAATGTCTACCAGTCTAAATTTCAGTCACCTTAAATGTCACCTGCTACCTGAATCTCTCTCCCTATTCTTGGCCAAGGCTGACTTTCCCTTCTGGGACTTAGGTAATCTCATCTTTCTCAGGACACTTATCAAACATTGCTTTACAATGTTGTCAGTTATATCCATCCCTTCACAACCAGGTTATAACAGGCAAGCTAGAGAGAAGGAATCATTTCTTATAACGTTTTCTATCCCTTACAGCAACAATAATAGATGAAATGCCTAAAGACATATATCTTCTTGAGGTTAATGGTAACAAGATCTCTAGCTATAAATATTTACCTTGTTATTGTCTTAAGGTTAGTAAGTTTAACTTGATGAATTTTATTGGTGTGAAATGTTAAGTATTTTCAACTGTTATTGTAACACACATGTTTAAGGCTAAATATTTCTCTCTCTTTACACTACTGTTTACTAGCCTTAGAGAGTCATTAACCCTTCTCAGTTTCATTTGTAAATAGAGATAATAAGAATATGAGCCCTTCTGCCTAATAGTTCACAGTGGAGCTCAATGCAATAATTTAAGTGTAAGTGTTCAGAAAAACTGAAAACACCATTTAAGATGTAAGGACGTTTTTATCATTATTGCTCTAGTGTGCTGCAACTCTGCAAACAGCCCACTGATTGATGTTATATGAATGCTTCTCAGGAAGAATCTCGTTCCAATCTTGGTGAGAAATCAAGGGCTTTTCCGGGCACTTAAGCTTTATGATACTCAACAGACAGGTCAACTGATCATTATAGCCAAAGAGCTCTCACAAAAGGTCTTGTTACAGAGGCTATGAAGGTGAAGTCTTTTTTTTTTGGAAGGTGAAGTCTTTGAGATCATGTCTGCCTGCATTAATCAAATTGATTTTCCTGATAAGGTCTGAAACCAATACTAATACAAAAAAGGAAACAAATGGAAAATAAATGGCACAATGCTAGCCTGAGTCTATATTTTTTTGAATAAGTAACAGTATCTAAGCACAAAATATTCACATTTTTCTAGTTTTCTATATTAAAAGTATTCAAGTTTTCATTGCAACTACCATTTGCTCTATAAATCTTTTAAAAATCTTTAGTAAAAATTAATTCATTAATGACCTAAACCTTAATATACTACAATTTCTCATATATAACCTCTCATATTTTTTGTCTTCTCTCCAATATTTTAATATAAATATATTTTTAGTTGTATCTAGTCTTTTCCTACTCTGAATCATCCATGATGACATTCAGTCAAGGCTGCTCTAAGCAAAATAAAATTTGCTGTGACTAAGCCAGAGGTAAAAAGAAAGAACTGCTTGCCACAGGTAGGAACTGACAAAAAAGCACTATTTGACACTTACTCGTCTCGCCTTCCTTTAAACCCCTCCTTCTGTTCTCCAAGTGTGAGTTTATAGAACTAACCTACAAATGAAGTTAGCACTTCCTGCACTTCACATTTTTAAACTGTCATCACACTGATCATTTCGATTCCATGAAGGAATGTGAGTGGGATCCAGTACATCCAGCTGGATTTATACCTGGCTGCAAAATCACACTTGAGAAATAATGATTAAAGAATTGGTTGATATCTGGAGAGAAATCTCTAGGAAGTAGATGAGCACTGCTCCCAGCTGCCCAAATCAGTCAGGATCAAAGAACTCTTCTTACCTGATCAAGGTCACAGCCACAGAATCCTTTTCAACAATGTTCCATAGAGCTCTTGCCAACAGATCATATTTGGCAGATGAGTTGAAACCTATTTGAAGTCCCTGGATTAGATTTTCTGAGGGATATGTCCTTGCCCTCATCCAATCTTAGATTTTTTTTTATCATTGATTTTATTTGAGATACCCTTATTAGTTCCATCAAGACTAATTTTTTTTTAAGGACCTTAGTGGGAAGTCAGAATCAAAAATTTTTAAAAAGCCAAAAGAAAAAACATTTTTAATATCTTGAATTTATTTTACATTTATTCATGGCCAGTCCTCATTCTAGACTAACTCGGGGCTTTAGACTGATTCGGAAAGGTTCCTGTGAACTGTATATACATCCACAGATTATCTGGGATATGGGAGTCAAGACAGGAATAGATTGGACACAACCCAAGACAGGCGGACACAACCCAAGACAGGCAGTCACAAACTTCCGGGTACTCGGGGCAGAGGTTTAGATACTCCTGAATCAAAATGGTTTTGGCGAGTTTGAAGAACTAAACAGTGCAGCAAGATTGATTCTGCTATTTCGTTTCTCTCTGGAGCATCTGGTGCTTACACATTAGTCCTCAAGCACTTTCTGAGGGGCTCCCATTCATCCATTCCTGGGTTACATCTTGGGGAAGAATAGCAAAGTGGTTTCTGCCTTTCAGGAGTACATAATTCGGTGATATAGTGGGCACTTACCGCCTGAGTAAAGACCTAGACTGTAAGGCACAAGGTCTGGGATCTAGATTTGGTTTTATTCTTAACGTGGTGAGTACATTAGTTTTCCATGACTGGTATAACAAATTACCACAAACTTAGTGACGTAACCCAGATTTATTATTACATTTCTGTAGCTCAGAAATTCAACATGGGTCTCACTGGACTGAGTTAAAAGTGTCAGCTGGGCAGTGGCCTTTGCTAGAGGCTCTAGTGGAGAATCCATTTCCTCATCATTTCCAGCTTCTAGTGGCTCAAGGCCCTTTTCCTACATCTTCAAAGCCAGCAATGTTGCATCTCTCTCTGACCCAGAGGGGAAAGATTCTTTGCTCTTAAGAAGCCACATAATTATACTGGGTCCACCAAATAGCACAAGATATCTCCCCATCTCAAGGTCCTTAACTTAATCACATCTGCAAAATCCCTTTTGCCGTGTAAGAGAACATATTCACAGTTTCCAGGAATTAGGACATAGACAACTTTAAGAGGCCATTATTCTGCCTATCACCCTAAGCAGCCTTGAAAACAGAAGTTTACCTCTCAGTGATAGACCTGCAGAATGAGAGATGTGGACTATACCAGTTTCAAAGCTCCTTTCAGCCCTATTTTACACAGGCGTGTCCATTTGAAGAATTCTAACAAGCAGCTTCTCACATCACAAATTACAGATGCTGGAGACCAGCAGGCACACTGCTCTCCCTTCTAGCCATGATCCATCTGCCATGATGAGCCAATTACACAGAGAAATGTTAGTAAAACAGACTGAATGATTTGTGAAAAGAATGACAATAGGACAATTATAAATCTACTGCTAGTCTCCACAGCAAATGAAAGAGGGTGATAGCGCTGCCTACTACAGCACTGTGTTTTAAATCAGGGTTGACTCCTTGTGTGATACTGTCAAAGTCAAACAATTGTCCCTCAACCATCTGTTCCCATTATTTACATAGCCTTTCTGTGGTCTCCTCTCCTAGCTGCATACTGCTAGCAAGCCACATAAAAAAACAAAGTCACTTCATGCTTTACATTAAAGTGTTTCAGAATTAATTCTGAACATAAAATCTAGGAGCAAGGTTTATCTATACCAACTCATTTTTACCTCAAGTGCAAAGTACACCGTTAAGTACTAAGAGTATTTTAGTTTCTTGGTGGGCATTTCCTTTACAGAAACCACAGTCCTGTACAGCATTTCCTGTAAAATAACCACATCTTTTTTTTTTCTCAAAATGAGGACATTTGGCAGTTGAAGTTGCAGTTTCCTACCAAAGTTTTCTCTACTTACTGTAGCCCAATATACCACCCAAAACGTCGACTGAACATATAAGAACAAAATTAGAAATGTTTAAATCTTGATTTAAAAAACAAAATCTTCATAATGCCAAAGTATGGCTTAAAATTTTTTCTAATATAATTATGGAATGTGTTTAATGTCAAAATAGATCACGGTCTTTCTCCGTATCATTTAATCAGAACAAACGAGGGACCTGTCACACAGCCCTTGTGAATGAGATTTAAGGATCTCAGAGTTAAGAGATCTGCTATTTCACACACTCTGTACATGTTTTATTCCATTTAAAGAACTAAAATTTAAGTGAAACTGTATATGGAAGCATTCCTTGTTAATGTAGGAAAACTACTTGTAACTCCTTCAGCAAAGATAACAGCCTCCTTTCAAGGGAAGTTCCTCTTGACCGTGGATGCAGCTTCAGGAAGACCATCCTACAGGACAGGAACATAAAGCCAGGAAAAAAAGCCCTCACGTTCAAAATGAATACTGGGCACATTAAAACTGCACTTCTCACCACCTTCTATATTTTATTATATAGACTCATCTGTAAGGTTGCTGAAATACCTGCATAGATAAATTTAAAAGTATATGCAAATATACTTAAAAGTTTCAAGTATCAACCAGAAAATAGCTAATCAGATAATCTGTGATAGATTTTAAAAAGCAAAGAGAAAGAAAAAATAAAAGCTGTACCCGAATATCAAGAGAGGGAAGGTACAGGAGTACTAAAAGGATAATGGCGAGATTATATTTAGGAAGAGTTTAAAAAGTGGCTTTCTTCCATAAGTGAGATGGAGAAAACATCTAGAATTTAAGAGAAACAATTACTGATTAGAGGACTGGGGGGATTTCCCAGGTCTTACCTTGAATTTTAAACCTCACAGTTCATTATTTTTGAGTGGGTTAAATTTAGTATTAAAATGTCCTTTCTTCTAATAAGCTAGACTCATGTGGCTTTTGCTCCTTCCAACTTTTAAAACTCAGTGGTATTTCTGCCATGGTCAGAGAAGCCTGACAAACAGAAGCTCCAGAACCCCGTGTTTCACAAGCACACGAGAACATTCACTGTTTTGTAAATAAGATCAAATTAAATAAACCCTCCTTTAAGTAGTCTAAGAAAACTGCAAATCCAAGTAAGGAAGGCTTACTTTGAGGTTATATCTTTATTAATTCAAAACTAGTTTATTTCAAAACTAGTGGTAGTAACTTTCACTTAAAATCTTCACTCAATAGAAGTAAAGCTCAAATGTAGGAACTGACCACAATATTTCTAATAAGAACTTGCTAAAATAGTGGGTAGATGGTAGAAAGAATTTAGGGTTTCTTTTTTTTTTTTTGAAGAATATTAGTACTTCTTTTCAGTATATAGTCTTCTAAAGTATTCTTATGAATAATATTGATACCTGGAAAACAATATGTGGAAAATGTTTTAAAAATTATATATGAAATCCATCTCAGTAATACCAATTTGATATTAGCAATGTGAGATGACTGGAAATGAGTGAATTGAGACTGTTTTAGTATTATTTACGAGAAAGGGGTTGGCTACAAAAATTGAAATGCAACAGAGCAAAGATAAGCAGAGCTCATATGCAAATAAACACTAATAATTAGAAATTATCTTTCCATATTTATTACAAAGTTTATTCCCAATATTTTCCTTTCAGACTGGTCTTTCTTTTCCCTATTCCAAATCGTATCTGACCTTAGTAGCTCATCTCAAGCTTTACTCCATCTATAAACTCTTACATAATTTACTCCCCTCCCCCTTTATTTTCAGCCCTTTGGGTCATGCTATCCATTTGGGTACTTGGGTATATTTTTCCTTACACATTTATGAGTATGCTTCATCCACAATGAGAACTTAAACTTGTTCAACTTAAACTTGTTCAGAGCAGAGCTTATACTTTAAATCCCTATTTTTAGGGTATTCTGGCCCCCAGCATCATGTTGGTATAGGAGGCCCCAATACACGAGAAATAGATTTAGATTGGTTTTAGAAATATTTTCATGTAGGCACAGCAACAACCAAACTTTTATCCACAACTCAGTGGGCGGTTCTGCTGAGTTTAGGTATGTAAAATTCCCCCGAGCTGGAAAAGCTCCTTGAGGAACCTTGACCAAGCACTGATGTGAAACCTAAACCAGAGCCTTGCCTATAACATCTGTTCAGTCCTGAAGAGCTTGCTGAATGGGATCACAGGACTGATTTAAAACAACCAGTATGAGGCTGGAGGCAAAGGCAGTCATCCAGGTATGAAGTAAAGTAGGTCTGATCTGGCAAGTAGCCGTGAAAGCGGGGTAAAGGGGCAACAAGGGTGCAGACTAAGTCTGGGGGTACGTGTGTGATCCCGTGATATAATAAAAAATATATATGTGGCCTTCATTCCCAGTTCCTGGCACAGAGCTCTTAAAACCCTTGTAATTTTCTGAGTGAAAGGGATGATAGGAACATCTTTGTTACAATATTTGGTCTTTGACCCCTGGTCCTGACAGAGCTTCTTAATCCCTTGGAATTTCACAAGTGACAAGAGCACCTTTTGCGCTGATGAGGTAACTCTTGTTGGGTCCCTAGATAGCTTCGGAATGGGGGCTGGTTGCCAGAAAGACCAAATTTTGATTAGAAGCTTGGAACTTTCAGCTCCACCCTCAAACTTAAGGAAGGGGAGAGGGCTGGAGATTGAGTTTTTAATCAATCACGCCTACGTGGTGAAACCTCCATAGAACGCCCTAACGGTGGGGTTCAGGGCTCAAAGAGCTTCTGGGTTGGTGACACATCCATATGTCAGGAGGGTGGCACATCCCACTCCACAGCAACAGAAGCTCCTGTGCTCAGGACCCTGCCAGACCTTGCCCTATGTACTTCATCTGGCAATGCATTTGTAGCCTTTATAATGTCCTTTATAATAAACCAGTAACAGTAAATAAAGTGTTTCCCTGAATTCTGTACCTAGAAAATTATCAAACTTGAGGAGGAAGTTGTGGAAACCCTTGATTCTGTAGCCAAATTGGACAGGGGTGTGGGCATCCAATTCTTGCAATTGGTATCTAAAGTGGGAGCAGTCTTGTGGGACTGAGCCCTTGACCCGTGGGGTCTGCATTAACTCTGGGTAGTTGGTAGTTTAGTGTTGGAAGTGAACTGAATTGTACAACATCCAATTGATGTCAACAGTGAGGGAATTTGTTGGTGTGGTGGGGGAATAAAAGTGAAACCTACCTATTTGAGGTCATAAGTGCTAAGAGTAAAAACAACTCAGAAAGAGCAACACAAGAATGGGCAGGGGAAAGTTACTAACCCTCCCTGGACAGCTCCCTCCTCTGGAAAATTACATCAGAATTTAAGATGTCTCAGGTCTCCCTCAGCTTCTAAATCCAATGACTGAGGAGGCAGAGAGGCTCACTGTGATCATGTAGGTGCCAAGAGTGTCACTAGAGCATCAGCAGAGCTGTGTGAATTAGAACAACAGAAGCACCTTCAAAGATGACCAGAACCCACAGGTCTGGTCATTAATCAGACCAGATTAAGCCTAGTGGCAATCTGAGAGGCAATCCCACCAAGGGCCCTCTGTTTTATCATGGCAGCATTTTCAACTTCATAGTTTTTCATTTTTATCTGAATTTTTGTATATAAGAATTTACAAAGCAACCTTAAAGTTTTTTTTTAAATAAACTCTTTCAACTGACCAATCCACAGGATGTAACACAATGGGTGTCTTTAACACCTTGCTAGAAATAGCTTGCCTTGCCTCTATCTTCCAGCTAATTTATATTTTCTAGAAGGTGTTTTATGGTCCAATGTTCATATTCAAGCCACAGCAATTTCAAAACAAAAAATCATAGAAAATATAAGTCCCTGAAATTATACTCAGAAAATAACATAACTAAGTCGTTATGTGAATGCATTCATGTCCCTTTTCTGGTTTGTAGAAGATATATGAATTATTTTCAGCACCCACAGAAAGTTTTTTTAATTAAATAATTACTGAGAATATCAGTCTTAATAAGAGAGCCTCATATGTGATGTCTAACTAAAAATAAAACAAACACTAAAAGGAACTTTTCCAAATCTAAAATGTTATGGTTCTATGATCAGACCTGAAGCCTGGCTTTAAAAGAATCAGCTCAGTTCCTGAGTACATATGCCTGACTACCCAATGGAAAACACAAATAGAGACAAACTGACATACTTTTCATTCTATTAACAGAGCCAGCAGCTTCCAAAAGCTGAGTTTACAATCGTCACTGCTAGATGATTGGTGTCTGCTGTACTCTTCCATTTTGTGAGTTTTCACTATTAAAAGGTTTTTAAAAGTTTGATATGAAAGCGAAAACCTAATGAGAAAGGCACAGAACTTTTTAGTATCTAGCAAATGATAGGAAAAAAATCATGTAGATAGAATTGCATTAACATTTACATTAGGAGGGCCTACTAAGAATACAAGCGAAGGTTAGACAGAGACCCTTCATGTGAATTAAAATTATTTTAATTATCAAATAGATATGCAAATTGGCTTATAGCAACAACAATTTGCAGAAAACCAAAGAGTTAGGCAAAGAACTAGAATATCAAAATTAATTTATTGTCATTAATGGAAATAAAATACAATTCCAATTGCAAATCAGGTTTCTGATACCATAAATTCATTTGATTAATTTACACAGAATGAAAAACTCTCAAATAATTATTCAAAACAAAAACATTCCAAAATTCCTAGATGGGGGGAAAAGAAGCAACTTTTGCCCTTGAATAGTCTAAGATCTAATGTGCTTAATAGTTGGAAGAAACCTGACAAAAGACAAAAAAAATCCTTAGCAAAGTTCCAATTTCTTACATCCTCTCTTTATCCTACAACTAGACATTACAAACTCCTATTCATCTAAAACTAAACTCAGACCCAAATAGCATTTTCTTTTATCAGTTTAGCTCAACACACATTTAGTGCCAGTTATATTCCAGGCATCATATTAAGTACAAAGATGAATTTAAGACCCTGGAGGAACTGGAGTTCATTGCTGATGATGTTCATATCTGTGTCCAGGTTTGATTTTGGCTGGACCTTCAGTGACATGATTCAAGGTCTGATCTATTTCTAGGTCTGTTTATATAATGCACAGACAGCACAATGCTTCTATTTGAAATGATACTTTATGAACATTTGTACTGCTATGAAATACTATGATAGGGTTCAAGATAAGAGTTCAACACATCTGTACTATGAACCTATGGCATGTCCAACTCTGTTAATGTTCAGAACACAAAAGGAAAAACGGTGAGGTTCTTCTCCTCCACCAATCCCAGTGTCATTAAAGCTCTCCCAATTTTGCCCATCTGGACCATTCCTACCTCCTTTAGAGCTCATTTCTGGCATTAACTAGCCTAGAAATCCCTTGCTAGCCAGACAAAGTAAGTCCTACTTCCTTTTGGATTCCTTAGCATTCTGTAAACCTCTATTATCACTTTTGCATCTTCTCTTTCATAAACAAGCTCTTGAGCTCCTTGAGAACAGAAAGTGATCCTTCATTATATTTCGCCAATATCTGGCACTGAACTTAAGACTAGGGAGCCCTCAGTAAATATTGAAAGAATAGATAAATCAATTAATTAGGGTTTTTAATAACTGTGATAGTACTTGGGCACTGTAATCACTATGCAAATATTATCCATTACAAAATATTTAACATTATATAGTATCACCATTTACATAGTGATAATAGTATAAAACACTATCACTTTAATTTTAAATAGCAATAAAGCTGCATGGGAAAGAAATAGAGAACATGAAAAACATAAGAAAGTTAAATCCCTAGTTATTATATTAGTCAATAGGTATTTTTTTAATTAGTAAATTAAAAATACCAATGTAAATATATTATTTAAAGATACAATGGTAAATACCAAAAGGCATAGGTAAAAATAGTTACTTTTGAAGAGTAGGATAAGGTGAGGGAGAGTGGCACAAAGGACTAATGTTTTTTTTAAGTTTTTGACTTTTTAAAATATAATAGGTACCATTTTGATAATCTAAAAATTTGTTAAATTTTCTAATGAAGATCATAGAAGTCATTCTACAAATATCACTCACATACATAGAAGCCTAGTTCAAGTTCCCCTTGATATGTAAAACACAAACTACATTACCTTAAATATAGTTACCATTTCAGATTTATTATTTATTGAGACTGTCTTGTCCTCTTCCCACTGAGAATCATATGCATTAAAAGTTAACCCAGAACCTAATATATTCAACAGTCTGACTTCTGAGTAGATTCCAGAATGCCCGGAATTAATTTCATAGTAACCTCTGTACTTAGCAATTAAGTAGTTCATATGGAAGTCTATTATCAAATATTAAAGAAAAATAATGAAAAGGCTAATTTCTATGAATTCAGCCATTCAACTGAAATTCCCTACTGTTCTTAGTGCTTGACCTAACATGAAATCAGGTAATAAAACCCAGCAATGTATGACAGCATTTCCTGGTTTGTTAAAGAAATACGTTTAGACTCCTAGGATGTTTCTACCAGCACAGGGAATCTATGAAATTTAATATTCAATAAACATCAAACATATTACATGTACATAGTACATGCCAGATATTGGGGGAAAATTCAAAAGCTGGAGTTAGACCAATATTACTATGCAGTTGCATTGCCTATTATCTCTTTTTCTACACTTTCTCACTTATAACTGAAACCAGGAAATTTTTTTTTAAGTTTTATTTATGTACGTTTAATACTTACCTACCAATATTCTATATTTATTCATTCCAAAAGCTCACACTCTTTTGCAAAGTAAGTAAGTTCTGAATATTCAGGAATCAATTATAGAATATGTTTATTACTTGTAGTCAGTGCCCATTTACCACCTGGCCAACATTTTGCAGCCCCATTGAGCCACAGTGAAATTTACATCATTCCACTGTCCTTGTTATTTTTGAAACTAGCAAAGGTCTGGTGAGCCACTCAGATGACAATGATGGCTTCAGAAAGGGTGCTGGAATTATCCGTGGATTTTAATTAATTGTCCTACTTCAGCTCTTCTCTGACTACTATGAATAACGAATCATTGGCTATGAAAATACTTATTTACAAGCAGTTTTATTCATCATGTTCACACCTTAGGTTTATTTCACACATGAAACAGTATCAGATTTCAACAAACCATAATGCAATTTTGATTCTTTTTCAAAAGTAAAACATATTCTGTGTGGAGATTTTTAAAACTATAGGGAAATGTAATGAAGAACAATTTTTAAACACTTGTAATACCATGGCCCGGGGTTATAATTACAGTCAACATTTTGGTATAAACTCTTTTTGTTCTTTCACTATGAATTTGTGTGTGGGCATGTGCAAACCCATTTTAAAATGGCATCATTATGTACCTACTCAAAACAAGCAGCTTTTAAAGGGAAATAAATGCATGTCACACCCATCTATGACTCAAATGCCACATTTTCTCATTGTAAATGTCTTTAGTGTGCAGTGCCTCTGATGTTATCAAGTAAAAAATTAGCCCCTTTAGGGAATGGCACTCATACTTTTAAACCACTGGACCCCATGTAATGCTCTGAAGCAGCAGTTTTTAAAGTGTTCCATTGCAGAAAATCAGTAAGGACACAGTACTATCAAATAACTTTTTCTTACTGACATTTACAGAATATCCATCCAATGAAAGCAGAATATACATTCTTCCCAAGCTCACACGGAGCTTGACCACACTTTGAGCCATGAAACATACCTTAACAAATTTTAAAGAAAAGAAAGTATACAAAGTATGTTCTCAGATAACACGGTAATTATACTAGATATCAATAACAGAAAGATAGCTGGAAAATTCCCAGATATCTGGAAATCTGACAAAATATTTATAAATAACCCATGGGTCAAAGAAGTCATCTCAAGTAAAATTTAAAATATTTTAACTACATGAAAATGAAACTACAACTTATCACAATTTGTGGAATGTAGCAAACACAGGCTTAAAGGAAAACTTTATAGCATAGAATGCATATACTAGAAGAAAAGAAAGATCTAAAATCAATAACCTAGGCTTTCACCTAAGGAACTAGAGAAAGAAGCGCAATTTAAGCCTGAGCAAGGAGAAGAACAGAAATAATAAAAATTAGAGCAGAAATCAATTAAATTGAAAACAGAAAATCAATAGAGAAAATCAACAAAAGGCTGGTTCTTTGAAAAGCGCAATAAAATTGATAAACCTCTAGCTAGGCTAACCAAAAAAAAAAAAAGAGAGAGAGAGAGAGAGAAGACACAAATTACCAATATCAGAAATGAAGGAGAGGCCATTACTACTGATCTGATCAACATTAAAAGGATAATAAAGTAATACCATGAACAACAGTATACCCACAGATTTGACAATTTAAATGGAAGGGACCAAGTCCTTGAAAGACATAAATGACAAAACTCACACAAGGAGAAACAGATAATATTAATAGTTCTCTATCAGCTAAAGAAATTGAACCACTAATTAATAATCTTCTGAAAAGAAAACACTAGGCCCACATGGTTTCACTAGTGAATTCTACGAATTTAAGGAAGAAATACCAATTTTCCACAACGTCTTCCACATGATAGAAGCAGAGAAAACACTTCCAAAAGTGTCCCATTGAAAGTTGTAAATATTTTGCTGTTAAGGAAGTAGGTGTGACTGCTTTAAATTCAACCCATGAAAAGCTGCTGCTTCAGTACAGTACACTAGAAGGCATTGGGGTTACTTTTTGCTTCCTATGAAACTCTGTATATTTTAAGGATGTTGTACAAGACCTTTTTTGATTGGCAGCACTTAAAGGCATAAGGTACTGAAAGACTAGACCAGCAGTCCCCAACCTTTTTGGCACCAGGGACTGGTTTCATGGAAGACAATTTATCCACTGACTGGGGTCGGGGAGGGGGGATGGTTTTGGGATGATTCAAGTGCATTACGTTTATTGTGCACTTTATTTCTATTACTATTACATTGTAATATATAATGAAATAATTATACAACTCACCATATTGCAGAATCAGTGGGAGCCCTGAGCTTGTTTTCACTTGCCACCCACTGATAGGGTTTTGACATGAGTCTGCGAGCAATTGATTTATTATGGTCTCTGTGCAGTCAGACCTCTCTGCTAATGATAATCTGTATTTGCAGCTGCTCCCCAGCACTAGCATCACCACCTCAGTTCCACCTCAGATCACCAGGCATTAGGTTCTCATAAGGAGCGCGCAACATAGATCCTCCGCATGCGCATTTCACGGTAGAGTTCGCGCTCTTCTGAGAATCCAATGCTGTCACTTATCTGACAGGAGGCAGAGCTCAGGCAGTAATGCGAGCGATGGGGAGCGGCCGTAAATACAGATGGAGCTTCACTCACTCACCCGCCGCTCACCTCCTGCTGTGCGGCCCGGTTCCTAACAGGCCATGGACTGGTACCAGCCTGTTGCCCGGGGGTTGGAGACCCCTGAACTAGACTATCAAAGAATGTGAGCACTGGGTCCCTTTTCTCTACAGTTCTCATACTTTGACAGATATTCACTTTTCTCTCAACCATAAATGCTGCTGCATTCCAGGGTACTTGACCATTGGCACATATGCCAAGTGTCTTGCTTTGATGACATTTCATTGTCTATTCATATTTCATAGGGTTTCTATAAGCCATCAGCAAAATGCTCCTAAGTTAAAGTTCTTTACAGCAGGTCCCAAGGACAGCTAAAGAAGTAGCAAAAGTTGAGTCAGGGTTCTGGTCAGGGCAGAATGGGAAAAGGGCATCTAAGAATAGAGAATATGTACAAAGAAATAGGAGAAAGCCCTGAATGTATTTTAAAAAATCAAACTGTCCAGTTGGCAAGAGCACAGGATACAAATATAACACATTACAGATATCCCTAAAAGCCACTGTGAAGAAATATAAGCCACTGGAAGGAACTGAAAATTCTGAGCAAGGAACTCACATATTCAGAGATGCTTTTTAACATTCATGTGGCAGTCATTTGTCAAATGGCTTTAAGAGAAAGGCTGGAGGCAGAGAAATGATGACGAGGCTACCATAATGGTCTTGACTACAGGAACTGAAGGCTAGAGTAACTCTGTGGTAGTGTGATGGGGAAGAGTGTGGGTACCAAAGGAAGACCATATAGGATGATGATAATGATGATGGGAGTATCTGTGTACACGGCAGCAGTGAATTCCACATGTCTTAAATCTTTCATTCACACTATCAGGAAATACTAGGCACCTTCTATGTGCCGGGGACTGTTCTAAGATGTAGTGACATAGCAGTGAATACAACAAAGTTCTTGCCCTAAAAGAGCGAACATTCTTGTGTGTGTGTGTGTGTGTGTGTGTGTGTGTGCGTGCGTGCTGGGAACAAGGGGGTGCTAAAGAAAGACAAACAATTTTTAAAGTATATATGATATGTCAGATGTAACAGGAATTACGGAGAAAACTAAAGCAATGTAAAGGGCATAGGAATTGTCAGAAGGGTGAGGGGAAATGGTAGAGGTTGCTATTTTGTTTCAAATGTTCAGAGAAGCCAGATGTAATGAGGACATTTAAACAGAGACCTAAAGGAAGTGAGGAAAAAAACTCTTTTCCACTACACCCCTATTGTGGTAAACTTATTTCAGAACTAAAAGAAAAGTACCAGTAATGTTTGGCTACAGACCAAACTAAAATTATGCTCCAATTTAAAATGGGTATCATTAACATATAAAATCACAAAATAAAAGCATTACATAGGGAATTTTTTACCTGGGCCAAGAGGTATAAATATATTGCCACATATAGGAATACATTTTAGGTGTCAAGTATTATTTTTATCCATTACACTAAAATGACGAGATGACTATCCCTGTCTCTAAATCAGAACTGAACACTTGAAATGTCCAATACTACTGAACACTTGAAATGAGACTAGGCTGAACTGAGATATGCTATAAGTACAAATGCAAACAGAACAAGAAAATGAAGAATGTAAAATATCTCATCAATACTTTCTATATGATTGTATGCTGAAATAATACTTTGGATGAACTGGATTAAATAAAATATACTATTAAAACTAAATTGACCCATTGCTTTGCTTTTTTAATATGGTGACTAGAAAATTTTAAATTACACACACAGCTTGCATTTGTGGCTTGTTTTTCTGTCAAATAGCCCTGTTCCAGACAGTTTCATTACTTATTAATCAACTTTTCTATACTTATGTTGCTCATGCAGCAAATCACTTAAAAACAAACATCAACTTAGCAAGAATATGAAAATCAGAGAACACTGAAAAACAATTTCTAGAAAATATTTCTTTTTCTTAATATGTGTATTGTCTACCCACTACCTCCCTCTTCTTCCAAAAACAGAACCCCTCTTCTTTCAGACATTGTTATAAACATTTAGTCCAGAGGAAGCTATCAGGAAATACTAGGCACCTTCTGTGTTCCGGGGACTGTTCTAAGATGCAGTGATACAGCAACCAAGAGGAGGCTACCAAGTTCTAAATTAGTTCAACACCCTGGACATAGGTGAGTGGCCAAAGAAGGGAGTAGGGGGATGGGATGGCAGAACCAAAGTACCCTACACTGTTGGCCACAGCTGAGTGGTCTGGGTGGATAGCTGACCCAAACTGGGCCAATTACAGCCTTTCCCACTGATTTTTAGTCTTCCTGAATCATTTCGTTTTAGTTGTGTCTCTGGTATACAGCATACAGTTGGGTCTTTCTTCATGAATCAAATTGTAAGTATTTTCGGTATTTTTACCCAGAGAGCACACGTTCTCTTTGGCAGTAGTTTCACATTAATCTCAGGCCCAATCTTCTCTCTTGAGGTTTTTCTTTTTTTGTTGTTTTTAATCATTCTTGTTCATGGCAACAGTCTGACACAAGAATATGAGAGACAGCTTAATGAGATTTGGGTGGTTTTTTTTTTTTTTTCTTTTGCTTAGAGTTAATTTGAAATTTGGGTATCCTCAATCCTTGTGTTGTTATTTTTTCTTCTTGTTGCTCTGTATTGTTTGGAGGACCTACTGGGAGAGGGCACAGACTCAGGCAGCTGGTATTATCTATGTATCTAGAAGTTTTTCCCACTGATTTTTTTATAACTGCAGCTGAGAAAAAGTCTTCCAAAGGGAGAAGCTGTGAAATACTAAGGTCAAGATCTACCAGTGGCCATCTACCATGTTGAAGAATCTAGTCAACAATGAGAGCTAAAGCCAGCATACTGAGAAAAAGTATACATAAAAGACAGTGAGAGAGATAATGGTATTTGAATTCCTGGCTCCAGTTATTCCTGAAGCCCATCTCTCTACTTCCCAGTGGTTTGGTTGTTGCCATTTATAGTGGAATCTATGAGTCAGTAAATTCTCCACATTAATGTTCTGAGATCAGCATTACAGCCCCTAACAGCTCTGGAGTCAGACAACTTGGATTCGAATCCTGGCTCTAAGACTTGCTATACTGAGTAAGTTGCCTTTAACCTCTTTGTGCCTCGGTTTTCTCATATATAAAATGGGAACAATAAAAGTACCTACCTAATAAAGCTGTTATTAGAATTTGACAGGATAATATATGTGAAGCCCTTAAAATAATACAACTGCATATAGTTAATGTTTAAAAAACATTATCTCTTAGTACTAACAATAACTCAAATTAGACTTCTTTCATTTACAACTTTAAGATTCCTCACTAATCCAATACAGAGTTAGACTACTGTCCCTCAGAATTTTTTGGTACGGGAAAAAGATAAATTTGTGTATACACGTTTTGAAGGAGGTGGTTCCATTAACTAGCAATCTGCTGCAAGAATGAAGAGGCATATCTGCAGCAATGTGGATGGACCTAGAGATTGTCATACTGAGTGAAGTCAGACAGAGAAACACAAATATCATATGATACTGCTTATATGTGGAATCTACAGAAAGGCTACAAGTGAACTTATCTACAAAACAGAAATAGAGATACAGATGTAGAAAATACGTATGGTTACCAGGGGGGACGGGGACGTGGAAGGATAAATTGGAAGACTGGGGTTGACATATACACACTACTATATATAAAATAGATAACGAATAAAGACCTGCTGTATAGCACAGGGAACTCTACTCAACCCTCTGTAATGGCCTACATAGGAAAAGAATCTAAAAACGAGTGGATATATGTATAACAGATTCACTTTGCTATACACCTGAAACTAACACAACATTATAAATCAACTATACCCCAATGAAAATAAAAAAAAACAAAAAAAAAGAATGAAGAGGCATATTCAAACCTCCACACTAGTAAGGAGGAGATGCAGAAAGGGTTAGGTAATAGAAAGCCAAGCCTCATCCCACGTTATCTGCACCAAATTTCTTCACCCTCCTCTCTTGCCATGGTGTTATTCTGAACTGATAAATTCAAACACTGGCAAACATATTGTTGGAGGAGTCTTGTGTCCTGTGAATTGTGGTAACTAATCCTAGGGTGAAACATACCCCTACAGAGGGTGGAGATTTCCACCGTGGAGGTTGAAAGAAGAGGATTCTTCCTGGAAGAGGGAGAAGAGAAAAGAACTTCAACAAAGGAACAGGCTGGGAACTGAGGAGTATTTACGATGGAACTGTCTTTAAAAAGGTTTCAATTTTTATTAAAGTTTTCCTTTTTTGAACTTGGAGAATTATCAGATTGATCAACCATTTTTTAAGATTTTTCTTCCTAACTACAATTCTTTCCTGTTATCTACAAACATCTAACAAAGTCTATCACAAATATATTTCCTTTTGGATAGCTGTATGGTAGGAGACCAGGTAAAGATACCCTTGGCATACATAGCAACAGAACTTGGAGAAGAATTCTCCTAGAATTCTAGGTAGTGACCAGCAGCACAAGCAGAAAGGGACCAAGGTGCAGCTGGGAACAAGGTAGAGCTGGATGAAGTAGAGAAGTAGCTGTCACATGGAAACTGAACAGACCTTCATTCCCAAAGCTACAGGAAGGAGACTGGGGATGGGGTGGGTGCTGACTTTGGCTTCCATGCATTTTCAATCATCGGTATCATCTGGCCTTGAATAGGGCCATTTTTCTAAAATGGTCATTCCCATATCTATTCAGTTTTAATTCAATTATAATGACTAGCCCACCTTAACTATAAAAACACACACACAAAAAAGCCAATTTTATGGTTCAGTAGTGAATTTTTATTTTGCCTTTAATTTTAAATGTTCTTGCCAATTAACTTGGAAAGCATTTTATTCATTTTAGATTTAGGCTCAGGGTAAGATATTTGTTTGCAAGAGAAAAAAAGTCACAATACACCCTATACTTGTTAAGAGTTCTTTAAATAAACAGGAAGTCAAAGGAAACAGAAGTGCTCCCACAGGATGCTGTCCCCAAAGGGAACAGGCTCTGAAAAATAATTCCTCCCAAATCAGGATGTTGCTGGAACTAAACAGATAATAGATGAGTGTTTTTTAAATGTATCTAATGTCACCATTAGGTAACATCAGCTAAATGACTTTCAACAAATACATGAATCTACCCACTCACAAAATGGGTAATCAAATCAATATAGTATTTTCATATAATATTCTGAGAAATATGGAGAAATTGCTTCCATTTTACTCATCTGCTGGTTTAAAAAACAAACAAACAGTTTTTCAATAGTTTCAGGTTTAACTAGATACCATAAAATAGAAATTTGATATTCAATTACACTACAGTGAATTTTTTCTTTTTTTAAATCTGTAACTCTCAACGAGGAGGAGCTGACTGCTGGAAAGGCTGTGCCTGAGGGGGCACAAATGAATTATTATACCTCCAACCAGGGATTCTGGTACTAAGGAACTAATGCCAGAGGAATGACTACCAGAGGTGTGACCTGTTCATTAAAATGAAACTGAGAACTGCACCTATACCTTTAATAAAAATTTCTTATAGGAATATAGGAAATGTTTCTCCCCATAAGAATAATGAAATTTCCTGATTTTTTACCTCTCTTTTTTGTTCCTTTCTAAGACTACACAATCTTCCAAAAAATAATTTGAATTCAGTTATTTTTCTAAAAGACTTTTCAAAATCTTCTTGTGTTTTTGAAAACATTTTTCTTTCTTACTAAACAAAGTAAGACATATTCATTGTAGGCAATTTGTAAAATATAGGGAAAAAACCACCTGTAATCTAACTACTTAAAAATAAAAACAGTTAACATTTTGGTAAACTTCCTTCCAGGTATATACATATGATCTCAGTAAAACTGGGATCATAGTCTACATGCTGTTTTATAATCTACTTTTCCTTAATATATTGTGAGGGAGTTTTAAAAATATTATTCTATTATTCTACCAAAATATTAAATGGCTGCAGAGTACTCCATTGCATATACTTTTGAAAACTCATTTAACAAGTTCTCTTATATGGAATGGCTATTGAGTTACTTCCATTTTTTTATAACAAATTATTAAATTAATATTGTGTCTATCAACTAGTATCAATATCTAAATATAAGACTTTATGAATATATATTTCCTTATATTATTAAAAGTATAGCTATTAAGTCAAATACAATTCTAAGGTTTTGTATATAACATGAGAAATCCTGACCAAAAATGATGTACCAGAAACCACTCCGTACATGATAGAAAAAAAGAACATTTTGACTCCAGGACAAGATGGTGACACAGGAGTCTCCTGAATTTCACTCCTCCCATAGATGCACTAAATATACACCTATACACGGAGCAACTCCCTCTAAGAGAAATTCAGAAAAGAGCTGAGTGATTCCTATAAATTGGGTGACTGAGAAAATACTCAAACAGAAACAGGTAGGAAAGGCTGAGATACACTCTCACTATAAACCTCACCCCTGACATAGCATGATACAATCAGAAGGAAACCCCCACTCCATTCTCCCTGACGAGTAAGTGGCTTGGATCTCACATCTAGCACCCCAATTTTTGAGGGACGCTCCCCAAATCACCTAGCTCTGAAAGCCAACAAGGCTTGCGTTCATGAGTCCCACAGAACCGTAGCAAACAAAATAGCTGTTGTTAACAAGTGCACCAGCACTTCCCACAGCCATCCTCCCAGGACTCAGAACAGAGAGAGCAAACAAAAGTACCCATCTCACAGTCCTTCCCTGAAAGAAGTCTGAGTGTATACTTTACAAGCTGCTGCCTCAGAGTCCAGCTTCTAAACAGCATGCATCTAGTTGCCAGAGCCCAAAAGAGACAGTAGGCACCTCGCCCATGTTCTCCCTTCAGCTCACTCCAACACTAAAACCAAGTCACCAGTGCCTCCCTGGAAGGAACTTGTCCACACATCTACCACCCCAACTTTTACAGCTGCCACCCAAGACACAGGCCCCCAAATCACCTAGCTCTGAAAGCCACAGGGCTTTCATTCACAAGTCCCATAGGACTAAAGTACTCAATGCAGCCATTTTTTAAAAGACATAAAAATATCACCCCTGGCTATACATGCTGGCTCAGCAAGCAAAAATGCCCAACTCCTAATTTCTCCCTGAAATGGGTTTGACTGCATACTTTCCAACTGTAGCCTGAGGATCTAGATTCTAATTAGCCTGCACCTAGGTGCTGTGATCCTCCCCTTAGGGACAATGACAGACCTTACAACACCCTCAACTACTGTGAACCACCTAAGAACAAAGAGAGCAACTTGAACAATCACAAAGGTTTGAGAGGCAATCAGAAGCTTTGGCCAGGCTGATTGATGAGGTTCATCTCCTGTAGAGACCACTCCCTCAAGCCTAGGAAAGGAAGCTGTTTTATCTAATGTGCAGAAACCAACACAGAGAGTCAAGAAAAATAAATAAACAAAGAACCATGTTCCAAACAAAAGAACAAGATAAATATCAAGAAACTGATCTTAATAAAAAAGAGATAAGTGATTTACCTGATAAGATTCAAAATAAGAGTCATGAAGATGCTCACAGAGGTAAGGAGAGCAATGCATGAACGAAGTGAGACTTCAACAAAGAGACAGAAAATATTTAAAAGTACCAAGCAGAGGGCTTCCCTGGTGGTGCAGTGGTTGAGAGTCCACCTGCCGATGCAGGGGACATGGGCTCATGCCCCGGTCCGGGAAGATCCCACATGCCGCAGAGCGGCTGGGCCTGTGAGCCATGGCCACTGAGCCTGTGCGTCCGGAGCCTGTGCTCCACAACAGGAGAGGCCACAACAGTGAGAGGTCCACATACTGCAAAAAAAAAAAAAAAAAAAAAGGACCAAGCAGAAATCATAGAGTTGAAGAATACAAAACTGAACTGAAAAGTACAATAGAGAGGTTCAACAGCAGACTAGACAAAGTAGCAGAAAAGATAAGCAAACTTGAAGATAGGGCAGTGGAACTCACAACCAGAGCAGCCAAATGAAAAAAGGGTGAAAAAGAATGAAGACAGCTTAAGGGACCTATGGCACAACATCAAGTGGTCCAACATTCGTGTTACAGGAATCCCAGAAGAAGAAAGAGAGAAAGTGGCAGAAAACTTATTTGAAGAAATAATGGCTGAAAACTTCCCTAACCTGGGGAAGGAAACAAATATCCAGATCCAGGAACCCCAGAGAGTTCCAAACAGGATGAACTCAAAGACAGCCATACCAAGTTACGTTATAATTAAACAAAAAGAGAATTTTAACAACAGCAAGTGAAAAGCAAATTGTTATGAACAAGGGAACACCAATAAGACTATGAGCAGATAATTCAGCAGAAACTTTACAAGCCAGAAGGTAGCAGTAGTATATATTCAAAGTTCTGGGGGAAAAATACTGCCAACCAAGAATACTCTACCCTGCAAAGTTGTCCTTCAGAATTAAAGGAAAGATAAAAGAGTTCCCAGACAAACAAAAGCCGAAGTAGTTCATCACCATTAGACCAGCCTTAAAAGAAACTTTAAAGAGAGTTCTTCAAGATGAAACAAAAAGATGCTAATTACTAACATGAAAATATACGAAAGTATAAAACTTAATAGTAAAGTCTATAGTTACCTTGAGAATACTCTAATATTCTAATAGTGATCGGAAAATCACTTATAACTCTAATATACAGTTAAAAGACTAAGTATAAAATTAACTACAATAATATTTTTTAACAGATACACAATATAAAAATATGTAAATTATAACATTAAAAACATAAAATGTGAGGGAGGGAGCTTAAAAATGTAAGGATTTTTTATGTGTTGTATGTGTCCAAAGTTAAGTTGTTGTCAGCTTAATATAGACTGTTAGAACTATAAGATGTTATATGAAAGCCTCTGGTAACCACAAAGAAAAACCTATAATAGATACACAGAGATAAAGGAACCAAATAAAGGAACCAAATAAAGGAAAGACAGGAATCAAAGCATACCACTACAGAAAACCATCAAATCACACACACAAAAAAAAGAGCAAGGAAGGGAATAAGAAACTACAAAACAACCAGAAAACAATTAACAAAATGGCAAGAGTAACTCCTTACATATAAATAATTATTTTAAATGTAAATGGATTAAGTTCTCCAATCAAAAGACAGAAAGTGGCTAAGTGGATTAAAAAAAATCCAACTATATGCTGCCTACAAGAGACTCACTTCAGCTTTAAAGACACACATAGACTGAATATGAAGAGATAGAAAAAGATGTTCCATTCAAATGCAAACAAAAAGAAAGCTGAAGTAGATTTACTTGTATCAGACAAAATAGCCAAAAACTGTAACAAGAGACAAACAAAGCCATTAAATAATAAAGGGACTGATTCGTCAAAAGGATATAACAATTGTAAGTATTTATGCACCCGACATTGGAACACCTAAATATATAAAGTAAGTATTAACAGATCTGAAGGAAGAAATAGACAGCAATACAACAATAGTATAGGGGACTTCAACATATACTTTCAATAATGGATAGATCATTCAAACAGAAGAAAGTGTATTCTCCCACTCTTGGATGGAATGTTCTATATGTATCCTTTAGTTTCACTAATTTAACATGTAGTTTATGTCCAATGTTGCTTTGTTAATCAAGATCAGGAACAAGACAAGAATGCCCACTGCCACCACTTTTATTCAAAATACTACTGGAAGTCCTAGTCAGATCAATCAGTTAAGAAAAAGAAATAAAAGGCATCCAAATTGGAAAGGAAGAAGTAAATTTGTTTCTGTTTGCAGATGACATGGTATTATATATAGAAAATCCTTAAAACACCAATAAAAAACAGAACTAATAAATGAATTTAGTAAAGTTGCAGGATACAAAATCAATATGTAAAAAATCAGTTGCATTTTTTCTTTTAATTCATTTATTTATTTACTTTTGGCTGCGTTGGGTCTTTGTTGCTGCATGCGGGCTTTCTCTAGTTGCGGCAAGCGGGGGCTACTCTTTGTTGCGGTGCATGGGCTCTAGACACATGGGCTTCAGTAGTTGTGGCATGCAGGCTCAGTAGTCGTGGCTCACGGGCTCTAGAGTGCAGGCTCAGTAGTTGTGGTGCACGGGCTTAGGTGCTCCACGGCATGTGGGATCTTCCCGGACCAGGGCTCAAACCCGTGTCCCCTGCATTGGCAGGCAGATTCTTAACCACTGCACCACCAGGGAAGTCCTACATTTTTATATACTAACAATAAACCACTGGAAAGATAAATTTTTTAAAAATTCCATTTACAATTGCTTCAAAAAATAAAATACTTAAGGATAAATTTACCCATGGAAGTAAAAGATCTATACAATTAAAAATATAAAACACTGGTGAAATAAATTGAAAAAGAAATAAATTGAAAATGTTCATGTTCATGGATTAGAAGAATACTGTTAAAATGTCCATACTATCCAAAGCAATCTACATGTTCAATGCAATTCCTATCAAAATACAAATGGCATTCTTACAGGAAAAAAAAACAAACTCCTAAAATTCGTATAGAACTACAAAAGACCTGAATAGCTAAATGCAACCTTGAGACAGAAGAACAAAACTGGAGGCATCACTCGTCCTCATTTCAAACTATATTACAAAGCTATAATAATCAAAACAGTATGGTACTGGCATAAAAGCAGACACAAAGAACAGTGGAACAAAATAGAGAGATCCGAAATAAAGCCACGCATATTTGGTCAATTAATTTTCAACAAAGGAGGCAAAAATATGAAATGGAGAAAGGCTAATATCTTTAATAAGTGGTCCTGGGGAAATGGGATAGCCATGTGCAAAAGAATGAAACTGGACCCCTATCTTACACCATTCACAAAAATCAACTCCAAATGGACTAAAGATGTGAACATAAGACCTGATAGCACAAAACTCCTAGGAGAAAACATAGGGACAAAGCTCCTTGACATTGGTCTGGCAACAATTTCTTGGAATGAGGTCAAAAGCAAAGGCAACAAAACTAAAAATAAACAAGTGGGATTACATCAACATCTCTCTCTGTCTCTTTCACTCTCTACTATATATAAACACACACGACACTCTCTCTATACATAAATATTTATAAAATATAAATATAACAAAATTATACATATATTTATATAAATAAAAATACTTATAAATGTATATATAATAAATAAGAAGGACAGAAACAGAGATGGGGTGGGGCTGGGATTACAAAGGAATATTTTTCAACCTTAAAATAGAAGGAAATGCTTCCATTTGCAACAACATGAATGAATCTGGAGGGAGTATGCTAAGTAAAATGAACCAGACAGAGAAAGACAAATACTACATGGCATCACTTATTTGTGGAATCTGGAGGGGAAAAAAAGAAAAAAAAGGAAAATAAAAAGTCAAACTCATGAAATCAGAGAGTACAATAGTGGTTACCAGGGGGTGGAGTTGGTGGGGGACAGAGGGAGAAGCTGGTAAAGGGGTACAAACTCAGTTCTTAGATGAATTAAATTAGGTTTAAGGATCTAGTGTATAACACAGAGATTATATTTAATAACAGAATATTTTATAATTGAAATTTGCTGAGAGTAGAACTTAAGTGTTCTCAGCAAAAAAAAAAAGGAAATATGTGTGGTGAAAATGTGTTTACTTGATGGTGAGAATCCTTTTGTGGTGTACATGTATATAAAATCATGTTGTATACTTGAAATACATTACAATTATATTTGTCAATTACACCTGAATTTTTAAAAAAAGAATACATACATAAATGCTATGAAAAGAATATTGGATCACCAATATTTCACTCCACGTTTGTCAATTCTCAGTATTTCCATTTGGTACTAAAGATTTGGTAATCTACCTCATGGACAAAAATTAAGCCTTGTAGTTTGTTCTTTATACTTGTGTTTGTTTTTCCCATGATTTTCAACAACTTTCAGGATTTTTATTGGTCATTTGTGTTAATAAATATATGCACATGAGTGTGGTTCTATGGGAATGAGAACTGGCTGCGTCCTTGGAGCATTCTTCTTTTGACTTTTTCATTTGTATATTGACGAAAGCAGTGGTTAAGAGCTGGTTTTCTGGAATCTGACCACATGTATCGAAACCCCTGCTCTACCACTTATTAGTTGCATGGCCATGGCAAGTTACCCAACCATCATTTGTAAAACTGAAATAATAAAGTAGCTAGAAGTATTAAATTCAATAACCTATGCTGGAATACAGGAGGAGAAACATGTTTTCTATTGTAATCTATATTTACTCTTTACGAAAAATAAAACTTTTAACACTGTATTTGCCCTAAGTATCACATTTTGTCAGAGTCTGCTATATATGCCTTTTATTTGGGGGTACTTTAGAGGCTCATAAGTTTTCTTAAATTATACAGGAAAACCTATCAATGTTTTTATTTGAGTTCCTGTTATCACACTTAGAAAGGTCTTTACCATCTCATGTGCAGGGAAAAAATAATCATCTATATTGCAGCCAGTTCTTTTAATATGTCATTAAAAACAAAAAACAGTTATTCTTTATGACAAAGAGGACATCAAAAAACATCCAAGAGAATAGCCAGAGAAACAATAAAAAACTGACTAAAAGATAATCAGGAACAGTGAAGTTATACAACATTCTTATTTCTAAATATAATCCTATATTAGGGCTAACTCTACAATGTGATTAAAGTAAGAGAAGAAACACAATCTTTCAACTCCCTCATTAAAAAGTAACTAAAGAGGCGGAGTCAAGATGGCTGTGTGGGAAGATGCAGAGTTAGCACCTCCCCACACCTAGGGTGCCTGCCAGCCACCGGTGGGGAACTCTAATGCCCAAGGAGATGGGAAGAACCCCAAAATGAACTGGTACGATGTAGAGGGACGGAGGCGGGGAGGAGAAGTGGAGGCCAGACAGGATCAGAGCCGCGAAGCCAGGGAAATCAGGAGAGACAGGTGGGAGGGACTCTCTGGGAGGAGCGGGAGAGGAGTGGAGGGCCATCACGTGGCCCACTTGGGCCGGGGAGCCTGCTGAGCTCCCAGGATGATCCCCTGCCCTCCAAAGCCCCCTCTAGGCCGCATGGGTCCTTGGGGGCATAGGAGGGAGGCTGGCGAGATCAGGAGAGGCAGGCAGGAGGAGCCCTCCCAGAGACCAGAGGAGCAGGAGAGGAGGGCATCTGCCCCGCCCATTGGAGCCCAGGAAGCCTGCTGGGTTCCCAGGTGAGGTCCCCTGACCTCTGAAACCAGGGGTTGGGGGCACGCCTGGGCCCCTTCTGTTCCTTGAGCCTAAGCCCTACCCCCACAGCTCCCAAGGCCTTTTCCAGCCCTGTGGGTCTTAAGCATTGGCCCTGCCCACCACCGAAACCTCACCCTTGCTTAGGCCATGCCCTCCACAACCAAGTCCTTCCCCTCCCATTTAAAAATTATTTTTCTTTTCCCTCCTCCTCTTCTTTACTATTGTGGTACTGATGTACCTTCCGGTTGTTGATTCATCTATATTTTTATTGTTATATTCTTTCTAACATATCTGTTAGTTTCCTAGTCTAATTTTATTTTTTACTTTGTTATTGTTCTTTTTTTGGCCATGCCACATGGCTTGCGGGATCTTTGTTCATGAGACCAGAGTAGGGGTGAAGCTCCTGCGGTGAGAGCTCTGAGTCTGAACCACTGGACTGACAGAGAACCTCAGACCCCAGGGAATATTCACTGGAGTGAGGTCTCACGGAGTTCCTCATCTCAGCACCAAGACCCAGCTCTACAAAATAACCTACAAACTCCAGTGTTGGAAGCCTCAGGCCAAACAACCAGTAAGACAGGAACACAATCCCACTCATTAAAAAAAAAAAAAAAAAAAAAAAGGAGACAGCAAAAAAATATGTCACAGATGAAGAAGCAAAGTAAAAACCTACAAGACCAAATAAATGAAGAGGAAATAGGCAATCTACCTGAAAAAGAAATCAGAGTAATGATAGTAAAGATGATCCACAATCTCAGAAATAGAATGTAGGCACAGATTGAGAAAACACAAGAAATCCTTAACAAAGATACAGAAGAACTAAAGAACAAACAAACAGAGCTAAACAACATAATAAGTGAAATGAAAAATACACTAGAAGGAATCAAAAACAGAATAAATGAGGCAGAAAAACGAATAAGTGAGCTGGAAGACAAAATGGTGGAAATAACTGCCGAGGAGCAGAATAAGGAAAAAAGAATGAAAAGAATTGAAGACAATCTCAGAGAACTCTGAAACAACACTAAATGCACCAACATTCAAATTATAGGGGTCCCAGAAGAAAAGAAATAGAAAGGGTCTGAGAAAATATTTGAAGATACTATAGTTGAAAACTTCCCTAACATGGGACAGGAAATAGTCACCCAAGTCCAGGAAGCATAAATAGTTCCATATAGAATAAAACATGTGAAGACACATATTAATCAAACTAGTAAAAATTAAATTCAAAGAAAAAATATTAAAAGCAGCAAGGTAAAAACAAAAAATAATATACAAAGGTATCCCCATAAGGTTATCAGCTGAATTTTGAGTGGAAACTCTGCAGGCCAGAAGGGAGTGGCAGGATATACTTAAAGTGATAAAAGAGAAAAACCTACAACCAAGATAACTCTGCCCAGCTAGGATCTCACTGAGATTCGATGGAGAAGTCAAAAGCTTTTCACACAAGAAAAGCCAAGAAAATTCAGCACCACCAAACCAGCTTTGCAACAAATGCTAAAGAAACTTCTCAAAGTGGGAAACACAAGAGAAGGAAAGGACCCACAAAAACAAACTCAAAACAATTCAAAAAATGGTAATAGGAATATACATATCAATAATAACCTTGAATGTAAATGGATTAAATGCCTGAACCAAAAGATAGACTGGCTGAATGGATACAAAAAAAAAGACCCATATCTATGCTGTTTACAAGAGACCCACTTCAGACCTAGGGACACATACAGACTGAAAGTGAGGGGATGGAAAAAGATATTCCATGCAAATGGAAATCAAAAGAAAGCTGGAGTAGCAATACTCATATCAGACAAAATAGACTTTAAAACAAAGACTATTACAAGAGACAAAGAAGGACACTACATAATGATCAAGGGATCAATCCAAGAAGAAGATATAACAATTGTACATATTTATGCACCCAACATAGGAGCACCTCAATACATAACGCAAATGCTAACAACCATGAAAAGAGAAATTGACAGTAATGCATTAATAGTAAGGGACTTTAACACCCCACTTACACCAATGGAGAGATCATCTAAACAGAAAATAAATAAGGAAACACAAGCTTTATATGACACAACAGACCAGACAGATCTAGTTAATATTTATAGAACATTCCACCCAAAAGTGGCAGAATATACTTTCTTCTCAAGTGCACATGGAACATTCTCCAGGACAGATCACATCTTGGGTCACAAATCAAGCCTTGGAAAATTTAAGAAAATTGAAATTGTATCAAGCATCTTTTCTGACCACAACTATGAGATTGGAAATCAATTACAGGAAAAAAAACGTAAAAAACAAAAACCACGGAGGCTAAACAGTGCTCTACTAAATAACCAAGAGATCACTGAAGAAATCAAAGAAGAAATTTAAAAATACACCAAAAAAAATGACAACAAAAACACGACAACCCAAAACCTATGGAATGCAGCAAAAGCAGTTCTAAGAGGGAAATTTATAGCAATTCAATCTCACCTCAAGAAATAAGAAAAATCTCAAATAAACAATCTAACCATACACTTAAAACAACTAGAGAAAGAAGAACAAAGAAAACCCAAAGTGAGCAGAAGGAAAGAAATCATAAAGATCAGATCAGAAATAAATGAAAAAGAAATGAAGGAAACGATAGCAAAGGTCAATAAAACTAAAAGCTAGTTCTTTGAGAAGATAAACAAAATTGATAAACTCTTAGCCAGACTCATCAAGAAAAAAAGGGAGAGGACACAAATCAATAAAATTACAAATGAAAAAGGAGAAATCACAACTGACACTGCAGAAATACAAAGGACTATGAGAGATTACCACAAGCAATTATATGCAAATAAAATGGACAACCTGGAAGAACTGCACAAATTCTTGGACAGGTACAAATTTCCAAGACTGAACCAGTAAGAATTAGAAAATATAAACAGACCTATCACCAGTAATGAAATTGAAACCCTAATTTAAAATCTTCCAACAAACAGAAGTCCAGGATCAGATGGCTTCACAGGTGAATTCTATCAAACAATTGGAGAAGAGCTAACACCAGATCCTTCTCAAACTCTTCCAAAAAATTGCAGAGGGAGAAACCCCCCAAAATTCATTCTATGAAGCCACCATCATCCTGATTCCAAAACCAGAAAAAGATATCACAAAAAGAGAAAATTATAGACCAATATCACTGATAAACATAGGTGCAAAAATTATGAACAAAACACTAGCAAACAGAATCCAACAGCACATTAAAAGGATCATACACCATGATCAAGTGGGATTTATCCCAGGGATGCAAGGATCCTTCAATATATGCAAATGAATCAATGTGATACACCATATTAACAAATTGAAGGATAAAAACCATATGATAACCTCAATAGATGCAGAAAAAGCTTTTGACAAAATTCAACACCCACTTATGATAAAAACTCTCCAGAAAATGGGCGTAGAGGGAACCTACCGCAACAAAATAAATGCCATATATGACAAACTCACAGCAAGCATCATACTCAATGGTGAAAAACTGAAAGCATTTCCACTAAGATCAGGAACAATACAAGGATGTCCACTCTTGCCACTCTTATTCAACATAGTTTTGGAAGTCCCAGCCACAGCAATTAGAGAAATAAAAGAAATAAAAGGAATAAAAATTGGAAAAGAAGTAAAGCTGTCACTGTTTGCCAATGACATAACACTATACATAGAAAATCCTAAATATGTCACCAGAAAACTACTAGAACTAATCAATGAATTTGGTAAGGTTGCAGGATACAAAATTAATGCACAGAAATTTCTTTCTTTCCTATACACTAACAATGAAAAATCAGAAAGAGAAATTAAGGAAACACTCCCATTTACCATTGCAGCAAAAAAGAATAAAATACCTAGTGATAAACCCACCTAATGAGGCAAAAAACCTGTACTCAGAAAACTATAAAACACTGCTGAAAGAAATCAAAGATGACATAAACAGATGGAGAAATATACCATGTTCTTGGATTGGAAGAATCAATATTGTGAAAATGACTATACTACCCAAAGCAATCTACAGATTCAGTGCAATCCCTCTCGAACTACCAATGGCATTCTTCACAGAATTAGAGCAAAAATTTTTACAATTCATATGTAAACACAAAAGACCCCAAATAGCCAAAGCAATCTTGAGAAAGAAAAACGGAGTTGGAGGAATCAGGTTCCCCAACTTCAAACTATACCACAAAGCTACAGTAATCAAGACAGTATGGTACTGGCACAAAAACAGAAATATAGATCAGTGGTACAGGATAGAGTGCCCAGAGATAAACCCATGCACATATGGGCACCTAATTTACAACAAAGGAGGCAAGAACATGCAATGGAGAAAAGACAGCCTCTTCAATAAGTGGTGCTGGGAGAACTGGACAGCTACATGTAAAAGAATGAAATTAGAACACTCCCTAACACCATACACAAAAATAAACTCCAAATGCATTAAAGACTTAAATCTAAGCCCAGACAATATAAAACTCTTAGAGGAAAACATAGGAAAAACACATTTTGACATAAACCACAGCAAGATCTTTTTTGACCTACCTCCTAGAGTAACGGAAATAAAATAAAAAATAAACAAATGGGACTTAATTACATTTAAAAGCTTTTGTACATCAAAGGAAACCATAAACAAGACAAAAAGACAATCCTCAGAATGGGAGAAAAATATTTGCAAATGAAATGACAAAGGATTAATCTCCAAAATGTACAAACAGCTCATGGAGCTCAATATCAAAAAAAAACAAACAATCCAGTTAAAAAATGGGCAGAAGACCTAAATAGACATTTCACCAAGGAAGACATACAGATGGCCAAGAGGCACATTAAAAGATGCTCAACATCACTAATTATTAGAGAAATGAGAATCAAAACTACAATGAGGTATCACCTCACAGCAGTCAGAATGTCCATTATCAAAAAATCTAGAAACAATAAATGCCGGAAAGGGTGTGGTGAAAAGGGAACCCTCTTGCACTGTTGGTGGGAATGTAAATTGATACAACCACTATGAAAACAGTATGGAGGTTCCTTAAAAAACTAAAAATAGAATTACCATATGACCCAGCAATCCCACTACTGGGCATATACCCTGAGAAAACCATAATTCAAAAAGAGACATGCACCACAATGTTCACTGTAGCACTATTTACAATAGCCAGGACATGGAAGCAACCTAAGTGTCCATCAACAAATGAATGGATAAAGAAGATGTGGCGCATATATACAATGGAATATTACTCAGCCATAAAAAGAAACAAAATTGAGTTATTTGTAGTGAGGTGGATGGACCTAGAGTCTGTCACACAGAATGGAGTAAGTCAGAAACAGAAAAACAAATACCGTATGCTAATGCATATATATGGAATCTAAAAAAACAAAAATTGGTACTGATGAACCTAGTTGCAGGGCAGGAATAAAGAGGGAGACATAGAGAATGGACTTGATGACATGGGGTGAGAGGGTGAAGTTGGGGTGAAGTGAGTGTAGCATCAACATATATACACTACTGAATGTAAAACAGTTGGCTGGTGGGAAGCAGCAGCATAGCACAGGGAGATCGGCTCGGTGTTCTGCGACGACATAGAGGGGTGGGATAGGGAGGATGGGAGGGAAGCTCAAGAGGGATGGGATATGGGGACATGTGTATGTATACGGCTGATTCACTTTGTTGTGCAACAGAAACTAATACAGTCTTGTGAAGCAATTACACTCCAATAAAGATCTATTAAAAAAAAAAACTAAAAAACGTTCCACAGATGCAATGGTCACTTATGAGTTAAATTTCTATGTGTTTAACAGCTACTCTTGTACTCAGATGAGGCTGTAAAGTGTGGGGGTGACTGTAAAATATTTTTATCCAAACTAGCCCACCACTAAGAATGAAGGCAGTATTAATGACGCTGGGTTAAAGGCATAAACCAAGTTCACCCTGGGCAAACACAGATGTATGGTTACCTACCATCATGTCAGTGAAGATCCTCGCCTTTGGCTCTTTCCACAAATGGCTTCAACAATAAACAATACTCTTGTTTTCCATGAATTTTACAATCCTATGGTTATCTTGCTGGAATCTATTCCAGTCAATATATTCACTCACTGTCTCCACGAGCTCATCTACCACTCACTTTTCATCCTCCTGCAACTGGGTCTTCTGCCACCCCCAGCCAACTGCAACTGTCCTAACAGTGGTCTAGTTGCTGCTAAATCTAACGGCATTTCTCTGCAATTTTTCTGCAACATGTGATTATAGTGACTTCTCTGCCCATCTTGAAAACACCTTCTCCCTGCCATAGAGGATCATGAATATGGATGTAAGTGCCTCATCTCTCAGGTGTGTGAGAGTGAAAAAGGTTGAGAACTACTGGAAAATGATGTGAAAGTGTAACACTAACTTCTGTAACAAACAAACCCCCAAATTTCAGTGTTTTAACATGCTGAAAGCTTATTTTTGTTCACATAATAATCCGAGTGTTCCTGGTCAGCAGGCAGCCTTCCCCTACATAATGATTCAGGGACCCTGTATCCATACATTCTGTGGGTTCCCCATCCTCTAAGGCCTCAGGGACCTCTATATTCAGTTGGTAGATGGGAAAAAGCAAACACACATGGAGGATGGCAGTTAGAAAGATTTTACGGGCCAGGCCTCGAGATGATAAATATTACTTCTACCCACATACATGCAGTCACATGGCCACACTGAACTGCCACGGAGGCTGGGAAATGCCATATAGCTATGTGCCCAAAAGAAGAAACAGGTTTGGTGAATAGCATGACAGTGTCTGTCACAAAGAAGGCTTTTCATGAAATCCACAGTATTTTAAAACTCCATTTATACAGTAAATTCCTTAAAAGCAGGAGCAGGGATTGTGTTATTGCTAGAACCTACACCAAATCTTTGTGTTTCAACCATGCCTGACTTCCTTGTTATGACTGGTAGGTGACTCACCATAAATCTAACTGCTGAGGAACCTAAAGAAAAATAATTCATCCTAATGACAATATAACCAGAAAGAAAAAAAAAGAGGACTCAAGAGCAGGTCTCCCACACACAGAGGGAGGAGGTCCCACAATAGCATAACGTGCTCACTTGTTCCTTCATCTCTACTGTAGGGACATCTGCTGATCCCAGAGTGGGCACAGACTACAAGAGAGGGGAAAAGTGGAGAGCACTGAGAACGGCAGTATCCTTCCACTTCTGCCCACAATAATACAGTGTGGCTCTGCTGCCGTGAGGGATTCCAATGGCCCAGCTGGGCCTCCAAGGCTTCACTGGTGGTATCCCTCAGCCTTTCCTGACAGGAACCACCGAGGCACCTAGGGACCAATGGAAGAAGAGCCTAGAGCATCTTCTGGAGCATCAGCTGATCCCGAGCACACTCACAGCAAGCTCACAGGTGACACTGATGATACCAGGTGGAGCAGCTAAGGAGCGAGATGACAGACACAGAAAACCTTGTAATCAACTATAAGAATGGCCACGAATTCTTCCCCATGTTTTGGTAATCAACAAACAGTCTGAGAATTATCTTTCTAAAATCACATGCTAAAGCGACAAGACTACTAAACTAAAATATTCAATAATCTGAACAAGATTAGCCTAGATGATTTTTAAATGCTTAATAGGGAAAAACTATCACTTTCAAATTCTCCACTTGATCAAGGGAAATAGAATTAAGTACAGGGAACATCTATAAACTTATGTCATTACCTTCCCCTGCAACCATGATGTTTATCTTCAAAAAATAATAAATCATCATTAGATTTGCTCTTAATAGATCTGCTCAAAGACTGTGACACAATTACATGGAACAGAAAGCTATCAATTCATCTGCATGTGATTTTGATATATTTGCATAAGATTTCAAAGACCTATAACATATTCTTTATTGATTTTCAGGGTTTGTTTCAATACCACCCTTTGAAGCAGAGTAATATTTTGATACTTGCAAAATATGTGCTGTTAAAAAGAATGCCAGATATGGACTACTTTGGGTGTTACCACTGATGAACATGGAGAACAGCAAAAAATGTTTTCCACAGTTCTTATCCTAAATTCCTATATTAGAATATTTTTTCTTTTCCAGAAAAGAAAAGCTTAGAAGAAAACTTAACTCCCTATCTTTGACTCTACAAATCATTATTCTTGAGGGAATTAAAATCTGGTAAGGCAGACATAATATTAAGCAGTAATTACAAATGTATATTCATTTATCAAAAGAGCAATAAAATTTCACAAAGAATCAGGGAGATGAATACAGACCTTATGTTAATTAATACACACAGCTTCTTAAAAGCAAGCCCAATTTATGATAATTTGGATTTCCAAATAAAGAATCAACACTAAATTTTTGTTGACTAGCCAAGAAATAATGTAACAAATGAGAAGGCAAACAATCATAAGAGACAGAACTGGACAACTCTTTATTACACCAAACCCAGGTCTCCTGACTAACTCCAAGATTTTATTTTTCTATTACACAAAGAGAAGCAATACTGTTACTGTTTCCAAGTTCCCCTCTATGTTAAAGGAAAACCACACTTGCTACAACATATACTCATTTGGTTCTAGTTTTACACTCCCCCAAAAAAAGGCATGTAGAAAATATGAACTATACAAAGACGATATGAACATCGTCTACACTGACAGCCCTCATTTTAAAACAATCATCTTTTCTTCATAAGCCATCTAGAGCCAAAATATTATGTTAAACCACACAAACTGCAATTTTTGTCAAATATTAGCAATTTCATATGGTTCAGGCTACATATAATATAGTTCAAGATGGGTTATGAATTATGGCTACTGGTTATTACTGAGCAATCAGTAGTAAACGTTTTATGCATTTTATGTTTTCATCACTCACGTATTTGGTTCCTCAGAGAAGTTAAATGTATAACTTTGATCTCAAATTGATGCAAATACAAACTGTAGTGGAAAGAGAGGTTTCTCTAAGAGGGAAATTTATAGCAATACAAGCCTACCTCAAGAAACAAGAAAAATCTCAAATAAACAATCTAACCTTACACCTAAAGGAACTAGAGAAAGAAGAACAAACAAAACCCAAAGTTAGTAGAAGGAAAGAAATCATAAAGATCAGAGCAGAAATAAATGAAGTAGAAACAGAGAAAACAATAGCAAAGGTCAATAACACTAAAAGCTGGTTCTTTGAGAAGATAAACAATATTGATAAACCTTTAGCCAGACTCAACAAGAAAAATAGGGAGAGGACTCAAATCAATAAAATTAGAAATGAAAAAGGAGAAGTTGCAACAGACACTGCAGAAATGTAAAGCATCCTAAGAGACTACTACAAGCAACTCTATGCCAATAAAATGGACAATCTGGAAGAAATGGACAAATTCTTAGAAAGGTATAACCTTCCAAGACTGAACCAGGAAGAAACAAAATATGAACAGACCAATCACAAGTAATGAAATTGAAACTGTGATTAAAAATCTTCCAAAAAAAAAGGTAGCTGCTGCTGCTAATTTTTAAATAAGCATATATATATGTGTGTGTGTAACTGAATCACTTTGCTGTACACTTGAAACTAACACAACATCTTTAATTAACTATACTTCAATTTTAAAAAAAACTAAAAAAAAAAATCATCTATATTTTGAACCTAATGAGTTGAACCTGCAGAAGGGGTATTGGAAGGCCTCTGCCAGGGATTCGTGTTGGCCATAACATGTTTGTTTTGAAGGTGAAGCTTGGGTTGTAACGGTTTTTAAGAAGGCACCTGGGGACTTCCCTGGTAGCACAGTGGTTAAGAATCCACCTGCCAATGCAGGGGGCATGGGTTCGAGCCCTGGTCTGGGAAGATCCTACATGCCGCAGAGCAACTAAGCCCATGAGCCACAACTACTGAGCCGGCGTGCCACAACTACTGAGGCCACACGCCTAGAGCCCGTGCTCCGCAACAAGAGAAGCCACCTCAATGAGAAGCCCGTGCACCACTACGAAGAGTAGCCCCTGCTCGCCGCAACTAAAGAAAGCCCATGTGCAGCAACGAAGACACAACGCAGCAAAAAATAAATTATTTTTTTAAAAAAGAAAGAAAAAAATAAGTCATAATAAAATAGAAGAATTATAACAATATACTATAATAAAAATTATGTGAATGTGGGAAAAAAAAGAAAGGTTTCATTTTAGGATAGAGGAACAATATGTAAATATACAAAAAGAATGGCCTCTGTCCAATTAATTATGTTTAAACATATATTTCATCAGTAACATTTTTCTAGCACACATTCACATGTCAGGCATTATAGTAAAGACCTTACATACAACATTATCTGTTTTAATCTTCTCAGAAACTGTACAAAGTAGATAAATTGGTTTTCTTTGTTAATTAGCTGATATCATTGCTGAAATCCTGCTTGCCTTCGTATTTTAATCACCCTATATGCCTATATTCACTTAGATCAAATTTGTATTTCACTGATATAAATATATGCACTAAGGAGAAGCTATATACGAAGGTAAAGATTGCCTTGTTATTATTAAATTGCTAATGTGTTACTTTTATTCTTTTCTCACACATCCCCAAAAAAGCGTATCTCCTTTGACATGTAATAATAAATTAGCATCATCCCTATTGATTTACTATTCTTATTAGAAATCCTAAATAATAATCCCTAAACTAGGGATTTTGTTGAATCTTTTAAAAGTTAGTAACATATTTTCCATCATAATGAATAGTGAAGGTTTAGGAACAGGAAGATATCAAGTGTAGAAGAGTTTATATTTCAGTACTTTTTCAACTGCTGTTTCATTGCTGTAAAGCTTCTTGCGGGTATTTTGTGGGGTGTTTTTTTTTTTTTTTTGGCACATCTGGGCATTGTGGTATTTTTTTTTTTTTCTGCAACAAAACTAAAATCTTTTTTCATGAATTATTCAAAATGAATGCAGAAGGAAAGGGGGGAAATTACTGACTGACTGTGCCTGATTCTCATCTCAGAAAAAGTGTTTACCAAACACTGTACTGCACTTCCTAAAGGCAGAATGAAGAATGCTTTCCAGATTCCTTTTAGATCAGCTGGTACTAGAGACAGAAAGAATGTCAAATAAGATTGTATGGATTACATGGGAAATTTTTCATGGAAAAGAAAAGGATATAGCTATTACATTATATCATTGACAAGACTCAAAGTAGGAATAGGTTTTATGTATTTAACAAATGATGTGTAATAACACAGGAAGACAAAGGGTTATCCTGAATAAACTACAAGCACACTGGCCCTATAATGAAGAAGATATGCTTATAAAATTTTATGACTTTTTGTTTGTTTGGTTTTGGTTTTGTTTTTGGTTGGTTGGTTTTGGCTACACCGCACAGCATGTGGAACTTCCCCAACCAGGGATTGAACCCATGCCCCCTGCAGTGGAAGCATGGAGTGTTAACCACCGGATAACCAAGGAAGTCCAAAATTTTATGACTTAAATTTTGGTAATTCTTGTCCATGTAGTAACTCACTCTTAATATAACAACAATAAAATTTAAATTAAAGGGGGGAAATCCACCCAGTTATAAGAAAATCCCCTTGTTTCCATTTCTTTGCTACTAAGGGGATAAGACTAAAACATGACCTTTATTTTGAGATTGACATATGGTACCACTGACATATAAGTTCTTCCTAAGAACTATTCTATTCTCCTCTAATCTAGTCCTCAAAATTATTGCTTTTGAAATTTTAATATATTCCTTAAAACCAAAATCTAAGAAAAATTTAAATATAATACCAGGCAAGGAAAAATAAAAACAGTGAAACCTCTCTATCAGAATTTCCTGGAATTGTGAGCCATACGTAATAATATTTGGGTCAACTCTCCATGGAAATAAAATCCCATGGGTAGGAATATGACATCCAACTCTCTAAATGTTCTTGAAATTATAGGATTCTTTCACACAGGGCTGTATCAGAGCACTGACATTTTCGACAAGGTCAGAATGGCTTAAATCCTTTCTAGATAATATTTTTTGAGCCAGATAAAAATCTTAGAACTCAAGTGCCCATGACTCTCTCAAGGATTCTTGAGTTTCCTGACAAAAGAACATGTTTTACCAATCAATCTATTTGTCTACAACAGTATATTCACTGTACTGAAACTCTATATAAAAATATATTGAATAATGCCGGATGGTTGTTTCAGAGCTTGGTACATAATAGCAGTCCTAAAATACTTGCAAGTTGTTTACCATTATTGGACTTAAGTTATTTGATTCTAACGAAAACATTTACTGAGCCCCTCCTTTACTGAATGCAGCCAAGGCTTTTAAAAATGCCCTAGATTATTACAGAAAACTCAAGCCTGACTCTAAATCAAAAAAAGAACAGTAGTTTTAGTCCAATAAAAACCCATCAGAAATGATCATCACCTTTGGTAGGTTATCAGAAAATTAAACACAAAACAAAATATGGATAAAACTGAAGAAAACATTTTTCTTTAAGAGACAACAACCAAATACATTGATTCAATCCTGGTTCAAAGAACCCAGCTATAAAAGATATTTTAGGGGTAACTGTTGAAATCTGAGTATAGTCCAGATATAATAAGAGATATGGTCTAGTGGTATTAGGGAAGTATTATTCATATTATGTGCAATAAAGATTATTATGGCTACATAGGAAATAGCTTTATAAAGCTTGAAGTATTTAGGAGACAAATGCATGATGGTTACCTCTAATTTTCTTTGAAATGGTTCAGGAAAAATAGGAAATTATGTTTATATAATAATACTAGAAGAAGCAAATATGGTCAAATGTTAACAACTTTTGAAAAGTGGATATATGAGTGTGATCACTGTAGTGGTCTTTCTATTGATACATTTCTGTGTGTATGATTATCTCCTTAATATATATTTTTTTAATTCATGGGCTTATTCTGTTTTTTTCCAAATTCCACCAGGCACAAAGGTTTAAGGCCAATTCAAAAGCTCACTTTTTTCATTTATTGGGTTTTTTCCTTGACTTCAGGACGGCTGAGAGATAAATGCAATCCTCAAACTAGCCGGTATGATGACAGTGTCCCTTCCTCAAAAGAGCTTCTAATCTCTTTCAATTTTCAATGTTTTAATCTTTAATTGCTCTGTTTTATATGTGTTGTCATGGTAAGGTGTCTCAAATTATTCTTAAACGTGAGCAGGTTATAAACAAAAAGGAAGGAATTGAGGATATTATGCTTATTTCATTTAAAGAAGAAAAGACAGAGGAGCATGAAAACAATGTTAACGTATTGGAAGGATTTTTCTACAGATTCACGTATTTGAAGGATTTTCCTACAGAATATTTATAAATTAATTCTATGCTGCTCCAGGATCAATAACTAGAAAATGTAGGTAGACTATGATTTATCATTAGTGATGATTTTCTAAATAGTTCATTATCTATAACTGGAATTGTTGCTTCTTAGGGAATTTCTGGGCCTTCACTTGGAACTTTCCAAATACTGTACAAGGGAGTAAAACTATGGGCCCAAAACAGTATAGGAAAAAGGATATATGTGTTTGATTGCTTATTTATCTACCTAAATATCTATTTTCTTATGAAAATCTTAGGGGCAGTCTACTGACCAAAATCCAAGTTACAACAAACATGAAAAACCCTTAGTGATCTTTTGGAAAACAAATGCTAATTAATATCATCTCCCTTTTATCATATTTTGTAGTAGTTTCACTACAATGCTCTGAAATTTTCAACTACTAGTTCCCTAAGAAATTGTACATCATCATCTGGCAGTAATAAATAAACATTCGTCTGCTGTTTCCTCCCCAAAACTGAATAGGCTATTAGAAAAACATCAGCAGGGATTTAGCAAAGGAATGTTAAACTTCATAGACAGAGTTAATTCTAATCTGAATCTGGCCTTCTATGCAACTTTTCTTTTTATTACTTTACCCAATCCAATGCCAATGCTATCAATCATCATCAAAACTTGACCTAGACAAACCAATAAAAATGGTGCACTATATCCTCCCATATCATAATACCACCATTCTAAGGTGATCATTGTCTAAGATGAATTATAAGTAGGCAGCTACTTTAAAAAGACAACTTCAAGAGTAGAAATTACCTACAAGGTACCTGCCCACTCAGAAGCAGCAAGCACGATCCTATACCCTTTACATAGAAACGTAAGAAGAAAGTAGCAAGATAAAGCCTTCCTAGGGTCACAAAGCACATTTAGTATGAAACTGACCATGTGCACACACGCACACAGTTCCAGGGGGAATACTGCAGAAGATTTAAATGCCATTCATTCATTCTAACCTGATGATTTTTGACTGCTCTACACACTGGCTTGTCCCGACACTATGAGTCCTCAGACACTATGTTGATTCAGCAGGACTTTTCACACACAGAGGGCACTAGGATGGGCACTGAGGCAAACCAGAGAAAGTCCCCTAATCCATCAATAGTTCTCCAATGCAGTCCTCCAAAGATACAGGTGCTTTAGGTAGAAAACAAGTGACTCAGATACTAAACTATCCAGAGGAAGCTTGTGTGGCCGGACTCCACACAGCTGCAGTGACTGCCAAGCACTGTTCCCTATTGTTTTCTGGGGCCCGTCATGCTCCTGAGGCGCACTTCCTCCGCTAACCCTGTGCAGAGGAGAGCATTCATCCTGCTCCACCCACACGCTCCGCTCCCTGGGCAGGGAAAGCAAATGCCAGCACTCCTTTATTCCTACAGATGTGCATAAGCCATTAAAAAAAAACAGCGAGAAGTAAAGATGGAAAGTGACATTCTCCTTTTCTAGAGGATCCTGTTGAGAAGAAATACACAGGCTCAATAGTTGAGGACTAAAGGCCAAGGGTTTTGCATCACTGCTGCTTGTACAGGCTATTATGATATCATGCACTGGGGTTAACCAATTCTCCTTGTGGAATTCTCAACTGTCATACTCACAATAACAATTTGTTTGAAAGCAAATTAGACTCAATGAACTCCATATGTAACTTGGAAAAACTGTACCCGACCTTTAAACCAATGTGACAGGGTTAAGGATCCCAGAACACAGCTGAGATGGGATATGGCTCAACAGCTAAGCTAGGAATAAGAATGTGAATACTAATCAGCGTGTATTTGCCACAGCCTTGGAAATGCAGACACTTTTCCTAGAAAGCTTGCTATTACCAAAAAAAAAAAAAAGTTCAATTTTTAAAAGAAATCATGAAGCCAAAAAAAAAGGTTTTTAAGTGTTCTACCAGAGACTAAGCCTCCCCTAGATAATCAGCAAGTGAAAAAAAACATCAAAAGTGAAATACAGGGAAAATTTAGAATGGTCAAATATAGTAAAAAAAAAAAAAAAAAGACCTTTGAAAAATAAGACAGACAAAATACCTACTGGGTTGCAAAATATATCTACAGAAAGTTAGTTAGAAATGCCATTAGAATTCTTTTGCATTAAACCCACACATATACAGTAAGTTACAGCTGCACCTGCTCCATTATTTCCCCCTTGCAGTGAACTCTACTTCCCCTCCAGTCATCCAGGAGCAGCTCAGGAGTCAATGTTCTCTCTTCTCTATCCTTACCCGTTCATGGGTCACATCACTTCCTAAACATCACAAAGCTCTCAAACTCTGGCCCATCTTGCTGTCGCTCTAGTGAAGGTCTGCATACTTTTCAACCACACTGCTTGGGTCTCACACCTGCTCTTCCAACCGCTGCCATTACAACCATCCAGTACAGCCTCCCCCGTCAACTGACGGAATGCTTGGCTCAAGTGCACAGTGGGTCATCTCTTGTCTCTCTGCTAAAACCACTCACTCGCCCTTCATCAGAATCAATGCACACCCTTCAAGACTCAAGAGCCCTCCCACCATGGCCCCAATCTCTGTGGGACCTCGAGATGCAGCTCACCCCAGTTGCATCTTAACTCACGCTAGGATGACTCTCTGCAGAATCCCAAACATTCCAGATGGATTCCCCCTTCTATATCTTCCTACTTAACGGCCCCTCAATCTAGAAGATGCTTCCCCACTTCTGCTTGGAAGCAGCGCAGTAAAATCATTAAGACTGTGGCCTCTGAAGTTAGACATTGACTCAGATCCATGCTCCATCACCTACAAGCTATGATTTTTTCTTATATTTCTGAGCCTGTTTCTTTGGCCATAAAATGGAGATAAATACCAACATCATAGGGTTCCTGTGAGGATAGAGTACAATGGTAATAAAAGAACATGGCACTGGTAAGTGCCTAATAAATAAGAGTCAGCAGCAGTGCCCCCTATTTTTTTTGCCTAGATGAAGCATGAGGATAAACTCTAAGGCGCCTTCCTTAACCACACTGAGGATGAGCTGATCCCTTTTCTTGACTTCCTCCACACCATCTTTTGTCAATTACTGCATTTAGCATGTCATATTGTAATAATTTATTTAATTACTTATATAATCTGCAGTGTGGGGGCATTCCTTAAAAAGGATTAAAAGGGCTTCCCTGGTGGCGCAGTGGTTGAGAGTCCGCCTGCCGATGCAGGGGACACGGGTTCGTACCCCGGTCCGGGAAGATCCCACATGCCGCGGAGCGGCTGGGCCCGTGAGCCATGGCCGCTGAGCCTGCGCGTCCGGAGCCTGTGCTCCGCAACGGGAGAGGCCACAACAGTGAGAGGCCCGCGTACCGCCAAAAAAAAAAAAAAAAAGGATTGAAAGCATGCCAAATACATGCTGAGTAGTACACAGTCTTATTCCTTTACCTTGCTACTTTGGTTTAAAAGCCTCTTCAAAAAAGCTTAAATTATGAGTATGATTATAATTTTTGTGACTTTGAATTAAAAAAGAAAAAAAGCTTAAATTACATATAAACAACATTAACTAAAAGTATAATGAGGTTCAGGTATGTCATCATGTGATAGAAATTGCAATGTCTAGCTATACAGTACTTAATATATGCAAAATAAAAATCATGAATTATGTTTATGCATACACTTATAAGCATAAGGTTCATTAAATAAGTTACTACAGACAACATGTTTGTAGATACATATACTTTATCTTGGTATATCTATTAACCCATACCTGTGTGAATATTTACATGTATATTAGGAATCTAATAGAGAGAACTTAAAAAAAAAAAACCTACCCCAAAGATTCAGTCTTAGTTTCAGGAGGAACCCTGGAGACAGCAAAGACAAGGTGAGTTTCAATTCTCAAACTAGATTTCCATTTCTGGAAATAACATTCTTATAACAATACAAAGAGAGGATGCAAAATCAAAGCAATATTTTTTTATCATGCTTTTATCTCTTTATAACGTCTTTATCTCTCCAAATCATATGTACAGTTAAGTCTTCATAACTCTCAAAATTTTAAAGGAATGTCAATATTATTGAAAATAAAGTAGGCCTTAGCAAAAAAAAAAAATCTTAAGCTTAGGTGTTTTCAGAGAGGATTACACAACTAAGAACTATCAAAGCAAAACATTACTTTATGAAATACTATGTGTACATATTCATTTACCAATAAGTGGCATTTTAGAATTAGGAGGGATTTTAGATTTGACAAAACGTCAAGTTAAAGGACCATCCCAAAGGGTTCTGCTGGAAGAGGTGGGACCAGAATCTAGTTAAAATGTGCTTTACAAGTTATGTAAAACTCAGTGTGAATAAATAGGCAGTAGTACTGGTATCCTTCTCCCAGTGGGTCTCCAGTACTTCAAAGAGGTTCTTCGTTCCACCCTAATGTGGCTTTTGTAACCAAGCAGGACTCTATGGGGCCTTCCCAGGACAGACCCCTCCCCCATATCCTCTGCTTTAGCCCCTCTCTGAAGTACTTAGATAATATAATAGTAACTGATGCACATTTCCTGAGTAGTTTTACAGATGCAAAAACCCCACCAAATGGAAGACATTAACTACTTGATGACCATGAGCATGTAGCCCCCAAGCCTACCGGGGCCTAATGAGTGATAATGTCAACCCCTCTCACACGGCCCTGTTACCTTACCATCAACCAGTCAGAGAATTGTGCACAAACCCTGGGACTCCCCTCCCTCACCTTGCCTTTAAAAATGCTTTCCTGAATCCCACCAAGGAGTTCCCGGTGTTCTGAGGACTAGCTGCCTGGACTCCTCCCTTGGTGCCCTGCAATAAACACTGCACTTTCCTTCACCTCAACCAGGTGTCAGTAGATTGGGTTTATTGCAGGCAGGTGAGCAGACCGACGTTTGGTGCGGTAACAACTTCCTCCAGTCGTTCATCATTTTACTGTTTATTTCCTTAATGGCACTTATCACTGGGTGTAATTATCTTATTTATTTATGTTTTACTTGTTTTGTTTCCTGAACTCAAACAGCATCTTGAGGGAAGGGGACTACCTGTCCACAGTGGTTAAGCAGCACTGGCCATGAAACCATACTCCTTCAGATGGGACTCGAACCCTCAGTCTCTGACTTAGGACAGGACTCAAACCCAGGTGCGCCTCAGTTGGGACTCAAACCCACAATCTTCCAACTGAAACTGAAACCACACAACTCAGATGGGACTTGAACCCATGTGCCAGGACTCGAACCCATTTTCGCCTCAGTTGGGACTCAAACCCACAATCTTCCAACTGAAACTGAAACCACACAACTCAGATGGGACTTGAACCCATGTGCCAGGACTGGAACCCAGCCAGAACCCAGACCGTGGGACTTGAACCCACAGTCTTTTAATTGAGATCACACACCTGGTCTCAGGATTTAATGAAGTTCAGGTTCTTCACATCTCAAAGAATTCAGTGACAGACAACGTGATAGGTAAGAAGTGGATTTATTTAGAGAGATACACATTCCATAGACAGAATGTGGTCCGTCTCAAAAGGCGAGAACGGCCTTGGGAGAAACACACTCCACAGACAGAGTGTGGGCCATCTCAGAAGGTGAGAGGCCCCAAAATATGGTGTGGTTAGTTTTTATGGGCTGGGTAATTTCATAAGCTAATCAGTGGAAGGATTATTCCAACTATTTGGGGAAGGGGCGGAGATTTCCAGGAATTGGGTCACCGCCCACTTTTATGCCTTTTGGTTGGCTTCAGATATGTCATGGCACTGGTGGGTGTGTCATTTAGATGCTAATGTATTACAATGAGCATATGAGGAGGCTCAAGGTCCACTGGAAATCGAATCTTCCACCATCTTAGACCTAGTTGGTTCCAACCAGTTTTTGTCATGTCCTATGACTATGTCATTCTTTTAAAGGTTGTGCCCTGCCCCCTTCCCTCCTGTTTCAAAACCACACAGCTTGTCTCAGGACTTAAGGAAGCTCAGGTTCTTTGTGCCTCGGCACAGGAGGAATCAGGCGAGAGACAAAGTGATAGGCAAGAAGTGGATTTATTAATACCCTTTGTAAAGAGGTTGCAGGAAAACGGGGCATGAGAAGATGATCATGTCCCAGGTCTCACATGAACCCCTGGGACAGGCACCAAGTGAGGGTCCTTGGCTTCGCACAGGAAAGAAATCATGAGTGAGCCACAGTAAAGTGAAAGCAGAGATACACATTCCATAGGCAGGATGCGGTCTGTCTCAGGAGGCGAGGGCCCTGAGGTGTGGCAATTTTTATGGGCTGGGTAATTTCACAGGCTAATGCGTGGGAGGATTATTGCCACTATTTTGGGGAAAGGGCAGGGATTTCCAGGAATTGGGCTACCACCCAGTTTTTGGCCTTTTATGGGCAGCCTTGGAAATATCTTGGCACCTGCGGGTGTGTCATGTAGCTAATGTATTACAATGAGTGTATAATGAGGCTCCATCCTCCGCCACCTTGGGCTGAGTAGGTTCTAACCAGTTTTTGTTGTGTCCTCAGTGACTGTGGCATTCTTTTAGTGGTTGTGCCCTGCCCCCTTCCCTCCTGTCTTAGGCACATGCCCAGCAGAGGAAGCATGCAACCATTTGCAGAATGAAGGAAACGATGGGTGAATTGCTCAGGAGAAGTTACCACTGACTGAGCCTCTGCCAGACATTGTGGCAACTGCTTTACCATAGGATGTGATCCACACTCCTCACTACAATCCTGTGAGGTAGGGATCGTCATTGGGGCCATCATACAGATCAAAACATGGAGGCTCTGAGAAGCTGAGCAGCCTTGCTCCCACATAGGGAGCTATGGGCAGGGAAGGCGAAACCCGGGTGAAGGTGAAACCTGAGATCAAAGTCTCAGGAGCGGAGGAAGAGAGCCTGTTTAATGTGCCAAGGCCACACATCTGTAGGACACGGAAGGAGGACAAAGGTCCAGCTAGAACGAAGGGAATGGGCAGGAACAAGTCAGCAGAGTCAGCCCAGGAGGGTTCAGTACATCCAAGAACCAACTAAAGCCCAAGCTCTGGATAAAGTGGTGTGTGTGTATGTGATCTTTAAGTCACTGGAGATGAGGGGGTGAGGGATAGGGAGAGGAAGGGGCATCCAGGCAAAGAAAACAGTATTAATAAATATTAATCTGGAGAATGACGACAACATAGATAATTTGGTGGGACTGAAACAAGGAGGGTGATGGAGCTAGGAAAGCAAGACAAGGAGCCCGATCATGAATAACCTTGTGTGGCTTGAAAAGGGTTTGGATTTTATTCTGTTATAAGCAACAGAGATCCACTATCAAGTTTTAAACATCTGAGCAACACGATCAGCTTTGCATTTTTGCAATATTACTCCGAAAATGAGTTTGGAGTGATTCAAACCTGAAGTCAGATTTGGGAGACATTTCAATAACCCTTGTGATGGGGGCCTTAACTGTTTACTTTCTGGTAGAGTGAACAAAGGAACAGCTTTACCCAAATAGAAATGGGTTTGAAGAGGAAAAAAAAAAGTAGTCCAGTTTTATACACAGGGAGTTTGATGTGATCATGGGATATCTAAATTGCTACTCACATACACATTTGAGAAATCCTAGATTAATTAAAAGTTTAACTGTTTTCCTCACTTTAGGACTTTTCAGTGCCTTCATCATGCTATATCCCATAGGTAGAGGGAGGATGTAACGTGCAGTGTTTACCAAACTTATCTGAACAAGAATATTTTCCCCAGACTATTAACATTTCTCAGGACAATGGGGTTGCTTAGGAAATGCTGTTCTAGAAGTTTTCAACTGTATTAAAATTAGAGAACAGTGACATTTTTTTTGAACTGTCTCAAAAGCAGTTAGAAAGCAGACCAAAAAATGAGCCTGAATAATCACTAAGGTGTAAAGAATGAGCCTTGCATGGCTCAGCTTCTTAACGTGGTAAGAGTGGGGAAATCTGCCTAGTATTAAGGACCCCTGTGAAATATACTATCAAAGAGAGTGAAATCGATGTAGAGATTGCTTAAAAAGTCAGCTCTCCAAAAGCAAAGGAGAAGAATACTGCTAATGACACAGAAATTGTCTTAACAGCCAACTAGACATACACATTAGGGAAGGCTAGAAGCTGTTTCCTGGGTCTCAGCTTAAATAGACACAAATGAGGCCCTGGCACAAGCTTTCTTTGTTCAGGAAGGAATCCATGGAGAGCTCTCCCTTAGTTATGTAAATATAGGCAAGCCACCTACTGCTCAGGGAGGGAAAGTAAAGGAGGCCTTTGTGGGTGGACAGAGGTTGACTCTTCACAGTATCCCTGCTAGGCTGTCTGCTGGAGGCTGAAAGTTGGCTGATTTGCAGGGCAAGTCCAGGGCCGCCTTGGACGAAAGACCAGAGATCCCGAATGCTGCTCTGAGAATGAAAGTTGGTACCCCTGTGGGGGCTGCCTAAGGAGGCCCTGACCCTAGATCACTGGCAGGAAAGGATATCAGGAGCTCCTAGACAGAATTCGCTACACAGCTAGAGAAATTTGGCCTGGCCAGGCTCAATGCTGAGGCTAAAATGCTGTGGGGAAGGCGGGAAGCAGGCTTGGGTAGTGTGGGGCTAAACGGGGCACGCCAGTATCAGAGCTGTCAAAGGCACCACCAAGCAGGGCCCGTCTTCACTAGCACCAGGCTAGTGGGCCATCGACTGGAGGTCGAGCTTCTCATGGTGCTTCAAAGCAAGACTGATTAGGGCCCAAATGACCGCAAAAGCCCCAGAGACTCCTGAATAATTTAGGATGGGAAATATTTTCAGAGAGAAATGTCAAACTTCTAAAAAGAGTAGGAGATCAAACAAATAATTATAAAAAAAATACCAAATGATTCATGCTGGGTACATAGGGATATGAGAAAAAATGTTTCTAATTGTTGATCAACGTTCATGCAGTAGCCAATAAGGATCTTTCAAACCATGCCACGGTGAGGTCCCTGAGGCCACCCATGCCCAAGAAAAGCTCAGGAGCCTTTGGTTGGGAGGGTTTTCTTATAACCAGGAAAGCCCAGGTAGATTGCCAAGAGATATACAGGTAGTAGGAAATCATTACAGATGTTCAAGTATCTAGTTTCACTGTGTTGGGATGCAACGAAATGCACTTTGGAGGGTGCACTTCCCAATATACACATAGGACTGGAAGCGGGGAATGAGGATATGGAGATTACCCAGTCATCCAGGTATAAGTGCTGAGGAGCTGGCCTGGGGTATTAGTACACACTGAGCAGGAAGTGGTCCTTGTACCCTTCTTTCTACATGTACCCTGAGGTGTACAATTCAGGCTGGGAAGGGTGAAAAAGTGGAAACACATAAAGGACACATCCCGAGCAAATACTCTCATAAGACATGATAAGGCATTACAGATGAGACAGAAATTGAAGAAGAAAGGAAGCCCTATTCATTTCCAGGTGAAGGATTTAGCAGCCTCTTTAAGTCTTTTTACCCTGAAGTTTTAAGGCAATCTTCAAATCATTCCGTAGGGTCCAAATATATATACTCAGCTGGGGGCCTCAGGAAGAAGTGAGTTCTCATCTGCAGAGGCATGCATGCCCATTTTCTTGACCCTGTAGAGCACAGACAAACATGGGAAGGATGCCTGATGACTCAGAGCCTCTTCCAAATCTGAAGAGTATCTATGATACTCCTTGGGTCAAAGGTAAGGAAGAGAAAGCATTTACCACGAAGCTCGATGGCCCTTCTATGTAATTATTTACATGCTGCAAAACAGAGATGTTCTATGACTCTGCGTATCTCCTCTTCTGTATATGACAGAAGATGGAGACACTACAGAATGGTTTCCAAGTTGTGTGGAACGTTGGTAACAGAAGAAAGGTTAACCTATCTACACAACTGAAATCATGTGATGGACAAAACCAGGTGACTCACTTAGATTTCTCTCACTACTGGTTGGAAAAAGTAAGGAAAACTGGCCTGAGGAAGAAGAAAAGGAAGACTGTCTTGGTTCATGTCACAGAAAAATCCACAGATACATGTATTTGGCTTTGGGCAGAGCATGAGTCCAGCCTCACATGATACCACTAGGATCCTTCTCAGCTCTGCTCTCACTGAACTGGGTCTGTTTTGAAACTACATGTGGTTCCCAGATGGCCCTAGCCCCTCCAAGGCTCGTATCCACACAGTTCCATGGCAGGTGGAGAGCAAAAACAAAACTGGCCCTGCCAATGTCTTAAACCATCATACAGGTCCTGAGTGACCTGCCCCATCCCCGAACTCATCACTATGTCCAAGGGGATGGGATATTATAATTGATTAAACCACCCAAACTGGGCTTCCCTGGTGGCACAGTCGTTGAGAGTCCGCCTGCCGATGCAGGGGACGTGGGTTCGTGCCCCGGTCCGGGAGGATCCCACATGCCGCAGAGCAGCTGGGCCCGTGGGCCATGGCCACTGGGCCTGCGCGTCCGGAGCCTGTGCTCCGCGACGGGACAGGCCACAACAGTGAGAGGCCCGTGTACTGCAAAAAAAAAAAAAAGAAAAAAGAACCACCCAAATTACATGATTGGCAAAGGGAAAAGGGAAAAGGGTGCTTTCTCAAAGGAGATCCAATGTCACAGGAGGGAGAAAGACAGCTATGCAGGATAAAATAGATTAACGCTGTAGCACAGTAGAAAGAACAAAGTTTATTTCCCAAGCTTGCTCCTCCAATATCATTAGTTCTTGCATTCAATTCAAAATTCAACTCCTATGTTTACCACTGAACCGGAAGCCCATTAACACCAGTAATTATAGTTGTAATAATAGTAACAATAAGAGTGAGAACAACTAATATTTACCAAGTACTACACACTTTGGACCTGGATACTCTTTTTAAGCACTTTACATACATCATTTCATTTCTCACCTAACCTCAATTTATAGATGAGGAAACTGAAGCTCAAAGAGATTAAGTAGCTTGCGCAAGATCACATGCCATAAGGAGTGCAAACTGCAATCCAACTCAGAAACCATGTTCTTATTCTTAGCCAAAACACGACACCACCTTCTCAATTAATGTTCTTACCTGAATCCTTGAGCCACACCTTAGCCAATGCTCTGAATTCCTTTAGACAGTGCTTGTCCTGAACCTGAACACATAGAAACTACCCTACCGCTACTAATACCAGCTGGAACTACCTTCAGCCAGTTGTGATTCTCTTTGATTCAAGAAAACATATCACCTTACACTTGTCAGGTGCTTTACAACACTTGAAACAACAGACGTGACATCTGTGGGTAGCGGGAAGTAGGCCCTTATATCCACCTAGAGCTGCCAGGGGAAGGAACTGACTTCATCGCTCATCTGCACAGCAGCAGCAGCCTGATTTCTGTTACTCACTAGAAATGTTCTCATTAAAGAAAAATCCCATGTGTTTCTGCACTGTAAGTGTGCCAACAGACAGCTCAGCAGGAAATGTTTCCAAACAACAAAAGTGTTAATCAGAAAATGACAATCTGAACAGAGGAACGGAAAATCCTTTATATGCAGCATGAAAGTGCGCAAATTTACAGATCTTGTTGCAACGTAAAAAGTAATTAATAATTTCTAACATTCCTGGGGGGAAAGGATTTTTTTTTAATTACATTTCTCAAGCAGAGAGGTCAACTAATAAGATTTTACTTTTTGTTCTTGTTGTTACTAGAAAGCCAGAAAAGGATCCATCTTTTTGAAAAGTAAGAAAGTAACGATTTTTCAGCATCACACAAAAACATAAACCCAAAGGCAGAGAGAGGCGGTAAAGGCTCTTAAAAGGGCACCTAAGCTCCTCCCACCTCAGAGCAGGGAGAAGACTCAGCAGGCTGAGGCCAGGACTCCACCTCTGGCGGGAACCTTATTCAGCATAGTTGACCCTTCAACAACAGAGGGCGGGAAGGTGTTGGGGGCACAGATCCTCCCCACAGTCAAAAATCCGTGTATAATTTAGTCGGCCCTCCATATATAAGGTTCCTCAGTATTCACAGTTCTGCATCTGCAGAGTCAACCAACCACGGATCGTGTAGTATTTATTGAAAAAATATCTGCTGTAAGTGGACCCACACAGCTCAAACCCCCACTGTTCAAGGGGGCCAACTGTATTTAACAATCCTGAGAGTCAGACTTAACCTCAAGGCCTCTCTCTGCTGACTCCTGAATGAGTTCAAGTTACTAAACTCATTCTCCATCCTTGCGTGATTTTTAACCAAAGTACAGAAAGTGTTCAGAACTATTCTAATTTTTGTTGCCATATGAGTTTGAATTAAAATCAATACCCTATTTTCAGTGGGTAAAGAGCTCAATACTAGAAATTAAAGTTAACACTGAAAGGCAAAGTTATCATAAGCCCTTTTAGAGCACCCAAGATGTGTGCTCTTCATTATCTCATTAGTGAAAAGGAAAATTATCATTCATTCGTGTTAACACACGCAGTATCCTAAATATAACTCATGCAGTATCCTAAATCTTTCCTCTCTTTCTAAAGATAAAGTATAATTAGATTCCAAGTGACAGATCACTTGTGCTTTTTAATTTCATATGTTCCTTTGGTGTTTCTCCTGTGAGTTCATCCTTTTCCCTGAGCAAGCATCCACACAGGAGTGAGGTCCAAAACATAGGCAGCGGACAAGAAAAGCAGAGGGCTGGGAAGTCAGAAGCCCTGAGCGCCAGATTCTGCTCCGTCCCCAAGCAAGGAGAACTTGAAGTCACCATTTAACCTCCCCACCTCCCAGTTTCCTCATCTGAAAACTGGGAACACTTGCTTCCTTCCTTCACAAGACTATTATGAGAATCAAATGAGGTCAGTGATCTGAAACACTCTCCAAGCTTCAAAATGCTAAAAAAAACATTAGATACTGTTATTGCAATTAATATATTCCTAGGTGAAACGGTACCAAGTATACATGGATCCTAGATTTACTATTTGTATGAATTAAGGCAGACAGGGAGCAGAGATATTTTTCATTTTAAATTAATTGAAAAAATTTAATTACGCCTCAAGGAACAGAGAGAAACAAACTAACCTGTCTACATCCTGCTAAAATTGATATTCACAATCCCAGAAATTACTTAGTCTCTAAATTAGCAACCTACTCATTTTTTTTAACTTAAAAATGTTAAACTGGGGCTTCCCTGGTGGCGCAGTGGTTGAGAGTCCGCCTGCCGATGCAGGGGACACGGGTTCGTGCCCCGGTCCGGGAAGATCCCACATGCCGCGGAGCGGCTGGGCCCATGAGCCATGGCCGCTGAGCTCACGGGTCCGGAGCCTGTGCTCCGCAACGGGAGAGGCCACAACAGTGAGAGGCCCGCGTACCGCAAAAAAAAAAAAAAAAAAGTTAAACTGCATGAATTGTCCAAGATCCATCACTTACAATCTAGGATTTGTAAATGGGGACAATACTAGAACCTACATGGTAGGACTGATAAAAGAATTGAGTCAATACTTGCAAAGCACTTAGGCCCATGCTGGTCCAGGGTACTGGCTATGGGAATGTTTGCTCTGTTGTGCAGCAGTGGAGAACCAGTCAAATCTGGGGTCAAACCACTGTTCCAATCTCTACTAGATATGTGGATTTCAGACACAGGTTTGCTTATCTGTACAAGGAGGAAAATAATACTGGTACGTACACCTTGTAGGGTTGTTATAAGGATTAAAAAATATATTTGAAGATTGAAAAGATATCTGCTACATCAAAAGGGTTCAATAAGTGGTGGCATTGGTGGTTTGGCTTAGAGATTATGTTTAGTAGCAATAATACTGGTAAATTATGGAACAGCCCCTTAAATTCTTTAATTTTCAGTTGTTCATTTAGGTCAAATACAGTTCGGAAGAGATAGCTGCACCAATCTTGGCAGTAGCAAAAATGTATGTAATTTTAAAGTGATAAATATAGGATCAAGTTCTATCCGCAATCCCAGGTTTAATTCTGTTTCAGACCTACCACTGCCAAAATATTTTAAGAAGCCAGAACTATGATTACCCATGAGAAGCATACGGTTAATTCCTTTATATTCAACTTTCTATAACCTCAACTCTCCTACAAAGCTTCCACTGCAGGAAGCTAGCATGCAATGTTATTCCACTAAAACAAAGCCATGCATTTCTAAACAATTTTTATGACTTCACAGTCTTAATACCATTTTGTGCGAATTCGAACAAAAAAAAAATGAAGAACTTTTTGAAAAGCTTTAAAAAGTCAAGACTTTTCATTTTTTCATTTCCCCAAAAGAGACGGAGGAAATAAAGGAAAATCAAAGAAGATTTTTTTTAAAAACTAGGAGGAAAGGTCAAAGAACAGCAAAAGATATCTTTATAAGCTTTTAAGGCATTTTTCTGGGCCAACAGCTTAGAGGACTGTCCACTTCACCTGGGATTCTCTCTGATTGCTCTTTGTCTTCATGGCTTCACTTCATGGCCATAGACAAATGTGCCACCACTTCTTTACAAGGAGGCTTGGTTTTCAGTTCCTTGTAACTATCACCATATGTTATCCTCCATCACTTTTTTGGACCTCAAGACAACTAAATCACAGCTGGCCAGAGAAAGAGGAATCCTAAAAACCATATCTTTATACCCATTTCCTTTTGTACAGACTTCTAAGCAGGAAGGTGGTCTGATGATGGAGAAGACTGCTGAAGTCCAGATCACGAAGTGACCAAGAGCGAACCCACGCCTTCTTTCTCCCTGGGTAGGTTGGCTTCCCCATACTTGCTGCATGTCAGCATCAAATTTTTTACATTTCTGTTTCAAGTTTGTGCTATTTATTCCCATTGCCAAGCAAACTAATCCATTGCTTGCTTTTTATTTTATAATAAAAATATTACACTTAGAGGGGTGGGATAGGGTGGGTGGGAGGGAGGCTCAAGAGGGAGGGGATATGGGGATATACGTATGCATATGGCTGATTTACTTTGTTATATAACAGAAACTAACACAGCATTGTGAAGCAATTATACTCCAATAAAGATGTATAATAAAAAATATTACATCTTAAAAATCAAATGAAGTGTCACTCTCAAACAGCCTTTTGATGAGATACTAGCACCTGAATTATCAGAGTAAGAGCAAACTTCTCAAGATCTTTTAGGTTTTTCCCTGCTTATTTTCATAATGCAATTATGACATCAGGGGTTACCTAACTGCCTGACTCTTTTATGGCTTCTCAGACACAAGAAGTTTAACTTTATGCCCAATCACTTCAAAATAAATGAATGTAACTTTTAAAAGCTTGATTTCTATCCTTTTACTTTTGATTCTTTTGAAAGGAAGTCACCTATTATACACCAGTGCTTGGTGTACATATAAGTAATAAGAGCAAACATTAAAACCAATTTACATGTGACAAATATCATTGAAATCTAACAATCTAACATATATCTGCTGAAATCCAAGCAATAGGAGTTACTCAACAATCTCAAACATTTCAGCGATTTCATGTGTTCTGCAAGTCACCTACCCAAATGCCAAAACAGGCAACAGAACATTCTCAACTTCCAAAAATTAGAGGCCTTTCAGGTTTGGAGAAGACTGGAGGGAAAGAATACTGGTCCTCAGTCATGACAGCCCAACGAACTATCTAAAAGATGGGAAATAGTAGTCCTGTCCTCCGAGATAACCAACAGGAAAAGTTACCTCTGGATAAAAAAATTCCCCTTATACTGCTTTAATTAAAAAAATAATAATTCTAATCTCATTTGGACAGTTGTTGGTATTATTTTTTTGGCTAAGCCACCTACATGTAAAATTTAACTACATAATGCAGATACCACTTCAGTCACATGTCCTACTTCAAGATAAGAAACAACAGTTATTTGATAAAATGTTCTTGAGTTTAAAAATACATGAAAAATAAAATGTAATTACCTTTCCAAAGTCACGGACATCAAACAAGTCAAACGCCTCAAAGAGTTCACTCTTTCTCATTCCAAACGTCTCGCAACAGGCCGTGAGGAATGTCCTTATGTTCTTCAAACAGAGAAACTGAGGAATGGGAAACAGCTATTAGTATATAGTGAATCATTCTGAATGCTACCTATCCTCTGTCATGCCCAGAATGCTGGGGAAATGCCAACGAAGAATCCATCCACTTTTCAGGTTGTTTTCAATTACTCCTTCATCAGTACTTAAATAATTACCCACTCTCTCCCAGGCACCAGTGACACAGCTGTGAACAAGGCAGACGGAAGTCTGCCCTCAGGATACTTACATCCTAATAAAAGGAGACAGACAAGAACAAACTCAGCAACAAAAACAAAAAAGTAAATATTTTTATTTTCATATGGTGATAAGTGCAATAGAGAAAAATAAAACCAGGAGGAGGGATCAGGAGTGCTGGGTGAGGTGTGGGGAGCTTCAGCGAGATGGTTAGAGAAGGTGTCAGTGAGAAGGGGACAGATAAGCAGAAGAGATTTGAAGGTGGTAAAGAACCAACCATGCAGAATTACAGGACAGAGTATTCAGACTAAAGTAGCAACCCATGCCAAGGACCTGAGGCAGAAGTTTCTGAGGTTACGTCTGAGGAAGGGGCCAATGTGGGTAGAGCAGAGTGGATGACAAGGAGCAAGGCAGGAAGTGAGCTGGAAAGGCAATGAGGTCAGATGATGAAGGACCCTGTTGGACAGGCTTTTACTCTAAATGAGATGGGAAGTCATTGGAGGCCTTGGGACAGAGTCTGATATTTTAAAAGTTTTGTTTTTCTTTCTTTAAAAAAAATTTTATTGAGGTATAGTTGATTTAAAACTATACGTCAATAAAGTTTCAGGTGTACAACACAGTGATTCAAAATTTTTATAGATTATACTCCATTTAAAGTTAAAAAAATACTGGCTGTATTCTGTGTGCTATACAAGATATCCTTGCAGCTTATTTTTTTTCTAATAATACTTAACTCTGTATTAAAAATACTACTATTTCAACAAATGATCAACATAAAACATTTAAATGAAATTAGTTTTAGTACTAAATCTTTGAAATCTAGTATACATTTTACACTTAACAGCATATCTCAATTCAGACTAGCCCCATTTCAAGTGTTCCATAGCCATACGTGGCTAGTTGCTGTTATACTGGACAGCACAGTCCTAGAGTTTCAAGTGCAGGTTTGTAAACAGGTCCCTCTCACATATACAAAATATGCACAGACATAGCAAGTACAAACTTTTAGCTGAGCTTTTAAGGCCCTCTATAACGTGCCCCACCATTGCAGTCAGGCTGTTCTCCTTGTTGGTGCTCGTTAGTCCGTGTTCATTCCTGCCTCTATGCTTGAACTTTGTCGTTCCTCTAGCCAATAAGCCTCTCTCTTTTCCCTTTTCTATTCTAACTCCCAGCCCAGCTACAGTTCCATCTCCTTCTGGACTGCAACAGTTCCTACTACTCTTTCTTCAGAGCTTCCTTTTCGTTGTTGTTGTTGTTGTTTTGTTTTATTTTTTGAATATAGATCAAAAGGGGCTGGAGCAAGACTAGAGACAGTAATACCAGACAGGAAGCTATTACAATAATCTGGGTGAGAGACAGCCATGGGAAGTCCAGGTGTTCAATTTTGACTCTTAAATTTGAGATGCCTATTAGTCATCCAATGGGACACAGGGCAGCAGACAGCTGGATATACAAGTCTGGAGTTCAGGACACAGGTGTGTACTCCAGACTTAAATCTGAGAGTCTTTAGAGTATACAAAACATTTTTAACGATGATGTTATCTGAGATGACTTTGGGAGAAAGAAGAGGGGAGGAGGGGACCTGGGGCCAGGTCATCTTAGATCAGGAAAAAAGGAGGAGCCCACAAAGGGGCAGAGAAAGAGGAACCAGTAAGGAAGGAGAACAACCAGGTGAACATGTTTTTCCTGAAGCCAAGTAAAGAAGGTGTTTCTAGGAAGAAGGGGTGATAAGCTGTGTCAGCTGCTGCTGCTACTCAAATAAGATTTTGACCAGGTGCTGTCCTGGGAATCTGGCTGTGTGAAGGTTATGGGTGCACCTTGACAAAAGCAGGTTCCATGTGGAGGGTGGGGGTGGGGAAAGGCTGAGCAGAGCAGCTTCAAGAGACAATGGGAAGAGAGAAAGTAAAGATAGAATATAGATTCTTAGGAGTTTTGCTGCAAAAGGGAACAGAGGATTGAGGAGGTAGTCAGAGAGAAAGAGGTCAAGGAAGGGCTTTTTAACAATGGAAGCTGTTACAACATGTTTCTATTGTGACAGGAATAACTTGATAGAGGGGAAAGATGGTCACGCAAGGGAGAGGGACAGTCGCCCAAAGGAAGTCCTTGAGTGGCAAAGGAGAAGAGTCTGATGCTCAAGCAGAGAAACTGACCTTGAAGAACATGCTCAGCTCATCGATACTAACAGGGACAAGGGGGAAGGCAGACGCTATCACAACTTAGACAACCAACAGAATTTACTTTCAGTATCTAAAATGCAGATCCACCTACGCATAGTACACACATATCCTGAAAGTGAATTTTGGAAATAGTAGTTGCAATGGCACACGTAAAAATAAAATTATTAACCTCCAATAAGTGAGAGATCTATTAGCTAATTATTGCATCTTTGCCTTTTTTTTTTTTTAAAGCACTGTCAATATTTTATTTTGTTGTTCTGTTTTCCATCTTTTGTTTTTTAATTTGCAGAAAGCACATTTTACTTCTTCCACTTTGGAAAAATTCAGATTTTTCATGGCCTTAACGCAGACATAGTTTTACCCTTTACAGGAATCCTTCTTGAGGCTTAAGTATTTCAGGAGGGGTTAAAACCACAGGGGAAGCATCATAAACCCTTTGAAGTACAAAGGCAGCAGCCAAACTGCACATACAGTTACTGCTTTCATTTTAAAAAATTCATAAGAGACCTTTACAACACGGAACCACTCTACATGTAGCTCTTTCACATAGAATTGCTTATTTACAGATTAAAAGCCTTGCATTCTGCCAAGATAGACAATAATTACTCTCTTGGGGATTATGCAACATCTCTCTTGCAATATTTTTTACATAATTAAGTGCCCAACTCATAGCTCACCAAGGAACAAAGCATAATTGCACATGCTACCCTCTGAAGATTTCACACCAAACTCAAATTTTTCCCTGTATAGGAAAAACTACAGTAGACCTCCATTCAAGTGCTTTGATCATTAATTCAAAAAAGTATCATTGCTGAAAGTAAAAAAAAAGAAAGAAATGTTGTCATTACTGTATGCATACAAGAGATGATTTAAAAACAGAACTTTCCTTCACTTCTGGAACCAATCTTAACCTTATTCGCCCCTTAACTAATTCAATTCTATTTAATTCCACAAATATTTACTGGATTTGAAGAACATCACTGGTATGCTCTCGCATTTCCAGGCAATCATCAAGTTTGGTCACCCCTTTATTTATGTATTTTTTCAGTCAACAGGTTTTGAATGCCTACAATGTTCCAGACACTGGAAATGCTAAAAATGAGTAAGACAAGCTTCTCTATTAATCACAGTTGAAAATTTTCATAGCTTTCCCAAAATTGGCTAATAACACTAGGATCACACTTCCCTTAATGGCTCTGTGCTAGTACAGGAACAGAGTTGAGGGATGGAGGGAGTGGGCCCTAATGCCATCACAGAAGCCCTGGACAGAGCTGGACCTGTCAACCTGTCTGCCCACCTACCATCAGACTTTTGCTTTGTTTTCCTTACGTTGAACTTTCTCTTTTTCCAGTTTATTTTCTAAAATTTCAAACCAAAAGAAAAGTAGAAAGAATAGTACAATGAACACTCCATTTACACAACAACTGTAACATACTGCCATATGGGTTTCTGTGTCCCAACCATATCTCTATATATTTATAAAACTTCATATATGAAAGTAAGTTCAGACACCATAGCACTTCACTCCTAAATAACTCAACATGCATCTCCTAGGAATGAGGATATTTTCCTAAATACCTACAACACCATTACCACCCCGAGAAGATAAACAACAATTCCATATTATTTCATATCCATTCCATGTCCAAATTTCATCAGTTGCCTACCCCATGTCTTTTTTATACTATCCCACCCATCCACACCCAATCTAGGGATCAATTCCATTTTACCCATTATATTTGGTTGCTTAATTTTGCAGTATCTTTTAATCTAAAAACCCTGCTGCCTTTTTTTTTTTTTTTTTAATGACACTGTCTTTTGGAAGAGTCCAGACCTAGGTATCTTATAGAATGTCCCGCATTTGGCATTTGTCAGATTATTTCCTCATGGTGTCATTAAACTTATTTCCCCATCACTTATATTTCCTATGAACCAAAGCTAGGTCAAGATACAAGTTAAACAATTTTGGAAAAAATATTTTATACTGTGAACTTCATAGTCCATCATATCAGAAGATACAAAATTTAGGGTAACCCATTATTATTGATGCTAGGCTTGATTACTTGGTTAAGATGGTTATTGTCACATCTCTTTATTGTAAAGGTACATGTTCCCCTTTACATTAATAAAGTCTGGGGGTGATAATTTGTTACCATGTGGCTGTCCTATTTCCCAATAATTTTTCACCATAGACTTAGCATCCACTGATAACCCTTGCTTTGATTATTCCATTTGGGACTGCAAAATTCTATCATTCCTTCCACATTTATTAGCTGGTATTCTCACCTAAAGACAAGCTTCCCCTGCCCTCCACCCTCCTTTTTTAATCTTTGTTTGTGTAATAATTAATTGCCATCATTATTCTTTTTGATGTTCATATTGTCCCAAATTTGGCCACTGGGGGTCTCTTCTGTGACCTTTTGATGACTCCATTAGTCTTTGTTTTCTTACATCAAGCTGTCCCAGGCCACGTCATATTTTCTCTGCCCAAGTTCTGTAATCAGCCATTTCTCCAAACAGTTCCATTTCAATTTATATGGTAAATGGTAGTATTTAGAAAACAAAGGCTGAGTATCAGACTACTCGCAAATGACATGAGCCAATTATATTAAATGAACCAGTAACTCCACCCTTTGCTTAAGCAATCTATCACTTGCAACAGAAAGAGTTAATGTAAACAAGAATGGCCTAATTGATCTTCAAAATACCTCTCCAAATCCTATCATTTTCTTTATGGAATACCTAATAAGCAAACTCTTATCTCACTTTGTTAAGAAAGAGAAAACTTGAATTCACTGAAGAATGGTGAACAGAGAGTTTCTTTCCGCCTAGGGATGTTGTTGGTGTTTTGACAAGCTGATAGTCCTTTGTAGCATCCACAGTAGCTTAAAACCTTCGGTATTCAGACCCGATGCACAAAGACAGATATACCTCATTATCTCAGTTCATAACCATACCTTACGTTTGACCAAAAATTATATAACTTTGCTAAATCACCTAGTTGATTTATAAGAGAGAACTTTAGGATTTTTTAGAATTTAGGATTAGGATTTTAAAAACCAGAATTAAATAACTCTAGGATTTTTTAACTATTAAATATATCCACACATGATAGTTACCAAAATCAAGGACACACAAAAGGTCGAAATAGCATTTTCTCTCTTAACAAATATTAATGAGTTGCCTTTTGTGTATCCAGGATACACAAAAGGTCTAAATAGCATTTTCTCTCTTAACATATTAATGAGTTGCCTTTTATGAAGTTTCATAAAACGTCATAAAACATCGCCCCCCTCAATTGGGTACTTATTTATTTATTTATTTATTTAATGCTGTCAACCAGTGCTTGGCAGTAAGTTGTTTTTCCTTTTTTAAATTTTTATTTATTTATTTATTTATTTATTATTTTTATTTATTTTTTTTTGGCTGCATTAGGTCTTCATTACTGCACGCAGGCTTTCTTTAGCTGCGTTAAGCGGGGGCTACTCTTCATTGCGGTGCGTGAGCTTCCCATTGTGGTGGCTTCTCTTGTTATGAAGCACAAGCTCTAGGCACGCGGGCTTCAGTAGTTGCGGCATGTGGGCTCAGTAATTGTGGCTCGTGGGCTCTAGAGCACAAGCTCAGCAGTTGTGGCGCACGGGCTTAGTTGCTCCAAGGCATGTGGGATCTTCCCGGACCAGGGATAGAACCTGTGTCCCTGCATTGGCGGGCAGATTCTTAACCACTGCGCCACCAGGGAAGCCTGGTTAATTGAATGAAACTGCCAAGAACTGGGTATTCTTAAAAAAAAAAAAAAATGACCCAAACTCTGCCCTCAAAAGAGATATTGTAGTCCAGCAAAGCGTACAGACAAGTGAACACGGAGTTACATAACAACATGGCAAATGCTATGAAGATGGCATTCAAAGGTCCCTCGGGAGTCCTGGAGTATCAGAGACAGCCTTCTGGAGTAAGTGATCAAGGATGACTCCCACTCACTGCAGGGTGAGTGGGAGTCAGCCACAAAAAGAGGGAGAGTGGTTGATGTTCAGGGAGCAGAAGGGAAAGTGCCAGACTTGGGGTGTGAGGGTGTCCAGGTAAACGGCACAGGATGGCACGAGGGTGAGACAAGACAGAGAATGGACTGGTGGGGGCGGGGGAAGGGGTTCAGAATGGACACAACCCTCTGGGGGGCAGTGAGAGCAGGACTGGACAGGGGAGCTGGGACTTACTGAGCAAGCCCAAGGGATGTGGGCTTTATCCTAGAAGAAACATTGAGGTTTTTAAATAGGAGAGTTGGAATTCTCAGTTTTGCATTGTATGACTACTGTAGTCATTTTTGAGTGTTTGCTATGTACCAAGCTCTATGCTAAATGTTTATGTCTTTTCCTCCTCACAACACCTCAATCAGGAAAGTTTTATTTTTTTTCTTTCGTATATACAGAGGCTTAGACATTTACCCAACTTTACATAACTGCATATGCCAAAGTAATGGAGTCATAATTCAAGTCCAGACATTCTGGCTACAGAGCCTATATCCTTATGGACTCTGTTATACTAGCCCCATTTTGAAGTGTGCAGAATTAACCGTTTTTCTTTTCTCTTTATTAAGGAGATTATTTGGAGTAGATAAGACAAGAATAGGATGCTGTCATATTCACTTAAGGAAAAAAATCATGGTGATTTGGACTAGGATGGTAGAAGGAGAAAGGGAAAGAACTCTATAAGGTAATATGGAAAGGAAATACCTGGTAACTGATTGAATATGGGTGGGGTGAAGGGAGTGAGGGAGGAAAGAAGAATTAAGAAGCATACCCAGAGCTCTGTCCTGAACACTGCAAGGACACTGGGGGTGTTTCCTGAAAATGGTAACTTAGCAAGTTAGGGAACAGGGTATGTGGAAAGGGGCCACAAACTGAGTCAATTAATTCTTGTCTTTATCTGAAAAGGCCTGGTAAGGAGACACTCCACAGCCTCTGTCTCAGGTATATCCAGTAACAAGTAACACATTCTAATATAGCCCACAGTCTTCAGCCACCATGCTCACCCTCTCTGCTCCTTCAGAAATTGATCAACAGCTTGCTTATTTATTATGGGTTGAAAAGCACTCAATAAAGATGCAGAAAACCTTCAAAGAAGAAAGCTTAACACGTTCAAGGTCTGAGACACCCTGAAAATTATACATCAGGCCAGAGCTCTCTAGATTAGAAAATGTTTCATACCCAAATAGCTATCACAACAGAAGAAGCTAATTGGCTTTTCACGGCCCTGCCTCTTAATCTTAGCACTTCAATGCTAGTGATACTGATGTTACAGAAAGGAAACATTTAAAGGTCAGGCTGCTAAAGTTCACTATAAAATGCTTAAAAACTCTCTTTTCCCTCTACTCCTTTTATAAAGTATATGGTTTCCTTTCCCTCTATGTGTGTAGAAACCATTTTGACTTTTCTCAACAATATGAATGCAAACAGGATCGCTTCCCTTTTTTATTTGAAAGAATAAACATGTACTTCTCTAAAATTGTTGGCAATAATGGTCTAAAGTTAACTGAGGCTACGTAACAGGAAAAACCTCCACAGCTTAGGAAATGAGTTATTTCCATCTCAGCTGAGAAATGGTATCTTGTGGGAAGGTTGACAATTTCTAATACAGCTTCACAACCCTGCAGACGTGCTGACTTACTATAATTTTCATAGGAACCACCAACAGCCAGGCTGTCAGATAAGGAAGTCTTCAGGGTCTCATTTCGAGGTGGGCCACTCATCTCATTTGAAGGAAAGTCTCTGAATTTGAGATTTTGGCATAATTCAAATTATGAGTGGCCATTAACAGGCTGATTGACAGTTTTGAAGGCACAGAAGAGACCACGATGAAGCTCATCAACAAATATTAAGGTACAAGGAGAGCTTTCCTTCTTAGCTGAGCCTCTGTGTAGACTTACTCAAGCCTCTGCCTAGTACCCCTGTCAGATTCTAACTCCTCCTAACTGCTCACCTTTTGTAGAACTAGCAGGCAGGAAGGCATGGAAGTGAAATATTAAGAAATCAAGTTTCTCCCCTTACTGGGGTTTTCTACCTCTATCCCTTTTGCCATATCTTCCCCTCTCCCTCTACATCTGTCTTTGAAAATTAGGTCAGCTAAATCTTACATCTTTTGGAATTTTTTTTTTAAAAAGAAAGAAAAGAAGAATAATTTTTATTTGTATGAGGACCTCAATTGTCCCTTTCGCTTGTGAGTTAGTAGGTCCCCCATAGAAGAGGCATCATCACCATTGTTCTATGAAGAAATCATATCTACAGATGCCTTCTGAATAATTATAAAATAATTATGCTGAACTCAGCATCAATTCAGGACTGCACAATATCTTGAGTTCTCCTCTTGATCCTATTATTACAAATACAAGAAGAACTTAAAGGACACTCAGGAAGAAGACCAGAAATGGAGAAGGACCTTTTCTTAGCTCCAATTTTGCACTCAAGTCCCTAAACTAAAACTGCCATATTTTCAGTAAACTAAAAGCCAATATTTCCACTTTGATTATTTCCAGGCTGCAATTAATTTTTAGAGGATAAAATTTTTTAATCAAAAATATAATAATTTAATAATGTAAATTTACAGGGTTTTTTTTTTTTGGATTCTCACAAAATTCTTTATGATAGAGTAGATACAATTCTTATTTTACACACAAAGAAATCATTAAAGAAGTGAATTGACTATCCCAATATATAAACAGCACGTGTCAGCATACAGACTTTTTTTTTGAATTTTTGAATTTTATTTTATTTTTTTATACAGCAGGTTCTTATTAGTTATCCATTTTATACACATCAGTGTATACATGTCAATCCCAATATCCCAATTCATCACACCACCACCTCCACCCCCCCACCGCTTTCCCCCCTTGGTGTCCATACATTTGTTCTCTACATCTGTGTCTCAACTTCTGCCTTTCAAACTGGTTCATATGTACCATTTTTCTAAGTTCCACATATATGTGATAATATACGATACTTGTTTTTCTCCTTCTGGCTTACTTCACTCTGTATGACAGTCTCTAGATCCATCCACGTCTCAACAAATGACTCAATTTCGTTCCTTCTTATGGCTGAGTAATATTCCATTGTATATATGTACCACATCTTCTTTATCCATTCGTCTGTTGATGGGCATTTAGGTTGCTTCCATAACCTGGCTATTGTAAATAGTGCTGCAATGAACATTATGGTACATGACTCTTTTGAATTATGGTTTTCCATAATTCCCAGGGTATATACCCAGTAGTGGGATTGCTGGGTCATATGGTAATTCTATTTTGTTTTTTAAGGAACCTCCATACTGTTCTCCACAGTGGCTGTATCAATTTACATTCCCACCAACAGTGCAAGAGGGTTCCCTTTTCTCCACACTCTCTCCAGCATTTGCTGTTTGTAGATTTTCCGATGATTCCCATTCTAACTGGTGTGATGTCTTTACTGTAGTTTTGATTTGCATTTCTCTAATAATTAGTGATGTTGAGCAGCTTTTCGTGTGCTTCTTTGCCATCTGTATGTCTTCTTTGGAGAAATGTCTATTTAGGTCTTCTGCCCATTTTTGGATTGGGTTGTTTGCTTTTTTAATATTGAGCTGCATAAGCTGTTTATATATTTTGGAGATTAATCCTTTGTCCACTGATTCGTTTGCAAATATCTTCTCCCATTCTGAGGGTTGTCTTTTTGCCTTGTTTATGGTTTCCTTTGCTGTGCAAAAGCTTTTAAGTTTCATTAGGTCCCATTTGTTTATTTTTGTTTTTATTTCCATTACTCTAGGAGGTGGATGCAAAAATATCTTGCTGTGATTTATGGCAAAGAGTGTTCTTCCTATGTTTTCCTCTAAGAGTTTTATAGTGTCCAATCTTACATTTAGGTCTCTAATCCATTTTGAGTTTATTTTTGTGTATGGTGCTAGGGAGTGTTCTAATTTCACTCTTTTACATGTAGCTGTCCAGTTTTCCCAGCACCAGTTACTGAAGAGACTGTCTTTTCTCCACTATATATCCTTGCCTCCTTTGTCATAGATTAGTTGACCATAGGTGCGTGGGTTTATCTCTGGGCTTTCTATCTTGTTCCATTGACCTATGTTTCTGTTTTTGTGCCAGTACCATATTGTCTTGATTACTGTAGCTTTGTAGTATAATATGAAGTCAGGGAGTCTGATTCCTCCAGCTCCGCTTTTTTCCCTCAAGACTGCTTTGGGTATTCAGGGTCTTTTGTGTCTCCATACAAATTTTAAGATTTTTTTGTTCTGGCTCTGTAAAAACTGCCATTGGTAATTTGATAGGGATTGCATTGAATCTGTAGATTGCTTTGGGTAGTATGGACATTTTCACAATATTGATTCTTCCAATCCAAGAACATGGTATATCTCTCCATGTGCTGGTATCAGCCTTAATTTCCATCATCAGTGTCTTATAGTTTTCTGCATACAGGTCTTTTGTCTCTCTAGGTAGGTTTATTCCTAGGTATTTTATTCTTTTTGTTGCAATGGTAAATGGGAGTGTTTCCTTAATTTCTCTTTCTGATTTTTCATCATTAGTATATAGGAATGCAAGAGATTTCTGTGCATTAATTTTGTATCCTGCAACTTTACCAAATTCATTGATTAGCTCTAGTAGTTTTCTGGTGGCATCTTTAGGATTCTCTATGTATAGTATCATGTCATCTGCAAACAGTGACAGTTTTACTTCTTCTTTTCGAATCTGTATTCCTTTTATTTCTTTTTGTTCTCTGATTGCCATGGCTTGGACTTCCAAAACTATGTTGAATAATAGTGGTGAGAGTGGACATCCTTGTCTTGTTCCTGATCTTAGAGGAAATGCTTTCAGTTTTTCACCGTTCAGAATGATGTTTGCTGTGCGTTTGTCGTATATGGCCTTTATTATGTTGAGGTAGGTTCCCTCTATGCCCACTTTCTGGAGAGTTTTTACCATAAATGGGTGTTGAATTTTGTCAAAAGCTTTTTCTCCATCTATTGAGATGATCATATGGTATTTCTTCTTCAATTTGTTAATATGGTGTATCACATTGATTGATTTGCATATATTGAAGAATCCCTGCATCCCTGGGATAAATCCCACTTGATCATGGTTCATGATCCTTTAATGTGTTGTTGGATTCTGTTTGCTAGTATTTTGTTGAGGATTTTTGCATCTGTATTCATCAGTGATATTGGTCTGTAATTTTCTTTTTTTGTAGTATCTTTGTCTGGTTTTGGTAGCAGGGTGATGGTGGCCTCATAGAATTAGTTTGGGAGTGTTCCTTCCTCTGCAATTTTCTGGAAGAGTTTGAGAAGGATGGGTGTTAGCTCTTCTCTAAATGTTTGATAGAATTCACCTGTGAAGCCATCTGGTCCTGGACTTTTGTTTGCTGGAAGATTTTTAATCACAGTTTCAATTTCAGTGCTTGTGATTGGTCTGTTCATATTTTCTATTTCTTCCTGGTTCAGTCTTAGAAGGTTATAACTTTCTAAGAATTTGTCCATTTCTTCCAGATGGTCCATTTTATTGGCATAGAGTTGCTTGTAGTAGTCTCTTAGGATGCTTTGTATTTCTGCGGTGTCTGTTGTAACTTCTCCTTTTTCACTTTTAATTTTACTGATTTGAGTCCTCTCCCTCTTTTCCTTGATGAGTCTGGTTAATCGTTTATCAATTTCATTTATCTTCTCAAAGAACCAGCTTTTAGTTTTATTGATCTTTGCTACTGTTTTGTTTCTATTTTATTTATTTCAGCTCTGATCTTTATGATTTCTTTCCTTCTGCTAACTGGGTTTTGTTTCTTCTTCTTTCCCTAGTTCCTTTAGGTGTAAGTTTAGATTGTTTATTTGAAATTTTTCTTGTTTCTTGAGGTAGGCTTGTATAGCTATAAACTTCCCTCTTAGAACTGCCTTTGCTGCATCCCATAGGTTTTGGATCATCATGTTTTCATTGTCATTTGTCTCTAGGTATTTTTTGATTTCCTCTTTGATTTCTTCAGTGATCTCTTGGTTATTTAGTAACGTATTGTTTAGCCTCCATGTGTTTGTGTTTTTTACATTTTTTTCCGTGTAATTCATTTCTAATCTCATAGCATTGTGGTCAGAAAAGATGCTTGATATGATTTCAATTTTCTTAAATTTACTGAGGCTTGATTTCTGACCCAAGATGTGATCTATCCTGAAGAATGTTCTGTGAGCACTTGAGAAGAAAGTGTAATCTGCTGTTTTTGGATGGAATGTCCTATAAATATCAATTAAATCTATCTGGTCTACTGTGTCGTTTAAAGCTTGTGTTTCCTTATTAATTTTCTGTTTGGATGATCTCTCCATTGGTGTAAGCGAGGTGTTAAAGTCCCCCACTATTACTGTGTTACAGTCAATTTCCTCTTTTATAGCTGTTAGCAGTTGCCTTATGTATTGGGGTGCTCCTGTGTTGGGTGCGTATATATTTATAATTGTTATCTCTTCTTTTTGGTTTGATCCCCTTGATCATTATGTAGTGTCCTTCCTTGTCTCTTGTAACATTCTTTATTTTAAACTCTATTTTATCTGATATGAGTATTGCTACTCCAGTTTTCTTTTGATTTCCATTTGCATGGAATATCTTTTTCCATCCCCTCACTTTCAGTCTGTATGTGTCCCTAGGTCTGAAGTGGGTCTCTTGTAGACAGCATATATATGGGTCTTGTTTTTGTATCCATTCAGCAAGCCTGTGTCTTTTGGTTGGAGCATTTAATCCATTCACATTTAAGGTAATTATCGATATGTATGTTCCTATGACGATTTTCTTAATTGTTCTGGGTTTGTTTTTGTAGGTCCTTTTCTTCTCTTGTGTTTCCCACTTAGAGAAGTTCCTTTAGCATTTGTTGTAGAGCTGGTTTGGTGCTGAATTCTCTTAGCTGTTGCTTGTCTGTAAAGCTTTTGATTTCTCCTTTGAATCTGAATGAGATCCTTGCTGGGTAATCTTGGTTGTAGATTCTTCCCTTTCATCACTTTAAGTATATCATGCCACTCCTTTCTGGCTTGTAGAGTTTCTGCTGAGAAATCAGCTGTTAACCTTATGGGGGTTCCCTTGTATGTTATTTGTCATTTTTCCCTTGCTGCTTTCAATAATTTTTCTTTGTCTTTAATTTTTGCCAATTTGATTACTATGTGTCTTGGTTTGTTTCTCCTTGGGTTTATCCTGTATGGGACTCTCTGTGCTTCCTGGACTTGGGTGGCTATTTCCTTTCCCATGTTAAGGAAGTTTTCGACTATAATCTCTTCAAATATTTTCTCAGGTCCTTTCTCTCTCTCTTCTCCTTCTGGGACCCCTATAGTGTGAATGTTGTTGTGTTTAATGTTGTCCCAGAGGTCTCTTAGGCTGTCTTCATTGCTTTTCATTCTTTTTTCTTTATTCTGTTCTGCAGCAGTGAATTCCACAATTCTGTCTTCCAGGTCACTTATCCGTTCTTCTGCCTCAGTTATTCTGCTATTGATTCCGTCTAGTGTAGTTTTCATTTCAGTTTTTGTATTGTTCATCTCTGTTTGTTTGTTCTTTAATTCATCTAGGTCTTTGTTAAACATTTCTTGCATCTTCTCCATCTTTGCCTCCATTCTTTTTCCGAGGTCCTGGATCATCTTCACTATCATTATTCTGAATTCTTTTTCTGGAAGGTTGCCTATCTCCACTTCATTTAGTTGTTTTTCTGGGGTTTTATCTTCTTTCTTCATCTGGTACATAGCCGTCTGCCTTTTCATCTTGTCTATCTTCCTGTGAATGTCAGTTTTTTTTTTTTTTTTCATTTTCTCCAATGATGAGGCACTTTTATGGATTATATGTAAATACTGAAATGATTAAGCTCATATGTGTAGTGCTAAGTTGTAAAAACACGTGCATCCTACATACCCTGTAGCACCTGGTTCACACCTGTGATAATAAGTATCTTGACTGTATCTGTTTGCCCAACTATTGCTACATGAAATAAACATTTTTGAGATCAGAGACTACATTTATTTCACCTATGTATCCCCACAGCTTTTATAACAGAAACATTTTTTAATAAATTGATGCATGAATGATGATGCAGTTTATCTGCATAAAAGAATAAATAATCATCATTCCTTGGTAGCCAGCAAACTCATATTGAAATTTTACATTAAACTGTCACCGTATCCTCTTACTTACATGTTAATATATCAATATATCTTCATTATTAAATTACCTCAAAAGCCTTTTTAGAAGTTAGTGATGTTCATAATTATAAATAAAATAAACACTTTAAATTATTAAGCAGTTTTGTTCCTAAGCATCATCTGGGTGGCCAGCCCAGATGCTGGTGTATAATTCAGTGGTGGCCTGCTAACTGATTTTCAAGCAGCATCTTTAATCCTCCTTATGTTTTTCTAGTCTTTGCACTAGAAAACTGAATGGCTGGGAAGTACAGAGGTCAAAATTAGCCTATTTTACTGTGTTCATTAACCTGCTAATGAAAGCAATACCTGCTATGGCCTTTAATAAGAAAAAGTAACACTCAACCACATTGTTACCTGGAACACAGCTAGTCTAAAGCACATTAAAAATGGCCCAATCCACATTCCAGAGAAGCCTGGCTTACAAGGTTCCCTATTGTGGGTACAGAAAAACAGGTATTTCTTTCTGCAGAGGCCACTAAGTGACAGTAGAACGCAATAGCTAAACGTCAGAATTTTGATATTGGTAGGAGTAGTCACAGCAATAGTACCAGTGACAGCAATACCAGTAGAATGGAAGTCGTGGTTGTGGTAGGAGTGGCAGTGATGGTGGAATCAGCTGCACAGCCAAGGAAGCCACTCCCTGTGAAGCAGGGAGTGAGAGCCACCATGACTGGGTTACCCCAGAAGGCAGGCAGCTGAGGTGGGTCCTCACTAGAAACAACACTCAAAATGAGGAAAAGTCCTGTGGTACACAAATTTGTGCTGCTTTTGGAGATGAGCCTTGGAAATCCATTAATCCAGAGAATGGGAATAAAGTTTAGTGTGAGTCTGATCTAAAAGAAAAAAAGAGTTGTATGCAAACAGAAACAAGGAGGTCTGACTGCAAACACCTCACCTCATGCATCACCCCGTACAGACAGCCACCTGGGGAGGCAGCCACAGAACTCCCCACATTTCACCCAAGAACAACTGAGGAGTCCCCACCTCCCTACTCTCTGTGCCTGGACCCATTGCTGCCTGCACACCACCCCGTGCTCCCCAGCACGGCCAGAGCAGGACTGAGTAGCGGGAGACACCAAAGGGAAAGAAAGAGTGGAGGGGCAAGTGAGCCTGTGTCTCTCCTTCCTCATTCCCTCTACCCTTGATTCCATGGACTGGGTACTATCATAATTGCCACTTACGGATGAGGTGACTGAGGCACAGAGAGTAAAATAATTGGCTCTAGGGCACATGGTCAGTAAGTCAGAGAGGAAGTTTCACAGCCATGTTGCTGGCTCCAAAGACCACACCTCTAACAACTATGATAGTCTGTCTCCTACGTAGCAGACTCTGCCCCAAGCCAGGGAGCTGGCAGCCACAAATCCTACCCTCCAAGGGAGGACAGTCCTGTGAAAGAGAGAAACGAATGCACAGAAAGCGCATTGCAATCCCAGTGTAGTAAGTCCAGAGGCAAGCACTGGGTTAGTGAGAGCACAAGGGAATTGCTCCATCCAGTGAAGGAGGCAGGTTGAGATTCATTCCTCCAAGGAAGTGGCTGAACTGAGTGTCAGAGGATGAACAAAAGGTCATGAGAAACCATATGGTGAGAAGCAAAGGCCTGGCCTTTTGGAGGAAATGCAGAAACTCACATGGCCTCCACAGTGAGTGCAGGCAAGAGAGCACAAGAGATGAATGAGGCTGGAAAAGTCGGCCAACACCAGATCCAAACTGGAACTCAGAACTCATCTCTCCAAAAGCACAAGGCAGTGCCTCATAATAATGCCTATGACTCTACAAACAGTGAGTGTAAACATGTATGCCCCAGGTGTGGCACTAAGCACATCTGTGAAGAATCTCAGTTAATATACAACAACCCTATGAGGAAGACACTATTATTCCATTCTATCCATAAGGCATTAAGGAAAAGTAAATAACCCAAGGTCCTGGTAGCTAAGAAGTAACAGAACCAGATCCAAGCCCTGCCAGGATTCTTTCCTGCCAAGCTGTGTCATCTCCATGGAGCATGGGTGTGGGGAAGCTCTACAGCAGAATTAGGACCTGACTACAGGTGCCTATGACTTAAACAGACTTGGGGTCTGCCCTAAGGAAAGCCTAGGAAGACATCACTCCACAGGAAAATATTACAGCCACTTCAACTATTGGACTTCCTTTATTCTCCTTTGCTCCCAAAGATTTAAGAAATCTAAGAGGACTGAGCTAAGATGGGTTCTGTACAGTGGATGATTTCCAAAAATGCTTTTGTCTTCCTACGAATCTCATTCACCTAGGTTTATATAGACTTGTACTTTCTACCTTCAATTCTGCCCATGCTGGAAACTCTGTCACACTGTTCCCCACAGTTCACTCCCCCTAACACACATCCCAGAGATCATACTTTTATATTTGCCACTGCACTGCACCAGGATTCAGTATAAACTAAAATTTTTAAAAAACAAAAAACAAACCCGAACTTGGGGAAAACTTTAAAAAAAGAGGATTTTTTAAAAAAATACAACAAAAACATACACCTGAAAACATTACACTAACAAATGTTCTACCAGTTACATTTTTTCAAAAGCAAGAAAATAAGTTCAATTTGCCTTCCTTAAATACAAGCTATTAAGTTAAACTAGAAACAGACAGCATATTTGTTAGTGATTTTTTTTTTTTAAACATCTTGGCCGTGACCAGGGATTGAACTCAAGCCATGGCAGTGAAAGTGCTGAATCCCAACCACTAGGCCACCAGGGAACTCCTCTGTTAGTGCTTTTTCATGAGTCTAAGAAAACTCTTCTTGGAGGTGTGCCCACAATGCAAGGCTCTGGACCAAAGCCACACCTTGGTCAATGTCAGAGCAGCGGCCTGGGGCCCCACCCTTCACTACGGAGGCTCCTTAAGCCCAGCCAGTGAGCAGCAATCACCGTGACTGCCAAGCAGCATATTTCAGGAAAGCTCTGGGAAGCCGGTTTCTAACTGAATCACTTTGATCATCGACTGAATTTAGTACAGTTGACCCTTGAACAACACGGGTTTGAACCACGTGGGTCCACTTACACAGGGATTTTTTTCAATAGTAAATACTACAATACCGTACAATCCGTAGTTGGTTGAATCCAAGGATGTGGAGGAACCTCAGATACAGAGGAACCCTGCGATACAGAGGAGGTTTCCATATGGGAGGACCCTCGGATAAGGAGAGCCGACTAGAAGTTATACGTGGATTTTGACTGCGGGTAGGGTCAGCGCCCCAACCCCTAAACTGTTCAAGGGCCAACTGAACTTTTTTTTGGCTATAGTGACCTACCAAGTGAATGTTGTTAAAACAGCAATATCAAGTACACTCTTATCAATAAATTTAGTTTGAGAAAACCTAACTTCTAACATTCTGTCCTTTTACCGCCACAATAAATGCCTCCCAAATCCTCATATTGGAATATCCAAATTACATCTCTCATACTGCCTTTCACAAAGAAGATTTTTTTAAATACTTTACCAGCCTCATGTCTTCATTTTCAGTCCAAAACCCTTGCTGTTCACATAAAGCCAGGGCCACAAGATGCCCCAATGCACACACCACCCACTCAGATACTTGGGTGTATCAGACACTTGGCTTTCTGATGTCTCCTGACCCCACTCTTTTTGACCTCCTTACCAAAATGACATACATTTATATTTTTCCAGCACACCTTTAATTTTTTCAGTTCATTTTCTGCTTTGTCATTTCTCTGTGTTACAATGAAGTGGGCAAGTCACATTGTTAAATTTGAAATAATCATTAATTTTATAAAATACCAGATTATCTGGGCTCCAGCCAGTCTGTTAACCTCAAAATTTTGGGAGGCTTTTTTTGTAAAATATCCTTAGGAGTGCACTTAACAAGAATACTGTGTTAACTCCTGTATATAAAGTATATATAATAAAATGATTAATGGCTGCTTTATAACTTCAGCAACATTATTATACCCACTGGCATAACGAAGTAATACGGAGAACATTGTTATTAACCATATACTGTCGTATCAACTTTGTTGAAAGAAGTCATCTGTGGTGCGACTAAAAATGAAGTGTGACACACTTCCCCAAGTAATTTCAACTTCAGAAAACAGAGGCAGTTTAGAGAAAAGACTTTTCTCTAAATGTTTAAACTGCCATTCAGATCTGCAGCATGTTTAGCTCTAGACTAAGCCACCTACTCCCCTTCTTCCCTCACTCCAAAGGAAAACATCACTTTCTTTTTTCTTAGTGCCTTTCAGTAGGCTTCTTCTGCACACTGAACAACTTTGAACAAATCTGAATAACTGAATAACTTTGGAACAAAATTATTCTCATATAGATCACTGGGGTTTGTTTGTATTTTTTTTGCCAAATTACATTCTATTTTCTGCCCACATTTCTAACCTCTCTAATTGTTATTCTATCTGCGTATTAGAATAACAATTAGAATAGAATTATTCTATCCCACACCCCCTCCCAATTTAGCATCATCCCCAAATTTTATGCAAACTGTATGTATCACTTCTGATTTTATTACTTGACAGAGAGACGTCTTTATGATTTATGCTTCAGGTTTTAGCTCTGCCCACGATTTCACAATATATTTTATTAAAATAAAATTGTAGTTTTTTTCTGAGTTAAATAAGGGTACGTAGAATTTGCACTAAAATCACGGTATTATCAAGAACTGAACTACAGGTCAGATTTTGATCTGACTTATAAACGTTATCTGTATGCTTACACACACACGTGCACACACATGAATTTTTTTTTTCCAGTAAATACTACTACTTCTATATAATACTTCCTTCTGGAAGTATTAACCAAGTAGAATACTTAACCAAGAAGAAATACATCCTAATTAAGTACAGAAAACCCTCCTTGGTCTTTCCTTTTTCCCACCTTTTTCTTAGCTTCCCAGTAAACTTTTCATCTCTAAATCCAGGAGATTTGTACTCTGTTTAGAAAACCTGTTAATCAAACAATCACTAATACTTCTCACCACACCTTTCCTGAGCTCAATATCAAATTAACAGTGTTTTATTTCCAGGGGCAATAGAAAAATCTAAAAGGAAAAAATAAATGGATGTATTAACCCAAGTTGTTAATTCCCACAGCCGGATACCTTTAGTCTTCCTTTTTTGAGTCAAATCTCCCATTGAACTTCTGCAAACTCAAATCTGCCCCCAACTTAGTCTTTTTCCTACCAAAGAATTATAAATACTTTCAGGTCATACAATTTGAACAGACTGTACTACATCACTCTAGAACTGCCTTCTCTCTAAATAGATGTTCATTGGTTGTTTCTTCAGCAGTAGTTACCCACTTTCACCCTAATCTTATAAGGCAGTTGTGGACTGGGTTTTTGTTTTAATTTTATTTTTTATCTAACACCAATTGAAATGCTATTGCATGATTTTTGAATAGTCATCTGTAAATATAGTTCCCTCTGCCTCAAATGGCATTTCCATAGGAGGACCACTGTCCTGATTTACCATGGATGATCTTTAAGCCCTATTGTCCTGCTACAATTATTGATAATGTTCCTATCATTTAAAAAAAGTTGTTTGTACAATAAATTACATCACCATTCCTCTTCTTCCTCTTCCTAGAACATCCCTCAGCCTTCACAACACAGCATTCATGTGTTAAGGCTTCCCTGGCAACTCCAGGGAGAGCTGGTCATTCTCTCTTCTTGTTACATCACTTTCATCATATATCTTTCATAAAGTGTACCATATTGTATAGTAACAAGATTTGATTTTTTATTCATTATTATATGTCCCAAACACAGACTAACACAGTGCAAGTGTTGTATATGTATACACACACATACACACATATACAGGAATACACACATTCATTCATACACACACACACAATATACACACACAATAGACACTGGATACAAAAGGGAATAAGAACTAGGAACAAAGTACCTGGATGTAAGTCCTGGCTCTGCCATCAAGAATTATGTGGTTGTAAGGAAGTCATTTAGTGTAATGATTAAGAAAGGGTTCAGAGGTCAGAAAGTCCTGCACTCAAATGACCCATCCACTGGCCAAGTGAACTTCGGAAACTTACCTGACTTCTCTAAGCTCCTGAGTTTAAATTGTAGACAAATTCTGTCTTCCTCATAGGACTGTACTTATTTTAGTGAAATTATGCATGTTAAGCATAATTTTAGTAAGTATTCCTAAATATAGCTTATTGCTTTTTATAATAAAGTGATATGCCAATAAAATAAAATACATTCCTAATTTTATATGATTAATATGTCATTATGGAATACCACTGTTAGCAGAATTATCATTATTAGGTAATCACTTAACCCATATGAGTCTTGGTTTCTCCATTTATAAAATGGGGATAATCATACTTCCCTACAGGTCTGTTGTATTAGGTGAGATAATCTATGAGAAATCTAAGTTCATTAATTCATTTCATTCATTAAGCACTGACTGAGTGCCTAAGCGTGAGGCATCATTAAAGACAGGCTGATGCCAAAGACACAAGGCTGATACAAGGATATATGCCAAAGACAGAAGAGAAGATAGACAAGCCCCTTCTCCCAGGGAGTTCACAGTCCAAGGATTACCACTTAACCTTAAGGAGTTGTAGAAATGTAAGCATCATTACTATTCTCTTCACTTTCCTATAAACTTCCTTTCTCTGATGTTCCTGGTTCTCTCTCTCTCTTTCTCGCTCTCTCCCTCCCCCCATGTCTCTCTCTCTCTTTTTTTTTCAATTTCTTCAACCAACTTCTCTTACTATCTGAATTTAGGCAATATTTAAAATGTTACTTAATTTGTGCAAAAAAAAAAAAAGACAAAAAGTGAGTTATGAAATCAGTAGGGGACAGACTACTATCTATCTATATATATATATATAAAGACTGCAATAAACGCACTGAATTAATACACATTCATTAAAAATGATAAGGATCCCATGAAATTCTTTTGTGAATGAATATTTTTTCCTTGGATTTCTTCAAATCAAGTATTAGGCTTGGTCATTTCATACTCAGGCTCTTGAGCTTAAAGAAGGCAAAGATACTCTTTTCTTGGCCTAGTTTTTCCCCATTCCTATACCTATTTTATTTTTCCAGATTTATTAAGATATAACTGATGTAACTTTGTGTAAGTCTAACATGTACAACATGGCAATTTGATACACTTACATATTGCAAAATGATTACTACCACCATAAAGTTAGCTAACACTTCCATCATGTCACATAATTACCATTTCTTTTTTTGTCCTATACCCATTTTAAGAGTCAGCATTAGTATTCCAAGATTAGCTTTACTTGTCTCTTTCCCAGGTGCCTGCCTGCATGTCATTTAGGACTAGGCTAAGTGCTATGTGGGCTCTAGTCCATGGCTAATAAAAAGGATCTTCCAGATGATTCTGGATGGAAACAAGAATAGTTCAACCAAAACCAGGAAGTGCAAAAATTTTTTAATGTATTTATAGTAAAAAAAAAAAACTTGGTCAAGTTGCTAAAAGCTCAAGTGTCACCCTACAAATAATACTCATGTGTCAGATGTTCGTACTGTCGGTTATCCTGTCACTGAACATTTTCATTTTTAGCACTGTAATTTTCTTTTAGAACATATTCTGTAAGACTCTATTTAAAAATTCAAAATAATTTTTCTATTAATATTTTGCTAGACTAAATGCTTCTTTTTAAAGTTTGATTTTTATATGTCTAGAAAAACACTTTTCCCATGAGTAGTCATCTCCAACTTTATAATAAAAATCACAAGGTAAAAGAGTGTTTGCTTAAATGTAATCTATTTTTGCAGAACCCATGTGTTCTTCTGAGAAAGGTTATCTGGAACTTCTTTTTAAAAGATCAAATGCCAAATATGGCATTCTTCTTATTCACCATATCCAACATTTTTCCTAAGTAGGTGTCTATATGCATTAATATTCCCCCACAAGATCATAAAACGACAAAGTTCTCACATGACATAAATGTCAAGGCGTGTCATCTGCTATTGTAAAAATAATGCAGGAATCAGAATAATATTAGTAGAACTAACGTTTATACAGGTCTTACACTTCATGCCAGGCACTATTCTAAGCATCAGTGTGTGCACACCCACACATACACACTCCTCCAATCCTCCCATTAATTCTTGAGTTAACTATCCCCATTTTACAGATGAAGAAACAGAGGCAAAGAAACGTTAAACTCTTGTCCGAGGTCACACAGTCAATAAGTAAAGGGAGCAAGGGTTTAAACTGAGGCAGCATGCCTTCAAAACTACTACTCTAACCACCACATTATTCTAACGGCACAGGAAAGAAAACTTTAGGTGCTTGCCCAGTTTACTGACTTCTGTATACTCTTAAAAGACTTATAATAATAAAAAGAGTAACCTTATTTACATTCTATTGAATAGTAATCTCATTGATTGTGTGTCCTATTTGCTCAAAAATCAGTTATGTATAGACTTTTGCATACTTCTGCACAACTGTTAAATTTTATATCTAGTAAACATGAATCACACAGAAATATAAGAACTATTCTTATTGTGCATATGAGGCTCACAGGAATTTACCCACGAAGTGATTCAGCAGAGGAGTGCTGCTGCATAGACAGGAGTGTAGTAAAGTGACACTGGAAGTGTCATGCATTTGCTCCAGCGGGGATCCATTCTCACCTGGGACTCCATATAGGAAGTGACTCTCCCTGTCAGAGCAGGGGCCTCACACTCCCTCCTCCCCCTTGGCCACAGCACATGCAGGACTCTGATTCCACCAGGACAGCACAGACACATAATGTTCAGGTCAGGAAGCCAGAGAACTGCAGAACCACAGAGCCATTTCTATAAACTATTAGGAGGCAAACTGCATTTGGCACCAGATACCAGATATAAATCAAGTGCTAAAAAGAAATCAATTGAGAAAGCTCTCTCTCCACTTAGAGACTTAGACTTCACTTGAACATGTCCTTAAACTGGCCTTTGGAAAAAGACAAGCATGCAGAGTGCCCCCAACCCTGTCTCCACTCAAGAACTATGTGCCTCATCCAATATCATCAGAATCACCACTGCCTTTACTCATCAAATTAACTGCATAGCAGCCAATATTACCAATTTGATGTCTTAAATGCTGTGTATATTCTATTTAGTGTACCGCTTTTATTGTTCAATGTTAGTCAATGGAAAAAAAAAAAACTTACATAAAACTTTAAGGTATTTACTCACAAATTTGCTCCCATTTAATTTTTATGTACTATAAAGTCCTTTAGTTCCTCAAGTATAAAATCTCCTACCACAAAGAAACTTATGAACCCAAGCCTAATATACTAGAATGGGGGGGGGGTGGTATTGGGGGCATGTGCTTCTATATGGTGTTTGTAATCTTACCTTTAAAAAAGCTGGTATTCAGTTATTAGTCAGGGATACAATCTCTAAAAAATTATGTTTATAAGAATATCAGATTCTATTTATAACCCCTTTCCAGACCTATAACCTACTGTTTTTTATTATGTATTAGAGAGGGAATATGATGCACTTGCAACTTAGTCTACAATTTAGGCCATACATGAGACTAAAGAGTTTGACTCTTTTAAGAGTTTGACTCGGGCTTCCTTGGTGGCACAGTGGTTGAGAATCTGCCTGCTAATGCAGGGGACACAGGTTCGAGCCCTGGTCTGGGAAGATCCCACATGCCGCAGAGCAACTGGGCCCGTGAGCCACAATTACTGAGCCTGCGCGTCTGGAGCTTGTGCTCTGCAACAAGAGAGGCCACGATAGTGAGAGGCCCGCGCACTGCGATGAAGAGTGGCCCCCGCTTGCCACAGCTGGAGAAAGCCCTCGCACAGAAGCGAAGACCCAACACAGCAAAAATAAATAAATAAATTAAACCACATTAGAGAATGGCTGAAAACACTTCAAAAAAAAAAGAGTTTGACTCTAAATATTGATCAGATCCTCAAAAAGCCCCTCCCGAGAAATGGACAGGAAAAGAAATTTACTCTGTACAAGTCACTGCTTGGCACTCAACAGATATAAGGGGGAAAAAAACAGACTGACCCAAAGAAATCTAAAACCTTCTGAAAGGCTTAAACCAGTACACAGAGTGCCATAACACAAGGAACAGGAAGCAGCCATGACAGCTGCCCATAGTGCTAAAGACCCAAAGCCACTGCCACAGCACCGAGAATTCCCACAGCGGAGGCTGGTGGTGTTTTTGCATCTCTGTTGCCTAGAGAGACACAATGATTCATATATGTTTAATGAACTAAATTAATAAATGCTTTTGACTATTTCACCAACAACATAAGGAAAGAGGACTGTGTCTTAAAAGATCAGCTTTTCTTTGCAGGGGAAACCCAAAGAATCGGAAAAGCAGAGAAAGGGGAAAAAAAAAAAGCAGAGAAAGGACAAGGAGAGGCAGATATGAGGAGCAACAGGGGAGGGAGCAGCCGCAACGTGGACGGCAGGGGCGTGGGGACGGCAGGGGCCACGTGGACGGCAGGGGCCTGTAGACTGCAGGGGCGTGTGGACGGCAGGGGCAACGTGGACGGCAGCGGCGTGTGGACAGCAGGGGCATGTGGAAAGCCGAGGAAGCCGATACCCGAGGAAAGAGAGGAGGTGAGGCAGGAAGGGGCTACCTGCACAGCGACAAGAATCCCACAGTCCCAACTACGTCCGGAGGCCTTTATCCTACTGGACAGCAAGTCACATCATTCAACCTCGTGCCGCACATCATGGGCACACATCCTGCTTATTGCACAACAGCTCATAAGTGCAAATCGTGGTGGGTCCTCAGAACTGCTTATCTGAGCCCTCCTGGTGGTACTTCTAGCATTACGAGACTATACCCTTCCCACGTTGATGGTGTTAGAATCACTCCTCTCTTTTATAAAATGAAGGTGACAGAAGACAATAAGACATTTTCTATGATTTATAACTGCCCTTCCTTGCTACAATTGTCCCCCCAGCGTTTTCCCCACACTGGTCAATAAAATCCAGCTTCTCAGAACCACTTTTGTATGCCACATTTTAGAAATTTTTTTTCATTAAAAGGAAAAAGAAAAGTTTAAAATATGAGTAAGTAAACCCTTACCTAACTTGGAAACTATTAGGTATTATGTTTTATTCCCAAGTGATTTTATAGATAAAAGACACTTTATTATTCTTGTGAATAAAGAATGTCAGTACAATTTGGAAAAAACTGATAAAATCACTGACATTATTAAGTTTAAAAAGCAAAAAAGCAGATAAAACTCAACACCTGTAGAATGACCTCATTTTGTAAAATATGTGTAGGTGGGTGTGAGCATGTGAACACACATACATAACACATGCATATATACATGTAAACTTGTGTGGAAGTACCTACAATAAATTCGATAATGGTTACCTCTGGGTAGTAAGACTTCATCTTACCTCCACTTTCCTCATAAATAGAAATCACTTTTATAAGTAGATGTATTCTTCAATGACAAGTTTGAAAAATAAAGCTGTTTTAACTTTGGAAAAATAATTATATGAGAAAAAAATAACATGAGAAAATAATATTTATCATCAACTCCCTGAAGAAATTGTGAGTTTCCGCCATGGCCAGTGGCCTTCTGAGTGAAGCATGGTTCTTCTCCCCTATATGCCAAGCCTGGTAGACAAGCAACTCTTTATAAGTGCATTTAATACATCAGTTTACACTAATAATGAAAAGATGACTTTCCTAAAATAAAGATTTCAACCTCTAGGGTCCCTGCAGGGCAATAGGAAACAGTCAGCAGATTCCTGGCTTATTATGTTTTATTATACTTAACAACTCAAATACTTCACAGCACTGGGAATTTTGTTGGTATTTAAAATATATCTCCTGTAGGGCTTCCCTGGTGGCGCAGTGGTTGAGAGTCCGCCTGCCGATGCAGGGGACACGGGTTCGTGCCCCAGTCCGGGAAGATCCCACATGCCGTGGAGCAGCTAGGCCCGTGAGTCATGGCCGCTGATCCTTCGCGTCCGGAGCCTGTGCTCCGCAACGCGAGAGGCCACAACAGTGAGAGGCCCGCGTACCGCAAAAAAAAAAAAAAAATATATATATATATATATATATATATATATCCTGTAAAACACATCTACAGAAAACACATCTTCCATAAATATCTAAATAAAATGTGCATGCACTGGATTATATATTATACATGAATACAAATAACTGAATGTTATATTTGGATGTGTCCTGTAAAGAAGAAACAAGCACTAAACACCTTTTAAACTATTCTATACAGTGTAGATCAATTTGAAAAGTCTTTTGAGTAATGGGAAGATTCTTCATCCTATCACAAAATTAACAAATCAGCATTTCAGTCTGAGAAAGGAAGATACTCAGGCCATCTATGAACAAATACCCTCTGAGTACTGAGGATGCAGAGATGAATCAGATGCAAGGCCTACCCTCAAGGAGCTTATTATCCATCAGGGAAACAAACACACAAACAAATACAAGTTCAATATGATGGTTCAAGTAATATGATGAAGATGATGGAAGTATGTACATGGTTCTCTAAGGGCACAGAGAACAGGATGGTTATTCTACCTAGAAGGGAGGGGTCAGAAAAGTTTCCTAGAGAACTTTTTCAATGCAATTATTATTTCTCACAAATGAATTATGAGGGCATCTATTTCTTTCACTAAGGGCTCAGAAAGAGTGTCAAGGGCACAGTCACATAGATATAGTAACACAAAGAGCCTAGAGGTGAGCTGACGGAGGTAAGTAGCCATCCAGTCACGTCATTCGCTCCATGTCATTTTCGAGCACTTAAGTTCTGTGAAGGTACTGAGTAAGGCATGGTTCCCTCCTCAAGAACTGTACAGCCCACAGGAGGAGAGACACGGGGACAAATCATCACAATACAATTCGGTAAGGGCTATAATAGGGGTGTGTTCTCAGCTATGGGAATACAGGAGATGACAGTTAATTACACAGTGAGAGTTCAGGGAAGGCTGAAGAAACGAGCAGCCGTGCTTGAGCTCTGAGGACAGGAAAGAGTTCACCCAGTGAACTTTCTGAGGCAGTAGGATGTATCGTATCAGGGCTGAACAACGTCCTTTGTACTGTTACTTCATCATCCTTAGCTCATTCTATGAAATAGGTATTGTTCCCATTTTCTAGGTGAGGTACATGTGGTTAGACAGGTGAAGTAACCTGTCCAAAGCCAAACTAATAATAACAGGTGAGGCTGGGTTATGAAAGCAGATCACAATTCTTACTTGGCTCCTTTGGCTTTTCCCAGACAGGTAAGCAGACAACGTAAGGCTTACTTATCTTGACTGGTTTCAACCTGATCTCTTCAGGAATCTCCTTTAGGTCTTTCAACAGTTCTTTCTCCATAAAATTTCTATTTCTTCTATAGGTTCATACATTTTCAGCATACTTATTATATATATCAGCAGGCATTTGTAACTCACTAAAATTATCTCTACTTCCTCCACTTTTCAAGAAACTCAAACCTGCTCCAGACACACTGCAAAGTAAAACTCAACTCTTGATATTCCCAATAACTGAAACAGTTATCTATGGATAGACATCCATTTGTTTCATAGCATATAAGCTACAGTACTTAGGCAACCCACTAAAAATTAACAAGGTATGTGAAGGGAAAACATGATACAGTGTAGTCACAAAGTAACACTAGCTACAAGTTATGCACAGGAGGTGAAAGTTATCTGAATGTCCCCACCACTGCATGCAAATTTTATATTTTCCCTATGTTTTTCTGGGAAAAATTGTCTGTGCTACTGGTTGGAAGTCATAAGTGCAATATCTAAAAGTTGTTTTTAGGTCTTCACCATTAATAGGTAGAGATGAGAAGTTTTCTTTTCCACACAGTGAAATGTCACACCTCATGAAGCCTACACACTGAATCAGACCCACTTCCAATCTGTTGTCAAGACAAGCCTCTAAACTGTGAGAGTGTAAGAGTTAATGCGTATAGTCTTGTTACAGAATGACCACTGCCTCTAAATCACAACTAAAGACTGCTAAAATAAGCAGTGTGATTGACACTATTTTTCTAAATGGCCTTATAAAAGATCTTCTGAAATAGCTATCTTCACCATGACATGAAGAAAAGTTGACAGTTAACAGAGGTTACAACATCACAGTAGGGACTTTGGGGCCTCTGTGAACTTACCAGGCTTATATCTTGCACACAACTATTTATGTTGTTGTTGTGTGATTGAACTCCCAGGAAAATGGTCCACAAGTTCTCTATTCACTCAGTCTCGTGTCGTTAATAAATTTTTTCTGCCTTGTGTGTTTTAAGTAAATACAATTTCTATAAAGCCATCTGCTTTATAGCAGAGACTCAGTAATAACTGTGTCACCCACTTACACATATAATCAAACTGCCAATAAAATTCGTGATGCTGTACTTAATAAAGATTACTAGACTGTAAATACATGTAAGTCAGAGCACCAGGGGAAAGTATGACTATAAAAACTGATGATATGACAAGAGAAAGATCATTTATATTGACTGGGCACCCAGGCAATATATCTGACAATTTACCTGGGTTATTACACAGCACTTGGGGGCAAGTAATATCCAGTCTCTCTCCCATGATCTACTAGCTATAAAATTATTGATCTATGGGTCCCAGGATATTTTACATTTTCAAAAAAACTCACAGGAATACTCCACATCTTTCATATACTGCATGCACTACTGGCTCAAATTAGTATGCAGTTCCAACACTAGATCACACTGCATTCCTTTCAATGACACATCTTTGTGAAGCTGGATATTCAGCAGTTGCTGTGATTTAAAAAAAATAATACAGTTGACCCTTAAACAAAGCGGGGGTTAGGGACACGGACCCTCAGTGCAGTGGAAAGTCAGATTATTACTTTAGAGTCAGCCTTATGTAACTGTGGTTCCACATCAGTGCATTCAACCAACCACAGATCGTATAGTCCTGTAGCATGTACTTAGAGAAAAATGATCTGCATATAAGTGTTCTCACACAATTCAAACGTGTGTTGTTTGAATGGCAACTGTGCAGCACATCAATGAGTTTGGAACAGGAAACGAGGATATAGTGATGTGTAACCTTATTCCAAGATTTGAGAAGCTGTGTAGTGACCAACAGGCATACACATCCCATAGCAAGTAATTGTGAGTATATACGAAATAAAATTTATTTTTCCTTTCAATGTATGTGTATTCTTTCTTTTCAAACAACTGTGAAGTTGTCTAGAGCTAACTACTTAAAAACAAAAATGCTAGGGTTTTTTGTTTTGTTGTTGTTTTGACCTAGGGGTGAAATGGAAAAAAAAAAAATCACAGACACTAAATGTGCTGTAAACTGAGAAAGTCTGAGAACCTCTGCTGTAGATGGATTCTAACCTTTCAAGCCAAAGGACAGGAGGCTGAACTGAGGGTCTCTCGAGGGTTACCTAGTTTTCTGAGCTAAGTTTCTAAACTGATTGATAGAAAGGCCACCTGTGACTGAATGTACACCATCATTTCACATTATCAGTGTAATGGATGACAACGTAGCTGTTACCATGTTTCCCACCCTTACATTGACTTTGCCCATCATCCATTCTGTGCCACTTGTCTAAATACGACGATTAATATGATGTATAATTTTTCTTTCACATTCAGGAAGAATAAATTACATTTCTTTTTGGTAACAGCCCATCTCCCACCTTTTCAACAACTGCCACGCATAGAAGTACTGCTAGACAATAAGCACACAAAGGGGTTTAGGTGAATTTCCTCTGTAGTATGCATTTAATCTGTAAGTAGACTGTTAAGATTTTCTCTTGTTTTCTACACATTTGAGGTCTTACATGTTCAAACCTTCAAGAAAATATTTATGACATTTTCCTAAAATTTATGAAATTATGCCAAGTACACATCAACTGCCATGAGATTATAAATCTTATTATACAGAAGGCAGTAGGATGCCAATGAAATTAAAATTAAGCAAACAACCTTCACTAACATATTTGTAGAATCTCCTGAAATGAGGCAACTTGCTTATATATAGTCATACTCGTGTTTGTCGAACCAAATAAAGAACTTATTAATAATTTCCCAGCCAGAGATACTGTTATTATCGTACTAAGGGATAAATCCCAATGGCTAACATATCTGCATTGCTAAACTAGTCTTAGGTTAAAACTGTAAAGGCAGAACTGAAATGAAATCATCTACTAGTGGAAAACAGTTTCACTGACCAGGAAGAGCTAAAGGTGATCGATCGCCTTCCTTCTCAACAAGGTCAGGTGATACACAAAAAGGAAAGACAAGTCAAAATTAACGTGTGGAAGTGTGCTGTTAAGGAAAAAAAAAAAAGAGAGAGAGAGAGAGGTAGCAGGATATTTGATTTTTAAAATATCTGAGCAGTTGGTCTAGAAGAAAAAGCACCTTAGGTCTTTCAGAAGAAAATCAGCATCCCCAAAAGGATTCTTCTGACAGCAGGAAATGTCTGCAGCTGTATCAAAGGTTGGAGCAAATAATGTTTGAAGTAATGAATGGAAAACAAAGTCTGTGAACAACAAATACCATCTTTTCCAGAGATGTGTTACTCACTCCCAAAGACTTCCTAATCAGCCCCCAATGTGATGCCCGGGGATGAAAGCAGAAAGGAATATGCGTTAATGATGAGGGCTTTGGAGGCAGAAAGGCCCTGGTATGACCTCCAGCTCTGTTACTTACAAGCTGTGGGGTGCCAGGCAAATGGGAAAATCTCTCTAACCTCTAATGGAAATTATAACAACACCAATCTTACAGGGTGGTGTGAAGGGGGCAGTCACCTCACAAACTTACCGCAGAGGCTAGAGCAGATCCTGCATCTTTAGGACCATCTCACAGCTTCAACTAGAAAGTGAAAAAACTGATTCCTCTCCTTTAAGTTTGTTCAAAAACTCCATCTACCAGAAATTCCTATCTTAACATCCCCCTGCCATCTCAAACTAAGCATAGCTAAAACTGAACTAACATTTCATGAGACCCAACACCTCCATTTATGTTAAAAAAGGAAATTGGGGGCTTCCCTGGTGGCGCAGTAGTTGGGAGTCCGCCTGCCGATGCAGGGGACGCAGGTTCGTGCCCCGGTCCGGGAAGATCCCACATGCCGCGGAGCGGCTGGGCCCGTGAGCCATGGTCGCTGAGCCTGCGCATCCGGAGCCTGTGCTCCGCAACGGGAGAGGCCACAACAGTGAGAGGCCCGCGTAACGCAAAAAAAAAAAAAAAAAAAAAGGGAAATTGATTTGCCTCACCCTCCCACCCTTATGACCTTAAAATCATTCTCAACCTCCTTGTGCTCTCAGTCACACCCAAGCCATCACCAGATCCTCCTGACCCTTTGTATCTGCCTCATGCTACTCCTTTGCTTTCCACCCCTGTTCCCCCGTCGCCCTGCAGCGGGATCCTCTACTCCTTTCACTATCAGCCTCTGCTTTTGGCTTCTTCTCAGCTAACCTATCTCAACTGGAACTGTAGATAACACGTTTCACTTACAACTTTCTGTCACACAATACTTTCCTCTTTCTTCTACAAAATCAGTTCCAATAAGAACTTGTGGTGCCGTCTCCACTCGGGGCCAATGAACGGACACTGCCCACCCACATGGCCCCTTCGTGTGAATCAGAAAAGGCACCCTTCCTTCCTCATGATACTTTATTTCCATCTGCTAGAAAAATTAGCTGAAGTACTGATTTCATTTAAGAATGCCAGATTACTGCTGTACACCGAGATGTTGCTCTAAATAAGTGCTAAAGTGTGATGCAATTGAATGACGAGCAGCAGGTGTGACAGCCATCGTGCACAATCATACACAATGTGGTGTCCTTGTTTCCTTGGTTCTTTTCTAGTACTGACCCCCATCCCCGTGTCATCCACACTCTCCAACTGAAACAAAATTCACCGATGACATCCCAATTGCCAAATATGATGGCTGAATTTTTATTTCTTTTCTTACTTGACTGCTGTATAATTTTGCATTGTGATCACTGTAATTTTCCACTTTCTCCTGGATTTCTTCCTACCCCTCTGACAACTGTGTCACAGTTTCACTTACTGTCTTCTGCCCTTTCTGCAATATAAATGTCACACCTCAGGGTTCCATCCTTGCCCTTTTTATCATATATACAACCTCGGTCATGATTTCAGTGACTCCCAAAGAAGCCCAGGTGTCCCATCTATATTCCCTACTGATACTGCCTATTACAATTTCCCTCTAATATATACCACAATAGTGAAGTCACTATTCTCAACATCTCCTAAGCTAGAAAGATCAGAGACACTTCAAGTTCATTCTGTACTTATTCACTCAAGAAATATCTGAGTGTGTACTGTATACCAAGATGATGTTCCAGACACTTCGAATATATCAATGAACAAAAAATGGATAAAAGAACAATTTCTCTACCATCACGAAACATTAATTTTACTAGGGGGTAGATAAGAGAAGCAGACAATAATAAACATGCTAATTAAATGTAATATAATTATTCATTATATTCAATATTTATAGATAATGTTACAGCATGGTAATATGGGGGTAAAGGAAACATTTTTACATTGGGTGCACAGGTAAGCCTCATCATAGAGATGATATTTGAGTGAAGGCTTGAAGTGGGCAAGAGAGTTGATCACATGAATATCTGGGGAACGAGCATTAGAGGCAGAAGGAATAGCCAATACAAAAGCCTTAAGGCAGGAATCTGCCTGGGATATTCAAGGAACATCAAGGAACCAGAGCAGGTGGAGCAGACAGACTACCTACATAAAAACTGTCACAAAATATACACAAATCTGTGATGTCTGTGATGGGAACAAGCCCCTTGAAATGGAGTGCCTCGTGCACTGCATGACCTGGTATTTCAGCCTTACCCAGAATTCCTCTTCTCCTCACTGTCTCAGGTCAACCCTCACTTTATATACCACTTTCTCAATGAGGCATCCCAACCCCAAATCATGGCCATCATCAAATTCTCTACACTCCTGTTTGCACATGGTTAACCACTGCTTAACACATATAAATACATGCTACCATCTATTTATATGTGTTTTTTCTTTCTAGATATAGCCTTGATTATATCTCTGACTAGACTGAAAACTGCTATAGAGCAATACCTACCAAAGTGCCTTGTAATATAGTAGTCTTATAATAACTGTTCATTGAGATGCTAAAGGTCCCTGACATTTAAAAATAAAATTCCAGAATACTTTTTGATAAATCAAACTTTATATCCACACCCAGATAACAATCCACTGAGCCAAGATACCACGATGATAAAGAAAATACTTTAAAAGGCATATTTACAAAGTACATTGATTTTTTCAGTTGATTCCATTTTATTGATTTTATGAAATAACTTAATCATTCATATTTCACTTCAGATAATAAATGGGTTTGATATTGCTTTCTAAGATACAAAATCTTTAATCTTCCTAATAAAATTAAATCTTTAAAAAAAAAGAAACAAAAATAAAGTATTCCCTTCTAATAAAGATACACGTAAAAATCAAAAGACCAGTAAATATATTCAAAGTCAAGCTTGGCTACCCATGTAAATACTAGATAAAAGCTGGTATTGTAGAGTTGATTTAAACACAAGTGAAGAATCTATTGAAGACCAGAGTTCCACCAGAATGTTGAGATTACCAATTCAATTTTGTGATACAATTTTATGATATTGTTCCTATATATCACAAAAGGAAATCTCCTATAACAGAATCTGACCATTTTCTGATCACCTTAAGTCTTACCACCAATGATGAAGTGCTTATTCCTAGTGGATCCATTGATGATCCCCCAGAAAGGCTTAGAGAGAGACCTTCCAGCAACCCCTGCCCATCAGAGCCACTTCCAGCAAAGCAGAGGGCTTGTGATTGTAACCAGAAGTCACAACTCAGCCAAGGCTTCTTAATCACAGGATGGCTTCCTGAGGCCTCCTGTCTTGCTGCTGGAAATGGCCAGCAAGGAACACATGTCAAAGTGAGCTCTACAACTGGGACATCTCATCTAAAACGACGGAGGTTAAGTCTAAATACTGAGCACCCAGCTCAGGACCCTTAATGAATGTCTTCTTTTTGTTTGTTTTTAATGACCCCAAAAGAAAGGACAGAGGGAGGGAGGAAGACAAAGGCAGAAATACCCGAATATGTGACATGGTGTCTACGGTCTATGGGAGCTGCTTAGACAGTTATTCCTTATGGTAGGAATTATTGTAATCATAACTCTAAACTGCTATTTAAATGACAAACATCCTACGTATCACTTACAACAAGACATGTAAGACATGCATTTAGGGTTTCTTAATTTGTGCAAAATCTGGTATCTATCAAAGCAACATGACAAGCCAGAGGCTTGTAAATAATCCTATAAAATAAAAATAAAAATAATTTTTAAGAAAGCTAAAGGAAACTATCAACATTGCCCTCTACCTCTGGGCAGGCCTATGCAGCTATTCAAAACCAAATGGTGCTTATTTTACGGTTAATGTTTGGGGGTTTTTTTAACATCTTTATTGGAGTTTAATTGCTTTACAATGCTATGTTAGTTTCTGCTATATAACAACGTGAATCAGCTATATGTATACATACATCCCCATATCCCCACCCTCTTGCGTCTCCCTCCCACCCCTCCTATCCCACCCCTCTAGGTGGGCTCAAAGCACCAAGCTGTTATTTAAGTAAAATATTATCTGAACTATTTGAGCTCACTCCTAGCTTATCAACTTTAGCAATTTCCTAATTTAAAGCTTAAATCAATTTTGTTACAGTTAAAAATGATTTCTTTTTCTACTAATGTGACAGAGAAGCACTATTAATTTTTGTATAGGTATCAAACTTTAATAGTCTTAAAAATTATTATGTGCTTTATTTCTTTACCTAAAAGGTCTTCTGCTCTATACCTTAAATAATACTTTTGTCCTTTCTCGGTACGCAAATTAGCAAATAACAGGCCATGTTGGGATCAATACCCTCTCACCACACACACACACACACACACACACACACACACAGAGTCATGCAGTAGAAACATCAGTGTAGTTCTTAGGGAGCCAAGAAAATTCACAATTAGAAAATACTAGTATTCACTCTCTATAATTAACATTTGTAAAATACTTTTATGAATTCAGATGTCAAACGTAATTCATAAAATGGAAAGTTGTCATTATCACGCCAACCAAATAGAGAATCCCACACTAGGTGTGCCATCCCAGGAGTCTTCATCCATCCTAATCTCTGCAGGGCAGAAAGAGAGCAAAACTGGACCCACGTCCTCGGACCCACATCTTTATTAAACTCCAATAAAGATGTTAAAGATGTTTACACAAGGCGTAAAATACCCCAATGAATGCTCTGAGCGCCAAGATGAGTCACAAGCCACATCCATAACTACTTAGCTGGCGTTTGTGGAGAGCTCACCAAGTGCTTTATGTCTGATTACCTAAGTAGATATTCATAGTAACTTTATGAGGAAGATAACATTTTCCCCATTTGACAGATAGGGGAACTAAAGCTTAGAAAGTGAAGCAACAGGCCCAAGATCACATAGCTTTCAGAACAGTGCTGAGTTTTGAAACTTCACAATCTGATTTTATTTGCAGTTTCATTTTTGTTGTTGCTTTAAACAAATTACCAACACTGTAAAATTATAGAACATAATTTTTAACCTCACAGCACTTTTGCATTTAATTTTGCTCTTAACCACCATACATATTCCCTATCTCTGCCCTTGAAATGCTCAGAGGACCATGCTGTTAGGAAACATGAACATAATGCCCAGGGCCAGTAAGCTGTTCATGGGCCTATAGAAAATATCTAAGGCTGAGGGGGGATAAAATATAGAGTCTCAAAATTATTGAAAGAAAATTTCCTAACTGAACTTAATAAATATTTGCCTTAAATGTCATAAATGTCACAGGTTCTAATGACAATTGCTCAATTTTGCATCCAAGAAAGTTTAGTTAATTTTGAAAACAGTTTTTAAGTTTAACTCTTCTTACTCTAAAAGAATCCCCAGGGACTTCCCTGGTGGCGCAGTGGTTAAGAATCTGCCTGCCAATGCAGGGGACACGGGTTCGAGCCCTGGTCCGGGAAGATCCCACATACCGCGAAGCAACTAAGACCGTGCGCCACAACTACTGAGCCTGCACTCTAGAGCCCGCAAGCCACAACTACCAAAGCCCGTGCACCTAGAGCCCATGCTCTGCAACAAGAGAAGCCACAATGAGAAGCACGCACACTGCAATGAAGAGTAGCCCCCACTCACTGCAACTAGAGAAAGCCCGCGCGTAGTAACGAAGACCCAATGCAGCCAAAAATAAATTAAATAAATTTAAATAAATAAATAAATAAAAGAATCCCCAAATACACATAATGATCATGGAGAATTACAGCCAACTGTAAATTAAATGTGTTATTTATAGCCAAATTAATAATCAAACCCACAATTATTATTAACATTTACTGAGCAGTTACTAGATACAGGCACTATGCCTGCTTTCTTCATGGAGTTGTGAGGATTACATGAATTCTTTCATTTAATCCTCACAACTCCATGATGAAAGCATGATTATCATCAGTTTGCAGATGAGGAAATGAACTTGCAGAGATTAAGTGGAATGCCCAAGATCACACAGCTAATCACTGGTGTCAGTGGAATTTTTATCCAGGCCTATCTAATTCCAAAGCCTTACCAATACCCAAACTAAATCTTTCTTTGCACCGTTAAGAAACAAGCAAAACTCAACATCCTCCCTGGGTCATCAGCTATTAAAACACTTACAGGAACATAGATCACAAAGCCCCCTCTCTCAGATGCTGAGGAAGGCAACCACATATATTTCACTCCAAGAAGAAAGCTTTCATACTACCCTTCAGAATTTAGTAACTCAATCCATATAAAATGTTATATGCTATTTGTTTTCTCTAAGCTACATGATTAGAAGCCCCAGATTAGCACTACTGTAGTGGCAGCTGACAGCAAGGGAAAAGTCAGAAGTACAGTAACCGAAGGTCACAGTATAGACCCTGATTCCAGAAAAAAGTCAAACTCATTTTACTATATCATCTTTAAATCACAATATATTTAAACACATGCAGTACTAAAAAGTTTTCATCTCAAGTTTCAAAATTTTTTAATGTTGGCTTTTGAAGGATAGACTTTGAGTCACATGAAATTTTCTTAGGCAGAATCTCTGACTACTTAACACCAGACAAATAACAACATTACTCAATTGCTTATTGCCCTAAAAATAAAGCAGATTCTCTTCTTCTCCCAACTTCTACAACACAGCGGCAGCACACAAAAATATAATTCATCATCAGTTACAGTTAAGGTTTTTAACAGATTTTTCTGATTATAAAAGGAATATGAGCAAAGCACATAGAAGCTTGAAAATATAAAGAAATGCAAATTAGAAAATAAAAGTTACCTATAATGCTACTAACATTAACATCTATATCTGTATATTATAGTTTTTAGTCTTTCTTGTTCTTGTGAGCTATATATAAAACATAAGCTTAATATAAGTAACTTGCAGACAAAGAAATAAGGAGTTGAACACAGGGGAAAAATTCAAGATTACAGTGGCTCACCCAGGTAGAAATTTCTAATGAAATAAACATGCTGTGCCTCCCACGAACACCAATGCAGGAAAATTGATTCTGAAGGCTCTGTAGCAAGGGTACTCTCTGAAAACTGCTTACACCATTTTTAAGTCCTCAAAATGGTTACGATAAATAAATAAAACTTATATCTAATAATTTAAAGGTACATTTGATTTCTTCATTATAGTTTAAGGAGAAAATGTTCTATTATGCGTCTTGGAACAATAGGCCACCACAGAGATAGCTGCTGTAGCTAGAAAAGTGACACTCTTTATCAGCCTGTTGAGAATTAACTGTTAGCAGCCTGGTCAAGGGAGAATGAAACTGGTTCTGTTATAAATAGTCAACCAACAGAGACATAATACCAAGGAGGGAATAAAGCAAAACCTCCTATCAGCCTGAGTTTAAACACTCTCTAACCCACAAATTTAGCATAGACAATTGGACGGGTCCTATAGATTCCTCTGTTCTTCGATTTTATTATCTAGAAGCAAATGCTACATATTTACTGCAAACAGCACTAGTTTAGACAAAAATGTAGTAAATGTTGATAAGAGGTAACAAGTGCCATGATACAGTAATAAGATAAAGCAGCCTCACTGGGACTAGACAATTGGGGAGTTTAGAAGAAGTTTTGTTTTGTTTTCCACTATTTTTCTATGAAGAATGAAAGCTCTGTGAAATCTGTGGAATATACTGAAATCATACCTAAAACGACCACGTTCTAAAAAGCAAATGTTTCACAAAAACCTTTTTTTTTGACACAGAAATAACAACCTGTAGGACAGAACGATATTTTCAAAAGAGAATCAACCCATCAATTTAAATAAATAAAACTACTGATTTTTGTTTGTTAGTTTTCTAATTCTTTTAAAACCTCAGGTTTTAGTGAATTCCTTGGTGGTCTCGTGGTGATGACTCCGAGCTTCCACTGCCGGGGGCACAGCTTTGATCTCTGGTTGAGGAACTAAGATCCTGCATGCCACGAGACGCACCCAAAAAACAAAACAAAATAAACCCACGCACACACATAACACTTTGGGTTTAAAAATGCATGAGGAAATACCACCAAGAGCAGATAGTGACTAATATTTAATATTCGTAACACAGAAAAATTTCCGCAAAAATCCATACCTAAAACTTAAGGGCTTATCCCCTGATTTTCCAATAGATCTTGGAAAATAAAATCCCAAGAACATTAAAAAGCATGTGTTGGGCTTCCCTGGTGGCGCAGTGGTTGAGAGTCCGCCTGCCAATGCAGGGGACACGGGTTCGTGCCCTGGTCTGGGAAGATCCCACAGGCCGCGGAGCGGCTGGGCCCGCGAGCCATGGCCGCTGAGCCTGCGCGTCCGCAGCCTGTGCTCCGCAACGGGAGAGGCCACAGCAGTGAGAGGCCCGTGTACCGCAAAAAAAAAAAAAAAAAGCATGTGTTGAGAGTGAACAGGACCTCGGGATTCTAACCTGCTGGGACAACCTGTAGAGAGAAAAATCAAAAAGTGCTGCCACCTGAGGTCCAGATTCCAAACCAATCTTTCTGGCTGTTCAAGCTCCACTACTCTCCCCCTTGTCTCATCTCTCACATCACTAATATTAACCACCATAGACCTTAGGTCAAATTTTGCTTCTTATTTTGTTAAAATTGTATCTTCCCCAAATATCCACTAGCTCCTCCAGGGCAGGGACTAGATATCTGCATCCACACTGAGAATGATACCAAAGGGTCCCTCCCAAAGTATCAAGTCCATACTGGGCAATTGCACACTTGGTTACCATCAGGAACCGAGGCTCTCTAGCAGACTCCCTTGTGAAAAGGTCGCCTCAACTACTCAGCTCCAGCTGAACTGCAAAACCTCTACCACACTTTCCATGGCACCAAAACCACTCAGTACAGTGGCATTATGTTTAGAATCAGGTCAGTATGCCTCTTTCTCATTTCTCTCCAGGGCTAAAATGAAGACTTCAATCTCATGTTTATCTACCTCTAAGCTAACCTATTACAATTTCTTCTCCCATAGGTTTGTTAAAAACTATAAATAGATTATATCCCCTCAAGAACACAGACTTAAGACTGTCTTTTCTTTGCAGAGTCTACACTGTCTACAGAAATCCATGCCTATATTTAATATTTTAAAAAGTTAATCATTTAAAAAATGCTTTTGGCAACTGACTGTACAAACCAAAAGCAAAGGAAATGCTTAAGATGAATTTCACAACCTATATTCCCTCAGACAGACATCAGAAGGCCACAGATCAGCTTCAGTGTGAACTACCCAGTTTGATGGTCCTTTGGCATTTCCTTGTGCCCAGGTGTATAAAAAACCAAGAGTATAAAAATGAAATTACACTGCTAACCACTCGTAGAAATAGCAACAAAATGTTAAATGCTACAAATTTTAATCAGATAACTAGAAAAACGTTTTCCTATCCTGCAGCAAAAACTCAATTCATGAGACAAAAGAAAGGAACTGCATTTGACCTTAAAAGTACTCGTAAATTTCCTAGGCAAGAGCCCGCGCCCCAGATGATCAGGATTGTTTTTTTGTTTCTGTTTTGTTTGTTTTGTTTTGTTAATCATTCATGAAATACATGAGAGCACAAAAGGGTCTCTTTCTCAAGATAATGATATGTGAATTCTCTAGCCCAAAGCTGTCAAGGTGGTTATCCACCAACCTATTCACAGTAACCCTCAACCTAAGTAGAGTTAATAGTTAAGAAAGCACTAACAAAAAGTTTATAACTGTCACAACTAAATTTTTTCTATTATAATTTTTAAGACTTCAGATTGTTTTATACATAATAACTACACATGTCTATACACATACATACAGAGAGATGATGATGACGATGATGATGATGAAGATGATAGAGGAAGAGAAGACAAATACAAACATTGGTAATTTTTATAATTACCATAAATATTGGTAATTTTATGATTACCATATAGCTAATTGATAGTGAAACTCTAGCAGTAGAAAACCAACTTGATTGTGCCAGCAGAGCCAGACAGATCAGAAGTACGTGCACGGAAATATTCAAAGGGCAGCTGACACGAGAACCTCAATTTTATGTTGCAAGAGTGATGTGCAGTCAAGGATGCTGGGCCCAGCCCTCTGGAGCTTGCAGCCCAGTTGCTCCAGTCCCTCCTGTGTGCACTGGACTCACATGAGCTGTCTTCGGGTCCCAGCTCCAGCTATCTGCTGTACAGGCAAAATATTTGAGCCCTAGTGCTATCACCCCACAATGAGGATAAAATGATTCCTCCCCCATAAAATTATTGTGAGGATTAAGTGAGCTCATAGGCACATGAAAACACTCTGTAACTCTTCATGCGCACAACACAAATGGGATGCGTCTCTGTTTTACTAGAGAAGACTGTCTCCTCCGGCCACCTTTCTCCAGGATGCCAAAATGTTTGGAAAACACTGAGGCTTTCAGATATAAGTAGGTAGTACAAACTATAATTAAAGTTACTTCAACCAACATTTAAGCGCTTCGTAGGCATGGCCATATGTCTAGCACTGTGCTAGACACTGTGGGAGACAGAAAAAAAACAAAATCAAAAGCAGGATTTAGTCCTTTAACTCCAGAAATTGAAAGTATCACTAGTGAAACAAAACCAGTATATGTGAAATAGCAACAAGGCATAGAGGCCAGCACGGGACTAAGGGGCTAAACTTGCAGGTGGGACTTACTTCAGAACCTAAAAGGAAGGGAAATGGTTTTAATTTTAACTGACAAAAAGTTTACAGAAGGCATTCCAGCAGGGAGCTGGATTCTAAACACAGGTATAAAGGCAGGAATGTATCTGTGGGTCTGATTAGGGATTGTCTTAAGTAGCGAGTGGCAAAGGGGCAGAAATTCTTCAGACCTTATGGGGGACCCAGACACCAAGAAAAAATTTTAAACTTAATCCAACAGGCCTAAAATGAAGATCAAATAGATCTAAAGGTCACACAAAAATATCGCCATGGAAAATTTTGCCCGTGGTAAGAGTCGCAAAGGCAAAGAGGCTGAGGCTGATTGGGAAAGTTTAATGAGATGCAAAACCTCAATCAGCAATAGGCTCATTTTCAAATCTAAATTCCTTGCCCCATTTTATTTTTATTTATTTAACATCTTTATTGGAGTATAATTGCTTTACAATGTTGTGCTAGTTTCTGCTGTATAACAAAGTAAATCAGCTATATGCATACGTATATCCCCATATCCCCTCCCTCTTCCTTGTCCCATTTTAAAATGGAAACCCCAAAACGCATGAGTGGAAAGAAACAGATGTGATTTTTTGATAAGCCAGGATAGACATAAGGTGTGACTGTCACTGCACGTGGCTTACCAGGCTGGAGGCAGCACACGTTTCAGGAGAAGCATCTGGAGATCAGACAGAGGCAGGTTCCAATCCTATGTGAACCTAAATAAATTACTGGACCTCTCTGTTCCTCAGTGCCCTCATCTCTAGAGTGAAACTGTACATCTTCCAGGGCTATTTTGAGGTTTAAGTTAGAAAAAAAACTTCTGGAAACTTTCAGCAGCATATAAATGGTAATTAAAGAATTAAATTGAGCACATTTTGTGAGTTGATGAGGACTCTGAGGACAAGGGCTGTGTTTTATTCTCCAGTGCAAACCCAGAACCTAGCTCAGTCTCTCACATCTACAGGAAAGCAACACATCTTACGTTATTGAAGGAGTGTCAAATTTAATGCAATGCATTTTTGGTGAGCACCCATTATGTTCTGTGCACGGAGTAGGTCCTGGGTCTAGAGTGGTGAAGAAAACAGAAAGAGCTTCTGTCCTCACAGAGCCTGTGGTCTAGTGAGGAAGACAGGCACTATATAAGTAATTACAACCCACAGGATGAATCAAAACAAGAAGCACAGGGCTGTGGAAGTCTAGAGCAATGAGGGGAGCATTTAACCTAGTCTACAAGGTCAGAGAGGAGCAAGTAACAGTCATCAATTACTTCTATAATTTCCCAGAGTCACAAAAGCTATTAAAAATTAACTGCCTATTGATTTAAATATAGCTTTTTTTTTTTCAAATATTGATTTGGACAACACGTTAAAGGGGGGAGGGGGAGGCTGTCCAAAAAAGTTAGATGGAAGAAAAAGGTTTCCATGTAAGTTCAAGTGACATCAAATGTATCCTACCTACCATACATAGGAGTAACAAAAGCACAGTGTTCACCCACAATCAACTTTTTACCAGAAAAACCACAATTACTATAAGCAATCTTCCTGTGTAGTTATAGATCTTTCTTCAAAGGGAACCCGTTCCTAAAGCATAAAGATGTATGAATCTCCCTTATTTCAAATACATTCCAAGTAATGCTTCTGATTTTGAAGCTGTAGTTTTAAAACTCAAGCCATGAATGTGACCCTCCAAAATTAACCAGTATTTGAGTTCCTCCTCTGTGTAAAACGTCAATAAGACATTAAAGAAAATATTAAAAGCCTTAAAATAATACCCAACTATCAAGAAATTTACAATCCATTGAGAAAAAGAAATACTACAGGAGTTCAATAAATAAATGCAAACTACAAAGATAACACAGGACATGATCCCCTATCAACTCTGATACAAATCCAAGTTCCAGGGAAGCCTCAGTCTTTGTCTTTTTTGTTCACTGGTGCATGCAAGCACCTAGAACAGCATGTCTCAGCAGCCAGTAAGTGAGTGAGTGAGTGAGCGAATGAAATTCATGGATTAAGCAGGGAGAGCAATGTCACAAGAAAGGGTTCAGGAAAAATTTCACGGGAAAGAAGAATCAGTGGCCTTAAATGATAGGGAATCTAGACAGAAAAAAAAAAAGGTCGTGGTGGGGGTAGAGGAGAGTGTCCAGCACTAAGATAAGTTGAAGAGATGGAAAGTGTGAAACTGTGACTAGAAATTCATGCAGAAGAGTCCAAAATACGGCCAGAAATGTTGGTGAGGATCAGACTGTCCAAAAATTTAAACGTCAAATTGAAGTGTACAGACTTGACCACCGTAGCTACAGAAAGTCATCACGGTTTCTTGAGAGGAGGACAGTGTGATCACCATCTGCCCATTGGTAGAGTCCTGCGTGGGTGGGAGTGGGCGGCACTACTGCAGTCATTCACGCTAGAGCTGAGAACACGGACTAAGTAGGACAGAAGCAGCCTGACTGGAAACAATGGGAAAGATCAAAAATGCTAACAATCCTCCCATGACTCACTGGAAATCACAGCTGTCGGGAGACAACTTACTCAGCATTTACCATGTGTCACATGTACCGCACTGAGCACTTTCATGCATATTTTGACATAATTCTCAAAAACAACTGCAAGGCGATAAGAATTTTATAATAAGAGAACTAAGATTCAGGGCTTCCCTGGTGGCGCAGTGGTTGAGAGTCCGCCTGCCGATGCAGGGGACACGGGTTTGTGCCCCGGTCCGGGAAGATCCCACATGCCGCGGACCGGCTGGGCCCGTGAGCCGTGGCCGCTGAGCCTGCGCGTCTGGAGCTTGTGCTCCGCAGCGGAAGAGGCCACAGCAGTGTGAGGCCCGCGTACCGCAAAAAAAAAAAAAAAAAAAAAAAAAAAGAAAAGAAAGAAAACTGAGATTCAAGGAAATTAAGTAAGTGTGAGGAGTCTGGCTGTGGTCTGCCTCACAGCTCACTGATCTGAACCAATACGCTCTAAGTTAGGAAGGGGTACCAGAGATTTTTTAAAATATGAGGTATTATTTTTAAATCCAAGTGACTAAGAGAAAGATGATACCATCTCTAAAAACAGAGAACACAAGAAGGACACTGAGATTCAGACACATCATGTTTGGGGTTACATTAGACAGCTAAGGAGAATTGTCCAGCAGGCACTTGAGAATGAAGATCAAAGATAGAATAACTTATTAGGGCTGGGATGTATAGATCCAAGAATTAACTTTTAAACAGTAGTAATGGAATAACATTCAATTATTTCGTCAATAAATATTTTGTGAGCACCTTTCCTATGCCAAGCACAAAACTAACTTTGGGAGGTAAGTAAAACCAAAAGTTTCTGCTCTCATGTAGCTTAAGTGGCTAAAAGAAGGGAGTTAATGAGACCTGAATATACAGAGTATAAATTACCTTTGGGGAGCATCTACATGCAGTGATGGGAAAGATGGCACGGGAAGAAGAGGACACCAGACTGGAAAGTAAAATAGTACAGAGTGAGAGGAAAAACCCAGTCCCGTGATTTCAACAAAGCAGGTGAAATAGAAGCCACAGTGCAGGTGACAATGATTTTAGTAACAGCAGACCTGGTAAATGGGACTATGGAACTCAGAAGGTCTTGTTGCAAACCTGAGTGGACGTATAAAAATCCTCAGCTTTCTGTGAGAATATAATGTTTCAGAAATGTAAGCCTATATTGTTAAAAACCAAACCAGGGTACACAAAGAAGAGGAAGCTAAGGATAAAAGATACAAGACACAGAAGAAACAAAGTATATTTTGGTGCATTCCATTTCAGAAGTATTTTCTCAGTGTATCTGAATTAAAGTAACTGGATATTTTCATAGAAAAAAGAAACTACTCCATGAAAACAAGCCATAAAGTAAAAAGTTCTTTTAAGGCATATTTTTAAATGTATTTCCACTGTTTCATGTACCATATGCAGAAATATTATATCAAAAATATAACTCAAAGTATCCATATCTACTAATAAACTAGACACAGTTTCACTCAAGTTATTCTCCAGTTTATGCTTTAGTTAAAATTTATAGAAATAATAAACCATTAGTTATTGGCTATACATTTATATTTCAGTAAAAAATCGCTGACTTGAAATATACTCTATATTTGTCCTAGAAAATGAAACATTTACCTTTAGATGACAATATATTAAATTTTTATTGAACAGTAATGTATTTTTGTAGAGAAAATTTAGTATAACTATTGCTTAAGTCAAATTCACTCCGGAAATATTATACTACTAATCAATTTAAACATAAAATTTCATTCTTAGAGGAATAGAATATAAAACATATTGAATCTAGACTAATGCTATTACGTGGCTCCAATGAACCTATTTTAATGATATTTCCATGTAGCAGATCAATTCTAAGAGTTTATCTTTTAGCCTATTCTTAATATAAGTTGGGAAGTTGTCTATAATCCTGGGTAAATCAGACACCTTGAAGTACAAAATGCCTAAGAAATTATCTTTTCTAACCCCATTGTGTTAAAGATGAGAAACCAAGACGAGGGGAGGTTAAACAGCTTTCCCAAGTTGACAAACCTGATTTTAGATGGATGGATGGATGGATGGATAGATAGATAGAGAGGGGAAGATATACATTATGCATGTATTTCCTTTACATATTATGACATACTTTATATACATATTTTAAAGCAGTTATACAAAAAATAATAATAAAAGTTATACATATAAACATAATTAACATATTTATACAAAAACATATAGAATGCTTATTTCCATAAATATGTGAAACAGTTTAACCTTTAAATCAGCTTACCATATTAAACTATATAGTACCTTAATGAGAACAGACATAAAATTGAGAAACAGAATAAATGTTCCAGAAACAGAACTCAGAAAACAGAAATATTTGATATATAATAACGGTAACCTAAAGAGAAAAAAAAAAAAATCAGTGAGGGAAGAAACTGACCCTGTTTTCATCAGTTAAGACAGCTTATTTATGAAATAATTCCTTGAAATCACTTGAATAAGGGTGGGGGGGTTCACTGATAATCTTTTCTTTAATAATGCCTGGTCTTATCTCATATTGCAGAAGTAGCTGTAAGGTCTTTAACTTGCATTTAAACCAGACAGGAAACCGCCATGCTTTCTTTTCAGAACACTTTGTATGAAAACTTCTTCAAGATCTACAGCTAAGGGAAAGGGGATGCCCTGCCGAATCTCAGGAACATGGTAAAATAAGAACAGTATGGTTACAACGTTAGCATTGAAGGGATTTATTCAACTCAGGTTCATTTAACAGTTGAAACACTAGATAAAATGCACAGGAGTTCACCACTACCACCAATGACAAAGGTATAAATGTGGCCACCCACTATGAAAACTTTGGGACAAATAGGCACAAAACTCTTTTCCACTAAGTAATGAGTAAAAAAGTGCTATTAAAAAACAAGCAAATAAGCCATACCTGGGAGAACTGTTCAGCTATAAATCAACATTGCCGTGATACCATTTAAGGATAGTAAACATGTCCACCAACTATTGCCTTGGAAGGAGAGACAGCATTCTGCGCATCTAAAAAGCTATGGTGATCTTTAAAAATTGATATATCTCTGGATAATCTACTTTTAAAACATAAAAACTTCTGCCCAACTAGTTGAACTCTCCAAACTATTTCTCTTTGATTAAGAAGCTCCCCCACCTACCCCTTATGTTTTACCATAAAATGATTTTATGTGTTTTTAAAGAAATGATTTATTTTAATTTTTAAAGTGAATGCAAAGAAAATGCAAACATTTCCCTCTCCTCTAGTCAGAAGAAATCCTTTTACTGAATTTCCCTGCAAGTTGTTTGTACCTCTTACAGTGATGATCATATGTTCCCTTTATGATTGTGCGTGTGTGCGTGTGTGTGCCTTATTTCCCTTCCAGCTTTTAAATTAGCTGAGAACAGATGAGAGCCTTATCTACATTTTCTGCTCCACACAATATCTTACATCGTATTGTACATACATATAAATAGCATAAAATGCTTATTATATCTTTGAATTAATATTTTATTCTGTACAGATACCATCACAAAACTTTTTAGCTGGCTTCCATCTCCACTGCAATTCACCTTCACACTGTTCCTTAAAGGATTATTCTAAAACAAAACTCCAATTATATTATTCCCCTACTTAAAATCCTTCAGTGGCACCTAAAGGATGAAGTTCAGAGACACGCCACATATTGCTATCACAATTCCATCTCCTCTCTTAACATTGCCACAGAGGAGCCACAGCCTGGTCTTAGGAAGCATACGTCATTCCTCTATGCCTTTGCTTTCTCGTCCTAGTCTACCAGGCACATTCTTACATATCAACACTTAACTCCAATCTTCAAAGTTCATCATGCACTTTCCTCAAACACACTGCATATTACTATGCTTGTGCCTGTCCTATAGCACTTCTCATATTGCACAGAGCAGGAAACTGGGAAGGTAAATATGGCTTTTTCTCCCCTGAAGTTACAAGAAGGCCATTAGGTGATGAAAAGTTAGAAACCATCTGCAAGAATGTTTGCCTAAATCCCAGAATTAAGCATATGACCTGGCACCAACAAAATTCTAGAAGATAGTAGGAAAGTTTATTCTACTCAAGCATGGAACCTGCCTGACAACTGAACCACCACACTATAACCAGTCATCACTTCGGGATGCATTTCCTAACCTCGACAAAGCACCCGGGCTGTGTGGGGGTGGGGGAGGGGGGGGAGGTGGATCTTAAATGGAAATTATGATGGTAAATGCTCTGTAAACACATAAAATAATTTCTTTAACTTTCCAAATATTTAGTTTCGCAAGTAAAATTATCTACTCTAACATGCTAGAAGAATTTGCAAATACGAAGGCATTGTATTTATGGTTTTGATTTTCTTAATCTACAAAAACCAGGTGTTAAAAGCATAAAAAAATAGAAATATCACTGCTGTTCCTCGCTACAACACCAGTTAACAATGCAAAACCATAAACTATTTATTTAACATCTTAGCTTTTCATGTGTAAACCAGCCTTCTACCTGGCTCACAAACATGACCCATAGAATAAGGACTAAGTTCTTCTGAGGAGGTTCAGTACTTAAGAAATGCACCGATTAGATTATTTATCTTCTTGATCTGTCAAAATTGCATTTGGGAGGACCATTTCTTCATACATCACATCATCCCCCACTCCAGACAGAGGGCTAACCATTCCCTCCACTGGGCTACCACTCGGCCTCGCACAGACCTCGTGTCCCAATATCAGGTTGTATCATAATACATGTTTACACATCTAACTGCCAAAAACAAAAAGGAAAAAACCTCCATGGGGGTAGAAATTATGTCTTTTCTTTGTATCTCAGGATCCAGAAAAAAAAAAAAAAGCTTAATTTACCCAGGCAGTAGGACATCAAGGGATATTTTGAGGCAAATTTTACTAAACTAAGTTAAAAACTGAAACTGTATTATCTAACAGAAGTCACCATATGCTGAGCACATTGTGAGATTTTTGTTGTCCTTCACCTTTTAAAGATGTATATGGATATCTATACAAGATATACTGTATATAATTAAATATATTGGCCTCATTTTTTGTTCTTACAATATAGCCTAGAAAATCGTGATTTTCTAAGCATCACTATCAATTTAATTTTTAAGAATATTGAGAAAAAATTTTATATCATGCCTATTTTAAGACTGAATAACCATGCTTAAATAACAAACTATTAAAAATTCTGAGCACATAAAGAATTTTGATTATTACTAAATGACAAAAGTCAGCTTAATAACCAGTTTTACCTTCCAGTCAATATTATGACAAGAACTATTAACTTACAAAACATTTTTTTAATGTTTTCTGATTCTCTGGATGGCTGACAGGCCTCTAACGGCATGAAAGTTGCCTTATCAGCAAAAAGGAATTTTGTCTCCTGGCTATCTTTCAGTTTTTGCCAACTTCTCAACATCTTATCACCAAAAATATCTATGGCATTTGAATTTCTGATCATGAGTGTACAATATACACTAAGAAAATCTAAGAAGCTGTAAAGCTCATATATGGCCACGTTCATTTCATTGACAGCAGCTATGAATAGTGCCTTCATACCTATTTGGAAAGTCGAGGCTATGGTGAAACTGTTGATCCTGTTCCTTTACAGATTCCATGGGGGTGGGATGAATAGGACTATATGTTCCTTAAGAATACTTGTTGCATTAAATATTAAATAGTATTTAAGAACAGAAGGAAAATTGAGAAGAATAGTTGGAGAAACCTTGGCAAATGCTGTGTGGGACAGTAATACATCTAGAGTTATATGACAAAGCCACTCCTAATTCTATACCCAACAGAAAGATGTACATATGTCCACTAAATTACATGTACAGGATGTTCAAAGCAGTATTTGTAACACCAAAATTTGGAAACAGTAGAATGGATACATTGTGGTATATTCATAATATGAAAAAATTGTGCTACAGGAACAATGTGGATAAATGTCAAAACATAATATTGAGCAGAAGATGCCAGACATAAAAGAGTACATTATGTATGATTCTATTAATATAAAGTTTAAAATAAGAAACAAGAAAAACTACAGTGTTGAAGGTGAAAATACAAGTACCTTTGAGGACTAAGGGGACAAAAGTCCCCTTATTACCAGCACCCCTTAGGATTCTGGGGTGCTGGTAATATTCTATGCTAATCATAGAGGTGAGTTTGTGAAAATTCAGTAAGCTCTATACTTATATACAGAAAAGTGCACAAATCATATTACACTTTAATGAAAAATTGAATTTGTACTCCCATGTTCATAGCATTATTTGTAATGGTCAAAAGGTAAAAGCAACCCATGCCCATCAGCGAATAGATAAACAAAATGTGGTATATATACACAATTGAATATAATTTAGTCTTAAAAAAGAAGGAAATTCTGACACATGCTACCTGTGGATATAAGGATAAACTTTGAAGGGTAAGCCAATCACAAAAAGACAATTACTGTATTATTCCACTTATATGAGGTACCTAGAGCAGTCAAATTCAAAGGGACAAAAATAGAATGGTAGTTTCCAGGGCCTGAGGAAGGGGGAATGAGGAGTTTTTGTCTCATGAATACAAAGTTTCAGTGCTGCAAGATGAAAAGAGTTCCGGAGCTGCACCGTGATAGTAGTTGCATGACAGTGTAGATATAGTTAATGCCATAAGACTGTACACTTAAAAATAGTTAAAATGGTAAGTTTTATGCTATATATCTTTTACCACTATTTTTAAAAACTGATGTAAAAAAATAGTTCCCAGAGTCAATAAGGGGTCCCTATTGGCTAAACATAGGACAGTTAGAGTATCAAAAAGAATAATGACTACATTGATGAAAACACATTTAATAGATAAAAACCCACTAATTCAGAATGAGACTAAAAACAAAATAGAAAGAAGCCCCATCCCTACCCCAACCCCAAAAGAATTCATTGGTCATTACTGGAAATAACTAGGGCACCAACTCCATACTCTGAAAATTGGGAATCAAAGGGAAAGAACGATTTTTTCCCATCTTTCCCATATAAATTACACTTCAGAGTTACCAAGTACCTAAGATAATTAAAGAAGGCTCTTCTTTCTTTCCTGAAATATTCCAGTCAAAAAATGTAGAAGAAATAATGACAATTTTTTAAAAACACAACTTCACAAATCAATAATTGTTTTAGGCGAAGATTAATAATCCATGACACAGCTGATGAAAAGGTGATAGAAAACTTCACATTGAAGGCATGAGGCTGCCACCACCTGAAACCACTGATCAACCTTAGCATGTCTATAAGTGGGGAAACTAGACCTTATTTGTCCATTGAGACGATTTAAAGTGAAGTGCACTGCACCATCTTTGCAAAAACAGGGGAACATCAATCTAATCAAACCTTTGGAGCTAATATTCAGTTTAAAAGAATTCTAGTGAATAGAGGAACAAGTCAATGACACCGTGAAGAGGCAAAACAACAAACCCAGAATGCAGGATGCTGTACAAGTGACCAGGTGTATTTCTCATGTCACCTGCTTGGAGAAAAGGACCACTCTAGAGTAAGAGACTTAGGACATGTAAAATCCAAATGCAAAGTGTAGATCTTATCTGAATACTGATTTGGGACAGACTAAATGTTAAAAAAAAAAAAATTGAGACAATCTAAGAAATCTGAATCCAGACCATATGCTAGATTATACTGAGACACTGTTCATGTTAGATGTGATAATGGCATTCTGGCTAGTTAAGAAAATGCTCCAATGTTTAAAAGATGCATATCGAAGCATGAAAGGACTAAAATGACATGACTTAGGCCAAAAAAAAAAAAAGGCATGTCATTGAAGCACATATGGTAACCCTAGTAATTGTTGAATCCAGGTGATGTGTTGTAGGAGTTCATATTCTTCCCTCTTTGTATATGTTTGAAATTTTTCATTAGAAATAATTTTAGATTTTTCAGTTGATACAGACTATGCTTACATATATACTTCAGATCGCCTATGGATATTAAAACAAAAAATTAAAACATTCTAATAAAGAACTGTAGTCAGATACCCCTTCATGTTATAAATAAGGAAACTTATTTATAAAAGCCGAAAGAGCTTAACTGATCTGCTGAAAATCCTAAAACTATCAGTGATAATCAACACCTGAACAACTAACATTACACCACGGAAGCCTAAATTCCATGTCTCAGATTTGAGGGTTGGTAAAGGAAAAAAAAGATGAATTCTCAGTAATTTAACTCTCATACTATTTTAATTACAAATCTGTACTTTTGAACATTAAGCACTGTCCACGTGTAATTCATTTGAAAAATAGCTCTACTTACACATTAATATTTATGTTTTTATATTAATATTATAAATCTATCACATGCTCAAATATTTTTCTCACGTCCAACTACTATAGCACATGGACAGCTGTGATGCTCACTCAGGCAACAAGAACCTGCATGGCACACTGTACTGGGCATTCCCGGTGCCTAAACTGTGCCTTCCTCCATTTCAGTGACCTATGCCACAGTGACCTATGGTTCACTTACTCTACCTGCCATTATTTTATGTGCTAGTGATGATTTTAACTCTTCATAACAGCTAACAAAGACATGCAAATTGTAGTATTAGAAAATGCCCCACAAGTGCCAAAGTATTAAGACATAACTTTTCAGGAGTTCAAAGCAAATGACGATGTAGCTGAAGACACTGTGATTTGGTGAGCTGTGAACCATCACAGACGGACTGGCAGAAGGTCTCTGCAAAGGAGGGAGGGAGGGAAGTTCGCATAGACAGAACCTGAAAAATATTCAGAGACATGTCAGACTTGAGGCGATTTGAAAGGAAACAAAACAGTAACCATGAAGTATGCTTTGGGAAACCCAGCTCTACGAGGAGTATGCTGTGAAGACTTGTAAAGTACTCTGTGGTGGGGCTGAATGACGGCCCCCAAAGACACCCCCATCCTAATCTCTAGAACCTATGAACACAATCTTATGGCAAAAGGGGTTTTGCAGACATGATTAAATTAAAGATCCTGAGTTGGAGAAATTATCCTGGATTATCTGAGTGGGTCTTAAATGCAATCACTAGTGTCCTTATAAAAGAGAGGCAGAGTGATATCTGACCACAGAAGAGAAGGCGAATGTGAGGATGGAAGCAGAGATTGAAGTGATGTACTCTGAAGGTGGAGGAGGGTGTCACAGGGCAAACGGTAGAGGTGGCCACTGGAAATTGAAGAAGGCAAGGAAATGGATTCTGCCCTTGGAGCCTCTAGAAGGAACTAGCCCTGCCGTCATCTTGTCATTAGCCCAGTGAAAGTGATTCCAGACTTCTGGCCTCCAGAACAGTAAGATGATAAATTTGGATTGTTTTAAGCCAATAAGTTTGTAGCAATTTGTTACAGCAGCAACAGCAAACTAACATACTCCAATAATGAGGAACATATCCCCACAATAAATAGAATATGACTGTATAAAAGAAATTTATAACAAAGTAATGAGAAGTATATGAATATATTTTAAAACCTCTTAATATTTTGAAGTTTAAATGAAAATAGTATCAACAGTTTTTTTCCAGAGTGTTTATCTGGGGTGGGGTGACGTGTTTTGTTTGTTGTCTTGATTTGTTTATACTACTCACATTTGAGAGAGCCTAAGAGGCTTGTTTTGCTGGTAGTGGTATTTCACTAAAAGACAGTCTTTATCTAGAAACTACTTGGTTCTCCTCTACTTTCATCAGCAAAGAACATCTTGGACCCACGGTTCTTTAAAATCTGCTCGTAAAATTCTTGGACCCATGGTTCTTTAAAATCTGCGCGTAAAACTCGAATACGAATGTCCTCAGAGTCAGTTCCCATTAATTAGCTCACTTCCAAATGTAGAGACTATTAAAAGGGGGGAGAAAATGAAGGCTCATCTACCCATTTCCTGCAATCGCATTTGCAACACTTTAAATTTTAACTGATGCATATAATTTGAATCTCATTCTTTGATAAATGTGGAAAAAAATAAAGCATATTATCAGTAAATAAAGAAATGTTCCTGTACACACTGCTATATTTAAAATAGGTAACCAACAAGGACCTACTGTATAGCACAGGGAACTCTGCTCAATACTCTGTAATAACCTAAATGGGAAAAGAATTTGAAAAAGAATAGATACATGTATATGTATAACTGAATCACTTTGCTGTACACCTGAAACTAACACATTGTTAATCAACTATACTCCAATATTAAATATTTTTTTTTAATTAAAAAGAAAAGTTCCTTCAGTCATAGGTAAGAGGAGTATACACATTACATTTTCTTCTTTGACCCTTAGCAGAAACCTGGTTCACAACAGTGATAGGATTAAAATATGACAGCACCACCACTGGTCTCAGGGCTGCCTTGTTTGAATGGCAAATACAAAATGGTTTTTGACGTTATCATTATGACCGTACTCAGACGGCCCTATTTATTAATTTCAATTCAAGAAACTTGGATTTACTCAAGGAAATTTCAAAAGGGATTTATATGCTTATCTTGGGACAATAACAACTCCATGGTTTATTTCATTTTAAAAATACAGATACCTTTCTAAACTAGTAAGGATAAACTCTTGTTATTCTGTGAAATGGCTACATATAAATGTTGCAAAACTCCAGACTTTCCCAGACATCCTCTCTAGGACAGAAACAGATATACCTCTATTGAGCTTAAAATCATAAATTCTTTTAGGTGATAGGAAAGAATCCTGAAAAAATGTTCATCTGGACCAAAACCCTGAGAACAGAAGAGAATATTTTCCCATTCCTTCTTGCCCTACAAAACACAAACAGAGCTAAACAGATTCCATATCTTTCATACGTGGAATTATTTTTCTGAGCCATTACCACTGAGTCATAGAAACAATTACTTAAGAATTTCTGATTATTTCAGGCAAAGACGAGTCCCCAGGAGGAATGGCTCATAAGAAAAGTATAGTTCTAACCAAAAAGTCAAAAAGCTCTGTTAAAAACTGTACCCATCTCACACAAAAAAAACAACAAAAAAGTCCTGTAAGGCTCAAGATGGAGATTTCGAAGTTCCTGGTCTTAGCATCTGGACAGACCCATTGTTAGCTCTTGGGAGTAGTCTATGATATTGCATTTAGGCAGAGAAAAGTTCTTAGCCCAGGCCCCAAATCTCTGTGGGCAACATTCTGTTACTGATTACTTGAATATATGGTTAACAAAATTCAAATTCCAGTGGTCTCACCAAAAAAAAAAAAAAAAACTCTGCATCCCAAAAGAAAGAAAACCTGCATCTCCAAAACAAGTTGTGATGAAAACTTAACCACTTAAATTATATGCTGTATTTAGAATTTCCAAGTATTACATTCAGAAAATTTCAGACTACATACATCCTCTTTGGGGAATTTTATAAATCACTGGGTTATTATTAAGACAAAGCCATATGCTAAACAAAACATAGCTGTGCACCAAAGCATGTGAGAGAAGTACTGCAAGAAAGAAACTCCTAAAAAAACCTAACTACAAGGATATCTATAGCTTTGAATAGATCACAGGAGGGTGAAAACTTCCCAGGGCACTTAGTTTGTCTAAGAACCCATCACACACTAGTAATAACAGCTTTTAAATTTCTTCAATCCCTTTCCTCCACACAATATATTTACCTCTCATAGATTAAGCTAATTGATGGAGCCAGGTTACAGTTGGCAAATATTTCTGTGAGCCAATTCGTCAAGGAGAATGTTGGAAGGATTCTATTTTCAAGATAAATCCCTAAGGTTTTCTCCTTGGGCAACAACAGCTGCACAATTCAAGTTTCCTACAGCTCCCCAAAGCAAAGCAGTTGCTTGTAATTCATTCATTCATTTTAAAGCAATTATGTCAAACGTGATTTGATTCCATCCAAGTCAAACACTGAGCTCCTCCTAAGATAAAAACCCTAGAAAAACAAAGAACTTACACTTCAAGCAACAGCTAAACACAGTGATGAGGTTTAGGAAAGATGTAAACATAATTCTACAGGAGTAAAGAGAAGCAGCAGCATCTACTGTGCAAAGACCACAGTAGTCTCTTCTACAACGTTTGGGGCAGCAAAATACTCAAGGAATAAAGGAAAAAGAGAAGCAAGGGTCTGACAAATACATAAATCTGGTCCCCAATCACAGAAATTAGGATACATTTCCTCATCAGAATAATGAGGAGAAACATTTCATCCATTCATTCACTCACTCACTGCAGTTACAGAAATGAATAAGAAATCACCTGTGCCCTGAAGAAGTTCACAGCCCAGCTGCGGAGAGACAGTTAGGGTGTGGTAAATGCTATGACAAAGAAGGTATGCTAGGGGAGCAGAGAGAAGAGGTACCTAAAACTGCATGACATCAACCAAGGCCATCACCTGTATGAGTTCTGAAGGCATGGTTTGGGAGTTAACCAGCATATCTGAAGGGGAAGATGTTCCTTTCATAAGAGTGGCATATGCAGGGACAAGGAGTGAAGGATAACATGGCCTATTCAGGCCAAGGTCTGATGGAAGGGACAGGTGTAGGGGAGGGAGGCGAGTGATGAAGCCAGTAATGTAGGCAGGGCTTTGTTGAGTTAAAATATTGGGTTGGCCAAAAGGTTCGTGCGGTATTTTCCGTAAGATAGCTCTAGTAGCACTTAATTGTCTTTAAATTCATTCAAAACAATTTTGTTGGATTGTATGTGACAGCTGTCATAACAGCATGAATTTTTTTTAAAAAAACTTATCAAAATTGGTGAATTTTTGTGTAGGCATTTAATACTGAAGATGGAAGAAAAAAAGCAACATTTTCAGGATATTATGCTTTATTATTTGAAGAAAGATAAAAATGCAACTGAAATGCAAAAAAAAGATTTGTGCAGTATACGGAGAAGGTGCTGTGACTGATAGAACATGTCAAAAGTGGTTTGCAAAGTTTCATGCTAGAGATTTCTCGCTGAACGATGCTCCACGGTCGGGTAGGCCAGTTGAAGTTGATAGCAATCAAATTGAGACATTAATTGAGAACAGTCAACATTATACCATGCAGGAGATAGCCGACATACTCAAAATATCCAAATTAAGTGCTGAAAATCATTTGCACCAGCTTGGTTATGTTAATCGCTTTGATGTTTGGGTTCCACATAAGTTAAGCAAAAAAAAAACATTCTTGACCGTATTTCCGCATGCGATTCTATACTTATGCATAATGAAAATGTTCCGTTTTTCAAACAAATTGTGACAGGCAATGAAAAGTGGATACTGTACAACAATGTGGAACGGAAGAGATCGCGGGGCCAGTGAAATGAACCACCACCAACCACACCAAAGGCCGGTCTTCATCCAAAGAAGGTGATGTTGTGTATGTGGTGGGATTGGAAGGGAGTCCTCTATTATGAACTCCTTCCGGAAAACCAAACGATTAATTCCAACAAGTACTGCTCCCAGGTAGACCAACTGAAAGCAGCACTCGACGAAAAGCGTCCAGAATTAGTCAACAGAAAACACAAAATCTTCCATCAGGATTACGCAAGACCACAGGTTTCTTTGATGACCAGGCAAAAGCTGTTACAGCTTGGCTGGGAAGTTCGGATTTATCCGCCATATTCACCAGACATTGCACCTTCGGATTTCCATTTATTTAGGTCTTTACAAAATTCTCTTAATGGAAAAAAATTCAATTCCCTGGAAGACTGTGAAAAGCACCTGGAACAGTTCTTTGCTCAAAAAGATAAAAAGTTTTGGGAAGATGGAATTATGAAGTTGACTGAAAAATGGCAGAAGGTAGTGGAACAAAAGGGTGAATACGTTGTTCAATAAAGTTCTTGGTGAAAATGAAAAATGTATCTTTTGTTTTTACTTAAAAACTGAAGACACTTTTTGGCCAACCCAATATTTGGGATATTATCCTGAGGATACTGAAATGTTTCACTCAAGAAATATCAAAACACAGGGACTTCCCTGGTGGTCCAGTGGTTAAGAATCTGCCTTCCAAAGCAGGAGATGCGGGTTCGATCCCTGGTCAGGGAACTAAGATCACACATGCTGTGGGGCAACTAAGCCCGCACGCCATAATTAGAGAGAAGCCCAGTGCAGACAAAATTTTTTTAAATAAATAAAATTAAAAAAAGAAATATCAAAAAACATGAATGTTTTAAGAAATGTCACTGTACCCAGAGGGTAGAGCACCAAGAAGCAGGAAGACCACGTGAGAAAAGAAATAAGTCTCTGAACTACAGCAACATCAGAGAAGCAGAGACATCAAAAAGGTGAAAATATCTGAACTCTGTTGTTGTTAAATCTGAAGCGAGTTGACTGATAAAGGAGAGTTTTGTTTTTTCAACATGTGAGAGTCGAGGGCACATTTATGTCCATTTTGGAAACAATATAATTCTGTAATTTGGGGGGGAAAATGAGTGAGGGAGATAATTAAAGTTCCTGGATTGGAAGAATATTTTTAATGTGAAACGCTAAATAAAATATCCTGAAAGTACACAAATATTTTTTAAATACTTGGAAAATAAACTGGAAAATAATCAACAAATGCCTTAATGCAACTTACATTTATGAATAGTACTGGAAAACCCCTATGACTTATATTTGAGGAAACTGCGTTTGGCCAACGAAAAATTCTGTATTTAATGTATGAGTTAATTGTGCATAGCATTAGAATTAGAATAGGATTAGATTAGAACCAAAAGGTAAATCAGATTCCAGGTCTGATTTTTAGACTATAAAAAGAGATCTAGGGCTTCCCTGGTGGCGCAGTGGTTGAGAGTCCGCCTGCCGATGCAGGGGACACGGGTTCGTGCCCCGGTCCGGGAGGATCCCACATGCTGCGGAGCAGCTGGGCCCATGAGACATGGCCGCTGAGCCTGCGCGTCCAGAGCCCGTGCTCTGCAACGGGAGAGGCCGCAACAGCGAGAGGCCCGCGTACCGCAAAAACAACAACAACAACAACAAAAGAGATCTAGATTCTAACACTAACCAATTTTTCTTAGAGAATTTTTAAAAATAGGACAATCTGGAGAAACAGCAGTGACACTATATGCAAATTACTATCCTCCATTTAGCTTTACTTTGCAACTTGTGCTTTTGGTCATTTCATTCACTTGCTTAATTGACTGTAAGGACACCAAAACTGGCCAAGGGAGTCACGAATGAGTCACAGCTCACGTCCTGGAGCAGCCACAAGCCTGACTGTGGCTCACTGCACCAAGCCTGAATTTCAAGTTGAAGAAGAATGTTGGGGGGGAAAAACGGCAGGGCTGCCAAGGATGCCAAAGAAATTGTTGGGAGAACAAGGACATCTTGAGAGCAGGCTTCCCCGCACCTCCTTTTCCAGGTCGGAATTTATGGGCTTACACCTCATCCCTAACCAGAGACAAGATATACCTGCATCCAATCTGCTCCTTTCCCAACTGATGTTGTGACTTCACACACGGTCATTTGTCAAAGGGAAAAGACAAGTAAGAGTGCATTCCTGATGCTGCCTTCCTAATGCCGCCAATCAGACTTGTAAACACTGTGTGAAATGGGAGGACCAGAGTGACTACCTAGATTGCCACACCTTACAAACAGGTGGGTGCACATGGGACCCACAAGATCACAGTATTTGGAGATATGAAAAACAGATATCACAAAATATATATGATGATTTATTTAGAAAGGAAAAAAACAAAACACCACCACCATCGAGGTTACTTCCTATAGAGGCAGGGATGAAACCAGTGCGTGACAAATTGGTTCCTTCCACGCTGACTCAGGAACGCTCCTGCCTTTGTACGTAAGTGTGGCTAGTGACTGCAGCAGCTATAAACATCAGCACAGAAGTTTTTCTTCACACATCCACATCTGCTTGCCCAGTACTAATATGTCATGTCCTTCCTGCTGGACTCTACCATTTCTTCTCAAGGACAAGGACCATGTAATTCTTAAACTTACACCGCTGGCATCTTCTACCATTTGAATTAAGCAAAATGCCTCCAACAAACGTATGTTGAATGGGAAAGGAGTGGGAAAAACCTACAACTGTTTCTTGGCCGTTTACCTCCCAACCACCATGCTAACACAATGCTGAAGAACATATATCATTATCCCACTTTCAAGCATTATAGCCAAAACGCTTTTTAAGTTCACCATAAGGTTTTCAGGGGCCAATCCAACAATTTCGTAAAATGTTAAGAGACTCAGGTTGAGGCTCACAGTCCCAATCGTTAATACAATATAAGTATGATATTAACACCCGTATAGGTATATATAAGCCTCAATTTAACAAAAAATTTTAAATATAGTCCATTAAAGTTTCTAGTCTTTAGAATTTCTAAATTCTACATTTTCCCAATAAGGGAATACATTTTTCCAATAAGGTTAAGGTGGTCATGCTCTTAGGCCAGTAGCCAGGAGCCCTCACTTCAAAATGAAGAAACTGAAAAGTGAAATCATTTTGGCTTTACTTCCTTGCTTTTCAACGTGATAAAATGCACTCATCACATCAGAGCGTGACTGCCGTCTTCTTGGCATGTCTGGTGTGGACCTAAGCCCTAACCCTCATGGGAAGCCAGGGAGGGAGGATCCTTAGGGCTATAACCATTCCAGACTCCTCAAATATGAACAGACTGGGGAAGGGGGTGAGAAGAATGAAAATAGGGAAACAATGATGCTAAAGAAGAGGGAGAGATCCTGAATCAGAAGACCAGCCAACCAACTTAAAGAGATGCCTCTCCCTTCTATACTTCAGGCACAGGGCCAAGGGAACCCCTGCTCAAGGGAGGCTGAGGAGGGAAAGAGCTGCCAGATGGGACCACAAAGGCCAGAGGCAAGAGGCCCTCTGGGATCTACTAAGGGAATCTACTAAAATGTCAGGAATAGTTGTGGATACATAGGGTGAATTCCCAGAAGACTGAAATATATTTCCCGCAGAAGCAGGGGTATAGACAGGAAAGGGGGAAGAACAAGAGAAAGGGAAGAGGAAGCAGACACGGAGGGAAGAGAAATTCTTGCATCTGAAGTAGTGAGTTCGAGCCTGGGACATAATTAGGATATTAGAACAATTCAGATATGCCCAGTCCAGGATTAGCTGTCCTATTCCTCAAAGTTTCCTGTTTGGATAAGCCCAGAGCACCTGTGTGCTATAATCTCCTACCGCTGAACCCATAACATATTCAAATTCCTTCATGCCTCCAAATAGATATGTAGCTTTGATTACCTCAAGGGCTCCCAATGTATTGTGCATTTAATAAGTACTTACAGAAGAACAATGACAAAAAAAGAAAAAAAGAAAGAAAGAGGATGATGTATTGTCCCTTGTGTAAAATGATGCTCCTTTAGTATGCTCTCAGTAATTCTGCAAGTGAACTTGTGTGTTTTATCACTGAGTAGTCAAATAAGCTGATTACGATGTTAAGCACCTCCCTGTCAAAAGAAAAAAAAAAAACAGCAGGGAGGAGGGAAGGATGGATACTTTTGGTTCCCTTTATTGCTTTTACAGGTCATTTATATCCACTATATTACATCACGTATATATTTTAATTATATATGGGCACAATCATTCTTCCTAAAAGATCTTTCCTCCCCAGATGCCAATCACCTCCGTCTTTTATAATTTCAAATTTGGCTTAAATGTCCCTACCACAGTGACACCACAAGAATGCCCCCTAACCTTTCAGCCTCAAATGCTCAAACATGAAGAACTTAGGACAATCAATAAATAACACTCTTTGTCTTCATCTGAATTTAGAACTGAATAAGCGGTAAATGCCTGAGTCAGAGATAGAGACAAAAAAGTTAGCTTTTTATTCTTTAAAACTTCATTATTATCGCAAGTCTCTGTATGCCCCTACTTTTAAATAGCCTAAAGCATTACAAGTGACTGGCCCACACCCATCCCATTTTAAAAGAAGTCAAACCTCAGGCCTGGGCGCAGCTATCCCAAGCGAAATGTTCCCAGAACCCAGTACTCGATATAATCCAGACCCATTCAACTGCTTCCAAAGACAATGGCAGAAACTCCAGGGCATCCGAGAGATGGAGGCGAGAGATGGCAGGTCAACAAGAAGAGCACGATTTTTGCCAAGATGTCTGTAATACCAGGCCAATTTTCCAGAGCTTAACACTCAATTAGAGAACAAGTATCCACGGATGGATAAATGTGGTATACACATGAGAAGCATTATTACTTAGCCTTAAAAAGGAAGGAAATTCTTATAAATGTTATCATAGGGATGAACTTTGATAATATTAAGCTAATTAAAATAAGTCAGTTACAAAAGAACAAATACTGGATGATCCTACTTATATGAGGTACCTAGAGCAGGCAAATTCATAAACGATAGTTGCCAGGGGTTAGGGGGAGGCTATTGCTTAATGGGAACAAAGGAGCTTCAACTGGGGAAGATGAAAAGGTTCTGGAGATGGTTGCACAATGATGTGAATGTACGTTAATGCCACAGAACTGTACCATTAAACATGGTTTAAAAAGTCAATCTTTTATGTGTCTTTTACCACAATTCTAAAAAAAGCTCAGCTCAGAAATCTCCAAAAGCCAGCTAATTTTGGCCCAATACATTAGCACACAGAGGTAAAAATCCAACTAGGCACCTTCTTCTAAGAGAGCGGCATTGAGGTGCCTTCTTTAAAAACTTAGAAATGGGCAGTTGTGGCAGCTCCAGGTCCCTCAGGCCTTAACTGTGGAATCTTTCTTTCCCAACTTGCATGTCCAAAGCTTCTTAGCTGCACTTGCTCTTTGAGCCCCCCTTTTCTGGCACTCACATAGTGAATGAATGCAGGCTCTGCCTAGTACCATCAGCATCTCCACAATCTTTTATAAGCAAGAATGTTTAGCCCTGAGCCACAGCATCTGCTGCAACTGCCTTTTCTGTGTAATTGCTTAGGGCTGTGATAAGTGCTTCCTAAGGAAGATGGTCTTTTTCCCTACATTTCTTCCAACTCAGCTTCAGCAAATTCCAACACTCTTGGAGGTCTGTAAGGAGCTACATCTTTGCATGGGCATCTCAAGGCACTAGAGTTCCTACACATTTTAATGATCAGGTCCTCAGTACCTTTCTTTCTTTCCTTTTTTTTTTTTTTTTTGCCTAAAGTAGGGCCTATCCCTCTTACTTAATTTATCTCTGCTGATCCCATTTTCTTTTGAGAAGGACTCAGAGGCCAATCCCTGCCCTTCTCTTCCACTTTAGAGCTGTTGGGTAGAAATGAACAGTTTACTTCTCAAATTAGATAATCCGAGCCAGGGGATACTCCCATCAGGCCACTCCAGCCTAGAACATGCTTCATGTCTCCCTAGCTCGTAACTTGTAAACAACCTGAACTGGAGCCTTCAGGGCATAGGTGATACTTGCTGGCCCGATTAAAGTAGCTCCCTCACCTTGAGACTCACTTAATGAACTCTTCAGTATTTTGTGCTTCCCTCTCAAATGCAAATTTTCTGTAACCACTAGGTTTTACTATCCCAGAGCCACCACCACAAGGCTTTAAACACAACAGAAGAAGGTGCCCCCTCAGGGGCATAAGTAAAACCTGGCCTGGATCCACAGTGAAAAGAAAGTCAGTTGCATTTCATCATCTACTAGCAAAAATCTTTATGCAGTACACAAAATGCAAAACCACACCCAGCTCTGAGCCATGACAATCTAGTTTCCAGCTGTTCCTACTTCAGATTCTAGCTGAATCTTTAAAGGGGCACTTCGTAATATTTTCTGGATCTTTGTGGAAACCTTTCATAAATTGTCCCATATGGACCTATATTTCTACAGGCCCATTACCCTTTCTAATTGTTGCTGTTAGGGTGAATCTCCTTTCCTTTTTGTACCTGTCTATCCGGGCTTAAGACCTCACCTTTCCCTTCGTTTCTCCCATTAAGATGTGAACCTCTCTCCTAGCTTAATTAGTCCTTTCAGTCTACCATTGCTCCTTTTCTGATAAGATCAAGCATATGTTTCAAACCACTCTAGTACCTCCTTGATTTCCTAAGAAAACCTGACCTCTAAAATCTGAGCGTTGCAGGCACAGGACTTTGTAATCATCATTTTAGCGTTTGGCTTTGCAATAATTTCACTGACTCATTGGTCTATCTAAACCCAAGAATGTAGCATATGCTTAAGTAAGGATGTTCCTCTTCTTCTGTATTTGCTTCTTAAAAAAATCTACAACTCTTCTATAGGTGAAGCCACAGTTCTATGATCCAATGGTGGGAATTTAAGTAACAAATCCAGAGCAAATCTAAGTCATGTTTCACAGAGCAAAGGAACTTATTATGAGTGTCAGAGCACGGCTTCTGTCCCGCTAGGCACTGTGTGCCTCGGCTCCCTCCAGGGCTGTCTCTGAGGCCTGCTCAGCTGCAGAGATAGCGCTTTCCTGATCTGCTGGAGCTGGGTGGGTAGGTCAGTTAAGGTTGGTCATAGGATAGGTGGTCTATTAAGATCTTAGATAAACAACAAAAAATTACCTATGATTAGTCCCTCCAGGGCCTTCCTCTGTTTGGCCTGGAATGAAAGTACTGAATGTGATGAGGCCAATTTATCACTTCCTACCTTAGCCTCATTCTCACAATTCAAAGGAGGAACCTCACATAACAGCACCCTTGAAATTTTATCATTTTTGCAATTTGAACTCCTGGCCTGCAGCTTTGACTGAAACACAGTAAAAGCAGCAAGTGCTATTCCACCTGAAGTAACTAAAAAGATCCAGCCCCTTCCCTGGCCTCACCTGCAACAGAAATCCAAGCTGAACCCGCAAAAAAACCCAAAGTACACACAAGTGCCTCAGCTCACCCAAACAGCCCAGTGAGGTTCAGGGCATCCTGCACTTGCTAAGGCCTAAAGCCCCGTCACAGACAGCTGTCTGGTGAAGTCATTTGCCTGTGGGCTAGGCCATCACAAGCTTCACAGTCCCTCAAAGGCAAAGCAATAAATGTTCCCCTTTCCTGTTGAGTGAGAAACTTAATGAGCAATAGATAAAACAGATACAGAAATAAGATGAATATGTGAACTTTTTATTGATAAAAGCTGATATATATTGGAAAGTGTGGCTTAGGGATGCTGGTTCTCCTCTTGTTCCCCTCCCCCTCCAAAAAATACTGTAAGCCTCCCCCTGGACATAACCTGCTCTGCTTAGCTTACCTTATGAATGAGAATAGACCAGAAAACCATCATCCTCTTTGCAAGTAAGTAGGTCTCAAAAAAGAAGACCCAGAAGAGGTTGAGCTGCATGTACGCAGGTACTACTCTAACACTATAACAGACGTTTTTCCACAGGGAAACAAAGGATGGGGAGAGAGCTTATCCTCCAAAATAGACCTCTCTTATCCCTTGAACTCTGTTACACCTTCAGTGCCTAATCAGAGTTGTGAATATAGTACAAGTTCAATAAATCCAGAGAATGAACTCTACTTCTGAATGAACAAAATGCAGTTTTGCACTTGCGGAAGTGAACGGCATAATATAAAATAGTTTGCACTTCTGGGAAATGCAAGCCAAAATGGTTGGAGGTCTCAAGTGCAAGGAAATGGACCGAGTATAATCTAACCTCTTAGGAATGCTCATCATCGCCATCGAGTCCTTCTGCTGTTTGTTTGGCTCAGGACGGTTCTGTGCCTGGCCTCGATGGCTCAGGTGATATTATTACAGGTCTTGGATGAACAGTGTTGGCGAAGGCGAAAGACTGCTAGATGCTAAACTATGCTTGACACCAGAATGTCCCCTCTTCTCTTCAGACTTGCCCTCATGAACATGAAATATTATATAAGAAAAAAGCAAGCAAGATCTTAACTACCAGATATATTCAAGTTTTTAAAAGGTCCTTGGAAAACACCTAGACATTTAATTTCACAGAGCAATTTGAAATCACAAATGCTTTTAACAAATTATACCCAAAATTATTCTCTCCTGTGTTTATTGCTAATAATAAGTGACTACGTATTTAGTTATTTATACATTCCTAAAGATTTACTGAGTTCTCCATGCTGGGCACTGTGCTTGTCCTCAGAATGCAGCAGTGAATAAAATCTCAGTGGGCCCTGCCACCATAAGGCTTAGGTCTAGCAGGAAAATCGGTCCTGAAGCAAATATCTCCGCCAATGATGAGCTGTATAAAAGGAGAATTTAAAAACCAAGAAACAAGACAAAATGGCAAGTCTCAAGTCTAGAAGAAAAAAAGCGGGGTGACAAATTCTGGTAATGGAAAAAGACCCAACATGGCTGCAGCCCAAGGAGCAAGAGAGAGGGAAACTGAGGCTGGAGAGGACGGCAGGGTCAGATCACAAAGGGCCCTATTCAGGATTTTGGATTTCACCCTCAGAGTACTGGAAGCTTTCTAGGAGTGCTAAAAGGGTTCACATGATCAGATTTATGTTTTGTTTTTAAGACTGAAGATGCAGTTGGGAGAACACACTGGCATAAGGTATATACCAGTTCAGGGGAGGCAGAGGTCCAGGTGAGAAATGATTGAGTTGGGGAGGAGCACAAATGGGCTTAAGACCAACAGTGAAGGCTGAGCACGAAACACCTTGCACCAACTAAGTACCTGACAGTTATTGTGAGGTAGCTACTTATAACCCAGGTTACAGATGAGCAAACAGACTTAGTAAGGTTAAGTAATTTGCTCATTCAGCAAATAAGTAGCTGAGATATGAATCAAATCTAAACGACACCAGAGTCCTTGTTTTTAACCAAGACTTTGGAAATTTGCCCTTTTTTGTCCATTAAAAATATTTCTCTACAAACTGTCTGCCAGTATGTAACAAGAGCTGCAAAAATGTTTATATCCTTTGACCTGGAAACTTCCCTTTGGAAAATAAAACTGAAGGAAATCATCTGTACGAGGGCATTTATAGTCATGCTATCTATAAAAGAGAAGAACTGTAAGTAACCCAAGTGACTAATTATATAAACAGGGAGCATATTAAGAAGAAAGACTCGTCATCATGTTCACAGCTACATACTACTCCATCATCACTTCTTATGTGATCCTGAGAAATTACTCAGTCTTTTCTAAAATATTCAGCTGTAATGATTAAGTTCTCTTAATGAAGCTCTCAACCACCTAGGGAAACTAGCATTAATAATACTAACCACAGTTGTATTTAGTGGAAGAATTGTTATTACCGCTTTCTGATTATGAGTTTATAACGCGCAAAGCTCTGAGGCAGGAACCTGTCATACGTTACCTCATCTAATCGTAGCAACTTACAGCATGGACGGTGCTGCTCTCAACAGGCAGCTGAGGGAAAAGAGAGGCGAAAGACCTGCCCTAGATCATACAGTTAATTAGTAGCACATCCAAAACCGGAACTCTAAAGCCCGTGTCTTCTTCCCTATACAATGTCACGCCCTGGTTATCAGAGAAAGTGGAGGTTCAGATAAACTGAGCAAACTGAGGCTCATAGATCACAAAGCTAGGTAGTGATAGAACCAGATTTTGAATGTAGGTCTCCCAATTCCAGGTAGAGTGTTGTTTTTCTACTTGTGTCACAGTTGTCACATATGAGATCACCAACAGATAGATAAAATTATGTAAATTACATCACTTTAAAGCTACAATACTCTAAAGCTTAGATTCAACTGGCCTAAATAAAACATCTGCAGGGCTTCCCTGGTGGCGCAGCGGTTGAGAGTCCGCCTGCCGATGCAGGGGACATGGGTTTGTGCCCCGGTCCGGGAAGATCCCACATGCCGCGGAGCGGCTGGGCCCGTGAGCCATGGCCGCTGAGCCTGCGCGTCCGGAGCCTGTGCTCCGCAACAGAAGAGGCCACAGCAGTGAGAGGCCCGCGTACCGCAAAAAAAAAAAAAAAAAAAAAAACTGCAGAAAGATAGAATACTACAGAAAAGAAAAATTTGCCAAAGACCAACGAAAGATTATCTATCCAAAAGAACTGTGGGAAAAGCCCTATATCATGAAAAGATTAGATGGGGTGGGAGACAAAGGGCCTCCCATTATTACTAAGTGCCTACTGTGTCCTAGTCCTGTGCTAGATATTTTGCCATCAGAGTTCACTTGCTCTTCCCACCACTCTGTGAAGATTAGGAAGAATTCTATTTCACAAGCAAGAAAACTAAGATGGTGGCAGATGAAGGGATTTGTCCACAATCACTCAGCCAGTGGGGTATGATTTGAACCCAGGCCAGTCCGATGCTAAAGTCCACATTTTTTCAATATACCACACTGCCTTCCACTGCAACACGACTGGCAGAATTATATTTTCTGCATCCTTTGATTAAAATGAAGCACACAATAATATCTGGCATTCTTGTCCAAACAATATTAAGGCCAATGTTAGGGATTCATTAAATAGTCACTCAACAGCCATTCATAGGAGCACTCACTCTGTGCCAGGTATGAGCTAGGAACATAAAGTTGAACAAATGGTCCCAAATTTCATGCAACTCTAGGAGAAATAACATGTCTTGGTGTCGCCATTAATGATTATCCATATTCTTGGGAGTGTGGGACACATTTGTGTCATCTGGTTTGAAATGGCAAAATACCAAGCTCTCTTAGGAATTGAGTGATCCTGGATGGCTAAGTTTCTGGATAGCTGAGAATTTACTCTGTTAAGCAACAGATCTTCGATTTCACAATTTTTATTACTTAATCATTTCTCAATGCTTTGTCAATTCTCCCAGGGCATTCTGAGCTCCAAAGTCTGAGATCTTATAATCCCCATTCTCAGTGATTCCCCTTTACTATTATAGCCAATGGATGGATGAGTAGATAGATGGATGGGAGAGAATAAGGTCTTTATAACAAGTATTTCACATGAGAAATTCTGAACTCAAGCACTTTCCAATCTTCCTTAAAGAGCTCTTTAAATTTGTTTGTTTGTTTGTTTTTAAGGAACAACACGATTTAAACTTCTCTTGAGGGCTGGGTCATTATTAGCATTCTGTTATGAGAAAAATAATGTGCTATGATTCAGAAAACCAAGTAACCTTGGGCAAATCATTGCATATATTAGGAACCTTAGACTGCTCATTTTTAAAATGAAGGAGCTGAGCTAGAATTCTCTGAGGACTTTTCCAGCTCCATAATTGTATAACTCTTTGAACAATAAAATTAGTTACTATAATGGTCGATTCAAACAAAACTATCCTTCTCCAGTATGTGAGTATCCTTCTCCTTGTGCAGTATGTGAATTCGTTTGGCTGTGTTCTCCGCAGTCCGAGATTAACATGGTTTTTGAGTTCTTGAGTCCAGGATTTATAGTTTTTACTATTGCCAACCTAACTTTCAGCTCTCCCGCTTTCTCATTTTAACTTGTAACCTGTAATCTCCTTCAACTTAAAAAAACAAACAAACAAAAAACAGGCTTAATGAAAAGGAATGGAACCTACATTTATGAGTACCTTCCAAGTGACAAAATATACATTACTTCAATTAATTTAATCTGTATAACACTGCAGATAGGTATTATCTCATTTAATAAATGTGGAAACCCAAGATCAGAGTTGTCCAAGACTGTCAGTGGCAGAGCTAGGAGTCAAAGCCAGGTTGATGTATCCAAGGCCCACAGTGCTGTGTAGTAGAACAGGGAGTAAATTAAAAGTCCTCAGCCTTGAAGTCAGAATCTAGGAACTCTAATGGTTACATAAACTAAGCTTAGCTTATTGCATTTACATGAAGTTTAAGACGTTCATTTTCTCTCTTCTTTGTAGAGAAGGGCTTTATTTTTTTTTTAATAATAAGTGCTATTTTTCTAAGCACTTTTTTACTTAGCTTATTTTATATAAAACCCAGGAGGGCTTTAGGTAGTTATCAAATGGGCAAGGATGCCAAAAAGCTTAGTGCTAGGTAAGAAATTAATTTATATGTATTATTAAAACTGGTGAATCATGTATTAAACATTGAAGGGAAAAAATTAAACCCTTTACCAAATTTTACTACTTTTCTCTTAACTAAGGTCATTAAATATAACTATATATTTGAAAAGACTGAAAACTCAGTAAGGTTTAACTATCAGGGCTGCTGCATAAATAACGCTCAAGAATCTAGCTTCGTGTTTTAGAATCTACTGGGATGGAACTGATAAACAGCAATTATGTCCCATTCTTTCCTTAAACAGTGTCTCTGGAAGCACCCAAATCTTTTCATGTTGGCGCTCATTCTGAGCTCCAGAAATCTCAGCTCTTGCTTCCCCCTCACTGCGGATGAATAGCTGTATTCTACTGAATCTCCAAGTACAGTTTATGGGCAAATGAAAGACTCTATTGCCAAGTACTCTGTCATCATAAATAATCTGAAGTCAAGCATTTCTTGTGAGGCTGCCTATGAACTAAGTTAACTAAATTTCTCTAGCCAACAAATACTTTCTCATATTTGCAGGTCAAATGCCAGGGAATTTAATAATCTTCGCTGAATCTACACTTTGGAGTATCAATAAGTGATGGATAATTCTAGATCCACGTTCCTTTGTTGTCAGGCCCCACATATACGATTAAGTGAACGTTGCACTAATTGAATGATAACATTACCATAAAAGAAAAGGCTTACTAAAATAAGCAGACACTATGAGCTGGTTGCCAGGGGGCACATGCAGCCTCAGACCTGCTGGGAACTGATAAAAATGGCTTGAGAGCTTCTGGTTTGTTCAGTGGATGTTCACTAAGTCACACCCCTGGGCTCTGCAGACCACAAACCAAAAGAAGTACTGCTAGTGCACAGAGTTGAACTTCTCAGAATCAGTGTTTTCATGACACCTGGTTGCCTCTGGGATTTTCATTGATTAAATATTCCCTTCAAGACCCCTTGGTAGTCAGAAGGTCAAAAAATGTACAAATGTAACTTGTAAAGTTTGCAAGAGTCGCTCCCTCTCATGACAGTAATAATGGTCACCATCATGGGTAGTGGATGAGATAGACTGAGGCCAAGTCCAAACTCAGGAGGGCTGGGTGGTAATAATGAGAACCAGGTGAGCTTGCAGGGACTGGGGGAGAGTCAGGGACTCAGGGAGTGTGGCTTTAGAGGGTTGGCATCTGAGTGAGGGAATGAGAGGAAGCCAAAAAGACATGAGGCATGGCAAAGAGGTGAGAAAAACAGCATGAGGCTACAGTGAAGCTGGACAGTAAAAACAGGCTGGTGTGCTGACGTTGACAGCTCTCTTCAGCTCACACGCAAGAACAGGAAAGACTGTGGAGAAGGGTGCTCCAGGCTGGCCCATCTGAGGTCACAGAAGGTGAAGGGGATTGGGGGTGAAAGTGGAATAGCTGACCGCACAGATCCAGACAGGACTTTGGAGTATACAGCCAAGGACAAAAGGACCAGGGAAGGAGGAGATGTCAATCAACAGAAGGGCACAGGGAGGATAAGGAAAGGTTCTGACAGGTGGGAGGCAGAGGTGGCAAGCCAGGAGGTTAGAGGCAGAGTGAGAAGGCCTCCAGCTCTCCGTGCTTTACTTTACGTGCCCACTAAGCAGTCTGACTCTGTAGTCTCTGCTCCCTCAGCTTTTAAGATATTCAAGAGAATAGGCCATCCTCTGATGCTCCAGGCCACACACCAGGCAGATGTAACTGAACATCTTCACGGCCAAATGCCAACGGTACAGCCCTACTCCAGTACTAACGTTATCAGTGCTCGGAATAACTGCCTTCTTTGGGGACATCACCAAAGTCTGAATGTCTCTGTACATCCTCCGTCTCACACACACTCTCCCCACCTAGTTTTCTTTCACAAACCTTCTTCCTCTCTAGTAACCACTCATGTCTGTCCTCTTCCGGGTCTCATCTCTCTCACCCAGCTGCGTGCACTTTTGCACCGGTCTTGCAGCATCCAGTGACTTCCTTTCTCATTCTTGCAAAAGCCTCGCTCCAGGGTCAAATCTGCTTTCTCCCAGCCCCTCAAAAGCAGAAACTCCGTGTCATGTATCTTTCTGCTTTCAGTGCCTCGCACGGAAGAGGAGGTACTAGACAAAGGTCTATGGAAAGGAGAGCTATACCATGGGCCAGGCACACACATAATCCATTCTGTGATGTTAATGTCATGCCCTGAACATCAGCAAATTAACAATGCATCCAAAAAAGCATCACCCACCTACCCAACATTTGCCACGCCCATCACTCTAACTCAAGTCTCCCTTCCCATCCCCGCATTTTATAAGGGCATGTCTGAGGTAAAATCCGTGCTGTGTAGCCTAAAAGCAACACAGGGCCAGGGGTTGAGTTTTATTCACCTTTGAATCCTCAGCATCTACTACAAAGCCCAATATTTAGCAGACAAATGGATAATTTGATGAATCAATCAACCATATGCACAAATTTCCATGAAAACAGAACCAAGCAGAAAGCAGAAGAGCTTTGAAACTACCAAAAATCCAATAAGCCACAAACTAGATAATCAGACCCTAAAATAACTGAAATCTGGTTTCATTATTTTAGATGTTTCTATTTTAAATACAGCAAACTTCAGTGCAAAATAATAATGTCATTTTACATTTGCAGAACAGGCCTTGCTTTCTCCAAGCATGTTCCCAGTCATTGGCTCATGCAATTCACCATCTATCAGCTGAGCTTGGTAGCAGGAATGGGAAACTTCACTGAATTTAGAATTAGGACAATTGGACTCAAGTCCTGTCTTTACCACTTCCTATCCGTGACCTTGAGAAAAATCCTTTAGCCAGTGCACATCTCAGCTTCCTTCTCTGTAGAGCAGAGATAAGACCTTGTTCTTCCTGCCTCTTATGAGGATCAAGGAGGTGGGGGGAGAAGGAAGGAAATAAAATCTTGCCGAATACCTACTATACCCAGGCATTTTACATATATTATTGAATTCTCACCACATCCTGCAAAGTAGATTTTACTATTTCTTGCCTATTATAGGAGGAAACTGAGACTCAGCAAGGAAACTAACAATTCTATGACCTTGGGAAAGTTAAGTACCAGAGCTGGGATTTAAACATTTCTGGCTTGTCCCAAAGCTCTCCTCATGAAAGGTGATGCCTCCTAGCTGGGGAAGGGTAAGCTGGGACGAAGTGAGAGAGTGGCACGGACATATATACACCACCAAATGTAAAATAGATAGCTAGTGGGAAGCAGCCGCATAGCACAGGGAGATCAGCTCAGGTGCTCTGTGACCACCTAGCGGGGTGGGATAGGGAGGGTGGGAGGGAGACGCAAGAGGGAGGGGATATGGGAATATATGTATACATAGAGCTGATTCACTTTGTTATACAGCAGAAACTAACACAACATTGTAAAGTAATTATACTCCAATAAAGATGTTAAAAAAAAGGTAATACCTCCTAAGTGAGATCTAAATATGTGTAAAAAATTTAGCTGCTTTTTAGCACATTGCCGCATATGTAAGTATTTTCTATCATTGCTGTAAGTATGGAAGGTGGAGACAAAGAGAAGCAGTATTTGCTAAGGTCACATGTCAGGGACAGAGCTGGGACTAGAACCTGGGTCTCCTGACTCCTGGCCTGAAGTCTTTTCATTAAACCACACCCCCAGGAAAAGGCTCCTGACTTAGTGGGCACAGAGGCATGATGCTTGTTTATTCAGGCCAGCTGTTCCAGACCTATTTTAAGACAAGCACTTTGAAAATCATGGAAGGTGAGTATCAAGTGTTTCATTAAATATTCCATATTAATTGACCCTTTAGGGCACTCCCCTGTGAGCAGCATATGCTGCCGGCTTCCTGTTAAGCAAACCACTCAAAAGCTGACTACACGTCTTGCAACACATATTTTGAAAGCACATTCAGACAGCAGCATAAAATACAATTCTAAAACAGTTTTTCCATGAAATTCAGAAGTAGCTGCTTCCTTCACTTTTCATGGTTCTGTCCTGTAAATGCTTGAGACGGGGAAAGGCAGAATGTGAATTTGTGACTGTCCTTAATATCATTCAGGGTCTGTGTTAACAGGGGAAAAAAGAGTGGGATATAGCATTCCAATTAACAGCTAACAATAGATGCCTGTGAATTTACAAGAAGAATGATTATAATACATAAAAGAAAAAAAAAGACAATCACTTGAAAACATGCCATTTAAAACAATGGTGTTCCTGTTGCCCAGGGAAATGCAAGCAGTCCTGACCCTGCTCAAGAGCAGGGCATTAAACTATGTGCTCGAGACCAGCTGTCACGAGGCACAGTGTTAAAAGGCCGAAAGGGACCAGCATACACTCATTTTCTCCTTTCCTTTCGTGAACTTTCCTTCGTTTTTCTATCTGCTTTTTTCCTTTCCCCACTGCATACCTGTCAAAAGCCTATCTCCCATTTCATACTGATTCGTGTGATCAATGTGTATGAAACCATCCAGTTGGTACATTCAATACCCTAAACCAAAAGTATTACTCAATATCCAACTCAGTGTGGAGGTGCTATAATCAACAGCTCCAAAACCAATGACAGCGTTCCTCCACAGGAATGCCACGAGAGCAAAAGAGAGTGAAAAGAAAAGTCCTCACAGTTCACATTCAGATATGCCAACAGCCTTGTGGATGGGAACTCAGTTCGCTATAAATGTGTTAATTCTCATCTTGCCCCTACCACTACTTGTTAGTACAAGTTACTAACTCCTCTTAGCCTTGGAGAGTAGCGCGGGGATGAATATCAGTGCCCGTCTCATGGTGTTGTGATGACTGGATGACATCATGCAAGGAAGGTGTTAACACACTGCCTGGAGTGTTTCTGCAGAAACAGTAGTAATAATTGTAGTAAAAGTAGTAAACATTTATTGAGCATTTGTTATGTGCCAAGCATAGGGATAATTAGTTCATTTAGTCCTCAAACAGACAGGTTCAGGCACTTTCTGGAAGGCACTCAGGTGGTAAGTAGCAGAGTAATGTTATCTGCTATTATTAGTAATGCCACTTAAAGAACTGATGTTTTGGGTTTTTAATGACATAGTGCTTAGCACATCTTATTAAATTTTGTATAGGTGTGTTTGACAAGGTAGTAAACTAAGAGTTATCATTTTCAGTAAGTTTCATTAATGCCTACTTATGTATGCATGTTTCGTATGAGTCCCTGGGTCAGATTCTAGAGATGTATATAAATGAAAAAGCCTATGATAGCCTCAAGCAGGTCACAGCCTGGAAGAGAGAGAGATAAGAAAAAGATTGCAAAACGGTGTACGGAATGCTGCCCTCCACCCACGTACACTATACAGCGTGGCACAAAGTAGTAAGTGATCAGCTACACCTGCGGAAGGAGTTAGGCAGCCCTCACTGCAAAGGGCCCTTGAGCCAAGTCTTCCTTCAGACTAATGAGAAAGGACCCTTCAAGTAGAGAAACAGGCAAACCAATTGCAGCATAGTTCATTTGAGAAGCCACGAAAAGGTCAGGAGCACACAGTTGAAAGAGCTTTGAGACATGAAGCAGGACCAGCCCACGGGTCCCTGCAATGCTTACCAAGGAGCTTGGATTTTATCCCATGGTCCATGGGAACAGTTATAAGGAGGTTGTGCTGACCTGCCCCAGTAGTTCAGGTCAAACTTCAGGAGTCCTTAGTCACTCTCCCTCATACCCAACGCTCATCAGCAAGTCTTTGTGGCTCTACCTTGAAAATGTATCCCATGCATGCAAACAAAAAGATCCAGGAGAGAACGGAAGATGTAGGAAAGCACAGAGATAGAGTGAAGGAGGAACTGGCCTTTGCTAGGAGCATTGATAATTCACCCACAGAAGAGGACAGAAAGCATCGTCTACGGGCAAGATGCGGGAAGGTGGGCGCCTGAGGAAGCTCTCCTCTGACTGTGTCTGTTTTCTCGGTGGAATAGGAAGCAAGATCACCAGTTGAGAGGGAGAATGAAGATGCAGGTTCAAGAAGAAAAGGTACCAGACAGGCATCTGGGAGAGTCAGAAATTGGATGGTCTAGGGCAGTTTTCAAATTGGTCTCAGTACCCCTTTACACTCCTAAAAAATTAATGAGTAAGAATCCTCAGCAGCTTTTCTTTATAGGGGTTATATCTATCAACACCTAATATACTAGAATTCTAAAATGAGAAATCTTTAAAACATACACAAACACACAATCACAGGTCAGCAGCATGTAGCTTTGGGAAAACTCCACTATACGCTCGTGGGAAAGGAAGAGTGAGAAAAGGCAAACAGTGTCTTAATAATATTTTTAAAAGAATGTGCGACCTTAGGGAACCCCTAAAAGCATTTTAGGGACTATCAGAGGCCCCCAGATCACACTTTAAGAATGTCTGGTCTAGAGACAGGTACTCAGATGGCTGGGTTGCCTGAGGCGCCCACCTGAGGTTAGGGATCGTGAATTTAAAGTGAGAGCACTCAGGTGGTATGCGTTTTCCTCCACGGGTCAGGTTCAGCAGCTGAATTGCAGGCAGGGAGTAAGTAGAGAGTTGGATTTAACCAGGGTTATATTTTACCCAAATGAGTATCACCAACCAAGAGAAGCTAAGGAAGTAACTATAATGACAGTGGTATTTAAGCTGAGTAGGAGGGAAATGAAGACACGAAGGCAGTGAAGAGGTGGTGGGACCAACAGTTCAAAAGATTGTTGAATTTTAGGTATTAGTAGAATAATCCAGAAAGGAAGGATTAGTAAGAGAGTAGGATGCTTGAAACAGAATACGGAAGGTAACTAGTAACAACTTCAAACTCAACATCCAAAACTGATTGTGCCCCTTCCCTTTGACATCTGTACCTCCTCTCTATTCCCCTAGTCACCCAAGCCTGAAACCTGAGGCTCATCCTAGATACTTTCCACTAGTACTGCACCTAAGAGGTCCCAAAGTCTGGTGCATTACAACTCTTCATTCTCTCTCATCTTTCTCATTCCTTCCTATGCTTCCACTCCCACCCCTTCTCTGGCCTCGCATCCACTGGCCTCCTCCTCCCCTAACTGAGCTTCAGCAGGAGTCTTTCTCATGCCCAGCTCCACCCCATCCAATTCATCCTTCTCTCTGCTGTCGCTGAACTTTCCACAGTGAACTCTGATCACGTGATTCTCATCCCTCCATCCAAGCAGTAACTGTAACCACAGAGGTGGGGGCATAAAACAGGCAGATATAGGCTGTCACCATGAACATGCGGTCTATCAGGGTTTGAGAAGGAGGTAACGCCACAGTGTCATGAGATGATACAGGGAAGAGGATACGAAAAAAGGCAACGAAGGAGAAAACTCTAAAATTCTTAAGGTATGTTTAAAGAGAAGCCAGCAAAGGAAGCTGAGAAGGAATACAAAAGGTACAAGAGGGACTTCCTGGTGGTCCAGTGGTTAAGAATCCGCCTTCCAATGCAGGAGGATGCGGGGTCGATCCCTGGTTGGGGAATTAAGATCCCACAGGCCGCAGGACAACTAAGCCAGCGTGCCGCTACTACTGAGCCCGCATGCGCAACGAAGATCCCACGTGCTGCAACTAAGACCCCACGCAGCCAAATAAATAAATAAATAAATATTTAAAAGGTACGAGAGAACCAGGCGAGTACAGTGTGATGACAGTTAAGAGTTTCAGGACGGAAGGAAAAGTCAATAATGTAAATTGCCCCTGTGAGTTTAAGAAAAATAATCTAAAAAGAGTATGTTGTATTTGAAAGTTAGGAAATCAGTGGTGATCTAGACTGGATCAATCCTATCTGCATTACAAACATGATATAATTTTCCCCATCTTAAAAAAAAAGGCACTTGCTCATTTTGTTCACTCTGACAACCATGGGATTGCACCTCACCAATAAAGTTTCAGCACTTCAATCCTTTACCCCAGGCTCTGGTTCCTGGAGAGCCCAGGTTAAGCCATCAAGTATGCACACAGAACAAGTGCTTAAGATGCCTGAGCTACTTCACAGGAAAAGATCTTGATCGGTGTCAAGTTTAAATTTATGCTGGCCAAGAGAATAATCCAACAAATGGCAAAAAGGTTACTGACTCCTGAGAAGAAAGGTTAAATAATGACATTATTTTCTGAACTGACTGGCTAAAAATATAACTGGCACACCACTCTTTTTGGACAATGACAGCCTTTTTTCTCTCTTCTGTATAACCCAGTAATCTTCACACAGCAGTACCTGGGGCGGGGGTGGGGGGAGGGGGGACGATGCAGACACGCATTTGGGAAGCACACCTTAATGCTAAAACTCATATGATAATAGTTTTAAAATAATGTACAGTTATGTATAGCAGAAATAAAGCTCTCTTTAACTTTAAGAAGTAGTAACAGCAATGAAAACCCAACTGTGTGTTAGGAGCTTGGAAGGAAATCCTGGGAACAAAAGTGATGAATTCTTTTAGAAATGCTGCATCACCAACACATGGTGTTCCGCGGAAAATACGCACTAAATATATTTCATTTATATTTTCTTATATACACACATATTTTTCCCACACATATGCATATATACAAGTGTGCCATATGACAAAATTTGTCTAAATCTTAAAAGAGTTCTTATAATCGGTATTAAATAAAAATGCTGTAAGATAAGAAAACCCTCTTGATCTCTTTTCCCCTACTAGCCACTACCCCATTTATCTGCTCTCTCCACAGCAAAATCACCCCCTAGCACATGTCTATACTCGTGGTCTAGATCCTCTCCCATTCGCCCATCACACAGCAAATCTGTTTTTGCCAAGGTCACCAAAGAACTTCATATTGCTTAATACAATATTCTATCTTCAATCTTTTTCCACTTGAAGAGCAGCATTTGACGTGTCTAATCACTCCTTCTAGAAACACTTTATTCACCCGGTTTGCTAGAACCATACTCTGTTGACTTCTCTCCTTCCCCGTGGCCATTCCCTCCCAACTCCTTACAGGTTCCCATCTCTCTACCCTTGACACGTGGGCAGGCCCCATGGCTCACGCGTCTGATCTTTTCTTCCTACACTACTCCCTAGGTGATATCATCCAGTGCTGAGATTTTAAATACCACCTACACCCTGATGACTGCAAACCTTTCCTCTCCCATCTCCAATTTCTCCAGCTGCCTGCTCAGCATCTAGATGCCTGCTGGGCATTTCAGACATAACTAGCTCCAGACTGTCCTCCCCCTCTCCCTACCCCCAACCCCCAAAGCTCTTCTTCCTCCCACCTTCTCCATCTCAGTAAATGGCAACTCCATCAGTTCAATTCCTCAGGCCAGAAACCCTGGATTCATTCCTGGCTCCTCTCTTCTTCTCATACTGTTCATCTGATTCCATCAATAAACCCTGGCTGGCTTTATCTTCAAAATATACCTAGGGTTGGATTCCTTCTCACCACCTGCCCTGCTATCACTCTGGTCAGAGCCTCCATCACCACTTGCCCGAATGATGGCCTTAGCCTGACTCTTCCATCCTGGCTGCTCTGTGGTCTATTCTCAACATAGCAGCCAGAGTGACCCTGTTGAAAAGGTAAGTCAAGCCACGTGATTCCTATTTCACCCAGGGTGAACGTCCTTACAATGGCCCACAAGTCCTAAAAATCTGGCCCCCATTTTCCCTCTCACCTCATCCCTACGACCCCTTCTCACACTCACTGTCCTCCAGCCCACTGGCCTCTGGCTGTTCCTTCAGTTTACCCACCATTTAATTACCTCAAGACCTTGGTGTTCCCTCTGCCAGGAATTTTCTTCTTCCAAACATCCACATTCCTGCCTTCTCTCACTCCCTTCAGGTCCTGCTCAATTGGCATCTCCTGAGAGAAGCCTTTCTTGACTACCTTCCATAAAATCAAATCACATTTCCCTCTAGTCCCTTACCCAGGTCCATCTCTCTTCACAGCACATCACATTCTACAGCCATTTATTTATTTATTGTCCCCCACTAAAATATAAGTCCTTTTAGGGCAGGGACTCCATTGAGTTTGTTTACTGCTCCATGCCAGTGCCTACAACAGTGCCTGACACATAGTAGGAACAAACATTTGTTCAAGGAACCCCTGAAACCTGAATAAGTCATTTTAAGAAAATTCGAAGTTTACCTACACGGTACACAGTGGTCAGTAAATTTATCAAATGTGTTATTCCCATCCTATGACATAATATAAAGCAAAATTTAAAAGTACAAAATAGTAAGATTAAGCTAATTTCATTGATGATACATCCATGGTTAATTATAGTCATTTATGGAGAACTTCTTAACCACCAAAAGTGACATCAAGCCCACAACCCACAGTCTTCCACGTTGCACCCCCGGTACAACCAGCACAGGAAGACTCTTCTCTTCCAGTGTCATGTATGTGCTTGGTATCCTAGCTAGAACACTGTTTTAGATGAAAAATAAATCTGTCTACTATATACAGAGACCAGGTTTCACGGATTGTGTGGATTTTCATGGATCATCTGGGGTTTATTTAATTTTTTTTCTTTATAATAAAAGGAATACGTTAAATGTGTAACTAAATGTGATTAATGTTTACCACCTTAACTGATTAAAAACAAATCTAAATCAGGGTTACAAAAAAAAAGGACCTATTTTGAACTAAAGAAGATTGTCCTCTTACCAACATAGCAAGACCCAAAAGAAGGCTGATGTCCACAGCCAAAAAGAACAATTACTAAGTAAGAGAATCGGGGTCCCATTTCTAATTTTATTTTGGAGGACAATTGATTAACTTAAGACTCCAAGATTCAAACCTAAAATTGTTTAATTATTTGCAGGGTTATTATTTTTTAACACAAACAAGGCAGAAGGCTAACAGAGTGGAATAAATCCCACTCATTGGAGGTACACACTCTTATTAAAAGAGGCTATTCATAGCCTCTTTCTGAAAACTTAAAAACAATAAGACATCTATACGCTAAAATTTTTTGTGTCAACATCTGTTCATAACAGTCTCAAATACCACAAAACTCTGAAGTGAGAGCCTCCAGTTTTTTCCTGGCTCAGAAGATCAGGTGCTAAAAGGAAATCATTTATTTCAAGTTATTATCTTCAACAGAACCTAAGCTGGATGGACAGAATGAGTCGTCGACATGGGAAAAGCCACACATACTAGTAATGACAGCTCTAAATTCAGAAGAGTAAAGTCTGCTGGGGCGTATGTCAGGGTTTCACTGGGTTATTAGGTTATTCACTATATAGTATGGATAGAGCTCATGGCACAGAAGGCTTATAACCGGAAGCAGCCAGAACCTTCACCAAGAAAGATATGAGTAGTTAGAGGCAGAAATAGAGATGTCAGCCCAAAGGAACTTGTAGACCTTGCAACCGTTTTAAAATTTTGATTATAACCTATTACTCTTAATGTGACAATAGCAGAAAAAAAATGTCTTAAGTAATTTTGCTAATAGTGAACACCTATTAAGTGCATAGTATCTGTTGGTCACTGTAGGCATGTTAAATACATCAATGAAGTATTTAATGAAAACATGCACTAAATCTCATTTAAGGATTTAAGGACAACCTCTATAATACAAGCTCACCTGTCCAGCACGCAGCTGTTCAGAAACCTTATCTCTCTGCAATGTGGCCAAGAATCAAGAAGGCAACAAAAAGAGACATCACCACATTCAAGTACTAACTTTCCACGGTTCACCTGTGGGAGAAGCCCACACTCACAGAAAATTACTGCATTGAATTTGGAACCAGAAAGCTTAGGGTTAAGAGCCCAAAAGCACAACAGCCTAAGGAAGGTCATTCAGCTGTTTAGTTCATTATAACCTGGTGGCTTATATGATAGAGCAGTGTAATAATTCCTTTAGGGCAAGGATCCTGAGGTGTTCATTGTGGTACTCCCAGTAGGGAATAGAGTTCTTAGAGCAGCATATGTGCTCAATTTTCATTAATGATGCTTATAATGACAATCCTTTGTCAACAAAACGATTAAATTACATCTACTGTATTCTACAAGGGGAAGAAAGAGCAAAAAGAATTTGAAAAAAATTTCATCCATTGTTACAATTCAAGTAAAGGTTAGAAGCTTGAAATAGGGAGATGCTCAGCTGTCCAGAATACTTCATTATTGAGAACAACTTACTGAACAGCCCCTAAGGGTTCCGGGCAACTGAAGTTTCAGGACATGAGCACAGTACTGTACTCCCTGCTGGTGGGCCAAGGCATCCTGAGGCCATAGGCCAGGTGGAAAATGGGAATCTGCAGACTGGATAATCACCTGCAGCTTCCTACAGAACTCTGTTGAGAGTGGCAACTCCCAGCTTAATGGAAATGTCTGTTAAACCCTTGGGCAGGATATCCTGAATTGGGACAACACTTAAGTGGTCCGTAGAGTTAGCAGTCACCACCCAGGCTCATGGGAGAGTACAAAATAAATTATCTCACTTCTAAAACCATATGGCTCTCACCACTTAACAAGCCTGTTCTTTCTTGGGGACCACTAATCAGCAGGTTGAAGGTAGACAGGCAAGGGATGCAGAATTTGAGGTGCAGAGAGGCCCTGATGAAACACTGACATCAAGAAGAGAGGAATGTGTGTGCCCTAACTTTAGAAACATAGTTATTCGTTATATAAAGTCAGTTCCGCTGTAAAAGGCACTGTTCTGGTTGCTAAATAGCTGAGGCTCTGTATCATTCAGGATTAGTGGTAAAGTGTGTCATGGAAGGGACTGTTTCCTCTCCCTTGTAAGTTGAAAGTGGTTTTTTACATTCTGAAAGAGAAAACAGATGTATTGACTTGTGTTTAACAGCTTTCTGCATGCAAACTTTCTGACGGGACCAAGAAACTACCATTCCACTGAGTTGAGACTTTTGAGTTTACTCTAGGGTGCACACAGCCTTCCGGAGTTGCATTTTTTTAACCCCTCAAAGAGGCACCTCCAGGAAAGGCTCCAGACACAGGAGCCAAGAGTGCACCACACCACCTGAGCAACCACCAAATGAAGGAAAGCGGAATCTGGAGCGAAACTTCTCGTTTCCTGTCGCTGCTGGGAGAGACTAGACTTGCTCCTTCTCACGTGGCTTAAGCCTAGCTATAAACCCAACCATGTAGCTTGCCAGCTGGCCACAAGCTCAGGGGGCTTTCGGGGCAGCCGCCTTGTTGTGCTCCCTTTTCCGCCCTTTGGTCAGTGTCATTCCTGTACAGATAACGGTACCGGAACGCCCTCCACTTCCTAGAGTCCTCTTTATGTCATGGTTCCGCTTTCAAGAAAACATGGGGACGAAACGCAAAGCAAAAGAACAGACTAAAGGCAAAATTATCCCCATCAGCTCCTTTCATGCCTCTCCATCGTTACTATAAAAGAGCTGGATCAAATTCCTTTCGTTGCCTCCCGCCACACACACGCGCGCGCGCACACACACACACACACAGGTAGGTGCAGGGCACCCTAAAACAGCTTGTTCCCGCCTCACAGAAAGCCCTTACGAAATCCTCATACCGTCTCAGGACGCAGGGCCCTAGCCTTCAGCTAAAGAGCTAAACCATCTCAAGCCAAGGTACAAGAAGCCGAAGTGGTCCGCAAAGCAGAAGGCTGCGAGGCAGGGGAAACCGAACGCACCTAGATGTTTGCATTTACACAAAGAAATTACCCGGCTGATTAATGCGATTTGCCGGCTGGAGGCGGAGGCGCCCGCGCCGGCCTCCTTACCTGGGACATCTGCGGCCTCAGGTTGATCTCCTTCAGGTTGATGGAGTGCGCCCGGAGGTTGTTGAGCAGCTGGCAGAGCAGGACTCCATCGCGGAGGGTCTGAGCCAGGTCGAACACCTGCGCCGAGTCCCAGGTCACCCGGTGGTTGGCGGGCAGCACCTTGCAGTGGATGAGCCACAGCGCGCACTGCTTCCACGGCTCCATGCCCGACGGCTCCGGGACGCTGCCGGGCAGGGGCAGGCGGCGAGGATGCAGCGGCGGCCGCCGCGGTTCCTCCGCCTCCCCGACGCCAGCCGCGGTCGGCCCGTTTCCTGCAACTGTACGACTGTGCGAGAGAGCAGGAGCCGCGGCAGGCGGACGGGGTGCCCCGCGCGGGTCTTGGTTCCGGTCTCGGCCCGGGTCCACCGCCGCCCGACCGCCGCTGCAAGCGAGTCCCGCGCGCTCTTCGTGCGCCCCGGCCGGCTCGGCGGCGGCGACCGAGCACAGGCTTCCTACTCGCGAGCCCGGCGCCGGGCGACTGAGCATGCCCAGCGCGCCGGCCAGTCTCGCTGCCGTCTGCGAATCCCCAGAGGCGCGGGTGGGAGAGCGCGCGCCGCCCTGGCCTGGGGTCGGCGGCCCGGGCGGGGAAGGGGAGGGGAGGGGAGAGGGGCGGTGGCGGCCAAGGGGATCCCAGGGCCCCCGCCTACCACGAGCCCTCAGGTTGGCGGAGCTCACCCAGCTCCAGGCGCCCGGGGATCTTCTCTCCGGACGCCTCCCCGGTTTGGGGAGAGCGCGTCTGAACAATGTAGTCCGGTGGGGGCTCCTGTTAGGACCTCCTAAACGGCAATGACAGTTTTTAAAGGGTCCGAGAGGTGCCAAGGATTAATTGGGGCATCCGTACTCCCCAGAGAAATGGAAAGAAAAAAAAAAGGCAAAGGGCATGTTGAGAACGCAACGCTTAAAGTTACAGAGATCTTTACCCCCTCACCCCCTTCCACCTTCTAAATTCTCTTCCCACAGATAGTTCCTGTTCCTCCAAGTTAGTTGCTCGTAAAGATGTTTTGGCACCTTAAAGTGAGTGTGTGGAGACGCCTGCTGAAACCCTTCCCCGCCCCCCCCCCCACAAGCCTATTTCGACGCGAGGTGTTTTTCACTTAGAGATAGTTTCCTTCTGCCCTCTCAGGCTCGGAACTGTTCGGCGTCGCAGTCCGAGCCCTTCAGCTGACAGCCCAAAAACCTGCCGGGGAGAAATAGGCCTGTGAAACGCCCACGGAGCCACGGCGGCCACACTGCGCATGCGCCGGCGACGGGTCCGGGTTTGAGCGCAATTAATCTCAGTCCTCAGCTGCACCGGTTGGGCTAAGCTTTGGGACCCTTAGTGGAACATGACCCCAGAACTCTAGTGCTGGCTGAGCAGCGCATTCTCATTTCTTAAATTTGGGGGGGACTCCTAACTGCCCCTTTTACTCCCACTGCCCCTCAAAACCAAAAATAGTGTTTAAATTATTTATCGCAAAATATTGCCACATTGAACTCTTGCTGCTCTCTGTAAATGTGGTCCTGGGTCACCGTTTAGAGATATATTCTTTTAAATTTTGAAAATAAAAATAAAATATGAAATCACTTGGGATTTTAGATCATTTTTTATTGTACTATTACATTACTGTAGCTCAAATTTTCTATTGTGAACCATATTAATCTTATAAGCAGGTCAAAATGTTATTTTTAAAAGTATATCTGATCTGTTAAGCACAGAGGCTGCGTCCTTTCCCACTAGCCTGTGACAAGCGTAGCACACTGTGTACAGTGAGCATTAAACAATAAATCAGCCTGAGGATTTCCTTTCCTCACGCTGATCCTTCCCCAGCAACTTCCTCGTGTTCAAACCAGATTGCATCAATGGTACAATGTTTCCTAACCTGTAATTTTGGCAAATAAATCATACAAAACTTTTTTGCTGTACACCTGAAACAAGCAGCATTGTAAGTCAACTATACTCCAATATAAAATAAAAATTAAATTTAAAAAATAAAATAAACTTTACATATGATCTTTAGAAACAAAATCTAACACAACTGAATCACTATGTAATACAAGGTCCTGTATAAAGAGAAATCAAATTAGCAAAGAAGTTTCATAAAAAAGGAAGGAATAGTCAACAAAAATATAAATTTTGTTTCAGGCAGCATCAGATCACCTTTGGGGGTTGTAGGACACTTCCAAAGCCCAAATGATATATATCAGGAGGCAGATCTGGGTTTAGAGTCTGAGCATGGCAAGTTTCTAGCAACATGACCTGGGGAAAATGATCTAATTCCTCTAACCTTCAGTTTCCACATATGTAAAATGGGAAAAATAATATTCACCTCATAGTGTTGGTGTGAGGATCAAATGATACAGTGCCTTGCTATTCAAGATGCAGTTTATGGACTGACAGCATCACCCAGGAGCTTGTTAGAAATGTAGACTCTTGGGTCCTACCTCCACACTGAATGAATCAAAACCTACATTTTAAAAAGATCCCCAGGTGACATATATTTACACTAAAGTCTGAGAAGCACTGATATAATGCCAAGATATGCGATGCCTATCACTTAGTGAGAACTCTATAAACATTAATCAATAGCTTTTAGTTCACAAAAAGGCAGCAATGACCTACTAAATTCTATTTAACTTTTTATAATTTATATATATTACATATGACATATAATATATACATTAAAAATATAACTTCAAAACATAATATCTCTCAAGTACAGTAAGCCAGAGAGTGGAGAGAAGGGCAACAGGAAAATATAAGGAAGGCCTAGAAGAGAAGGAGGCTGGTGGAAGTGCAGGCATCTTCAAGTAAACAAGGAGCTCAGTGGCAAAAGTTGAGTCATGGGCAAGACAGTGTCAGAAATTCATATGAGAACAAAAATGGCAATGGGCTTTTTTGAGCTGTCATCTGTGGTCCTTCCCTTAAAACCTTACAACCTAATGACAATGATAAGTTGAGTGATAGGGTACTAAGTTCTGTCAGTGGTACCTCCTTGTCATTCCAGGGCCCCAGTGTTCCAATGAAAGCCATTCTTGCACACATGACATGAGACTCAGGACACAGTGGTCCCACTGCCCTGCAGGCCTATGTGAGCACCTGAAGCACATCCACACTCTACCATTTCCTGAATGCCAAGCCCTCTATTGAGCGCTTCACGTACATTATCTGCAAGTTAGAGGAAATCACCACCACCACCACCATAGATGAAGAACCAAGATCAAAGGCATTGATCACCTTGCTCCCGGTTACAAAGCTCAGTAACAGCCTGAGTTTCATTGGCCTCCACAGCTATGCTGTTTCTGTTTGAAACTGCTCCCCATTATAATAATTACCTTAGCAAGTTTAATTACTGGTTTAAATGTCTTTCTCCCTGCTAGACTGAAACACCTTGAAGGCAGGAGCGATAACTTATTCATCTTCAAATTCCCAGAACCAACCCTGGTGCTTGGTGCAGCACAAGCACTCAATAAATATTAGTCGAGGGAGTAAATGAACGAACAAATGCTCTATGTTGCCCGTTTTTACTCCTTCGGTTCTCTCTTCCTGGTAGAGCAAAAAGATCAGGAATTATTCACACCAGTATTTGTTTCACCAGGTATCAGGGCCCCATGAAAGGAAGGTCCGTTGCTTCCTGTGTGTCTCGTTAGCATTTCTGGACCCTCCAGCATAGCAGGCAACCTGCTCCTCTCCAGCATGGCTCTGCGGTTTGGATCATTGCCTCAGCCCTACACTTTATACAAAAGGGAAATGTGATGGGTGGCATCCCGAGCTGCAGGAAAGACAATAAATGATGGATGTCACATTCTAGGTCTCTTTCCATGTTCAAAATTACACCATAATCAGAAAAGTAAGGATTAGAAAATTCACTAGATTATGCCTCAGTCCTAATGTACCAAATGACTGAAGTAAAGCTGGTGAGCGCCACGTAAATCCACTGTTCGCTAGAATCTGTGTTGTTGCTCAATCCTTACTATTTTTTCTTCTTATTCTTTCAACTCTTAAGTTTAGAAAAGCACTAAGATTTATCTACCACCAAGAAATTGAGAAACCCAAATTTCTTATTCCTTATTTATTTCTTAATTTATGACACAAAAGAGGTACATCATTTTGAAGCATATTGAAGATAAATCAGTATAGGAAAGAATTAAAAACACAAAAAAATAAATATTGTATACTACAAACTGAAGTCCACTTCTCCCTCTGTTAGGTTAATTTTCTTCAACTACAATCAAATGTTGGTTGGTTTCACATAAACATTAGGGATGCAGGCTTTAAGTTTCTAGTAATTTGATACTGCTTTAAATGTGAGAGAGTGGCATTGACATATATACACTACCAAATATAAAATAGCTAGTGGGAAGCAGCCGCATAGCACAGGCAGATCAGCTAGGTGCTTTGTGACCTAGAGGGGTGGGATAGGGAAGGAGGGAGGGAGACGCAAGAGGGAGGGGATACTGCGGATATATGTATACATATAGCTGATTCACTTTGTTATACAGCAGAAACTAACACAACATTGTAAAGCAATCATACTCCAATAAAGTTTTAAAAAATAAAAATAAAAACTGATGCAACAAAAATGAATAAATAAATAAATACCACAAAGCCGTTGTGAAGATAGGATGGGGGTAGATTGGGATTTCTATAACAATCATTCTTTTAATAAATGTTCCCAATTCAGTGTGAACTTAAAGATTTTTAGGTACAACTGAGCAGGATCTTTTTAGGATCTCAGGATATTTTTTCTCTTCTGACCTGTTTAAGTCCTGATAGTAATAAGAACAACAACAATGAAAATAATGTCCCTTTTCAAGATGTCACTTAGAATCTAACAAAATAAATTTACGAGAAATAATTTATGACACAAACAGCTTCCAAAGAAGCAGCTTAAAAAGGGCCATAAGAACATGACCCTAAGTCTTTTCGTTACAAGGGATGGACTAATTAGGTAACTAATGTGCAAATAAATGAAAATACAACTGTTCCCCCTTTCTCTGCGGGACACACACACACACACACACAAAATGAGGCTCCAAAGGTTTAATTCACCAAGTTAATTGCACCTCAGCTGGGTCTTCTCAGAATCTGGTTCAATTACACATGCTGTACCCCTCAAGCTCTGCTTAGACATTCATCCATTGTTAAACATTAGCTGTGACTCATGTACACATTATGTTTTAAAGATGACTGAGAAGGTCGAACTTACAGGGAAAAGCTAAATAGTTATGTATTCCTGTGAGTAACTAAAGGTCTTAATCTAATTTGGGAAACATTTCAATTTCATTTGCATGTTGATATAAACAAACTGTCAAAGAGAGAGCTCTTCACACCGCGATGGTGAATATTAAAATCCAATGTAAGGAAACTTTTGTGGGAAGTCCTTGGAGCTCCTGTTTCCAAATTCTATGCATATCTCAATCATTATACTAAGTTCCTTGCAGAATAATTATCTCTTTTTCTGACACCACAACTACCACCATCTTCCCTGTACCCGCACCATGACCCTCCTGTGAGCTCCTTGGGAACAGGGATTGTATTTAATTCATGTCACATCTCCAATGCCTAGCACCTAGTAGGGGATAGAGGGAGGGAGGGAAGAAAGGAGGGAGAGAGGGAGAGAGGGAGAGAGGAAGGGAGGGATGAATGAGATGAAGAAGATGCAAATCATACAATGATAGCGATGCTGGGAGAGGAGCGCAGCAAGGCTGAAGTTCCCTTTACCATTTCCACATTTCACCCAGATTTATTCCTGCCGCCAACAATGTCCTTAGGAAAATAAAGCAATTCTGCAGGACTGATTGGCTTCATCCATGTGAAGAGAGTACAGAAGTATTAAAAAGCCCCCTGGTTTTTGTTTAAATTTTCTTTAACAATTGAAATCCATTATCACACAACTGAAAACTCCCTGGAAAAGTTAACGTTTAGTTAAATTCATACCTCATGCCTGAGAGCAGATAACAACAACAGCTATCATTTACTGAGATATTATGAGCACTGACAGCTAGCTATTGAACATTCTGTGCATTGTTTTATTTGATTCTCAACGTCTCTGAGGTAAGTACAATTATTTACCTCATTTCAGGGATGAGGAAACTCAGGCTAAGAAAGCTCAACTATCTTTCCTAAATGCAAGCAGCCAGTAAGTGGCAGAACCAGCATTGGAGCCCAAGCACCCTAATGCCAAGGTCCACACGTGATCGACACATCCACACATGATGCCATTCTGCCTCCCTGGAGATTTATCCAGAGAGATTCCCAAGAGCAGACTGCAATGAGATGGCTTTATACATAACCAACTTTAGATGCTCCACACCTGTGCAAACTCATGACTAAAGTACAGTTTTAATATTTACATAAATGACATTCCCCCCCTACTGCTATTCAGCTATCAGGAAAAGAATCTAAATCTGTTTGGTAAAGGAATGTTATTTTAAATCTTTGTTTTTATTCTTAAATATTCTATTTTTTTTATTTTTAAAATGTTAAGCATTCCATTTATTCTTTTCTACTATAACCCTTTTGTTCTATTTTGTTGTGTTTTGTTATGCTTCAGACTAACATCAGGTTTTGAAACACTGGGGTTTAGAAAACCTGTAGGTATTTTTTTTGATCATCAGACTCATTTTGACAAGACGGGAGTGATTTAATAAAAAGGTTAACCAGCTTTTCTGGGAACTGACATGAGAATGCTAAAAAGCACCAAAATAGGGACTTCCCTGGTGGCGCAGTGGTTAAGAATCCGCCTGCCAGTACAGGGGACACGGGTTCCAGCCCTTGTCCCGGAAGATCACACATGCCGCGGAGCAACTAAGCCCCTGCGCCACAACTATTGCAGCCTGCGTGCCTAGAGCCCGTGTTCCACAACAAAGAGAAGCCACCGCAATGAGAAGCCCGCGCACCATAACAAAGAGTAGCCCCCGCGCACCGCAACTAGAGAAAGCCGGCACACAGAAACGAAGACCCAACGTAGCCAATAAATAAATGAATAAGTAAATTTATTAAAAAAATAAAAAGCACCAAAATGGAAACCTAACTGCCTTATTAACTTCACACATGTGCACACACAGACATTCTCACGTTCATGTATTTGTAGACAGTTTACGTTCCATTCTGTAATCGTGGCATTAGGTTACCTATAAAATCATAATCTGGTTTTTATTGCCCAAACACAAAAGGGAGACACCGGCAGCACTAAAAGAACACCATATCTGATCAGAATGAAAACACAATAATTACTTCTGTTTCAAACTGTTTGGTTTGTTGCTGGCTATAACTTTTAAGTTGTTCTTACAGAAAGTTCCTAGATTTAGGAAATAACTCATGTGTTCTGCTAACTTTGTTTTCACCCCTCGCTGACATATTTCAGGAATTAAAATTCAGGGCTGTTTAGATCAGAGCATAGTGTTGAAAGAACAGTAATAATTCAGATTATTTTAAAGAGAGAAGAGGATGAAATTGGTAGACCTGAAGAAAATAGGACAAGTACTTTTTTGTATATTTTAAATGTCATTACAATATAGGAAGAACAATCATTTCCAAAAAAAGGGTGGAGGGGGGATTACTGTCCATTACCAAAAAACAAAAACAAAAACCCTGCCAATATATCAAATCTGATTTTCCTACCACATTTAATAAATATTTAGCACTTTCTAAGTGCAAAAACACTCTTTTGAATTTTATGTGAGAATACAGAATAAAAGTGACACAGGGTTCCATACTAAATCTCTGTGAAAATTTAGTTAACACTACAAGGCAAGGATATTATAGTTGGCACAGAGACCCCAGATTTTTCTGTGCAGTGCTGTTTTCATATTTAATATCAACTGCTTATAGTGGTTGAAACTAGAGTAAACTTACGAACACGTACCGAGCTAGGATTGCTAGATAAACCAAACACAGAATACATTTTTCTTGAGGTCTGCCGTAGGCCTAGAAGAGCAGCCAGCTAAATGAAGTCTATTATCTTCGAGAATCCTGCTATCTCCACCTTTTTGTCCCTTTCCCTCTGTCTACTTAATCACTCTAGGTAACAGGAACCAGGAATAACTTCTGGGGTGCCCCCAGGCCCAAAAATGTTGACACCTGCAATTCGATGAAGCAAAAAGAGTTGATGGCATTAATTAAAAACTCCAAAGTGTTGAAAATCCTGACTAATCAAGGTAATTCACAACAAACCCCCCTCCTCCTGTATCAGCACTCATCTCCCAAGCTACCCTGCTTCAGCACTAAATGGTTCAGATTTCTCATAATACAATGGGAGAGGGGCGGGTGCTGGCCACTGGGGAAGATGAGTGATCAATACCAGCACAAGGGCTATGGTCTCCCAACCTCTCTCCATCACACTGATGGGGAATTGAGTTACTTGAATCAAAGTGAATGAGATTTTGCTGCTCGCTGCCTATCAGTGCCTTTCATTTTGATCTGTCTTTTATTTGAAAGTGCCTGGGAAGATGTGGTCACTGGCTGAAATTTCTCTTTCTAGCTGCGTGCTGTGATCTGTATGTGGATGCTGGATGACTGTGACCCTACACCTCCACTGAAGCTACCAGTTCAATTTTTAGGAAAAGGAAGAGGAGTCATTCTGCTGACCCAAAGCCAGTGGGTCTCCAGCACTGGAATGAGGATGAACAGAAAGGTCGTTCCTCACTACCACATCCGGTTTAGACATTTTATGGCAGATATCTGCCTCATAATTGCTTTTTCATTCTCATTACATCTCTCACATTCAGAGATTAAAATTTCTTTAGCAACTCCTTTTAGAGTATATACGAAAGTGGCAACAGTTTCTTTATAGATTAAAAAGTGTTTACCTCTGAAGAGCCAGAAACTTCTATCAGTGAAGAAAGACTCATGTATCTCTTACATAATAATCTAATTATTTTTGAAATCAGATTTAACTACCCTTTTTCACTTCCCTGCATTTAAAGATAGAGATAATATTTTGCTGCTTGCGAAAACAGATTCAAAGGAGATATAGGTTTAAAGATATTGTCTATGTTTGATCTGTCTTTCCCTCTAGTTTTTCTACCTGGAAGTTCTCCACAGTATTCTCAGACTCTGCAGATAAACTGGAGAAGCCCCTAGCCCTGAATTCCACTTCTTCAAAGGATCTTTCAGGAATGAGCTAAGCAATGGTTAATTTGCAGCTGGATTTAAATCTAAACTGGCATCTCATTCAAGTTACACACCGTGGCAAACCAGAGCAGTTGTTAAATTAGTGTTGCCTGTGGACTCAGTTCCTACAGCTATGTAAGCCTTGCTATGCTCCGTGGCCACAAAATGTGGCTCTAACCTAAGCCAGATCTGTAGCCTATGCATATGATGAGTGGGTGGGAGGGTTCAGTTAGGCTGAGGCATCTTTCTCTGCCCGCATCAGACTCTGGTAAGCCCAGGTAAAGGCTGCCTCCTCAGAGGACCCGCCCTGGTAATCAGTGACAACCTCATCCTTGCCTCACCACCACCACCATTCACCCATCCCCACCAGTGTCATTTCTACCTTGTCTTGTGGTTGGTTTTAAGAGTAGTCCTTAAGGAAATACAGTGTCTAGTTCATCTGGGAATTCCCAAGAACCCACTAAATATTTATTGAATGAATGAACAAGTGAATAAGTGGTCTCGGACCTATTATTATAGACAGTTCTACCTCTAGTCTTAAGCTACAAAAAGTTTTCATGTTATTTCCAGCGTTCTTGTGCATATTTAACCTTCTGTTGCCTAGATTTTACATTATTGAAACAGTTTTCTCTAAAAAATTTGGAGAAGAGTGTAAGAAGAAGTCTAGAAGGAGTAAAGTGAAGGTTTAGGGGGTAGTACTGGCTGAAGATAGAGGACAAATATAGCTCAGAAATGGTATGATTCATCCAATTAAAAAACAAAATTACTCCAAAAGTGCTAAAGAAGATAAACTACCTAGTGCAATTGTGGTGGTAAATGTTATCTATTTAGTTATTAATAAGCAATTACTATAAACAAAAATGTCATTAAAATAAAAATATGCTTATAGAAGTCTCAGAATTCTTTTTCAATAAGCCTAAATCATACTTCATTCTAGAAGGGGTAGTTTGTTTGTTTTTCAAAGCGATTTTCTCCATAATGGCTGAACTATACATGATTTGTGTGAGAGAGATAAGCTCTTCCAGCTGTTGAAAATTAGCTTAGTCGCCAGTCTAGTGAGACCGTCCATGAAATACCCTGATTATTGACAATTTGTTATCTCTGAGCTCTTTAAATTAAATATGGTTGCAGTTCATTCCAAGAAGAGGTCAAATCACTTAGCAGAGCATAAAGAAGAGAGGATGTGTCAGTACTACTCTTAATCAAATTCTTTCACTTTTTAAATTCTTTTTATTCTTGGTGTTGGTTGCCTAAATTCACCTTCAGGGTTATAAATGGTCATTGGCCATTTATCAGAACAGGAGTCCTTCTTGAAGGGTGCAGGATTCTGGGTTGTTTTTTTTTAAATAAATTTATTTATTTGTTTTTGACTGTGTTGGGTCTTCGTTGCTGCGCACGGGATTCCTCTAGTTGTGGCAAGCGGGGGCTACTCTTCGTCGTGGTGCACGGGCTTCTCATTGCAGTGGCTTCTCTTGTTGCGGAGCATGGGCTGTAGGCCGGTGGGCTTCAGTAGTTGCGGCATGCGGGGCTCAGTAGTTGTGGCACACGGGCTTAGTTGCTCTGCGGCATGTGGGATCTTCCCAGACCAGGGCTCAAACCCGTGTCCCCTGCATTGGCAGACAGATTCTTAACCACTGCGCTACCAGGGAGGTCTCAGGATTCTGTTACTTTAAACATATACTGGGCCTCTGATTTTGAGCCATGAACTGAACTACATGTTTTACATATCTTATTTCACTTACAGTAGATCTGTGGAGAAGATGTTGTGTCCCAATTTTACAGGTCAGGAAAAAGGTTCAGAGAGAGCAATGTTGACAATAGCCTGACTATAAAAAACAAGATTCCTGAATCTCACCTCAAACCACTAAATCAGAATTTATGGGGCATATCTAGGAATCTATTGAATCCGAATTTCTGCATTTTTTGCTAGTGCTCCAGGGTGATGATGATGACCATTTATTATGAAAATTTTCAAACCTATATAGAAGTAGAAAGAACTTTTACTAAACCCCTGTGTACTCATCACCAGTTTCAACAGTTATCAACCAAAGGAGTATCTTTTCAGTTGTTCAGATTTTGCTCTGTGATGCTATAATTTCTATGTCTATTGAATGAAATATCCAGGTGATTCTTTAAAATAATAAAATTTGAGAACCTGTGGGGTTTCCTGACTTTCTCATTGTCACTTAGCCGAGAAGCAGCTGAGCTGGGAAGCAAATCCAAAATACGCAGCTCCAAATAGGGTTTGCTTTCCATTAAACCATAGCTGTGTTCATCAAGTCCAGAAATATTTATTGAGCTCCTTTATATTCATACGGCACCAGGCTGAGGACTAAAACGTGTATAAAGAAATAAATGTATAGTATTGTTTTTTTAACGTGTATAATGGAGAAGAGGAAATAGACAAATTTAATAGCTAAATATTTCAAAATGTCCTGTGACCAGAAAAGCAGCATAGATAATAAGCCTATTCATGAATCAGAAAGTGGAAGATCAAAGAAGAATGAAACCATTTAAAAGTCTTTATAGAAGAGGTTAAGACTTGACTTAAACCCTCAGCAAGAAAAGACTTCACAACTGAAGAGTAATATGAGCAAAAACATAGCATTCAAAACAAACAAATTATTTCTGGAGGACTAAGGAAAAAGAAAAGGGGCTGGCTGGACCAGAGGGATCATATCAGGAGGCAGTAGTGGATTGTCTGAGGGGCCAGATCTTGGAGGTTCTCAAAGGCAAGATAGAATAGGGGGAACAAGAAGACACTGGGAATTTTTGAATAGGAGAGAAATATGGTCAAAGTGGGAATTCAGGAAGAAAACTCTGGCCGCAGTATGTTTGGAAAAGATAAACTGTGGAATCTGGGTGACCAGACAAGAACTTATTGCACTGAATTGGGCATAAGATGAAAAGAATCAAGACTTGAGAGTGGCTGTGGAGCATTTTATAGAGTCAGCTGAACTTGGTGGGGACAACATGAAGGGAAGAGTTAAGAAGGATTCTGAGGTTTCGTAACTGGGTAGTTAGAAGAACCGGGGAATATCAAAATGAGTTTTACTGAAGACATCAGAAGATAGGAGATTAGTGTTTGGGTGAGAATTAGGATGGGAATATTATGGTTGAGAGTCATCAGCATAGGGAATAGTTGAAACAGAGATAGATAGGAAATCAAGGGAAAGGCTCACTGGAAACTTATAATGGGATTCAGGAGACTGCTCGCACCGAGGGAAGGAGAGAAAAAGAAAAGCTAGAGAAGAAATCGTTAGTGGCACTATGGACGTCCCAGTGGGGCTGTCACTGAATTACCGCAATCCAGGTCAGTGTCCACTGAAGGACTACTTCAACATTAGTTCCTGTGAGGTTGCCCCTGACTGGTGCTAAGTGAGTAGAAAGCCCTGCCATATAGCTTCTGTAGTGACTTCCAGATAATCAGTTAGGGCCAACCCTCATTCAATATATCTGACTTACAGAGTGTTAAAAATGTCGTTTAAAATTTGGACTGTAGAAGATAAAAGAAATTAGCAAAAAATAATCAAAGCAGCTCAATGGTAAACTATACATGTTTCATAAAATATTCACTTAGGCCTATTCCATAGGTGTCTTACAGGTGTGGTCTTGTTGAGCCCTAATCCCTCCTCCCCCGCAATGAGGAGATCTACAATAGAGGTAGCATCTCAATTCTGCTTTAGGAGTTTATTTTACTTATCTGAGTCCATTTGTTCCCCTTCTAGGATTCCAAATTGTTCTGTGACAATTAAGTCATTTATTAAGTAAGTATTTATTGATCACCCATCTTTTCTAATGTTGGAGATTCCATGGTAAATGAGACAGACAAAATCTTTATCTTCATGGAGTTTACAGTCTCCCTCTGACTTTGCTCAGTGACTAATGATCTACGAGTGTACTCATCCAAAATAAAGCAGACTTCCTAACTGTATCAATTGCATGTGCTATTGCTGCCATTGCCTTTTTGGCTATGCATATATTTGAACTCTGATTTCCCATTTGAACTCAAAGCTGTACTTTCTCCTCTACCTGCTAAGAACAGCATCAGACCTTCTGATTGTGAAGGCGTCCACATTCAGTTAAATTGCCACAGGGCCAGTGACATCATATCCCCAATCCCCTGAATAGCCTCTCTTTCTGCTAATACCAAAGACACTGACTACTCCTGATCCCCCATTGCTATTACACCTCAGTGTTCAACCCTCATTCCCAAGTCCTCGTGACCCTTGTAGTTCTAATGCTGTCACCTGCTGAAACAAATAGTCTTGCCCTGTGAGGCCTCAGTACGGTGCTACTAGGAAGAGTGACACCTGCCACCAAGAAACAGTCTTCCCCCATTTGTACCTCTCTCTAAAACCTTGGCAAATTCTGAGCCCGTAATAGAAAATTTAAAATCAATAATTCTGACTACAAGCAGCACAAAAAATACTTTACTTCTTTCTTTCCTCCAATATCCAAGTTGCACTGTATCTCAGAGATCAAGATAGAAGAGAATTTCAAGAAGGATGGGGTGATAGACTCAGAGAACTGGGCTCAATTTTGGCAGGGCTCTCTGGTGCCATCTTGCACTTTCCCACCCATATATTAAAAGCAAGAGCAAATCACTTTATAGGCTCTTTTAAAAAACCAAACAAGTTTTGTCACTTTTAATTAAATGGATTGTATTTAACCAGGAAAATTACTTTTTTCAAGAAAAATGCAGTACTTAAAAGGATATCTACTTAGCAGATAAAAACTACTGTATATAAAATAAACAACAAGTTCCTACTGTATAGCATGGGGAATTATATTCAATATCTTGTAATAAAATATAATGGAAAAGAATCTGAAAAAGAATATATACATATTCTTATTCACATATACATATGTGAAGCACTTGCTGTATACCAGCAACTAACACAACATCGTAAATCAACTATATTTCAATTAAAAACATAATTTTTTTAAAAAAAAGATATCTACCCAGCCTTGCTAATACATTAAAAGAGAATGTTTCACTTTAGTGAGAATACATTTTTAATCATATCCTTTTAGAAACAAGCATTTCTATTTTTTCCTAATCATATATGAGCTAATATTTTCACCTCTCATTTAGGAAGCTTCCCTGCTTAAGTTATCCAGACAATTTTTATATTATTTTCTTCTAAATGACATTGATTATAAAATTATAAAGAATTTTTCTAATTAACACATGGTAAATTAAATCAATCCTGAAAAAATTTTCTGAAAAAAAGCGTATTATTTTATGCTACAAAAATAACAGGACCAAAATCCAAGTTAAATAATTCTCAAACGAATTGTTTCAAAAGGAACATATTTCCTCTTAAGATGCACCCATGAAAAGTAAATTGTTTGCTTTGCTGAGGCTCCCAAGGGAAAAGGACTGTCCACAGACATGAGGTTTATCATTGGAAAGAAATGCTGTTCTACATTTGAAGCTTTGTTCTTTTTCTAAGTTTGGAGGAGGCTCAGAAGCTTAAATCTTTTATTAAAAATTTATATGGCAATTGTTACTACCTTATTTCAGTTTTCTTTTTCTCTTATCTTTCATGAATTTTGTATGATGAGGAAACAACCCCTCTGCTATTAAAAAATGCTTTTAACAAGAGAGCGATGTTATCAGCTACAAGAGGAAGGGATCAAATGATAGATTTAATTTCAGTGTAGAAAGGAGAGTTTCCATCAATGGTCAAGGAAAGAAATACATTTAAAAACACACAATCAAATTTGTAGTTCTCATGGCTTTACAACAATTAGGCTCCCATGAAATTCTCCCATGAAAACATGAATATGTTTTCATGTGAGAATTTATAAAGTTCACAGCGTGAGGTAAAAAAGGTTTTTCCTTCCCATAAAGAAAAATCAGTGCCCAAATTCCCATCAACACACGCTAAATGAAAACTTTCATGTTAATATGGACTACCTTATCTTGATTTATTTTAGCATAGAACTTGTAACTTCAATTAAATATGGAATACGTATTAAATTATAAAGTGTTTTAAACCCTGAGGCTTCTATGTAGAAGTAATAAATTAATCCTGTAGAGCCACATTACACATTGCTATCCTCTGACTCTATCTCAAAAGAGAAAATGTATCAGAAATTCAACAGAGGGTTATAAAGAATTATCAGGATATAGAGAAAATCATTCATTAGCATACTCTCTAAATAAAAGTGAATGTTTTTACAGTTTCTAGGTGAATAATTATCAATTCTTAATAAAATTGCATGCATAATATCTGAATCTCTGGAAATGAAAAGAAAAATGCTCTTCCTTCAAAATAAACTGGTTTCAATCAATATCCATCCAAATCTGCTAACTTCTGAGAACAAACTTTAACACAGCTGACATCCTTTTTCTACATTAGGAGAAACTGTAAGCTCAGAATCATCATCTGCACCCTTCTTCTGCCTTCCCCACCAAGAAATGATCTGGTAAGTTTCTCCCAAAGTGACTCCTCTTCTCAGCTTCCCATTTCAGTCACATAGCTGATCATGACTTCAGAAAGTACGGTCCTGAATGCCTCATATGCCTCACACACAGACCATCCACATGGCATCCATTTACTAAAGCAATGCTGTAAATTCTAGCAAATGTCAGCCAATCTGTAGAAGATCAATATCACGGCAACACTCTAGACCAATGGTGGACAACAGGGTTCTAGCCCTAACTCCTCCACATCTGCTCACGTGACCTGGGACAATCTCCTGGGTCTTGGTTTTCCTTGTCCTATTGATTAAATGAACTGGACTTAATTATTTCCAAAGTCCCTTCCAACTCAAAATTCTGATTCTAAAGGCACCCACACTCTCTCCCAGTCCATCAGACTCAAAAACATGAGATTTAACTACATTGTTTTCATCTAAACTATCATCAAGCATCTTTTGGTTGGTTGGTTGGTTGGTTTTTCATCTTACTTGGACTTTATCCTCTTAGGCGTGCTCCATAATCTTGTTAATTCATTCTTCCCATGTTTCATATCCACTTCTCAACATCTTTCCTAACTCTGAATCTTCAGGGGTTCCCTATAGCCTATCCTATTAAAGAGTCTTAATGAGATGATAATATGCTACATTTTGAGAAATAATTCAGCTCCAACTCATCAATACAATCTTATTCTCCAATACAGCAGAGACCATCGGCTCATCTCACCTCCAGCCTTTCATTTGCCATGGTCTCTCATCTTGAAAATACTCCATTCCCACTCCCAAACCTAGCCTGTTAGAATTCATATAAAATATGTATAAATTCCTACATATTTTTGAAATTCTTCATCTAGGTACTCAAGACCTGCTGCTTTCAGCTAGGGCAAGGTAGCATAGCACAGTGGTTACGAGTGCCTTGGCTGAAGTCACATTGCTTACATCCAACTCCTGGGTCTGCCACTTGCTAGTTCTGTAACTTCGGATATGTGATATAACCTCTCTGTACTTTGGTCCATACAGTGGGGATACATTAATACCTACTGGATTGAGTTGCGGTGAGGCTAACAAGTTAATATGTGGAAAGCACCTGGAACAGTGCTAGGCACACAGTAGATATTCTAAAAGTGTTTGCAATCACTATTACACCAGACCCCTGTAGCATGCTTGGTCAGGAACATATATTTAGGCGTGTATATTTAAACTGTCATCTGCTGCTCACTTCTCTTTCTCTCGACTAATTATAAAGAGAAGAGGAGAGCAAGAGTGATGCTACTGTCTCCACGGGCACAGAGTACTCTTCAAACTTCCAGTATCCACAACCAGAGAGAGAAGTATGAAACTACAGAGGAAAGCTGTAACGATGATTAAAGTGTTGGAAAGTGATGATTACAAGGAAAGACTAAAGAGCAAGGACTAGTCATCCCCAAAATGGAACATTAAAGGTTATTTAAATAAAGGTCTTTAGAATACAAAGGGCCCTTGAAACCTCACTGGGAATTGTTTGCTGTCCATTTTCAACTTCCCTATATTTCGTCCTTCCTTTCCCTCCCCATGACTGCGTTCCTGCCAGGTCTCATTCTGTCCCTCTACCCTGGCTTACCTCAACCATGTGCCAGATACTCATATGCATTATGCTCACTACTATTCTGGAAGGTGGATTTCATTAAGCTTTTTATTGGAGCTTGATGATTAAAAAGATTGCCCACTGTCACACAACTGTGCCAGTAAGTAGCAGAACCAGAATTTAAACACAGCTCTGTCTGATGCTAACACCCAAGGTTGGCCCGCAACACACACCATCAGTCCTATTTCTCCTTATAATTCCTGCTGCCTTATGCCTACCACTCCTCCCAACTCTTCCAGCTTTGCACAGTAATAGGCACATAAAAAAAATATTCACTAAGAACTTGCTGCTTCAGAAGAAAGTACTGAGAGTTTTAAATACTGCAATAATTCAAGAAATGGGGAAATCTTTTTTTTGAATAATTAAGATTAATACATTAACTAATTAGTTAATTGGCTCTCCAGTGTGTAAGCTGGATTAAGAGTCTAACAGGAAAGCATCTGCCTTGACAACTTTCCGAGTGCTTTTTGGAACCAAAGCTTTTTACGTTCATAGAAAATCCAAGTTGTAGAAAATTCTTTAGCCAATAAAATACAATGACTGAAAATGACACCAATTTAGAAAACCACATGAACTCTACCAGGGGTTGATAGAGATAATTAATCAAGAAATTTAAAATCTAAGCATTTTAATCCCCTTAACACAAACAAGAGAAAATTGATGAACAAGTTGTTTATGCTAACCACTCATGCAAAGGCTAGTGGGTCTGTGAACTACAGAACTTGCTCAGTAAATCAAATCTTTATAACCTTTGCCCAAGTTTCAGGAAAATCTACGTAACAATTACAGAAGATCACCCATCTGAAAATGTTCCACTATTTCATTTAATGACCACAAAATAAAAAATCTTGATACTCTTTTACGATATGTGAAAACTGTTCTGAGTCTACGAACGTCTTTATATTTAAAAGAAGCAAGCAAACATACAGGAGGTTGAGATAAAATGAAAAGCTTCCTTTATTCCATCAATATATGTTGATTTGATCCTTTGACCTTCCTTAAAACTGAAATTAAATTAAACATGCACTGTATAAACTCAGGAGAAATGTAGCAGGCACTACAGATCTGACCCTGTTAAAAGATTTTCTTTGAGTGGAACATAAAACAAATTAGAACCATTTTATTGTCATAAAATCAATAGTGAAAAGAAACCCAACAATGTCTTTTACTACTGTAGCTCTCAAATATTTTTCTCCTGTATAATTATTTAAATCTAATTTTACAAAAGCAATATATAATCAATCCAGAGAGTTTAAAAATATATATAATATAAATAAACAGGAATTTCATCTCCAAAAGACCTTTAACATTTTGGTGTGCATTCTTTTCATTTTTTCTAATGATATATATATATTTAAAAAGATAAAAGTGCCCACTTACTGTACATGCTATTTTAGAACATTTTTTCACTTAGCACTCTTTTAAGGTTTTCTCATATTTATATAATCTATTATTTGTTTTATAAACTCCCTTTATGCATTTAATACGATATACACCAGTAGTTGTATTTTGTATTTTTAATGTATGTGAAAAAGTCAATAAGTTGTTTAGAAACACAATTAGCTAACCAGCACCAAGATATTCTGGTTATTTATAACCATGTTATCTTGCTCTTAGATCCAAGGGTATCCAGCTTTAAGCAAATCCACATCACATGAGATGGAAAAAAAAAATTGTATCGTCAACTAGAAGGAAAATACTTTTTAGGTAGAGCAGGCCAGCCTGGAGCGAGAGCACACATGGAAGCCACACATCATATATCTAAATATTTAAAAGTTTTAAATCAAACTAACAAACTGTTGAATCAAATATGTTCTACCTTGACAAAAGTACTTTCAAAATCCTCTGAGAGTCAGGTGAGAATGAAGAACTCAGACCAAACATGGAGGTACAGAGAGATGAGCCTGGCCCCTGTCCATCACCCATAGCCTATGGGCCACTTCTCCTTCTCTTCACATCCCTGGCTCTGTCCCACCCCACCAGGGACTCACACACAAGCATGTGGACAACTCAGTTCTGTCTACAACTCTGCCCACAACTACTGTCCCTTGGCCACACATCAGGCCTGGGAGTGTGCGCTCAGCAGCACGTCAGCCCTCAAGAAGAGAGGAAGGGCGAAGGGAAGAGCGCTGTGCAGGCCTTTGGAAGCAAGCTGGAGGGAGAAGTGGCAGGCAATTTGAGGATCTTAGGTACCAAAAGCACAGTGTAAAAGAGGGGGGTGCAGATTCCCAGGGGAGACATCCCCTAGCCCTGTGAATTCTTGCTCTTGATGTGTACATTTGGGGTGTACGGTATGGAATGCAGACCCAGGGTCGGCCTTCTACAGCACAGGGCCCAAGGCAGGGGCCTCTTCTGCCTGTGTCTGAGGGCAGTAGCAGGGCAAGCCCACCTTTTTGAGGGTTTTTTTTTGACAAGCTCATTTGAAGTAGATATTAAGACCCTGAAGGACAAAGTCTGGGGAGAGAAGATCTAAAAGAGGGAGAATAGTTAAAAGTCTGAAGGCAGAGCCCATGTGATTAAATGCTAAATAACAAAACCTTCTGTTACTCATGAAACAATTATTGGTAATGGGAATTTTTGCACCAAGATGGAAAACCATGAGAGTTTGAACCTAGTTAACTTAGGGTTATATTAGATTGACACACAGAATGGGCGAAGATGAAATAAGCTCTCTGGAACTTTCAAACACCCTAAAGAAATCTCTGGACTCTCAAAGACCATGAAAATAGTTGGCCATGGGAGGGAGAATGTTAAATTGATATATGCTGACTTAATGAGGGACAGAGACATGCCAAGTGACATCTTGGTAATATCTATATGAAAATTTGCATTAGAATAAAAAAAGTATGAGTGCTTTTTCACTTTGTAAATACAATCATTCTGTGATTATTTTTAATGGAATGGTTTAGTACTTTTAAATGATTACATTTTAAAAATGAGGGTGACAAAATAAACATTTCTTTTCTTTTCTTTATTAACATTTTTATTGAAGTACAGTTGTTTACAATGTTGTGTTAGTTTCTGCTGTATAACAAAGTGAATCAGCTATATGTATACATATATCCCCATATCCCCTCCCTCTTGCGTGTCCCTCCCACCCTCCCTATCCCACCCCTCTAGGTGGTCACAAAGCACCCGAGCTGATCTCCCTGTGCTATGCGGCTTCTTCCCACTAGCTTTTACATTTGGTGGTGTATATATGTCCATGCCACTCTCTCACTTCGTCCCAGCATACCCTTCCCCCTCCCCATGTCCTCAAGTCCATTCTCTACATTGGCATCTTTATAACTGTCCTGCCCCTATGATCATCTAAAACAGTTTTTTTTCTTAGATGCCATATATATGCGTTAGCATACAGTATTTGTTTTTCTCTTTCTTACTTCACTCTGTATGACAGACTCTAGGTCCATCCACCTGACTACAAATAACTCAATTTCGTTTCTTTTTATGGCTGAGTAATATTCCATTGTATATATGTGCCATATCTTCTTTATCTATTCATCTGTTGACAGACACTTAGGTTACTTCCATGTCCTGGCTATTGTAAATAGCGCTGCAATGAACATTGTGGTACATGACTCTTTTTGAATTACAGTTTTCTCAGGGTATATGCCCAGTAGTCAGATTGCTGGGTCATATGGTAGTTCTATTTTTAGTTTTTTAAGGAACCTCCAAACTGTTCTCCATAGTGGCTTTATCACATTACATTCCCACCAACTGTGCAAGAGGGTTCCCTTTTCTTCATACCCTCTCCAGCATTTACTGTTTGTAGATTTTTTGATGATGGCTACTCTGACTGGTGTCAGGTGATACCTCATTGTAGTTTTGATTTACATTTCTCTAATGATTAGTGAGGTTGAGCATCCTTTCATGTGTTTGTTGGCAATCTGTATATCTTCTTTGGAGAAATGTCTATTTAGATCTTCTGCCCATTTTTGAATTGGGTTGTTTGTTTTTTTGATATTGAGCTGCATGAGCTGCTTATAAATTTTGGAGATTAATCCTTTGTCAGTTGCTTCATTTGCAAATCTTTTCTCCCATTCTGAGGGTTGTCTTTTGGTCTTGTTCATGGTTTCCTTTGCTATGCAAAACTTTTAAGTTTCATTAGGTCCCATTTGTTTATTTTTGTTTTAATTTCCATTTCTCTAGGAGGTGGGTCAGAAAGGATCTTGCTGTGATTTATGTCATGGAGGGTTCTGGCTATGCTTTCCTCTAAGAGTATTACGGGATCTGGCCTTACATTTAGGTCTTTAATCCATTTTGAGTTTATTTTTGTGTATGGTATTAGAGAGTGTTCTAATTTCATTCTTTTACATGTAGCTGTCCAGTTTTCCTAGCACCACTTATTGAAGATGCTGTCTTTTCTCCATTGTATATTCTCGCCTCTCTTATCAAAGATAAGGTGACCATATGTGCATGGGTTTATCTCTGGGCTTTCTATCCTGTTCCATTGATATAGCTTTCTGTTTTTGTGCCAGTACCATACTGTCTTGATTACTGTAGCTTTGTAGTATAGTCTGAAGTCCAGGAGCCTGATTCCTCCAGCTCCGTTTTTATTTCTCAAGATTGCTTTGGCTATTGGGGGTCTTTTGTGTTTCAAAAAAATTGTGAAATTCTTTGTTCTTTTTCTGTGAAAAATGCCATTGGTAGTTTGATAGGGATTGCTCTGAATCTGTAGATTGCTTTGGTAGTATAGTCATTTTCACATGTTGATTCCTCCATTCCAAGAACATGGTATATCTCTCCATCTGTTTGTATCGTCTTTAATTTTTTTCATCAGTGTCTTATAGTTTACTGCATACAGGTCTTTTGTCTCCTTAGGTAAGCTTATTCCTAGGTATTTTATTCTTTTGGTTGCAGTGGTAAATGGGAGTGTTTTCTTAATTTCTCTTTCGGATTTTTCATCATTAGTGTATAGGAATGCCAGAGATTTCTGTGCATTAATTTAGTATTCTGCTACTTTACCAAATTCATTGATTAGCTGTAGTAGTTTTCTGGTAGCATCTTTAGGATTCTCTATGTATAGTATCATGTCATTGCAAACAGTGACAATTTTACTTCTTCTTTTCTGATTTGGATTCCTTTTATTTCTTTCTCTTCTCTGATTGTTGTGGCTAAAACTCCCAAAACTATGTTGAATAATAGCGGTGAGACTGGGTGGGCATACTTGTCTTGTTCCTGATTTTAGAGGAAATGGTTTCAGTTTTTCACCATTGAGAACAATGTTGGCTATGGGTTTGTCATATATGGCCTTTATAATGTTGAGCTAAGTTCCCTCTATTTCTACTTTCTGGAGAGTTTTTATCACAAATGGTGTTGAATTTTGTCAAAAGCTTTTTCTGCATCTATTGAGATTATCATATGGTTTTATGCTTCAGATTGTTAATATGGTGTATCACATTGATTGATTTGCATATATTGAAAAATCCTTGCATTCCTGGGATAAACCCCACTTGATCATGGTGTATGATCCTTTTAATGTGCCGTTGGATTCTGTTTGCTAGTATTTTGTTGAGGATTTTTGCATCTATGTTCATCAGTGATATTGGCCTGTAGTTTTCTTTCTTTGTGACATCTTTGTCTGGTTTTGGTATCAGAGGGATGGTGGCCTCATAGAATGAGTTTGGGAGTGTTCCTCCCTCTGCTATATTTTGTAAGAGTTTGAGAAGGATAGGTGTTAGCTCTTCTCTAAATGATAGAATTCACCTGTGAAACTATCTGGACCTGAGCTTTTGCTTGTTGGAAAATTTTTAATCACAGTTTCAATTCTAGTGCTTGTGACTGTCCTATTTATATTTTCTATTTCTTCCTGGTTCAGTCTCAGAAGGTTGTGCTTTTCTACAAATTTGTCCAGTTCTTCCAGATTGTCCACTTTATTGGCATATAGTTGCTTGTTGTAATCTCTCATGATCCTTTGTCTTTCTGCAGTGTCAGTTGTTAATTCTCCTTTTTCATTTCTAAGTCTATTGATTTGAGTCTTCTCCCTTTTTTTCTTGTTGAGTCTGGCTAATGGTTTATCAATTTTGTTCATCTTTTTAAAGAACCAGTTTTTAGGTTTTTTTTTTTTTTTTTTTTTTTTTTTTCCGGTATGCAGGCCTCTCACTGTTGTGGCCTCTCCCCTTGTGGAGCACAGACTCTGGACGCGCAGGCTCAGCGGCCATGGCTCATGGGCCCAGCCGCTTCGCAGCATGTGGGATCCTGCCGGACTGGGGCATGAACCAGCGTCCCCTGCATTGGCAGGTGGACTCTCAACCACTGCGCCACCAGGGAAGCCCAGTTTTTTTGATCTTTGCTATTGTTTCCTTCATTTCTTTTTCATTTATTTCTTCTCTGATCATTATGATTCCTTTTCTTCTGCTAATTTTGGGTTTTTTTTGTTCTTCTTTCTCTAATTGCTTTAGGTTTAAGGTTAGGTTGTTTATGTGAGATTCTTCTTGTTTCTTGAGGTAGGATTGTATTGCTACAAACTTCCCTCTTAGACCTGCTTTTCCATAAGTTTTGGGTCCTCGTATTTTCATTGTCTTTGTTTCTAGGTATGTTTTGATTTCCTCTTTGATTACTTCTGTGATCTCTTGGTTATTGAGAAGCATATTGTTTAGCCACAATGTGTTTTTATTTTTTACAGATTTTTTCCTGTAATTGATATCTAGCCTCATAGCATTGTGGTCAGAAAAGATACTTGATATGATTTCAATTTTCTTAAATTTACCAAGGTTTGATTTGTGACCCAAGATATGATCTATCCAGGAGAATATTCCATGAACACTTGAGAAGAAAGTGTATTCTGTTGTTTTTGGATGGAATGTCCTATAAATATCAATTAAGTCTATGTTGTTTAATGTGTCATTTAAAGCTGTGTTTCCTTATTCATTTTCATTTTGGATGATCTGTCCATTGGTGAAAGTGAGGTGTTAAAGTCCCCTACTATGATTGTGTTACTGTCAATTTCCCCTTTTATGGCTGTTAGCATTTGCCTTATGTATTGAGGTGCTCCTATGTTTGTTGCATCTAGAGAATTTTTAATTTTATTTATTGTATTGTTCATCATTGTTGGTTTGTTCTTTAGTTCCTCCAAGTCCTTTAAACGTTTTCTGTATTTTCTCCGTTCTATTTCCAGATTTTGGATCATCTTTATTATCATTACTCTGAATTATTTTTCAGGTAAACTGCCTATTTCCTCTTCATTTGTTTGGTTTGGTGGGGTTTTACCTTTCTCCTTCATCTGCTGTGTGTTTCTCTGTCTTCTCATTTAGCTTAACTTACTGTGTTTGGGGTCTCCTTTTCACAGGCTGCAGGTTCATAGTTCCTGTTGTTTTTGGTGTCTGCCACCAGTGGGTAAGGTTGGTTCAATGGCTTCTGTAGGCTTCCTGGTGGACCGTACTGGTGCCTGTGTTCTGGTGGGTAGGGCTGGATCTTGTCTTTCTGGTGGGCAGGGCTGTGTCCAGTGGTATGTTTTGGGGTGCCTGTGAACTTATTTTGATTTTAGGCAGCCTCTCTTCTAATGGGTGGTGTTGTGATCCTGTCGTGCTAGTTGTTTGGCATGGGGCGTCCAGCACTGGAGCTTTCTGGCCGTTGGGTGGAGCTGGGTCTTAGTGTTGAGATGGAGATCTCCGGGAGAACTCCTGCCGATTGATATTACGTGGGGCAGGGGGCCTTTGGTTGTCCAATGTCCTGAACGCAGTTCTCTCACCTCAGAGCCTCAGGCCTGACAGCAGGCCGAAGCACCAAGATCCTATCAGCCACATGGCTCAGAAGAAAAGCGATAAAATAAGAAAAATAAAATAACTTAAAAAAAGAAATAAATTTTAAAAAAGAAATAAAATAAAACCAATTTATTTAAATAAAAATATTATTAAAATTTTAAAATTAAAACATAATAAAAATAAAAGGAGAGCAACCAAAGTGATAAACAAATCCACCAATGATAACAACCGCTAAAAACTATACTAAGATAAACAAAAAAATCAGAAACAAGTCAGTTGCAGACAGCAAATCCCAAGTCTACAGTTGCTCCCAAAGTTTACCAACTCAATTTTGGGTTGATTCATTGTCTATTTGGTATTCCACAGATGCAGGGTACCTCAAGTTGATTGTGGGGATTTAATTCACTGTTCCTGAGGCTGCACGGAGAGACTGTGCTTTCCCTTCTTTGTGCGCACAGCTCCTGGGGTTCAGCTTTGGTTTTGGCCCCACCTTTGCGAGTAGGTTGCCCTCAGGCACCTGTTCCTGCCCAAACAGGAAGGGGTTAAAGCAGCAGCTGATTAGGGGGCTCTGGCTCACTCAGGCCGGCAGGAGGGAGGGGTACGGAATGCGAGGGGAGCCTGTGGCAGCCAAGGCTACCACGATGTTGCAACAGCCTGAGGCATGCCGTGTGTTCTCCCAGGGAATTAGTCCCTGGATCACGGGACCCTGGCAGTGGTGGGCTGCACGGGATCCTGGGGGGGAGCATGTGGATACTGACCTGTGCTTGCACACAGGCTTCTTGGTGGCTGCAGCAGCAGCGTTAGCATTTCATGCCCGTCTCTGGGGTCTGAACTGATAGGCGTGGCTCACGCCCGTCTCTGGAGCTTGTTTAGGCTTGCTTCTGTGGGCAGACAGGGAAGGAATCCTCTCTTCTCATGCACCCCGAAACAATGGTCTCTTGCCTCTTAAGCAGGTCCAGACTTTTTCTCGGACTCCCTCCCGGCTAGCTGTGGCACACTAGCCCCCTTTAGGCTGTGTTCACACAGCTAACCCCAGTCCTTTCCCTGGGATCCAACCTCCAAAGCCCGAGCCTCAGCTCCCAGCCCTGTCCTGTCCCGGCAGGTGAGCAGACAAGCCTCTCTGGCTGGTGAGTGCTGGTCGGCTCCAATCCTCTGTGCAGGAATCTATCCGCTTTGCCCTCTGCACCCCTGTTGCTGCGCTCTCCTCTATGGCTCCGTAGCTTCCACCTTGCCCACCCCTATCTCTGCCAATGAAGGGGCTTCCTAGTGTGTGGAAACTTTTCCTCCTTCACAGCTCCCTCCAGAGGTGCAGGTCCCGTCCCTATTCTTTTCTCTCTGTTTTTTCTTTTCTCTTTTGCTCTACCCAGGTAGGTGGGGAGTTTCTTGACTTTTGGAAAGTCTGAGGTCTTCTGCCAGCGTTCAGTAGGTGTTCTGTAGGAGTTGTTCCACATGTAGATGTATTTTTGATGTATTTGTGGGAAGGAAGGCGATCTCCACGTCTTACTCCTCCATCATCTTGAAAGTCCCTCCAATAAACATATTTCTAAAAGGATATGTAGAAAGTCAGAGTCAGAGATAAACAAGGCTCTGAATTCCCTTGTGCTATACAAAATCTGTAACTTACTCTCCCTCTCCCCCTTTAGGACACCAAAATTTTGCAGTTGATGCTAAAGTTTTCAAATAAATTTCAAGAAGCAGTTTTCAAGATTTAACACCAATGTAAAAACCATCTACATTTTCATGTAATGAGCTATCTGTTTCTAACAAGTTTTAGGGGCACTCTTTCCTTTCACAGAGCAGAGCAGTAAGACACAGAATGATGGGTTAGCTCCACACAGAGAAGTGGGAAGCACAATGTATTCTTCACTTCCTTTAATGTACCTTGTGTTTTTAGCCATAATAGACCTGACTTCTATAGTAACAATGGCTGGGGCTTGTTCCCATTAGTTTCTGGGCCTACAACCATAGCTCCTATGAGAGAACTCTTCAGAAATATTAGTTATTACCCAAAGAAAAATGTGGGAGACATCAAACCCTTCCTAGTCAAGACATCTTCTCAATTCAAGTACTGTCGTCAGTAGTTTTCAGTCCTGACAATTACTTAGATCCTTTATGACCTCTATGAATTTATGTTGACTCTATTTTTGCTAAACCACTTCCCATTATGATCATTTAAATTCACTGAGCATCTGCTGTGTGTCAAGGCTCATTATCTAGTCAGGGAGACAACCCAAATGCATGATTATAAACAACAGAGCACCAGGGTAGAGGTAAAGCCAATTGCTACAGAAGCACAGAGCAAGGGAGGGACCAGCTGCCTGTGATGGGGTAGGTGAACAGGTGGGGAGAGAAGGTTTCACCTGGTGGAAAAGTAGGTGGACAGGCATTATAAGAATAAAACAGCACAGGGCTTCCCTGTGGCGCAGTGGTTAAGTATCCACCTGCCAAAGCAGGGGACACAGGTTTGAGCCCTGGTCCAGGAAGATCCCACATGCCGTGGAGCAACAAAGCCCGTGTGTCACAACTACTGAGCCTGTGCTCTAGAGCCCGTGAGCCACAACTACTGAGCTGCGTCCCACAACTACTGAAGCCTGCACGCCTAGAGCCTGTGCTTTGCAACAAGAGAAGCCACCGCAATGAGAAGCCCATGCACCACAATGAAGAGTAGTCTCCACTCATCTCAACTAGAGAAAGCCCGCGCACAGCAACAAAGACCCAACACAGCCAAAAATAAATAAAAATTTAAAAAAGAAGAATAAAACAGTACACACAAAAACTCAGAGGCCTAAATGTACTCAACAAACTCAGAGACCAGTAAGTTTTGTGGAGGGGCCAATATATTGTGTGTATGAAGTGAGGGGAAAGGATTGTGTGAAGCTAATGGTTGGAGGTGAGGACAGAAGACAGACAGAGCCAGACTGTAAAAGGTCTGCAGAGGAATCGAGAGCCTCACAAGAAAGCTGTCCTCAAAGCCCACACCTAACAGGTGAAATCACCTTACAGTGAGATTCTTTTCACATCTTGCCAATGAGACCCAATCTGCCAATGAGTAAAATTCAAAGTTTATGCTGAATTTTTTTCTCTAAGGAATTGTGTTAGAACATGATTCCGTAGCCATCTCAGAGGAGCCAATGGACTGCAGACTGTTTCTAAGACCTTGCTGTGCCTGGCTGCACAGAGGAAGAAAGTTGAACACACCAAACTGTTACAAAGACCTTTGTATAACTAACCTGGGAACACAGGGAACCACGTGATAACAGAGATGGAGAGGCCCACGGGAGATCCTGGGAGAGATTTCGGGAAAGGCAGTCACCTGGTAGGTTTTTTTTAGCATAAGGCCATATGTGCCCAAGGCACAATTCCTAATACAAACAGCGAGAATGTGCGTGGGCTCTCCTGAGGGATGTAGAGGTTCAGCCTTAAGTACGTCAGTCTAAACATCTGAAAGCTGCCCAAGCTAACAGGATACAAACACCCTCTGCCTGCAGCCTTGGAGCCCGTGGGTTCTTACACGTCCTGCTCTGTTACACACATAGCGGAACACAGATGCCACTGTGCGGTTCCACCAGCAATCCAAATATTCAAATACGAAAGTTTGAGTAAAAACCATAACTCATTGGCAACTTTCATTTTTAGAGAAAATTGTTTATTTTTACTGCCCAAGTTGAATTCTAGGCTATAAAGAAACTAAAACTAAGAAAATCTTTCATAGTAATGTCTAGAGATGCTTTCGAAGGTGACAAAGGAAGCTTCATTTTCCTTTGGTGGCTGTTGGCTATTCGTGCCTGAACAGCATTCGCTTTCCCTTCTAACGACTACTTTAGGGGCATATCCTACACTCCATGACACACAGTCTTGGTGGATGGTCGATAAAGGTGTCTTACCAAGGGTACGTGGGTCCAGCTAGACCAGTCTCCTTCCCAAAAGGGAAAAGGGAAATATTTAGTAGAGTGACAGAGAGCAAGGAGTGGTTGGAGTTTTCACCCTTCCTCTCTCTTTCCTCTTCCTCTCCCCAACTCTTTCTCTAGGGTCCCCCCGCCCGCCCCTCTGACTCTCTCCCTCATTTTCATTGTGTTAAGTGAACCAGGTTTGGTCTCTTGCTTGCAACCAAAGAATCCTAAAGAATACATTGCAGTTCACACATCTCAGTAATATTGTGAATCTAATGTAATGATCAGAAGGGCAACCACAAGGGAAAGACAGACAAGGGAAACTTGGACATTGAGTTTATAGCTTTATAGAAAGTTCACTAGAATTTCCAAGTTGCTTCAAAATGGTATGAGGGGAGGAGGTGGTGAAGGTGTGGAATGGAAAATTCTACAGGCATGAGCCAACAGAGGCTCTCTCGGGTGCTAATCCAGGTTCTGAGAAGCATCTCGGGCAAGGCACGGCAGTCACGTGAGTCAGGACAGTACCATTGACCAGCCAAGTCACCATCAACACTAAGGTAAAGGCAGCAGCAAGAAGGCAGAGTTCACCCACTGTGGCAGCATTGTGGAATTATTCAGGGCGATACCAGTTGGAGGAGGCAGAGCCCCCTGGAGCAACCAGCCAGAGCCCCCGGGAAAGGCATACAGTACTTGCTGCAGTAAGTGCAGAAGCTGAGGGCTGCTTGCTCAGCCATGGCAGGAGCCTTCCTGTCATCTCTGACCTAGTGTCCCCACTGGTAATTTTTCCAGAAAATGCAAGAGTTCCCAGGGCAGTGCAGGTGCCTCAGAGGCTCTTCTAGACCACTGCTCTTGCCCTCCGGTGGCTGGCGAGAAACTCGGACCTCAGTACTCTTCCATTTCATCTACAGTTTGCATATTCGGACCCACAAAGAGCAGGATGCCCCAGTACCTCACATTCTAGAGTCTTTGTCTCTAAGGAAGAGTAATAGGCATGAGGACCAGAACACAAATCCTGCATCCTCTGCCATAGCTGTACAGTCCAGAGGAGCACGACAGCCATCTCTCAGGGTTGTTCTGAGGATAAATGAGATGCTGTATATCACTCATTTAGCACAGAGACCCACACACAGTAAGTGCTCAACAATGCGAGGGAAAGTGGCAGCTAAACACTCACTGACGAAACCAGGAGCAGCTCCAACTCCTTCACTGTTGCTTTCAAAGTCCTATTACACATTGTGCGTAAGAAAAAAAGCCTGCTACTGTGTCCTGCACTCCCCGCGACCATCAAGTGGCCCTAGAAGACTTCACTGCAGGTGGAGGGGTCAGGAGGGGGATTGGCTCTTGCTTCAAGAGGGGGGAAGGGGAGCATCTGGCAGCAAAGTCCCTTGAGGCCAAGTGGCAGCTGATTCACACAAATGGCATTTGGATTGAGGTGGAAGGAATAAGAGAGGAGACTGCCCCTGCCTCCCGGAAACTGGCCCCTCTCTCATCATCACAGCTGCCATCTTTCATCACCCAGGCCTCCCCCAGATGTGGCAGCCAACTCGCTCACAGAATCCCCTCCCACGCCAGGAACATGTTGAGACATTGCTGCCTGCCCAGCGCTCTTCAGAGCTGTGCTCTGGTCCCTTGCATAAGAGACAGAGAGCAACAGCAGAAGACATGGGGGGGGTTGGAGGAGGATTAATAATTGTGTTTTTAACGCAGCTGGACAAAAAAATACGTTTGACATTTAGGTAGTCTGAATATTAGGATAAGAGAAAGTGCCCTTTGAGAAGACAAGGATCCATGTTCACAGAGAAAAATCAATAGTTGTAACAACTAACAATGCAGAAAGACAAAATCCCTGCGCTTGTACAATTGCTTCCAGTGAGCCATGGCTGGGACAGTGTTGGCTCCAGAATCAGTGAGACAGTGATATTTATGATGGACACAGTGAGAATTAATTGGTTTCATTCAAAGTCACACTATAACTATAGAGAAACCCCCTAAACTTTATTTGGGTATTTGCACTACATTTTTTTAAATGTAGAAACTTCCAAATATTTTTTCTATGTTTATGTCCAGTTGTTTTACATCAGTAAAATCCCACTTGGGAATTGTTCTACCATTACACTGTCCCTTTGGAAATGGTCCATAGGAAATTAGTGATGCTGAATTCCCATTTCACTCTAAAAAGTTCCCTGGAGGAACTTAAAGCTCTCATTTCCAGTGGCTTCATACCTGAACTCCAATAACAATGTTCGCATATGATGCATAGATTTTTTTTAAGTGCTGTTATTTACTAAGAGTCCCATATCCTGTGCTAAGCATTATAAGCATTGTCTAATTTTGTAGATTATAAAAAGGAGGCTCAGAGAGGTTAACATTGCAGAGCGGAAGAGCTGGGACTCAAATCTGCCCTAGTTTTTACAATTGTTATGTGACCTTGATAGAACTAGAAGAACATGTTTCACAGCCCCAGTTTTTGTATTACTGTCTCTATGTCCACAGTAACTGGCATATATTGTGTGCTCAACAAATCTTTAGTCTTTGTCATTGGTTTTACTTCTATTAGGATACACCTGAACTTCACCTCCTCTTGGTGTATTCCATCTCAAGCTAACCAAAGAAAGCACTCAACATCTGTAGTTAGTTCTCTCTCTAGAATTCTAGGAGTAAGATTAGAGTATAAGATAGGAGTTAAACAAAAACATAAAATGAACTTTTTGATAGATTACTGAGAGAAGTAATTTGAATTCACATTGGTGTTTTGTTGTTATAGATTTCTTCACAGCTTTTCAGTATTCTCAAAGTCAAGGAGGGTAAAGGATGAAGGGAAATAAACTGAATTACTAAGGATGCAACCTTAATGGGAAGAACCAGATGGTCTAGATGGACCACAGTGAGTGGAACTCAGGTGCCAGCCATCTAGGTATCCATCATGTAGTTGCACTTTCTCAACCCAGATGCCAACACGGGCATCAGAGATTCTCTCCACTTCATCCCTGCCCACACCCCATGGCAATCCTGTGAGGATAGAAATCTTGTCAGCCCCATTTTACAGATGAGATCACTAACTTAAAGGAGTCAAGCAGTTTACCTAAGACCACAGAGCCACTGAGTGGCAGAGCTGGGTTACAATCAGTTACCTCTGAGATCTTAAGACTTTTAACTAATACTCTGTTTCCAGCAAAACCTTAGCCTGTTAAAAAAAAGTTACCCTTCAGGAACCTTCCTGGCTGAGATGGGTAATGACCTACAGAGACTGCATTTCTGATACAAATCAAACCTAGGCTGAAGGAGACAAAGCAAGGGCCTAAAACAATGATTCATTGCCTACCTTGTGAAAGATGATGGTAATTCTAGGTCAAAGTCGAATGAACGGATGTCCGCATACCAATTAGCACTGCCAGGCACCTCGGCTGGCAGGCTTGGCAGACCAGCTCTGGATCGTCATAGAAACGGACTCCTCTCTCTCCTTCAGAGGAATCCACTCAGCTGATCCAGGACAGAGCAGGCTTCTGCCAAGGACTCCCCTTCTCCCCCAAGCTGGAATCCTGCCCCTCCAACACCTCCCCGGAGAGAAGCAACTCACAGAGGGAAGGTCACAAGAAGATGGGAGAGTTGTGCCTGTTAGTAACAATACACTTCACCCTTCATTTCATTTAGTTGCTTTAAAACTTGAACTGGCAGCTCACAATTGCCCCCAAGGGCAGCGTCTCAAGTCTGCTAATGAAAATTTAAGTAGAATCAACTTAGCTCAGTATATCCCATTCTGTAAGAGTCATCATTTGTAGTCAAGAATGACAGTATTAATGGAACTAAAAATATATCCCATTAACATTTCATCTTATCTCTATAAATGTCTAAGAGTCTTCCTGATTCTCTTAAAATTTTTTCACCAAGCAATGCTAATCTAATTAGCACTCGGGCCATTAGTTATATATGTTATCATATATAACTAAAATTATATCTTTACTATCATTTATAGTATATGGCATTACTTTATAAATCTACCTTCTCTTTTACTGGGAAGATTAAGTGAAGGAACCAAAATATATAGAATGCCTAGCATGAACTGAGCATTTGATTTAATCTGCACAACTCTATGAGAAATTTCTTATTATCTCCATTGTATATGAAAAAAATGAGATTCAGAGACATTAAATAACCAGATCTTCATCTTACAGACAGTGTGTAGAGCTGGGATTCAAAGCCAGGCCTGTTTGACTCCAAAACATCTGTTCTTTCTGCTACAAAATTTCACATATATTTATTTATACATTTATTTTATTTTTTATTTATTTTTGGCCGTGTTGGGTCTTTGCTGCTGCACGCGGGCTTTCTCTAGTTGTGGTGAGCGGGGGCTACTCTTCGTTGCAGTGCATGGGCTTCTCATTACGGTGGCTTCTCTTGTTGTGGAGCACAGGTTCTAGGCATGCAGGCTTCAGTAGTTGTGGTGCACGGGCTCAGCAGCCACGGCTTGCGGGCTCTAGAGCAAAGGCTCAGTAGTTGTGGCACATGGGCTTAGTTGCTCCGCGGCATGTGGGATCTTCCCAGACCAGGGTTGAACCTCTGTCCCCTGCATTGGCAGGTGGATTCTTAACCACTGCACCACCAGGGAAGCCCCACATATATTTATTTTACTTTGCATGTGTCTACATCTGGGGTTACTCTGCAATACATGAATTATAGAAAAATTCCAAAATTTAAACTAGTTGGAACCCAAGTAATTAGAATTTTGAATTACATGATTACTCCTCTTCCATCCCCCAATCCTTTGCTACCATCTCATACTAGATGTGTAGGAATAATAATTAAATATTGACAGAACAACTAGGACCTATGATTGTTTTTAATCCTTAAGGTATGTCATGAGGTAATACAATATTTAGCTCAACTTCCTAAACGTATTTTATTACACCGTTATGCAGGGATTGCTGAAATGAGCCCAAGGCATTGTGAAATTCTAATTATTTTTTAAAATTTTAATTGGAGAATAGTTGATTTACAATGTCGTGTTAGCTTCTGCTGTACAGAAAAGTGAATTTGTTATACATAAGCATATATCCAGTCTTTTTAGATTCTTTTCCCATATAGTCCATTACAGAGTATTGAGTAGAGTTCCCTGTGCTATACAGTAGGTCCTTATTAGTTATCTATTTTATATATAGTAGTGTGTATGTCAATCCCAATCTCCCAATTTATCCACCCCCCCTTACCCCCCGGTAACCATAAGTTTGTTTTCTACATCTGTGATGCTATTTCTGTTTTGTAAATAAGTTCATTTGTACCATTTTCTTAGATTCCATATATAAGCAATATCATATGATATTTGTCTTTCCCTGTCTGACTTACTTCACTCAGTATGACAATCTCTAAGTCCGTCCAGGTTTCTGCAAATGGCATTATTTCATTCTTTTTTGTGGCAGAGTAATATTCCATTGTATACATGTACCACATCTTCTTTATCCATTCCTCTGTCGATGGACACTTAGGTTGCTTCCATGTCTTGGCTATTGTAAATAGTGCTGCAATGACAATTGGGGTGCCGTATCTTTTCAAACTGTAGTTTTCTTACCCAGCAAGATTCTAAATTATTGAAGAAAGATTCAGTTAAGTTCAGAATATACTACTTAGGCAGTGAAATGGACTGATGAATTTCCCAAAGTTTTGGTAGAAAGCTGAAAGGAGTAATTTGGGGGGGGCCAGGGGGCTATCTAGAAAATTCCATGACACAGTTCCTTGATCAAATAGTCTTTGTAGTTAGATACATTTTAAAAGAAATCCTCATTTTCTTACAAAGGCTTAAATTTTACCATGTAGATGAGAACAAGTGCCATTGGGCGATGAGGCAAAATGACCAGGTTCAAATCCCAGTTCCATCACTAGTCAGCCTTTGGACAACTGGCAAGGCTTAAATCTTTGGACATCAGAGTCCCCATCAATGAAATAATGAGTTAGAATAAGATGATCTCTAAGTATCCATATAGGGGTATGCATTCTTTCATTCAGTAAATATAAGTCTTTTTATAAACAGAATGTTCCAGTGTTTGATGATACCATCTTGACATTATCACTACCATCAACATTACATAGTTATATTTTAGGCACCTGCCATATTAGGCATAATGAATACAAAGAAATGACTGAGTCCTTTCCAAGGAGATCATGAGGGGAACCATGGCGTATACAACTGCAGAGGGTAGCCCAAGGAAAGTTCCAGTGGTTGGTATGGGGGGGAAGCATTACAGGATTTTCCAAGAATTATTGAAATTTCTTTTTTTTTTAAATACATTTGTTTATTCATTTTTGGCTGCATTGGGTCTTTGTTGCATGCAGTCTTTTCTCTCTAGTTGTGGCGAACGGGGGATACTCCTCGTTGCGGTGCGCGGACTTCTCATTGCGGTGGCTTCTCTTGTTGCGGAGCACAGGCTCTAGGCACGCAGGCTTCAGTAGATGTGGCATGCAGGCTCAGTAGATGTGGCTCACGGGCTCTAGAGTGCAGGCTCAGTATTTGTGGTGCACGGGCTTAGTTGCTCTGTGGCATGTTGGATCTTCCCGGACCAGGTCTTGAACCTTAGTCCCTGCATTGGCAGGTGGATTCTTAAACAATGAGCCACCAGGGAAGTCCTAAATTTCTTTCATTATTTTAGGAGTTACCCTAAGACGAAGGTGATGATCTATGGAGGACTCCTTAGCCTCCACATTGGACATGGGTTTGTATTTGACATTTCCTCTGCATTTTGCCCTCATCATGAAAAGCACATGTACCCAGAACAATAACTAAATGCAATCAAAGACAAATGGTTACGTGCACATAGAGAGTCTTCACAGGAAAATGTGAACAATTACATAGCGAATATTCATACACCATATTTGCCTTCAGTGTGGCGTTCTAGTAAATGCCTGCTCTGTGCTTGGTGCTGAGAGGGCTATAGAGGTAGAAAAGAAAAGACCCTGACCCCTAGGACCTCACTATTTACTCAAGAAGACAAAAATGTAAACAATTCCAATAGGTATGATGACAGCGGCACTAAAAATAATGCTTCTGGACGGTCAAAAGGAGAGATCTAATGTTACTTGAAGACTTCTCAGAAAAGATAGGACTTTATCTGAGCTCTCAATAAAGCGGACTTTGCAGAGTGATGTGTGTAAGTATGTGTACAAAAGTAAGAAGGCCTATTCTTTCAAGTCACAGCAATCTGTGCCAAGATCCTTCTGGGCCAGAATAAGTAAAGCCATATGACTGCAGCATTAGGGGCTTGCGGGAGTTAGTGGAAGTCTAAATGAAAATCCACAGGGCTTCCTCCCAGTACTGAGTAGCAACTAAGAGCATGAGATCTAGAGCCAGACTTCCCAAGTGTGAATCCTGGCTCTAGGTGACCCTGGGCAAGTTACTTAGCCTTTCTGTTCTGTTGCAAGTATTAAATGACTTAACATGTGGAAGTGCTTAAGCCTGCCTGGCACTTAGTAAGGGCCGCAGAAATGTTTGTTATTCAATATGCAACGAGGAGTCGCCAGAGGTAATGAAATTAGCATCTGAGCTAAGTGGTCTACTTACATAGTTATCCTTGTTGTGCAGTGGCTGCATTAAGGAGCTGAAAAAGGAGTTTGTGGTTGTAATTGCGTTGCAAAGTTCAGAGGAAAATATATTTAATCCATATAACTATTAATGATAGCCCTTCAGCCCTGGAAGCTCTCTGCCTGTTCAGATTCCAAAGACATACCATGGAGGGTGTTTCACATTCTCAGAATCTCCCGGGATTTGGAGGGGACGTTTCCTTGCATTAAAACAGTCAGGGTAGGCACTTGCTTTAATATGAAATGACTGTCCTATTTCTTATTCACTCTTTCATTATTTTTATTATGTTTTGCTTAGAAAATACTAGTGTATGGGAAAATAAAGATTATGGCTCATAGTAAAGAATGTAGAATAGCCAGATCGGCACACATGATTCTTTTAAGAGATGCAAAGGACATTTTCCTCCTAGGAGAACCAGGAGCTTAAAGGGGTTCTAGAGACTGTGTGTATTAATTATAAAGACTAATCTTTGTTTCTCTGCTCTGTTGCTCACAGGTGACCAACCTTAAGAAGAAAAGTCATTGTTACAAACAGCAAGAAAAGAGAAGTTAAAGTTAGAATTGTCTTAGAAGACTCCAAAAATGTGATTTTCCCTTTTTTTGAGGGATAGTAAATGCAGGTATTAAAATTCATAAAGGTTATTCCTTTAGAAAATTCTGGATCAAAATCTTATTACTCTCATCATTGCATTTTCAGCAAGAATTGAATTTCTAGATTACATAAGTTTTATGTAATGAAACTCCACTCAAAGACCTGCAGGTTGAAGAAAAATAAGTAGGGCAGCATTTCTATTCCATGTGCTGAAGGAGGGCTGGAAAAGGAAGCAAAGAAGCATCACCCTGCAGGAACTGCAGCAAGGCAGTATGACCTAGTTGTAGACCCAAACACCTGGCATTCTAGTCCAGTTTTGCTACAATCTGGGCCACATCATTTACTAACCTCCCTGGGCCTGGTTTTCTTTCTCTGTTGAATTGTACATTAATGCCAGAGATAATCCCACCTAAAGTAGTCAGGAATGGTGTTTCTCTCTCTCTCTCTCTCTCTCTCTCTTTCTGTCTCATTGCTATTTTGCTTCATAAAGGCTCAAACTAGGAAGATGTTAGGTTTTATGTACACATTTATGAATATATGCATACATTTATGTGATGAAGCTGTATCATACATAATGATCATATATATCATTAGCATATATATATATATATATATATCATACATAATCATTTTGTAGATCTTTAAAACTCATGCCCTTGGGACTTCCCTAGTGGAACAGTGATTAAGAATCCGCCTGCCAATGCAGGGGACACGGGTTCGAGCCCTGGCCCGAGAAGATCCCACATACCGCGGAGCAACTAAGCCTGTGCGCCACAACTACTGAACCTGTGCTCTAGAGCCCGCAAACCACAACTACTGAGCCTGCGCGCCACAACTACTGAAGTCCGCGCGCCTAGAGCCACGCAATGAGAAACCCGCGCACTGCAACGAAGAGTAGCCCCCACTCACCGCAACTAGAGAAAGCCCACACGCGGCAACAAAGACCAAATGCGGCCATAAATAAATAAACAAATAAACAAATTTAAAACTCATGCTCCCTCTACGCAATGCTATTGTCTAAATGTTGAGGAAAGATCATTTTACTTCCGTGGGATATTGATGGGATGATAGGAACCAGCCCCTTTCACTTCGTGGGTTACTTTCCAAAAAACGCCATTCATGTACATCAAGGGGTCTTTTTTCCAAAGAGTCTGCTTAGGGAGATACAACGTCTCCCTGTTTCCTGGGGTCCTCCTGCTCCATGAGCTCCTCATCAGCAGTGGTTCTCAAAGCGTACTTTCTGGACCAGCAGAGTCAGCATCAGCATCCCCTGAGAACTTGTTAGAAATGCAACTTCTCAGACCTCACTCCAGATCTATGGAGTCAGAACCTGTGGGGGTGAGGCCCAGAAACCTGTGTTTTCACAGGCCTCCTGGCTGATTCTTATGGATGCCAAAGTTGAGAATCTCCGCCTTATAGTATAGAAACGCACAGTCAGCCATTTCAGAAATACCAGAAACGATTACGGTGGAATAGCAATCTGCTGGTACAAACCATATGCCAAGTAGGTTATTACGGTGAGATCTCTTCAAATGTTATTGTGGTATCCTCCATTTAAAACCAAAATTTTAATATGATTTTATTCATAGTTTTATTTCATTTCTTAAATCAAGAAACATTTATTGAGCCATACCATGTGCCAAGCAGTGGGGAATTCAGATGAAAAAGAACTAGTCCCTGTACTTATCAACTCATACTCCACTAATAATCCAGAATTATACGACCACTATTTATTGAACACTTACTATGTGCTCTTTGCAAATGAGATACTAAGTAAGGCAATCCTTTGAGGTTTTTACCGCCATTACAGGAAAGGAGATAGTCTTAGTGAGGTTAGCAAACTGGCCCAAAGTTGGGAAATTATTTTTTTGTGGAAATTTTCAAACATACAGAAAAGTTGAAAGAATATTGCAAGGATGAAAGCCTTCACTTAGATTCACCCCTAAATACACCATCATGTATGTATCTTCCAAGTCAGCCTTCTACGTAAGCACAGCACTACCATCAGATCCAAAAAGCTTATTACTAATACAATAGTATGACTCATAATCCCCACTTGGTCCGGAAATATCCTCGATAGCTGGGGAATTTTCCCCCCAAATTATGTTTCAGTCAAAGATCGTGCATTGCTTTGGTTATCATGTTTCTTCAGTTTGTTTCCTTTAATCTAGAATAGTCCTCCTGTTTGTTTTTCTTAATCTTTCATGACGTTGACATTTTTACACAGCCTAGGCCAGTTGTTTAGGAGAATGCCCTACAGTTTTGGACCTGGCTGATTATTTCCTTATATTAGTGAGAATTTTACATACATAATGTTGTATACTTCATTTTATATCACATCAGGTGCCTAATATCAGTTTGGACCAATGCTGGACATGCTAATTTAGATCCCTTGGTTAAATGCATGTCCAGCAAATATCTCCATTGCAAAAGTACATTTTTCCCATTGTAATTTTTAAGTGCAGGATGATGTTTTCAAACACTATATTCTGTCCCCCAGAAACGTTTTATCCAGTAGTTTCACTATCCATTGATGATGCTCGTCTGAATCATTTATTATATTGTTGGTGCAAAACAGAGATTTTTCCTAATTCTATAACTTCTTGTAAAATCTTCAGCTGTCATTCTGGAAGAAAGACACAACTTTCTCTTTCTACTTCTTGCATATTCTTTGGAGCATTGCTATGGAACAACTGATTCTTTTTTTAAAATCAATATATTATAATTTAATACCATAATAATAATAATTATTATTTTTATTATTTTTTTTGCGGTACACGGGCCTCTCACTGTTGTGGCCTCTCCCGTTGCGGAGCACAGGCTCTGGACGCGCAGGCTCAGTGGCCATGGCTCACGGGCCCAGCCGCTCCGCAGCACGTGGGATCTTCCCGGACCAGGGCACGAACCCGCGCCTCCCACATCAGCAGGCGGACTCTCAACCACTGCACCACCAGGGAAGCCCCCCATAATTATTTTTTTAATGTGCAAATGTTTTCCAAATTGGGCTTCCCATAGGGACCATTTCTCCAAGGAATTCTGGTTCCTTTTTTTTAAGTTCCCCGACCAGGGATTGAACCCAGGTCCTCAGCAGTGAAAGCATTAAGTCCTAACCACTGGATCACCAGAAAATTCCCTCTGGCTCCCTTTAATAGGCAATAGTGTTTAGAAATCAACATGTAATAGCCACAGCTGGAATTTGAACCCAGACCATGAGACTCTGGAGCTGAGCCCTTAATACTGTACTTTGTGACTAGAATTAAGTGTAATATCCTCTAATAACTGAGGTACACAAAAGACGCTTTGGGAATATAGAGGACGACGTGGAGTGAAGGAAAGAGAGGGTTAGGCAGGGCAGGTTTGCCTTGTTCATCCACCTTTACTGTTATTTCCATGCTGATGTCAGAGCTATTTCATTTAACCGCCTGGCCACTATAGAAACAGTCTTTATTATCTGGGCCCTAAGTCTATTCTGAGTTTTGGTTTTTCTGTATTTCACCCTAGTCACACAAATCTCTGGAAAACTGCTTCTTTCTGGGGCATTCAGAAAAGGCCGGAAGCCACTCTTCTCTCCCTCATTCCACTCCTGCCCCTCCCTTCACACTGATTCACTCATTCTTGACTTCCTCGTTTCCTCCAAGAATATAAAGTGTGTTCCCTAAGTAATTCTCTTTCTCCAGAATCATCATTTGGGAGCTTCTAACTCCTGCCCTCCTTGTAATAGATGCCTCCAGACCTCACTGTCTCAGCACAAGGGTTAGTATAGAATTTTAGCATGCTTAAAACCCAATTTTATATCACATAATATCACTTACATGTGGAATCTAAAACAATGATACAAATGAACATATTTACAAAACAGAAATAGACTCACAGAAAACAAACTCATGGTTACCAAAGGGAAAGTAGGGGGAGGATAAATTAGGAGTTTGGGATTAATAGATACACACTAATATATATAAAATAAACAAAAAGGTCTTACTGTAAAACACAGGGAACTATATTCAATATCTTATAATAACCTATAATGGAAAAGAATCTGAAAAATAATATGTATTTTATATATCTGAATCACTTTGCTGTACATCTGAAACGAACATAACATTGTAAATCAACTATACTTTAATTTTTTAAAAAACCAATATTATATACTCATTACCCTGTCTCATGAGGGAGTAATTTTTACTACCTTGGACAAGTTTAAATTTGCAAAACGAGGGAGAGAGGAGAAAATGGGCACCTTAGCTTTAACATCAGGCCAGATTTCCTTAAAAGGGCAGCAAAAGCAAGCCAGCTGAGCGCTCACCTGGACTGCAGCAACTGAATATACACAGCCTGGGTTAGTTTGGACATTTCTAGATGGAGCTTCTCCCCAGGCATCCTTCATTTTATACTGTGTTACATTTCTTTGTTCCTATTACTGCTGCTGCTGCTATCAGTAATGAAATTAATAATAACATTTTGGCCTTTTCAGCCATCTCAAATTTCTGTCCATTTTAACCCACAGGAGAGATGGCCAACCTGCAACACTGCAGTTGAATAGTAATTAAGTGATCTTGCAGTGGCACAAAGGAAAGAATCAAGGGTCTGTTTAAAACCATTCCCTTAGATCTATTCCAGATAGGAATCAATAAAGCATCCCTGCTTAGGGTCGCAAATTGGCCTGGAAGATAGACCCCCAACTGCAAGCCTCATGGCCTCCCCTGAAGCACTCCAGACCAGATCTCTCTCTGTCTGCTGACAAACTCCGATAGCCAGGCTAACCCATTATTCACTCTTAACCTGTTTTTTTTGCTGTTGCTTGACCATGAGCCAAGCAAAATGAACATTCCTGTGGTGGGCTTGGGAGCTGCCCCACTCCAGACTGTGCTTTCCCACAGGCCGAGAGAGGCTTTGAAGCTGGCCTCCTCTCTGCTTTGCCCAAAGGTGGGGAATCACACGGGGAGGAGCAGAGATCAGCCAGCGCTGAGTCACGCAGTCCTTCAGTTCAGGTGACATTCAGGAAGGGGCTCGCCTATTGGCCTCATGACTGAGCAGAATGACTTGGCCAACTCCTTGAGCTTCAAAAGAGGTCAGACATCATGCGAGAGCCTTTTTGCTGTATTTCTAGGGTAAAGAGTTCAGTCATACTTTAACATAAGAATGTCCATCCTTGGCTTCCCTGGTGGCATAGTGGTTGCAAGTCCGCCTGCTGATGCAGGGGACACGGGTTCGTGCCCCGGTCTGGGAAGATCCCACCTGCCGCGGAGCGGCTGGGCCCATGAGCCATGGCCACTGAGCCTGCGCGTCCGAAGCCTGTGCTCCGCAGTGGGAGAGGCCACAACAGCGAGAGGCCCATGTACCGTTAAAAGAAAAAAAAAAGAATGTCCATCCTTTTGCCTGTATGCGCTGAGTTGAGAGAGTGCCCCAGTGCAAGGCTTTAGAAATGTTTTGCAAACTCAACTCAGTTTACCAATGATTAGTTACAGGACATAAACTCATATACAGTCAGGATTCAATACAAAGAGCATAAGAGTGAATGGATGGATAAAAGAACAAGTGAAGTTAGAACACCAAATGAGGGAAAGGAATAAATGAACTGAGACTCAACAACTGTCAAGGAATCTGGATTTTAGTCCTGGCTCTGTTTCTTCCTGACCTCTCGTTTAACTACTCGGTCATCAACAGCCCCATCCAAAAAATGGCTCAGGGGGACGATTGTTGGCATCTCGTCCAGCTATAAGTGGTTTATTATTTAACTTGTGTACATACACAGGTTAATAATAAAAAAATCAAACCAGTTATAATTCATAGCTATCAGTAATATTCAACAGCTTCTGAATAAGCAGGAATCCAAGAGCAACCAAAGTGAATTATTCCACATGTTTAGTGAATTGTGAATTTGAGTTTTGATTCTGTCCCAGGGTTAAGTAGCTCAATCTTTGTGACACATGCCATCACCTATAAATATTCTAGACACATATACTCCCAAACTAAAGTATTCAGAAAACATAGCAGAAAGAGTATATTACTTACTCCAGGGTTATACTACTGTTCCAGGATGGCCACAGACGCGCTCTTCAAAACTGGTTCCTATTGGAAGACTCCAACACTGGAGGAAATAATGAGTTTGAGTCAGTTTAGTTAACTAAAGGTCTTCTAATTAATCAACAATTAAAAGAGTGCCAAAGTTAGTATGAATGCTTAAGATTACTCAGACATATGGTCTTTCTACTGCTATCATAATTTAGAAATATGCTGTACTCGCTACTTCTGGTTATTCTTTTTCCTCTACTCTTATTAATATAAATCACTCCGGAAGCTGACATTTCAAAGAAGTTGAGGATAAAAACATCTTCAGGGTACCCAAAATGATCATCAGTCTGTAAAGTGGACCTGGGACTCCCTCACATCTCCCAAGTGATATTTTCTTCTTCCAAGCTGCCCTACATGTAATTAAGCTATGAGGGCAGAAGGGCCATCTGCATCAAATGCACAACCTTTCTTGGCACACACAGTTCCAATGGAAATCCACGCAGTTATTGAGAGGGATTAAGAAATGGTCTTCAGGGTCAAATGTCTCCAGCATTTATTGTAATAAGAGTGATATTTTAGCAAATATTAAACTGGCAAATTTTACCTCCTCCAAAATGTTTCACTTCAGCCACTTTTGACCTCAAGTCATAAAAGACCCAGGGAAGAATACAGCAGGCATGCTAAAGGAATTTAGACATCCTCTCTATGTCCAAGCAAGGCCTTGTCAGAAGATGTTTTAAATTCCTCTAAGATATCAAGAACCAAACCTGGAAAACCTAGATCATAGGGTTTCTCCAGTCATGTTTAGGATTCTTCTCCACAAAAGGTTAACCACAAAACTGCAGTTGGACGAAAGGAGGCCATGAAGTAGAGGAAGAAAAAGAGAAGCCCTTCCCTCCTAGTGATTGGAGGATGGTGGTTGGATGAGGGAAGGCAGTTAGGGATGGGAGACCTGGACAATATGGAAAAAACAATAAAACATATATTCTTTGATTCAGTCTGTGTTAAAATTAAAAGACTGAAATAAGAGTGATATTTAATGAAAAAACATAGGGAAAAGAATCATTTTGTCATACACACTTTAAGCTCTCAACGTAGTGTGTCAGCTGTATTCTCAGAAGTTAACGAATAGAATACCAAGCAATACTTGCCTCCCATGACTATAGGAGCAGAGGGAACAAAGAGCCCTTTTAAGAGACTAGGCAGGGCTTCCCTGGTGGCGCAGTGGTTGAGCGTCCGCCTGCCGATGCAGGGGACATGGGTTTGTGCCCCGGTCCGGGAAGATCCCACATGCCGCGGAGCGGCTGGGTCCGTGAGCCATGGCCGCTGGGCCTGCGCGACCGGAGCCTATGCTCCGCAACGGGAGAGGCCACAACAGTGAGAGGCCCGCGTACCGCAAAAAAAAAAAAAAAAGAGACGGCAGGTGAGGAAAAAATGTGAATTTGAACAAACTCCATCACCTGTTATGTTTGTGGAGAAGCAAGAGGTCTTTCGTTTAATCCTCTAGGAATGAACCCTCTACTGCAAAGCACATGATAACCACAAATTTGTAAAATATATTGTGTGTAGGTGCTCATTATAAGAAACAAAAGTTGTTCATTTAAACTGTAAATGTAATCACCATCTTGTGCCAACTGACATACCATTATGTAAATTGTGTAGATTCTTTTGTAACTGAGAGAGCTCCAGACTCCCTAGTCTAACTTTTCCTTTGCAGATTGAATGAATAAATGTTGCTTCTAGAGGTTTCCAGTCTTAATAAATGTGAATTTCTGTTCTCTTACCATGGTGCATTTGTAGAATAAACCACCTAGTCCAGGGGGTCAGATGGAGGATATGGAAGAAACTCAGAAGGCAGACCTCAAGAGCTGGGGTGAGGTCAACCAGCAGGAACCGAGTACAGACCCTGACAGAGGAGAACAGGAGTACCTGTGAATCCACTGGCCTCGAACATTTGCACCAGATATCAGGAGAGGGCCAAGTCAACCTAACCCCAGGGCACCCCAACTACCCTCTCTGCTACCCTAAGTTTACATAAATCACCGCACACCTGCAAATGTACCCAAGTGTCATCTGTCTTGCACTTACCCGCCTTCAAAGAGGAGGTAGAAGTGAAAATATGACTAAGTAAGCAATCATTGCATAGAGGAAGACTGAAAATTACCTAAAGGGCTGCTTACATCTTTGGTTCAGGCTAAATTTAAAACCATTGAGGACCGTTTTCCCCCTGCTCCACAGTGAGTGGGGATCACCAGGAAGACTCGATCAGTTATAGATAAAAGAAAGAAAATATATTTACTTTGCAGTTGTAGAGTGAGTGAATTTGCAACTTTGCTAAACTGTCTATGAAATTAGACAGACAACAGCGATGACTCTGATTTAAGGAGCACCCGTGAAGCCTCACCTTCCCCCCAAATCACTGCTCTTAGCTTGCTACAGGGTAAGTCAACTTCTCCTTCTCCTGGCCTGAAACTCCAAACTTTTCAGTAGGTAACAAAGGTAGATGTATTAAGTGCAGATGTTATTGAAAATGAATCTTGAGGGTGAGAATAAGCTCAATTAGTTAATCTGAAATTAATTCAGAATTGTTATCCTTCTCGTTTCTGTGAACCATGCCCTAGAGGAATAAGATATAAGGAGGGTAATGAGTAAACATCGTTGAACACCTAATACGCACCAAATGCTGTCCAATAGAACTTCCTGTGATGGTAGGAGTGATCTATATCTGCATTGTCCAATATGGTAGTCACTAGCCACATGTGGCTTTTGATCATTTGAAATGTAGCTAGAGTGACTGAGGAAATAAATTTCAATTCTAATTAATTTAAATAGCCATGTGTGGCTAGTAACTATTGCATTGGACAGGTTTATATAAATGTTATATAAGGTTTGGAATGTTTATATAAATGTTAAAGTATTTGAGGCTCTAAAGCTTTAAGAAATTCAGGACATGGGAAATATATTAACTTCAATCTCTGGTATTTGAAAATCAAAGCAAAGATTAAGTGTAAATCAAAACTGGTGCCCACTTCCCAGTGTGCATAAGGCTAGTTCTGAGCTAAAGTACCAACACCCATATTTTGAGAAACAAATATTTAGGGAAATTGTATGTATTACATTCTCCCTTTGAATTCTGGTTATGAATGTTAATGGGCTGAAGTTCTGTTCCTGAAATCGCTTATAAAATGCTTGGGGGGCAGTAAAATACTGCAAGTAGCAAAAAGATGCTTTTGCTTCTGAGTTTCAAACATTTCCTGTCTTTTTCTTACCCCCATGGGCTTATTTTTTTAATTGTTCCTTTGCTTTTATTTCTCAGAAACTAGATGTTGAGAAATTAAATAAGAAAAGCCAAGCATATAAATTTTTCTATATAGCTTCATGCAGCTCAAACAATGAAGAGGCATTTTGACTACCACCTACTTAGCCACAATGCTCAGCTATCCTCGAGACTGTATTTTACAGTCTTAATGACTCTGAAGCTTTACAGTTTAGATTTGGATTTGATAAGGAAAATAGGCACATGAGAATGTTAGCATCATGCTTGATAGGCTAGAATATGAGGAGGGGAATATGCAACAATAGGGCTGGTATATTTCCTCCCTATATATATATTTTTAACATCTTTACTGGAGTATAATTGCTTTGCAATGGTGTGTTATTTTCTGCTTTATAACAAAGTGAAGCTCCCTATATATTTAAATTGAGAACCAAAAATTGAAGTAAAAAGGTAAAATAGGAATAAGTACACTTGAGAAACAATAGTGCATATGCTCCCCAGTATATAATATTGACTATTCAATTAAAACAATCAAAAGAGCTTCACTGATCAGCAAGAGGAATTAGCAAAACAAATACATATAAAACAATAACTGCTCTGTCCATCATTTGGGAACGCAGTTGGGTGATGGCCTCAATTAGTTAGAAACGCTGTAATTTGGCATTTGATGTTTACTCCATCTGTCAGGTTCTGGGAAAATTTCTTTAAGTATAGATGGAGAAATTATTCTAAATGATTGTCAGCACAAAAAGGCATCTGAAATACATTTCTCACTGTCTGGAGAACTTGGCTCAGCACAGATTCCAGGGTTATAAATAGGATCATCAGCATATCCTTGACAAGAGTATATCAGGAATCTTAGCAAAGATGGGGAGTTTTCATTGTCTTATGCAGCACAATTACCAGCTCCATCTACGAGTTGGTTGTACCCTACATCGCAGGCAACTGCATCTTACCCAGGCACACTCGCTCAGCATCCATTCCCGATATTCATAACATACTTCTAGTCAAGACTCTGGTGAAATGATTCGGGCAGTAGGTAGGTTGATTTGGTGCCAAACTTAATGGATTTTGAAGGCTGAGATGTGGGGGAAACACACACACACGCACACAAACGTACTAACACATTTTACAAAGGAACTCTAGTAGCTAAATATTTATTTATTTAAAATGTTCATAATACCACCTTATTCTGAATGTGTTCATGCTGCCCTAAAGTTCAAGAATAATAAAAGTAAAGGTTTGTTTTAAATTCTTTTCAAAATATGTAAACGTTCAAAGTACTTACTAAAGACTGATCTACTCGATTACTCCTTAGATATTCAGTTTAAAGGGTATAAGCATAGACTGGATAAAAGAGGGTGGAAGACATCAAGGGAACCTAACTGCCCCATTTGTGACCTCTAACAGTGTGCATGTTCGATTCCATTTACTTTGATAAGTAACACATGCTGTCACCCTAGACACTTAAATGCAACCGATGGCAGAATTGATAAATAAATTTTAAAAGGTAACTCTTTTGGAAAAAAGTGAATAAAATACCTCTGGATAACTTAAGAGAACTTTAAAAATGGACTTAACAAATTTTAAAGATATTTTAAAAGAAATCACAAGTAAATATTATACAAAATGGTGTACTAAAACTTTTGGAAAACAATGAAATTGATGATTTCCTGGAAAAATTGAAATCAAAATAGACCCAAATTTATTAATCCAATGAATAGACTCAAAAAAAAGTTCTTGATTCTTAGTTAATAATCAAGAAATAAAGAGAAAGTTTCTAAGATTTATCTTTCAAACAACTTCAGCACTCTAGGACCATACCAGTGTGTTAAAAATTATGATTACATTTAATAGTTACATTTATTAGGCACTTACTATCTGCTTGAGATGCACTAAGTGACTTACATGCCTTATCTCTTCAATCCTCACAACAACCTTAAGATAGGAATTGTGTTTTCCGAGTTTTATAAAAAAAAGAAGAAACTGAGGCCTAGAGCGAGCTTATAAAACTAGTATAAGCCTGATCCAGGGTTCAATCACAAGGTACAGAAAATGTCTTAATAGATAAATTATTCCACAACATGGAAACAAATGAAAAGCTATAAAATCATTGGATGAAGTACAAAAGCCTGAAAAGAACAGTATGAGAAAGAAAACTACAGACAAGTCTCACTCATGACTATAAATGTATGACTCATACAAAATACTAACAAACTGAATTCCAGTGTATTTTTTCCAACTTTACTGAGGTATAATTGGCAAATAAAAATTGTATATATTTACAGTGTACAATGTAATGTTTTGATATATGTGTATACTGTGAAATGATTACCACAATAAAACTGACATATCCATCATGTCAAATAGTTATCTTGTGTGTGTGTGTGCATGTGTGTGTGTGTGAGTATGTGAGTATGTGGGTTGAGAACATTTAAGGCCTACTCACTTAGCAAATTTCAAGTATACAGTATGGAATTATTAACAGTAGTCACCATGCTATACATTAGATCTCCAGAACTTATTCAACCTGCATAACGGAAACTTTCCATTTCCCCCAACCTCTAGCTGCTGGTAACCACCATTCTACTTGCTGCTTCTAAAAGCTTGACTCTTTTAGATTCCAAATATAAGTGAAATCATGCAATATTTGTCTTTCTGTGCCTGGCTTATATCACTTAGCACGTCCTTCAAGTTCATCCATGTTGTTGCAAATGACAGGATTTCTTTCTTTTGCATTGCTGAATAATATTCCATTGTACATATACACTACCTTTTCTTTATCTGTGCATCAGATCTTGTACACTTAAATTAATTCTATATCTGACTATTGTGAATAATGCTATAATATCTCTCTGAGACACTGATTTCACTTTCTCCAGATATAAACCCAGACATGGGATTGTTGGATTATATGGTAGTTCTATTTTTGATTTTTTGAGGAACTTGATCATGTTTTTCATAACAGCTGTACTAGTTTGCATTCCCACCAACAAGGGTCCCACCAACAAGAGTGACAAGGGTCCCTCTCTTCTACATCTTCGCTGACATTTGTTATTTTGTGTCATTTTGATAACAGCCATTCATACATATATGAGGTGACATCTCACATGGTTTTAATTTGCATTTCCCTGATAATTAGTGATATTGGGCATTTTTTCATATACATATTGGTCATTTGTATGTCTTCCTTTGAAAAATGTCTATTCAGGTCCTTTGCCCACTTTTAATAAGGTTATTTGTTTTCTTGCTATTGAGTTGTTTAAGTTCCTTATATATTTTGGATATTAACTCCTTACCAGATGTATGGTTTATAAACAATTTCTTCCATTCTATAGGTTTTCTCTTCACTCTGTTGTTTCCTTTGCTGGGAAGAAGATTTGATTCAATGTGATTTGTCCATTTTTGCTTTTCTTGCCTGTGCTTTTTGTGTCATATCTAAAAAAAATCATTGCTTGCATCAATGTTTTCTTCTAGTAGTTTTATAGTTTCAGGTGTTATATTTAAGTCTTTAATACACTTAGATTTGATTTGTATAATGGTATGAAATAACAGCTCAATTTCATTCTTATGCATGTGGATATCCACTTTTCCCAAAACTATTTATTAAAGAGGCTGCCCTTTCCCCATTGTGTGTTTTTGGCACCTTTGTTGAAGATCAATTGACCATAAATGTATGGATTTATTTCTGGCTCTCTATTCTGTTCAGTTGGTCTATATGTTTGCTGTTTTGATTACTATAGATTTGTAGTATAATTTGAAATCACGTACTGAAATGCCTCCAGTTTTTTCTTTTTGATGATGATTGCTTTGGTTAGAATTGTTTTTCTATTTCTGTGAAAAATGCCATTGAAATTTTAATAGAGATTGTGTTGTATCTGTAGATCACTTTGGGTAGATTACTACAGACATTTTACAATAATTAGTCTTCCAATTCATGAACATGGAATTCCTTTCCATTTATTTGTGTCTTCTTCAATTTCTTTCATCAGTATCTCATAGCTTTCAGTGTGCAGATATTTCATCTCCTTGATCATATTTATTCCTTAGTATTTTATTGTTTTTGATGCCATTATGAATGGGATTGTTTTCTTAACTTCTTTTTTGGATAGTTTATTTTTAGAGTATAGAAATGCAACTGATTTTTGTATATTGCTTTTGCATCCTGTGAATTTACTGAATTTGTTTGTTGGTTCTAACAGTTTTTTTGGTGGAGTTTTGAGGTTTGTTTGGTTTATTTCATAAATCCTGTCATCTGCAAACAGAGATAATTTTAATACTTCCTTTCTAATTTGGATGGCTTTTTTTCTTGCCTAGGTGCTTGGGCTAGGACTTCCAGTACTATATTTAATAGAAGTGGTGAGAGTGTCTTATTCTTCATCTTAGAGAAAAAACTTTCAGCTTATCACCATTGACCATGACGTTAGCTGTGGCCTGTCACATGTGGCCTTTATTATGCTGAGGTACCTTCCTTCTATACCTAATTTGTTGAGAGATTTTATCATAAATAGATAGTGAATTTTGTCAAATGCTTTTTCTTCATCTACTGAGATGATGATTTAATTTTTAGCCTTCTTTCTGTTAATGTGGTGTATCACATTCATTGATTTGTGCATGTTGAACTCTCCTTGCATTCCGGGAATGACTTCCATTTGATCATGGTGTATGATCCTTTTAATGTGCTGTTGAATTTGGTTTGATACTAAAATATTGAGGATTTTTTACATCAGCATTCATCAGGGATATTGGCCTGCAATTTTCTTTTCTTGTACTGTCCTTGTCTGGCTTTGGTGTCAGAGTAATGCTGGCCTCATAAAATAAGTTTGGAAGTATTCCCTTTTCTTCTATTTTTTGGAAGAGTTTGAGGAAAAATGTTATTAATTCTTTACATGTTTGGCAGAATGCACTGGTGGAGCCATCATCTTGGGCTTTTCTTTGTTGGAAAATTTGTTGTTACTGATTCAATCTCTTTACTTGTTATTGTTCTGTTCAGATTTTTTATTTCTTCTTGATTCAGTCTTAGTAGGTTTTTATATTTCTAGGAATTTATCCATTTCTTCCAGGTTGTCCAATTTGTTGATGTTTAATTGACCATAGTACTGTCTTATGATCCTTTGTATTTCTGTTGTATCAATTATAACATCTCCTCTTTCATTTATAATTTTATTTATTTAAGTCTTCTCTTTTTTATTCTTAGTTAGTTTGGCAAAAGGTTTGTCAATTTTGTTTAACTTTTCAAAATCCAACCTCTAGGTTTGTTGATCTTTTCTACTTTTTTTTAGTCTCTATTTTATTTTTTCCACTCTGATCTTTATTATTTCCTTTTTTTTTTTGCTAACTTTGTGCTTAGGTTATTCTTCTTTTTCTGGTTCTTTGAGGTGTAATGTTAGGTTATTTATTTGAGATCTTTCCTTTATTCTTAATGTAGGTGTCTATTGCTGTACATTTCCCTCTTAGAACTGCTTTTGCTGTATCCCACAAGTTTGGGTATGTTGTGTTTCCATTTTCATTTGTCTCAAGGTATTTTTTTATTCCCATTTTGATTTCTTCTACCAATTGGTTGTTCTGGAGTGAACTGTTTAATTTCCACATTTGAAATTTTCCAATTTTCCTCCTGTTATTGATTTCTAGTTTCATACCATTGTGGTCATAAAAGATACTTGGTATGATTTCAACCTTTTTAATTTGGTAAGACTTGTTTTGTAGCCTAACATATACTCTGTCATGGAGAATGTTCCATGCATATGTGAAAACAATGTGTATTCTGCTGCTGTTGGATGGATGTTCTGTATATATCTGCTACATCCATTTGGTCTATAGTGTTCAAGTCCACTGTTTCCATATTGATTTTCTGTCTGGATAATCTTTCCATTGTTGAAAATGAGGTATTGGAGTTCCCTATGATTATTGTATTACTGTTTATTTCACCCTTTAGTTCCATTAATATTTGCTTTATATTTTTAGGTGCTCCAATGTTGGGTGCATATGTATTTACAATTGTTATATCCTCTTGATGAATTAACCCTTTTGTTATTATCTAATGACCTTCTTTGTATCTTGACTCTTGACTTAGTCTATTTTATCTAAGTATAGGCATTCCTGTTCTCTCTCTCTCTCTTTTATTTTTAATGCATAGTATATGTTTTTCCATTCTCTCCATTTATGTGTGTCCTTAAAGCTAAAGTGAGTCTCTTGAGAAACATATATTGGATCCCATTTTTTTAAATCCATTCAGCTATTCTATGTCCTTTCATTGAATATTTTAATACATTTACATTTAAAGTAATTATTAATAGGAAAGACACAGACATAGAGAATGGACTTGAGGACAGGGGGAGTGGGAAGGCTAAGCTGGGATGAAGTGAGAGCGTGGCATGGACATATATACACTACCAAATGTAAAATAGCTACTGGGAAGAAGCCGCATAGCACAGGCAGATCAGCTCAGTGCTTTGTGACCACCTAGAGGGGTGGGATAGGAAGTGTGGGAGGGAGATGCAAGAGGGAGGGGATATGGGGATATATGTATACATATAGCTGATTCACTTTGTTATATAGCAGAAACTAACACACCATTGTAAAGCATTATACTCCATTAAAGATGTTAAAAAAAAGTAATTATTGATAGGTAAGTACTTCTTACTGCCAATTTCTTAATTGTTTTCTGTTTTCTAGATCCTTTTTTCCTCTTTAGCTGTCTTCCTTTGTGATTAGATGATTTTTTGGTAGTGGTATGCTTTGATTGCTTTCTCCTTATCTTTTGTATATCTTCTACAGGTTTTCCTTTGTGATTACCATGAGGCTTACATAAAACATTTCATAGTTATAACAGTCTATTTTAAGTTGATAACAACTTAATTTTGATTATATACAAAAAGGCTACACTTTAATTTTTCTCCCCCCATATTTTATGTTATTGATGTCAAAATATGTATCTTTTATATATCATATATCTGTTAACAAATTATTGTAACTATAGTTATTTTAAATAATTTGGTCTTTTAACTTTTTACATTAGAGTTAAAAGGAATTTATGCGCTGCCATTACAGTATTAGAGTATTCTGAATTTGAAAATATTCTTACCTTTACAGTGAGTTTTATACTTTCATACTGCTTTTATATTGTTAGTGTCTTTTCATTTCAATTTGAAGAATTTCCTTTAGCATCTCTCATAAGGTAGCTCTCATGGTAATGAAACTCAAATGAATTAATGTTTACCTGATATCTGAACAAGGAATAACTATCCAAGTGCAAAACTAATAAAAGGAATGATAAAAGGAGGGTGACAAGCAAAATTTTTTGACAAGCAAAACTTCAAAATGAAGTTTTGACAAGCAAAACTTCAAAATGGCTGAGTAATATTCCATTGTATATATGTGTGTGTGTTTGTGTGTGTGTGTGTGTGTGTGTATACCACATATTCTTTATCCATAGAAAAGAGTGAAATTCTGCCATTTGCAGCAGTGTGGATGGACCTAGACAATATTATGCTTAGTGAAATAAGTCAGACAGAGAAAGACAAATACTGTATGATATCACTTATATATGGAATCTTTAAAATAATACAAACAAATGTATATGTAAAACAGAAACAGATTCACTGATATAGAAAACAAACTAGTGGTTACCAGTGGGGAGAGGGAGGGGTGAGGGTCAAGTAAGGGCTATGCGATTAAGACACACAAACTACTCTGTATAAAATAGATAAGCAACAAGGATATATTGTATAGCACAGGGAATTATAGCCATTATTTTGTAATAAGTTTTAATGGAGTATAATCTATAAAAATACTGAAACACTATGTTGTACACCTGAAGCTAATATAATATTGTAAATCAACTGTACTTCAATTTTAAAAATTCAAAACGTTAGCAAATCAAAGATTATTATAAAACAAATGGTACATAAAACAAGCTGAAAAAATATGGCAAAGTAGTAGCTAAAGGGAAAATATTCTCACATTAAACACTTCATCCGAATTGAAAATAAAAAGCATAAAACCGGGCTTCCCTGGTGGCACAGTGGTTGAGAGTCTGCCTGCCAGTGCAGGGGACATGGGTTCGTGCCCCGGTCTGGGAAGATCCCACATGCCGCGGAGCGGCTAGGCCCGTGAGCCATGGCCACTGAGCCTGTGCGTCCGGAGCCTGTGCTCCGCAACGGGAGAGGCCACAACAGTGAGAGGCCTGCGTACCGCAAAAACAAAAACAAACAAACAAACAAAACATAAAACCATTACAGAAGATGAACAAAGAATAGAAATAGACAATTAACAAAAGAGAAATTTTAATATGTATCAAAGAAACAAAAAAATCTCACATAGAAGTAAAAATTTAAACATTAGTAAGATTTTGTTTTAGCTTATTGAATTATCAAAATAATACTAATTCTGATGAGACTACAATGAAACAGAAGCTACATACACTGCTAATGAAAGTGTGTATAATTTATCCAAAAGCCATTTGGCAATATAATATGAAGAGTTTTAAAAATGTTTATATATTTTGACCCAATAATTCCAGACCTGAGCTTAAAACTCAGGCAAAACTTTATGTATAAGGATAATACATATAGCATTATTTATGACAGTCAAAAATTGGAAATAACCTAAATATCAACCACTAGAAATTGGTTATGTCACATCCATGTGGTGCAGCTCTTAAAAATCATGTTCTCGGAAATATTTACCAACACCAAAAATCTTCACACTACTAAATTTATGTTCGTACTATAGAATGTTCATACTATATATTTAGGAAAAGACTAAAAATAAATCACCTAGATTCTCATAAGATAAATATCAATTAAATCAATTTAAATATTATGGATAATTTTTAATAAAATGAAAACAACCTTCTGTTGTTTTTAAAATGGAATATAAAATATGTACAAAAAATGCAAAGAAAGATGGTAAACAAATTTATAGTCTCTAGCTACACACAGATCAAGCAACAATCCAAACAGCTTGGGATGCCAGCTAGCCAAGGAAAAGGCCAAGGGGACACAGTTATCCGTGTGAGGAACAGGTGAGGAGTTTGAATCCAGGAAGTGAAATATTAAAGATAGATACAGGACCGCTGCTGAAGAACCGCCTGACGTCAGGGCAAAGGGCATCTGGGCTAGCAGTTCCTAATATACTATTTCCTGTAAGGGCAAGAATTAGGGTCTGTGTGGGGCTAAGTCTGAATCTGCAGCTGTTTGAAGAATGAGAGAACCGATACTGGATAAGACAAAAAAAAAAAAAAAAGAGGTCTAATATTGCAGGTGGTTCCTGACATATATAGAAAGCAAGCTTTGAACAAAAGGCTTGACGTTTCAGCTGAGTGAAGAGAGAGAGAATTATTGATACCAAAACAGTTCAACAAACCTTCTAGTACAGCCAAGTAAATCAGCACAGCTCAGGATCAGAATGAATCAAGCCAGGAGCCCCATAAAATAAACAGATGGTCTGAACTAGACTCACAGAACTGGCTCCGTGAGGCTCCAGGCTCAAGGATGCACTTCAGGCTGGTGAATGGAGTGTGTCGACAGAGAGACTACAGATTGGCTTCTTTTTCAATCAATAGAATAACTTTTAAATGCTATCTTATTGCTACCTTTGAATGCCTAGTGCCATGACAGCTACCAATCCCCTCATGTCCAATTGCCTAACAGATGGGGAAAATCAGCTTATTTCTCCTGCTGCATTACCCCAAACAAGCTTCCAACAGTTTACTTTGGAATCAACCAGAAATGAATGGTTTACCTACGTTTTGCTCAATCTTTTGAAAGAAAGATGGAAAGGAAAATTTCTGTTAAGAATTGCTGCCTAATGCTTTCTTCAGCCCCACAATACAGAGACTGAATTGATTTTTTCCACCACATTTAAGTTCTTTCTATACCACAGAATTTTTTTTTTTTTATACCACAGAATTTTAAAATGCATCTTTGATACACTACACATTCAGGAGGTGGAGGAGGAGGCGGGCAGCTCGTTTATCCTGAGGATGGTTTAAGAGGTTCGTGGTATGCTTTTGGGAGTTTAACCCTTGGAGCAATTGCATTCAGTTGCTCTTCTGCAACCACATCAGACGGTTGATTTCCCTTTTACACGACCATTTATAGCATTCCTTTCTCCCCCTTATGGAAAGATTTTTCAAGTTTCTTATGCCTAGAAAGTAACAGGCATCCTAGGTAAAGTTCCAGGAAATGACTTGCCTTGGATTTCCAGATGCACAGATAGTGCTGAGCCAAGACAGCAGGATTCTTGGGGTTGGATTACCCCAGGGGATGCTACACCCACCCCCATTCCCACCCCCAACACCCAGAAGCTTGTTTTTAGAAGGAAGTGATTGACTTTAACCTTACTGATGATTGACTCAGTAATGTAGAATATATGGTTACACCTAATATTAAGACCTTACTGAGCAGTGGAGAAAACTGTAATAACATAGAGCTTCAAAGGTAAATTACCGCCTCAGATTTACTAAGAGCTCATTGTGTATATAGAACTAGCGTGGAAGGTGCCTTAAACAGCCACAGTCTCTTTCTGTGCCCAAAGCCGAATTGAAACCAAAATTAAATAAATGTGGGCATTCAACATTTAATAGGGAGTTCTGCCAAGAATTGGAGTTAGAACACCTAAAAGCCTCCCGTGAAGGGAGTATTTCTTTAACTAAGAGGCTGAGGTATCCATAACACCTAAAATTGGCTTCTTAGTCTTTGAAATATCAGCAGCTCCCCCAATGAGCACTCATAATGAGCCAGCTGTCTACCCTCTATTGATTTACCAGCACCTGTACAAGAACTTGAGTTACGTACCCCAATTATGATCAAGGGTGATAACTGTCATATCTAGTGACCCAATGTAATAGCCACAAAGTTTCTGGAAATTTCCACAGAGGAGGAAGAATTTCATTTTCTCCCTGATAAATGGGAACATATAGGTAATTATGAACTCCCCAGAAGTACTGTCTTCAGGTTCAAAACTTCCAAACTTCTACTTGTTACATTACTAATTCACAATACATAATTCTGAGTTAAGAAGTATAAAGCACTAGTCTTTGTAGTACTTTATAGTCATAATACAGAATAAGGAAGCACAGGGTGGTTTTCTATCTTTCCAAGTCATTTTCTAGAAATATTCACGCATTCACTTCACAAGTATTTATTAAGCCAGGGACTACTTTAGTTAGTAGAAACAAAATAGTAAACAAAAGAGACAAAAACCCTAGCCCTTATAAAACTTATATTCTGAGGGGATTTGGTGGGTGTTATTTATTCAATTGATTGCAGCATATACCTTTTCCAAAGTGCATTTACTACTCAAAGCACAAGTCAAAAATACGAAAATTATCATTGCTAGCATTATAAGGGGCAGTGCTCACCAGATCCTTCAACATAGGACCAGAATTGCTGTTAACAAACGGCATGAACTTAGGTATTCTTCTTCACGTTATATAAATGGGCCTTTTAACTTGGAATTTTATTTCCCAGTTTCCCTCCTGGGAAAGTGGGAGCCCATACTGGACCTGAAACATCAGAGTTTCTGGGTCAAAAATAGGTACATTTTCAGGTTTTTAATACATAGTACAGAATGTCCCTTTAGAAAGTCTGAGTCAATTTGCCCTTCTAGCAGCAATGCATAAGTACTCATTTCACCAACATATACACCCTTGTCGGTACTGGATGTTTTTTACTGGATCTTTTTCAATGTCACAGATGAAAACTATCATACGGTTATCATAATTTGCATGTAGTATGGACAGTTATTGTACATAGGCTTAGCTGTTGGAATAATCAGTGAGTGAGCTCTGAAGATCTCCAATGTGATTTTTTTCCCTTAGCATAGTCTTGAGTCTTATAAACTTCACGTCTTTCTGAGAAAGTGGGGCACCTTTGTTGAGTTATAAAGAACTCCTAGACATGCCCAGCGTTCAATGCCTAAGTTCCTAAACCATCCAATCTTGCTCCATGTACCCTCTGGCCCACCTTGGCAATGAAATTCATCAAGATTCATTTGGTTGCAAGTGAAGGAAACTAAACTCTGTCTTATGCAAGGAAAAAGAAAAGGTATTGGCTCAACTGTGAAGTCAAGAGGTAGATCTAGCATGGTTGGGTCCAGCTCTAACGATGTCAATTCATATTTATTCTCTCTCTCTCTTCCCCCTCCCTGCCCTTTCCTCCACTTGTCTCTGCTGTTTTTTATTCTTTCTGCTCTCCCAGGCTCCCCTGCCAGGTCCCACAGAGATATTCAAAGGAGAACACTGGCCTGATTTAGGTGTATGGCTATTCCCGAACCAACAAATTTGCCCAACCTGAGACATCTGCCCATCTCTGTGGGTTTTGAATAGGGGGCATGGGGTAGGGAAGAGATACATTCTGATGAACAGCTTTACTCATACTATGTGGAGGGAAGGAGGAGTTCACCAAAGGAAGTAGAAGAAGGAGATGGCAAAGCTCATCGGACAGACAAAAACTACAGTTACCACTGTTCACTGTAGTTACCAACCTTGTGTTCACATTATGCCCTGTCGATACACATACCCCGAATCATGCCACCCTGTTTCCCCTGGCCTCTGATCTTTGCTTTCTTTTTTTCTGGCTTGTCACACTTTGTGCATCCCCCTCAACTTGGGCTGTCCATGGATGCCAACCATCAGGGTAACATCCCTTCTAGATCAACTATCTCAGCTTATGACGGAGGCTTATAAATTCTATCCTTTTCACTCCAGTCAACAACAGCAAATTAGAGTAAAAGATACAACCTTGTTAAAGTAGCAGTTTCTCTGGCTTCTAAATGTCGATCCTTCATCAAATACCTGCCAGGATTTTGAGGCAACGGTGTGGGAGAATGCCAGGTTGGGGAAGATTGGGTTTGTTCAGGGCTGTGATGTGGCTGATTAAGCTATGGGGCCTGGGGGTTGGGAGGTGGAGGGAAGAAGAAAAGTGAGTAGAAGGGAAGGGGGATGGAGAGAGATCAGTAGACTATGAGCTTCCCTGATGGTAGCTCGGATTGCCTCTCTGCCATAGACCCACTCCAGCAGGAGCCCAGGATACTCTGCCCTCAAATTCCCAAACAGAGCCCTCCTGCTGAGTTGGTTCTCCACTTTCAGTGCTGCCCCCAGAAATAATCCTTCTCCAGAACCCCAACACAGCCACCTCGGCTGAGCAGGTCATTGTAGGCAGGTTTCTGTCATCTTCATTACCATAAACAGATTTGACTGGTCTTTGAAAAGACATTTTATCACTTAGTAGAATGTTTATTACCATTTTAGTATTTACTGTATTTGCTTGACTCCGTTTCCTTACTCTCATGTCTATTTTTTCCTCCGTTATTTTTATCCTTTTAAATGGGGAACAAGAAAGAGACATATTCCCAAGTTAAGGCCATACTGCAAAGGAGGGAAACTGGACGCCCCTTCTCTGGTTTCTTCTTTTCTCAACAGCCACACCTCCTCCACTCATCCGACCCTTCCGGTCAGTCTCTGCAGTGGGCCTGTCAGCACCTGTCAGTCAGCCAGTCACTCAACAAACACTGTGCCAAGGTTGGGATTTCAGGAGTAACCTCAGCTCATACTTATGGGGGATTCTCGTTCTATTCACAGGGTGACTCTTTGACGTTAAAGACCCATCTCTGGAGAACAACAATGATTGTATTATTTATATCTTACAAATGTGGAAACTGAGATACAGAAAAGTTCAAAAACTTGTCTAAATCACAAAACTAGTAAAGGGTATTTAGACCAGGCTTGTTTTCAAACCTCCTGCTCTTTCTTTTCACTGACCAGTGCAGTCTCTATAAATATGCAGGTTCACTGGGGGTGGGTTGCATTTGACATGGGCCAAGATTTTCAATCCTTTGTTTATTTCTTTCTGGGTATTCTGTCTGCAATTCTGATACTGGATGAATCTCTCTTCCTGGTTGAGAGTGGATAATTGAGAATAGCTCTCAAGTCTCAAGATCTAGAAATAAAACAATCCATAGCAATTTTCCAGTATTACCCTTTAAGTTGCACATAGATATGCATGAGTCATAGAAACAATTTAAAGAAATAGTAAACTAAAAAATTTAGAAAAGGTCAATAGAAAGAGCCCTGCATTAGAAGTTAATAGAGCTAGGTTTAATTCTTAGTTCTATCATTAACAAGGTATGTTGGGCAATTTATTTTATTACCTCTCACGTCCTGGGTTGCAAAAAAAAAAGAGATATTTAAATTAGATTCTCTCTAATACGTCCTTCCAGCTCTAAAATTCTGTGGACCAGATACATACTTTATGAAATTTATCTTTCATTTCCCCTTTTCTCCTCTGAGGAGAGACTTTTGACTTTTTCTCACTTAAGGTACCTGGGATGTTGAAAGGCCCCCAAATTTAAGGAGCCATTTTCTTCCACGGGATCTCTAACTGCCCCTGTCAATCACCTGCAAATCCAAGTTAACCTCTATCCCTTGTTCCACTGTCACTGACACGCAGAAGTGCTCCCACCCCAGCAGCAGTCACTGCCCTCAGAATATCAGGCTGAGCACGGGCTCTGAATCAGGTACACTCTGATCCCCCCAGAGCTGCAAGATTAACATGTCTAGGAGAATTTGGCTCTCCACCCTGCCTCTCCGCCTCTTCCTGGGAGACTGGGAGGAGATTAGAAAGAACATGGATGAAGCCTGTGGGGACACTGTAGGTGCCTAGCAAGTGGCAATTTTTCCTTTCCTGATAAAGGGCCCTAATCTTTGGGTTTAGGAGTCTCCCTTTCATGAAGTCTTTCCTAACCACAGTAAAATTTAATCAAAAGCTAGAGGGTTTTGAGCTCCTCATTTTCATCAGATATTTCCACGTAGACTATCATGACACTTAAAACATAATATGGAGCAGTTAAATTAACCCAGACTTGACCAGTTGTGTCCAAACGTGAGCACGCTTGGGTTCAACACTCCACTGGGAAAAGATGGCCACCATCTGTAAAACAAATTTCTTGACTCTCTTAACTTGGGTGCTGATCAGAAGAATGAATTGGTTTTAGGTGTAAAAAGGCTAAGGTGTAAGAGACAGTTTGCCTGAAGTCATAAGAGTCAGTTTTCAAAACTCTGAATCAGACCTCTTTATTCATGTCTGCTGTTGTCTCTGCCCAAATCCATTGGCTTCACATCTAGCAAATTCCTTTCATATGGCCTCAGTGCTCCAAAATTTAGGCACAAAGACCCTCGCTTTAACATATCTAAGTGGATGGGTTCCATGCCCATTCCCTCAGGACCCTGCCCTCGGCATAGGAAAATGAGCGTGGGCTAATCTGAAAAACCAAGCATGAAGCCACAGATGATGCTAAGGGCTTCTCTTCCCATCCAGTTATTTGAGTGTACTTCAGCTTGGTCAACTCAGGGCCCTTTGACATGCAGTTTCGTCTGTCTAGAATGCCCCCAGCATGGGCACTCCAATTTAGCCTCCAGGTCTGAGATGTCATTACCTTCTGGAAGCCTGCCTGAATCCCTTAAGTCTGGGTCAGATCCCCTGTGATTCGCCAATGCCCTGGCTTATACCTTTTACAGCATGTATTACTCTGTGTTGCACCTGTCTAGACGTACACTGTCCAAAGGAAGTTTCTACAATGATAGAAAGCTTCTATATCTGCACTGTCCAAAATGGTAGCCACCAGCCACGTATGACTATTGGGACACTTGGAATGTGGTTAGTAGGACTGAGTAAATAAATTTTAACTTATTTAAATTTAATTAATTGTTAATAGCCACATGTAGCTAGTGATTGCCATACTGGACTATGCCAGTCTAGACCTTATGTCTCTTAAACATGAGGGGTGTGTATCGTTCACCTTTGAATCCTTGGTACTTTGCTGAGAGCCAGACAATCAATAGGGGCTGGATAAATATTTGTGGAATAACTGAATTTAGCAAAAAAAACCTGTTTTGTTGTTTCACCAAAAGAGCTTTCACAGTGGGACCTCTAGGCCAGGCAAAAAGAAAGAGGTGCCTTGATTGACAAGGAGGAAACTTTTAAAGGGCAAATGAGATTGTCACCCAGAAGCACTTCTAGGCAAAATTCTGAAGGATGAGGGTGCTTTGGTGTCTCCCTCTTCCTCTCTCAGTGCCCTTTATCCCCCTCTTAGGGTGTGTCACCCTAAGCTCCTAGTCTCCCAAGGCCAGTCCAGTGCCTCCTGCCTACCCGAGCCCTCACACAGATGCATTCCAGGGTCAGTGAGAGTATTTGGTTGCAACTGGCAGAAGGCAGCTCAGGCTCACTTAGGCAAAACAGAACAAAACAAAACAAAAACCTAGAAGGATATGGGTTAATTCACATAACTGAAGAAGAATGGGAGACTTGGACTTCAGAATAGACAGGAACCAGAGCAACTCTAAGAATCCTGGTGACAGGTCCTAATGAAGAGTCTCTGGAGAGAGTTGCCCTTGGGATGATGGGATCCAACTGTTTCTTTTCATCTCTCCCAGGATTAAAATCTATGAAGGGTATATTTGATTGGCCTGGCCTTGGACAGGAAAAGGCAGGCACCCTGATGGATTGTTGCCAGACATAAATCCGATAAGAGGCAGTGGGTCCCCCAAAGCAAAATCAGAGTGCTCAAACTAGAATAGATGCTGGCAGGCAAAAATGATAGATGTCCATGAGAACTTCCACTGCGACTAGTACGTCATAGCCATGTGCTTCCAGATCTTTCTTTTCCTGTTTCATCTTCATCTCACCCCTAGCCTGGTCCACCCAATGAGACCCAAACATCCATTATCTCAATTCCCCTTAGTTCATGGTATTGAAAAGTTTGCCTGTCAAGTCTTTAACAAACTTTTTTTCTAGAATACTTATGGCTGAAAAATTAATCAGGGTGCTACCAAAACAAAGATTACTTTCATTTCAAGAAAGATTCTCTTTAAAACTGAGAGTGATATAAGACTATCAGACACTGTTCAGTGCCAGGAGGAGAAAGATTTGCAGGTGGAGGGGCTCTCAGACCTGTCTTTCAAATCCAGCACTTGGTGTGCAAATAGGTTTTGCCCTGGTTCTCACTTTCTTCATTTCTTCACTCTAAGGGGGGGAAAAAATTATCTGCAACTACTTCTGCAAAGATAATAGCTACAAATATTGCGTGCGTGTGCATGTGTGCGCATGCGTGTGCAATACAGCATACAGTTTATATGTAAAAGATTCTACACTTGTATTTAAATATTTGTAATCCATTGGTGAGAATGGTTGGTCAATCTTAGGTAGCCATCACCAGGAGAGGGGCCTGAGAAGATTTAAGGGAAAATCCAAAAAGGAAGTGACATATGAAGGACTAGAACAGCTCTGCCATGTCCCTGGTCTCTGCTTCATCAGGCTAAAACACTCCTTCCTTGAGGTCTGGAGCCCTCAAATTTAAGAAACAATGCCCCGAATAAAATAGTGCCTGGAGCAGGAATGTCCACCCAGGTCTCTACTGAAAGTAGAAGGGTCATTCCCTGTAGAAAATGGTTCTCCACACTGTGACCAAGGTGATGGCTGACAATTAACAACAACATTAGCTGCTGGCTTCACTATCCCAGCACTGGAATGGAGAAGCAGCAGAGAAGGAAAGTTCCACAGAAGCCGATGATAAGAACAGATTTATTACTGTTATTTTTAAAAGAATTAGCAAATATTTTAAAATTTGTTTAAACATCTAATATAGTAAAATGAACAGACATAACCTACAAAAAATAAAAAACAAACAACAAAAGAACTCACCAGACCAACAGATTTGCTCACACATTCCCTGAGGATAATGTAAACCCAGCTGTTTAGTCTCTGGCTGGGTGGCCAAGCCTCTCTCTCCTACCCACAATTGTTCCAGCTGTCAATTATGGCCCATGAGTCACCACTGCAGAGAGATAAGCATCCTGCTACAAAGACAACCCCAAGTGTCATCCTGCGAATGCTTATTGTTTTTTTCTCACACCACAAATGTTCCTCTTGGCTCCTTCCATCTGGCATTTCAGCACCTGAAAAGTTTCAAACTTGGAGTGTCATCCACATCTAGTTTTTGAGAGCTTTGAATCTCTTTGGAGGCTTCTGAATCTCATGATGCAGGGAAATCATCACAAACACCAGTGATCATTGCACATTAGTCAATGAGCCCTACTATGGATAAAGCCCTGTGTTATGGTGGCCATACAAACAGTATGGTACCCAGCATTGTAATGTAGCAGGAAGAGATGAAGAAAGTTAATAGAATTACATAGCAAATGAGGATTAAATGAAAAATAAATATCTTATATACTATAGAAATGTAAACAGAGACAGATATCACTCAAGATAAAGTTATTGAGGGAAGGAAGGAGAGTAGACAAAAGAAGAAGGGACATGACATACCTTAAAATATACTGTGGCATGGATGACTCACGAAAACATCATGCTGAGTGAAAGAAGCCAGTCACACATGTTGTATGATTTATAGGAAATGTCCAGAATAAGAAAATTCATAGAAACAGAAAGTAATTAGTGGTTTCCAGAGCCTGGGGTGAGGGAGGAAATGAAGAGTGACTGCTAATGGGAATGGGTTTCTTTTAGGGGGGTGATGAAAATAGTCTACAATTAGATTGTAATCATAATTGAAAATTAGATTGTGGTGATGGTTGTGAATATACTAAAAAACATTGAACTGTACACTTTGAATGGGTGAATTATATGGTATGTGAAATACATGTCAACAAAGCTGTCTAAAAATATATTCTGGGAAATTTTAAAAAAATAAATAAACTTTTGATAATTCAAATTGTTTTTGTACTATTCCTTTCATTATTCTAAAAATCAGCTACCAAGAAAAATTAAATTCATCACAATTTTATTTTACATTCTGTCATCCAGAGCTAGGACAGGTCTCCAGAGCTGCCCACAGTGTCTGGGCACACACAGCACAGCTGCCAGTGCTACAAGCTGTCCCTTCCAGCCCATAACACTCACTTTCTTCATTCCCTCACTAACATCCAAGAAATCATGTGCCTGCAATGCTCTAAGTCTTGAGGAGATAGTGCTGAGTGAGAGACAAGGTCCCTGGTGACTCAGAGCTTTAATTTCAGTAAGACAGGTGAGGAGAGGTAAAAGTTGTTGAACCGTCCCTGGGAACCTAAGGTATAGAGAGCAGCTCTGGAAAGATTTTAACCTGAAAACATTCACTAAGCCCATGAGTTGGATTTTGGTCTCCCACCGCTGTCTTCTGCTATGGACTGAATGTTTGTGTCTCCCTCGAATCCATGCTGAAACCCTAATTCTTAATGGGGGAGTGTTTGGAGATGGGCCTTTGGGAGAGTAGCCTCACAGACTGCATGACCTAGTTTTATGTTTCCCCAGAGGTCATTAACTCCACCTTGCTGATCACTTAGTTTAGATCTTGAGATTCATACATTTAATTTTCTTTTAACTCTAAAGTCCCTTAAATTTGAAGAAGCCATATATACACACTACTATATATAAAACAGATAACTAACAAGGACCTACTGTATAGCACAGGAAACTCTACTCAATATCCTGTAATAACCTATAAGGGAAAGGAATCTGAAAAAGAATATATATATATATATATATATATATATATATATATATATATATATATATATCTGAATCACTTTGCTGTACACCTGAAACTAATACAACATTGTGACCCAAATATACTTCAATTAAAAAAATTTTTGAAGGGAGCCTTAAGCTACGTAAATATACTTTCTTCTAACTTGATAGAATTTTGTAATCTTTCATGTTTTTTTGATGACACAACTCTTATCAATATTTAAAATGATATTCCACTGAATTTTGGATACCTCAGATGGCTCTGTCTGACTGTTAAACCATATGAGGTTGTTTTACCACCAAGTTAAAAGGGCAAACATGTCAATGGTATGTACATGTTGGGAGGCACATGGAGTAGCGGCTGGGTGCAGACCCTGGAACCTAGCTGAATGGGTTTGGATTCAGCTTTGCCTTTTACTGGTTATATCATCTTGGGCAGTTTATTTAACACCTCTCTGCATCATTTTTCCCATCTGAAAAACGGGGTTGCTGTAAGGAAATGAATGAGCCTACATGTGTCTCTACCGCCTTTGAGCACCACTCTTAACTCCTTTTGGGCCCTCCCTTTGCTCCAACTACCTCTCCAGTGACCGATTCCCTTCAGGCTTGACCAGCTTCACCCAGGAGCACCTTGACAGCACCTCACTCCCAGAAGTCCTTGCATACTATTGCTTCCTGCCCCAGAGCTTCTCTGATATTCCAGTGGAGAACACCCATGGAAACACACTCTGAACAGGGATGTATACAATCTAGAAGTTCAGGGGAGGCCCACACTTGATCTGAGAGGGAAAGGAATCATGGACAAATGCCACCCCTTTCCGTGGGCCAACAGTCTTGGGAAGCATCTTATAAGGCTTCCTGCAGAGGGCCAGTTACCCATGGTGGTCACCTACTCCATAAGGCATCCTCGTATTGCGTTTCCCTCCTTCTGTATTTCATTGGCCTTTGTCCCTCACTCCTACTCGCTGGGATAATTTCCCAAATAAACTACCTATATGCAAGTCTTTGGCTCAGCTCAGCTTTGGGGGAATCCAAGTTAGGACCACATGTAAAGTGCTTAACACAGTGCCTGGCTCATGGTAAGCCCTACATAAGGACTAGCTACTACTATTTTGCAAGGGAGTAATTGTCATGCTGGGCCATAAAATTTAAGCTGGGTTAGGTAGGAAGTGAGGAAATGATAGAGATGATAGAAAGTGAAAAATTGTGGGGTCAGTGAATTGAATATCACATAAGATATTGAGGTATGAGTAATAGAGCAAGTGAGCGGAGGTGGTCAGAGAGTGAGATTCTGGAAATCAACATTTCAAGGTGGTACAGTTATTGATAGTAACATAGTCTAGAATACAACCATGGAAATGGGTGGCTGAGGGGTGAGGGAAGAAGAGATCTTGAGAGGCAAAGAGGTCAGTGGCTCCGAGGCCATGGTATTTATCTACATATGAATGAGAAAGCTATCACTGCAACAGTACTGTATAACAAAACACCTCACAACTCAATGACTGCACCATCACTGAGCACTTAGCATCATGGCCTTAGTTCACATGCCTGCAGATCAACAGCTGGCTAATCTGGGCTGGCTCCAGCCTGCTAGTGTGTTGGGTTTTGTTCAAGTTGGCCGCAAATATATTTGTTCTGGGATCCAGGCTGAAGGGTCTCTAGTGACTTGGGGCGTGTTCATCTCACGCAGCTCATCACAGCAAGAGCCAAGCCAAACCCTGTCGGCATTTTCACCACAAAATTACATTGGCCCAGGTAGGTTGTATGGTGCCAAACTCACCACCAAAAGTTCAGGAACGAGAGTCAATACTTGCTGAAGGATAATCCAAACTATCGCAACATAGATGCTGCAGTTGCCGAGAATGGTGGTGTGAGGAGTGGGGAGGAGGAGGACAGTGAACCAGGGGCGAGTAAGCACACTTTTCCTCCCTACACGCCCATTCAAATGCATTTCATGGAGCTATATATTTTCCCTACCCCCTTTTGAAATCTTAGGCACACATTTTTCAGTTACTATTAAATAACAGAGTCTTCTGTTTGCTTTTAACTGCAAGAAGTTTGAGTTTTAGTCATTAACATGTCCAATTCTGTGTAATAATCAAAAAACCACATTTTATTCAAAATTCAAGTTTCTCCCCTACCCGATTTAGACCTTTGGAAGGTGGGAAGCCTGCAGCAGGACTGGGGACAGGGAGTGGCTTCCTTACGTCTCCGCCTCCCATTCACACTCACTCAGATGGCTGGTTCATGCAGGATTGAAGAGGTGGCAAGAACAGAGAGGGAGATGGGAGGCAAGCAGGGCCCAGCCTGACTGTGCTGGTGAAATTGACATTGGTTTCCTCTGACCATAGTGGATGTTTAAATCGACTGGTATTGACAAATGTCCAAAGTTGTCTCTTTCTGGGACATGCTAGTGGTTTCTTCAGAGACATCCCTATCTCTTGTTTCCTGGGATTTCTCAGTCAGTTTCTTTATGAAAGTTGTTCCTCCTCCAGCAGTTGCTTACAAGTCCCCTCTGAGCCTCTAGTTTTACTCCACACTGACTCTCTCTGTTGGGGTCCTGCTGCCTTGCACATTTAGGCTTCTTGGTCACAAGTCCAGCACCAGGCTCAGTGCCCCCAGAGACTCCAGGGGACACAGCTCAAACTCCCTGAGTGGTTTCCTTGAAGCTCTTCTCACTAGGCTTAAAGAGACGGGAATCACTCTCACCCTCACTCCATGGGGGAGACTGAAACCCACAGCACACTAAAAATTCTCTCCAAAAAGCATTCTCCCTCTAATCTCCTACTCCTTTCTCAGAGCTGGATGGTCATCTGAGGGTGCAGACCCAGTTCTCAATCCTCCCGCTTGGGTAATCTAGTACCTTACTTTGGTATGTGAAGCAATTGCCTCCAGTATCTCGGAGCCTCATTTTAATGTCACGAGCCTTTAATGCTCATGAATGTAGGAGAGTCATTGAGAAGTCACAAACGGAGTGCAAAGTGGGTAGAGACAAGATTTTCACTCTGCAGAATCAGGACTTCAGAAGAGAACTGATTCTTCCCCTTAGAATTCTTTCCCTGGATTCTTAGTCATTGGATTCCTGCAGGAGCAATCAGAAAAGAAGTATATGGGGTTACAACTTACCTGCTCATACCAGAAAATGTAGAAGGCACTTTTATCATTTGCCAGTGGAAGATTCACTAAGATTTGAGCTGCAGGAGCTCAGAGGAAGAACTGTAATGAAAGCTCTGAGTCGTGAGACAGTAAAGACAAGGACTCTGCAGGCCATCCTGAAAAGAAGGGGAAACTCAGAGCCCACATAATTTATATATAGAAAACCAGAAATCTAGATCCCACATGAAGTGAAAAATCAGGGCCAGCATGTGGGAAAACTGTAGAGTGAGAGAAGTTCAGTTTTCAGGGTACACCCACCTCCCCTTTCTGAGGTCAACCCTCTCTTACTTCCCTGCACTCAGGAAGCTCTTCATTTTGGGAAGGTAAGTCTCTTTCAAGATGGGGGCAGTGGGGGGAGAATTTAGGAGATTGGGATTAGCAGATACACACTACTATATATAAGATAGATAAACAACAAAATCAAGAACCTACTGTATAGCACAGGGAACTATATTCAGTATCTTGTAATAACCTATAATGGAACAATCTGAAAAAGAATTTATAATATATATGTGTGTGTGTGTGTATATATATATATATATATGTATATATATATATAACTTTTCTGTACACCTGAAATTAATACATCATTGTAAATCAACTATACTTCAAAAAAAAAAAAACAAGTCAGGTGATAACCCTAAATGTACCACTCCATCCAAAGCCACTCCACTGACAAGGTCAAAGCCAGAATCAAAACAATGGGAGTCATCAAAGGGATTTAAGCAAAGTCAAGACATGGTCATATTTACATTTCCAAATGATTACCCTGGGTCTAGTGTGGAGGAATTCAGGAATCAATGAGAGGTGGAGAAAGGGACTTCATAGTTCAAACCATGTGTAAGTTGAATTGTATGTGCTTTTGAGAACAAATATACGATGATATCCACAAAGTGACTGCAAAACAAAACAAAGTCATGGGATACTTGGATTTTAAATCGTTCATACCACATTTGTAAGAGCAGGTATGATGTCCTGCTTGTGCTTGAACACTTGGTATCTAGTCTAGTGTCTGATGCATGGCAGCTGCTAAAGGATGTTTGTGAAATTGAACACGTGGAATAATCAGAAAATATTGAACACATGGAATAATACAGTAAAAACACATGG